>NC_066581.1:110119524-111430149 GCF_024323335.1 Lathyrus oleraceus | reverse complement strand
ATTTGATAAATAAATGAGCATGACAAGCTACTTTGATGAATAGTGTAAAATGTTGTGTGACACCCTTGGATGCATAATTACTCTGATTTATATATGTTGTTATTTTAATTAAATATTTGGGGTATTTTAGAAGGGTGTTACATTAGTGGTATCAGAGCCTGGTTGGTCGAGTCGAGTCGTAATTATTCTGTTTCCCCTGTACGGTATAGGTGTTGTGTAACCCTATCAGTACTCATTGTTTTAGTTTGTTTGGGTTTTCTGAATAGAGATGGCTGGAAGAGGTAGAGATGATGCTGCGATTGCTGAGGCTCTGGGTATGCTAGCTGGAGTACTTGGAGGAAATCCGAATGTGGTGGGAATGGGAGCTGCTCGTCAACTGAGTGAGTTCCAGAAGAACAATCCTCCAATGTTCAAGGGAGCATACGATCCAGATGGCGCTCAAAAGTGGTTGAAGGAGATAGAGAGAATCTTCCGAGTGACTGAGTGTGCCGATAACCAGAAGGTCAGGTTCGGTACGCATATGCTGTCAGAAGAGGCTGATGATTGGTGGGTTGCTACCCGCACTGAGTTGGAAACTGCTGGGAATGCTGAAATCACTTGGGCTGTGTTCAGAGAGAGATTCCTGAGGAAGTACTTTCCAAAAGATGTCAGAGGAAAGAAAGAGATAGAGTTCTTGGAATTGAAGCAGGGTAACAAGTCTGTTACTGAGTATGCTGCTAAGTTCACAGAGCTGTCAAAGTATTATACTCCCTATAATGAGGCCGCTGGAGAATTTTCGAAATGTGTGAAGTTTGAGAACGGGTTGCGTCCTGAGATCAAGCAGGCTATTGGATATCAGCGGATCAGAGTGTTTTCTGACTTGGTTGACTGTTGCAGGATTTTTGAACAGGATTCCAAAGCCAGAGCAGAGAGCTATCAACAGAGAGTTGATAGGAAAGGCAAGAATCAGAATGATCGTGGAAAACCGTATGCAGTTGGCAAAGGTTTCCAGAAGCAGAGTGGGATGAAGAGGCCTAGTGGGGGAGACTCCAGTGCCCCTGCTAAGTGTTATAGATGTGGTCGGGCTGGACATCGTGTCCATGAGTGTACCAGTGCTGAGATGAAGTGTTTCAAGTGTGGAAGAGGTGGTCATTTGGCTGCGGAGTGTCGGTTGAAGACTGTAACTTGTTTCAACTGTGGAGAGTTGGGTCATATCAGTCCACAGTGTCCTAAGCCGAAGAAAGAGAATCAGTCGAAAGGCAAGGTCTTTGCTTTATCGGGTTCTGAGACTTCTGCAGATGATCGTTTGATCCGAGGTACGTGTTATATTAATGGCTTTCCTCTTGTAGCTATTATTGACACCGGTGCTACTCATTCCTTTATATCTTTGGATTGTGCTGTGAAACTTAAGTTAGAGATATCTGAGCTGCTTGGAAGTATGGTGATTGATACTCCTGCAAAGGGTTCAGTGACTACTACTTCAGTTTGTTTGAGTTGTCCTTTGAGTATTTTTGGTAGAGACTTTGGGATAGACCTTGTGTGTCTTCCGTTAGTGCAGATTGATGTTATCTTGGGTATGAACTGGTTGGTGTTTAACCGAGTTTCTATCAACTGTTTTGATAAGACTGTGATATTTCCTGAGATTGAAGAAGGAAAGAGTTTGTTTCTATCAGCCAGGCAGGTGAATGAGGAAGTAGCAGATGGGGCGGAGTTGTTTATGCTGTTAGCGACTCTGGAGGCTAAAGATAAACTGGTGATTGGCGATCTAGCAGTGGTGTGTGATTTTCCTGATGTGTTTCCTGAAGAAGTGAATGAATTGCCGCCAGAGCGTGAAGTTGAGTTCTCGATTGATTTGGTACCTGGTACTAGACCGATATCGATGGCTCCGTACCGTATGTCTGCGGTTGAGTTAACTGAATTGAAGAGTCAGTTGGAAGATCTGTTGGATAAGAAATTTATTCGTCCGAGTGTGTCACCGTGGGGTGCACCAGTGTTGTTGGTTAAGAAGAAAGAAGGTACTATGAGGTTGTGTGTGGACTACAGGCAACTGAATAAAGTGACGATCAAGAATCGGTATCCTTTGCCGAGGATTGATGATTTGATGGATCAATTGGTTGGTGCGAGTGTGTTCAGCAAGATAGATTTGAGATCTGGGTATCATCAGATACGTGTGAAAACTGAGGATATTCAGAAGACTGCTTTCAGAACGAGGTATGGACATTATGAGTATTCTGTAATGCCTTTTGGTGTGACTAATGCGCCTGGAGTATTTATGGAGTATATGAATAGGATTTTCCATCCGTACCTAGACCAGTTTGTTGTGGTGTTTATTGATGACATTTTGGTGTATTCGAAATCTGAAGAAGAGCATGCTGAGCATTTGAGAGTGGTTTTAGAAGTTCTACGAGAAAAGAAGTTATTTGCTAAACTCTCTAAATGTGAATTTTGGTTAGAAGAGGTTAGTTTTCTTGGTCATGTGATTTCAAGATGCGGTGTTGCTGTTGATCCTTCTAAGATAGAAGCGGTATCTAAGTGGGAAGCTCCGAAGTCAGTTTCTGAGATAAGGAGTTTTCTTGGACTTGCAGGTTATTATAGGAAGTTCATTGAGGGATTTTCTAAGTTGGCGTTACCGTTGACGATGTTGACTAGAAAGGGACAAGCGTTTGTTTGGGACTCGAAATGTGAAGAAGGTTTCCAAGAGTTAAAGAGAAGGTTGACTACTGCTCCTATTCTGATATTACCGAGTTCGTCGGAACCATTTGAGGTTTACTGTGATGCTTCATTGTTGGGTTTAGGTGGTGTGTTGATGCAGAATAAGCAGGTTATAGCTTATGCTTCGAGACAACTGAGAGTTCATGAGAGGAACTATCCGACGCACGATTTAGAGTTAGCAGCTGTAGTGTTTGTTCTGAAGTTATGGAGGCATTACTTCTATGGGTCAAGATTTGAGGTTTTCAGTGACCATAAAAGTTTAAAGTATTTGTTTGATCAGAAAGAGCTGAATATGAGACAGAGGAGATGGTTAGAATTTCTTAAGGATTATGACTTTGGTTTGAATTACCATCCGGGTAAAGCAAACGTGGTGGCTGATGCATTGAGTCGGAAATCATTGCATATGTCTATGTTAATGGTTAAGGAATTGGACTTAATTGAGCAGTTTAGAGATTTGAGTTTGGTGTGTGAGAGTACTCACAATAGTGTTAAATTGGGAATGTTGAAGTTAACGAGTGGTATTCTGGATGAGATTAGAGAGGGTCAGAAATCCGATGTGTTTTTGGTTGATAAGTTGACTCTAGTGAATCAAGGTCAAGGTGGTGAATTCAGAGTTGATGAGAATGGTGTTTTGAAATTTGGTAATCGGGTGTGTATTCCGGATGTTACCGAACTTAAGAAGAGTATTCTGGAGGAAGGACATCGTAGTGGCTTGAGTATTCATCCTGGAGCTACGAAGATGTATCATGATTTGAAAAAGTTATTTTGGTGGCCGGGGATGAAAAGAGAAATTGCGAGTTTTGTTTATTCCTGTTTGACTTGTCAGAAGTCAAAGATTGAGCATCAGAAGCCGTCTGGGCTAATGCAACCGTTGGCTATTCCAGAGTGGAAGTGGGATAGTATCAGTATGGATTTTGTTTCTGGTTTGCCGAGGACAAGTAAGAATTTTGAAGCTATTTGGGTGATTGTGGATAGATTGACGAAGTCGGCTCATTTCATTCCGATCAGAATGGATTATCCGTTAGAGAGATTAGCCGAGTTGTATATTGAGAAGATTGTAAGTTTGCATGGTATTCCGTCTAGTATTGTTTCGGACAGAGATCCTAGATTTACATCGAAGTTCTGGGAAGGTTTGCAGAGGGCTTTGGGAACTAAGCTGAGATTGAGTTCTGCATATCATCCGCAGACTGATGGTCAGACTGAGAGGACGATTCAGTCATTAGAGGATCTTTTGAGAGCTTGTGTTTTGGAAAAGGGAGGTGCTTGGGATTGTTATTTACCTTTGATTGAGTTTACCTACAACAATAGTTTTCATTCGAGCATTGGTATGGCACCGTTTGAAGCTTTGTATGGTAGAAGATGTCGGACACCTTTGTGTTGGTATGAGTCCGGTGAGAGTGATGTGGTTGGACCGGAGATTGTCCAACAAACTACGGAAAAGATTAAGATGATTCAGGAGAAGATGAGAATTGCTCAGAGTCGTCAGAAGAGTTATCATGATAAGAGGAGGAAGTCACTTGAGTTTCAAGAGGGAGATCATGTGTTTCTTCGTGTTACTCCGATAACTGGTGTTGGGCGAGCTTTGAAGTCGAAAAAGTTGACACCTCGATTTATTGGTCCTTATCAGATTTTGGAGAGGATAGGGGAGGTAGCCTATCGTATCGCTTTACCGCCGTCGCTTGCGAATTTGCATGAGGTTTTTCATGTGTCTCAGTTGAGGAGATACATTCATGATCCGTCGCGTGTAGTCCAAGTAGATGATGTACAGGTGAGAGATAACCTGACTGTTGAAACATCGCCTATGAGGATCGAGGATCGAGAATTGAAGCAGTTGCGGGGTAAAGAGATTGCCTTGGTGAAGGTAGCTTGGGGAGGACCAGCAGGTGGCAATGTGACTTGGGAACTGGAGAGTAAGATGAAGGAGTCTTACCCAGAGTTGTTCGCTTGAGGTATGTTTTTGAGGACGAAAACTCTTTTAGTGGGGGAGAGTTGTAACACCCCGATAATAATATGATTATTTATTTAAATTAAGTTAATAATATATTTATTAATTTAATTAGATAATTGGATTATTATTATTATTATTATTTTGGAATAATTGAATTATTATTATTATTGGAATAATAATATAATTTGGAAAATATATAAGTTGGAATAAGGAAAAAGAGTTTCATTTTTTGGAAAATAAGGTTTTCACGTGAAAAACAGAGAAGCGATCGTGAAAGAGGAAAAGGGCAAAGAGGCAGAGCAAGAGGAAGAGGGTTGAAGAACGGAGAAAGCTTGAAGCTCAAAGTTGCCGGATTAACTCAGGTAAGGGGGGTTTATCGTCGTTTAATGGGTATTATGGGTTAGCATGTAATGGGTAGTGATAAACCGTGATTTGACCCTAATTGGGATTTTGAAATGCTGAGAAATTTTGATGAATAAGTTGGGTTAGACTGTAATTGAATCTGTGTTTGGGTTAGTTGTAAATTTCCGAAAGTGTAGCTTTTTACGGACTTGGAATCGGAGGTCCGGAAGTCCTCCAATGGCGGAAAATGCGGAGAATTCTGCATTCTGCCTTGAGTTAGCGCAGGAACAACTTCTGTCTTGCGTTAACCGGTTAACCCAGGGTGTTAACCGGTTAACACTGTTTTGAATTGTGAAAATTTGCTGTTTTGTCTGCGTTAACCGGTTAACCCAGGGTGTTAACCGGTTAACACTGTTGTGATTGCTGAAAATATTGCTGTTTGTGCTGCGTTAACCGGTTAACCCAGGGCGTTAACCGGTTAACACTGTTAAGTTTAGGGACAGGAAGCGTGTTGTGCTGCGTTAACCGGTTAACCCAGGGCGTTAACCGATTAACACTGTTGCAGAGTGGAAAAATTGTTAATTAAAATGTTGTGTGCCTAATTTGTGGTTGCCTATATCGGTGTGTGATATAGTAGGGATTATTTCCCGCTGTTTTGAGCAGTATAGGTATTAGTAGAGTGTGCTAATACTGTGTTTAATTATTTGACATGATATGATGTGTTGATACATGTGTTGATGATGTATGATGATACGCATAATGCTGTGAATGTATATATTATGCATGTATTTGTGAATGGACTGTTGTATGGCTTAGAGTGTGAGCATATGTCCATTGTGGATTGTTGTTGATGTTGCATTGCTAGATGATTAGCGTGCATAGCATAGCCTGTGGGGCTGTAGCTAATCCCCATGGTGAGGAATTAGTGAGTGAATCATTGTGGATTTGTTGTTGATGTTTGCATGCTAGATGATTAGTGTGCATAGCATAGCCTTTGGGGCTGTAGCTAATTCCCATGGTGAGGAATTAGTGAGTGAGTCATTAGATCTCAAATGAGTGGGACTAGTGAGCTTAGTAGCCGTATCTGGATTGATCGGTGAGCTTGAACTATATGTTCAAGAATAGTCGGTACCGCATGTGTGGAGTCTCATTGCATAAATTATGTATGGCGTATAATATGAATGGATGTATTCCAATATTATACGTGTGTGGTGTTGCTAGTGAGTATGAATATGAGTTGTATTGGTGTTGAGTATGATGTTTGAGTTGGTGTGCCGTTACTGAATGTGTGAATACGATTAGGGTGATTAATGTGTTAAATTACTTAACATGACATTATATTCTATAATGCTTATTATATCGATTGAGGAACTCACCCTTACAACTATTTTTCAGGTAACGAGCAATGAGTTGAGTAGAAGCTAATGCTTGGAGTCTAGTGTAGTCTCCTTAGTGGGTCATGCTCTGATAGATGTAACATCGGGAGGGAACATTTTAATTGTGTTGTTGATGATTGTTGAACTAGTTTACATGTAGTATGTTACATGTTTGAATGATCGATTTGATCTCTATCCGCTGCGTATTATGCAACTGTTTTATTTGATAAATAAATGAGCATGATAAGCTACTTTGATGAATAGTGTAAAATGTTGTGTGACACCCTTGGATGCATAATTACTCTGATTTATATATGTTGTTATTTTAATTAAATATTTGGGGTATTTTAGAAGGGTGTTACAACTAGCATGTTGAAGCTCTCCTCACATTGTGGATTTGTGGATTTAGGTTGAGTTTTCTCCCTTTGATAACAAAAGACCTTAAGGCTTTTGACCAATCAATTCCCCAACTTATTTTGAGTTTTTTTACCCCGAACTACGAGGTTTTGATCCTACTCTTTTTTAAGATGGTACGTAGGCAATGGATTTATCCATTCAAACACAAAATTGTAAATAACTTGTATATTCTTTTCTCATCTCTCCAATCATGTTTGCACAAATATTTTCACAAATACCAACCTACCTTACAACATTTGTAAAAAGGGCTCCCTTAGAGTACTAAGGATGTTTTGGGTGCTTAAAACCTTCCCGTTGCATAACCAACCCCCTTACCCAGATCTCTGACATTTTTATTAGTTTTTGATTTGATAAAACTTCTCGATTTTTGTTCGCTTTCTAACCTTTCCTTTGGATAAATAGAAGTGCGGTGGCGACTCGAATTGTATGATTTACTTTTGATTTAGTCAATAAATCTAAAGGTAACGAATACCCCGCTACAGAAAAGTGGCGACTCTGCTGGGGATCATTTGCCTAATGGTTTTTGCCTACTTTTTACCTTTGTTGTATTGTATGTTTATATTATTTTGTGACATATTTTTGTGCAAATTTGGGATGACTGTATTGGTTGTAATGTATGAATTGCTTGATATATCAATTGCTTGATATATCAATTGCTTGTGTGCTTGGTGGTCTCTTGTGAGATGAGTTCTATACCCGAACTCGAGTGCACCTATGATAGGAGAATGACATAGTCTTGTTGACTTGTGTGGAGTTATTCCTTAGCAAGTTGACTTGCAAGCCCATTCACTTGGTAGAGGTTATGTTGGGATCAATAATGTCACACGAGTAGTCGTGGTTAGGCATTACTCTTTCCAATATATGCCTTAGAAGCCAAGGACCTTAGATTACCCAGCCCATCTTGGCCTATTTTAGGACGTAGCGCGAAGGTCATTCAAGTGTAAGATTTGATACAATTGTTACGCGATACTACACTCATAAGAGTCTCTCTTGAGAATATTTTTGGAATACGAGTAGTCGTTTATCTGATAATATCCAAAAGATGGGATGATGACTATGGGAACCTCTTGTAGAACATGATTGTCAGGTTTAACCATAGTACACTCCCTTTGGGTGGTTCTTAGCCGAGACTCCATGCTCGTGACTTGCAACAAACCCTTGATTCATGGTTGATCCGTTCTCTTATATCCTTAATATCAATGGAACTTGGGTGTTGATAAGGTGTAAACCATAATCCACCAAAATGGATGATTGATATTAAGGATGACTTGATCCATCCCGTGACCTTTGTGTGGTGTGTTTTGCTTGATCCTTGAGTGTGATTGTTGCATCCATGCATTCATGCATTCATACACATCCATATCATCAACAATGAGAAAATTTTCAAGGAACTTAAGAGGTCTATTTGCAAATTTTCAGACATGGATAAGCAAAGAAGGAATACGAAGAAGTACAGTTTCAGACAACCCGACTTGAAAGAGTTAAGGAGTTTGACATCCTATGTATTAGATCCCTTGGAGTTCAAGGCTCGTCATGGGAAGCTTCTGTCTATTCTTGCTACTCAGGTGGATGAAGGTCTGACGAGTGTGTTGGTGCAGTTTTATGATCCCTTGTACCGTTGCTTCACATTTCCGGATTTCCAGCTTTTGCCTACGCTTGAGGAGTATGCCTATCTTGTGGGTATACCTATCCTAGATCAGTTGTCGCTCAGTGGCTTGGAGAGAGTCCATACTTCTCAAGAGATTGCTGATCTGTTGCATATAGATGAATCTATTATTGGTGCTCATATGACTACCAAAGGTGGAATTCAAGGTCTCCCATCTGATTTCCTCATTGCTCAAGCTACTTTGTATGGGAAGGCCATGAGTGAGGACGCCTTTGAAGCCATATTTGTACTTCTCATCTATGGGCTAGTGCTATTCCCTAACATCGACAATTTTGTGGATATGAACGCTATTAGGATTTTCTCTACTCTTAATCCCGTTCCTACTCTGTTGGGTGACACTTATTTCTCTTTGCATATGAGGAATGCAAAGGGTGGTGGTACCATTGTGTGTTGTTTGCCTCTGTTGTACAAGTGGTTTATTTCGCACATGCCACAGACGCTCGCCTTCAAGGAGAACAAAGGATGTTGTAACACCCCAAAATTTTCCCTCCTTATTCACGCATTCATTTTTAGGTTATTTAACATTAGATACATTGCATTTCATCATGTCAATCAGGATTAGCTCCAAGAAGCTTGAACATCATCCAGGACACTTTGTGGGTTCTATTTAGATGATTAGTCAACACAAGGGAAAGGCTTGAGTTACTTCCAACAGGGGTCTATTCGTCAGTCAAAACGTTAATCTTGAAGGAGCAAAGGTTTGTTCATGAGCTGTCATGCTCGATAGACGAAGCCCACGTGTTATGCAAAAAAAAAAAACGAAAAAAAAAAACGAAAAAAAAACGAAAAAAAAAATTTAAAAAAAAAATAAAAAAAATTTAATTAAATAAATAAATAGATAAATAAATAAATAAAATATAATAGAAAAATCTTGGACTTGGACCTCTCTCATTTGAGCCCACAAAGCCATGAAAATCAGGTTATAAAAAAGGGAGAACAGACAGAAAAAGGAAGAGAAGCAAAATACTCTGAGGTTTCCCTGGACAAAACCTGGAGAGAAACCTGACAGAGAACTCAGAGCAGCCTCCAAACCCTAAAGGGAACTCAACTGCACAGAATCACCTCTGCCTCACATAAACCCTAAAGATTATTTTGTAAACCTCACGGGTGCAACTCAATTTCAATCAAGCTCTCCAATCAGGTTTGCCCTTATTCCCATTACCTTTATGCTCTTAATTTGGATCATCTGAATGTATGAGGTATGATGGATGAATTTCATTAGGTTTTTGCCCACGGGTTTTAAATGTATATGAATGTATAAATAATGCCTTGAATGCTTAATCCTTATCGTGTTTCACTAACCCTTTTGTTGAGTTTTTGTGAAGGCTTACATGAATTTTGCAGGGATAGCTCGCTAGATATTCCACTTTGCTCGTGGGATACCATTTGGGAGATTTATTCTGATTGACTTGTTGGCTCATTTACTTTATGCATGTTTGTTTTGTATGTATTCGTATCCCCACAGGTAGCGCGGTTCCTTCGTCGAGGACTGGCCTTTTGCCCTTGAGCATCCCCCAAACCTTAAAACCCAAAGCAACACGTTAACTCCTTCTACTACAGGCGAGTAAGTCTCCAAAGGTCGAGCATCCGGTAGATTGCGGAGTGACGTCGTTCGTCCAAAACCCAATCCATAACCCCGTAGTTAGCTGAATTACGGCTTGCTCTAATTCTCATTCCAGATGAGATACGTAGGCATAAGACGCGATGTCTTAGCGAGCACAATTACCCTTAACCCCTAGGTAGCCGAGCTACGAAGACTCTGATTCTCATATTCAGATGAGATATGTATGCAGTGGATGCGACATCCGTGCGAGTCATTTTCTTTTGACCCTTTTTTTAGTAAATAACACATTAGATAAACCCACACCCTTTAGACAAGAACTACAAAAGTGGATCCCGTAGAGTACTACGGATGCGTAGGGGTGCTAATACCTTCCCTTCGCATAATCGACTCCCGAACCCAAGATTTGGTTGCGAGACCCTGTCTTGTCCTTTCCTTTTTCCAGGTTTACTTCGAGCGTTTCCTTTCCCTCCTTTGGGATAAATAACGCACGGTGGCGACTCTCCTGTCTTTCTTCGCCGGTTGTTTTTTTTCGCATTCCATTTTTCAGGTTGCGTCAGCTGGCGACTCTGCTGGGGACCCGGTTTCCCTAAGCGAGTCCCTCCTAGCTTTTGTAGGTTGTTTGTTTATTGGGTGTTTATTCTTTTGTACAGTTATTTATCTTTCAGCATTTACCTGCTTTATTGCATTGTGTACATATGACTGCCGTATCTGCTGGTTCTGTTTGTGAGATGAGTTCTATACCCGAACTCGAGTGCACTTAGGATAGGAGAATGGCATAGTCTCGTTGACTTGTGTGGAGTTATTCCTTAGCAAGTTGACTTGCAAGCCCATTCACTTGGTGGAGGTCATCTTGGGATCAATAATGTCACACAAGTAAGTTGTGGTTACACATTACTTTTTCCAATATAGACCTTAGAAGCCAAGGACCTTAGTTTACCAAACCCATCTTGGCCTATTCGTAGGACGTAGTGCGAAAGTCGTTCAAGTGTAAGATTTGATACGATTGTTACGCGATACTACACTCATAAGAGTCTCTCTTGAGAATATTTTTGGAATACGAGTAGTCGTTCCTCCGATAATATCCGAAAGATAGGATTATGACTATGGGAACCTTTTGTAGAACATGTTTGGCAGGTTTAAACCTTAGTACGCTCCCTTTGGGTGGTTCTTAACCTAAACTCCTTGCTCGTGACTTGCAACAAACCCTTGATTCATGGTTGATCCGTTCAGGTATCCTTAATATCAATGAAACTTGGGTGTTGATAAGGTATAAACCATAATCCACCAAAAATGGATGGTTGATATTAAGGATAACATGATCCATCCCATGACCTTTGTTTGGTGTGCTTTGCTTGATCCTCTTAATTTCTCTCCAGGCAGTGCAACCTGACAAATGTTCAAGCGGATCCAGCAATTCTGATTGACATGCCATTGCATTGCATAACATCATCTGCATATTTGCATCCAACATCTCATGCTTATTCATTTGCAGGGTATTCCCTTTTTAAGGGGGGGACTTAAAATCGAATAAGCAGTGCATCGCATACCATACATACTAACCCTTGTTTGTTTTACAGGTGTCACCGCAGTGTCTAATGTTTGTTCCCTGTTGCAGGCAGTTATTGGTCCCAAGCGAGTTCACAGGTACTCGACAAAGGAAAACCGTCCACGACTAGCAATGGACCAGATACAGAAAGAACTGGCTGATATGCGTGAAAGGATGGATCAGTTCATGACATTGATGACTGGTATGGCAGAAGGCTAGGCGAAGCTGAAGGAAATTGTTGAGCAACCGAGGCCCGATCCAGAGGTGGAAATACCAAGTGCTGAGGGGAACCCTGGTAACCCTGGGAACCCTGGTAACCCTGGGAACCCTGGTAACCCTGGGAACCCTGGTAACCCTGGGAACGCTGATAACCCTGTGGACACTGGAAACGCGGGTAACGCAAATGTTGATGGAAACCCGGGTAATGTTGGCAACACGGGAAATGTTGGGAATGGTATTGGCGGAAGGTACAACGTGAATCAAGGGATTCGGATTAACGGGCGCCCCGTGTAGCACCTCAAATTTGCACCTCCCATTTGTACATCCATTTCATTTTTAGGTCATTAGCATTGCATAGCATGTGGCATTTCATCAATCAAAGCTGATCAGGAGAATCCATCTGTGCAAGAGAGCAAGGGTTTTCCATGAGATAAAGGCCCTATGGTTGTTCTAGAGAGCTTACATGATCCCAGGATCATTTTGAAGCAATTTGGCCAAGTGTTGAAGGTTCAAAGTCCACAGTGCATGATCAAGTCATCTGAGGCCCATAAAGGTCAACTGCAAGTCAACTGAGGGCTAGGAGATGGAGAAATGGTTTGATACACTTCATTCATGTCCCAAAGAAGGTTATTCAACATGTCAAACATCTACCTTGAAGATTTTGAAGCCAGATCAAAAGTTTCCAAAAATGGCAAGTTTTGGACCAACTTCAACTCAACTTTCCAACATCAAAGAAGTTTCAAATGAATTTTTGTCCAACATGAAAGTTGAAGATCTTTCTCTACCATTTCCAAAAAGTCCAAGATCATGAGAATCTGATGAACGGTTGAGGAGATATGATCAAATCATTACCAAGTGTGCATGGCCAAAATGTTCCATGTATTGATACATACGAGTTTTGTATCGATCCATGCAAGGCAAAATGTTCTATGTATTGATACATACGAGTTTTGTATCGATCCATGCAAGGCAAAATGTTCCATGTATTGATACATACGAGTTTTGTATCGATCCATGCAAGGCAAAATGTTCCATGTATTGATACATACGAGTTTTGTATCGATCCATGCAAGGCAAAATGTTTTATGTATTGATACATACGAGTTTTGTATCGATCCATGCAAGGCAAAATGTTCTATGTATTGATACATACGAGTTTTGTATCGATCCATGCAGGGCAAAATGTTCTATGTATTGATACATACGAGCTTTGTATCAATACATAATTCTGTTTTGATCATGCATTGGCTACTGTTCACGTCCATATGCTCCATGCACCTCCAATTTTCAAATTTTTGCCATACACCTTATATCACTTAATTTCAACTAAGCATGATTAATTTGGATTAAGAGTGGATTAGCACATCATATATATATATACTAAATCATAACAGAATTTTGGAGGTTAATCACAATTCTGGATCTAGATCTCACATTCTTCTCTCCCTCCAAAAATTTCTCACAATCAAATTTCAAAATTCTTCAACATAACACCTTGTTTTTGTTGAAGATTCATGATCAGAGAATGTGTTTGAGTGTGAATACATCATTGGTTTGAAGATTTGGAGCAGTATTCGAGCAATTGAAGTTCAAGAACCTTGACATGGAGATTCTGATTTGAGCTGGATCTAACACCTTTCAAGCTTCCAATTCTTCATCAATCATCATAACAAGGATTCTGGAGCAGCTTTGGATCATTTAGAGCTTTGGATCGTGCAAAACCAGAATCTGCTCTTCAAGAGGTGAGTTTTTTGACCTTCACAATTCTCGAATCCATGTGTATAGTTGTGTAGATCTAGGTTTGCTGATAATTCTGGTGAAAGAATCATGTGAATTGGTGCATTATTGAGCTAGATATGTGTGATTCAAGATTGATGCATCAAAATGTTTTCTATCGATTCTCTCTTGATATGTGGAATTAGGCTTAGCTTTTGCTTGATCTTTGATCTCCATGAAAAATGCTACATGTTGATGTAATTGTTTTGTATTTCTGGAAAATTTCTGGAAATTGCATGAACGTTCATGCTACTGTTCATCTTCTTCATCATGAAGAAGATGAAGTTCGTGCATAGCGACGGTAGCATCCAGATTAGTGACGGATCCTGGTTTTGCATGCGTGGCCTAGGGTTTCCTTTTAATTGGTCCATGTAATTGCCTTGTAAGCGCTTCCATTGGTTCACGTTTGTGCTGACCATGCCACTTCAGCGTTGACCAGCCAACGCATTAATGAAACAGTGCGTTTCATTATGCTGGCGCGCTCAATTTCAAAACGCAACCTACTTCGATTCCTGGCTGGGACATATTTTCAATTTGCTTTATGATATTTTGTCTTTCCCTCCATATGCCATGCTATGTGATTTCTTTCATTTTTATTTTTTTTCCAACTTATAAAATGCATAACAAATTGAAAATTGATCCAAAAAATATCTGATTTTTTGCAAAATGATCCTTGTTTTGTCTAGTATTTTATGATCATGAGTTTGAAAGTTGTGCCTGGCTGGAATTTTATTTGCTCTAGAATCTTTGACCATAGGTGCATTTGTGACCTTGCCTTGCTCTTTCTATTGTGAAATGCTTGATTTTAATCCAACGGACTTGAAATTTTACATGCTGATTCTAGACACATTGCTGGATGTTTTAGGCTTGGTTTGGTATTTTTCTCATGTACCATTTCTGTTTTATGCTTGCATTAACATGGTGTGACAATTAGTGTCACACATTTGGTTGTTCTTAATTGTGTAATTTAATTTCCATGCCAAACGATCTTGGATGCTTCTGATTTTTTGTATGATGATCATGTTGGATGTCTTGAATGCTCATGATTATTTCTAGAATTATTTGAATCATTTCTGTTTTGTTTTGGAATTTTCATTCATGATGACCACATATGAGTTTTGAAATTGCCTTTGACTTCTTTTGATCATGAAATGCCTTTGATTGTTGATTTTGATGTGAGCCTTTTAGGACATGTTAATATGTGTTTGAAGTTGCAATGTGTTGAATTTTAGCTCCTGTTTTGAATTTTTTCTTCATCTTTGACCCTAGGCTTTGACCTAGTGGTTTGTTGCTTACATGTGAGCTTTGAATTTCAGGTTTAAGCATCCAAGTTCCATGGTTGATGATGCTTCATCATTTGGATGTTGATATTTGCTTTTGATTGCTAACACTTGCTGTTTTGTAGGGTGATGATAACTCATTTGAGTTTGCCTTATGGCTTTTGTGTTGTACATTGGGATTGTCTGTTGGTTATTAACTGTTGTCTGTTTGTCTGAAAGTTGTACTGATTGGTTTAGCTGTTTCCACAGGTACCTAAGTTGCTTTAAGTTCATTTGAACTTTGCTTTGCATTGCTTGTGGTTGTCATACCACTTAGGTATAATCCCTAATCTTCATGTAGTCTGGAAGACCTGTCATGTTACTTTGGCAGGCACCTGTCTGAAGCCCTCCTTAAGAGGCAATGCTTGTGTTTGTTTAATTTTGTGCCAAGCAGGTAAAGTCCTCTCAAGAGGCAATTGGCAGATAAAAGGGATGTGCAATCCACCCCCTGCTATTTAGTTGTGTCATTCACTTTGCTCATACACCATGTGTTGATGCATCTTGAATAAGAACCCAAGATCTTGTTGTGTCAGTCATGTGGAGAAGAGTTCCTTCATTCTGAACTCCCACACTTTCCATTTTGATTCATGCTCTCCCAGGCCAGGGATAAGAGCTATGAGGCATAACCCTCATCTCCATTTCATCTGCTTCACCCTAACTCTCAATGTTAGGGTTAAGAGCTAAAAACACCCCATTCCAGTTGGCTTGTTTGTCGAGGTTGACATGACCCCTTGACTAAAGCTTAGCCTTGTGTGAGCCACTTGTTTGCATATAGTATGTGTGCTTGCTTGTGTTTGCTATTATGCTGTTTAGGATAGCTTGCTTCCTGTGCAAGTTAGGATAGAGACCTCAACATAGGGATTGTATGCATGACAACTTCTAGGCTCGAGTCGTAGTCTCCCAAGTAGCTTGTTATCTCCCCTTGTCTCTGGTTAGGTTAGAAGTTCTTTCCCTGTTTAGGGGAACTACGTCGCCCTGATCCTCATACCAGATGAGGTACGTAGGTAGGAGATGAGCTGATCTCTCCGGGCGCCCTTTTTCTTTTTCGCCCCTTGTGTTGTGTAGGAGTCTGACATAAGTCCAGCGATTGGCAGTTGGTTTCCTGTGTGTGTTTGTTTGTTTGGAGTCTGACATAAGTCCAGCGATTGGCAGTTGGTTTCCTGTGTGTGTTTGTTGGTTCGGAGTCCGATGTAAGTCCAGCGATTGGCATTCGGTTTCCATGTTTGCCTGTTTGTGTGGAGTCTGACGTAAGTCCAGCGATTGGCAGTCGGTTTCCTGTTTGTGTTTTGTTTGGCGTGCGTTAGCCGAGCTACGAGTGCTCTGATTCTTCTCTAGTTAGAGAAGATACGTATGCATAGGATGCGACATCCTAGCGAGCACGTTTCCCTTGTTCCCGAACTACGTCGACTCTGATGTCTGTGTCTGACAGGCTACGTAGGCCCAGAATGCAATATCCTGCCGAGTCCCGTTTCTTCCGTCTTTCTGTGTTTCCTTCCAGCCTTGTGCAGTTTGTGAGCAGTTTTAGCAACCTTTCTTCCATTCTTTTGTGCGTGGATCCCGTCGAGTACGACGGATGCGTAGGGGTGCTAATACCTTCCCTTCGCATAACCGACTCCCGATCCCATCTCTCTCTGGTCGCGAGACCATGTCCTTTCCAGGTTTACTTCGAGCGTTTCCTTTCCCTCCTGTGGGATAAATAACGCACGGTGGCGGCTCTGTTGTTTCTTTTTTCCCGCCGGTTTTTCGCGTAATGCGACACCCCGTTACTGAAGATTGTCAGTATGATCAATTTTCTTTGCACGACGAGGCCCTCGAGACCACTCGCCGTATGGATGAGCTTGCTGAGAAGCTCAAATCTTTGGAGTCTCAAAATTCCTTAGGTTTTGATGTCACCAATCTTGGTCTGGTTCAGGGAGTAAGGATCCCTCACAAGTTCAAACCCCCTACTTTTGAGAAATACAACGGGGCTTCTTGCCCATGCACTCATCTCCAATCTTATATGGGAAGGTTGGGAGCTCACACTGAAGATGAAAAGCTGTGGATGTACTATTTTGAAGACAGTTTAACTGGAGCTTCTCGTGAACGGTATTCTCGTTTGTCTCGTACTACCATCAAGAGCTGGAAAGACTTGGCAAAGGCTTTTGTCAAGCAATATCAATACAACTTGGACATGGCTCCAAATCGGACCTTGTTGCAAGGAATGTCTCAGACTGCCAAGGAAACCTTTAGAGAATATGCTCAGCGTTGGAGACAGATTGCTGCATCCGTCCAACCCCATATGTCTGAAAGGGAGATGGCGGACATGTTCATGAACACTCTTCAAGGCAATTATATCGAGAGATTGGCTGCTTGCCCGTCAATCATCTTTGCAGAGATAGTGATTGCTGGAGAAAGGATCGAGAGTCTGTTGAAGATGGGCCGAATTCAAGACAACAGTGCTTCCAACTCATCAGTTCCCAAGAAACCGTTTGCTGGTAACGGTCAGCGAAGAAGAGAAAGTGAGACGAGCGTTGTATATGCCGGCAGAGGCAGGGGCAGAGGACACCCTAATTATTATCAAGATCAAGTGGCCGCAGTCACTATTCCAACACCTGTTCCTCAACCGCAGTATCATCCGTAACAACAACCCAGGTACAACAATCAACAACAAGGAGGTAATCCGGGTCAACAGAGACCCTATCAACAACGTCCAAGGCAGGAGGACCGGGTCATTGAGCCAATCCCAATGCGTTATTCTGTATTACTTCCCAAGCTGATTGACATGAATCTGGTTACGTTGAGAACTCTGGCCCCACCGGTCGATCCCAACAATCTTCCTAGAGGTTATGATGTCAACGCCAGATGTGCTTTTCACTCCAACGCACCTGGCCATACTACAAATAATTTCAAGGCTCTCCAGCTAAAGGTACAAGATTTGAGAGATGCCCAGGCCATCAATTTTTCTCCGGTGCCTAATGTTATCCAAAACCCGATGCCAGCTCACGGCGGGCAGAGGATTAATGCTGTTGATAGTGGGGAAACTTTGAATTTGGTTTCTGATGTGACTAAAGTGAAGACTTCGCTATCGGTGGTCAAAGACCGACTCTTGAAAGGACGGATTTTCCCGGGCTGTGGGGAAGAGTGCAGAAATTGTCAAGACGCCGAGAACGGATGTGATAGTTTGAGAAGGGGTATTCAGCAACTGATAGATGAAGGTTGTCTTCAGTTCGATCAGACTCGTCCAGTGAAGAATGATGTGTCGACAGTAACGTTTTATTTCACTCCTGAAGAAATATATGTTCCCGAGAGACCCGCTCCGACAACAATATATTTCCCAGAAAGTCCAGCACCAATTTACTCTGACAACCCTCAACCGACTTTGATTCCGATCACCATCACGGTACCAGGACCTGTTTCGTATGAGAAAGACAGTGCTATCCCGTGGCACTATGGGGCTGATATCTACTGCCAGGGGCAGAAAGTTAACGAAGAAGACATTGACATTGGTAGCTCCGCTGTAGACAATGTCGGAGGAGTTGGTGGCTTCACTCGCAGTGGACGCCTATTTGCACCATCAATATTGTGCATGAATGCTGAAGCTGAGGCAGCTGCCAAGGCTAAAGGAAAACAGGTATCCACCGAAGAGGTTACTACCGAGGAAGCTCCTCCTAAGACCGCATTCGAGAAGGAAGTGGATGAGTTTATAAGGATTATCAAGAAAAGTGACTACAAGGTAGTCGACCAGCTAAATCAGACACCCTTAAAGATCTCCATTCTCTCACTATTGATGTGTTCTGAGGCACACAGAGCAGCCTTGTTGAAAGTACTGAATATGGCTTATGTTCCCCCAGAGATAACTGTTGACCAGCTGGAGTCGGTAGTTTCAAATGTACACACTAGCCATGCGCTAGGTTTCATCGATTATGACATAACATCTGAAGGCAGGAATCACAACAAAGCCTTGTATATCACAATGGAATGCAAAGGGGCGGTGCTTTCCCATGTTTTGGTTGATACAGGTTCTTCTCTGAATGTTCTCCCAAAGAAAGCCTTAACGAAGTTGGATTGCGATGACGCCACCCTGAGGCCGAGTAATTTAGTTGTAAGGGCTTTTGACGGCTCTAAGCGAGCTGTTTGTGGCGAAGTTGAGTTGCCAGTTAAGATTGGACCGCAGGTATTCAAGAGTACCTTTTATATGATGGATATCCAGCCTGCCTATAGCTGTCTGCTAGGTCGACCCTGGATTCATGCTGCCGGTGCTGTTACTTCTACTCTCCACCAGAAGCTCAAATATGGATTAGAAGGTCAGATCGTCACCGTCTGTGGTGAAGAGGATATTTTTGTTAGCCACCTGTCTACATTTAAGTATGTGGAGATGGATGGCGAGATGCATGAGATGTTGTGTCAGGGCTTCGAAGCCATAAACATCAGTGAGGTCGCGCCCGAAACTGTCTTTTCACCTGAGTCTGAGAAGGTCGGGACTTCTATCTCTTCATACAAGCAAGCTGTTGAAGTGGTTAAGGCTGGTAATGCCCAAGGCTGGGGCAAATTTGTGGAGCCAATCATAAAAGAAGACAAGTTTGGATTGGGGTATACTCCGGGGTCTCAGAAGAATGAAGTCGGTACTTTCTCCAGCGGGGGTTTGGTTTCTCCCCACACCGTCAATGCTGCAGATGAAGACAAGGCTGACAGCGACTGTGACTTAGATAGCTGGATTCGCCCGTGTGTCCTAGGAGAAAAGCTCGACAATTGGTCGTCTGAAAAAGTCGTCCGGTTTGCTCTACTGAAGGAGTAATTTTTATTGTTTTCCTTTTATCACATGCATAACAAAGTCTTACACTTTGACCAAGGTGTA
This sequence comes from Lathyrus oleraceus, assembly GCF_024323335.1. Lineage (NCBI taxonomy): Eukaryota > Viridiplantae > Streptophyta > Magnoliopsida > Fabales > Fabaceae > Lathyrus > Lathyrus oleraceus. Next base: position 111,410,451 of record NC_066581.1, on the reverse strand, counting down.
ATGATTCATCTGTAGGGCCATCCATTTAGTTACATTTCGCAATTATTTTCATCATCAATAAAGGACAGCTTTTGCAAACAATTTTGTGTTCTCTTTCTTTCAATTATTTTTACTTTTACAAAAACGGCAATGTTTCTTTTTCATGTTTCTTTTTCGTTTTTCTTTCCAAAAAACACCTCGTAAAACTGATCACCCGGATCTCACTGCTAACGACACTGCTATGTCCAAGTATGACTTCGACAATCCTATCTATCAAGCCGAAGAAGGGGTTGAGGAAGATTGTGAATTGCTTGAGGAGTTAGCCAGGTTGTTGAAACAGAAGGACCGAGCTATCACACCTTATCAAGAGGTGGTTGAGACCATCAACATTGGTACCGAAGACGACAAGAAAGAGATCAAGATCGGGGCCAGTCTATAGGCCGAGAGGAAAAGACCGTTGATCATGTACTTGACTATGTTAGAAAGGTCAATGGGTTGTGTGCTCGGTCAGCATGACGAGTCAGGTCGAAAAGGACATGCAATATACTACCTTAGCAAAAAGTTTACCGACTGTGAACAAAGATACTCACTGCTCGAGAAAACTTGCCGCGCTTTGGCATGGGCTGCTCGCCGACTAAGACAGTATATGTTGACTCACACGACTCTATTGATATCAAAGATGGATCAAGTCAAGTATATTTTTGAAAAGCCAACAAGGTTGCTAGGTGGCAAATGATGCTGACAGAGTATGACATCCAATACACTTCACAAAAAGCCATCAAAGGAAGTGTCTTGTCAGACTATCTTGCCGCGCAACCGATTGATAATTACCAACCTATGAGGTTCGACTTTCCTGATGAGGACATCATGTTTCTCAAATCGAAAGATTGCGAGGAACCATTCCCGGAGGAGGGGCCTGACCCTGAATCCAAATGGATTATGATGTTTGATGGGGTGGTCAACGTCAATGGTCACGGAGTTGGTGCAGTGTTGATCACACCGGAGGGGGTTCATATGCCATTTTGTGCCATAATAACTTTTCCTGGCACCAACAATGAAGCCGGACGAAGCAGAATGGGTCCGTTCTCGATACAATCAGCTAAGCCTAGTTGAGGAAAAGAGACTAGCAGCTATATGCCATGGCCAGCTATATCAGAGACGGACGAAGAGAGCGTTTGACCAGAAAGTGCGCCCTCGGGAGTATCGAGTCGGTGAATTGGTACTCAAAAGAATTCTTCCTCCCAACACAGATCACAGGGGAAAATGGACACCAAACAACGAGGGTCCATACGTGGTTAAAAGAGTTTTCTCTGGCGGAGCTCTGATGCTAACAACCATGGATGGCGAAGACTTCCGACCCTGTCAACTCAGACGCAGTTAAAAAATACTTCGCATAAAATAGACCCGCTGGACAGTAAAAAGAATAGTCCAGGCAAAAAAGGGGCATCCCGACGAACCAAAAAAAAGAATGAAGAGGTTCGGGAAAAAATTAGGGATATAAAAAAAAATGTACACCCGGTGAGTCGAAAACCCGAAAGGGCGGCTCAGGCAAAAAAGGGTATCCCGGTGGATTGAAAACCCAAAAGGGTGGTCCACGCAAAAGTTAGGGAATAAGCGAATAACTGCGATCTGAGTTCATCCGTGTTATATCACCGTTTCAGTCAATCCGGCAATCTTCGAAGGTAAAAGATCGACTAATCATCCACTTCAGAAAGCAAGATGAGCAGAGCGTCTTGAGGACATACGAGCCATATCAGAGTCGAAACTCGGTGGGACCTCGTTTCCACATTGCCATTAGGATGATTTCTCTTGTTCAATTTATAGCGATCGCCTCTTTCCAGGGATCAGCTTCCTGATGTACTCGCCTATTCCTGAAACAAATTTTTCAACCAACAAAAGTCGAATAATTCAGTTAAAAAGCCTATTTACTTTTCATTTATCAGTTTGTTTGCAAAAGATGTCTGAATTCTTGAGGAAACATATTGCATCTGAATGTAATGGTGGCTTTTGCAGATGACTTGCGCAGGAAAACACTCAAAATTGCTTTGAATGTGCTTAATCCCGGACGGTGAATTCAAACCGAGTAATTCCCCGGGGCATACGTGTAATTTTTGGTTACAGGTCACAGGAACTGGATGCCAAGTCATGAATCCTCACCCCCAAGCGGTTGACAAAGCCTCTCCTCTGCAGAGCAGGTTCCCCAGTAGATTTGACAGTATCCAGACTGTATATCCCCAGTAGAGTTGACAGTATCCAGACTGTATATCCCCAGCGGAGTCGACAATGCCAGACTGTATCTTCCTAGCAGCAGCGGAGTAGTCGCATACCCAACAGACAAGAGGGTGGTGTTCCCAGTGTTCATCTCGTCCCAAGCAGATTATTTTTTTTAACAGATTTGTTTTAATCCCCAGCCTGAGGACGATTAGCAAGGTCATATCCCCAGCAAAGGTCGATTCCTACGACATTTCCCCAGGAAGTGCTTTCCTCACAGACTCTCCTCGCCAAGCAAAGTTTCCATAGTTGATACTTCCCCAGCAAGGTAAACTTTTCAAAAAAGGCCGATTTATTTTCGGTGGCTCCCCGGTCCCGGCAGACGGATCGTTCCCCACAGAGCATTCAAGGATTGATACAACGATCCGCTCCCTGCCAGAGTTGCTTCCCCAAGCAGATTTCTTTTTTCTTTTGCACCATGCATAACATTTGCATTTGCATTTGCATGCATATCAAACATACACATAAGCTGATAAACAGGTTCTTCAAAGCAGACTGAAAAATTACTTTACAACCAAAGTCATGAGATTCGGCCAGAGGATCAAGTATGTGTGTGACCCAGCATGAGGGTCATTTCGAAGATTCATCCTGAGAATCATTTTCCAGAGATCCAGCCTGAGGGTCATTTTGAAGATTCAGCCAGAGAGTCGACTACGAGCGTTATTTCCCCAGCAAGCCAGCTGGAGGAATAGATTGACAGTTCAACAAAAAATCAACCTACAAGAGGATCCAGCCCGCGGATCGCATTTAAAAAACAAAGTCTAATCGAAGAGTCGTTATAACATGTTCTAGCCTGAAGAATATGTACGAAGCCCAAAAGTGGGATATTCTCGAAGCTGCATATCTAACATGAAGACTGTAGATTTCGAAAGAGGGTCAACCAGCGCATGCCCTAGATGCGAGATCCTGATGATGAGAATTTATCATCAAAACAATCCAGATCTAGCCAGAAGATCAAAGTCAGGTCTAGCCCGAAGACCGGAAATAGATTCAGCCAGAGAATCGAAACAATTCAGATCTAGCCAGAAGATCTAAGTAGATTCAACCAGAGAATCAAAGAAAATAGATTCAGCCAGAGAATCGAAACAATTCAGATCTAGCTAGAAGATCGAAGAAGATCTAGCCAGAAGATCGAAGTCAGGTTTAGCCCGAAGACCGGAAATAGATTCAGCCAGAGAATCAAAACAATTCAGATCTAGCCAGAAGATCGAAGTAGATTCAGCCAGAGAATCAAAGAAAATAGATTCAGCCAGAGAATCAAAACAAAGGAGATCTAGCCAGAAGATCGAAGAAGATCTAGCCAGAAGATCGAAGAAGATCTAGCCAGAAGATTGAAACCGTATCCATCCCGAGGATCAAAATTAACATCCAACCAGAGGATTAAATTGAGTATAGATTCAGCCAGAGGATCGAAACTCCAGATTAAGTCAGAAGACTGATTCAGATTCAGCCAGAGGATCGGAAGAGAAATAAACAACGCGGTGTATTTCAGCATTTTTGTGGTGTTCTCGGAGCACAAATTTTCGGTCTGTCTTTGGTATTCAATCATAGCTCACCCTGTTTGTCTGATAAGCTGTTCGCTTTCATCCTGCTCGGGTTAGCTGATGACTGAATAGGGGCAGCTGTAACACCCCAAAATTTGCCCTCCTTATTCACACATTCATTTTTAGGTCATTTAACATTAGATACATTGCATTTCATCATGTCAATCGGGATTAGCTCCAAGAAGCTTGAACATCATCCAGGACACTTTGTGGATTCTATTTAGATGATCAGTCAACACAAGGGAAAGACTTGAGTTACTTCCAACAGGGGTCTATTCGTCAGTCAAAACGTTAATCTTGAAGGAGCAAAGGTTTGTTCATGAGTTGTCATGCTCGATAGACGAAGCCCACGTGTTATGCAAAAAAATAAAAAATAAAAAATAAAATGAAAAAAAAAACGGAAAAAAAAAAACGAAAAAAAAAACGAAAAAAAAATTAAAAAAAAAATTAATTAAATAAATAAATAGATAAATAAATAAATAAATAAAATATAATAGAAAAATCTTGGACTTGGACCTCTCTCATTTGAGCCCACAAAGCCATGAAAATTAGGTTATAAAAGAGGGAGAATAGACAGAAAAAGGAAGAGAAGCAAAATACTCCGAGGTTTCCCTGGACAAAACCTGGAGAGAAACCTGACAGAGAACTCAGAGCAGCCTCCAAACCCTGAAGGGAACTCCACTGCACAGAATCACCTCTGCCTCACATAAACCCTAAAGATTGTTTTGTAAACCTCACGGGTGCAACTCAATTTCAATCAAGCTCTCCAATCAGGTTTGCCCTTATTCCCATTACCTTTATGCTCTTAATTTGGATCATCTGAATGTATGAGGTATGATGGATGAATTTCATTAGGTTTTTGCCCACGGGTTTTAAATGTATATGAATGTATAAATAATGCCTTGAATGCTTAATACTTATCGTGTTTCACTAACCCTTTTGTTGAGTTTTTGTGAAGGCTCACATGACTTTTGCAGGGATAGCTCGCTGGATATTCCACTTTGCTCGTGGGATACCATTTGGGAGATTTATATTGATTGCCTTGTTGGCTCATTTACTTTATGCATGTTTGTTTTGTATGTATTCGTATCCCCACAAGTAGCGCGGTTCCTTCGTCGAGGACTGCCCTTTTGCCCTTGAGCATCCCCCAAACCTTAAAACCTAAAGCAACACGTTAACTCCTTCTACTACAAGCGAGTAAGTCTCCAAAGGTCGAGCATCCGGTAGATTGCGTAGTGACGTCGTTCGTCCAAAACCCAATACATAACCCAATCCATAACCCCGTAGTTAGCCGAACTACGGCTTGCTCTGATTCTCATTCCAGATGAGATACGTAGGCATAAGACGCGATGTCTTAGCGAGCACAATTACCCTTAACCCCTAGGTAGCCGATCTACGAAGACTCTGATTCTCATATTCAGATGAGATACGTATGCAGTGGATGCGAAATCCGTGCGAGTCATTTTCTTTTGACCCATTTTTTTAGTAAATAACACATTAGATAAACCCACACCCTTTAGACAAGAACTACAAAAATGGATCCTGTAGAGTACTACGGATGCGTAGGGGTGCTAATACCTTCCCTTCACATAATCGACTCCCGAACCCAAGATTTGGTTGCGAGACCCTGTCTTGTCCTTTCCTTTTTCCAGGTTTACTTCGAGCGTTTCCTTTCCCTCCTTTGGGATAAATAACGCACGGTGGCGACTCTCCTATCTTTCTTCGCCGGTTGTTTTTTTTCGCATTCCATTTTTCAGGTTGCGACAGATGTCTACGGTGGTCCACGAGACTTATGTCTCTCACTAATGATGATATCTTTTGGTATAACCGTGTATATGATGGTGTGCAGATTATCGACTCTTGTGGTGAATTCTCCAATGTGCCTCTTCTTGGTACATGTGGTGGGATTAACTACAACCCTATTTTGGCACGTCGTCAACTTGGGTTCCCCTTAAAGGATAAACCTAATAACATTTTGTTAAAAGGTGTATTCTTTCAAGAGGGTAAAGATCCCCAAAACTTGAAGGGCAGGATGGTCCGCGCTTGGTGCAAGATTCATAGGAAGGAAAGGAAAGAGCTTGGTCCGAAGAATTGTATTGCTTTGGAACCCTATACCTCGTGGGTGAGGAGGAGAGATTTTGAGTACCGCATGCCCTATGATTACCCGAGACCTACACCTATGGTTATGGCTGGGCCTTCAACCCTTCCTAACCAAGGAGTAGAGGAGTTGAGAGACGAAGACCGCTCGTGTGCTTGGGTCCGTGAGCGAGAGGAGCTACTTCAGCAACTTAGAGATAAGGATGCGTTGATAGATTTTCTGGAGCATCAGGTTATCGACGAACCTGATGATGTGGTGACTTCTCTTCTTCCTCAGTCTTCCAGGTTTTGGAAGAGGAAGTATGATCGACTTGCCAAGGAGAAGGCAGATATGGAGGCAGCCTATGAGAGAGAGGTGAAGAGGCTTCGTGCAACTTATCTTCCGATCTCGAGAGCTTTGGACGATTGTTTCTAGGGTTCCATAGGATGTTCATTTTCCTTCTCTCTTGTATTGTATTTGGTTACCAAGATTGTACTTCTTTGGTGTAAATTTTTTTTCCAGATATTATTGATATGATTATTCCATATATGTCTAAATGATTAATATTTTCCAAATATTTGCAAACAGATCTCAAAAAGTTCCTCTGATTAAAAATAAAATCATATGCACAAGCATTGCATGCATCATGTGCATAAGCGGGTTTTGTTCAAGGGCTTCTTGCTCAGTGGTCTAACTCTGTATTCTTCATTTATTTTGAAGACAAGCTGACGCACCGGTACTACACCAGAGCCAACTCATCAAAGCTAATGGATCACCTCGAGCAAGAGAACAGAGAACTCAAGGAGGAAGTGGCAAGATTGACTGCCCTGATGGAATCATTCTTGGTCGCCCAAAGCCAGTCGTCTCCAACGCCTTCAACTCCTCCCCAGAGGACGGTCATTTCAGAGGTTGCTTCCTATACCGTGCCTGCTGCCAGTGCCCACTTCGCTTCGTCTGCTATGCCAGCCGGGTTTCCCTGGGGGATGCCCGCAAACTTTGTTCCAGAGGGTCTCGCCCCTACTTTTGCTTCTCTGCCGGCATCTAGCCCGGTCCTTGTTGTGCCACCTCCAGTCGTGCATACTATGCCGAGAGTTGATGACACCATTTACCACTCTGAGCCATCTGAAGGCCCAGATGTCTACGAGAAAATGGACGCTATGAATGATCAATTCCTTGAGCTGCACAAGGAACTTAAAACTCTCAGAGGGAAGGACCTCTTTGGCAAATCTGCTGTTGAGCTTTGGCTAGTACCCAATGTCAAGATTCCTGTCAAGTTCAAAGTGCCTGACTTTGAAAAGTATAAAGGAAACACTTATCCGCTCAACCATCTTGTGATGTATGCACGCAAGATGTCGACTCAGACCGACAATGATCAACTCCTAATCCACTACTTCCAGGACAGCCTGTCCGGTGCCGCTTTGAGATGGTACATGGGTCTGGATAGTGCTGACATCCGCTCCTTCAACGACCTTGGCGAAGCCTTCGTCAAGCAATACAAATATAATATTGATATAGCTCCCGATAGGGACCAACTGAGGGCCATCTTCCAGAAGGAGAAAGACACATTTAAGGAGTACGCCCAAAGGTGGTGAGAATTGGCTGCACAAATTGTGCCCCCGTTCGAAGAGAAGGAGATGACGAAGATCTTTCTCAAGATTTTAAGCTCTTTCTACTATGAGCGGATGATTGCTAGCGCTCCTTCTGACTTCACCGAGATGGTGAACATGGGGATGCGTCTAGAAGAAGGAGTCAGGGAAGGGCGCCTGACTAGAGAAGAAGGCTCTTCTGCCAAACGTTATGGGGAGTTTGCTAAGAAGAAAGATGGAGAGGCGCATGTTGTGCCCTCCCATGTTAAATCAAGAAGACCCTCTGTGAAGAGGAAGACTGTGCGTCCCGCCAGTAACCAGCACCAGGTGGCTCATATAGCACCTGCATTCAGAGAGAATCAGCATTATCAGCATCAGAACCAGCAACAACAACATCAACAGTATCAGCAACAACAACACCGTCCGTAACAGCAGGCCTACCAGCCTCGAAACAACAATCAAACCAGCACTAGCTATGATAGGAAGAGGGTCAGTTTTGATCCTATTCCAATGACCTATGCAGAATTATATCCTTCATTAATTGAAAGGAAGCTGATCACTCCACGTGACCCACCTGCTATACCGACCAACCCTCAGTGGTGGTATAAGCCCGAGATTCATTGTGTTTATCATTCCGGTGCTCTCGGACATGATGTGGAGAACTGTTACCCTCTAAAGACCATGGTTCAAGACCTTGTTAGAAGTGGTATTCTGTTTTTCGAGGACGTAGGTCCTAATGTGAAGAAGAACCCATTGCCCGAGCATGGGAAATCTACTGTTAATATGGTTTAGGGTTGCCCTGGAAAATACAAGGTCAGATATGTCAGCCATATCAGACAATCGTTGGTCGAGATGCATAGACTGTTATGTGGATACAGTCACTATGAGCATAACCATGACAGCTGCCATGTATGCACTATCAACGAGAAAGGATATCGTCAAGTCCGAAAAGACATCCAAGAAATGCTGGATCAGGGTGTGATAGAGATACTTTAGAATCGTGATGAGGATGAAGTCAATGTGATATCCCCTGTATTCAGGATACCTGAGCCTGTTGTTGTCCGATACGATGGCAACAAGCAGAAGGCCTCTCTTATTCTCATCATTAAGCCAGCTGGCCCTGTTCCATACTCTTCCGACAAGGCTGTTCCCTATCGTTATAATGCGGTTCCATTAGAAGATGGGAAGGAGGTGCCTCTACCCTCCACTTCTGTTATGAATATTGCTGATGTCAGTGGTTTGACTCGCAGTGGTCGTGTTTTTTCAGTGCCTCCGAAACCCCAGGCTGACACCAGAAGAGTTGATGTTGCTGATAGTGCTGCCCGTCCTTTGGGGAATTCTACTTCTTCTATGAATCCGGCACTTGCTGTTGACAGACCTGCCGCTGCTGTTAGAACTCCTGTCCCTGCTGGCCAGAATGACATGATTAGAGAGGATTGTGATGAGATGCTGAGGCTCATCAAGAGGAGTGAGTACAACGTTGTAGATCAGCTGCTACAAACACCTTTAAAGATATCAATGTTATCTTTGTTGATGAACTCCGAGGCACACCGAGAAGCTTTGCAGAAGGTGTTGGACGTGGCGTACGTAGATCACGACGTCACCATAGAACAGTTTGATAGCATTGTTGTAAACATTACTGCTTGTAACAACCTAAGCTTCTGTGATGCTGATCTTCCCAAGGAGGGAAAGGACCACAATTTGGCACTTCACATTTCAATGAACTGCAAGGATGATGCCTTGTCTAACGTACTGGTAGATACATGATCATCGCTAAATGTGTTGCCAAAATCCACTCTAGCCAAACTTTCATACCAGGGGCCTCCCATGAGGCAGAGTGGAGTGGTCGTCAAAGATTTTGACGGATCCCGAAAGACAGTGATTGGTGAGGTTGAACTCCCAATCAAGATAGGACCTAGTGATTTCCAAATCACTTTTCAGGTCATGGATATCCACCCATCATATAGCTGTTTGTTGGGCAGACCATGGATTCACGAGGCAGGCGCCGTGACATCCACCCTACACCAAAAGTTGAAGTTCGTCAAGAACAAAAAGTTGGTGGTGGTAGGGGAGAGAAGGCTCTCTTGGTTAGCCATCTGTCTTCCTTTTCTTATATTGATGCTAAGGATGAGGTTGGGACGCCGTTCCAAGCCTTCTCTGTTGCTGAGCCTTCTAAGAAAGGAACTTCTTCATTTGCATCCTATAATGATGCGAAGTTGGCCATTGAGCATGGCGCAACTACTGGTTTAGGACAAATGATCAAGATGGAAGACAATAAATCCCGGGCTGGCATAGGGTACTCTTCAGGCGCTTTCAACAAGCACGGTCTGTTTCAGAGTGGTGGTTTCATCCACACAATCGAAGACCAGGAAGCAGCTGCTGTAGTGGAAGAGGATGCAGAGGAAGATTCTGGCAATTTTGTCATCCCTGGAGGAGTCTGCAATAATTGGGTCGCTGTTGATGTTCCAACAGTTGTCCATAAGTCCACGTAATGTTAATTCTTGTTTAAAAACCCTTCTCCCATGCCAAAAGGAGAAGTGATGACATTGTTGGTGCATAAATACAATGATATTCATTCAATAAATCCATGTTAAATGTTTGTTTTTCCAAATTATTTTCACTTTTTGCTTTTGGCATGAAATTGGTGATCACTAAAAAACCCTAAAAAGAGAATAAAATCAATCTTTTCATCTGCATAATGATTTGCTTTGCTTGAATTCTAAAATCTCTTTTATATCCAAAATCATTATGCAGGTTGATCAAACCCATTGAACATAATGATCCAACACCATCTCCCAACTTTGAGTTCCCTGTATTTGAGGCCGAAGAAGATGATGTTGAAGAGATTCCTGATGAGATTACCCGTCTGCTTGAGCACGAAGAGAAGATCATTCAGCCACATCTCGAGAATCTGGAAACAGTCAACTTGGGGTCTGAAGATTGTGTTCGTGAGGTAAAGATTGGGGCACTCCTGGAAGAGTCTGTAAAGAAGGGGTTGATTGAGTTGCTGCGAGAATACGTCGACGTCTTTGCCTTGTCATATGAAGACATGCATGGTCTAGATACTGATATCGTGCAACATTTCCTGCCTTTGAAGCCTGAGTGTGTGCCTGTGACGCAGAAGCTCAGAAGAACTAATCCTGATATGGAAGTGAAGATTAAAGAAGAAGTTCAGAAGCAAATTGATGCGGGGTTTCTGGTGACTTCTACATATCCTCAATGGGTGGCCAATATTGTGCCCGTGCCTAAGAAAGATGGAAAAGTCCGAATGTGTGTGGACTATAGATACATGAATAAAGCTAGTCCGAAAGATGATTTTCCTCTACCACATATTGATATGTTGGTAGATAATACAGCTAAATTCAATGTCTTCTCGTTTATGGACGAATTTTCCGGATATAATCAGATCAAAATGGCACCCGAGAATATGGAGAAGGCAAAATTCATCACACCTTGGGGAACATTTTGTTATCGAGTGATGCCTTTCGGTTTGAAGAACGCCGAAGCCACGTATCAACGAGCTATGACTACCTTGTTTCACGATATGATGCATAAGGAGATCGAGGTATATGTTGATGATATGATGGCAAAGACGAGAACGGAAGTTGAACATGTAGAGCACTTGTTGAAGCTTTTTCAGCGCTTGAGGAAGTACAAACTCCACCTGAATCCGAACAAGTGTACATTTGGAGTCTGTTCCGACAACTTATTGGGCTTTATTGTCAGTGAAAGAGGTATTAAAGTTGATCCTGCCAAGGTCAAAGCAATACAAGAGATTCCTGCGCCCAAAACTGAGAAACAAGTCTGAGGTTTTCTTGGCCGCTTGAATTATATTTCCAAATTTATATCCCACATGACTGCCACATGTGCGCCAATATTCAAGCTCCTCTAGAAAGATCAGCGTCATGATTGGACCGAGGATTGCCAGAAGGCCTTTGACAGTATTAAAGAGTATCTGTCCGAGCCTCCGATTCTGTCTCCGCCTGTGGAAGGGAGACCATTGATTATGTACTTGACCGTTCTTGAAGACTCTATGGGTTGTGTATTGGGTCAGCAAGATAAATCTGGGAAGAAAGAGTATGCCGTCTACTATCTGAGTAAGAAGTTCACTGATTGTGAGTCTCGATACTCAATACTTGAGAAGACATACTGTGCTTTGGCTTGGGCTGCTAAGCGTTTACGCTAGTATATGTTAAATCATACGACCTTGTTGATATCCAAAACGGATCCAATCAAGTATGTCTTTGAGAAGCCTGCTTTAACTGGGAGGATTTCCCGTTGGCAGATGCTGTTGTCTGAGTATGATATCGAGCTCAGAAAGATATTAAAGGTAGTATTTTGGTTGACCACTTGGCACATCAACCAATTGAGGATTATCAGTCTGTTCAGTACGACTTACCAGATGAGGAGATTCTGTATTTGAAGATGAAAGATTGCGATGAGCCTACGCTCGATGAAGGGCCAGAGCCTGGTTCCCGATGGAGCATGGTGTTTGATGGTGCTGTAAATCAAAATGGAAATGGTATTGGGGCAGTGATTATTACTCCTCAGGGCACACATTTTCCTTTTACAGCAAGGCTAACTTTCAAATGCACGAATAATATGGCGGAGTATGAGGCCTGTATTATGGGATTGGAAGAGTGTATTGATCTTAGGATCAAGCATCTTGATGTTTATGGTGATTCGGCCCTTGTTGTTAATCAGATTAAGGGTGAATGGGAGATGAATCAGACTGACCTCATCCCATATAGAGATTATGCGAGGAGGATTTCAATGTTCTTTGCTGAGGTTGACTTCCATCATATTCCTCGAGATGAGAATTGGATGGCAGATGCTCTTACTACGCCTGCTTCAATGATTATGGTGAAATTCTGGAATGAAGTCCCCAATATCACTGTGATGCGCTTGGATAGACCAGCTCATGTATTTGTAGTTGAAGAAGTAAAAGATGATAAGCCATGGTATTATGATATCAAATGTTTTCTTCAGAGTCAGATTTACCCGCCTGGGGCATCTGTTAAAGATAAGAAGACTTTGAGGAGACTATCTGGCAGTTTTTACCTCAATGGAGATGTGCTTAATAAGAGGAATTTTGACATGGTTTTGCTCAGATGCGTGGATAGACACGAAGCAGACCTGTTGATGACTGAAGTCCATGAGGGTTCATTTGGTACTCATTCCAATGGACATGCCATGGCAAAGAAGATGTTGAAAGTAGGCTACTATTGGCTGACAATGGAGTCTGATTGCTGCAAATATGTGAAGAAATGCCATAAGTGTCAGATTTATGCGAATAAGATTCATATTCCCCCGACACTTATGAATGTGATTTCATCACCATGGCCTTTCTCTATGTGGGGAATTGACATGATTGGTATGATAGAGCCAAAGGCGTCGAACGATCACAGATTTATTCTCGTAGCAATTGATTACTTCACCAAATGGGTTGAAGCGGCGTTGTACGCCAATGTGACCAGGCAGGTAGTTGTGAAGTTTATCAAGAATCAACTCATATACCGTTATGGTGTGCCAGACAAGATCATTACTGATAATGGATCTAATTTGAACAACAAGATGATGAAAGAGCTGTGTAGCGAGTTCAAGATTGCACATCATAATTCTTCTCCTTATAGACCCAAGATGAATAGGGCTGTTGAAGCTGCTAATAAGAACATCAAGAAGATTATCCAGAAGATGGTTTTTACGTACAAAGATTGGCATGAGATGCTGCCATTTGCTTTGCATGGTTATCGTACATCTGTCCGCACTTCAACAGGGGCAACCCCTTTCTCCCTTGTTTATGGCATGGAGGCTGTGCTCCCCGTGGAGGTTGAGATCCCATCAATGAGAATCTTGATGGAAGCCAAGTTGACTGAGGCTGAATGGGTTCAGAGTCGTTATGACCAACTGAACTTAATTGAAGAGAAGAGATTAACTGCCATGTGCCATGGTCAGTTGTATCAGCAAAGGATGAAGAAAGCCTTTGATAAGAAGGTCAAGCCTCGTGTGTTCCGAGAAGGTGACCTCGTGCTCAAAAAAGTTTTGTCTTTCGCGCCCGATTCCAAGGGCAAGTGGACTCCAAACTATGAAGGTCCATATGTTGTTAAGAGAGCCTTTTCAGGCGGTACTTTGATACTTACAACTATGGATGGGGAGGATTTCACTAGTCCTGTGAATTCAGATGCAGTCAAGAAATACTTCGCCTAAAATAAAAACAGAATAGCTCACTAAGTTGAAAACCCGAAAGGGCGACTTAGGCAAAAATGAGCGTCTCGGTGGATTGAAAACCCGAGCAATCCAGGCAAAAGTTAGAGACATAAAAAAAATATATATATATATATATATATATATATATATATATATATATATATATATATATATATATATATATATATATATATATATATATATATCCCTCTAGATTGAGTACCTCACCCTGGGGCAATCTAGGCAAAAATTAGGGATTTGGCAAGTAACTGCATCCTGACAAGACTTTGTTCTACAGCCGTCATTTGTCAAAGAATTTCGCTCAGTCATCGTCAACTGAAGTTTCAAATACATTGGATTCAGAGTTGGTGGAGAAATGATCATTATGTTCAATGTAGCCTTTTTCCAATATATATCACCAATTTCAAATTTGTAAAGATCCATGGAGTCTTGCCATTTGCAGACTACCATTCCATCAAATAAATTTGAGCCTTTATCCAATTCTTTGCACTCTTATTTGTTTCTGTTCAACAAATCTTTACATGTTTTAATTGATAAATATCATTGTTTTAAACAAATAAAGTTTTTATAAACTGTTTTAAATAAAGTGAACATTCACAAAAGACTGAAAAGGATAATTGGGACATCTTCAGTGCTCTCCCGAGGATAATATGATCTCCTAAAGGGTAAGGCATTTGTTCATATTCCTAGCATATCTGTTATCCTCTTCATCATCTTTCAAGTTGTCTCTTCAGCAAATGCAGAAGAAGGTGACACACCACCCAGACCCCTAGAGAGTCTGAGGTTTAGTCTCAGTCTTTTAGCTCCTCAGTGAGTCTGGATCCAGCATCTGTGTTATCGATCATATGGTTGTCATCCCTTATGTGGATTGACCTAAAATCCCTTATAGATTGATAAATTTGTAACACGGTGGGAGAACTGACTTTAGTTAAATGTTGCAGATAGCAAGAGTCGCCACCGACTTTTATTTTATCCAAAAGGAAAGGACATAAAAGAACAGGAAAGACCTTAAAAAAAAGATTTTGAGTTCGGGGGGTAGGTTATACAAAGGGAAGGTATTAGCACCCTTTATATCCATGGTTATCCATGGGCTCTTAGTTACTTAGCTCACTTTGTTTGTTTGCAAGAGTGTAGTGTGTGATTAGAAAAATTTCTTTAAGTACTTTGTAATGACCCTCGTATGGGTGTATACAAAGCCTAGTTTAGAAATTATGAGGTGTAAACGTAATTTTGAAAAGTGTGAGCAAGTAACTATGAGATACCTACCCTAGATTAAGTCTTTCGTGTTCTCGTATATTCTTTCAATGGTAAGACTGTCCCTATTATTAAGGAATAGGTAGTCATTACCTTGGATGTGTTTAAGGGACGGGCGTAGGGTCATCGTATGGTCAATGAAGGCAACATAAGGGGTGTCTTTAGCAACTCGTAGGGACTATCATCATATTTACCGAAGGGACAAGATCATTATATCGTAGGCAACCTCGTAGGGACTTGATCTTTTAAGTTTATAGGGACTTGATGATTTTTCTGTTTGAAGGGACTTTGCTTAAGACACCCCTATTTTCGAGGGACTTAACCATTTAAAGAAGGCAACCAAGAGGAATACCCTAGGAAGTACAGATGGCGATCAAAGATCGACTTACGTGTGTGAGTGTTATTTTTCAGATATTTATCTTGAATTTAATTTTTTAAGTTCAATTATTTACAGTTAGTTTTTTGCACTCCCTAAATTACTAACCACGCAATAAATATTTACAAAAATAAAAGCAAGAAAAATAAATTCCTAAACTATTACATGGCTATGGGATAGATACATAATAATCAGGCGAGAAAGAATAAATTTACAACCTATACATTTGTTCCTAATATTATAAATAAAACAAAATTAAAATAAGGAAAATAATGAAGCAAAAATAGAATAGATAAAAGCAAATAATAATAAAATAATAAATAAACAATGGTAATAAAGCAATAATAAAATAACAATAATAATAAAGTGATAATAAAAAGGTTAGAATTTTAAAAGAAATTATTTTAGGTTAAACAAGTTAGATTTTTTTTTAGAAGTTATTAGAAAAATATGAGTTTAAAATAAATTAGTAATAATAAAAGAATTTAAAATACATTAATGTACAAATTATAAAATAAAAGAGTTATATGAAAAATATTAAGTTAGTTATTTACAAAATAAATAAAGATTATAGAAAATATCAAATTATTAGATTAATAGGTTTATTATTATTATTCAATTAGAAAAATGGTCAATTAGATTTTATTTACAAAATATATAAGGATTTATTATTATAAGTAAGTAATAAAAAAGTTATTAAAATAGTTAGTATTTATTATTTATTTACAAAAAATATAAAGGTTATAGAAAAATATTAAATAATTAATTTAATAGGTTTTCACGCCCTACATTACTAAACCACGCAGTTAATATAGGATCAATGGCAGGAATTTAAATGGCAGAAAAATAAAATGGCAGAAAATAAATGGCAGAAAATAAAACCCTAATTATTACAACGCTTTGGTGCAGTTACATAATAAAGATGGCGAAAAGTAAAACTGAAAATATTACAAGTTAAAACTTAAAATATTACAAGGGCGAAGCAGTTACAGTGTATGAATAACATAAATATGAGTGAAAATAGGAAATAATAATAAGGTTTGTTAAGGTTTAAGAAAAGGTTTATGGTTTAGAGGAAACAACACGGTTAAAGTTTAAGGTTTGAAATTTAAAGTTTGTGGCGAAATTGTCAGGGTTTAAGAAAAATCAGGGTAGTTAGTTATGAAAAAAATGTGTAGATCTAAATATATGTATATATAAAAAAAATGAATTAAAAAAACAACGGCGTTGCTAGCGCAAAATTGCGATCATCGCAACTGGATCGGATAACACAAATGTCACGCCTCATACACGTATATGTGAAAACGGCGTATTGACACGATCCGATCCGAAAACATAATCAAATTATAACATAAAATAGAAATATATATATATATTTAACACACTAGTTACATATATGAACATGTATTTGAAACACAGTAACAAATATATCAACATGATAGATAAAGTATATATCATATATAAACTATTACCAAACTGTGTGTACGATAGTATAGATCAGCCACTCTCAGTTTCTCTTTTTTGTTCTGTCTTTTAGCCTCCCTCTATCAGTCATGCTAGTGAATATATATAGGAACAAATTAGGTTAATGATAATGGGCCTAAGTTTATTTTGAAACCCAATATTAAATTAAAAACTGAATAAAGTTAAATAATTAAAATAGTTAAAATTAAAATAAAAACTAATTAACCTATTTATTTATTCTAGACCCAATATAAAAATAAATAGACTCAAAAAAAATAAAAGTCGGGCACCAAAATGCTCGAAAAAATAAAATGAACACGTCAAAATAATCAGCGCGAAATAAATGACTCGGAAAAATACAGCGTTTGGTCGGATTTTGAAATAAAAATTATGACCGTTTACACTGCTCAGACTAATCAACATATGACCAAAAATAGTCGTAAAAATATTTTTAGCATGTCAAATTAAACCACGTGAACCGCAGATTAATGTTACCGACATTTGCAAACTTAAACTTGACATTTTTTCGTTGACTAATTTTAGGCACAGTTAAAAAGTTAATTTGACCAGTCTGTTTGTAAATTCCGAGAAATTATTCCGGCTAATATTAAGACAAAAAAATGTTATGCTATGAAGATGATGCAAATGAATGTGAAACAAAAAATTGGTTAGAGTTAAAAATAGAGGGCAAATTTTGGGGTGCAACAAAATTGGCATGCTATCTTTTTCGAGGAAGTCGGTTTGTAGCTTATCACCGGCATATTCGTATACATTGATCTCCAACAGGTTTGCCTCCCGTTCATCCTCAGCAGGGTTGTTCATCTTAGACTTCCCCAGTTTGGTCACCAGCAGATTATTTCCAGCTGATCGCCTACAAGTTATTCCTGGTTCAGTCATCAGCAGTTGTTTCCCTAGTGGAGTTGCCTGATCGGAGCCTGATTTATTGTTTCTTCCTCCTTCTTGGATAGTTTCCTCCTAGCAGAGTGGGTGATGAAAATGTTTATTTTCTATCCCCAGCGAAGCGGTGTTTCCCTTTCCCTCGGCAGTAATTTGTTTCTCCAGCAATATGAGGAGTTGGGATGGTTATCAGAACTTCTGTTCGGTGGTTATTCCCCGCAGAGTTTCTTATCTTTCTTTAGTTTCCCCAGTAGAGTTACTTCTACGGTGGATCTTATCCATGTTTAGTTCCCCAACTAAAGCTCTGCCTGATCCTAGTTTGACGTTGGAACGTATGAGGAAGATGTGTTGATTCCTTCCCCAGTGGGTTGACTGGTTCTCCTTCTCCACAATAGAGATGTTGCCTTCCATGGTTAGAAGCGAATGTTGTTGGATGTGCTTCTATAAGGTGGTTGTTCCCCACAAAAGTCCACATCACCCCCTGATAAGATCCCCGGTAGATTCTTCTCTGACTGATCTTATCCTTGTCTCTGCGTACTGTTGGAAGATCCCCAGCTTTGGTGATTGTGATCCCTTGTTTATTCCCAACAGCAGTCTTTGATCCCCGGTGATCCTCTGCTCCTTCCCCTAGTAGTAGTCTTTATTCCCGGCAGCGACTCTGTTTGATCCTTAACATTGGTCTTTATCCCCTGCAGAGATCGGTGTTTCCTGGTGTTCGGTTGCCCCAACCAGATTGGATGTTTCTCCTGTAGGCCTGGCTTTCTCTCTTGAGATGTAGTACCAGATGTCCTGTCCATTGATTCTTGGACCTGTTTGTGTCAGATATGTCTGTTTGTCAGCATTAATCATACATAAACCATGCATATACATGCATAATTATAACATTCAGATATTCATGTTGCATTCTTTGCCATATATCTTTGCTTGTCATCTCCTTCTATTTGGCGATACATATTTCCCCAAGCAGATGTTTGTGTCGGATCTCTCCATATAGAGTCAACCCTATAGGCAGAAAGCGTCTACCCTTTCTTCCGTATTCCCCACTAAGTTATGTCCTCGTGGATGATTATTATTTCAGCTTCCTCCCAAAACATGTATTGGGAAGGAATTACTCCCTTGAGTTATATCCTCATTGGGTTGAGTCTTGTTTCATTGTGTCTCTCTAGTTTGTTCCTATATTGACTCCCCTCTTATTATTTCCCCTGCAGTTCCCTGTGGTTCAGGTGATCAATTGCTCAGTAAACAGTAGTTGTTCATTCTCTCCCCAGCGGAAGTTGTGGCCTTCTACCCAGTAACTGGTAGTTGTAAGTCCTATTTCTGTGGTTTTCTATCCAGTAGCCGGTAGTTGTAAACCCCATTTTATCCCCGTGCAGAGTTAACCCTTGATTTTTGTTAATCCTAACCGATGACGGTTACTATCTTCTGTGGTTTTCTACCCAGTAGCCGGTAGATGTAATCCCCTCCTTGTTGGTTATCTTTATCCAATATTCGGTATTGATATTCCTTCACCTTTTGAGTATACCACCCAGTAACCGGTGATATATCTCCCGGATCATTGCTTTTGTCAATGTATCCCCAGCGAGGCATCTTTCATTTACCCTTTTGTTGGTAATGATTGTTTCGCCCCCCTTGATTGGTCATCATTTTATACCCAGTAGCCGGTATCCCGATGTCCTTTCTTTTCGGTCGATTTATCCTTTATTAACCCAGTAACCGGTTGTGGATAATCTTCCATGCGAGTATGTTATCTACGTTCTGACGGTAATAGATAATATATATCTCATGCGCTCTTCAGTCGAAGTCTTTTTCTTCCCCAATTGAGTAAGATTCGTATTTCCTTATGGAATCGAATGTCCATCCTGTAATCGAGTCTGCTTTTTCAGCCCTCCTTTTGGATGATGAGTGTTTTGGAAATATTCCCCAATTCATGCCTGGTTGGTCACCTATTATATGCCCAGTAACCGGTATTCCTGGTGTTCCTTCCTTCTGCTCCCTATTATGACTTTTGTCCCTTGTGGAGTCAGAGTTTCCTGAGTCGAAATATACCTTTTTAGGTTTTCCTCAGATGTTTTGGATGATTGATATTTCTCACCCTTATACCGGTCTTAGATATTCTTTCTCCCCGAGCGTGTTGTTCTCTCGCCCTTATACCGGTGTTTTGATCACATGTCTCCTTGAGCTTATTACCCAGTAACCGGTAATACCTCATTTGTTGTTTCCTCAGCTGAGTCCTTTATGGATATCCCCGGTTGAGTCCCTTAGCGGATTTTCCCCATCTGAGTCCGGATTTTTATCCGAAGTATCCTTTGTGGATAAGGTTGCTGTATTGGCATATTCCCCAATACATGCATCTTTGCGTCAGCTCGAGTCTTTCCATCGATTTATTTTCATGGAATCCCTTTGTGTCTATCAACAAGTTTTAAGTTGTGACCTACTCACGCATTTTATCCCCTTTATTCCCCAATAAAATCCCCAGAGTCTCTGTCCCATTTATGAATGTATTACTCATATGGATTTTCAGTTTCTCCCAGTTACTTTTTTATCCTTTGTGGACATATACCCCCCACAGAGTATTAACTTTTGCATACATTTGCATCATGAGGTCTCTTAGGGACCAAAATTCGTCTCTTTGTTATTATTTAAGCCCATTCTACCTCGTCGAGACGAAGATTTTAACCTTCATATCTCCAGCTATAATGACCTTAAATAGGGGCATCTGTAAGACCCTAATTTTGACCCTAAGATCCCTCATGGCATCATATCATTGCACATTGCATTTGCCTCAAGGATCATAGCATCTTGGCTCCTTAAACCTTGGGTTGGGACTTGTGAGTTGGTTTGAGACCACCAAGCATGCTTGAATTGTATATTATTGCTTTTCCTATTTTGTTTACTAACCAAAAGCACAAAAATGTGTCGCTAACTTTGTTTGTTTTGAAGCTTGAGCAATCATGTGATCCAAGGCTCCTAGGAGGCCCCTATGCTCATTGATGTGGCCAGATGAAGTTGAAAGCAAGCATGAAAATGGTTCCCAAAGCTCTCAATAATCATATATGCCTCCCAAGTATCTCAATTTGTCATTTTGATCAAGATAAACCAAAGGGCTTGAGGATTGTTTCCCAAGGAAACCCTAATTCAGTTGTGCATTGACTGTGCCTTGCTCATGAAGCAACCTTAACCTATGATCAAATACAATCAAGGGAAGTTCTTTAATTCATCATTTTATGCATATATGTGCCTATGTGAGTGACCTCAATCATCAATTCATTAAGATTTGAAGTTTGGACTTGAGAAGTTGATTAGTCAATTCATCTGACTATTTTGAAATCCACTGAGACCTAACTCTTGATGTGTTTGTCAAATGAAGATGACCCAAAGAGAAAACATGTTATTTAGAACCATATGAAAAACTTTCATGTTCATAAAAAATTTATTTGAAGCTTGGAAGGTCATCATTCATCTCAAAACATTATAGGTCATTTTGACAAAAACCCTAATTTTGGGTCAACTTCCCAAGGACCTAACTCCTTCATTTTTTATGATTTTGAGGTGGGATCAAATGAATTGGAAAGTTTAAGATGTCTACGTCAATTTTTATGTTGGAAAAAATTTCATAATCCTAAAAGAAACACATTTGATAATACAAAACATTATAGGTCACTTTGGACCAAAGTCATTGAAATGTGAAAAAGTCCAACTTCAAGTGCCCATAACTTCCTCATACAAAATCCAAATGATACAAACTTTAAGTCCAAATTGATTGCCTTGAAAAGATCTACAACTTTGTTGTTTAAGGTTTTGTCATTTGAGGCTTGCATAACTGAAACATAAGGGCTTGAAGTTGATCCATTTTGGAAAAAATTCCATATATATGTTTTGTGCATTGAACTTCATGGCCTGTTTTCAATGATTTCCCAACACCAAATGGATTTTTGTTCAATATAAAATTTGTTCCTCATGTCAAGACCTTTCCAACCATTACCCATATGGCTATGTTTCAATTTGGCAAATGGTATTTTCGAAGAGGAGAAGATTTGTGTTCAATTATGCATAACATGATTAAATTGCTTGCACACCACATTGCCTTGCCATGTACACGTCCAAAATCATTTGTTTCATCATCAGCATGCAAAACCAATAAAGTTTGGGCCTCCCATGCGCCTGTACAGGCCCATGCATGGAGGACCCAACTTCACATGCACATGAATATTTCATTGCTTGCAGCATGCTTGGCTATAAATAGAAGCTTCATTCCTCTTAGAAAGGCAACCTCAAGGCGCCTAAATTGCTGCAGAAGTAAAATCCCAACCTCCATTAAAAGGAATTTTGCTTTTCTCTTTCAATTTTCAAGTTCAATTTTCAACTTCATTGGTTGATCATTGAACTTCAATTCCTAAATTGTGCTTCATTGCAACCTCAAGAACACACTGAATCAAAGAATTGGAGTGGATCAAGTCTTGTAAAGCTGCACTTCAAAGGTTGTTGTTCAAACTTTTTTGATTCGAAACTCCTTGGATACTGATCATTTATTGTGTTTGTTGGTACCTCTGAAGTCCTCATGTGAGAGGCAATTGATTTGTGCATTTAATTTCATGAATTGAGCAAGTTCAGTATGAACACCATAAATTTCTACCTCAGATTTCTCTCTCTATAGAGATCTTGAGTGGAAACCAATGGCACAAGGGTGATGTACATCACCCCAGCTTTCCAAAGATATATAGACTGTGCATTTTGGTGAAGATTTGATAACCTGCAATTCTTGGCCGGAACTGTGAAGCTCACCGGAGAAGACGGTGGTTTCCACCACCGTCCCCACGTGGCTGAGTTCTTGGCCCTTGGATCTGGCCCCTGGATCTAATCTCAGCGCTCCATTTGATTGACTTCATTTAATGCCATGTGTGATGTTGTTGACTCAAGTACACCATGCGCGCGCGTCTCCCATCCACTTGATGCGCCACGTCAATTAATGAATCCAGATCAGACGCTCCATGATTTTTCTAAATTCTAATTATTTCATTTTATTTTCTTTAATTCCATTTTATTTCAAAAATTCACAACTTCTTCATTTTTAATCCAAAAAAGATGGGACCAATTGCAATATTTCCCTCTTTAATTCTAGTTTCTAAAAATGATTTTAAATATTTTTGATGAGTCCATTTAATATTTTTTGTGAAAATTTTCTCTTTTCTGGTTATTTTTAATTGATTTAAAATACTTTCCAATATTCAAAAATGCCAAAAATATTTTCTTAATATATTTGAATGATGATGAATCTATGAAAAATATTCTCAACAATTTCTTAATTTATTTGAGATTTATTTGAGATTTTAGTTCAATTATGTTATTTTCTTTTCATTTTTAATTGTTTAAAATTAGTTTCTGGTTTCAAAAAATGATGAAATTTTTTGTCAAACCTTGTTTGACCATGTTGAACTTATGATGATCCAATTGGACTTTTCCAAGTTGATTTGAATTGGATTTGAAGTTTGACCTTTATTTGTTTATTTTAATTCAAGTATTATTTTAATTCCAAAAAATACCAAAAATATTTTTATTGTTTCTTGACTTCTAAGCTTCATCTCACTTCTGTTTACCATTGATTGATGTTGATTCTATTCATGTTTGGTCAATGTGTCTTGGTTATGTCATTTAAATTTCAATTATGTACATTCCATTTCTTCTTCTTCTTTTTCTTTTTCTTTTTGATCAATGAGTTAAAGATTGGTGGTTAGCCTTGACATATGAGGGGCTTAACCTTCTTTGATTCAAATCAAATTCATCTTGATCAAAGATCAAGTGAATTGCTTTGCATTAGAGATAGGTTGCTTCTTGGTCAAGCAAAAAACCTAAATCCATACAAGATCATTCTTCTTTTCTTTTGGCATGACAAGTTGTAGGAGCTTGGCTTACTAGTCATGGTCTCTAACTTGTGTTTGTTGCCTATAGTTTTACTGACCAGCCTCAGATAGGTGTGACTACTACATTAGTCCACTTACGATTGCTTAACATAGCGCTAAATTGCCTTATGGCACACTAACACTAACTACTAATGACTAACTTTTAATTCAAGCATTTAATTCTTGCAATTTATTTTAATGCAATTTAATTTCTTGCTCATTAATTCAATTGCCTTTGCCCTTTGCTCACTTGAGCTCATGTTTATGTTAATGCAATTTGCCTTTTGCTCACTTGAGCATATTATTGTGTATATACTATTGTGTTTGTTTTGATTTGTTTGTTTGAACCCAATGCAAATGGAGAAAGGACTTAGATTTAGGACCTTACCCATGCTAATGGAGTTTGAAGAGCAACTAGGCCTCATGCCTTTAGAATGCTAAAATTGTCAAAGAGCAACTAGGTCTCATGCCTTTAGAATGCTTAATCTTGAAGATGAATTGAAAGGACCCCTAATTCTAAACTCACTCTTATCCATTCTTTCTATTGCATTGTGGAACTTTTTGATTTGTGTGTTCTTGTGTGCTAGGGATCCCAAACTTGAGCCAATTAGAAGAACCATTGTCATGGACATTTCAAGATAGGGGATACAAAAGCCAATTGGAAGATTCCTAGGAGCTTGATTGATATTTGCTTGATTTCTTGAGTTATTTGCTTATTGCTTGCTAATTCCAAAGGAAGGAGCAACTTGGATCATCTTTATGATCTCAAGAGGGGAACTCCAATGTGGTTTTATTTCTCTTCCCTCATCTTTGCATGTTTAGGATCTAGCCATTCTCTTCTTCTCTCCACTCTAACCCACGCCAAACTTTTGTGCAAACATTAACATTGTTTTTCAAGATTAGAAACCTAGACATTATGCCTTTGATTTTTCAAACTCTTTTCATAACACTTATTTTGAATTGAATCTTAAGTCAATTTTGACTTTATTTTGTGAATACTTTTCATTTGTAAATACAACTCACTCAATTGTTTTTGTGGTTCCAATGGCCACTTTTGCCAAGGCTTTTCATAAACATTAGCTATTAGGTTTGAGTTATCCTAGAGGTTGATATAATACTCACCTATATCCTTAGTTATGGACTATAAGTCTTCCATGCTTATTATAGGGTTAACCCCTCACTAGCATGTTGAAGCTCTCCTCACATAGTGGATTTGTGGTTTTAGGTTGAGTTTTCTCCCTTTGATAACAAAAGACCTTAAGGCTTTTGACCAATCAATTCACCAACTTATTTTGAGATTTTTACCCCAAACTACGAGGTTTTGATCCTACTCTTTTTTAAGATGGTACGTAGGCAATGGGTTTATCCATTCAAACACAAAATTGTAAATAACTTGTATATTCTTTTCTCATCTCCCCAATCATGTTTGCACAAATATTTTCACAAATACCAACCTACCTTACAACATTTGTAAAAAGGGCTCCCTTAGAGTACTAAGGATGTTTTGGGTGCTTAAAACCTTCCCATTGCATAACCAACCCCCTTACTCAGATCTCTGACATTTTTATTAGTTTTTGATTTGATAAAACTTCTCGGTTTTTGTTCGCTTTCTAACCTTTCCTTTGGATAAATAGAAGTGCGGTGGCGACTCGAATTGTATGATTTACTTTTGATTTAGTCAATGAATCTAAAGGTAACGAATACCCCGCTACAGAAAAGTGGCGACTCTGCTGGGGATCATCTGCCTAGTGGGTTTTGCTTACTTCTTACTTTTGTTGTATTGTGTGTTTATATTATTTTGTGATATATTTTTGTGCAAACTTGGGATGACTATATTGGTTGTAATGAGGTCCACCAGATAAGATGACCGGAGCCCTAGCTCCGATGGTGTGTTGGCACCCTCTCATCCCTTTGATCATGTTTAAACGATTTAATCCCGACCCTTGGTTTACATGGCCATGTTTACAACACGTTTGACTAGTGTGTTTGGTGGACAACACAAGCGTGGCCATCAAATCTGCCACCTCAATTTATGAGGGAGATCTGATGGCCCTTGTTTTTTCTTATTTTATTTTAATTTCTGATTTTATGTTTAATCCTTTTATTTTGTGTAATTCATATTAAATTCATTTTTAATCCAAAAAATATGGGACTTTCACCAAGAATATTTAAATATTTTCCTCTTCCATATTTTGAATTAAAATCATTTTTTGGATTTATTTTGATATTTTTTGTGAATTAAATGATTTTGGACTTGTTTTTAAATATTTTAAAATACTTATGACTTTCCAAATATTCTAATTTTTTTTGTCTAAGGTCTTTTGACCTTGTTTGACCTAGGATAAACCTCTTGCCTATTTATTTGGTGATTTGAAGGGATTTGAGGTTTTGTCCATTTAAAAATGCATTTGAATTCATTTTAAAATTGATTTTTAATTGTTTACTTGTTTAGAAATATTGTTGAGCCATTTGATTGACCTTGTGATGTTTGACTTTCTGTTTGGCCTTGATCATGGTTGATTTGAATTTTTATTTGATCAATACTATTGGATTTATGGGGTTGATGAAATGTACATTTCATCCCTCAAAATGAATGGATAGTATTAATCAGATGAATTTCCTCATGTGATCAATTTTGGTTTCTATCCCCCCTCTTAATCTTCATCCCTATTCTTCCCCAATCCATCATTGACCAATGAATTCTCTACAAGTCAAATGCTAGTTGATTCATCAATGACCTTGTGTCAGATGAATCAACATGAGCCTGATTGAGATAAGTCATTTCCATTTTATTTTTGTGTGTGCTATATTTTAGGAGCTTGGTTCTTTGTACCACATCTCTAACATGCATTAAACACCAATATCTTTATTACCCGACCTCAGATAGTTGTGGCTTTTACATAAGTCCAATTATGATTGCTTAACATAGAGCTAAATTTGTCCCACATGGCACAACATTCTAGTAAGTGAGATTATAAGTCTCCCATTCTTCATGGCATTGTATGAAGACTTGACCTTTTTTTCATTTGTGAGAGCTAGCGGCATACTTGTTGATTTAATCAAGTTGGAGCCCTTCTCATAGATGATGTTTTGGTTCATGTCTTCATGCTTGTGAATGAATGGTTGAGTGTTCTCCAAAGAATGGCTTAAACAATTAAACTCTTCACTAACATTTGACTAACATTTCATTAATATTGCTTTACTTTCAAGTCATTTACTTAATTCCATTTAAATTCAAGTACCTTTATCATTCATTGCAATTTACATTTCATGCAAGATGTTTATGCTTCAGTCATTTTTACTTTGCTCACTTGAGCCATATCATTTGTGCTTGTATATATTGTGTGCTTGTGATTTCTTCTATTTATGGTCTCAGTGAAGGTAGAGAAAAATGAGAAAGGGGGGTTTGAATTGTTTTCATTGGAAACAAAAAACTTTTGTAACACCACACACACAAAGGTAAAAGCAAACAACACAGAAGTTTATCCTGGTTCGCTTGAAAGTCAAAGCCACTTCAGTCCATCCAACCAAGGTGATTTCGCCTTCAATAAGGACTTAATATAATAATCTAGAAATATTATAACAATCGTCTAAGAGTTCAACAACCTCTTAGCCCTCTCAAGTCTACAGACTTCACAAGTCACTTGAGGAATTACAACAACTATTGAGAATTACAATAGTGTGTTTAATGCTTCTAGATAAACAATATGAACACAATTAAAAACAGATGATCAATGATCACACTATGAGCATTAACTCGTGTGTGATTACTGAATTATACAAGAGCAAGTATTTAGTATATAGTTCAATGTGTATTGCAGAAATCTTGCGTGATAGCTTCGTGTTTTGGTATGATGGTAGTGAGGCCTTTATATAATGCTTGGAGATGATATCGTTGGAAAGGGTATTGCTGATGATATCTTGCCAATTATGGGACTTAATGACATTAATTTTCTTGTCCTTTCCATAGCAGTCTTGGAGTGTAGTCAATATTGTCCATATATAGATTCATACCATACTTAGAATGCTTCTTGATTAAGTTTCTGATTTTTCATGAATCAGATGATCTGTTGGGCGCGAATCAGAGCGAGCAGAGTTCAGAGTCTTTGAGCAGATCTTGTATTCTTCAAATAGTTGTTTGTTGAGTAGTCTTCAGTGTTGGCCTGACCGACCTTCAGATACAATGTCATCAGAGTTTACAGATGTAACGTCTCTAGAGTCTTCATTCTTCAGAGTCTTTAGATTTTCATTCTTCAGATGTAGAGTCTTCAGAGTTTAAACCTTCATAGTCTTCATATGTGAGATTTAATGATAGAATATCTGTATAATTCTTTTAGACACATTTTTATTCAGAGCTGGATATGCCGTCTTCATTTTTGGATCAACTATTCTGGACTTCCTTTGATGTCATATATTATTTCATCAGATTTAGTTTACCTTAGAATCCTGCACACTTAGAGAATTTTATTTGGGTACCGACTTGTTTCATTCTTTGTTATCATGAAAACTTAGAGATATATTGGAGAGCCAAAATCTTATTCTAACAATCTCCCCCTTTTTGATGATGACAAAAACTTCAGACAATTGATGAAACGATGGTACTTCACAAGATAGAAAGGAAAATGAATAAGAGTCAGATACAATGTGACTCCCCCTGAGATTGACAATATCCCCCTAAGTCTAATATTTAGAGAGTTTAGAGTTTCTTACCAGAGCCTCTAATGTTGCTTAGCTTGTTTCTCAAATATTGATTCAGTTTTTCTTGTTCAGATACATCCTGTAAGAACACTTAGACTGCACAATTTATTTAAAGCATTAGAATGTAAGAAGTGCATTATGAGAGTTAGATATTTATTTCATCATAAGGTTGCTATTTATTTCTCCCCCTTTTTGCCAGACTCAAAAAGAACAAATAAAAGTACGAGAAAAACATATAGGGCAACCAAAATTTCATTAGACAAGTTCTGAGAAATACATAGAAGAAGAAAGCCTCAGAGGCAAAAACACTTAGACTAAAAAATTCAAAACAAAATAGTCCTAGAGTTCCTAAGGGTTTGGAGGAGGAGGCATCCTCTGAAGTAGCTGGGCAAGAAGGTTCTGAATGCTGGAGTTGACTGAATCTTGTTGGTCGAGTCTGGCTCTCACCAGTTGTTGTTCCTTTTGAATTTATTCCAAAGTCTTCAGTACGAGAGGTGCGAGATCAGATGTTGATGACTCACCTCGAGTCAGAGCAACCTCAGAAGTCTTTGCAACTTCTTCTACAGCCAGGCGAGCAACCCCTTCAGCGTCAACTTTAGCTTTAGCCTCATCTTCTGCAACAGCAGCTTCAACGACAACTTTCTCCTTAGCTTCTAATCGGGCCCTCTCTTCAGCTTCTATTTTGGCCTTCTCTTCAGCTTCCTTCCTGGCATGTTCCTCAGCTTCACACGCTAGACGCGCCTTAAGTCTATCCTCAGCATCTCTGATATATCCATTTCTGACTTGTTCAGAGATACCATTTAGCTTGAAGACCTCAGAGGTCATCCACCTGAGAAATCCATTCTAGTGGGTTCTTACCTTAGAAGGATTGTCACTTAGTCTATACTCTTCAGATAGTTTCCTGAGAGTCTCAACAGTGCTTTTTTAGAACTTGGCAAAACTCTCATCCAGGGTTGGAAGGGTAAGGTCAGGTTCAGAGGCTTTAGGGATAGGTTTAGAGATGGGTTCAAGAATGGGTTCAGTAATGAGTTCAAAAGTTGGTGGGAGGGTTTTAGAGGATTCAGAAATGTGTGGAAGGGTTTCAGAGGGTGGTGGTATTGGTTTAGAGGTTTCTGGAACAGACGTATTCTGTTCATATTTTGTTATGGCTTAAAGTTGTTCCAGAGTGGGAGAAGTAGGGTCAGGGATGTCTGAAAGTTCAGTGTCATAAGAGAGGTCATATTATGGAGGAGATGAGGGAGTGGAGGAAGGAGGGGATATTGGTTCATTCAAAAACATAACCTCAGAAATGGGGAGTGAGGTGGAGGTTAGGTTGAATTGTGGTTGAATGGATAAGGAGTCAGAATCATGGGGTTCATAGATTTTAGTTTCTGAGGGAATTTGGATGGGGATAGAGGGTTCAGAGGGAGAGATTGTTGGAGGGGGTTGAAGCAAGGATGAGAGAATTTTCCTAGATCCATAAGATAAGGGAGCTTCAGATAACAGAGACTTACATGAAGTGGAGGTGCTTAGAGGCACAGGCGACTGAGTTGCCGAAGACTCTCCCAGCTTCAGAGTCTTATTCTTATTTGTCTTCTCAGAAGGCCCACTCTTCCTTTTCATGAAATTTGGAGGTTGTTCTGGTAGCCAGTCCATAGAGAACTCAAATATGTCAATACCTTGAGACGCTAGATCTTGGAGGTAATGAGATATAAACTTTTGGGGATATATCTTAGAGAAAATATAAAACTCAATTGGTATCTTCGTCTGATCCTTTAGAGCTTTCCAGAAGGTGTCCAAGGTGGTTTTGACTCTGACCTTGTCAATTATCCCCATGCTATTCAGATTCTTGGCATTTAGAGGCTTGCCAATATTCACCGTTACATCTTCCATCATGTTGAGCGAGATCAGATGATCTACCAGTCCACTCTCGATGAGGACATCATAAATTAGTCTCCCTAGAGGGATGTAATTTCTGGACTTCATGTTGTTTCTGGTGTCTCTGACTGGATCCCTTAGATACTTGAAGAGGAGGGATGAGAGATTTAGCTTCAGCCCTTTATGTAGACAGTATAAAATGCACTTCTAATCTATATTGATATAGTCAGAGGAGTTTGACGTTGGAAGGTGGTGAATGGTTCTCAGAATTATCTTCAACCAAACTCTCAGATGTTGGTGAAGTTCCTTATTCTTGGAAGATTTCTTCTCAAAGTTCTGAGCGAAGATGCATGGTATGATTTCCTGGGACATGTACTTAGCCATAGGATTGATGTTGTATATTCTTATTCCTCCAACTGTTTCCATGTTCAATAGCTTTTCTATAGACTTCTCCGTGATAAACCGTTTTCACCCCTAGAACGTATGACACTATGTAGTGATCGTCGCAGTCTGCAAACCTCTAAAATTCCTTTACTAAGAAGGTGTAAACTGGACCATAGAGCCTTCGAAAATAAATTCCCCAACCTTGGTTTTCAAGTTCTTCAGTGATATCAAAACCATTTCTCTTGAGGTTGTCAAAATCAACCAACAGTTCACATAGTACTTCTAGCTTATCAAACAGAGTGGCTAGATTTATGTGAGGGTGCGGTCAAGAATGTGGGGTTCTTTGTAAGCAGTTATTAATGTTGTAGCAATTTGAGTAACAGTCTGTTGTGGAGCTTTAGCACGTTGTTCAACAACATCCATTTGCTGGGAATATTCATAAACTTGTTATTGTTGAGGATCCATTTGAAGTTATAGAAAATGAAGATTGTTGATGAGGATGAAGGTTGTTGAAGTTGCAGAGAAAACTGAGCGCAAGAGGGTTTGTGTGGGTTGTGAGTGAAAGGTGTGAAAGTGTGAATTGTGGTAAATATATATACCTAACCAAATAACATGCAAAACGACATCGTATTTAATGAATAGGGGACAACAATAATAATTATTCCAGAAATCTGAGTTGACAAGCGTGGGGAGTATTAAATGAAGCTAATGATGGTTGTCTAATCTCAAGATTATGCACACTTCTCGAGGGAATCTCAACAGTTTGACTCTTGAGTACTGAGCTAGACAACTATCTAGAAGATCCAAAGCCACATGTTTGAGATACCATGTATTGTTGTATCTGAAGTCAGGAATGCCAAGATATTTTTGACTCAGAGGGATTCGAGCCCAGATAACATCTACCTTGTAGAAGTATCAGAATCAGAATCAGATAAACACTAGATGATTAAGTCAAAGCCTATTTTAACATTAGGAGGAGAAGCACAAGTTTATATTCATTCTGGGCAATCTTCCATGTTTAAATGTTTCAAAATGAAAAGAAATCTATCTTCAGCTAAGGGTTTTGTGAAGATATTAGACCATTGATGGTCTGTATCTATGAATTTTAAAATTATTACCCCTTTATGAACATAGTCTCTAATAAAATGATGTTTAATTTCTATGTGCTTTGCTCTGGAATGTAAAATTGGATTCTTACTTAAACATATGGCAACATTATTTTTAGAAAAGATAGGGATGTTACTCTCATATATCTGAAAGTCCTCAAGCTGATTCTTCATCCAGAGCATCTGAGTGTTGCATAGTGAAGCTGAGATGTATTTTGCTTCTGCAGTTGACAGTGCAATGGTTGATTGTCTTTTGCTAGCCCATGAGATGAGGTTTCCTCCCAGAAACTTACAGTTTCCAGATATGCTTTTCTGTTCCAATCTGTCTCCAGCGTAATCTGCATTACAGTACCTAGAAAGCCTATACTCTAATGTTTTCTTATACATCAGGCCCAGGTTAAGTGTTCCTTTCAAATACCTTACGATTCTCTTAACATTGGTTAAGTGAGATTCCCTTGGATCTGACTGAAATTTGGCATAGAGACACACGCTGAATAATATATCTGGACGCATATCAGTCAGATAGAGAAGAGAACCTATCATACCATGATAGAGTTTCTGACAAACCTTTTGACTTACCTCTTCTTTCTCCAGAATGGAAGTAGGGTGCATGAGAGTCTTTGCTGGTTTGCTTTCTGACATTTCAAATTTCTTCAGAATGTCTTTTATGTATTTACTTTGATATACATAAGTCGCACTTGATGTTTGATTAATTTGAATCCCCAGAAAGAACTTTAGTTCTTGCATCGGACTCATTCCAAATTCATCATGCATTAGCTCATAAAATTCTTGACAAACAGAGGGGTTAGTAGAACAAAAAATTATGTCATCAACGTATATCTGACAGATCATAAGGTTGTTTATCATGTTTTCACAGAAGAGAATGGAGTCCACTTTGCCTCTAATAAAATCATTTTCCATAAGAAAAGAACCTAGTCTTTCATACCAAGCTCTGGGAGCTTGTTTCAGACCATAAAGAGATTTTTTTAGTTTAAAAACATGTTATGGACATTTTAAGTTTTCAAAACCAGGAGGATGATGAACAAACACATCTTCAGAAATATATCCATTCAGAAATTCACTTTTGACATCCATTTGATATAATTTGATAGAGTAATTTACAGCAAAAGATATGAGTAAACGAATAGATTCTAACCTGGCGTCTAGAGAAAAGGTTTCATTGTAGTAAATATCTTCTTGTTGACTATAACCTTGTGCCACCAGTCGTGCTTTGTTTCTAACCACTTCACCCTTTTCATTGAGTTTGTTTCTGTACACCCATTTGGTTCCAATCACATGAGTTCCCTTGGGTCTTGGTACAAGATCCCATACATCATTCTTGGCAAATTGATCAAGTTCTTCTTTCATTTCCAGAATTCACTCTTTGTCTTGAAGAGCTTCTTCGCAGGATGTTGGCTCTATCATAGATACTAGTCCCATAAGTGTTTCTTCAGAATCTTTGAATGTTAATCTTATTCTAACAGGTTCATTTTTATTTCCCAAAATCAATTCTTTAGAAACATTTTGTCTATTTCTTGATCTTTTCTGATTGATTGTGACTTTAGGTGCTTCTGACATTTCCTTTTTTGCTTCTTCAGACTCTTTGGTCTTTTCATTAGATCCTGCAAGAGTTATCTCCAAATCAGCAAAATTCTCAACTAGCTTTGACTTTTCAGGTCAAGCTTATCATCAAATCTGACATGTATTGATTCTTCCATAATTTGTGTTTCTGTATTGTATACTCTATATCCTTTAGAGTGTTCTGAGTATCCCAACATAATGCACTTTTGTGCTTTAGAGTTAAACTTATTCAGATTATCTTTAGTATTCAGAATAAAACAAGAACATCCAAAAGGATGAAAATAGGAAATGTTGGGTTTTCTTTCCTTACACAGTTCATAAGGAGTCTTCTCTA
Source organism: Lathyrus oleraceus (assembly GCF_024323335.1). Classification (NCBI taxonomy): domain Eukaryota; kingdom Viridiplantae; phylum Streptophyta; class Magnoliopsida; order Fabales; family Fabaceae; genus Lathyrus; species Lathyrus oleraceus. The sequence continues at coordinate 111,376,918 of NC_066581.1, read as the reverse complement.
GAATAGGTCTGATAGAGATTCTATTCTGAATGTAACACACTATATTTACAACTTCATCCCAGAAATGCTTAGTCACATTTGTTTCATTGATCATGGTTCTGGCCATTTCTTGGAGAGTCCTATTCTTACTTTCTACAACTCCATTTTTTGTGGAGTTCTAGGACAGGAGAAATCATGGGATATTCCATTAGAGTCAAAAAGTTCTTCAAAAAGTTTATTATCGAATTTTCCACCATGATCCCTTCTGACTCTGATGATTTTAGAGTCAAATTCATTTTGTACTTTTGAGCAGAAACTAGTGAACACAGAATATGACTCATTCTTGTGTCTTAGGAATTTTGCCCATGTCCAACGACTATAATCATCAACAGTGACAAGACCATACTTCTTACCATTGACTGACGCTGTCTTAACAGGTCCAAATAGGTCAATGTGTAAAAGTTCCAGAGGCTTAGAGGTAGAAACAACATTTTTATTTTTGAAGGTTGTTTTAGAAAATTTTCCTTTCTGACATGCCTCACAAAGAGAATATGAAGAAAACTTCAGCTTAGGTAAGCCTCTAACTAACTCAAGTTTATTTAGATGAGAAATCCTCCTCAGGCTAATGTGACCTAAGCGTCTATGCCACACCCATTGCTCTTCATTTACAAACATTAAACATTTTTCATTTTGATCTTTTAAATCTGTAAGCTTAATTTTGTAAATGTTGTTCTTCCTCTTACTAGTGAAAAGGATTAAAGATTTGCATGTTTTTTTATTAAAGATTATATCATAACCGTTATCACTTAATTGACTTATGGATAACAAGTTATGCATTAATCCTTCAACATAAAGGACATCAGAGATAGAGGGAAGATATCCAATACCAAATGTTCCAGATCCTCTAATTCTTCCTTTTTGATTTCCTCCAAAGCCTATGAAGCCAGCGTCTTTAAGTTCCAAGCTTTAGAACATATGCTTTCTTCCCATCATGTGTCGCGAGCATCCAGAGTCCAGGTACCATGATTGGTGTCTTAACTCTGCTGCATAAGATATCTGCAACATATACTATTTTATCATTTGGTACCCATAATCTTTTGGATCCTTTATGGTTAGTTCTCCCAAAGTTTCTGACAACCTTGGGTTTTCTAGCATTATTGAATTTATGTAATAAGAAAAAGGAGATTTCAGTTTGTTTTCTGCAGAAGGGTTTAAGTCATCTTCATCAGAGTCATATCCAATTCCTCTTTTCTTATTGTGACTAACACCATAAGTCATAGAAGCCATTTTGCTTCTTTCAAGTCCATTGTTCAGAAATTTCTAAAAAGCTTTTTCATGTTTATATATGATGGTGTCAGAAGTAGGTGGAGCTTTAGAAATAGTTTCTTCAAGTTTTAAACATTTTTTGGTTGAAAATTCATTTTCCTTTTCAAGATAAAGTTGTTTTCTTTAAGTTCAAAAACTTCTTTCTCAAGCTTGTCACACTCTTCAACAGTCTCTTCATGAACCCTTTTTAAGTTCTTGAATTTTTGTCGAAGCTTCTGATAAGAGCTTAGAGATTATGATAAACAGGCTTCCAGATCAGAATGAGAAAAGTCAAAGAATACCTCTTCAAAGTCAGATTCCTTTTCATATGAAGTTTCAGAAGTGATGGCCATGAGTGCAATGTTTGGTTGCTCCTCTTCAGAATCAGATTTTGAAGCTTCAAATTCAAAGTCATCCCATGTTACCATGAGTCCCTTCTTCTTTGATTTGAAAGATATTTTCTTAAAACCTTCCTTTCTGGAGCTGTCTTTCTTGAGCTTTGGACATTCATTTATATAGTGTCCAGGTTCTTTGCATTCATAGAAGGTCACTTCTTTGATTGGTATGCCTTTGGAGGTTGACTCTGGACGATCTCCCTTCAGTCTGGGTCTTCTGAAGCTGTTATTTCTTTTTTTTAGAGATGTTTGATTCTTCTGGATAGAAGAGATAACTCCTTTTCATCATTAGAATCTTCCTTTTCAGAGTCCTCGTCGTCTTCTTCTTCAGCTTGAAAGGCTTTATTCCTGTTTGGCTTTCTTCTCTCTGATATATACTTTAGAGCTATTGATTTGTTTTTCTTCTGAGGTTCATCTTCCTCTAGCTCTATCTCATGACTCCTGAGAGAGATAATAAGTTCTTCAAGGCTTATGTTGTTCAGATCCTTAGATAACTTCAAGGCGGTAACCATTCGTCTCCACTTCTTTGGAAGGCTTCTGATTATATTCTTGACATGATCTGTTGTAGTGTATCCTTTTTCCAGAACCTTGAGATCTGTAACTAAAGTTTGGAATCTAGAGAACATTACCTCAGCATCTTCATCATCTCCCATTCTGAAGGCTTCATACTTTGGGATTAACGTTAGAGCCTTAGTCTCTTTGACTTGATTATTGTCTTCGTGAGTCATCTTCAAGGAATCAAATATTTGTCTAGCTATTTCCCTGTTAGTGATCTTTTCGTGCTCATTGTAAGATATAGCATTTAACAGAATAGTTCTGGATTTATGATGATTCTTGAAATCACGCTTCTGATCATCACTCATTTTGCTTCTTGGTATAACGATACTAATGGTAGAGATGGGTGGTTCATAACCATTTGTAACAATTTCCCATAGATCAGCATCATAGCCTAAGAAGAAGCTTTCAATCTATCTTTCTAGTAATCAAATTTTTCTCCATAAAAAACTGGAGGTTTAGCATTGTAGCTATCTCTTTCGTTTGTGTTAGCCATGATGTTTTTCTCACGCTAGATCTCTCTACACTGTTAAGTGTTTGATTCAAAAATCAATAACAGAGCTGAAGCTCTAATACCAATTAAAGGTAAATAAAAACAAGAAAGGGGGGTTTGAATTATTTTCACTGGAAATAAAAACTTTTGCAACACCACACACACAAAGGTAAAAGCAAACAACACAGAAGTTTATCCTGGTTCGCTTGAAAGTCAAAGCCGCTCTAGTCCACCCGGCCAAGGTGATTTCTCCTTCAATAAGGACTTAATCCAATAATCTAGAAAGACTACAACAATCATCTAAGAGTTCAACAACCTCTTAGCCCTCTCAAGTCTACAGATTTCACAAGTCACTTGAGGAATTACAACAACTATTGATGATTACAAGAGTGTGTTTGGTGCTTCTAGATAAGAAATATGAACATAATTAAAAATAGATGACCAATGATCACACTATTGGCAACAACTCGTGTGTACTTACTGAATTATACAAGAACAAGTATTTAGTATATGGTTCAATGTGTATTGCAGACTTCTTATGTGATAGCTTCGTGTTTTGGTATGATGATAGTGAGGCCTTTATATAATGCTTGGAGATGATACCGTTGGAGAGAGTATTGATGATGATATCTTGCCAATTATGGGACTTAATGACATTAATTTTCTTGTCCTTTCCATAGTAGTCTTAGAGTGTAGTCAATACTGTCCATATATAGATTCATACCATACTTAGAATGCTTCTTGATTAAGTTTCTGATTTTAATGAATCAGATGATTTGTTGGGCGTGAATCAGAGTAAGCGAAGTTCAGAGTCTTTGAGCAGATCTTGTATTCTTTAGATAGTTGTTTATTGAGTAGTCTTTAGTCTTGGCTTGAGTGATCTTCAGATAGAGTGTCATCAGAGTTTACAAATGTAACGTCTCTAGAGTATTCATTATTCAGAGTCTTTATATTTTCAGTCTTTAGATGTAGAGTCTTCAGAGTCTAAACCTTCAGAGTCTTTAGATGTGAGATTTAATGACAGAATTTGTGTATAATTCTTTCAGACACATTTTTATTCAGAACTGGATATGACGTCTTCATTTTTGGATCAGCTGTTCTGGACTTCCTTTGATGTCAGATTTTGTTTCATCAAATTTAGTTTACCTTAGAATCATGCACACTTAGATAATTTTATTAGGGTACCAACTTGTTTCATTATTTGTTATCATCAAAACATAGAGATATATTACTGAACCAAATCTTGTTCTAAAACTCAGAACCTTAAAATACTTAATAATAACAAAAACCCTAAAAAATATGTTGGTGGACTATTGGACCTTTTCCCTTGACTGGATCTGAACTCTTGGACTTAGAAGTAGGCAATATTCCTTATGCTCCGAAGGACTTGGCCAATGCCATTATTATGAGACTGATCTATCCTTGTTAGTGCTTTTCATCTGATGCAAGCCTTGGGATTTACTTTTGGATTTATCTATTACCTTGTCTATGTGCTTAATTGATATTGTTATTATTATTGATGTCTAATGATTATCTTTGTAAGTTTGACAAGGAATATTTTCATCTGATACACTTGAAGACATTGAAGACTACTTGTTATTGGAATGCTTGCTTGGATATTATGTCTATCTTTATTTGATGCCTTGGTCTTCACATTATTTTCTTGGATGTTGCTTAAGCTTATTGTTTGCTAAAAAATTCCAAAGGAAATGAGTTTCTATCTGACATTCTTGTCTTGTGGATTGCTTCCCATTGGTCAGATCTTCTCAACTCTTAACTTTTAATTTGTTTAGGGTAGACCCTTCATTTCCTCCCCACTTCTTTAATTTCAAAATCTCTCCCTCTTTTCAAAACTTTCTTTGTTTGTATTTTCAACTTATACATGTTTTAATGAGTAAAAACTTTGGCCTTATGCCAATGAATCTTTCGAACTTTTTCTTAATCAAACTTGTAAATAAACTTAATCATATTGACCTTAATTTCAAAAGACAAAATAATAATTAACAACTTCATTCAAATCTTTTGGCCATTTTATGCCTTCTTCTTCTAAACCTTTGTTAAAATTAATCCACAAATTTCTTTGAAATTTTTACCATGAACTACAGGGTTTTGATTCCTCATTTTTATGTTGGTACGTAGGTATAAGACCGAAGGTCTTGTCAAACATAAAAATATAATAAATTAATTCTTTTGTCATCCCCCCTATAAGACCCCAAATTTTACCATAAGATCCCTCATGCTATCTCATCATACGCATTAGCATTGGGATCATATCTTGGCATCCTCCTTACCCCTTCATTCATTGGGTTTGTTTTGGGAGAGATCACCAAGCACCATGTGGTTGTATCATACTTTGTATTTTATCATTTTTACTAACTAAAATACCAAAAATATGTCTTTGCATTTGTCTAACTCTTTTGTAGGTAGGGCACTTGATCACCTTTGATCTATCAAGCACATATCTAGGGTTAAGACCCTTATTGCTAAGATCTCAACCAAGAAATGATCCACAATGGCTCTAGGCATTATGTATGAGTCCTTTTCATCTTTACATGTTATTTTGGTCAAGAATTCTTCAAGAGTTTGGAATTGGTTTTCCTAGGAAACCCTAGTTCCTCTAAGTATCTTGTGTAACTTCTTCAACAAGCTTCTTCAACAATTGATCAAATATTTCAAGGTACACTTCAAATTTCATCATATTATGCATATATGATCTCACATGAGTCCCAAAAGTCAAGATAATTGCAAGCTAGCAAGTTGATTGGTGGTGGTTGACTAGAGGAATTCATCTGATCAAAATTGGGGTCCCCTAGACCCTATCCCCTAAAATTTTCATCATATAAAAATTATTCCAAGAGAAACGTTACTCTAAATGACATTCCAAACAACTTTCATGTTGAGGTCTAGAGCTAGTTTTGCTTGTAATGTCATTTTTTATGTTGAAAGATTATAGGTCATTTTATCTAAACCCTAATTTGAAGGTCAACTTCCCAAGGCCATAACTTGCTCAATTTTTATGAGATGATAGATTTACAAGTTGCATGATTAAATTCAAGGTGTCTACTTCAACGTTTATGTTTTGAGGAAGATCTAATTCAACTTTTATGAGCATGTGATATGAGGGTACATTATACGTCATTTTGGACCAATGCCATTGAACAAGTGATTTTCCTCAACTTCAAAAATGTATAACTCATTCATCCCAAATTCAAATGAGTGTAAATTTGTGACCATTTTTAAGTTTTTTGAAAGATCTACAACTTTGATGAATACACTTTTCTCATTTGAAGCGCACATAAAAAGTTAGCCAAGGTGGAATAAGTGAACATATGGCTTAACACTTAGAAATTTTTTTGACATGTTGAAATTTCCAAACTTCCACCTCAAAATTCATCATGATACAAGCTTCAAATGGAAAAGTGTTCAAAATAATAGTTGTTCCTCTTGATCTAACCTTTCCAAAGAGTCCAATTTTATTCATTTTGGACAAGGTTTGAGTAGTCTGCGCATGGCTTGAACATGGCATCATCATTTGGCAAAGATCATCTTCAAACAGTTGCACACTTTTGCCTTGCATTCTAATCCACTTTCAGACTCAATTACATGTGATTATGGACTTAATTGAGTAGCTTCATGGGCCTGTACATGCCCATGTAAGCATGCATCACTAAATTTCCAAATTTAGAAACAACTTTGAAGGTGCAAATATCACTTGCTTCAACTATAAATAAGAGCCTTTAGCATCAGAATTAGGGACCCTTGCACGCCAGCTTTGATCGAAGACCTCTAACCCTCACATTTGAAATGAAAACCTGAGAATTTTCTTTTGAAAATTGAGTTTGAATCTCACTGTTTGGAGATTCAAAACTCCAGGGATCCAAAGCTTTGTTTCAATCCTAAGCCACTTTTGCAAGCTTCCCGAGTAAGTTCAAACAAGAATCAAAGCAAGAGAGATCAAGTTCTGCACAACATTGAAGGTATTTTCCAGACTTTTTCTTTTCTTTGATTCTCTCTCAATTCTCATCAATTCTCTTGGATCCTTGGTTGTCTGAAGTCCTACCAATGTAGGCAAGAAGATTGAGTTGCTTTGAGGCTAAATCGAAGCAACTTAGTTCATGTACCTAAAATTTCAACTCCATGTATCTCTCAATATACTTGGAGTTAGGATGAATTGAGGTCAGATTCGTGATCAGTGCCATCTTTACTTTAAAGTCATGTCCTCCTTTTTCATTTTTGTGATGGTGATGAGAGAACCAGTCCGGCCAAGGTCGCCTAAGAAGACGATCGGTGCTTTGCTTCGATGATGAGTTGGATAGGTTCTGAGCCATAAGATCAAGTCATTTTGTTTTAATCACGAGCGTTCCTTTTAAATACCATTTTTGTGGCGCGCTGACTCGAGTGTATGATGGAACGCGTGTTTTGGTCCACTTGATCTGCCACCTCAATTAATGAGGGAGATCAAGTGGTCCACGTTTTTTCTGATTAATTGATTTTCATTTTATTTGTTTTATTTTTATTAATTCATATTAAATTTAATATTGATCCAAAAATATGAGAGTTTCACCAAAAAAATTTAAATAAGATCCTCTTTCACTTTCTGAATTAAAATTATTTTTTGGATCATTATTAATATTTTTCATGATTTAATTGATTTTGTGAATATTTTTAATTATTTAAAAATACTTTTAAGTTTCTAAAAATTATGAAATATTTTCTCCAAGGTCCTTTGACCTTGTTTGACCTATGATAAATCTCATGGTCATTTCTTTGGTGTTTTGATGAGGCTTTAGGAAATTGACCAACCATAATTTAATTTAATGCATATTTTTAATATTTTTAATTGTTTAAATGCCAAATTAATTTTGTAGAGCCATTTTAATTGACTTTGTGAGTTTGACTTGTGTTGTTGGGCCTTGGTCAAGGTTGATTTGACTTGGCTAAGTTAAGATCATTAGATTTAGAGGATTGATGGAATGTACATTCCATCTCCCAAAATGAATGAATGATCTTAATTTGGTGAAAGTCCTCTTTTGACCAATTTGTGTTTAATCCATTCTCCCTCCCTCTTCATCTCATTCCCCTTCTTTATCCATTCAGGTCATGGACCTATGATATCTCTGTACCCTACTTCTAGTTGATTGCAAAACCAACATAAGTATGGATGAGATTAGGTCCCCCATTTTGCATATTCTTTTTGTGTGTGGCATGTTTCATGAGCATAAGTTTATCATACTATGTCTCTAACATGTATTAGCACCAAAGTTCTATTGCCCGACCTCAAATAGTTGTGACTTATAAATTAGTCCAATTACGATTGCTTAACATAACGCTAAATTTGTGACACAAAAGGCATAGCATTCTAGTTAGTGAGATTGTAAGTCTCCCCTCTTTCATGGTATTGTGTGGAAACTTGGCCTTTTTTCCTTCCTTTGGAAGATGTCTTGGTTCAAGGATCCATGCTTGTGATAAGTGGGTTTAGTATTCTCCAAAGAATGACTTAAACAAAAATAAAGCAAAAACAATACTAACTTATAATCAACTAACAACTAACATTTAATTTCAAGTTATTTACTTTTAATACACTTTAATTTTTAAGCTTTATCCATTTGTCATTATTCATACCATTCAAGTTGTTTACTTTAAAGTTATTTTCACTTTGTCCATTTAGGCCATATTTTGTGATATATTGTGTTTGTATATATTTGTGTGTTTGTGTGGTCTTTTGACCTTATTGTACATAATAAGAACAAAAACCCCAAAAAACATGTTATGTGGACTGTTGGTTTGATTTGAGACTATTGGACATAGAATTTAGGCAACACTCCCTATGCAAAGGCTTGGACAATGCCAACTTTCATGAAACCAAGTGCTTATGAAGTGAACTTTCATCTGATACAAAATTGAAGATCCATTTGAGTTCATCTTCAACATGATCATTGTGAAGCTGTTATCTTGAACTTATGTCTATGCCATCTTTTGAAGTCATCTGATATATGGGCAATTTTTGAAGAAGATCACGGGGTTGCTAAGCTTGGATGTGGCTATCTTTATTTGATGCCTTGCTCTCCAACTTGCTATTTGTATATTGATTGTTGCTTGATTCTAAAGTCCAAGGAAAATTTGGGTTTCTATATGCCATTCTTGTCTATTGGATTGCAACCCATTGGTCAGATCTTTTCAACTCTCAACTTTTAAATTTATGCTTAGGATTAGTCTCTTCATCTCCTCCCCACTTATTTAATTTCAAAATCTCCCCCCCTTTTTTTAAATCTTCTTTGCTTGTGCTTGTTTTCTAAACTTATACTATATTTCAAATTAGAAACTTTGACCTTATGCCATTGCATTTTCAAACTTCTTTTCTTAAATAAACTTGTAAATAAACTTAATTATACTTGACTTAAAATTTTCAAAAGACAAAAAAAACTAACACTCATTCAAACCATTTTAGGCCTCTTGTGCCTTTGTTAAATTTAAAATTTTATTAAAAGCAATGTACTCACTTTGAAATTGTTACCACGAACTACAAGGTTTTGACCCCTCATTTCTATGTTGGTACGTAGGCACAAGTTCGAAGGTCTTGTCAAACACAAATATAATTAATGAATTCTTTTCTCATCCCTCCACTCTATTTTATTTCAAACATCATTTTGTACAAAAACACATATGCACACAAGAAAGGGCTCGCTAGGAGTACCTATGACACTATGGGTGCTAACACTTTCCCTCTGTGTAACCAACACCCTTACCTGTAATCTCTGGCATCTTATTAGTTTTGATTTGAAAACTTCTTATCTTTTTGGGTTTTGTTCGTACTTTTCCCTTTTCCCTTGGAAATAATAAAAGCGCGGTGGCGACTCTGGTTTAATTGACATCTAGCTTATCCATAGCTTGATGGTCATGAATTTACCGCTACAGGAATCAAGTGGCGACTCTGCTGGGGAGTAGTCTCCAGTGGGTTAGGCTACTTTTTTGTGTGTATATAACTGTATATTTGATGTATGTATATTTGTTTGTATGATATAATCTGCTTGTTGTGCTTGGTGATCTCTGAGTGGTGAGATAAGTTTTAACCCGAACTTGAGTGCAATTAAGATAGGAGGATGGTATAGTCATGTTCGAATTGTGTGGGGTAGTCCTTAACAAGTTAGCTTGAGACTCATCTACTCAGTGGAGACCCTTTTGGAGTTAGGCATGCCACACAAGTTATTTGTGGTTAGGCATTACTATCTTTGATTTGGGGTTCGAGAAGCTGAGGACCGTAGAACATTTAACCCCTCTTGGCCTATTTAGGACATAGTGCAGAGACTTTTCAAGTGTAGACTTGATAACAGTTGTTACACGATACTACATTCAGACGAGTTTCTCTTGAGAATATATGGGTTGATGAGTCAGTCATCCTAACCTATAATATCCGATAGATGGCATTAAGACTTTGGGAACTTTTTTGAACATGATCTACAGGTTTTTATCCTTAGTTCACTCCTTTGGGATGGTTCTTACCCAGACTCCATGCTCGTGACTCACAACAAACCCTTGATTCTTGGTTGATCCAATCAAGTCTTGTCAATATCAATGGAACTTGGATGTTGATAAGGTGTAAACCATAATCCACCAAAATGGATGATTGATCTTGACAATGACTTCATTCATCCCTTGACCTTTGTTTGTTTGCCTTGTGTGTGATCCCTTATTTGTGATTGTTACATTCATGCATTCATGCATATCATAACATTCATCACATGAAAATTTCAAGGAACTGAGGTATTATTTGTAAATATTTTTAGACCATGGATTATGGACGAAGGAACACTAAGAAGTATAGTTCCAGGTGTCCAGATTTGAAAGAGTTAAGGAAGCTAGCATCTTTTGTATTAGATCCATTGGACTTCAAACAATGTCATGGGAGGCTTCTGTCTATTCTATCTGCTGATGTGGTTGAAGGACTCTTGAGTGTGATGGTTCAGTTTTATGACCCTCTCTACCGTTGCTTCACTTTTCCTGATTATTAGCTCGTGCCTACGTTGGAGGAGTATGCTCATCTCTTAGGAATACCTGTTTCTAGCAAAGTGCCTTTTAGTGGATTCGAAGAGATTCCTAGATCTCATGTTAAAGCTGAAGTTCTTCACTTGAAGAAGTCTGAGATAGAGGCTCATTAGGTGAAGAAAGGAGGATTGTTTGGGTTGACTTTTGAGTTCCTCATCAAGGAAGCCACTGCCTTTGCTCAAGCTGGTTGTGTGGGTGCTTTTGAAGCTATCTTTGTGCTACTTATCTATGGTTTAGCCTTGTTCCCTAACATTGACGGTTTTGTTGATGTTAACACCATTAGAATTTTCTTGATTGGGAATCCTGTGCCTACTTTGTTAGGAGATATGTACTTATCTTTGCATCTAAGGAATTCTAAAGGTGGTAGAACTATTGTGTGATGTGTTCCTCTTTTGTACAAGTGGTTTATTTTGCACTTGGCTCAAACACCTGCTTTTGTGGAGAATAAACAATGTCTACGGTGGTCTCAAAGACTTATGTCTCTCACTAATGACGATATAGTTTGGTATGATCCTTCATTGAGCAGTTTGGATATTATTGATTGTTGTGGTGAATTCTCTAATGTGCCTCTCATTGGTACACAAGGAGGAATTAACTACAACCCTACTTTGGCTTGTCGTCAACTTGGGTTCCCCTTAAGAGACAAATCTAATAACACTTTGTTAGAAGGTCTTTTCTATCAAGAGGGTAAAGATCCCCAACATTTGAAGGAGAAGATTGTGCATGCTTGTCATAATGTGCATAGGAAAGGAAGATCTGAGCTTGGTTCGTGCAATTGTGTAGCTTTGGAAGCTTACACTCTTTGGGTGAAGAAGAGAGCTTTGGAGTTGAAGATGCCTTATGCTTGCGAAAGACCTATGTCTATGGTTGTGGCTGAGCCATTAACTCTCCCTAACCAAGATGTAGAGGAGTTGGAAGACCGCTCGCCAAGATGAAGCAAGAGAAGGATATGTGGGAAGAGTGTTTCCATGCTTTAAGCAGAAAGTATAAGGAGTTGCAACTTGAGTCTAAGGACAAAGATGCACTTATTGAGCTACTTGAAGACCGAGTAACGAAGAGACAGAGAGAGCCAGAGGTTTCATCTTTCTCTAGTATGCCTCAGCCTCCCGTTGTTTGGAAGAGGATTGTTGACCAACTTGTCCTCGAGAAAACTCAGATGAAGGCCTCTTTTGAGACCGAGATCTGACGCATTCGAAGGAAGTACGCGCCTGCAACCAGATCTTCTGATGTTATTAGGGATCCTTATGATGACTAGTCTTCTTTTCTCTTGTATTTTGTATTTTTGGTTTCTGAAATTGTACTCAGTGTAATCCTTCCAATTATATAAATAAAAAAGATTTTATGGTCATATCAAATTGTTGCAATTAATGTTAAATATATAAATATTTGCAAATAAAATAGTAAGTCCCTTGAAATAAAAACAATCAGGCATTGCATTTCATGCATCATTTGCATAAGCAGGTTTCTCTTTCGCCAGATGTCTTATAGGTATTTCTTCTGTGCTTCAGCCAAGCTGACTCATCGATACAATACCCGTGCCAATCACTCAAAGATTATGGAGCATCTAGAACAAGAGAACAAAGACTTGAAGGATGAGATCGCCCGTATGACTGCCATGAAGGAGTCAGTGTTAGCCGCTCAGAGCAAATCTTTTCCAACGCCTGCAACTCCTCCTCTTCAGAGGACTGTTATTTCCGAGGTTGCTACCTCTACCATTCCTGCAATTGCTGCTCACTTTGCACCCAACATACCTGCCGGATTCCCGTGGTAAATTCCGCCTAATTTTGTGCCTGAAGGTTTTGCGCCTACATTTGCTTCTATGCCGGCATCTAGCCCGGTCATGTCTGTGCCACTGCTAGTTGTGCATATTCTGCCCCGTATGGAAGACACTATCTATCATTCTGAGCCGTATGAGGGCCCTGATGTGTATGAAAAGATGGACGAAATCAAATATCAATTCCTTGAGCTACGAAAGGAGTTGAAAACTTTGAGGGGAAAGGATCTGTTTGGAAAGAGTGTTGTGGAGCTTTGTTTGGTTCCAAATGTTAAGATCCTGGTGAAGTTCAAAGTGTCTGACTTTGAAAAGTACAAGGGGAATACCTGTTGATCGGGAAAATAACAAGTGTACTATTTTTACCAATGTAGTAATGAAAAGGAATTATCCTGAGTATCGATCTCGAGGACTGCGTAGGAACTATTGGTGTTGATAACGATTCAATTAAACAAAAGAACCTTTGGTTGGTTGAGTTAAGAATAAATTGCTATGTAAAATATAAAGGAAAAGTAGAGAATTTGTAATACAGTACAGTTAAGCATGCTAGGTCCGGGGTGTATGAATTGCTTTGAGATAAACTTAATCCTTATTTTATAACATCTATGTTAGAATGATTCAATATTATTCTCAAGAGTAGTTTCCCCTAATTCCTTAGCCAGAAACCATTAACATTCAATTTTAAATTCTAATTCCTTAGCCATTCAAAAGAATATTAATCACATGTATGAATATCAAGAATTTCACATCATCACTATTAGATCCTTATTCCTAAGAGAAATTAGCGATGTTGTTATACACATAGTGATAAAGGGATTTGTCCGATCTCCTTTACCTCCAAATCAATACCTAATTTTCCAACACGGCAAGCATTACACTCGTGTATAACAAATTGAATTCATAAAAACATAAATTTTCATAAAATGGTAGGAAGAAGGTTCATTACAAATGCAATTCAGGGACACCCCCTAGCATTGGGAGGTTTAGCTCGTCATACTATTCAAAGAAGGTACAAATTTAAGATTAAACATTACAAGAGATTGGATAGGTTCGATCTTCAATTGCTTCCGCGCTTGATGATATCCGTTCTCCAAAAACCTTGATTTTCTCCTTCTCTTTGTCGTCCCGTTCTCTTCTTTCCATTAGGTCTAAATAGTGCAGTACACATTACAGCCAAGCCAAAAAGTCAAAAATGCCCTCCGGGATCACTTACATGAGTGAAAACAAGAAAAATAGAAAATTCAGCGCACCTGCCAACACGGGTCGTGCCAAGCAACACGGCCGGCCGTGTTGGCTCTCTGGTTTTTGTATGGGGTGATGCTGATCTTGCAGCACGGGCCGTGTCAGGAGACACGGGCCGTGTTTGGCTCCAGGATTTTGTTGCTTTTTTATTTTTTTTAACTCTTCCATCCTCTTCCATTGTTGCCTTGGCACTTCCGACTCTTTAACTACCTCTGAAACATGCACAATACCACGGAAACGACATCAAATGCATCTAAAAACTTAAATTAACACCAAAAGCATAATAAGCATAAAAATACTCAAATATGAAATACTTGAAACTCAAACACTAAAACTCAAAATAAAGTGTTACCACATTGATGAATTTGGACCGAAAACATGATGAAAATCAAGTAAAATGGTGACCGATCACCTGTCCACTCAGTCATCTTGTGATGTACGCCAGAAAAATGTCTACTCAAACCGATAATGATCAATTGTTGATCAATTATTTTCAAGACAGTTTGACCGGTGACACTCTGAGATGGTACATGGGATTGGATAGTGCGAGCATCCGCATGTTCAATAATTTGGGCGAAGCATTCGTGAAGCAGTACAAATATAATGTTGATATGGATCCATATAGGGACCAGTTGAGGTCTTTGTCTCAGAAGGAAAAGGAGACATTTAAAGAATATGCGCAAAGATTGAGGGAGCTTGCTGCTCAGATTACTCCTCCTTTGGAGGAGAAAGAGATGACTAAAATTTTTCTCAAGACCTTGAGCTCATTTTATTATGAGCGGATGATTTCCAGTTCCCCCAGTGATTTTACCGAAATGGTAAACATGGAGATGAGACTAGAAGAAGGTGTCCGAGAGGGACGGTTATCTAAGGAGGAAGCGTCATCCAGCAAGAGATATGGTAATAATTTTAGTAAGAAGAAGGAAAGTGAAGCCAATGCAGTGACCGTTGGGAGGAAAAAGAGGCCTCATGTAAAAAGAAGTCAACCATCCCGTTAGCACCATCATCAAGTATCATCTGTGATCCCCATATTTTTAACCAATCAGTCAACACCAATTCAACAACAACCGCCACCGTAATGAAAAAACACCTATAACAACAACAATACCAGCAATCATATTCAACAATAATCAAATTTTGAGAGGAAGAAGGTCTCTTTCGACCCAATTCCTATGACATACACTGAATTGTGCCCATCTTTGGTTCTCAAGAACCTGTTGCAGCCAAGAAATCCACTGCAGATTCCTGAACCATTTCCATTGTGGTACAAACCAGAACTCCGTTGTGCCTTTCATCAAGGAGCTCCCGATCATGATATCGAGAACTGTTACCCTTTAAAATATGAAGTCCAGAAGCTGGTTAAGAGTGGAATGGTGTCCTTTGAGAACCGTGTGCCAAACGTCAAAGCTAACCCACTACCTGCCCATGGGAATTCATCTGTTAATATGGTGGATGGCTGTCTTGGCGACTTCAAGGTATTTGATGTACGCTTCATTAGAGGGTCCTTGGTGAGGATGCACAAGGATATTTGCTTGGTTAGCGATTGTGAGCATGATCATGATGGTTGTGTTATTTGCAGTGTCAATCCCAGAGGTTGTATGGTTGTGAAGAGAGACATCCAAAGGTTGATGGATGAAGGTTTGATTCAGATCGTCCAGTCCCGTCATGTAGATGATGATGTTAATGTTATAGTCCCGATTTTCAAAACTCCTGAGAGAGTGGTGATTCAGTACGACAACATCAACAATAACAATGTTAACAACAAATCGGTATCGCCGTTGGTTATACGGTTAGCGGGCCCCGTCCCATATGCATCCGATAAGGCTGTCCCATACGAGTACAATGCTACCATGCTAGAGAATGGTCAAGAGGTTTCTTTGCCTACGACCAGTTCCGTTGTAAGCATAGTTGATGTCACTAAAGTGACCCGTAGTGGTCGTGTCTTTGGGCCGGTGTTCCCAAAGAATGTGGAAGATTTGTCTGTTAGCAAGAAGGTTGATGTACCAGTGGTAGAGTCTGTTAGCGCTCCAAGGTGTCAGTCTGGTGAATCCAGCGGCTTGAAGCCTAACGATGATGATGAGGTGCTTCGTTTGATAAAGAAAAGTGAGTTCAATATGGTGGAGCAGTTGCTCCAAACTCCCTCCAAGATTTCAGTATTGTCTCTGTTAATGAATTTAGAAGCGCACAGAGAAGCACTGCAGAAAGTTCTAGAGCAAGCTTACGTGGAACATGATGTCACAGTGGATCAGTTTGATCATATTGTAGCTAATATCACTTCCTGCAACAATCTCAGTTTCTGTGATGAAGAACTCCCCAAGGAGGGTAGAAATCATAATTTGGCTCTGCACATCTCAATGAACTGCAAAGATGACACTCTGTCCAATGTATTGGTAGACACCGTGTCTTCATTGAATGTACTTCCGAAGTCAACTTTTTCTAGACTATCATACCAAGGAGATCCTATGAGATATAGCTGCGTGATCGTCAACGCATTTGACGGTTCTTGCAAAACTGTGATCGGTGAAGTGGACCTTCTAGTGAAGATAGGTCCGAGTGATTTCCAAATTACTTTCCAAGTAATGGATATCCACCCGACCTATAGCTTCTTGTTGGGAAGGCCATGGATTCATGAGGCAGGAGCCGTTACTTCAATGTTGCATCAGAAGTTGAAATTTTTTTGCTTTATTCTGAAAATGGTAATCACAAAAAACATAAATAAATAATATGATTGTCCATGTGCATAATATTTGGTCACAATTCACTTCTCTAAAATCAAAATATCAAATCATTATGCAGGTTGGTTTCTAACCCCATTGAATACAATGATCCTTCTCCTTCTCCAAATTTTGAGTTCCCTGTGTTTGAGGCTAAGGAGGAAAGTGATGAAGAAGTAAGTGATGAATTGTCTCGTCTTCTTAAGCACGAGGAAAAAGCCATTCAGCCATTCGAAGAGCAGATTGAATTAGTCGACTTGGGTTCCGAGGATGATGTGAAGGAAGTCAAGATTGTGTCTTGACTATGTCCTGAAGTGAAGAAGGGGTTGATTGATCTTCTCCGAGAATATTTAGATGTGTTTGCTTGGTCCTATCAAGACATGCCTGGGTTGGATTCTGAGATTGTGGAGCATAGATTTCCGTTGAAGCCCGAATTCCCACGAGTCAAACAAAAGTTAAGGAGAACTTATCCTGATATGGAAGTGAAGATCAAAGAAGAAGTGTAGAAGCAGATTGACACCGGTTCCCTTGTGACCGCTGAGTATCCGCAGTGGGTGGCCAATATTGTGCCTATTCCGAAGAAGGATGGAAAAGTCCGCATGTGTGTTGATTATAGAGATTTGAATAAAGCCAGTCCGAAAGATGATTTCCGTCTATCACACATTGATATGTTGGTAGATAACACATCTAAATTCAAAGTCTTTTCGTTTATGGACGAATTTTCCGGATATAATCAGATCAAGATGGCACCCGAAGATATGGAGAAGACCGCATTCGTTACACCCTGAGGAATATTCTGTTATAGAGTGAGGCCTTTCGGTTTAAAGAATGCTGGTGCAACTTAACAGAGGGCAATGACTACTCTTTTTCATGATATGATGCATAAAGCGATCAAAGTCTATGTTGATGATATGATTGCCAAATACATTGATGAAGAGGGACATGTTGAGCATTTGTTGAAGCTATTCTAACATTTGAGGAAGTATAAACCCCGCTTGAATCCCAATAAGTGTACATTTGGTGTTCGTTTTGGTAAGTTGTTGGGATTTATTGTCAGCGAGAAAGGTATTGAAGTTGATCCTGCCAAGGTCAAAGCAATACAAGAGATGCCTGGACCCAAAACTGAGAAGCAAGTCAGAGGTTTTCTCGGCCGCTTGAATTATATCTCGAGATTCATTTCACACATGACTGCCACATGTGAGCCTATATTGAAGCTTCTTCAGAAAGATCAGTCTTGTGATTGGACCGAAGACTACCAGAAAGCTTTTGATAGTATCAAGGAGTATCTGCTTGAGCCTCCGATTATGTCTCCGCCTGTGGAAGGAAGACCCTTGATCATGTATTTGATTGTGCTTGAAGATAGTATGGGTTGTGTTCTAGGTCAGCAAGACGAGACTGGAAAGAAAGAATATGCTATTTACTACCACAGTAAGAAGTTCACCGATTGTGAGACTCGGTATTCAATGCTAGAGAATACTTATTACGCATTGGTTTGGTCTGCTAAGTGTCTGCATCAATATATGTTGAATCATACTGTCATACCCCAAAAATTACCCATCATTTTTCCTAAAAAAAAAAAAAAAAAAAAAAAAATTTAATTAATTAATTAATTAATTAAATAATTAAAATAAATAAATAAATAAAATATAACAAATTATTTTGGACTTGGGTCTCCCTCATTCCAAGCCCATTACCCACGAAATTAGTCTATAAATACTGAAGTTTCAGTAGGGGAGTTACACTTGGAGTTATACTTGGAGTTTACACTGGGAGATTCACTGGAGAAAGAAGGAAGAGAAGCAAAACACTCTGAGGTTTCCTTGGAACAAAACCTTGAGGAAAAAGAAAGAGAGAGAACAGAGAAGGACGGATAGAAACTTTGGCATAGGAACCCTGCCTACCCGGAGAATTCAGAGTAAAGAAACCCTGAAGGCAGCCCATCTGCACCGAAGCCATCGCCGTCCAATTCCCGCTGCCTAACTTATTCCGATACTACAAGTGGTCAATCCCTTCAACCTTGAATTGGCAAACAGGTTTGCGTATCTCTATTGTTTATACTTTCAATTGGCCATATCTACATATATAATGTATCATGATTAAATGTTGATATATAATTTGCTTTCGTATGGGAATCTAAATATGCCTGAATACCCTGAATGTTTGATCATGTTATTCCTGTGATAAAATGCCATAAAATTCAAAGTTCCTAACGTGGGGCTGTTTTCAAATTCAAAATCCGTGGCCTATTCTGTTTTTTTTTATGTTTTTATCATAGCCATGCATTATTCATCCTATCCTATTTATTGTTGTGATATTTCTCCGGTGTAATCTTCGATTGCACCCTGATTTGGTGTTCTGACATGTTTCTTTTTTTGAGTTTCGTAAAGGTTCACATATCCCAGGAAAAGGTTATTGGCTAGGTATTCCACTTTATTTGTGGGATACCCTTGTGGAGTTTCACCCTAAATTAATTTTTAATGTATTAATTTCTAATGTATTAATTTTTTAATATATTATTTTTAATAATTTTAATGTGGAGTTTCATCCTAATTATATAATTAATTGTAACACTTTGCCTTTGAATAAGTGATCTTGGACCTCTCTTTGTTGCCTTACGATTACGATATTACGGTCATGTCCCGCGAACGTGGGGATACCCTTAGCAAAGACCCTTCGGTTAAATCATCATAAAATAAATTATAGTCCCTCGGATGTTGCCTTCGAATATACAACTTTGTCCCTCGATGACCCTCCGATGTTGCCTACGGTTAAATGATGATAGTCCCTTCGAATGCTAAGGTATCCTCATAACTGTTGCCTTCAATGACCAATCGATGACCCTACGATGACCCTTTATATCCAAAGGATAAAACTACTTATTTCTCAATAATAAGGACAGTTTTACCCTCATAAGGATAGGAAATGCCCGTAAAGACCTTGGGTCGGTATAACTCTTAATTGCTGGCTCACAACTTAAAACATTTTTTTTGCACCTCACACCTTTCAAAATCCCTTTAGAAAATCACCACTTGGTATACATTCATACTAGAATCATTACCGAGTTATATTTTTCTAAACAATTTTCAAAACTAAAACGGGATAACCACTTTGTATACATTCATACAAGAATCATTACAAAGTTAAATTCTCTTTTCAAAACAATTTTCCAAACAATTCACAAACACTTTTTTAGACAAAAATAATATAAGTGATCGAGCAATTAAGAGCCCATGGATAACCATGGATACAAAGGGTGCTAACACCTTCCCTTTGTATAATGTACCTCCCGAACCCAAAATCTAAATTAAGGTCTTTCCTGTTCTTTTCCACCTTTCCTTATTGGATAAAAGAAAAGTCGGTGGCGACTCTTGCTAACCGCGACATTGCAATAAAAAACACAAAAAAGTCCAGTTCACCGTATGACAGAACTGGCGACTCTGCTGGGGATGCTTAAAAAGAGAGGTTACCTTAAAAACAAGATCACTTATTCAATTTGTCTGATTTATTTTTAAGGGGTTGCTTGGGTATGTTATGCTTGAGTGAAAGATCCTACACCCGGATCTAGTGTACCTTAGGTAAGTAGCAAGAGATCATCGCGACTGTCCGGCGTATACTGGAATGGTCAAAATGATGGCTACGGTTAATGTGGCACTTTGGATGTCTTGATGTTCCTCATGTTAGTTGAGGAAATATTTGGCATTCGCGTGGTGTCATAAAAGCATTAACCAGACCTTTAGAACCCTAATTGACTCATCCTGGCCATTAGAAAGTAGTGAGATAACTGGCTTCGGTTCCGACTGGAGTTGGTTGAGACTCGATACTACACTCTTTGAGATTGGACTTTAGGGAAGCTTCGGTCAACCACTTGGTGTTGCACTGAAGTGGACTTAAGGAAAGGTCAATGATTTGAGATCCTTCTAGAACCCGGTTACTATTCTAAGACAGGTTGAACCAACCAAACTTCAGTGGGGAGGGTATTTACCTATGGAACTCATGCAAGCCTTAAAACCTAGGAATGATTGTTGTGTGACTTGCTTGTGCTTGTTATTTATCTAACAACATGACATCATAACAACATAACATCATAACATCATGGCATTGTACTAACCATTTCAAGGATTTAGGGATTTAACTCTGCTAAAAAAAAAAACAAAAACAAAAGCAAAAACAAAAGAGAAAAGAAAAAAAAAAGCTCTTTTTGGTAGTTTATGCAAAGTTAAATCCCGAAAGTCCTTGAAAACATTTCATACATTGCATTGCATCGCATAACAGGTATTCTAAAGGATCAGTGTTCTCACGATTTTCCTATCAAACAGATTCCAGCAGATTCAAACAGATTGAACAATGGCTCTCGAACAAACTGTCAAAGATCTCCAGGCCCAGAATGCTCAATTCCAGGAAATGATGCTGAGCTTATCTAAGGGGAAGGAAGAACTGAAAGCTCTTTTGATGGAGAAGAAGAAGGACCAGAAACCTGTGGGTTACATCAACCCGGGGAGAAGGCTTAAGGGACAGGTTACAGGAGTCAAGATTAGAATTCCGAAGGATTCAGAAGAAGAGACCGAGAATGATTCGGAAGATGAGAATCCTAATCTCGTCAATTCTGAGGACGACGATGAAGATTATGAACATGAACAGTACTCTCCGAAGGATGATAAGTACAAGTTGCTGAAAGAACGTATGCTAGCTATGGAGGGGCAGAAAGTGCCCGGTCTGGATTTCGAAAACTTGGGTCTGGTCTCTGATGTCGTCATTCCCCGCAAATTCAAGGTTCCCATTTTCACTAAGTATGATGGTGCCTCTTGTCCTCAGATGCATCTAAGGGCTTATGTGAGAAAGATTCAGCCGCACACTATTGATAAGAAACTGTGGATCCATTTCTTCCAAGAGAGTCTGTCTGGCACACAGTTAGAGTGGTATTATCAGCTTGAGAGCTCTAACATCCGCACATGGACTGATTTAGCAACAGCTTTCTACAAGCACTACCGGTATAATTCTGAGTTAGCGCCTACTCGGCTACAGCTACAAAATATGACTATGGGCTCTAAAGAAAGTTTCAAAGAATATGCTCAAAAGTGGAGAGATTTGGCTGGCAGAGTCAAACCCCCTATGACTGATCGAGATTTAGTGGACATGTTCATGGGTACACTGACTGGCCCATTCTACAGCCATCTACTGGGAAGTTCCTCGTCAGGTTTCACTGAACTTATCTTGACAGGTGAACGGGTTGAAAGCGGCATTCGAAGTGGAAAGATACAGGCAGCTACTTCTGCAAGCACCAAAAAGTCCTATCAGGGAAAGAGTGAATCAAATGCTGTGTACAGTGAGAGGAAGCATAACAAGAAGAATCGTGACCATACTGTTGGGGCAGTTACAATTGCCGCACCGCCATCTCAGAACTTCCAACACAGACAAGACCGGTCGAGAAGACAGTTTACCAAGATCAATATGACTTTAACCCAATCACTGCAGAGTATGTTAAAGGCCAATTTGATTACCCTCAGAGGCCCTCCTGCAAATCCCAACACTACTTCTCCTCGTTATAATCCCAACGCCAGGTGTGCCTATCACTCCGATAGCCCCGGGCATGATACGAATGATTGCTGGTTATTGAAGAACAAGATTCAGGATATGATCGACGCTGGAGAAATTGAATTTGATCCTCCGGCGACCCCCAATGTCATCACAGCACCTATGCCTAATCATGACCAGAATGTTAATGTTGTGGACGACAATTCTCACGTTACTGACGTTGCTGATTTAGCATCTCCTCTCCTGATCGTTAAGAAGAATTTATTGCAAGCTGGTTTATTTCCAGGTTGTGCTGAAGATTGCGATCTCTGTGTACTCCGACCCAATGATTGTTTGAAGTTGAAGAACGGCATTCAACGGCTGATGGATGATCGTACAATTCTATTTGAAAGGGTTCCTAAGGTGGACAACTCTATTGAAGAGGTATCTGTGATTGCTAGGTCCAAAGCTCCAGTGAAGATTACCGCTACTAGAGTGCCTGTGAAGATTACCGCTGAGCCCAAAGTGGCTCCCCTGATTATTACCGCACCTGGCCCCGTGCCATATTCCTCCAGCAAAGCTATTCCGTGGAACTATGGAGGCGACGTTTACATCCATGGCATAAAGCAAGTTGGTAGTTCTGCTAATCCTAATGATATTGTGGGGACTAGTAAAATTACTCGAAGTGGAAGGGTCTTCTCTCCAGAAATCTCACCTCCCGCTCCCGAAATTCGAGGAAAAAGACCAGTCAATCCTCCTCAGTCAGAGACATCGGTCGAAGTTACTTCTGAAGATGTTGCCAAACAGGAAATGGAAGAGATGCTGAAAATCATCCGTAAGAGCGATTTTGATGTAGCGGAACAATTGGGGCATACTCCGTCTAAAATCTCAATGTTGTCTTTATTGTTATCTTCTGAATCCCATGCCAATGCATTGATGAAATTCTTGAAGACCGCTCATGTGCCTCAAGAAACATCCGTCGATCAATTCGAACATTATGTTGCTAATTTGACTGTTGACAATGGCCTAGGCTTTTCCGATGCTGACCTGACGCCAGCAGGAAAGAATCACAATAAAGCTCTGCATATCTCCATCGAGTGTGAGGGGATCACCCTGGCTCACGTGTTGATCGACAACGGCTCTTCCTTGAATGTGCTCCCGAAAGCTGTACTCGATAAATTTGACTACAAAGGCATTGAACTGAAACCTAGTGATGTTGTGGTGCGTGCTTACGATGGTGCGAAGAGTGTTGTCTATGGTGAAGTGGTTCTCCCTATCAAGATAGGACCTCAAGTCTTCAACACTACCTTTCACGTGATGGACATTCGTCCCGCCTACTCCTGCTTGTTGGGGCGCCCTTGGATCCATGGGGCAGGTGCGGTAGCTTCGTCGCTTCATCAAAAGCTGAAGTATCCAATAGCAGGCATGGTTGTCACTGTATGTGGAGAAGAAGAGTATATTGTCAGTAGTGTGCAAGCCTTCAAATACGTCGAGATGGATGGTGAATTCTTTGAGACTCCTTCTCAGTCATTTGAAGTGGTTCCTCCACCCAGTCCTGTCCTTAAGCCAACTCCCCTTGTGCCCAAGGTTGTTCGTGCTCCCCCTGTCATGATCTCTCTGAAAGATGCTCAAGCCGCGATTGAAAATGGTGATCGTGCTGGTTGGGGTCAACTGATCAATGTACCGTACAAGTCTGATAAAGCTGGCCTGGGGTTTAACTCTGGAAAGATAGTCAAAAATCAGATTAATGCTATGGAAGATGCTGATAGTGATTGCGACTTGGATAGCTGGATTTTCCCAACAATTGGTGACGGACTCAACAATTGGAAGACTGAAGACATTATCCCGATTTCCTTTAGTCAGGAGTAATTGTTATTGTTTATTCTAGAATTGCAAATTTCAATCAAACTTCTTAAAGCATTGTGTCTATGCCCGAGGCACAATAGCTAATTTGTTAAGGGTTTTGTCATTTTCATAAGCATATTTATATTCAATAGATCAATGGACTTTTTGCATTCAAATATTGCGCTCTTTATCTTTCCTGTCATTTTTCAAACAAGCTATGTTTCTTGCACACACTCACGTAACAATTTGCCGATCCATATCCACTCTGGATCCTGTTGGTAATGACTCTGCTACTGTTCATTATGACTTTGAAAATCCGATCTACCAAGCCGAGGATGGAAGCGAGGAAGATTGTGAAGTCCCTGGAGAACTTGCCCGACTACTGCAAGAAGAAAAGACTATACAGCCGCATGAGGAATCAATTAAAATTGTAAATCTGGGTACTGAAATAAACAAGAAAGAAGTCAGAGGTTTCTTGGGGCACTCGAATTACATTGCCCGATTCATTCCACACTTGACTGCTACCTGCAAACCCATCTTCAAATTACTGAGACAAAATCAAGAGATGGTATGGAATGATGAATGCCAAGAAGCTTATGACAAAATCAGGAAATATCGCCAAGAACCTCCAGTTCCGATGCCACCAGTTGAAGGAAGACCTTTAATTACGTATTTGACCGTGTTAGAAAATTCAATGAGGTGTGTTGGGGCAACATGACGAGTCTGGTCGAAAAGAGCATGCCATATACTGCCTTAGCAAAAGGTACCGACTGTGAAACAAGATACTCACAGCCCGAGAAAGCTTGCTGTGCTTTGGCCTGGGCTGCTCGCCGACTAAGACAGTATATGTTGAATCATACCACCTTATTGACTTCTAAGATGGATTCTATCAAATACCTATTTGAGAAACCTGCTGTCTCCTGAAAGAGTTATCACTGACAATGGTACTAATTTGAACAACAAGATGATTACTGAACTCTGCACGCAGTTCAAAATAAAACACCATAACTCTTCTCCGTACCGGCCAAAGATGAACGGCGCCGTGGGGACTGCTAACAATATCAAGAAGGTCATGCAAGAAATGACAGTAACATACAAAGACTGGCATGAGATGTTACCCTTTACTCTTTACGGTTATCGCACTTCAGTGTGCACTACGACAGGGGCAACTCCGTTCTCTTTAGTCTATGGAATGGAAGCCATCTTACTAGTGGAAGTTCAGATTCCCTCTCTAAGAATCATGAAAGAGGCGGGCTTAGATGAAGATGAATGGATTCAGACTCGACTCGATCAGATAAATCTGATTGATGAGAAGAGACTTGCGGCTGTTTGTCATGGACAGATATATCAGAAGTGCATGACCCAGGCATTTAACAAAAGAGTTAAGAGACAGGTGTACCAACTTGGCGACTTGGTGATCAAGCGTATCATCTTACCACAAACTGACCCCAGAGGCAAATGGACTCCCACATACGAAGGGCCATTTGTAGTTAAGAAGGTATTCTCTGGTGGAGCCATGATACTCGCTACTATGGATGGTGAAGACTTCCCACATCCCGTGAACGCGGACATAGTTAAAAAATACTACGCATAAAAGAGACCCGCTAGATCGACGTATCTAGGCAAAAGTAAGGGCATCCCGGCGAACCAAAAGGGTTCGGGCAAAAATTAGGGATATATATAAAAAAAAATGTACACCCGGCAAGTCGAAAACCTGAAAAGGCGGCTTGGGCAAAAAGGGGTATCCTGGTGGACTGAAAACCTGAAAAGGCGGTCCAGGCAAAAATTAGGGATTAAAGCGTATGACTATGTCCCGTTCTTAGTCAACTTCATCCAAGTTCAAGGGACTGAACAAGCCAATCACTTCCATCCGACAGCAGGGGATGAGATGCTTGAAGACATAATGACAGTAGTAGACTTAAAATCAATAGGACTTCTTCCACATAGCTTTCTCTTTGTTTTCGACAATTTCCTCTTACTAGGATTTCTGTCTCCTTGTACACAAATTGCCTGTTTATAGGCCTTCTTTCAAAATCAATACAACCTTCTTTCAAAAGATGCTTTTGTTTTTTCTTTTTCTGTTTTGTTTGCGTAAACGTCCATTGATTTAATTTGAATTAATATATGCATTTGAATATGACCAATGTTTACCAAAATACATGCATAGAATAGCAATAGCAATTACTACAAGACTTCAGGATCGAGGATAAGGTCTAACCATGCTTCCAATGAATCCGCTACCAATTCTCTTCCCCAGCAAGCCTATTTTCCCCAGAAGAAATTGGCAGTATTCCCCGGCACAGCCAGCTATTCCCCAACAGAGGTCGGCATCGCCAGACAGGCTGATCATCTCATCCATCTCCAGCCAGGCTCTGTTGAATATTTCCACCATCAGACAGAAATCAAGCATCCCCAGCCGAGAAAGGGTCATCGACACAAATGTCTCAAATCAGTAGATGGGGATTTATTTTCCCCAGTAGAGTCCCCAAGCAGAACTTCTCATACGCATAACTCTTTCATTACATCCTTTCACAGCATACGCATGCATACAACATTCACATTTATTTTAGCATAACACGAAACATCTCATGCATCATGACATAGCATGAAGCTAACTTTTTCTTTGCAGGTTAATTATCCTCCTGATATAGTCAAAGTAGAAGGTTCATTCAGACAGACACCTTTATCAATCACATTCAAGATTCAGATACATATTTCAAATACAGTTCATGGGAACATTCATTCTGACAACACTTCGATATCCTCCTAACGATGGCATCTTTAAGCCCATCCCAGACATTTATTGCAAGTACAACATATACAGGTTATCAGATACAGCCTAACGTACGGTTCATTCTGATTCAGCCCAACATATGACTTCTTCAGCAACTCCAATGCGGTCTAACGTACGACCCATTTGGACCTTCAAATCCTCAGATGCTGCCTAGCGTACGGTACATTCAGGGGTGTAGTCTAGCGTACGACTACTTTCTTTTTCAGATGCAGCCTAACGGACGTCTCATTCTACAACTCGGATACGATCTAACGTACGATCCATTCTGAACTTCAACAACCCCAACGCGGTCTAACGTACGACCCGTTTGGATCTTACAACCCTCAGATGCTACCTAACGTACGGTACATTTCTGAAGTGTAGTCTGGCGTACGACTACCGCTTTCATCATCAGATGCGGCCTAACAGACGACTCATTCTGCGACGGTCTAACGTACGACCCGTTCGGATGTCCATCCCCTCAGATGCTACCTAACATACGGTACATTTCTGAAGTGTAGTCTAACGTACGACTACCCCTTTCGTCATCAGATTCAGCCTAACGTACGGCTCATTCTGCAACTCAGATACGATCTAGCGTATGGTCCATTCTGATCCTTTATCCCCAACAGCATATGACACACTCCGACTCCCCAGCGAAGTCGGCAGCCTAATGGATGACTCATTATACGGTCTAACGTACGACCCAGTGTGGCACCCATGTCTTCAAATTGGCCTAATATACGGCGCGATCTGAAGCTTTCGTCATCAAACCTCCCGGATGGCATCTTTAAGCCCATCTCCATCAAGACCAACTGTCGATTCTCAAGTGCAAATTTTTGGGGCATTCTAGTGTTCAATAATCTTCCACCTCCAGACCACGAATGGCATACACGCCATCCTAACTCTCTCGGTTCAAGAATATTGAACAGGGGCAGTTGTCATACCCCAAAAATTACCCATCATTTTTCCTAAAAAAAAAAAAAAAAAAAAAAAAAAAAAAAAACGAAAAAGAAAAACGAAAAAGAAAAAAAAAATTAATTAATTAATTAATTAAATAATTAAAATAAATAAATAAATAAAATATAACAAATTATTTTGGACTTGGGTCTCCCTCATTCCAAGCCCATTACCCACGAAATTAGTCTATAAATACTGAAGTTTCAGTAGGGGAGTTACACTTGGAGTTATACTTGGAGTTTACACTGGGAGATTCACTGGAGAAAGAAGGAAGAGAAGCAAAACACTCTGAGGTTTCCTTGGAACAAAACCTTGAGGAAAAAGAAAGAGAGAGAACAGAGAAGGACGGATAGAAACTTTGGCATAGGAACCCTGCCTACCCGGAGAATTCAGAGTAAAGAAACCCTGAAGGCAGCCCATCTGCACCGAAGCCATCGCCGTCCAATTCCCGCTGCCTAACTTATTCCGATACTACAAGTGGTCAATCCCTTCAACCTTGAATTGGCAAACAGGTTTGCGTATCTCTATTGTTTATACTTTCAATTGGCCATATCTACATATATAATGTATCATGATTAAATGTTGATATATAATTTGCTTTCGTATGGGAATCTAAATATGCCTGAATACCCTGAATGTTTGATCATGTTATTCCTGTGATAAAATGCCATAAAATTCAAAGTTCCTAACGTGGGGCTGTTTTCAAATTCAAAATCCGTGGCCTATTCTGTTTTTTTTTATGTTTTTATCATAGCCATGCATTATTCATCCTATCCTATTTATTGTTGTGATATTTCTCCGGTGTAATCTTCGATTGCACCCTGATTTGGTGTTCTGACATGTTTCTTTTTTTGAGTTTCGTAAAGGTTCACATATCCCAGGAAAAGGTTATTGGCTAGGTATTCCACTTTATTTGTGGGATACCCTTGTGGAGTTTCACCCTAAATTAATTTTTAATGTATTAATTTCTAATGTATTAATTTTTTAATATATTATTTTTAATAATTTTAATGTGGAGTTTCATCCTAATTATATAATTAATTGTAACACTTTGCCTTTGAATAAGTGATCTTGGACCTCTCTTTGTTGCCTTACGATTACGATATTACGGTCATGTCCCGCGAACGTGGGGATACCCTTAGCAAAGACCCTTCGGTTAAATCATCATAAAATAAATTATAGTCCCTCGGATGTTGCCTTCGAATATACAACTTTGTCCCTCGATGACCCTCCGATGTTGCCTACGGTTAAATGATGATAGTCCCTTCGAATGCTAAGGTATCCTCATAACTGTTGCCTTCAATGACCAATCGATGACCCTACGATGACCCTTTTATATCCAAAGGATAAAACTACTTATTTCTCAATAATAAGGACAGTTTTACCCTCATAAGGATAGGAAATGCCCGTAAAGACCTTGGGTCGGTATAACTCTTAATTGCTGGCTCACAACTTAAAACATTTTTTTTGCACCTCACACCTTTCAAAATCCCTTTAGAAAATCACCACTTGGTATACATTCATACTAGAATCATTACCGAGTTATATTTTTCTAAACAATTTTCAAAACTAAAACGGGATAACCACTTTGTATACATTCATACAAGAATCATTACAAAGTTAAATTCTCTTTTCAAAACAATTTTCCAAACAATTCACAAACACTTTTTTAGACAAAAATAATATAAGTGATCGAGCAATTAAGAGCCCATGGATAACCATGGATACAAAGGGTGCTAACACCTTCCCTTTGTATAATGTACCTCCCGAACCCAAAATCTAAATTAAGGTCTTTCCTGTTCTTTTCCACCTTTCCTTATTGGATAAAAGAAAAGTCGGTGGCGACTCTTGCTAACCGCGACATTGCGATAAAAAACACAAAAAAGTCCAGTTCACCGTATGACACATACCACTTGGTTGATATCCAAAATGGATCCAATCAAGTATATTTTTGAGAAGCCTGCTTTAACTGGGAGGATTTCCCGTTGGCAAATGTTGTTATCAGAGTATGATATTGAGTACCAATCTCAGAAAGCAATCAAAGGTAGTGTCTTGGCTAACCATTTGGCTCACCAACCGATCGAAGATTATCAGTCAGTACAATATGATTTTCCTGATGAAGAGATCTTGTACTTGAAAATGAAAGATTGTGATGAACCATTTCTTGAAGAAGGGCCAGAGCCTGGTTCCCGTTGGGGTATGGTATTTGATAGAGCTGTTAATCAGTATGGTAATGGCATTGGGGAAGTAATTATTACTCCTCAAGGAATGCATTTTCCATTTACAGCTAGATTAACTTTCAAGTGTACAAATAATATGGAAGAATATGAAGCTTGCATTATGGGGCTTGAAGAGGCCATTGATCTCAGAATCAAGTATTTGGACGTCTATGGAGATTCAGCTTTGGTTGTGAATCAAATCAAAGGTGAATGGGAGACGAATCAACCCGGTTTAATACCATATAGAGACTATGCAAGGAGGATTTCAACTTTCTTTACAAAGGTTGAGTTTCATCATATCCCTCGAGATGAAAATCGGATGGCAGATGCTCTTGCAACGTTGGCTTCAATGATTGTAGTGAAATATTGGAATGAAGTTCCCAACTTGATTGTGATGCATCTTGATAGGCCAACTCATGTGTTTTCTATTTAAGAAGTCAAAGATGAAAAGCCGTGGTATTACGACATCAAATGTTTCCTCCAAAGTCAGATTTACCCGCCTGGGGAATCTTTGAAAGATAAGAAGACTTTGAGAAGATTAGCCGGCAATTTCTACCTAAATGGTAATGTATTGTACAAAAGAAACTTCGATATGGTTCTGCTCAGATGTGTGGATAGACACGAAGCAAACCTATTGATGGATGATGTCCATGAAGGCTCCTTTGGTACTCATTCCAATGGACATGCAATGGCGAGGAAGATGTTGCGAGCAGGTTACTATGGCTGCCAATGGAATCTGACTGTTGCAAGTTTGTGAAGAAATGCCACAAGTGTCAAATTTATGCAGATAAGATTCATGTTCCTCCGACACTGTTGAAAGTCATTTCCTCTCCATGGCCCTTCTCCATGTGGGGAGTTGACATGATTGGCATGATTGAGCCCAAAGCTTCAAAGGAACATCATTTCATTTTGGTGGCAATTGACTACTTCACAAAATGTGTCGAAGCGGCATCGTATGCGAATGTAACCAAGCAAGTTGTTGTGAGGTTTATCAAGAATCAGATCATATGTCGTTATGGTGTGCCAAGTAAGGTCGTTACTGATAATGGATCGAACTTGAATAACAATATGGTGGAAGCTCTTTGCAAAGACTTCAAGATTACACACCATAATTCATCTCCCTACAGACCTAAGATGAATGGGGTTGTTAAAGCTGCAAACAAGAACATCAAGAAGATCATTCAGAAGATGGTTTAACGTATAAGGATTGGCATGAGATGCTCCCATTTGCTTTGCACGAGTATCGTACATCCATCCGCACTTCAACAGGGGCAACCCCTTTCTCACTTGTTTATGGTATGGAAGTTGTGCTCCCCATAGAGGTTGAGATCCCATCATTGTGTGTGCTTATGGAAGCCAAGTTGACCGAGGCTGAATGGTGTCAAACCAGGTATGATCAGCTGAATTTGATTGAAGAGAAGAGGTTGACTGCCATGTGTCATGGTCAGTTATACCAACAGAAAATGAAGAAAGCTTTTGACAAGAAGGTCAGACCTCGTGTGTTCAGAGAAGGTGACCTTGTGCTCAAGAATATTTTGTCTTTCAAACCATTTTCTAGGGGCAAATAGACCCCTAACTATGAAGGCCCATATGTTGTTAAGAGAGCCTTTTCAAGCGGTGCTTTGATTCTTACAACTATGGATGGTGAAGAGTTCACTCGTCATGTGAACGTAGATGCAGTCAAGAAATACTTCGCCTAAAAAGAAAAGAACAGCTCGCTAAGTTGAAAACCCGAAAGGGCGGCTTAGGCAAAAATGAGCGTCTCGGTGGATTGAAAACCTGAATGGGCGATCCAGGAAAAAGTTAGAGACATAAAACAGAAAGAATTATCCCGATAAATTGAGTATCCCACCTTGGGGCAATTTATACAAAAATTAGGGATTATGGCAAGTAACTGCATCATGCTGATCTTTAGTTCTGAAGACTTTCTTGAGCACATCGTCAGATTCTGATCCCCAGTGGCATCCAAGAGCACAATGGATATCAAGAGATGGTAGAAGGATTAGTGATCGTTTTATTCAATGTAGCCCATTTCCATGTAAATTACCATTTTCAATTTTTGTAGAGATCTATGGAGTCTTGTCATTTACAAACTACCATTCTATTTAAATAAAGTTGAGCTTTTATCCAATTGTTTCTACTCTTATTTAATTCAGCCAAATAGTTTTAAATTTTATTATGATCATTTTGAAAATTAAAATTTTAATCAAAAAGCATATTTTCTTAAACATATAAAAGCATTAATTCTAAGCAATCAACTTCATTAAGAAGGAATATCAACAGTGGTTTGAAAGCAGTAAGCCCTAAGTGTGGAGCATAATTGGTTCTCCCCGAGCAGTAGGAGTAATCCCTCTTTCATCCCCGACAGTACGTTTAGCACCCGGTGTTTGTTGATTTCCCCACCATTTAATTCGCCGTTTTCCCCGGCTGATTTATGGTTGTTCCCCAGCTAAGTGAGGGCATTTTGTTGCGGCAGTTTGCATCAGTTTCGGTAGAACATTGGTTTCCCCACAAGTCGCCATCAAATTCGCTCCCAGTCAGAGTTTTCTCCTGGTTTCTGAGCAGCTATTTGTGTTTGATTCCCTGAAGGGTTGTCTCCCATTTGATATGGTGTTGACCTAAAATTCCCTGCAGAGTTAGTAGCAATTTCCTCAGCAGATCTCCTCTCTTCTTCCCCAGCTAGGGCCGAGCCTTTGGGATGTTGATCTCTCTTTTCTCCAGCAGTTGTTTCCCTCTTTTGTGGATTGGCCGAGAGTTGTATCGATGATTCAAATTTGCAACATTTTTGTATCCCTTGCGATTGTTTTGTCAGCATAATCATCATATATACATATACATATACATATACATATACATATACACTCATATAACCTCATTATTGCATCATTACACCCTGAGATTCACTCTTATCCCCTGCTATGGTGGTACTTTATCCCCATTCAGGTTTGGTATGTCTGTCCTCCTTCAATTATAGAGTGTCATCCCCCTTAAGCAGAAAGACTTTAACCTTTCTCCTTTCCCCACTGAGTTATTTCCTCGTGGATGATTATTATTTCGGCTTCCTCCCCATTTGATTATATGGATGGAACCACTCCCCTTGAGTTATATCCTCATTGGGTTTGAGTCTTGATTGACCGTTTCTTTTTAGATCTTACCTAGATAGATATTTTGGTCCCCTAAGAGTCTATTCCCCAAGAAGTATATCCTTGATATGTTCATCCTAACCGATGACGGATATTTTCTCCCCCTGCTTTGAGTTTATCCTTGATATGTTCATCCTAACCGATGACGGATATTCTCATCTTTGGTATTCTACCCAGTAAAAAGGTAGTTGTAATCCCTATTTGTTTCCTAGAGAGTTAATCCTTGATATGTTCATCCTAACCAATGACGGGTTTCCTTCTCTTTGCGGTCTTCTGTCCAGTAACCGGTAGTTGTAAATCCTACTTTTTCTCCCCTTGCAGAATTTATCCTTGATATGTTCATCCTAACCGGTGACGAATATTCTCTTTGATGGTATTTTATCCAGTAACTGATAGTGGTAATCCCTATTCTTCCCCTCGGAGTCTATCCTTGATATGTTCATCCTAACTGGTGACAAATATTCTCTTTGATGGCATTCTATCCAGCACTCGATAGATGTAATTCCTACTCTTGATGTTCAAGTGGTTTATCCTTGATATGTTCATCCTAACCGGTGAGGGGTATCCTCTTTGACATCCTCATGCAAATTTATCCTTGATATGTTCACTTTAACTGGTGACGGATTTTCTTTCCTTTTAGTCCATCCTTGATATGTTCACTTTAACCGGTGACGGATATTCTCTCCTTATGGTCTTCTGCCCAGTAACCGGTAGTTGTAAATCTTATTTTTCAGCTTTTTCCCAGCAAGTTTATTCTTACCTAGTAACCGATAATGAATACACCTTCTGGTGGCCCTCAGCGAGTCATCCTTGATATGTCTACCCTAACAGGTAACAGATGTCCTTCCTGTCAGATTTTATTATCTCCGTACCTAGTAACTGGTAGTGGATAATATATTTCTGCTCCTCCTGTCTTTTCTTCCCCAGTTGAGTTGAGTGCACATTTCCTTAGTGAAATCGCTTTTCCTGCATGTTTCGTGTATTTCAGCTTTGTTCTGACCTATCCGTTCCCCTTGCAGATTTTCTTTTCCTCCCAGTTGAGTCTTTCCATTTTCATGGAACCCCTCGTGTCCGTCCAACGATTTTGTAAGTTGTAGCCTGACCTACACATAATCTTTTATTCCCCCCCAAGAGTCTTTGTTCCCTAGTGAGTTTTCCTAACGGAATGCATTACGCTTTTGCAAGCTTTCAGTCTCTCTGAATTATTTTCCTTTGTGGCAATATTTCCCCGCAAAGAGTTTATTTTTAACATTCATCTCATATGCATCATGAGGTCTCTTAGGGACCAAAATTTGTTTCTATATGTTGTTATTTAAGCCCATTCTACTGAGTCGATACGAAGATTTTAACCTTCACCTCCTCAGTTAGAATATCCTTAAATAGGGGCAGCTGTAATACCCCAATTTTAACCCTAAGATCCCTCATGCTATCTCATCATACGCATTAGCATTGGGATCATATCTTGGCATCCTTCTTACCCCTTCATTCATTGGGTTTGTTTTGGGAGAGATCACCAAGCACCATGTGATTGTATCATACTTTGTATTTTATCATATTTACTAACTAAAATACCAAAAATATGTCTTTGCATTTGTCTAACTCTTTTGTAGGTAGGGCACTTGATCACCTTTGATCTATCAAGCACACATCTAGGGTTAAGACCCTCATTGCTAAGAGCTCAACCAAGAAATGATCCACAATGGCTCTAGGCATCATGTATGAGTCCTTTTGATCTTTATATTTTATTTTGATCAAGAATTCTTCAAGAGTTAGGAATTGGTTTGCCTTGGAAACCCTGGTTCCTCTGGGTATCTTGTGTAACTTCTTCAACAAGCTTATTCAACAATTGATCAAATATTTCAAGGGACACTTAAAATTTCATCATCTTATTCATATATGATCTCCCATGAGTCCCAAAAGTCAAGATAATTGTAAGCTAGCAAGTTGATTGATGGTGGTTGACCAAAGGATATTATCTGATCAAAGCTGGGGTCCCCTAGACCCTATCTCCTACAATTTTCATCATATAAAAATGATTCCAAGATAAAATGTACTCTAAATGACATTAAAAACAACTTTAATGTTGAGGTCTAGAGCTAGTTTTGCTTGGAAATTCATTTTTTATGTTGAAAGATTATAGATCATTTTGTCTAAACCCTAATCTGGAGGTCAACTTCCCAAGGCCATAACTTTCTCAATTTTTATGAGATGAGATATTTACAAGTTGCATGATCAAATTCAAGGTGTATAATTCAACTTTTATGTTTGGAGGAAGAGATAATTCAACTTTTATGAGCATGTGATATGAGGATACATTATAGGTCATTTTGGACCAATGCCATTGAACTAATGATTATCCTCAACTTAAAAAATGCATAACTCATTCATCCCAAATCCAAATGAGGTCAAATTTGTGACTATTTTGAAGGTTTTTTAAAGAGCTACAACTTTTATGGAGACACGTTTCTCATTTGAAGCTCACATAAAAAGTTATCCAAGGTGGAATAAGTGAACATATGGCTTAACACTTAGAAACTTTTTTGACATGTTGAAATTTCCAAACTTCCACCTCAAAATTCATCATGATACAAGCTTCAAATGGAAAAGTGTTCAACATAAGAGTTGTTCCTCTTGATCTAAACTTTCCAAAGAGTCTAATTTCATTCATTTTGGACAAGGTTTGAATGGTCTACGCATGGCTTGAACATGACATCATCATTTGGCAAAGATCAACTTCAAACAGATGCACACTTTTGCTTGCATTCCAATCCACTTTCAGACTTAATTACATGTGATTATGGACTTAATTGAGTAGCTTCATGGGCCTGTAGACGCCCATGCAAGCATGCATCACTCAATTGCCAAATTTGGAAACAACTTTGAAGGTGCAAATATCACTTGCTTCAGCTATAAATAAGAGCCTTTAGCATCAGAATTAGGGACCCTTGCGCGCCAACTTTGATCCAAGACCTCTAACCCTCACATTTGAAAGGAAAAGTTGATAATTTTCTTTTGAAAATTGAGTTTGAATCTCACTGTTTGGAGTTCAAAACTCCAGGGATCCAAAGCTTTTATTTAAATCCTACGCGACTTCTGCAAGCTTCCTGAGTAAGATCAAACAAGAATCAAAGCAAGAGAGATCAAGTTTTGCACAACATTGAAGGTATTTTCCAAATTTTTTATTTTCTTCGATTCTCTCTCAATTCTCATTAATTCTCTTGGATCCTTGGTTGTCTGAAGTCCTACCAATATAGGCAAGAAGATTGAGTTGCTTTGAGGCCAAATCGAAGAAACTCAGTTCATGTACCTCAAATTTCAACTCCATGTATCTCTCAATATACTTGGAGTTAGGATGAATTGGGGTCAGATTCGTGATCAGTGTCATTTTTACTTTAAAATCATGTCCTTCTTTTTCATTTTGGTGATGGTGATGGTGATGAGAGAACCAGTCCGGCCAAGGTCGCCTGAGAAGACGACCGGTGCTTTGCTCTGGTGATGAGCTAGATAGGTTCTGAGCCATAGGATCAAGTCATTTTGTTTCAATCACGAGTATTCCTTTTAAATACCATTGGTGTGGCGCGCTGACTCGAGTGTATGATGGAACACGTGTTTTGGTCCACTTGATCTGCCACCTCAATTAATGAGGGAGATCAAGTGGTCCACGTTTTTTCGGATTAATTAAGTTTCATTTTATTTGATTTATTTTCATTAATTCATATTAAATTTAATATTGATCCAAAAATATGAGAGTTTCACCAAAAAAAATTAAACAAAATCCTCTTTCATTTTCTGAATTAAAATTATTTTTTGGATCATTATTAGTATTTTTCACGATTTAATTGATTTTGTAAATATTTTTAATTGTTTAAAAATACTTTTAAGTTTCCAAAAATTATGAAAATTTTTCTCCAAGTTCCTTTGACCTTGTTTGACCTATGATAAATCTCATGGCCATTTCTTTGGTGTTTTGATGAGGTTTTAGGAAATTGACCAACCATAATTTAATTTAATGCATATTTTTATTATTTTTAATTGTTTAAATGCAAAATTAATTATGTAGAGCCATTTTAATTGACTTTGTGAGGTTGACTTGTATTGTTGGGCCTTGGTCAAGGTTGATTTGACTTGGCTAAGTTAAGTTCATTTGATTTAGGGGATTGATGGAATGTACATTCTATCTCTCAAAATGAATGAATGAGCTTAATTTGGTGAAAGTCCTCCATTTATGTCATGGACCTATGATATCTCTATATCCTTCTTTATCGATTCATGTCATAGACCTATTGTTGGTGTAAGCCCTAGAGCCCAATACTTTTGGTACTTGTATCAAACTATTTATTAATAATAAAAGGCTTTTTCTTTATTATGTTTGTTTAATAAAGTCCCTAAAATAGATATTCCGTTTAATGTATCATGTGTGACTTAATCATACGATCACATTAAACATAAGGACACTATTCTTAAAGTATCCATAGTCGAGCTTTATTGTGAAGTGGGATAACATTAAAGCATTAAGACTATTATGTATATAGACTGATGATCACATCTCATGGATCATGGATAAGGAGTTATCAAGTCTTAAACATAGGTATGAATATTAAGAGTAATATTTGTACTGGATTGACCCGCTATGAGAATACTATATAGAATGTTATGGAAAGTGTCATAAGTTATTCTCATGGTGATAATGGTGTATACCACCCTTCGACCTGAAATCCCTATGGACCCTAGATGTAGAGTCGAGTTCCTTATTGTTGATCAAACGTTGTCCGTGACTGGATGACCATAAAGACAGTTGATGGGTGCTCCACAAAGCATGCTAAGGAACATGAGTGACCTAGATGGAATTTACCCATCCTGCGTAACAGGATAAATGTCTATGGGCCCAATATTGAACTGGACAAGGATGACACGGTCTATGCCTTGTGTTCAATATACACATAAGGGAAAAAGGGTAATTGTACACATAAGTATTATCACAAAAGGATTTGTCAGATCACATGACATTTTCGTGTCTTGGATAGCAGTGATGTGTTGCTAGATACCGCTCACTGTTTATTATGTTAAATACGTGATTTAATATAATTGCCAATGCCGCGAAAACCTACAGGGTCACACACAAAAGGAAGGATTGATGAGAAATAGAGTAACTAAGGAACACCGTAAGGTACGGTGCACTTAAGTGAATTATAGAACATCGTAAGGTACGGTGTACTTAAGTAGAATACAAAATATGGTAAGGTACCACGCGCTTAAGTGATTTTGGCATATTATAAGATATGGGCCACATACACTTGAGTGGGATTTTTAGCTTGCAGCCCACACAAGTGGTTCTATAAATAGAACCCTTGTGTAGAAGCATTAGTGCAGTTGCAATTTAATTTCTCTCTCTCTCACTCTCACTCACTCAAAGCCTTCATTCGTAGCAGCTAGCATTGAGATTGAAGGAATTTGTTCGTGTGGACTGAGTAGAGGCGTTGTCATCGTTCAATGTTCGTGATCGCTCCGTAGATCTGCATCAAAGGTTACAATCGTCACAAGAGGTAACGATTCTATCACTGATCATGCCCATTCGAAAGGATCACTAAAGGAGAAATTTTAAATTCCGCTGCGTTTTGGATCGCTCTTCTCCATCACCTATGATATCTCTATATCCTAAGGCTAGTTGATTGCAAAATCAACATAAGTATGGATGAGATTAGGTCCCCCATTTTGCATATTCTTTTTGTGTGTGGCATGTTTCATAAGCATAAGTTTATCATACTATGTCTCTAACATGTATTAGCACCAAAATTCTATTGCCCTACCTCAAATAGTTGTGACTTCTACATAAGTCGAATTACGATTGCTTAATATAACGCTAAATTTGTGACACAAAAGGCATAGTATCGCACCTCGAAAAAATGTGATCCCTCGCGATGGTCGCGGAAAAATTATGTTCAAACAGAGTCATCACCGAACTTTATTTATTCCAATAAAGGAATAGGAAAATATCGATAAAACCTTTAAAAAATGGAATAATGGTCGTCACAACCATATTTGGGTTCGGGAGTTGATTACGCAAGGGGAAGGTATTAGCATCCCCCACGTCCGTTGTACTCAACGGGAACCTTTTAGTTTAATTTGCGATTTGAATGTTAATTAATGTTGTTTGTTTCCGTCGAGTGGGTAAAGGATTAAAAATAGAGATGGATGGGAACCTCAGAAGGGGGAAAAAGGAGGTTTTTATTAGTGTGCTCGCCAAGATGTCGCAACCTCGTACCTACGTATCCTTATGGTTTAATAAGGAAGTCAGAGCATTCGTAGTTTGGGGAACTACGGTTTGTTGGTGTCTTTTAATGAACGACTATTTAGATCGCGTTCTAAAGGCTAAACGTTGACTTGTCTACTCTCGGCGGAGGCTTAAGCACTAGTTTGTTGTGCGCGTTAGAAGGGATTAAACATTGTTCTTTCTGAAAAGAGTTTTGATCACACGGGGGTGGTAAGTTTAGTTAATGTGTTTGATGTTTTGTTTGATAGGTTTCAATCGCACGTGGGCGAGAAAAGATAGATTATTATGTGTTGAGATATTTTGTTGGATGACAATTACTCGGATGGTCGAGTAAGACAACTTGTATCCTAATAGTCGAGGAGAGGAATCGAAGGCTCTAGACCATCTCCCTTTTCATCCTTAGTTATAAAAAGGATTTAATTGTGATAGTTAAGGTATTTTGAATGGATGACGAATACTCGGATAGTCGAGTAACACAACTCATATCCTAATAGTCGGGAAAGGGAATAGAAGACTCTATACCACTTTCTTTTTCATCTGAGTGACTATGAAAATAGGTTCATGTATGGTTGATGTATTTTAGAATAAACGACAAGTACTTGAATAGCTGAGTAAGACAACTCATATCCAAGCATTAGAGGAGAGAAATCGAAAACTCAAGACCACCTCCCTTTTCGCGTAGATTATTGTGAAAATGATTTGATTAATTTATCAATTTGTGAAAACATGACAGTTATTCGACTAACCGAGTAAGAGAACTCGTATTCAAACAACTTAGGAGAGGAGTTAAAGGCTTAAAACCATCCCCCTTTTCATTTCATTATTATGAAAATAAATTGATTAGGTTAAGTTTGGGCGAGTTAAAAATGACGATTGTTTGACTAACCGAGTAAGAGAACTCGCATTCAAATAATCGAGGAGAGGAATTGAAAACTCAAAACCATCCCCCTTTTTCATTTCCAAATGAAATGGTGTTTAATCGTAATTAGGTGTTTTTAATTAATTTTGAATAAAATACTCGACATTGGATCGAGGTTTTAAATTGGTGTTTGCGAATGAATCAGATTTTATTTAGTGAATCAATCTTCTAATCGATTAATTAAAACTGAATCGGTCTCATTGTATGAAAGCCCAAGAGTAATCTATGGGAGGTTGATGGCGATGCTAAAAAGCGATCGACTTACAAAGGTATGGAAGTTGGGGTGGGGGGGCTCGACATTGAATCGAGAATTGTGTGCTTTTAATGGTTTAAAGTGGTTTTGAATTGATGATGAAATTGAATTGGTGATGGAGTTGATCAACATTTAATTATCAAAATTAGTTGATTAAAGTTCGATTAAATTGATTAACTAAATTAATTAAGATTAATTATCAAAATTATTTAATTAAATCAAACAATCAAGTTAATTAAAATTAATTAATAGAAATTAACTAATTGGTCAAAATTTAATTAATTTATTTATTATAATTAAAGAGGAAGGATTAAATGACGGTATTGCTTTACTTAATTGAATCGTTGTGTTTAAAACCGGTTTGTACGAAATGACAACATGGTTAATGTCATTCGCAATATCATAACGCGGTGAAATGGTCTTTTTATTTATGGAAACTTTGGTGGCATATCAACATGAAAAAGTCGAATCCATTAATTTAAGCGACATCTTATCTTAAACGTAACCACATAGTAGTAACACAAATTCATGTACAGTATTGGAAAAATGTTTACCACGCATATGGGAGGTGTAAAAAAGAATAGTTATTGGGCCTAACATACATGAAGGCCTAATACTCAAATGAGATTCATCCTTAATAACCCCATATTTGATTCATCTTTATAAAAACCTATACAAACAAATATATGGTAAAATGGGAACAATAATATTAAGAAAAATGATTTTGACTTTTCAACACTAAAAATGGCCAATGCCCAGAAGGCACGTGGCACTTAATTCTGAGAAAACAAATTGTAAGAACTTGGACCGAATCCATCCCTTTTTTCTCTGATTTTTCCGAAATAAAAGAAGAACAATACAACAAACACAACCACTCATTATAATATTTGCAATGAAAATGTGAAGTAAAAAAAACAACGAAAACCAACGCGAGCTCGACGCAACCAATTTCGATAATGTTTCATCATCATATCGACAGCACGATGGTGCACTTGATGTCGGAGCTATGGGTAAAAGTAGCAAAGTAATCAAAATCAAAGGCAGTCATGGCAACATATTTATGCGATTGCAGGACCAAACAAAACAACAAAGAAAATCTTCAGCAAAATGATATGGAATAGTAGCCTATTACCAATTATTTACATCTCACAAGCTTATTTATACTCATCCAAAATAACAACAGAAAATCATTAACCAAAATAGAGATGAAACACCGACTCGCCATAACATCATACACGTTAAAAACCAAATAAGTTCATAGTTTAAATTGTTACCGAGTTGATGGAAGGACGAACCAAAGTGATTGCTTGGTATTGCGTCATTACTAAACCACGTTCATAGCTGGAAATCGTTTTTTATTGATAAAGCTTACGGATATGAATAACGATCTTTGTATGATGCTCAAGGCTTCCAATACCGCGTATCCTATCTGAACCCAAATGGGGTTACCGCGAAAACTGAAGGCTGTCGCGAGTCCATGGTCGCATCTGCTCTCTAAAGTTACAAAAGAGGGAACCACCATCTCTGACTAAACACCGTTGTATCGGAGACGAAGTTGAATGGCATCATCTTGAACATGACATCACAAACCAAATCCATAAACATATTTCTTCATGAAAGCAACATTTTCTAGTAATCTCTGCTTGTATCAATGGAAGGTAGTGCGGTTTAGAAGATGATGAGGGTGTGCAAACGACGGAGGTTAGATTCGTGGCGAAAGGTTGGATGGGACGGTGGTCCGGATTCGCGGTGGAGGTGAGTGAAAGGTGTTGTTGATGATGTTATTGTTCGCGATGGCGAATGATGGAGAAGATGAAGGTCGTGCGGAGGGAATCGCGGTTGGTGGAGGATCGTCGGAGATGTGAGGCGGAGGAGTGATTTGTTCTTTCGGTGACATTTGTTGGATTGGTGTTTCCGGCGGAGGGAGTATGGGTGAAGAATGTGAGTGGTGATAGTTTGGAGGTTAATGGCGAGATTGAGGGAGGAGGGGTCGCGTTTGCGTTAAGGGAGAAGAAGAGGTCCCTCCTTGTTTTTCTGAGAAAAAAACCTCTCAATGAACTTGCTTTTTTTCGTTCCCCCTTTAACGTGGCCAGCTGTCTTCCTTCATTTAAGGGAGAGCCTCCTCTTTTTACTAGTGGTCAGAGAGAGTTATTAGAGAGAGGTGTGAGGCCGTTGGAGAAAAATCTCTCCTCCCCCTTTTGTCCTTTTGCCAACACTAAGAAAAAGATAAGAGGGCGCGTGGATCTCACCAATGGGTGGATAAGAACGGACACGTGGCGACTAGTAATAGGAGGAAGAGAAACATTTTATTAATTTTTCTAATTTAATTTATTAAATAATTCAATTTAATTTCTAAATTCTTATTGGATAATAAAATGCACGTGGATTGTAAATTTAAACTTTTGTTTAATTTGAATCAATGATCATGATTATCTCCAAGAAGCACACCAATAAACACATACTGTGAGATAATTTAAAATGTTTAAAATACCCCTTCTAGATGATATGATTAATTTAAATCAATTAAATCAAATAAAAATCGTATCTTCTAAAATGAATATGATAAAAATAAAGTAAAAACATGAATATCCCTGTTTAATTTTTTTGAATATTTTGGCGAAAGAATAAAATTAAAACGACTAGAAATGAATAAAAATCGGGCGAAAATTTGCTCGAAAAATTAAATCGGACGCACTATAATGATCAGCACAAAATATACTTATTGAAAAAATTAAGCATTTCTTTTACTTTCGAAATAAATTTTCCTCGATTAAAAGGCTCAAGCGGGTAAAAAATACAGCCAAAACAGTCGCTGAAAAATATAGCGAGCACACCAGGTTAAACTATGTGAACCCTAGATTAATAATACTGGTGTCTGCAATTTTAATTTTGAAAATTTTTACCCGCTGATTTTGCACGTTCTTGAGAAATGATTTAACCAATTTGTCTGGATTTTCAAAAATTTACTCCGATTGATATTTTAGGTATTATTTATGATGAAATGCATGTTATGATGTGCATATGATGTAAATTGAAAATTAAATCAAATTTGCGAAAAATTAAAAATGCTTGGACAAAATTGGGGTATGACAGCTGCCCCTATTTAATTAACTTGAACTAGAAAGTAAGAACGACATCAGTCTTCATACATTCGTGGGGGACGATAATTAAATACGAAAAGACCCAAATTTTGTCCTTTGAAATGCGACGGAGAAATGCAGAAAGAAAATACAACGAATTCTAACAACACTAAGGTAATA
This sequence comes from Lathyrus oleraceus, assembly GCF_024323335.1. Taxonomy (NCBI): domain Eukaryota; kingdom Viridiplantae; phylum Streptophyta; class Magnoliopsida; order Fabales; family Fabaceae; genus Lathyrus; species Lathyrus oleraceus. The sequence goes on along the minus strand of NC_066581.1, from coordinate 111,333,267 downwards.
GGGGTATAACGTCGGATCAATGCCAACCCTCGAGTGGACACTCAAATCCTGCAAAGGTCGTTTTTGATGTGAGGACAAAATCTGAACAGGTTCTCTGGCACCAAAAGGATGACAATAGAATTAATTGCTATCACCAAAAGGATGATAGTAATTCACCATGATTTCCAGGATCGTCATCACCAAAAGGATGATGAATAATCCAAGCTTCAAAGGTAGCCATTACCAAAAGGATGATGGTTATAGTAACAACAACAAAGATCGCCATCATCAAAAGGATGAAGGTAAGATCAATCAGCAAAACTTGCTATCACCAAAAGGACGATAATAAGTCAACAATCACCATCACCAAAAGAATGACGGTATTATCAAACAACAAAGCTTGTTACCACCAAAAGGATGATAATAAGTCAACAATCACCATCACCAAAAGGATGAAGGTAAGAACAACACCTCAAAACTTGTTACCACCAAAAGGATGATAATAAGTCACAACAATCTTAATGATCACCATCACCAAAAGGATGAAGGTAAGATCAAACGACAAAACTCGTTATCACCAAAAGGATGATAATAAGTCAATAACTTCAACGATCACCGTCACCAAAAGGATGAGGGTAAGATCGGCACAAAACTTGTTACCACCAAAAGGATGATAATAAGTCAACGATTACCGTCACCAAAAGGATGAAGGTATTATCAAACAAAAAACTCGTTACCACCAAAAGGATGATAATAAGTCAACAACTCAAATGATCATCATCACCACAAGGATGAAGGTAAGATCAGAACAAAACTTGTTATCACCAAAAGGACGATAATAAGTCAAAGATCACCATTACCAAAAGGATGAAGGTACGACCAATAACAAAACTTGTTATCACCAAAAGGATGATAATAAGTCAACAATCACCATCACCAAAAGGATGAAGGTGAAACCAATAACAAAACTTATTATCACCAAAAGGATGATAATAAGTCATAACAACTTAAATGATCACCATCCCCAAAAGGATGAAGGTAAGAACAAAATCTTCAAAACTTGTTACCACCAAAAGGATGATAATAAGTCAATAATTTCAATGATCACCATTACCAAAAGGACGAAGGTAAGACCAATAACAAAACTTGTTATCACCAAAAGGATGATAATAAGTCAACAATCACCATCACCAAAAGGATGAAGGTGAAACCAATAACAAAACTCGTTACCACCAAAAAGGGTGATAATAAGTCATAATAACTTCAAATATCACTGACACCAAAAGGATGACAGTAGGGTCGAACTGGACGCCATCACCGGAAAGATGATGATTAGTCATAATACCTGAGATCACCATCAACAAAAGGATGATGGTTAAACTATATAGACAGAGATCTTCATCACCAAAAGGATGACAACGGGTCCAATGGACTCAAAGATTTCTATCACCAAAAGGATGATGTCCATCACCGAAAGGATGATGGTCAACATTATTGATTGAGTAACTTCCATCAAAAGGATGATATTAGGAGAAACCTGTTGGAAAACCAGACTATCGACAACAATTCAAATAGAACAGACCTGTTGGGTAGTATTGGAACATCAATGGGTAAGACTGCTTGGGGTATAAACAACAAAAGGTTGTAGAAAATAATTCTCGGGAAGATGTGATTTCTATCAACAAAAAGTTTTAAAGGAAACAAACTCACTGAAGAGCGCTCAATGAGGAACAAATAAGTCTGTAATTTATTCAAAGAAATCATTGACTCTACTGAGGATGAAATCTCAACAACAAAAGGTTAAAGGATGAAACTCAATGGGGAAAACCCAACAAGACAAGATAGGAACTCACTCAGAGAAAATAACAATGAGTCAACTGAGGGTTGGCTTGGATACCTACGACTAAACCTTGGATCTTGATTCGTGCTATATGCATAAATGTCATGTATGCGTTATGTATGAGGTGATGCACGCAGTGCACGTTTGAATGCAAAGGATGATTGGTTTGTTTGGGATTGGCCCCCCTTTTTAAAGGTGATGTATTTTATGGATACCAATGTTGGTTGTATTTGTTTTTATGGGAGTGCCAGTAAGGTGGAATTTGTTTTTTCTTTGGTAGTTGCCGATATAGGTTGGAATATTGGTTGGTGAAAGGATCTGACTTCCCGACACTCGATAGTTGATGATGTGATAAACACGCAACAGATGTGGATACTCCTGGTGCCCCGATTTTGATTTCTTACTGATATGTTGTGTCTTTTCCCCTGAGGCGATCTCGACTTCTTCTTTTGGGGGGTCCGGATGACCTGTTAATGAGCATAGCGACATGACCAACGCATGATGATTATGCCTTTGATGTGCCCCAAGGATTCTTGTCGACATATGGTGTTGTACTGGCGTGAAGTTTCAACATCTTGGTTGTAAATTTAATCAATTTCCAGCGTCTGTCACAGTTTGCTTGACCGACTTACAGTTATGAAGGGAACTTGCCCCTTGCGACTTGCCTTGCCCCAGTCTGTAGGATGTTTTGAATGGAATCCTCCTTAACAAGGGAACTTTTTACGAGTGGTTATCCCATGACATGGCCTGAGTTCGTTTCCTCCAATGTATGACTCTTGCAATTGGTCTGCCCCTTGATTAGCCTTTGTGGGACTTGCCTCAGACGGACTGAGTATCGAAGTGTTTTTCCTCCTTGATCAAACGATGCTTGGAGATTTGTCTTACACTGACTACTTCTTAAGTCAACATAATCAAAAGATGCCATGCCCCTGATCCATAGGGTTATGAGATGGTTTTGATTCGTGTTGGCACCAACGATTAAGTACCACTCGAATTGCCCCTTGTTGGAATTTCCTTGATGTCAAGTATTGACTTGCAGTTTAAGAATTGTTCATTCAAGAAATGGTGATTTTAATGCAGTAGTTATGCAATTTTTGAAAAACCAATCATTCATTTGGAGTGTCATGGTAGTGTGTGACGAGTGGACCATGAGTCCAAACGCGGTGTTGACTTAACTAGTGTGTGAGTGATACAGTGAGAATAGAATATTAGCAAATATTTAGGCGTCAGCTTTACACAACCTTGTTGTAGTATGATTTCCGAATAAATTTTACTTCAATTAGGTCTTTTGAGGGTTGTAACGTGGCTTGGTCCATGGCTATTGAAACAAAAGGATATTAGGCTCAAAGTTTATTTTAACCCACCCCTTATTCATGATGATCTCTAATCCTATGTTCAGTTAATTCGACAGACACTTTACTTTTACGAGAGTTTAACAGTGTAAGATCTCTTGAAGTGACAGTCATCTTATTTTTCTCCTCATGGATGTTGGTGACTCGTTGATTTGGGTATGGTGGTCACCGAATCTTGTTTTGTTGAGGACTTTCATGGTCTCTCTCGATTTTTATTTTGATCCCTAATTTTTGCATGGACCGCCTTTTTGAGGCTTTAATCCATCGGGACTGCCCCAGTTTTTGCCTAAGTCCCCTTTTAGAGTGTTTGACTTAGCGGGCTCTTTCTTTGATTTGATCATTTTTTGAAAATTGTGACTGCCAATTCATTGGTCATTGAAGAACAACCGATATCACTTTGGGGTTTTGTATGGTTCCTTCGACACTTCCGGATGTGTGCGAAGAATATCATGTGATTGATCCTTGTATGGGATATTTCACCTTTGTAATTCATAGACTGATTAGCTGAACACTACCCTGCCCCAAGTTAAGCGTAAGGGTTTTGTAGGTCCGAAAGAAACTCTTACTTCTAGGCTCGAAGTGGTTGACTAGGGATTAACTCATTATCTCTCCGGTGTTTGGGGTTTTGAAACAATGCTTGTACATCATTAGCAGGACTTTATTCGAAAGCATACAATCAACAATTATGAGTATTTTGTTTTCGTCATCCTCCTTCCAACATTTACTAACAATAGTGTGATAAAGAAGGTGAAGTGGAAAAGCACGTGTTTGTGCTTTGCAAATGCAATAATATGAGTGAATACGAAAGATTGATTCAGAACATGCATAATCATCCCATTAATAAGACCAAATACAAATAACAATGTTTAAAGCATATAGTACTTAGATCATCAAGAACAAATTACAAGAACGTGAAACGGTAAAAATGGCATAATGATCATTCAAAGAAATGGGCCTTCATGTCTTGATTCTTCGTTTGGGAATTGTTCTGCTCGTTCAGGCCGGTGTGAAGCTTTATCTTCGAGCTTCACTCTGCTCCACATGCGCCGACATGGGATTTGTCGCAACATTTGGCCTAACTGGCGTGAAAGAAACTTCTTTGCTGTCAATCAGGTATTGGACCTTGTGCTTGAAGGTCTTACAATTCTCCACTGTGTGCCCTGGGGCACCCATATGATACTCGCAGTGAGCATTGGTGTCATAGCCTGGTGGATAGGGTGAAGTTGCAGGCGTTAGCTCCTTTAAAACATATGATCCATCCTTTAGCAGGTCGGGGAGGATCTTGTTGTACGGTATTGGCATAGGATCGAAATGTCTTGCTGGCCTGTTTGCCCTCTGTTGGTTAGGTTGACGTTGTTGTGGAGCACATTGCTGTTGATTCTGTTGTGGCTGCTGGTAAGCTGGCTGTTGATACGACTGTTGATATTGTTGTTGATATGGTTGCTGATATGGTGGCTGATAGGGTGGCTGATATGGTGTTAGGATGACAGCGGCAGTCTGATGGTAAGGTATAGGAACATACAGATGTGCCCTATATCCTCCTCCTCCCATTATGGCATTGGCCTGACCTTCTGGCTTCTTTGGGAGATTGGGATAAGGTTTCTTCATCCCACCTGAAGCATTGATGGCGCAAGGTAGCTTTCCTTTCCTGATCTGGCTCTTAATTCGTTCTCCCATAGAGACAACCTCAACAAAAGTTGGGAAGATGGATCCTACCATTTTCTCCATGTATTGAGCATGAAGAGTTCCCATAAACATATCAATCAGTTCCTTATCAAGTAGAGGAGGTTGGACACGAGCTGCAAGCTCTCCCCATCGCTGGGTGTATTCCTTAAATGACTCATTGTTGCGTTGAGTCATGTATTGCAGCTAGGTGCAATTGGGTGCTAGATCAGTTTTATATTTATAATGCCTAAGGAAGGCTTCAGCGAGATCTCTCCATTATTGGACCTGTCCTCTTTCTAGCTGCATATACCACTCCAAGGATGCCCCACTGAGGCTATCTTGGAAGTAATGAATCAAGAGTTGATCATTGCTAATATGGGCATCCATCTTGCGACAATAAGCTCTGAGGTGAGTTCTAGGACAGCTGATCCCTTTGTATTTGTCAAAGTCCGGGACTTTGAATTTTTGCGGAATCACGAGGCCTGGCACCAAGCACATATCGACGGCGTCCAAACCGGGAGTAGTGTGAACCTCCAAGAACTTGAATTTATCTTCCAAAGCATGGAGTCTCTCAACAACTGGGTCTAGAAGACCTCCAACAACAGGTTTGGTGGGTTGTGGCATGAAGAAAGCATCATACGGATCTTCATCACCCATCATGGATCCGTGCCGAGAAGATGTAGCAGAATGCTCATGGGGGTTCACATTGTCCATTGGAACATGAATAGGGATAGGTTCTCCTTTAGGAAGGGCAGGGTTGCCATCAAGATTAGTTACTCCAGGGATGCTAAGCGAGGGCTATCCAAACTGAGCAGCAACTCTTCTAGCTTCGGCACTAGTCTCAGCATCCTTTTCCTTCTGGGCTAAGAGCAGCATGGTCTCAAGTAAACGATCCATCTTTGCTTGAATAGAGTCAATGTCTATCCTCATTGAAACTTGATTTGCCTCAAGTTGTTCGAGCTTCATCTTGTAGTTGCGGCGTGTCTCGTACTGGTGTCGAGTAGTCAGCGTTACTAAACAAAGGGTAAAACATGGTGTAAGTCTTTGTTTCTAGACAATGATATGTAATGCATGTCGATGATATGCCAATGCATGAAAATTTTGCCATGTTTTTCGCAAAGGAATACAAATACTCAAGATCATTCACACGTCGGGTACGTCAGGATAATAGGAAGAAGCATAGGTTTTCCCGATTACTGAAATTCCCAAGGGTAGGTCCTAAGGTTAATAGGTTCCTAGAGTCATCGATTCTTCTTGAGGACGTCACTGCCGTGACGAAGACTCATCGGACAGTAATACCCTCAAGATAATCTCTTCTAGGTGAGGCCTTCGTATTGTCCCAACAAGGAAGGCTCCATGGGGATTCTACTACACAACTCTCGAATCCAAGGTTCTAACAAGGTTCTCAGAGTCATAGATCGAGGTCGGAAATATTACTGTAAGGTAATAATACGTCCAAGGGATCTCATCTTATTGGGGTTTTCGTATTAACCCAACAAGTCTGAAACTTCGTAGGTTAATACTACATAACCGCCAGATAGAATGGGTTGAAAGGTCCCTAGAGTCATTGATCCTACTTGAAACACCATCGTCATGACGAAGGCTCGTCGGACAATAATATCTCAAGAGAATCTCCTCTAGGCGGGGTTTTCGTATCGTCCCAACAAGGAAGACTCCGTGTGGGCAGCCACTACACAACCACCAACTTAATCTTATGGTTTGTCTCAGACTCGGGTAGAGAGTCTATCTCACAAAGTACCAACAACCAGAGAACCCCAATAGTATCATAGGAAATAAACCACAACACAATAATTACAATAGAATAATAACAGAATAAAGATAACAAACAAACAAGGTTAACACTCAATACAAAAATTGAACTAAGTAAGGCTTCACTCTCTTTTGCTTGGAGCTTAGTCCCCAACAGAGTCGCCATCTATCGCACCTCGAAAAAATGCGATCCCTCGCGATAGCCGCGAAAAAATTATGTTCGAATCGAACTTTATTTATTCCAATAAAGGAATAGGAAAATATCGATAAAACCTTAAAAAATGGAATAATGGTCCTCACAACCATATTTGGGTTCGGGAGTTAATTACGCAAGGGGAAGGTATTAGCATCCCTCACGTCCGTTGTACTCAACGGAAACCTTTTAGTTTAATTTGCGATTTGAATGTTAATTAATGTTGTTTGTTTTCTTCGAGTGGGTAAAGGATTAAAAATAGAGATGGATGGAAACCTCTGAAGGGGGAAAAGGGAGGTTTTTATTAGTGTGCTCGCTAAGATCTCGCAATCTCGTGCCTACGTATCCTTATGGTGCAATAAGGAAGTCAGAGCATTCGTAGTTTGGGGAACTACGGTCTGTTGGTTTCTTTTAATGAACAACTATTTAGATCGCGTTCTAAAGGCTAAACGTTGTCTTGTCTACTCTTGGAGGAGGCCTAAGCACTGGTTTCTTGCGTGCGTTAGAAGGGATTAAACAGTGTTCTTTCTGAAAAGAGTTTTGGTCACACAGGGGTGATAAGTTTAGTTAATGTGTTTGATGTTTTGTTTGATAGGTTTCGATCGCACGTGGGCGAGAAAAGATAGATTTGATGTGTTGAGACATTTTGTTGGATGACAATTACTCGGATAGCCGAGTAAGACAACTCGTATCCTAATAGTCGAGGAGAGGAATCGAAGGCTCTAGACCATCTCCCTTTTCATCCTTAGTTATAAAAAGGATTTAATGGTGATAGTTAAGGTATTTTGAATGGATGACGAATACTCGGATAGTCGAGTCAAACAACTCATATCCTAATAGTCGGGAAAGGGAATAGAAGACTCTAGACCACTTTCTTTTTCATCCGAGTGACTATGAAAATAGGTTCATGTATGGTTGATGTATTTTAGAATAAACGACAAGTACTTTAAATAGCTGAGTAAGATAACTCATATCCAAGCATTTGAGGAGAGAAATCGAAAACTCAAGACCATCTCCCTTTTCGCGTAGATTATTGTGAAAACGGTTTGGTTAATTTATCAATTTGTGAAAACATGACAGTTATTCGACTAACCGAGTAAGAGAACTCATATTCAAACAACTGAGGAGAGGAGTTAAAGGCTTAAAACCATCCCCCTTTTCATTTCATTATTATGAAAATAAATTGATTAGGTTAAGTTTGGGCGAGTTAAAAGTGACGATTGTTTGACTAACCGAGTAAGAGAACTCGCATTCAAATAATCGTGGAGAGGAATTGAAAACTCAAAACCATCCCCCTTTTTCATTTCCAAATGAAATGGTGTTTAATCGTAATTAGGTGTTTTTAATTAATTTTGAATAAAATACTCGACATTGGATCGAGGTTTTAAATTGGTGTTTGCGAATGAATCGGATTTTATTTAGTGAATCAATCATCTAATCGATTAATTAAAACCGAATAGGTGTCATTGTAAGAAAGCCCAAGAGTAAGCTATGTGAGGCTGATGGTGATGCTTAAAAGCGATCGACTTACAAAGGTATGGAAGTTGGGGTGGGGGGGCTCGACATTGAATCGAGAATTGTGTGGTTTTAGTGGTTTAAAGTGGTTTTGAATTGATGATGAAATTGAATTGGTGATGGAGTTGATCAACATTTAATTATCAAAATTAGTTGATTAAAGTTCGATTAAATTGATTAACTAAATTAATTAAGATTAATTATCAAAATTATTTAATTAACTCAAGCAATCAAGTTAATTAAAATTAATTAATAGCAATTAACTAATTGGTCAAAATTTAATTAATTAATTTATTATAATTAAAGAGGAATGATTAAATGACGGTATTGCTTTATTTAATTGAATCGCTGTGCTCAAAACCGGTTTGTACAAAATGACAACATGGTTAATGTCATTCGCAATATCATAACGCGGTGAAATGGTCTTTTTATTTATTGAAACTTTGGTGGCATATGGACATGAAAAAGTCGAATCCATTAATTTAAGCAACATCTTATCTTAAACGCAACCACATAGTAGTAACAAAAATTCATGTACAATATTGCAAAAATGTTTACCACGCATATGGGAGGTGTAAAAAAGAATAGTTATTGGACCTAACATACATGAAGGCCTAATACTCAAATGAGATTCATCCTTAATAACCCCATATTTGATTCATTTTTCTAAAAACCTATAAAAACAAATATATGGTAAAATGTGAACAATAATATTAAGAAAAATGATTTTGACTTTTCAACACAAAAATAGGCCAATGCCTAGAAGGCACGTGGCACTTAATTCTGAGAAAACAAATTGTAAGAACTTGGACCGAATCCATCCCTTTTTTCTCTGATTTTGCCGAAATAAAAGAAGAACAATAAAACAAACACAACCACTCATTATAAGATTTGCAATGAAAATGTGAAGTAAAAAAAACAATAAACCAACGCGAGCTCAACGCAACCAATTTCGGTAATGTTTCATCAACATATCGGCAGCACGATGGTGCACTTGATGTCGGAGTTATGGGTAAAAGTAGCGAAGTAATCAAAATCAAAGGTAGTCATGGCAACATATTCATGCGATTGCAGGACCAAACAAAACAACAAAGAAAATCTTCAGCAAAATGATATGGAACAGCAGCCTATTACCAATTATTTACATCTCACAACCTTATTTATACTCATCCAAAATAACAATAGAACATCAGTAACCAAAATAGAGATGAAACACCGACTCGCCATAACATCATACACGTTAAAAACCAAATAAGTTCATAGTTTAAATTGTTACCGAGTTGATGGAAGGACGAACCGAAGTGATTGCTTGGTATTGCGTCATTACTAAACCACGTTCAGAGCTGGAAATTGTTTTTTATTGATAAAGCTTATGGATCTTAATAACGATCTTTGTATGATGCTCAAGGCTTCCAATATCGCGCACCCTATTTGATCCCAAATGGGGTTACCGCGAAAACTGAAGGTTGTCGCGAGTTTATGGTCGCATCTGCTCTCTAAAGTTACAAAAGAGGGAACCACAATCTCTGACTAAACACCGCCGTATCGGAGACGAAGTTGAACGTCATCATCTTGAACACGACATCACAAACCAAATCCCTAAACATATTTCTTCATGAAAGCAACCTTTTCTAGTAATCTCTTCTTGTATCAATGGAAGGTAGTGCGGTTTAGATGATGATGAGGGTGTGCGAACAATGGAGGTTAGATTTGTGGTGGAAGGTTGGATGGGACGGTGGTCCGGATTCGCCGCGGAGGTGAGTGAAGGGTGTTGTTGATGGTGTTGTTATTCATGATGGCAAACGATGGAGAAGATGAAAGTCGTGCGGAGGGAATCACGGTTGGTGGAGGATCGTCGGAGATGTGAGACGGAGGAGCGATTTGTTCTTTCAGTGACGTTTGTTGGATTGGTGTGTCCGGCGGAGGGAGTATGGGTGAAGAATGTGAGTGGTGATGGTTTGGAGGTTACTGGAGAGATTGAGGGAAGAGGGGTCGCGTTTGCGTTAAGGGAGAAGAAGAGGTCCCTCCTCGTTTTTCTGAGAAAGAAAACTCTCAATGAACTTGCTTTTTTTCGTTCCCCCTTTAATGTGGCCAGCTGTCCTCCTTCATTTAAGGGAGAGCCTCCTCTTTTTACTAGTGGTCAGAGAGAGTTATTGGAGAGAGGTGTGAGGCCGTTGGAGAAAAATCTCTCCTCCCCTTTTTTCCTTTTGCCAACACTAAGAAAAAGATAAGAGGGCGCGCGGATCTCACCAATGGGTGGATAAGAACGGACACATGGCGACTAGTAATAGGAGGAAGAGAAACATTTTATTAATTTTTCTAATTTAATTTATTAAATAATTCAATTTAATTTCTAAATCCTAATTGGATAATAAAATGCATGTGGATTGTAAATTTAAACTTTTGATTAATTTGAATCAATGATCATGATTATCTCTAAGAAGCACACAAACAAACACATATTGTGAGATAATTTAAAATGTTTAAAATACCCCTTCTAGATGATTTGATTAATTTAAAATGATTTAAATCAAATAAAAATTGTATCTTCTAAAATGAATATGATAAAAATAAAGTAAAAACATGACTATCCATGTTTAATTTTTTTGAATATTTTGGCAAAAGAATAAAATTAAAACGACTAGAAATGAATAAAAGTCGGGAGAAAATTTGCTCGAAAAATTAAATCGGACGCACTAAAATGATCAGCACAAAATATACTTATTGAAAAAATACATCGTTTCTTTTACTTTCGAAATAAATTTTCATCGGTTAAAAGGCTTAGGCGGGTCAAAACGCAGCCGAAAAGTCGCTGGAAAATATAGCGAGCACACCAGGTTAAACTACATGAACCATAGATTAATAATACTGGTGTCTGCAATTTTAATTTTGAAACTTTTTACCCGCTGATTTTGCACGTTCTTGAGAAATGATTTAACCAATCTGTCTGTATTTTCAAAATTTTATTATGACTGATATTTTAGGTATTATTTATGATGAAATGCATGCCATATTGTGCATATGATGTAAATTGAAAATGAAATCAAATTTACGAAAACTTAAAAATACTTGGACAAAATTGGGGTATGACACATAGCATTCTAGTTAGTGAGATTGTAAGTCTCCCCTCTTTCATGGTATTGTGTGGAAACTTGGCCTTTTTTCCTTCCTTTGGAAGATGTCTTGGTTCAAAGATCTATGCTTGTGATAAGTGGGTTGAGTGTTCTCCAAAGAATGACTTAAACAAAAACAAAGCAAAAGCAATACTAACTTCTAATCAACTAACAACTAACATTTAATTTTAAGTTATTTACTTTTAATGCGCTTTAATTTTTAAGCTTTATCCATTTGTCATTATTCATACCATTCAAGTTGTTTACTTTAAAGTCATTTTCACTTTGCCCATTCGGGCCATATTTTGTGATATATTGTGTTTGTATATACTTGTGTGTTTGTGATGTCTTTTGACCTTAATGTACCTAATAAGAACAAAAACCCTAAAAAACACTTTGTGTGGACTGTTGGTTTGATCTGAAACTATTGGACTTAGAATTTAGGCAACACTCCCTATGCAAAGGACTTGTCAAATGCCAAATTTCATGAAACCAAGCGCTTGTGAAGTGAACTTTTATCTGATACAAAGTTGAAGATCCATTTGAGTTCATCTGCAACATGATCGTTGTGAAGTTGTTATCTTGAACTTATGTCTAATGCCATCTTTTGAAGTCATCTGATATATGGACAATTTTTGAAGAAGATCATGGGGTTGCTAAGCTTGGATGTGGCTATATTTATTTGATGCCTTGCTCTCCAACTTTCTATTTGTATATTAATTGTTGCTTGATTCTAAATTCCAAGGGAAATTTGGGTTTCTATATGACATTCTTGTCTATTGGATTGCAGCTCATTGGTCAGATCTTTTTAACTCTCAACTTTTAAATTTATGCTTAGGATTAGTCTCTTCATCTCCTCCCCACTTCTTTAATTTCAAAATCTCTCCCCCTTTTTTTAAAAATCTTCTTTGCTTGTACTTGTTTTCTAAACTTAGACTATATTGCAAATTAGAAACTTTAGCCTTATGCCATTGCATTTTCAAACTTCTTTTCTTAAATAAACTTGTAAATAAACTTAACTATACTTGACTTAAAATTTTCAAAATACAAAAAAAAACTAACACTCATTCAAACCATTTTAGGCTCTTGTGCCTTTGATAAATTTAAAATTTTGTTAAAAGCAATGTACTCACTTTGAAATTGTTACCACGAACTACGAGGTTTTGATCCCTCATTTCTATGTTGCTACGTAGGCACAAGTTCGAAGCTCTCGTCAAACACAAATATAATTAATGAATTCTTTTCTCATCCCTCCACTCTATTTTATTGCAAACATCATTTTATACAAAAACACATATGCACACAAGAAAGGGCTCCCTAGGAGTACCTAGCACACTTTGGGTGCTAACACCTTCCCTCTGTGTAACCAACCCCCTTACCTGTAATCTCTGGCATTTTATTAGTTTTGATTTGAAAACTTCTTATCTTTTTGGGTTTTGTTCGTACTTTTCCCTTTTCCCTTGGAAACAATAAAAGCGCGGTGGCGACTCTGGTTTAATTGACGTCTAACTTATCCATAGCTTGATGGTCATGAATTTTCCGCTACACCCCCATTCCATCTTTATCAAACATATTTTCAACAAAAAAACACTTGCACATAAAAAGGGCTCCCTAGGAGTACCTAGGACACTTTGGGTGTTAATACCTCCCCTCTGTGTAACCAACCCCCTTTATCTGTAATCTCTGACATTTTATTAGTTTTGATTTGAAAACTACTTATCTTTGGGTTTTGTTCGTACTTTTCCCTTTTCCTTTGGAAACATATAAGGCGCGGTGGCGACTCTAATTTTTCAGTTGACGTCGGGTTTATCCATAACTTGATGGTCACAAATGCACCGCTACACTGTGATCTTGAACTTTGCGTTGCATTTCCTTGCATATCTAGACATGACAAAATTTCATGCATTCTCATTCCATCAGCATGCATGCATATCATTTTCCAATAAAAAAACACTCATCTCATCCTTTTACCCATTACTAGAAAGTTGATTTCCTGACACTCTTACTAAACCCTTGAGAGCTACTAAAAGACAAGGGATCGCTTGGAACATAATCAGGTTGAGCTGAGAGAGGATACGAACAACATGAAAGACGAGGTAGACCAGATGTGGGAAGCTACGTTAGCTCATTCGAAGAACAATCTTCATCATATCGTCATAGAGAATGTTGGTTCCTCATCAGGCTTTACTATAATCACCAACCCAATGTATGATCCCATGCCTGACTATGATCCTCCACAAATAAATATTCCTACTCAACCCCAGTTGATGCCATTAACTAATCCTGATGTTGAAAGGCTTCGTGCCCTTGAGGAGAGAGTCTGAGCAATGGATGTGGATGGCAATTTTAGGCTCAATATGTGCTTAGTATCAGGCCTAGTGATCCCTCCAAAATTCAAATTACCCAACTTTGAGAAGTAAAAAGGGGATAACTTCCCAAGGCACCATTTGTTGATGTTCTTCCGAAAAATGGCATCACATACTCACGATGACAAGCTGATGATTCACTATTTTCAAGATAGTTTGTTTGGAGCATCGTTGAGCTGGTATATGAAGTTGAAAAGAAGTCATATTCAGTTATGGGAAGACTTAGCCAATGCCTTTCTGAAGCAGTACAAATACAACTTGGACATGGCTCCAGACCAAAGGTAGCTACAAAGCTTATCTCAAAAGAGTAATGAATCTTTCAAAGGATATGCACAACGATGGAGAGAATTGGCAGCCCAAGTGCAACCACCACTCTTTGACAAGGAATTGGTTTACTTGTTTATGGATACCTTGCAGAATTCGTACTCTAAAAAGATGGTAGGCAGTGCGTTATTAGACTTCGCCCACTTAGTGACGATCGGAGAATGCATTGAGAGTGCCCTCAAAAGTGGAAAACTTCAAGGCACCTTGAGTAGGCAAGCTAGCGAGACAAAATCCCTCAGCAATTCCCAAAAGGAGGAGGAAGATGAAACCAATGCAGTCATGGAAGATGTTAAATATTCTCATAATGCACCAACCAAACCTTATGATCCCTCACCTTTTCATAAGTCACCATTTCCAGCACCACGCTATCATTATGGGAAATCAGCAACACCTAGAGCACCATACAAGCAACCATGGACTGCTCCTCACACAAATCAAAGATCTAGTGGTTGAGGATACCAAAATCTGTAGCAGAACCAACCTAGGCCTAGAAACAATCTGGAAGGAAGGAATACTCCTCTCGATCCAATTCCTATTTAAGTGGGGGACAGTTGTAACACCCCAATTTTTATTAAATTATTTTAGTTAAGTTAATTGTGATTTCTTCGTGATTTATATGTGTTTTATTTAATTGATGTGTGTGAATAGTAAGAGGGTATGGGTGTATGTCTTATAGATAGAGGTGTATAGAATAAGTTTTGACTTGTTGGAGTTAATAGAAACTATTTAGAAATTATTCAGAATCTTGAAAATTAGAATAAAGACTATTTTAATTACAAAATTTAAATATAATATTAAGATCAAAGGAATATAGGAGTTTGTATAGATATTGAGAATAATGTGGGAATTAAGGAAATAAGTGAGGGTAAGTTAAGAATATTCTAATGAGGGAATAAGGTTTTTATTTAAAAAGAGAGTTACGAGGAAAGATTTTTATCAGTACGTACAACAAGTGAAAAAAGTCAAAGAGGCAAGATTAGAGAAAGAGTTTGGGAAAAGAGAAGAACAAGAGGTGAGCTAGAGCTTTGGGAGAGGAGACCATATAGATTGCATGCTTTTATTGTGATCACAAGGTAAAGGGAAGTTGTGATTTTCTAATGGGTGTTAAAGCATGAGGGGTAGATGGATAGACCCTTAACCTCCTAGGGTTTGGTGTTTTGATTCATAATTCTGAATTGTGATGCTATGATAGTTGTTATATGATGATTGTGTGACTGAAATTATATTTGATTTACCCTGATTCTATATGTATGAAAATATGTGATTAATGGATGTTTGCAGGTTATGACATTAAGTATGTTAATGGTGATTTAGAGATGATGATCATGATGATATTGTAGTAATATGTTGTTGATTCATGAACCCATTCAGTAATATATGAGTTTAGTGGATTTTCGTAAAATACGTTGTTGCCACATAAGGTAGTGTTTAGATAGTTTAAAAACTATTTTTTTGTTGCTAAAACAACAGTTGGAGTTGGCCCATACATATTTGGAGTCAACTCCAAATAAACATAATAGCATTTTTTAAAGAAAAATAGCAGGATGTATAGATACATTCGAGCTTAGGGTTGATTCCATTCTGGCAGAATGTCTGTTTTGTCTTCTGTTGCCCTACCCGATGGTTTTGGCCATGATTTTTGACCTGTAAGTCCAAATGAGTTGTCGTTTGAAGGTTGGAAAGCTAACACAATTTTCCATCAAATGGAATTAGTTTCATGGGCTGATTATGTCGTGATAACAAGAATAATTGATGATAATAGTGTGTAATTTTTGATGTTATCTTGTAATGATGTTATGATGTTTGAGAATATTAATTATAAATCATTAACAATGTAAATGTTGAATATTGATGATGTTGTAAGTTATGATAATTTTGTGTTGTTGTGTAAGCATGATAGTTGATGATGTTGTTATGATGTCGATGATAATTATAATTTTGTTGTGTATGATGTTGATGATGATTACGACGATGTTGTAATATAATGTTGAGGATAATATTGATGTTGTTGATGTGATTGGTGAATAATAGTTCAAGGAGGGAGGACTATTATTGTTGGGTCAATGAATACTTAGTTTATTGTCGGAAGGGGACTTTAGAAATTATGTTGTTGTTACATTAATGTGTTTTGACATGTATTCATGACGTCGTTGTTGTTGATGAAAGAGGAAAGTTGCAATTAGAGCAGGGTGGATTGGTGACTTATCCCGAATCCGAGCAGGATGGATTCAGGGTTCGAGTAGGGTAAAACCGACTCGCTAAAGAACCTTTTGATTATATGGTAACACATGCATATGCATAGAGTTGCATTGCATAAATGAGTTGATGCATAATTATTGAGTTATGATTGATTAATGACTTTGGGTGTTAGATTGTGATGACATATACTGTGAATGAGTTGTGATTGATTAATGAGTTGTGATTGAAGAATTGGTGTGAAAATGAGATTTGATATACTATGATTTGAGATTGTGTAGATTATGGTATGTGTTGATATCCTACCTTGCAATATATGCATGTTATATTGAATGTGTATTTTCACCCCTTTTGTTTGAATGTTTCCTTTACACAGGCTTTGATGCAGATACTCAGGAGTAGCATTATTGAAGTAAGTGGAAGATAGCTCTTGGAGTGGCTTCCATTAGTCTGGAATCTTTTTAATAGGGTCTTGCTTTGATCAGGTAACATCGGGCTGAGTTTACTTTCACTTGTTTTATTTTGTTAAAGTTACTATTTATGTTTTGTTGAGATATCAAAGTTGTTGTGAAATGATTAATATAACTCCTTTATTGCATTATGAAGGTTGAGGTTTATGAGACTAAAGGTCACGATTGCAATATTGCGTTTATGTAATTTAATAATGATTCTGCTGCGACGATACCGTAAGTGTATGTGAGCATGCGATGGCAGGTTCTAGATTGTTATGTTATAACCCGTGTTATGGAGCCGGCTATGTTTGATTGTGCGTGAGACCCTGAATGGTTGCATTCTGTTTGATTAAATCTATTATCTATCTATTATAATATATTAAATCTGAAACACGCACTATCATGTTGACACTTCAATATAGTTTGTGCCACATCACCATTATTCATATGTGGCATCTTCTAAATTTCATCTTCACTTCTCAAAAGATACAATGACATAACGTTAGAGGTCACGGGTTCAAGTCTCGACAAATACAAAAAATATATTAATGTAACAATTACTTACTAACTTCAATTTTATTTTCTATTATATATTCTTCATATCATGTTCTACAAATAAATTAAAGACAAATAACAATGTTGTTGCATTTGTCACATATAATGATATAGAATTTGTCAAAATTGACTTAAAGTTTACACAACTTTTTTCTTATATTGATCGTAGAAAGTATAATAAAATTTTAGGTAGTAATGTCTAGAATAAGAACTCTGATATTTCAACTAATAATTTAATAAGTCTCAATTATAATTCATAATAAATTATTAGTAATATAAAATTATCAATCATATTTATTAAAAATAATAATTCTTAACATAATTACAATTCAATAAAATCTAATATAAAATTGTTTTAAAAATAATAACTCTGATTAAACCTATTATCTATCTATTATAATATATTAAATCTAAAACACGCACTATCATGTTGACACTTCAATATAGTTTGTGCCACATCACCATTATTCATATGTGGCATCTTCTAAATTTCATCTTCACTTCTCAAAAGATACAATCACATAACGTTAAAGGTCACGGGTTCAAGTCTCGACAAATACAAAAAATATATTAATTTAAGAATTACTTATTAACTTCAATTTTATTTTCTATTATATATTCTTCCTATCATGTTCTACAAATCTATTATACAAATAAATTAAAGAAAAATAGCAATCTATTATAATATATTAAATCTGAAACCCGCACTTGTGAAAGAATTCTTTAACTTGAATTAACTTTTAATGATAGCAAATTGTGTGATCATCATCCAAATTGGTTGTGCATTGCATTACATGATATATTTGTGTTCTTACTTTGAAATTCATCCCATTCTATTGTTGCATAACCACACATATAAGCCTACATTGAAAATTTCCTTTAAAATAACAATTAAAATGCATTTTATGTCAGTATGTATATATACATGACCCTTTGCATCGATACATGTAGCCTGTGATTAATCACAAAACAATTCTTGTTCAGTATGCATCGATACATACGAACCATGCATCAATACATGGAAGGCCAAAAACTCTGTGCATCGATACACACGACACCTGCATCGATACATGACTACTTGAGTTAGCCTGTGCATCGATACATACGCATTCGGCATCGATACATATTAGTGTAAAATTCACATGCATCGATACACACGATTCCTGCATCGATACATGATTAATTAATTTCACCAAAAATCTATACAACTTACAGTATGCATCGATACACACTTCTATGTATCAATACACAGAGTTGTTTTAAGTCATAACAGCAACTGTTTTTGAAGGATATAAATACAGGTTTCAACAGCAGGTGAACGGGACGAATTCATTGAGCAAAAAGACAATTGAACACAAGATCAAAGAAGTGTTGGAGCAATTGTCAGTGAGCACATAGAAACCTGAAAGAGACTTCATCTTCTTCATCTTCTCAATCACTTCTCTTCAAGAACAATTACACATAACAATTCTTGTTCTTTGGATTAAAGAAGTATCGAGATAACGTTCAGTGGTGTGATCAAGGATCTAGCTGTGGGTTGCAGTGGAACGATCGAGGATCTAGCTGAGTCGAAGATTGAAGGGGGTTTCTAGGAAAAACCTACTGGTTTGTCCTTCAAGAACTGGTGTGTTCTTGAGGGTTTGGGAGTCACATTTGCAGAACACATTCAGCCGCAGCGTTGCGTTTGGAGATCGGGGGATTTCGCAAGCAGGTCGTGGAACCGGTGAATTGTTTGCAACTTTGTGCAGGAAAATCTTGATCGAGCTCAGATCAAGTGAAGGTTTATACAAGAAGAGGTTCTTGGAGTTTAGAAATTCTGTCTTTGTATCAAAACCTTGTATCAACGGATTCGGCAATAATTGATAATCAAAGTTCTCAATTTCATTTGAAATTGAGAGGGAGACGTACCCACACGCGAGGACGACGTGGGGAACTTCCTTAACAAATCTCTGCGTATCGTACTCTTACCTTAATCTTCTTTACGTTTCAAAACTATTTTGCAATTTCTGTTAGTGTGTGGTGATTGATCATATTTCTGGACAGCAGTGATAACAAAACCTTTAGTCATACACCATTGCTGTTTATCATCAAACACTCACACACCAACTGTTTGACAAAACGGTTAACTTGATTGTGTTCATTGGAAATAGTATTTGAGGATAAGCGCATTCAATCTGTTAATATTCTGTGTGTATTATTTCTGTCATTCTCATTAAAATCCAGCAACTGCACTTGCGTGTCCGGCTTTCTAGTAGCGGTTCAGAATAGACGCAAATCTATTCGGGACCGATTTTTCCGCCATTTTTGAAAACTCTGATTAAACGTTAAATCCGTTAACTTTTTAAGGAGGTGATCTATTCACCCCCCCTCTCGATCACTAGCCACACCGTCTAACAAGTGGTATCAGAGCGCCGGTTCGCTGGTGCTCTGTGGCTGCCTGTAACAGTATGGATTCTGAACCAAAGGGGGCGTATAATAGAGCGCCTATTTTCAACGGTGAAAATTATGGCTACTGAAAAGACTGCATGCGAGTTCATATAAATTCTGTGGATAGGTTAGTATGGGCTGCCATTGAAAACGGTCCGTTTCAAATTATAATGACTAATGCGGCTGGCGCCATAGTACCTAAACCAGAAGATGATTGGAATGAGAAAGATGAGAAAAAGTGGTCGTGTGATTGGAGAGCTCGAAACATGTTAATTTCAGCACTTGGTGTTGATGAATATTATCGAGTATCACATTGCACGACAGCTAAAGAAATGTGGGACGCTTTAGAAGTTGCCCATGAGGGTACTACTGAAGTAAAACAGTCCCGCATTAACACACTCAATCAAGAATTTGAGCTCTTTCGCATGAAACAAGGAGAATCCATCTCCGACATGCAAAAGAGATTCACCCATCTAACTAACCGATTGAATGCTCTTGGAAAACCTATTTCCAATGAAATTGCTACTAATAAAATTCTCAGGTATCTTAGCAGGGAGTGGCAACCTAAAGTTACAGCAATCAAGGAAGCCAACGATCTTACAAGACTTACGATTACTACACTGTTTGGAAAGCTGGAAGAACATCAGCAAGCTTTGGAAAGTCTTGAAAAATATGAGAATAAAAGTAAGAAGGAGAAGGAAAAGAAAAGAGACAAAGAGGGAGAGAAGAAGCCAATAGCTCTTGTGGCCTCTAGCTCTAAGTCCTCACGAAAAGAGCAAAGCGACAATGATTCAAGTAGTGACAAAGACACGGATGATGAGGAAATGGGACTGTTTGTAAGGAGATACAATAGGTTCATTCGAAAGAATGGAGTTAAGCATTCTGACAAAAATCTCATGAAGTTTCGAAAACAATCTACAAATTCGAAACAAGAAGAGAACAAGAAGAGTAGAGGAAGAGGATCATGCTTTAATTGTGGTAAATCCGGACACTTTAAAACGGACTGCCCTATGAAGTATAAGGACCAAAGAAAAGACTCACCAAAAGGGTACAGCAAGCAAAGAAGGGCGTATATTGCATGGGAAAGTGATAGTGATTCATCAAGCACACAAAGCTCAAGTGATGATGATGAAGCTGGAAATCTGTGCCTTATGGCTCACACAAAAAATCAGTCCTACCACAAGAAGAAAAACAATGACAAAAAGGTAAAACAAGCCTACTTCAATAACTTCTCCTCTATGTCTTTTTCGGAATTAAAAATAGCTTTTGAAAAACTGCATAACAAAGCTGTAGATGCTTTTAAACGACTAGCTTCCGACAAACATATCTTCTCTTTTTTGGAAGGTAAAGTAAACAAAGCTGAAATTGATTTAGAAGCATTGAAAACTAGTATTGCAGAAAATTCAAAAACTATTGACATTGACGGATGTAGTAGAGTTAGGTATTGTGACGCTTGTTATGTTTGGCAAAAAGAGGTAAACACTCTTAAGGTCAAACTAGAGAAAGCGCTACAACCTAAAATTACTTATGCCGTTGACCCCAAGTTGTTTAAGAAGTCATTGAATCCTCCATATGCAAAATACTCTTTTATCTTAAAGGATTCAATGAACAAGAAACAACAAACACATCATCATGGTTTATGTCATTATTGTTGTCATGCTGGCCATACCATTGAGAAATGCAAATTTAGGAGATTTCTAGTCCCTAAAGGTATTTATCAATGGAAGCCAAAAGGCAACCATGTTAACACTTACCCTCTTGGACCCAATGAAAATTGGGGACCAACTTCTCTCTTTTGATGTTGTAGGATGAGTGCCTTGCCTCCGTAGATAGAAGGTGGTTTCTTGACAGCGGCTGCTCAAGGCACATGACCGGTGACATATCGCTTTTTATAGATTTCAAGGCAAAGAAAAAGGGATATGTTACTTATGGAGACAACAACAAAGGAGCCATACTCGGCAAAGGTAGTGTAGGTAATCCCTCCACCACTACTATTTCAAATGTGCATTTAGTTGAGGGACTTAAACACAATTTGTTAAGCATAAGTCAACTATGCGACATGGGCTATAAAGTTTCGTTTACAAAAACTTGCTGCATAATTGAACATGCTGAACAAAACATTGTGTTTAAGGGTGTAAGGGTAAACAACATCTATATGCTTGACTTGTTTGATGTACCGTTAACAAATACTAAATGTCTAGTCACCTTGAATGATGATTCTTGGCTTTGGCATAGACGTTTAGCTCATGTTAACTTCGATCTGCTAAACAAGGTTGTATCTAAGGATCTAGTAGTTGGTCTACCAAAAATAAAATTTTCAAAGGACCACCTATGTGACGCGTGCCAAATGGGAAAGCAAACAAGGGTGTCTTTTAAATCTAAAAATGTAATTTCAACTTCACGACCCCTTGAGCTTCTCCATATGGACCTCTTTGGACCTTCTAGGACAAAGAGCCTAGGTGGAAACTACTATGGCTTTGTAATAGTTGATGACTACTCTAGATTCACTTGGACTATATTCCTTCATAGCAAAGATGAAACTTTTTCTGCTTTTAAAAATTTTGCAAATCTGTCCCAAAACAAAATGAACTCCAAAATAGTTACAATTCGTAGCGATCATGGTGGTGAGTTTCAAAATTATCACTTTGAGAAGTTTTGTGACAAGTATGGCATTGAGCATAACTTTTCAGCCCCTCGCACTCCACAACAAAATGCCGTTGTGGAGCGTAAAAATCGTGTTCTAGAGGAGTTGGCAAGAATAATGCTTAATGAGGGTGGATTACCAAAATACTTTTGGGCTGATGCTGTTAGCACAGCCTGTTATGTCCTAAACAGAATCTTAATTCGCCCTATTTTGAACAAAACTCCTTATGAACTTTTGAAAGGAAGAAAACCAAACTTGTCACATCTTCACGTATTCGGTTGTAAATGTTTTGTTTTGAATAACGGTAAGGAAAACATTGGGAAGTTTGATGCAAAAGCGGATGAAGGTATTTTTCTTGGTTACTCAATGTCAAGCAAAGCATATAGAGTGTATAATAAGCGTTTACTTACTGTTGAAGAGTCGGTTCATGTTTCGTTTGATGAGTCTTATCCGAAAAATGTCGGAAAAGGTATTTCTTTTGATGACGCAGGTGTATCTACAGAAGACATACTCAAGGAAGCTGTTGAGGAAATTGATCAGTCCAAAACAGCTGCCCATGAGAAGGAGGAAGATACAAGTCATGAAGAAATTGAGGAAGAAAAGACAGCTGAAGTGAATGATCTTCCAACAGCTTGGAGATCCTCAAAAGACCATCCCATCGACAACATTTTGGGAGACATTTCAAAGGGAGTAATGACCCGGTCTAAGATAAGTAACTTTTGTTCTCACTTCGCGTTTGTTTCACAAGTAGAACCTAAAAATGCCAAAGAGGCCTTGATTGATGAATTTTGGCTAATGGCCATGCAAGAAGAGCTTAATCAATTTAAAAGAAATGACGTTTGGGAACTTGTCCCTCGTCCGCGAGATCATCATATCATAGGCACTAAGTGGGTTTTTAGAAACAAGCTTGATGAAAACGGAGTGATTACTAGGAACAAGGCACGCTTAGTAGCACAAGGATATAACCAAGAGGAGGGCATAGACTATGAGGAAACTTATGCTCCAGTTGCTCGCCTCGAAGCTATACGTCTTTTGCTCGCCTATGCGTGTTCTAAGGATTTTAAGCTTTACCAAATGGACGTAAAGAGTGCCTTTCTTAATGGTGTCATAAATGAAGAAGTGTATGTTTCACAACCTCCCGGTTTTGAAAATGCTGAAAATCCAGATCATGTTTTCAAGTTAAAAAGAGCTTTGTATGGTCTTAAACAAGCCCCTCGGGTTTGGTATGAAAGGCTTAGCAAATTCCTAATTGATCATGGATATTCAAGAGGTAAAGTGGACAATACTCTCTTTATTAAACACAAAGGGAAGCACATTCTTTTAGTTCAAGTTTATGTCGACGACATCATATTTGGTTCAACTAACATACACTTGGTCGAAGAATTTTCTAAGGTTATGCAGGGTGAATTTGAGATGAGTCTAATGGGGGAGCTAAACTACTTCCTAGGACTACAAATAAAGCAACTTGATGAAGGTACTGCAGTATGTCAAACAAAATACTGCAGAGAACTACTCAAGCGCTTTGGAATGAATGACTCAAAATCAATCGACACTCCAATGCCTACCAACGGAAATCTAGAAAAGGATGAGCACGGTAAGTGTGTAGATGTCAAAAGATTCAGAGGTATGATCGGATCTCTCTTGTATCTTTCTGCTTCTAGACCTGACATCATGTTTAGTGTTTGCATGTGTGCACGCTATCAATCAAATCCTAAAGAATCGCACCTAAAAGCGGTGAAGCGCATATTTAGATATCTTCATGGAACATCTAAATATGGGCTTTGGTATTCTAAAGGAAGTGATTGTAGCCTAGTAGGGTACTCCGATTCTGATTTTGCTGGCTGCAAATCAGATAGGAAAAGTACAAGTGGTACGTGTCACCTATTTTCAAACTCCTTGGTCAGTTGGCACAGCAAAAAGCAAGTTTCTGTGGCTTTGTCAACTGCAGAGGCTGAATACGTTGCAGCCGGTAGTTGTTGCGCTCAGATTTTATGGCTTAAGCAGCAACTACAAGACTTCAACATTCAACTAAAACGTATTCCTATCAAATGTGACAACACTAGTGCCATAAACCTTACTAAAAACCCTGTTTTACACTCACGCACTAAACACATAGAGATTAGACATCATTTCCTTCGCGATCATGTTGAAAAAGAAGACGTTGTCTTTGAGCACGTTGACTCCAAAAATCAGCTTGCTGATATTTTCACTAAACCATTGGCAACGGAACCTTTCTTCAACATACGTCGTGAATTAGGAATCTTAGATCTATCTCATTTGATGTCATAAGCATGTTACATCTTAATTATATTATGCCTCACCGTGTGTGACAAGCACTGTTTTAGATGTCAATTATCCTTCACAAGATCTCTCCAACAGAGGTAATATCAATCCTTTCTACAATTTTCTTATTGATTAGTGATTGTGTTTGTTAGAACAAATATGCTTACTCTAGTTGATGTAAAGTTTGCTTGAATATACTTCCTGTCTATAATGTGTGCTCATTAACAATCTGATTTCTGAGCAAAATTATCATGACATAGTGCAACTGCATAATCATACTGCATAAAAACTCATTAAAAACCAGTTCAGCATCAGTATGTATCGACACACACGAAGCCTGCATCGATACATATGCTCTGAAATTAAATTTTTTGAAAAACTGATTCAGTATGCATCGATGCATCTATCGCATGTATCGATACACAAGGCAATTGAAAACACTAGGCATCGACGCATCCATCGCATGTATCGATACACATGACAATTTTGAAATACTTGGCATCGACGCATAACTTTCTGCATCGATACTTACTGCTGTCATCTGAATTAAATGCATTCTTTTTCTCTCTCATGCATCGACACATCAACCAATCATATCATCTCTTATCTCATTACTTCATCTCATCTGCCCTCAAAAACCCCAAAACCAGTGGCTAACCCTAATCCTTCTCATCTTCACTCTCTCACAAACTTGGTAAAACCCTAAATCTCATATCACCATGCCTCCACGCACCATTCCAGCCAGAGCCAAAGGAAAAGGAAAGGGAAAGGAAGCAGCCGGTACGTCTCAGCAACCACCAGATGTTCCTTCAAATACCTTAGACATTCTTCATCCTGCCATTGCTGCTGAATTTGAGGAATCCTTCAAGGCCAGGTTGGTAATGAAACCTCATATCTTTGATAACACAGATGTTGTTCATCTGCACTTAAATGAAGTAGTTGAACTGTTACATGCACAAAGACTTGGGTCCTTTCTATCTACAAAAGATGACTATCATGAGGATTTCATCCGGGCCTTTTATGCTGGTTTACAAACTGGTACAGGCTATATGTTCCGGTGTTCTATCGGAGTCAGAACATATACCTTTGAAGCCTGTAATTGGGAAACAGTGTTTCAAATGCCGCTTCCGTCGATGGCTTTCAAGTCCTGGCATGACCTGCATTTTGATCCTGAATTTGACCTGAAGGACTTTACAACTTCTATCCTAAAGATTGATAGACCGTTGAGTGAGGACGAACACGTCACGTCAGGTATGATCAAACAAACTCCGCGTATTCTGCACTGGATCATTACTCACATTCTGCGTCCAACCAACAGTGGCCACTCTCGGTTGGATAGGCCTAGCATACATCTTCTCTACATTCTGCAAAATAAGATTCACTTAAATTGGGCGAACTACTTTGTAAAACGTCTATTTTATGTGCGAGACAGCTCCAAAACTGTGGCGCTAGGGTATGCCTCTCAAGTAATGAAAATTCTCAAGTTTTGGAAAGTTACAATGCCTATTGTGCCTCTCCTATCTCCATCTGCAGCTCAAGAATTTGATTCTGCCACTCTATCGCATATGGGATATCGATGGGACAAAGACCGCAAGTGCTTCTACTTTTTTGAAAGAAAATCCAAAACCAGAATTTATAACTTTGACGTGCCTTCTGAACGCATCCATGTTGCTGAAGAACAGCCTGATGAAGAAATGCAGGATGCGCCTGAAACAGATGTGCCTCAAGCTGAGGCCAATACTGGTTGGGGTGAGTGGGTGCCACGAAGGTGGTCTCCCACCAACTACGTACCTGAACCTACAGCCCCTCCATTCGCCGGTGGTACTTCAGCCTCAACACAAAATGCGGACATCACTCACATGCTTCAACAGATGGAAATCGTCAACAAAGAACGCCATGAAGAAGCACGGTACTGGCATGTCCAACAAACTGAATGGCACAACGAGCATCGGGACTGGCATGATGAGCATACACGGATGTATCACAATCAACACGCTTGGCACCAAGACTTGGTTAAATGGCATCAGGTTTTCTACAACGAAATGTCCGGCTTTATGGATGATTGCCGTGAAAACCCTGGGATTATGGACAGCTTTAGAAGCACTGAAGTTCAGAATCGATTTAGGCGATACTCCTTCATGGGCCAAAATCCAGACACAATGCCTCCTCCTCCGCCTCCGCCAAGCTACCGAGATCCTGACAGACATGATGAGGAGTCCTGTGGTGGCAACAATCCAAATTAACCAACCACCCTTTCATCTCACTGCATTTCATTTCATATTGCTCATGTTTTAGTTTGTTGCACATTATATGGTTTCGCTTATGTAACCCTTAAACTTGCTCGCACACTTAAAATGCTTTTCAATTTCTGTTTACCTCTATTTGTTATTGCCCTTACTGTTTGAATGATTCTTTGTGAATGATTCTTTAACTTGCAGCTTCTTTCTTTGTGATTGATAGCCTATTATCCATTTTTGCCATGCCCTGCTACACTTTCTGCTTGATAACTATGTGTCTTCCTCTTTTTGATGTTGACAAAGGGGGAGAAAACGCAGATATGCACAAACTCAGGGGGAGTATCACACATCTTGCCAAGAATTTGCCATCATCAAAAAGGGGGAGTTTGTTAAAGAATTCTTTAACTTGAATTAACTTTTAATGATAGCAAATTGTGTGATCATCATCCAAATTGGTTGTGCATTGCATTACATGATATATTTGTGTTCTTACTTTGAAATTCATCCCATTCTATTGTTGCATAACCACACATATAAGCCTACATTGAAAATTTCCTTTAAAATAACAATTAAAATGCATTTTATGTCAGTATGTATATATACATGACCCTTTGCATCGATACATGTAGCCTGTGATTAATCACAAAACAATTCTTGTTCAGTATGCATCGATACATACGAACCATGCATCAATACATGGAAGGCCAAAAACTCTGTGCATCGATACACACGACACCTGCATCGATACATGACTACTTGAGTCAGCCTGTGCATCGATACATACGCATTCGGCATCGATACATATTAGTGTAAAATTCACATGCATCGATACACACGATTCCTGCATCGATACATGATTAATTAATTTCACCAAAAATCTATACAACTTACAGTATGCATCGATACACACTTCTATGTATCAATACACAGAGTTGTTTTAAGTCATAACAGCAACTGTTTTTGAAGGATATAAATACAGGTTTCAACAGCAGGTGAGCGGGACGAATTCATTGAGCAAAAAGACAATTGAACACAAGATCAAAGAAGTGTTGGAGCAATTGTCAGTGAGCACATAGAAACCTGAAAGAGACTTCATCTTCTCAATCACTTCTCTTCAAGAACAATTACACATAACAATTCTTGTTCTTTGGATTAAAGAAGTATCGAGATAACGTTCAGTGGTGTGATCAAGGATCTAGCTGTGGGTTGCAGTGGAACGATCGAGGATCTAGCTGAGTCGAAGATTGAAGGGGGTTTCTAGGAAAAACCTACTGGTTTGTCCTTCAAGAACTGGTGTGTTCTTGAGGGTTTGGGAGTCACATTTGCAGAACACATTCAGCCGCAGCGTTGCGTTTGGAGATCGGGGGATTTCGCAAGCAGGTCGTGGAACCGGTGAATTATTCGCAACTTTGTGCAGGAAAATCTTGATCGAGCTCAGATCAAGTGAAGGTTTATACAAGAAGAGGTTCTTGGAGTTTAGAAATTCTGTCTTTGTATCAAAACCTTGTATCAACGGATTCGGCAATAATTGATAATCAAAGTTCTCAATTTCATTTGAAATTGAGAGGGAGACGTACCCACACGCGAGGACGACGTGGGGAACTTCCTTAACAAATCTCTGCGTATCGTACTCTTACCTTAATCTTCTTTACGTTTCAAAACTGTTTTGCAATTTCTGTTAGTGTGTGGTGATTGATCATATTTCTGGACAGCAGTGATAACAAAACCTTTAGTCATACACCATTGCTGTTTATCATCAAACACTCACACACCAACTGTTTGACAAAACGGTTAACTTGATTGTGTTCATTGGAAATAGTATTTGAGGATAAGCGCATTCAATCTGTTAATATTCTGTGTGTATTATTTCTGTCATTCTCATTAAAATCCAGCAACTGCACTGGCGTGTCCAGCTTTCTAGTAGCGGTTCAGAATAGACGGAAATCTATTCGGGACCGATTTTTCCGCCATTTTTGAAAACTCTGATTAAACGTTAAATCCGTTAACTTTTTAAGGAGGTGATCTATTCACCCCCCCTCTCGATCACTAGCCACACCGTCTAACAGCACTATCATGTTGACACTTCAATATAGTTTGTGCCACATCACCATTATTCATATGTGGCATCTTCTAAATTTCATCTTCACTTCTCAAAAGATACAATCACATAACGTTAGAGGTCACGGGTTCAAGTCTCGACAAATACAAAAAATATATTAATTTAACAATTACTTATTAATTTCAATTTTATTTTCTATTATATATTCTTCATATCATGCTCTACAAATAAATTAAAGACAAATAACAATGTTATTACATTTGTCACATATAAGGATATAGAATTTGTCAAAATTGATTTAAAGTTTACACAACTTTTTTATTATATTGATTGTAGAAAGTATAATAAAAATTTAGGTAGTAATGTCTAAAATAAGAACTCTGATATTTCAACTAATAATTTAATAAGTCTCAATTATAATACATAATAAATTATTGGTTATATAAAATTATCGATCATATTTATTAAAAATAATAACTCTTAACATAATTACAATTCAATAAAAAAAACAAATAAAATGTAATTTATAATTGCGCATCACGCGGGTCTTAATCTAGTTCCATATTAAATTGTATATGGGGTTTAGGGTGTTACATAGTGGTAGCAGACCAGGTCGGTCTATTCGGCCAGGTTTTTGAAATGTTGTTTATTCCCTAGTATGCGATATATTTATGAAACACTATCGATGATTGTTTGGTTTTCTCACCATTTTCCTGCAGGATCGGGATTGAAGCCAAGTGGGGGAGGAGCTCCTACTTTGTTCCATTGCTACTGGTGTGTTGTTATTGGCCATCGCGCCAATGACTGTTCCAAAGCGCTTAAGAAAATTTCAAGGGCGGAAATTATTTAAGTGGGAGAAAGTTGTAACATCCTAGTTTTTATTAAATTATTTTAGTTAAGTTAATTGTGATTTCTTTGTAATTTATGTGTTTTGTTTACTTATCATGTGTAAATAGATAAATAAGAGGGTAGGGTGTATGTCTTATACATAGATGTGTAGAGAATAAGTTGTGACTTGTTGGAGTTGATAGAAACTATTTATAAATTATTTAGAATCTTGATGATTAGAATAAAGAGTATTTTAATTAAATTATTTAAATAAAATAGTGAGATCAAGGGAAAATACGAGTTTGTAGAGATATTTAGGACATGTTGAGAATTAAGGAAAAAAATGAGGGTAAGGTAGGAATATCCTACTGAGGGAATTAGGTTTTGAATTTAAAAAAAGAGTTAAGATGAAAGAGTTTTATCAGTACATACGATAAATAAAAAGAGGCAAAAAGGCAAGAAAAAAGAAAGAGCTACAACAAAGAGAAGAGAAGAACAAGAGGAGAGCTAGAACTTTGGGAGAGAAGACCATATAGATTGCTTGCTTTGTTGGAATCACAAGGTAAGGGAAAGATGTGCTTCTCAAATGGGTGTTAAGGCATGAGGGAAGATGGAGGGACCCTTACCCTCCTTAGGGTTGGATGTTTTGATTCATAATTCTGAATTATGATGCTATGATAGTTGTTATATGATGATTGCGTGGCTTAAATGATATTTAATTTACCTTTATTATATATATATATATATATATATATATATATATATATATATATATATATATATATATATATATATTATATATATATATATATATATATATATATATATATATGTCATTGATGGATGTTTGAAGATTGTGACCTTAAGTGTGTTAATGGTGATTTAGAGATGATGAGCATGATGATATTGTTGTAATATGTTGTTGATTCCTGAACCCATGGAGTAATATATGAGTTTAGGATGCTATAACAGTAGGAAATCGGAATAATTTGATATATTTTTGTAAAATAAGTTGATGTCATATAAGGTAGTGTTTGGATAGTTATAAATTTGTTTTTTTTACTAAAACAACAGTTGGAGTCGACCTATACATATTTGGAGTCGACTCAAAACCAATAGGATATCTATTTTTTAAGAGAAACAGAAGGATGTATCGATACATTCGAGCTTGGGGTCGACTCCATTCTGGCCAAATGCTTGTTTTATCTTCTGTTGCACTCTCTGACGGTTTTTGCCATAACTTTTGATCTGTAAGTCCAGATGAGTTACCGTTTGAACGTTGGAAAGCTAATACAGTTTTCCATTAAAATGGAATTAGTTTCATGGGTTGGTTGTATCGTATTAACATGAATAATGGATGAAAATTGTGTGTAGTCGTTGATGTTATCTTGTAATGATGTTATGATGTTTGAGAATATTAATTATAATTTGTTAACAATGCATTAATTGAATATTGATGATGGTGTAAGTTATGGTAAGTATTTGGTGTTGCATGAGCATGATAGTTAATGACGTTGTTATGATATCGATGATGATTATGATGTTGTTCCGTTTGATGTTGATGATGATTACGATGATGTTGTGATATGATGTTGGGGAATATATTGATGTTGCTAATGTGATTGGAGAATAATAGTTTGAGTAAGGAGAACTATTTGTTGTTAGGTAAATGCATACTTAGTTTATTGTCGGAAGGGACTTTAAACATTATGATGTTGTTGTATTAACGTGTTTTGACATGCATTCATGACGCCGCTGTTGTTGATAAAAGAGATAAGTTGCAATTTGAGCAGGGTGGATTGATTACTTGTCCCGAATCCGAGCAGGATGGATTCAAGGTTTGAGTAGGGTAAACCAGATTCTCTAAGGAACCTTTTGATGATATGGTACCACATGCATATGCATAAAAATGCATAATCGAGTTACATTGCATAAATGAGTTGATGCATAATTGTTGAGTTGTGATTGATTAATGAGTTTGAGTGTGAGATTGTGATGAGATGTACTATGAATGAGTTGTGATTTATTAATGAGTTGTGATTGATGAAGTGGTGTGTGAATGAAATTGGTATACTGTGATTTGTGATTGTGTAAATTATGATATGTGTTGATATCCTACCTTGCAATATATGTTTATTATATTGAACATGCATTCTCACCCATTATGTATGAATATTTTCTTTACATGGGCATCGCGTAAATACTCAGGAGTAGCATTATTGAAGTAAGTGGAAGATAGCTCTTGGAGTGACTTCCATTAGTCTTTAATTTTTTTAGTAGGGTCTTTCTTTGATTAGGTAACATCGGGCTAGGAATGTTTACTTTCAGTTGTTTTATTTTGTTGAAGTTACTATTTATGTTTTGTTGAGATCTCAAAGTTGTTATGAAATAATTAATATAACTCATTTATTGCATTATGAAGGTTGAGGTTTATGAGAATAACTGTCATGGTTGCAATATTGTGTTTATTTGATTTAACAATGATTCTGTTGCGACGATACCCTAAGTGAAGGTGAGCATGCGATGACAGGTTCTAAATTGTTATGTTATAATTTTTGTTATGGAGCAAGCTATGTTTGATTGTGTGTGAAACCCTAAATTGGTGCATTTTGTTTAATTGAATTCCATATTAAATTGTATGTGGAGTTTTGGGTGTTACATCATCACTATGTTCCACCTCAATAGGAATCTCATCTTATTCTAGCTCTGCTACAAAGATCTCTGCATTTTGACCAACATTATCAATTTTCTTGAATTCCATCTCAGCTTCATTGAAAATTACATCTCGACTTGTGATACATCTCTTGTGACCTGGCTCTAGGCACCGCATCTTATAAGCTTTGACTCCTTCAGGGTATCCAAAGAACATATATCTCTGAGCTTTAGGTTCGATCTTGTCTTGCCTAATGTGAGCATAGTCTACACAACCAAATATTCTAGGTCTATCGAGATTAGATGGATATCTCGATTAGATTTCTTCAGGTGTCTTCGTCCCCAAAGCAGTTGATGGACACCTATTTACCAGGTATGATGCAGTCACAACATCTTCTACCTAAAATACCTTCTTTAATCCCTTATTGACCAACATGCACCTCACTCTTTCCAGGATGGTTCGATTAAACCTTTTAATCAAACCATTTTTTGGGAGTACCTGCAATAGTTTTGTGCCTTGCAATACCAGACGAAGCACAATAGTTGTCGGAAGCCTTATTGCAAAATTCAAGACCATTGTTGGTCCTCAACCTCTTGACCTTCCTGATTGTTTGGTTTTCGACCAGAGTCTTCCAACTTTTGAATTTTCAAAAGTTTTATCATTAGTCTTCGTAATGAATACCGATAAATTTATGGAATAATCATCAACTATGGATAGGAAATACTCTGCACCTGAGTGCAAAGGATTCCTTGCAGGCCCCCGAAGATCAACATGGATATAATAAAGGGATCCATGTGTTCTTTGTTTAGCTTTGTTAAACTTCACCCCACATGATTTTACAAATACACAAGGTTCATAAAACTCTTATTTTTCGACCTTGTCACCACATAACAAATTTTGTCTTGACAATTCTACCAAGCCTCTTTCACAGACATTGCCAAGCCTCTTATACCATAACTCAGTCTTCGACACGGGTTTTGTGGATACCACATCTGCTGAACCACTTACAACCTCAACCTCAAGGGTATACATGCCTTGCCTCTCGATTCCTCTCAAGACTTCCTTTGAACCCTTCATTACCCTTAGGATACTTTGCTCTCCTTTGAAAACATATCCTTTTTTGACGAATTCACTAAGAGAAATCAAATTCCTCTTAAGATCAGGTACACACTTGACATCAGTCAATAGCCTTATTGACTCATCATGAAACTTTAATCTCATAGATCAAATACCTACAATTTTGCAGGCTTTGTTGTTTCCCAACATCACTGATCCACCATTTTGATCACCTAATTCCTCAAACACGTCTTTGTTTGGAGTCATGTGCCAAGTATAACCCGAATCCATAATTCACCCCTTGCTATGGTCGTTGCTTGAAACTGCCAAGACATCAGATGATTCATAATCATCTTGCGCAGTGGTTGCATTACTAATATCCTTACCACAATGATTATTCAGTCGATCAGAGCATAACTTTCTTGTATGACCCTCCTTCTTACAATGATAACACCTAATAACAAGAGCATTACCAGCATAAGAATTCGCTAAAAATTTACCATTCTTCTTCTCAAACCTACCCATCTTTATTTGTGAACTTTTCTTTTATAGACAATCTTCACCAATAAGAATGGTCAATGAATCTATTTCATACAAGAGAGGTTCTTTGAGATGAGTATGACATCTTGGTAAAACATACAACAACAGCGACGCTTGATCTTCATCATCAATCTTGACTTCGATATTTTCAAGATCAAGAATCAACTTGTTGAACATATCCAGCTGCTCACCCAAGAATTTGTCTTCAATCATCTTGAATGCATACAACGCTTGATTCAGGTAGACACGATTGACCAAAGATTTGGTCATATACAAACCCTCGAGTTTTCTCTACACACTCGTTGTCGTCTTCTCCTTCGAGACTTGTTGGAAAACCTTATCACCAAGGCTCAATATGATGACACTGTTGGCTTTCTCGATCATCGTCATCTTCTCCTTCTCCGCTAGGGAAGCATCCATCTTTAGAGATCCTTTCAACGCTTCTAACAAACCCTGCTGAATCAGTAGAACTTGCATCTTCAAGCGCCACAAACCAAAATCATTCACATTGGTGAATTTCTCAATCTCATACTTTGTTGACGACATCTTCTCCTCCATGCTCACCGCACCTGTTTGTTGTAAAACGATGCCCAAGAAAAATAGAGTATGATCGATTTCTTGAGTAACAAGAAAATCACAAAGTAAAAGAGAAGAGAGAAGATAAGAGAAAGAACAATCAAAGTGGTTAAAAATTGGATTTTTGATTCAATTACACATTAGGAAATAATGTTAACAAGTAAATGAATACAAATTATTCAAATGTTTTAAAGACATAAGTAAGTTATTAATAAAAAAAAATATTATTTATAAAATAAAATTATAACTTATTAAATGAAAACTATAATTCACTTAAGATGAGTTTTTATCCTATATTATCACATGCACACGCGCGCACACACAATAATATATACAATATTGTTTAGTGTTTTAAACATACAAGTTATTCAAATTTTTAAAGACATAAGTAAATTATTATTAAAAATATATAATATTTAAAAAATAAAACTATAATTTATTCACGCACAAGCACACATACACGCGCACAAGGAAAAAATACTATAAATCTATAAGATAAAATTTACAATTTGCTAAATTAACTAAATTTATTAATTTTATTTTTAACTTGAGTAGAAAAATACTAAACATTTATAAGATAAAATTTAAAATTTGTTAAAATTAAATGTCTAAATAATTTTTTCATATAGTATTAGAATGACTTTTAAGGTCTTATTATCTATTCAAAATATAAATATTTTAGAGTCTTTAACCCGTAACTAAATGACTTTTATAAAATCAAATGACTCAAATTCATCTACAATAATATAATTGTAATCTCTAAACTCATATTCAAATAACAATGGAAACAATAGATAAATAATCCAAATAAATAAAATAACGTTTAAGAAATATTATGATGTCCATGATATATATTGTATGAAAAGTTATTTGGACATGACATTGTAAAGGGTCTCCCTCAATATAAGTTTGTTTTTATTTTTAGTTTCTTAAATTTAGATTAAATAATATTCAATAAATTGAATATAACCTACTCACAAACATATGTCTCGAAGGAATACTAATAATAACAATTATATTATAAATTAGTTATTAAAAATATTATAAAAGTATAGAAATGTATGTCAATACGTGAAATTTAATAGTAAAATATGCAATTTAACTTTTAGAATAAAAATGTGATACACTTTATAAGACACAACAAAATATTATATATAATTATTCTAAAAATATTTGTTCAAATTTACAAGGTAATTTACATACTTTAAAATAACAATAAGTAAAATATAATTATATTTTAAAGGATAATACTAACATGTGTCATTAAGTATCATTAAGACACATATTAAGTGTTAAATATGGAAATATTTTGTTGAAAATTGTACATCATTTTAATTAAAAATTAAAAATTAATTTTTTATTCCTTTTTCTAACATAAATTTTCCATTTTTTAATTTTTTAAGATGTGTCCTAAGGACACATGTTAGGATTACCTTATTTTAAAGCATGTTCAATCACAAAATTAAAATATTTTTATTTTATAAAAAAATTAAAATATACATTAATCAAAACAGTGCAACTTACCTATAATTTACCTATAATTGTTTAAATTTGAAAGATTTTCAAAATAATTTATTATATGGGTGACTCTACCCAGATAAGAATTTTCCTTTTAATTTTGTTACTTAAAGAATTATATAGAGAAAATAATAAAATAAAGAATAGGATGGAAAAACAAATATTGATGTTTTTTGTTGGAGTAATAATAATTAATAATGTGAGACATTGTATATTTATATTGCAAAAGGAATTATAATTTGGAAGGAATGAAGTTATAAATAATTTATATTTTGGAACCACCTTGTTAATACATAAAATTGTCATGATGTCTTATTGCAAATAAACGAAAACTAGTGATGTATACACAAGAATTTTACAAGTTATTCCACCAGAAGGGTGGTGTTAATTAATGGAAAGACAGAAGAAGAAAAAAAGGTCATGTGTTTTGTTTACATTCCTGGTTTGAAGTCACTTCTTCTACAACCACAGTTCGAACTTTGAATCGACATATTTTCCGAGCCAGCGATTGTAATGGACCAGAATGACCACGTGTTCTTGTTGAATAAACTCTTTTAAATCTAATCACTCGTTTCTTTGTTGTTGTTGTTGGATATGTTGCACAATTACATTGATCGGACAATCCCTTTTCTGGAATATTATTGGAGTTGATGAGATTGTATGATGTTGAAGTTGATGGTGTAGGTTGTTGAAGAAGACCAAAGTTTGATTCAAATTCAGATGTTCTTCCATCACTTTGAAATGTCTGCATGTTCTGTGATTGAATTAAACAAGTTATTGATGCTTTCGCTATGAGAATAGAAAGAAGATTGAGTTAGGAGGTGTTGTTGATTGATGAATTAAGCCAATAGAATAGAAATATTGATTTTTGATTTGTTTAGGATGTGCTCTGTCTTATCTTGCTATTTATATATATATAGGACAGTGTCCTTAAACGATGGGGATGCTTCTTGGAGTGTGTTATGAATATCTTAACCAACCATGTCAAAGAAAAGGAAGGAATCAAACATTTGACCGATGATATTTTGGTAAGGGAGTTATTGAACTTGTCCTTAATTAGTTTAAGTCACAACACGGTGTGGGTCTTGAAAGTTTCACACAACTATGGATGCAATTATGTGACATGTTGATTAAATGTCCGGTTGTACAAATTTCAATTTTTTTAAAATAACAAAATCAATTCATACTCTTGCGTGTTGCACAAATTTATATATTTTTTTTGTTTTGAAGTAGGAGTAAAAATAGATCGGATTGATTGATAAGCATCAATGTCCTAACATATGCTAAATAAAACTCATGTTAGATTTTTTAAAATTAAAAAGCTTCGACTTTTTAAAAGCTTATTTTAGCTTAATCATACTACAAACCATAAATGTTTTATTTACGTATATGTTAAGAAACATGATATTCATGAATGTTGAGAATAGACATTGGTTCATGCTTCATTTGTGTTTCTAATGAATTTAATTCTCTGTTACATTCAGCCCTCCAAATCCAATCTTCTTCGAAAAATGTCATGTCTCACATTGTGTTCCTTCCAAAACAATATATATGGATGTTTTTCCTCCGAGAGTAAATTTAAAAATTTATTTTAAATCTTTTAATCTTTAATTTTTATTAATTTAATGACTTTGATATATATATATATATATATATATATATATATATATATATATATATATATCACTTTCGAGTTTGTTGTTGATGATGTCGAAATACCAAATTTGATTTGAGTCTAATCTTATTGAATTTTTTACTACCCCACTTTTAGGAGGAAGCGCCAATTCAATTGACGACTCCTCTTAAAAATTGAATGCAGACGTCAATTGGATTAGCTAGGGCAGGTGCCCTAGCCAATTGGATTGGCGCCCCTGTGTATAAGTTGATAGGATGCGCCAATTGGATTAGCGCCTCAGTGTAAAATGCAATTTTTTTGTTATAAATAGATGCGATGTGTGAGTCATTGTTCCACATCTCATTTAATCATTTGGAAATCATGTTTGGTGTTCGTCGCCGATACGAAAAGTTGATTTATGCAAGAGACAAACCTCAAATGCTGATGCTGTTCTGGAACATCACTGCGTTCGATCAACTGAAGAGGGAGTTGGTTAGTTGGTTAGATGGGAAAATACCAGAAGGGGAAAAAAATTAGAAGTATTGAGAGGCTTGACAGTATCTTTGGTTGGGTGTGAATGAAGACTGATAAGGATGCTAGGGAAATGATGTTCGGTCGAGATGACATCAATTTGATTGTTGTAATCAGTTAGAAATATTTTTGTTTTCAGATAGTTTATTTTGTACTGGTGTTTGTTGTGAACCTCGTAGTAACAAAAAGTTAATGATATATAATAATTGAAGGTTACAAAAATACAATGTTACAAAGAGCTTAAGACACAGATGATGCTCCTCGATTGGGACAGTTGTTCTTGTTGTGTCCTGATTGACAACAGATACTACATAATCTTATCGTTTTATCTGTGGAATCCATTTCTGTCCTGATACGTGTGCTGTTTGGCCTTCCTTTTTTCTTTCTACGCATCTCGTGGTTGTTCCAAACTATATCACCTTCATATGGAGGCCAGTATTCCTCCATTGGTAGTACCGAGAAGCTTTGATTATATACATTCATGACGGTGATGGCCTTGTACACATCAGATAAATGGTTGTAAGCATCTTGACGAGTATAAGCGCATGTTGCAATGACATGGGAGCAAGGAATGCGGAAGGCCTGGAATTTTCCACAATCACACCAACTTCTGTTTAGTCTAACAGCATAGGCTAAATTAGTTCTCCCCTCGTTGTGGTCTATTATTTCCTGGATGCTAAAATTTTGCCTATGACGGTCAAAGACTGTTACAGCGTGTGTGCTAGCTTAGATGATCTCCTCTTTCATGACCTTCATGCAACACTCACTGAATACTTGCCCGGACATTAACACCGCACTCCATCTTTCACCTTTGGTTGCGAACGTAGAAGCCAACCTATAATAGGTCGATCTTACCAAGGCGGTTATCGGTAGATTTCGAATTCCTTTGAATACCCCGTTCATGCATTCCACAATGTTTGTTGTCGTGTGGCCCCATCGATAACCTATGTCAAATGACCTTGTCCACTGCTCCACTGGTATGTTATTTAGCCATCTCCCTACGTCTTCATTAGACAGTCTAATTTCATCACGATAATATTGAAATGACGGGTGAGTTAGAGCATACCCAACATTCACCACCTTCTTGCGAAGATTCTTATCTTTTATAGCATGCATGAAGTTTTGTGCAATGTGTCTGATGCAATAGACATGGGTAGAAGGAGGATCATGCCATCCGTTGTCATGGTTGTTGTAGGCACTCTCAATGGCAGCATGTCTATCAGAAATCAAACAGAGATTGGTTTGTGGAGCCACATGCATTCTGAGATGTCAAAGAAAGAAACCCCATCCACCAGCCGTTTCACCTTCAACCAGAGTAAAGGCAATGGGAAAGACATTCTTGATGTCGTCTTGTGCAACCGCCATAAGCAAAGTACCCTTGTATTTGTCGTATAACCAAGTGCCATCAATTTGAATAATAGGTTTGCAGAATGCGAAACCTTTGATGCATGGGTCAAACGCCCAAAAGAGACGGTGAAAGATTCTATTACCTGTAACACAGGTTCCGTCTGGCATCATCGCTGGCAATGTCTCCATAATTGCCATAGTTCCTGGGACATATGTTTTTAGTGCCCATAAAAACCATGGCAATTCTTTGTATGAATCCTCCCAGTTGCCGAATACCTGTTCAACAGCCTTTGTCCTCGCAATCCAGACTTTCTTGTAAGATGGAGTATAATTATATGTTGTTCTGATATGGGATATAATTATACTCACCTTCACTGATGGGTCTTTATTAACCAACGACAAAATGTCTTGACATATCAATGTAGCACCTAGTTTATGGTGATCTTGTTCAACGATAGTTGCAATGCAATTGTGACGTGGGTTTATTGAAGCAATCTCCCAAGAGTCGTTTTTCTTTTTGTAAGACGCAGCCAACCGAAACTTACAAAGGATGTTACGACATTCGATAACATACCTTCTTGAATCAGTGTGTTTCACTGTAAAATCAGCAGAGTTTTTCATGTGAAATTTTTTGATAGCTCGCACACATTCTTCTTTGGTACGAAACATGTCTCCCACCTTTAATTCGCCTTCTGATCGTGGATACGGGTTATAGAAAACACTGTTTGGATATATCATTGTCGTGCAGATCCAAATTTGTCATATGTTGAGGCGGATTGTAGACATGACTAGGAGGTATTTGTGGTGGTTGATCATCATCTTCAATGTCGTTGTTCAACATCTGATCGACATATATCTCGGTCTCCTCTTCTTCTTCATCAACGACGTCTACTTCTACTTCTGCTTTTGGGTTGACGTCATCTGACCATTGTGGATCAAATTCACCAGATTCATCCTGACTGGTTATTTGAGACTGGTGAGACGGTATACATGGTTGAAGAGTAATGTACAACTCAATACAATTGCATCCTGAATGTTCATGACTAACAAACATGTATTCAACATCTTCATTGTCTCGTCTATACAGGATTGTATTCTTTTTTTCAAATGTAAGAAGGTTGCATTTCTCTTGATCGTGAGTGTAATGGTATCAGTGTTTCGAAAACAAAAACCATATAACTCAGACTCGTATGTTTCACCGCTAGAGTGAACGTTGACACTGTATTTTGGTGAAGATGACATTGTGCAGATGAAAACTATTTTCTTGTTGCAGGTGAATGTGAGTGAAGTGTCTTAGATGTTGATAGTAAGACACTTAAATAAGGGAGTGAAGTGTCTCACATGCTAGTTAGTTCGAAATGACGTGTCGCACATGCAAGCTAGTCCGAAAT
Organism: Lathyrus oleraceus; assembly: GCF_024323335.1. Lineage (NCBI taxonomy): Eukaryota > Viridiplantae > Streptophyta > Magnoliopsida > Fabales > Fabaceae > Lathyrus > Lathyrus oleraceus. The sequence continues at coordinate 111,292,242 of NC_066581.1, read as the reverse complement.
GATGTGTCAACCATGCAAGCTACTAAGAAGTGACATGTTCAGCATGCAAGAGAGAGGACAGCCACGTGTCAGACATGCAGACACACACTCCAAATGAATTGGCACCCCCATTCATTCCTTGCACATGGGCGCCAATCCATTTGGCAACACTTCGTCAAAGCATGCATGCAGACCTCGAAACCAAGCAATAAGATCTAGATGTTGCATGCATGTCTCTATGGAGGCGCCAACTTGAATGGTGACACCATGTACAAGTTGTACATGGGTGCCAATTCAAGTGGAGACACCATGCAAGCACAACTTTTCATGCTCTCATTCATTTGCCTATAAATACATCCACTCCATCAACACTTCTTCCACACCATCACTCTCACTACTTCCTCTACAATACTTTTTCTACAATTTCATCTACAACAACTTCTTCTAGTTTCATCTGCACCAACCCCCCCAAAAAATGTCTATCCTCATAATGGGCGAATCACATAGAGGAACGGTTGCAAACATCGCAACATATGTAAGTTTTTTCTTTTGTTAACTTTTTTTCTTTCATCTGCAACAACTTCTTGTAGTTTCATCTTCACCAACCCCCTTTTATTTTAACATACCAACTTAGTCAAGTTTTTTGTTCTTTCTTTTATAGGATGTATTAAGGTTCCGGACTCGGGTCCACGAATATGTCCATATAGACCCGATGATTCAACCTTATGTTGAACTCGCCGGTTTTGGTCATATAAGCAAGATTTTGTCTTGGTCCATAGATAACAAATTCATTCTAGCTTTATGTGAAAGATGGCGACCAGGGACACACACATTTTGGTTCCCAACCGGTGAGTGTACAGTGATGTTAGAAGACATCTACATATTTTTGGGACTTCCGATTGACGGTAAGGCTGTTAGTGGTAAAACCAACTGCAAATTCAATTTGCATTGATCTCTTGGAGACTGATTTGTTAGATGATAACGCAAGAGGTCAAGGTATACTACTTTCACACCTTAAGTCGTACTATAATAGTTTATACTTAGATGAGCATTATACCGAAGATGCTCAAATAATAAAAACTAGGTGTTACATTACGTTGTTAATTGGTTCATTTTTATTTCCCGGAGGTAGTGGTTCTAGCATGCATATTATGTATTTACCTTTACTTAGACATATAGATAGAGTAGGAAGTTACAGTTGGGGATCTGCTTGTCTAGCCTATCTCTATAGCTCCTTGTGCAAAAAATCACACAAAGACACATCTGCATTTTCTAGATGTGTTATTTTGCTACAAGCATGGGGTTGGTCAAGACTACCATCCCTAGCACCCGTCAACAACAACCCTTTCACATTTTCGTATGCACAAAAGTAAGTTGTTTAAATTGTTATATCTTTACTTACTTCTTTAAAGATTATTATCTCTAACTAATATTTTTACCTTTTTGGTGTAGATGGTCTGCACGTGGTATGAGTTACAATAGATGTCCAAGACACTGTATTACTCAGTATCGCAATCTATTGGATCACCTTCGACCGACAGACGTAAGGATAATAACTTAATTATTTCGTTATAATTTGTTAACTTCCTCTACCTAGATTATAATCCTATCTTCTTTCACATTTCAGTTCATTTGGAATTCATACCTTAATTTGGATCATGACCATGAGGTCAACACCGAAGACGCGGCCATATGGACTGCACGCACACTGATAATACGGTTCACAACTATGGAGATGCACAACAGCGATCGTGTGAAGTTGTAGTTCGGTATGCCCCAAAACATCCCAGATTCCCCAGATAGCCTAGGAGAATGGCATTTGCGTAAAGTTAACGACCAATGGAACTTCAATCCATGGCAAAGCTTCGGAAGATCAGAGTGTCACAAATGGAAGCACCGCCATGACCATGTGTTAACTGACGCAGTCACCCCAACTGAAGAAAAACCAAGTCGTACTTATATGGCTTGGTACAAATCGGTTGGTTTTCAATTCATCGTTGAGGATATGTACCTGTACGACCCACGCCAGATGACTTACACACCTAACACCTCAACATCAAACCCTCAACAACAGTGTCAGACCGGATACACACAACCCCATATCTGTTAAATGTTTCGTTCAACCAACACACAAACATACAACTAAAACATGTCATACACCCAACCCCAATACCAAGAGCATACCCCATACCACCACCAACAAATTGACCATCAACTTGAGACTCAACATCGCTTCGCACCCACCCCATCACCCTACCAAAGTCGCCTTAGCCAAAACACCCAACGATCATTCAACACCAACCGCCCCTCCTCCTACCATAGCCAAGAAGCCCAAACCTCACAAAACCAAAACATCCAACAACCCTATCTCTACCAAACACCCCAACAATCATTCTGACCTTTCCTCGATGCATCATTCACACCCATGTCTCCCTTCAACCGTCCTGGTCGCCCATCAATGAATCAACCACAACCCAACTTCTCTGGCATGGGTCATGAACTCAGCTACGGCGGTACACCATCGATGCATACTGAAGACTATGCCGACTTGTCTGACTACCTCAACAAGCCTTCTCCTGTAGTTGGTAGTGACGCTCCTGGCCCCTCATATGCTCAAACATCGGTATTGAATCATCAACGTGGGTTAGGGCCACGAGTTAGGGTAGCTAGAGGATGTGGGACCGAAGGTCGGTTAGGTGATCCCGGTCATTACCATTAGGCTTTTTTGTGTAAACGGAAAATTTTATTAATATCAATTTGGTCCTATTTCAAATTTATCTATCACGTATATCATTTACCAAAAAAAAATGCATTTTACACTAAGGTGTCAATCCAATTGGCGCCTCCTATCAACTTATACACATGGGCGCCAATCCAATTGGCTAGGGCACCTGCCCTAGCCAATCCAATTGGCGCCTCCATTCAAGCATTTAAGAGGAGTCGTCAATTGAATTGGCACCTCCTCCTAAAAGTGGGGTAGTTTGGGATTTTTTTTGAAACCAGGGGTATTTTGGGAATTTCCATGAAAAAGTGGGTTATTTTTGTAAAAAATTCAATCTTATTTGTATTTTAATTTTTTAGGTATTTTGGGTAATGTTTATAAAAAACTCTTTTAGTGTTTGGAGTGTTTAGATATTTTTTAAAGTAATAATATTTTTTAGAATGCTTTTGGAATTTCTAGAGTTGAAAACTCTTTAGAATTAATGTGTCTAGAGTTCTCCTTAGAGTACTATAAATAGGTATGTAATCTTACACTTTTGCGTCAGGCAAAATGCAAAGTTCTCTCATCCATAAAGAATTCTCATACCTATCAAATTTCTATTCAAGTCTCTAATATTCCTAAATACTTTCCCTCACACAAAAGACCTCATTTCAAACAAAGTGGTACCAGAAAAGATGGTGAATGGAGTTTTCTCTTCCCAAATGCTGATGCTCACAAAGAACAACTATTACAACTAGAGTAACAAGATGAAGGCACTACTAGGACCTCAAGATGTGTGAGATATTTTTAATAAAGGCTTCAAGGAGAAAGATGAAGTCTCGCTAAGCTAACGTGTAAAGGAGACGTTAAAGGAGTCGGGAAAGAGATACAAGAAAACTATCTTTTTCATTTATCAATCGGTGGATGAAGACACATTTGAGAAGATCTTCAATGCAACAACGATCAAAGAAGCACGTGACAAGCTTCAAACTTGCAACAAAGGAGTTGAGCAAGTGAAAAAGATTCATCTTCAAACTCTTAGAGACGACTTTGAACGTTTGTTTATGGAGGTGTCCGAGTTAATTTCTGATTATTTTTCGAGTATTCTCCGTAGTCAATCAACTTAAAAGAAATGGTTAAGATGTTGATGAGGTGAAAGTCATGGAGAAAATACTTTGCACTTTAAAGCCAAGTTTTGACTTCACTATTAGCAACATTAAAGAAAACAAGGATTTAAAGATCATGACTATTAACCAACTCATGGGTTCCATACAAGCATACAAAGAAAAACAAAAGAGAAAAAAAAATTAAACAAAATGAGGCTATGAAGCACTATTACAACTCAACTTAAAGAAAGCAAACTATGCGAATTACAAGAGTCAAAGAGGACGAGGTCATGGCCAAGATCGTCGACGTGGGTGAGCATATGGAGGAGAAGGAAGAGGCGGTTACAACAACTACTCCAACAACTTCAACAATGGAGAAAGAAGTTGGAATTCACAAGAAAAAATAGGTCGTGGAAGAGGAAATTCATTGTCGAGGTGCGACAAATCACAAATCAAGTGCTTTAAATGCAATAAGATCGGTCATTACGCATCTGAGTGTAGATTCTCAAAGAAGGTTGTGGAGAAAGCTAACTTTGTAGAAAAAGGCAGAGAAGAAGAAGATTTTCTACTTGCGTGCCAAAACCAAGTTGAAGAGAAAAGAAACAAGTGGTACCTCGACACCGGTGCAAGAAACCACATGTGCAGCAATTGAAGCATGTTCATAGAGATTAATGAAGCGACAAATGACAATGTCTCATTTGGAGATGACTCAAAGATACTATTCAAAGGAAAAGGTAAAATTCTTATACGCTTGAAGAATGGGAGTCATCCATTCATATCCAATGTGTATTATGTTCCTAACATGAAGAATACTATTTTGAGCTTGGACAATTATCAGAGAAAGACTATGACATCCACTTGAAATAACATAGTCTTTTCTTAAGAGATTGTAGACATGACTTAATTCATAAGGTGTCTATGTAAAAAAAATAGAATTTTCCTCTTGAACATTCAAAATGACGTGGCAAAGTGTCTCAAGGATTGCTATGCCGACTCTTCGTGACTATGGAATCTAAGATTCGTGCACCTTAACTTTGATGGTCTAAAATGTTTGGGGAAGAATGGGGTGGTGAGAGGATTGCCTAGCATCAACTTCCCAGACCAACTCTGCGGATGATGTCTAATTGGGAAGCAATTCCAAAAAAGCTTTCCAAAGGAATCAATGTCAAGAGTGACAAACCCACTAGAGCTCATACACACTGATGTTTATGGACCAATGAAAATCAACTCTTTTGGTAAGAGTAAATAATTTATAGTATTCATTGATGATTATTCTAGAAAGCATGAGTTTATTTCTTAAAGGAGAAGTTAGAAGTGTTTGAAAATTTTAAGAAGTTCAAATCCTTTATGGAGAAAGAATGTGGTCTCTCTGTTAAATCCATGAGATTGACTAAGGAGGAAAGTTCACTTCAAATGAGTTCCACAAATATTGTGACGACCATGGAATCTGCCGCACACTAACAATACCAAGATCACCATAATAAAATGGAGTAGTAGAGAGAAAGAACTGGACCATACTTAACATGGTGCGAAACATGCTCAAGAGTTAGAAGATGTCGAATGAGTTTGGCCTAAAGCTATGGCATGTGCGTTTTACCTAACAAACTGTTCCCCAAGAAGCATGGAGTGGAAGGAAGCCCGAGATCTCTCACCTTAAAGTGTTTGGAAGTATTGCCTATACTCATGTTCCAGATGAAAGGAGAACAAAACTCGATGATAACATTGAGAAGTATGTGTTCGTAGGTTATGACTTAAGCTCAAAAGGGTACAAGATCTATAATCCAAATAGTAGAAAGATCGTCATAAGTCACGATGTGGAGTTTGAAGAAGAAAATTGTTGGGATATGAGTGTTCAAGAAGAAAACTCAAGTGAGATGACACCGCGATTAATGAGCATTAAAAAACTTTATGAGGTAACCGAAAACCAAAACGACATTGACCTTTTTTGTCTTTTTGGTGATTGTGAGCCTTTAAGCTATCCAGAATCAGAGGAAAACATAAAGTGGAGAGATGCCATGGACTAAGAAATCAAGTCAATCACAAAGAATGATATATGGGAACTTACTACACTTCCACGAAGGCACAAAGCAATCAGAGTAAGATGGATCTACAAGAAAAATAAGAATGCAAAGGAGGCGTGGAGAGATATAAAGCAAGATTGGTGACGAAAGGTTATAGTTAAAGACAAAGAATTAACTATGATGATGTGTTTTATCCTGTTGCTCGTCTTGAAACTATTAGACTGCTCATTTCTTTGGCAGCCCAAAATGAATGGATGATCTATCAAATGGATGTGAAGTCGACCTTCTTGAACGGTTTTGTGGAAGAAGAAGTTTATATCGTGCAACCATTGGGATATGAAGTAAAAGAGCAAGAAGAAAATGTATTGAAGTTGAAGAAGGTGTTGTACGGTCTCAAGCAAACATTGAGAACTTGGAATGTTTGAATCGACAAGTACTTTCAAGACAAGAATTTCATCAAGTCTCCATATGAGAACACCCTCTATATTAAAGCACAAATTGGGGATGTTTTGATTGTGTGTTTATATGTAAATGATTTGATCTTCATAGAGAACAATCCAAGCATGTTCGAAGAGTTCAAGAAAGACATGTCAAATGAATTTGAGATGACAGATATGAGACTCATGGCATATTATCTCGACATCAATGTAAAGCAAGAAGACAAAGGAATTTTCATCACCTAAGAAGGATATGTCAAAGAAGTCTTTAAGAAGTTCAGGATGGATGGTACAATCCGGTTGGCACCATGATGGAATGTCACACCAAGTTGAGAAAGCATGAAAACAGAGAGATTGTGGGTCCAACTCTTTACAAAAGTTTGGCTGGAAGTCTACGTTACTTGACAAGTACAATACCAGATATTCTCTATGTTGCAGGAGTCGTAAGTCGCTACATGAAAGCTCCAACAATAATTCACTTCAAGGTGGCAAAGAGAATCCTTTGGTACATCAAAGGTACAATAAACTTTGGCTTGCACTATTCTTCTTCTAACAATTATGAGATTATTGGCTATAGTGATAACGATTTGAGTGGAGACTTGAATGATAGGAACATTATTGGTTTTGTGTTCTTTATAGGAGATGTTGCTTTCACTTGGATGTTAAAGAAGAAACTAATAGTCACATTGTCAACCTGTGAAGCCGAGTATGACGCCGCCACTTCATCCGTCTTTCTTGCAATTTGGTTAAGGAACTTATTGAAAGAGTTAAAAATGCCATAAGAAGATCCTATGGAAATATGTGTTGACAATAAATCAAAAATTGCTTTGGAAAATAATTTTGTCTTTCATGAGATAAGCAAGCACATTGACACCCGTTAACACTTCATAAGAGAATGCATCAAAAAGAAGGATGTGAAATTAAAGTAGGTGATATCTCAAGATCAAGCTGCCGAAATTTCCACCAAGTCACTCAAGTTGGAAACTATCGTGAAGCTAAGGAATATGTTTCGAGTAAAAAATCAAGTTTAAGAGGGGATGTTGAAATATTAAACTTGATTTGGGTTTAACCTTATTATTTGTATTTTGGTTTTTTGGACTTAGTTATTTTTTATTTGATAATTTTGGATAATATTTCTAGAAAACTCTTATAGTGTTTGGAGTGTCTATATATTTCTTATGGTTGAAATATTTTCTGAAATACTCTTGGAATTTCTTGAGTTAATAGTTCTCTAAAATTAATGTGTTTAGAGTTCTCCTTATAATACTATAAATAGAGATATAATCTTACACTTTCACATCAATCAAAATACAAAATTCTCTCTTCCATAAAGAATTATCCTACCTATCAAATTTCTATTCAAACCTCTAATATTTCTAAACACTTTCCCTTAACACAAAAGACCTTATTTCTACCTGATGTTGCTAGCGACCATATTTAAACTTGAGCCACCTCTATTCTCTAATGAAAATATACCACTCACCAAATCTAATCTTTCTTATGATGGCCATTAAATTCTTTGCATAGAAATTTGTTACAAAATTTACAATACCTAAACTTTAGGATCTCAATCCATGGAAAAGAATTTCTTGATGGCATCTCCATTTTCATTTTTGACAGTAAGAATATGTTAAATGCTTCTATGAAGTTGAGATTAAAATGGTCCAGACACAAACGCTTGTGCCGTCACAAATCCAAACAACTTCTTTTATTTCTTCCTCCGAAAATGATATTGCGAGTGAGTTGCTATCTCATTAGGATACTTGCTTAATGTAAGTTCCATTCAACAAGATTCAGTTGTAATTATTTTCTCCCATGCTGTTGGAAAATGTGATTTTAGTTTTGCATTGATATTGCTCACCCCTTTTATTCATTCATTTGTCTGCTTTTAAACAATAATATAGTTTACTCTATTTCTTCTATTTAATATATGATGGAAGTATCTTGTATTTGAGTTTCCTTACATGGTCCATTTCAACTTCAATTTATATTTTATTAATCTCTATTTACGGTGGATTTGGTCCAAAAATTGGTTAGAGATCGGTTTCTCCTTGTTTGTAACTCTCACACTACTTGAACTAATAGATGATGATTCGTGGATTCCATTTAACTCTCCTACCAAATTCTTAATTTAACTCAAATATATATATATATATATATATATATATATATATATATATATATATATATATATATATATATATATATATATATATATATATATATATATATATATATATATATATATATATATATATATATATATATAAAAGATTAATTATTATGCATTGTCAGTGTAAAAAATTTTACACCGTCGATTTATCACCATCACCCGTTTGTATTATTTTATAAATTTTTAAAATAAAAAAAACTAGTTTTAATATCCAACGTCTATGATTAACTGACGGTGTAAAATCTTTTAACACCGTCAATATATTTCAATTAAATTATATATATATATATATATATATATATATATATATATATATATATATATATATATATATATATATATATATATATATATATATATATATAAAGTAGTTATTTGATCAAAAACTTAAATTAGATTGATTTTTAAAATTGTTGTGGTTAACAATTAATTATACTTGAAATAAATTCATATATTTGTCAACATATAAAAGACTTCCGACACAAATTCAATTAAATAATACTAAAATTTCAATTTTATTAAATATTAATCAACAGTTACATGGTTTAAATAGTTCAAAATAAATTAATTTAAAGGTCTAATCAATAAAAAAATTAACTACTCATAATATCAATAAACATAGCCAATAATTTTAAGAAGTAATACATGCATTACAAATGAAATTTGAGCTTCAGTAGTGTATAAACATCCAAAATCGTGTTCTTTAACTTTTCTTCCACATGTAGAACACTAAAGTTCAAAACACTTTCTAAAAATTTATTTTTTCTCCATTGATTAAAAAGTGTCAAAATTACATAAAATATGTAGGCACTTATTGAATTGTTTTTTTAAGTAATCAATACAAAAACCTTTAATTTGTTAGACGAGGTGAGGGGTGAATAGATCACAAGTAAAATTTAAGCAAACAAAAAAGTTGTTTTGAAAAATTTATGGCGAGCGGAAGTATCCCGGACCGAATCGTCTAACCGAACTGCTATCAAAAAGCTTGAATATCCGACAATCAACGTATGATAATGAATACAAATTAGATCAACAAACTACCAACAATGATAAGTTGAATGTTATGCTAAAAGTAGAGACTATTCCCAATGATAAAACATACAAAAATACAATTGTGACAAATTATCGAAAACCTTGTGTGCAATCGATTTTGTTTGGTAATTTGTATGGTTTTGTTGATCTCAAATCCTACCACAATCTAATAGATTGTGATAAACTCAAAAAAAAATTCAAATGGTTTTCAAAAGACTTAGTCAAACGTATTGATCGCATAATTGATGAATTCAACAATTTACAAATAACAAATACAAGAGATATAGAGAGAGTACACAAGGATTTGCTTAGGCAGTTTGTCAATCGGTCTTGCTATGGGTACGCATGTCCTCAATTCGAACTCGAATTGAGATAATGGAATTAACCTTACTTTGCAAAAGTAGTATACAAGATAAGTGTAGGAATCCAACCCTACAAATCCTAAGTTTGATGTTGATTATGACACTTTCTCTTCCATTGATCTGAACTTGATTAAGTAACCCAACAATTCCAATTTGATCCACCATCCAACGCTACTCCTTTATAAGAAAATCTCGTTCTTCAAATCCTTCACTCGATCAGATCCAAATTGTGAATTGTTATAACCCAAGATTTACCAATATGATTCACCGTCCCATGCTACTCCTTTGCAAGAACCTTCCGTTCTTCAAAGCCTTCACTCGATCGGATCCAAATTGTGTAATCTTGTCTAAAACCTTCAAATCCCAAATTGATCTTGAAGGAAAACCTCACATTGATTTTCTTATTTGAAACCCTCAAATATCTCAATCCAATTTAGAATTCAACAACCTAAATTGGACGTTATCAACTCTAATTCTAGATGGGACCCAAACAAAGAATGATTGTGTGTAGTTTGTTTATATGTATGCATATAATATAGGTTGAAGATGATGAGAACTCTTTGAAATACCGGTTTCATGTAGGTTTACTCTAAAACCTTACTAGAAAGGATGCATGTTTGGAGGCAAAAGGAATGCAAAATATTTGAAAAAATCATGAATTTTTGGAAAAATATGTTGCATGTGTTGACCTATGTAAGTCATGTGTCGACATGTTTGATGCATGTGCCGACTTGCATAGATCATGTGTCGACCTCTATAGGTCATGTGTCGATTTGTATAGGTCATGTTTCGACCTGTATAGGTCATGTGTCGACCTGTATAGTTGGTACATCAAATAAAAGCTACAAGCTTTTAAACGACTTACATGAGCCGACATGCAACTTGTATGTGTCGATACATAGGAAAATATTTCTTCTATGTGTCGACCTATAGAATGTATGGGTCGACACATATAATGTTTTTCTCTTAAAAACTTATTTTTAATGCATGAAACCTTTTTCTAACTGATTTCAAAATGTTTGTATGCTTCATAATATTAAGATGCACATTAAGACTAAGAAGATATCGTCCACTATACATAAAAGCTAAAGTATTTTAGTTTTGACATCATACAAAATACATCTAACAAAAAGTTGCACTAACATACTACCCCTTTTTTTATGATGGAAAAACTTGAGACGATGTGTTTCGTGTCTTCATGAAAGCTCCCCCTGAATGTATGCATCCCAACTTCATCTTGCAAATGCTTCTCCCCCTTTGACAACATCAAAAAGAGACGGAGCAATCCATGAGAAGTATCTTATATCACACATATGCCAATAGAACACACATATGTATTTGCAAAGATAAGATCATCAATAAAACATTACTCACATATAATGATGTAAATATTAAAAATGCCTAAACATAAATAGAAGCATTTAAAGCAACAATATTACATGGTTACCACAACTTATGTCAAATAACATATACTATAAACATGAAAGATGAAGGATACAATGCAATCAAAAACTCTTGAGTTTCTTTAAAAGCAACAAGATTACGTGACATATGCCCTTGGTGCTACTGAATGTTGCACATGCATGTGCTCTAGCAAGGAGATATATATATTCATCACCACTCAAACCAAAAATATAGATGTTATCATAACAATGACACACTACAAGAATTTTGTTGACATTATAATATGTTCAAACATATTTCGTGCCAAAATAGATAACATGTTATACACCAAGAACATATTTCAAGTTTGGAAGAATAATACTATGAAGTCACTATAGCGGTAAATTCATGACCATTGAGTTGTTGATTAGCTCAACGTCAATAAAATTAAAGTCGTCACCACACTTTTATTGTTTACAAAGGAAATGGAAAAAGTACGAACAAAACCCAAAGATAAGAAGTTTTCAAATCAAAACTAATAAAATGTCATAGATTACAGGTAAGGGGGTTGGTTACACAGAGGGAATGTATTAGAACCCAAAGTGTCCTAGGTACTCCTAGGGAGACCTTTTTGTGTGCAAGTGTTTTAGTTGAAAAAGATGTTTGATAAAAAATAGAATGAGGGGATGAGAAAAGAATTCATTATTTACAATTTTCTGTTTGACAAGACCTTCGGTCGTATGCCTACATACCCACATAAAAATGAGGGATCAAAACCTCGTAGTTCGTGGTAAAAATTTCAAAGATTGGTGAATTGCTTTTATCAAAAGCTTAAAGATATTTTGTTATCAAAGGGAGAATACTCAACCAAACATCCATCGATAATGAGGGCTTTACAACATTTAAGAGGGAGGGCTCCAACTTGGATTCAATCAACAAGTATGTCACTGACCCCTAATAAATGGAAAGAGTTATAATCAAAATACCATGGAATGAGAGAATTATATCTCAACCAAATATAACTCAAATCTAAATACTCTCTTTTGAAAAGTTTAAAAGAAAAAGGCACAAAGTGGCCAAAATTATTAGATGAAGTTGTTAGTTCTTTTTGTCTTTTTGAAAATAAGGCCAATATGATTAAGTTCATTTACAAAATTGATTAAGAAAATATTTTGAAAATCAATGGCATAAGGCCAAGGTTTCTACTCATTAAAACAAGTCTAAGTTGAATACACAAGCAAATAAGTTTTTGAAAATGAGGGAGAGATTTTTAAATTAAAGAAGTGGGAGGAGATGAAGGGACTATCCTAGACAATATTTAAAAATTTAGAGTTGAAAAGATCTAACCAATGGGAAGCATCCACGAGACAAAAGTGTCAGATAGAAACCCATTTCCTTTGGACTTTTAAGCAAGCAACAAGCATAATCATCCAAGTAATTAATAAGAAGACAAATGGTATCAAATAAAGATAACCAAACATCCAAGCAAGCACTCCAAAAATAAGTAGTCTTCAATGTCTTTCACATGTATCTGATGAATATCCCTTGAAACATACTCACAGAGACAAGCATCAGATAGAAACAATAAGATCAAAATAACAACTTAAGAATAGAGACAAAGTGAGTAGATAAAACAAAGGGGTTCTTAAGGCCTGTATCATATGAAAGACATTAGCCAAGATAAGGTCTCAGATAATGGCATTGGCCAAGAATCTTCATATCACAAGGATGTTGCCTACTCTAAGTCCATAGGTTCAAAAGTTCAGATCAAGTGATAGATAGAGGTCCAACAGTCCACCAATGTATTTTTTAGGGTTTTTGTTTTTATTAAGTATTTTAAGGTCCTAAGGCCACAAACAAAGCAAAATTACAAACACAAATATAATACAAGCACAAAATATGGCTCAAGTGAGCAAAGTGAAAATGATTGAAACATAAACAAGTTGCATGAACGTAAATGGCAATGTATGATAAAGTGCATAAATTTAAATTGCATTAAAGTAAATGACATTAAAAGTAAAAGTAAAATAAGAGATGCTAGTCAATGTTAGTGGAAGGAGAAAATTGTTTAAGTCATTCTTTGGAGAATACTTAACCATCCACTCACAAGCACGAAGATATGAACCTAGACATCATCTATGAGAAGGGATCCAACTTGAATAAATCAACAAGTATGCCATTAGCTCTCACAAATGGAAAAAAGGTTAAATCTTCACACAATACCATGAGGAATGGGAGACTTACAATCTCACTTACAAAAATGCTATGTCTTTGGGACAAATTTAGCTCTATGTTAAGCAATCGTAATTGGACTTATGTAGAAGTCACACCTATCTGAGGTCGGGCCATAATAATATTGGTGCCAATGCATGTTAGAGACATGGTACAAAATACCAAGCTCCTAAAGCATACCACACACAAAAATAAAATGGGATGGACATATCTCAATCAAGCTCATGTTGAATTATCTGACACAAGGTCATTGATGAATCAACTAGCATTTTGATCATATGAGAATTCATTGGCCATGGATGGATTGGGAAAGAAGGAGATGAAGATGAAGAAATGAAGTTAAAAAGAATCCCAAATTGATCAAGGGATGAACTTCATTTGATCAATATCATTCATTCATTTTGAGGGATGAAGTTCAAACTTCATCAACCCCCTAAATTCAATGGTATTGATCAAATTGATGTCCAAATCAACCAAGATCAAGGTCAAATAGAAGATGAGTCAACACAAAGTCAGAACAAAAGCTCAACTAAATATTAAAGCAATTAAACAATTTTAATTCAATTTTTAAATGAATAAAAATGCATTTTAAAAGATGAATGTAATACCCCAAAATTTACCCTTCATTTTTCCTGAAAAAAAAAAAATTTAAAAATAAATAAATAAATAAAATTAATAAATAAAATATAACAAATTTTTTTGGACTTGGTTCTCCCTCATTTGAGCCCACTACCCACGAAAATCAGTCTATAAATACTGAAGTTTCAGTAGAGGAAAACACACTTGGAGTTACACTGGGAGATTCACTGGAGAAAGATTTTGAGAGAAGGAAACCTAGGAACTACTCTGCAGCGACCTTCAGGCAGCCCTGAGAAGTTCACTCCGCCTCACACAAACCCTAGTATTACTTTGCAGATCCGGCCGTACCATTCAATCTTAATCAATCTCTCCAATCAGGTTTGCCATATATCCATCATCTTTATGCCTTTAATTTGAATGCTCTAAATGTATGAGGTATTATGGGTGAATTTGATACCCTTTTGATGCATGTGTTTGACAAGAGGTTTAGGCCTCCTACCCTTGATTGCTATTTGTGAGCTTTTTGTGAATTTTGATGGAATTATTCATGTGGTTACATTTTGATTTAGGGGCAACTCTGGGTTACCCTATTTTGTTTCTCTAACCTGTCTTTGTGTTGCCATGGCATTGTTTTCCCTGGATTTCACCTTGTTTGTCTAACCATTCTGTTGAGTTTTCGTGAGGGCTCACATACTCTTGCAGGGATACCATCTGGAGGTTTATCCTGATTAATCGTATTGACTGATTTTCTTTGATGGTCTAGCTGGAGAGATCTCAGGGTTGCTAATCCTTTAATTGCTGTAACTTCGGATCTTTATCCGTGTGGTAATTTTTTCCTTTTCTCGTACTTTATCGCTTTCTTAGCTGGAAGACCTCGATAGGAGGCAATGTTTGAGCCCCTTGGTGGCATTTTACTTTGAGATACATGTTTTGTGTTTTGTATTCATATCCCCACATGTAGCGCGGTTCCTTCGTCAAGGACTGCCTGTTTGCCCTCAAGCATCCCAAACCCTAAAACCCAAAGCAACACGTTTACTCCTTCTACTACAGGCGAGTAAGTCTCCAAAGGTCGAACATCTGGTAGATTGCGTAGTGACGTCGTTCGTCCAAAAACCAATCCACAACCCCATAGTTAGCCGAACTACGGCGTGCTCTGATTCTCATTCCAGATGAGATACGTAGGCATAAGACGCGATGTCTTAGCGAGCACACATCCCCTAACCCATAGGTCAGCCGAGCTACGAAGACTCTGATTCTCATATTCAGATGAGATACGTATGCAGTGGATGCGACATCCGCGCGAGTCATTTCTCTTAACCTTTTTAGTAAATAAACACATTAGGTAAACCCACACCCTTTAGACGAAAACCACAAAAGTGGATCCCGTAGAGTACTACGGATGCGTAGGGGTGCTAATACCTTCCCTTCGCATAACCGACTCCCGAACCCAAGATTTGGTTGCGAGACCCCGTCTTGTCCTTTCCTTTTTCAGGTTTACTTCGAGCGTTTCCTTTCCCTCCTTTCGGATGAATAACGCACGGTGGCGACTCTCCTGTCTTTTTCTTTCGCCGGTTGTTTTTTCGCGCACTGTATTTTTCAGGTTGCGACAGCTGGCGACTCTGCTGGGGACACTAAGAAGTTGACCTCTTGCTGGTCCATCTTCCCTAAGCGAGTCCCTCCTAGCTCGTGTGATTTCTTGTTCATTGGGTGTTCATGCTTTTGTACATTTATTTACTTACTTGCTTGCATGCATCTATTGTATCTGTTGGATCTGTTTGTTTGTTTGTTGGGATGGGATGTTCTACGAGAGATAAGCCCATTACCCAGGCTTGAGTGCACACACAGGTTTTAGAGTGGATGATCATGAGGCTTGCGTGGCATGTTGCTACGTTAAGTCGTTCGTGAAGAACCACACCCAGACGAGGTTTCTTTTGGATATATTATGTCCTACGGATGTTCCGTAACGACATGATGTTCCTTTAGAAATCGTCGACTCTGGTGACCATTTCCCGAGAACTCAGTCGAGGCCTCTCCTCCGAGACGTGATTATGTTAGCTCTGGTGGGCGCATTCTCGCTGATCAATCTGAGGACCCCGAGACTGGGAACTTTCTTTAGGATGTCCTGTTGAGGGGAGTCAGTGGAGGTCTTTTATCCCGTAATAATGCCAAACCTTCAGTGGTAAACGTATTATTCGCGACTGAAGGGCTGAAGTTGACGAACTTCTGTTCTTAGAACCTACCAGTGAGGGGCGGGCTAAATTCAGGAAACCTTAACCTCCAACCAACCCGGTTTTCTGGAGCAGAGCTTTGATCTTGTATTATATTCTTCAGTGGGTTTTCTCTTCAGACAGTGCAACCCGACAGATATTCAAGCAGATACAGCAATCTTGATTTCCATGCCACTGCATTGCATTCACATCATTGCATCACATCATTCTGCATTCATACCATTTAACACATGTTTATCTATTCCCGGGGGTTTATATCTTCTTCTTGGTTCCAATCGGGGTTTTCTTCTTACACTATTTATTAAATGTGAGATTGGAATCAAGAGGGTAGAATGCCCTTTGGAATTGATAAACATGTCATTGCATTTGCATATCCATTAGCATGTCATGCATAACAGGTACCGCCGTGGTGTTCTCATTTTGTTTGGTCAGATCTCTACAACTTCAACACTTCAGGGGCCGATCACTTTCTCCAGTGCTGGCATCATTCAGTATGGTCAAGTCTCTGCAGTCAACGAAGAAGATGGGGATAGTGATTGTGACATTGACAACTGGGTGCGTCCGAGGATCCCGGGTGAAGTCATCAACAATTGGTCTTCTGAAGAGATTATCCAAGTCACTCTTCTTGAAGAGTAATTTTCTTTGTTTATTCATGCATATCCAAGTCTTACGTTCCGCCCAGGGCGTAATGACTCATTGTAGGGCCCGTCTATGTGACACTTGCATTTTTATCATAAATAAAGCACGTATTTTTGCATTCAAATATTTCGTTCCCTGTCTTTCTATTTTTGCAGTTTTTCAAAATAAAAAAAATGGCAATGTTTTGTTTAGTTTCCACTTTTTTCTTTCACACTCATAAGCACATACCATCACTCATGCAGATGCACGTCACCGGATCCTATTGATAACGGTTCTGCTATGGCTCGCTTCGACTTTGAAAATCCAATCTTTCAAGCTGAAGAAGAGGGTGATGAAGACTGTGAACTCCCTGAAGAGCTTACCAGGTTATTAAAACAAGAGGAAAGGGTTATTCAACCGCATCAAGAGTCTGTTGAAGTGATTAATCTCGGCACTGAGGACGCCAAGAGAGAAATCAAGATAGGGGCTGCTTTAGAAGACAATGTGAAGAAAGGGCTGATTGAATTGCTGCAAGAATACGTTGACATCTTTGCCTGGTCTTATCAGGACATGCCTGGGCTGGACACAGACATCGTGGTACACCGCTTGCCTCTCAAAGAAGGTTGTCCTCCGGTCAAGCAGAAGCTCAGAAGAACAAGACCAGAGATGGCTGTCAAGATAAAGGAAGAAGTGCAAAAGCAGTTGGATGCAGGGTTTCTAGCAGTCACCAATTATCCGCCATGGGTTGCAAACATCGTCCCAGTACCTAAGAAGGATGGAAAGGTACGGATGTGTGTCGACTACCGGGATCTGAACAGAGCTAGCCCTAAAGATGATTTCCCATTACCTCACATCGACGTTTTGGTGGATAATACAACTCAGTTCTCGGTATTCTCCTTCATGGATGGCTTTTCTGGCTATAACCAAATCAAGATGGCACCAGAAGACATGGAAAAGACAACTTTCATAACCCCATGGGGCACCTTCTACTACAAGGTGATGCCGTTTGGTCTGAAAAATGCCGGAGCAACATATCAACGAGCTATGGTGACTCTGTTCCATGATATGATTCATCATGAAATCGAGGTTTATGTGGACGATATGATTGCCAAATCTCAGACAGAAGAAGAACATTTGGTGAATTTGCAGAAACTGTTTGAGCGTTTGAGGAAATTCAAACTGAGACTTAATCCGAACAAGTGCACTTTCGGGGTGAGATCAGGAAAATTGCTGGGTTTTATTGTTAGCGGAAAAGGGATTGAGGTGGATCCTGACAAAGTGAAAGCAATACAGGAAATGCCAGAGCCAAGAACAGAGAAGCAAGTCCGTAGTTTCTTAGGGAGGTTGAACTACATTGCAAGGTTTATCTCTCACCTAACAACCACGTGTGAGCCAATTTTCAAATTGCTGAAGAAAGATCAGGCTATCAGGTGGAATGAAGATTGTCAAAGGGCTTTCGAGAAGATAAAAGAGTATCTACAGAAACCTCCGATCCTTATACCTCCAGTTCCTGGGAGACCTCTGATAATGTACCTATCAGTGACTGAGAACTCGATGGGGTGTGTATTGGGACAGCATGACGAGTCTGGTCGAAAAGAGCATGCCATATACTACCTTAGCAAAAAGTTTACCGACTGTGAAGTCAAATATTCGCAGCTTGAGAAAACTTGCTGTGCTTTGGCCTGGGCTGCTCGCCGACTGAGGCAGTATATGTTGAACCATACTACCTTGTTGATTTCTAAGATGGATCCAGTGAAATACATATTCGAGAAGCCAGCTCTCACCAGAAGGGTCGCTCATTGCCAAATGATTTTAACAGAGTATGATATTCAGTACACGTCACAGAAGGCCATCAAAGGGAGTATTCTGTCAGACTATCTTGCTCAGTAGCCGATTGATGATTATGAGCCGATGAAGTTTGATTTTCCAGATGAAGACATCATGTTCCTCAAGATGAAAGACTGTGAAGAGCCAGTTGTTGATGAGGGACCTGATCCAAACAAAAAGTGGACTTTGTTGTTTGATGGGGCTGTCAACGCCAGAGGAAGTGGAATTGGTGCTGTCATTACAACTCCGAAAGGTGCCCACATACCTTTCACCGCTCGTTTGACTTTTGAGTGCACAAATAATGAAGCTGAGTACGAGGCATGTATCTTGGGTATTGAGCAAGCCATTGATTCGAGAATCAAGACTTTGGACATCTTCGGAGATTCAGCTCTGGTGATCAATCAAGTGAATGGTGATTGGAATACTCTCCAACCCACTCTGATCCCCTACAGAGACTACACGAGAAGACTGTTGACTTTCTTCACAACAGTAAAATTGTATCATATACCTCGTGATGAGAACCAGATGGCAGACGCACTTGCTACTCTATCCTCCATGATCAAGGTAATTCGCTGGAACCATGCTCCCAGGATCGATGTGATGCGCCTTGACAGGGCCGCATATGTGTTTGCTACTGAACTGGTAGTCGATGACAAGCCCTGGTATCACGATATCAAGTGCTTTCTGAAGAATCAAGAGTACCCTGCAGGGGCATCCAACAATGACAGAAAGACTTTGAGAAGATTGGCAGGCAGTTTCTTCTTGAACAAAGACAATGTGCTGTATAAGAGGAACTTCGACATGGTTTTGCTCAGATGCGTGGACAGACACGAGGCGGACATGTTAATGCAGGAAGTTCATGAAGGTTCCTTCGGTACTCATGCCGGCGGACATGCAATGGCTAAGAAATTGTTGAGAGCGGGTTATTACTGGATGACCATGGAATCAGATTGCTTCAAATATGCTCGGAAGTGTCATAAATGCCAGATTTATGCTGATAAGGTGCATGTATCGCCAAATCCTCTGAATGTGATGACTTCGCCGTGGCCGTTTTCTATGTGGGGCATTGACATGATTGGAAAGATTGAGCCGACTGCTTCCAATGGGCATCTCTTCATCCTTGTTGCCATCGACTATTTCACCAAGTGGGTCGAAGCAGCGTCATTCGCGAATGTCACCAGACATGTGGTTGCCCGTTTCATCAAGAAAGAAATCATTTGTCGCTATGGGATTCCCGAAAAAATCATTACTGATAATGGTTCTAATCTCAACAACAAAATGATGAAGGAGTTGTGTCAGAACTTCAACATTCAGCATCACAATTCTTCCCCTTACCGCCCTAAGATGAACGGCGCTGTTGAGGCGACAAATAAGAACATAAAGAAGATTGTGCAGAAGATGGTCGTCACGTACAGAGATTGGCATGAGATGCTACCTTTCGCCTTGCATGGGTATCGCACTTCAGTACGTACATCGACCGGGGCAACCCCTTACTCCCTGGTGTATGGTATGGAAGCAGTCCTACCTGTTGAAGTGGAGATTCCTTCTCTAAGAGTCTTGTTGGATGTCAAGTTAGACGAAGCCGAATGGATTCGGACAAGGTTCAATGAGTTGAGTCTTATCGAAGAGAAGCGAATAGAAGCCATTTGTCATGGGCAGTTGTATCAGAGTCGGATGAAGAGTGCCTTTGATCAGAAAGTGCGTCCTCGTTGTTTCCAAGTCGGAGATTTAGTGTTGAAAAGGATCCTTCCTCCTCAGACAGATCACAGGGGCAAGTGGACTCCTAACTATGATGGACCGTATATTGTCACCAAGGTTTTTGATGGTGGGGCTTTAATGCTTGCAACTATGGATGGTGAAAACTTCACTTCCCCTGTGAACTCAGACGCAGTTAAAAAATACTTCGCATAAAATAGACCCGTTGGACAGTAAAAAGAATAGTCCAGGCAAAAATGGGCATCCCGACGAACCAAGAAAATGAAAAGGTTCGGGAAAAAATTAGGGATTAAAAATGAAAAGATCGTACACCCGGTAAGTTGAAAACCTGAAAAGGCAACTTAGGCAAAAATGGGTATACCGGTGGATTGAAAACCCGAAAAGGGCGATCCAGGCAAAAGTTAGGGATTAAGCGAATGACTGCGTTCTGAGTTAGTTCTGAATCTCATCTCATGTCGATGACTGGAAATTTTCGAAAGGTAGGAAACAGTCCAATCACCTTTTCAGAAGGCTGATCATCTGGAGGATCTTGAAGACGGGCAAGTCATAGCAGAATTGGAACCCAATAGAAATCCATTTCACATTGCCATTAGATTAATTTCTGTTTTTATCTTGTGCGATTACCTCTTTCCAGGGATTGCTTCCTGATGTAAATGCCTATTCAGAGGCCATTCAATCAATAAAATCATGTTATTCAGTATATCTCTGTTTTCATTTTCATTTTACTGTTTTGTTTGCAAAAATGACGTCCGAATTTTTGATAAACATTGCATCATGACACATAAGGGCTTTACAGGTACATGCTTAATAAACATTTAAAATTGCTGTAAATTTTAAGTGCTTTGGATCGTCTATTCAGAACAGATACCCTCGGGGCATTTCCTTAAAATCCCCTGCAGATGATCGTGAATATCTTCCCCAGTGAAGTCGCCAACAGACGAATCCGGTGTCTTATCCCTGCAGAGCTAATCAGAGTGTTGGATTCTTCAATCCCCAGCAGGTTCTCACCACTGTACTTCCCCAAGCGTTTGTTTCAGAATATACACTCCCCAGTAGAGTTGACAGTGCCAGATTGTATACCCCCAGCGGAGTTGACAGTGACAGACTGTATCTTCCCAGCAGAAGTGGCTGCTCCTTAGAGTTCGAGGCCAGATCGATAATCCCAATGCCAGATCCATATTTTCTTTCCTTGAAGCAGAACCTCGGTACCGTATCAGTGTTTGCTTCCCCTGCTGAGTCATCTGTTGCAGATCGTGGTTGCCAGAACCACTATCGCTTTCCCCAACAGCAGGTTTTCAGTGTTGTTCTCTCCCCAATCTGAATCTCGGCATTTCGTCATTGCTAGAACACCGTGTGGCGGGTCATTTCCCCACAGAATTCTTTGCGCTGTGCATCTCCAACAGCCTTGCCATAGTCCAGAAGATGGTGATCATTTCCCCAGTAGATCCCCTTGCCTCAGCTTGGCATTCTACCCAGCATTTCGCATCCCTGCATGTAGAATCATATTGCATTGCATTCTCCCAAATCGCGTAGCATTTCCATTTTCATGGAGCATTACGCCATTGAAAGATTCAAACATACGCATGTAAGCATAAAACATTCTCGGTATCCCAAGTGATAAGCTAGAAGTTGTTTCCAGTACTCAGACTGAAGATTGTTCATGACCCACCTTGGTTATCCCCAGCAAGTGTCATCGGCCCATGCGTCGCCTTTATTATCATTCCCTATTTCTGCCAATGTTAACAGGCATGAAGTTTTTCGGTATTCAGACCGAAGTGGCGTTCAGGCCAGTTTTTCGATATTCAGATCGAAGTGGCGTTCAGGCCAGTTTCCGATATTCAGATCGAAGTGGCATTCAGGCCAGTTTTCCCGATATTCAGATCAAAGTGGCATTCAGGCCAGTTTTCCGGTATCCAGACCGAAGTGGCATTCAGGCCAGTGTTCCGATATTCAGATCGAAGTGGCATTCAGGCCAGTGTTCCGATATTCAGATCGAAGTGGCATTCAGGCCAGTTTTCCCGATATTCAGATCGAAGTGGCGTTCAGGCCAATTTCCGATATTCAGATCGAAGTGGCGTTCAGGCCAATTTCCGATATTCAGATCGAAGTGGCGTTCAGTCCAGTTTCTGGTATTCAGACCGAAGTGGCGTTCAGGCCAGTTTTCCGATGTCCAGATCGAAGAAGTTTCCGACGTTCAGGTCGATGCAACTTGTGGCATTCAGGTCAATTTTCCGATGTTCAGATCGAAGAAGTTTCCGACGTTCAGGTCGATGCAACTTGTGGCGTTCAGGCCAATTTTCCGATGTTCAGATCGAAGAAGTTTCCGACGTTCAGGTCGACGCAACTTATGGCATTCAGGCCAAGCTCTTGGTGTTCAAACCGATTTTAATAATCTCATATTTTCTGATGTTCAGATCGAAGTCCTTTCCAGTATTCAGACTGATGAGCGGCATTTAGGCCATGGTTATTTCTGTGTTACCATTTATTTTGGTATCCAGTTTAACATTCTTTTTCGATATTCAGACTGACTCTCACCGTACCAGACGGATTCTTCTTTCAAGGCCACCTCTTTGCCGATTCTGATAGGCATTGTCACTTCACTTCACTTCAGTGCAAATTTTTGGGCTTTTATTGTATTCAATCCCTTGATACCTCGAATGTACGAAAGCAGCTGCCATCTTCTTTCCGGGTCTCCAGTTGATTGAATAGGGGCAGCTGTAATACCCCAAAATTTACCCTTCATTTTTCCTGAAAAAAAAAAGTTAAAAATAAATAAATAAATAAAATTAATAAATAAAATATAACAAATTTTTTTGGACTTGGGTCTCCCTCATTTGAGCCCACTACCCACGAAAATCAGTCTATAAATACTGAAGTTTCAGTAGAGGAAAACACACTTGGAGTTACACTGGGAGATTCACTGGAGAAAGATTTTGAGAGAAGGAAACCTAGGAACTACTCTGCAGCGACCTTCAGGCAGCCCTGAGAAGTTCACTCCGCCTCACACAAACCCTAGTATTACTTTGCAGATCCGGCCGTACCATTCAATCTTAATCAATCTCTCCAATCAGGTTTGCCATATATCCATCATCTTTATGCCTTTAATTTGAATGCTCTAAATGTATGAGGTATTATGGGTGAATTTGATACCCTTTTGATGCATGTGTTTGACAAGAGGTTTAGGCCTCCTACCCTTGATTGCTATTTGTGAGCTTTTTGTGAATTTTGATGGAATTATTCATGTGGTTACATTTTGATTTAGGGGCAACTCTGGGTTACCCTATTTTGTTTCTCTAACCTGTCTTTGTGTTGCCATGTGTAACACCTCAAAATTTGCCCTCCTCTCTTGGGACTGGCTTAACATATTGCATATCATTTTTAGGTCATTAGGCATTGCATATTGCATATCATGTGGTTACATTGTGCAAGGCATCCTCCTAAGTCTTGATCAGAAGATGAAGAGGTCATGGTGCAAGCTAGGGTTTCATTGGACTGGATCATTAACTGTCTGAGGGTTGTGGTCCAAATTAGGGTTTCTCAAGGAGATTGGTCTTGATCTTGGTTGAAATGATACATCATCATCATCATGGTTTTGTTATCATCCAGGAGATTCAGAAGATTGATCAGATACCTTGAGATTAGGGTTTTGACCAATGGTCAACCCTAATCAGTTGCATTGGGCCAATCAGGGCTTGGCAAGGAGATGGGGTCTATGATGGATATGGGGATCATTTCATGATTGTATTGAGCTTATGGAGGCTAGGGTTTCATCCTTGAGCCATTTCATCAAGAGAATTGGGGCTCAGATGGATCAGTGCATTGCCAAATTCATCTATCAGTTGAAAAAGTCAACTGTGGTCAACTGTGCTTGATTTTATGGATTTGGAGGTGGGAGAGAGTTGGATACACTTCATTCATGTTGAAACAAGTTTCATTTGACATGTCAAAGCTCAAGAATGAAGAAAATAAAGTTAGGACAAAAATTTCCAAAAAATAGAAAGTGACTTGTAATGGAAGTTTCCAAAAGTGGAAAGCTTTTCACCACAAAATTACGTGTCCAAAAAAGCTTCAAATGAAAATTTGTTCAACATGAAAGTTGTAGATCTTGCTCTCATCTTTCCAAAAAGTCCAAGAACTCGAAATTCCCATGTATGGTTGGCAAGTTATGGTCCATTCATTTTCCAAAAATGCCTATTATCAAAGTGGCATAACTTTCACATGGAATGTCCAAATTGAGTGATCTTTTTATGAGCAAACCCCATTTCACATGTACTTTCATGGTGTATGGTCCAAATTCATCAAAAATGGTCAATGCAAAAAGTCAAATTTCAAGTGGACTTAAGTGCATTTTTGGTGTGAATATGTGATTTTGAGCAATACTTGGAATTTGAACATGAGAACCATTCCAACACACTCCAAATACCATTTAGAAGTTGTGTGAACTGTCATGAGCTGTCACATTGCAATATTTGGCAAGGTCATTTTTGACATAGCACCTAAAAATGCAATTACACTAATCTTCCAAATTTTGGATAATTGAGATTAAGAGATGGATTAGTGTGAGGTATAAATGGTTAACTGTAACAGAAAATACTAATCACAATCACAATTCTCAAGATCCATAACAAACTTTCCCTCCATTTTCTCAAAACTCTCAAAATCTCATCAAGCATTTTTGATCAAAACTTCATCAATTCTTCATCATTTTTGCTGATTCTTCTTGGATTCACTCTCCACAAGCCTCAATCTCCCTCTATTTTGCTGAATTGGTGCCAAAAACCTCAAGATCGTGGACTGTTCAAGGCTTGCTCATCAATGGTGATTTGATAATTCTTGCATCTGGATCGTGCTGAAGCTAAACTAGCTATTCCATTCATCTTCCTCAACCTTAATCTCCATCTGTTTTTGGCTTTGGCATCGTGAAACATCAAAATCAACATCTGCCATCATCTACAAGGTATTTTTCGAATCTCCTCATTGCTTCAACTATTACATGGCTTTTGTAGAGCTTGCAACGTAGATGAACATGATGCTCTTAGTTTTTGATTTGTTTAGGTGTAGGATGAGAAATCGTGTTTGGAAGTTTTGTGTTCATATCTTTTTTTTGCTCGATCCCGACGCTGTGCTTAGAGTTAGGTTTAATGGAATACATATTCGTAATGTGCATGATGAGACGGTCACGATGATGTATGACTTGTTGCATTTGGTTGAGATTTGTGTATTTTCAATTTTTCTGGAATGGCGCTTGATGAAGACGATGAAAGCGCGTTCAAATGTGCTGTTTGATCCATATTTTGCCTCGCTGTGTTTGAATTTCTGTTTACCGCTTCCCAGAACCAATCAAAACGCGCCACTGCATCTATTTGAAACGGCGCCGTTTTGCGCTTGTGCTTTAATATTACAATAATGCCATTATCAGATATTAATTAATATTATTTCATTTTTCTTTCTTATTTCTTTTTCATTTTGATGCATGATCTTAGAAAATTCATAGAGACTTCATTTTTCATCCAAATTGAGTGAGACTTTTTGCATTGTTCTCCTGATGATGTGTAGAATTTAATCATGATTTTTGTGGATTTTTTGCACGGGTAGAAAATTAATTGGCTTAGGGATTGATTGTGTGTGTCACATTTGTGTATACCATGCCATATCCTTCATGAAATGATGAGGTTTTCAAATAAATGGATGAAATTTTTTGTGCATATTCTGGACATTTTGATGGTGATTTTCATGTAGAGTTTGTGATTTTTGGATACTTGGTTGTTGAGATATGAATTTTTGAATAGAGGTGTGACAATTTGTGTCACACCAAGCTAGGTCAACTTCATGATTTTATTTAAAATGCTTAGGGATGTCGAATTAAGTTGAAATTTTGCATGCATGAACATATAAATGTCAAGATTACATGTGAATTTTTCTGGATTTGTTGATGGCATTTTCTAATTGATTGATAATTTTCTTCCCTGTGTGGTCATTGTGTGACATTGTGGGACACATGTTGGCATTTTGCTTGTGAAATTCTCATGGTGTATTGGATGAAGATGAAATTTGGTATGAGCATTGTAGACACATTATAGGTCATTGTGGTTTTGATCCCATTCATTTATCTTGTATTGTCACTATTTTATGATTTATGGAAGTTGATACTTGTTTGGATACCATGTGTTGGTTTGCTTGAACTTGTCTGAACTTCTTGATTTTCATTGACCAACTTCCTTTTGTCCAATTGAGCTGAAATTTGACATGATATTCATTTAATGTGTCCTGTTTAGGTGTGAATTTTTGTGGAATTAATTGAATTGTTTTGATATGGATTTTATTGAGATCTTTCTGTTTGGACTTTTGGTGTTGCAAATGACCTAGTTTGTGATAAATTGTGCATGAAATGATAATGGTGATTGATATGAGCATGGGACCAATTGCATTTGCTTCTAATTTGTTTGAATGTGATTTTGGATAATTTTCACTTGCTGTTTAGGATTTTTTATCTCCTTTGGACCCTAGGCTTGGCCTAGTGGTCTAGTTTCTCACATTTGGTTTGGATTTTCAGGTTGAAATGCAAAAGGCATAAGGAGAACAATGCAAGTTGTAAATTGAGTTTGTTTGATGTTGTCAACTAACATTGATTTTGTGTTGTAGGATTTGATGCTTGAGCTTGGGCTCATGGCTTGCACTTGTGTGCATTAATTTGTGTTTGACTGTACAGATTAACATTTGCTGTTTACTGCTGGTTTGTCTGAGTACTGATGATACTTGATTGATTTCAGGTACATTAAGTCGCTTAAAGTTCTTTAAGAACTTGCTTGCTGCTGCTTGGTTGTATAAACCAGTTGAGGTAGAGTCTCTTGTCTTCATGTAGTCTGGAAGACCTGGCTTGTTATTTAGCCAAGCAACTGTCTGAAGTCCTCCTTAAGAGGCGATGTTTGTTATTGTTTACTTTTGTGCCAAGCAGGTAAAGACCTCTATGAGGCAATTGGCGGAACCCAAGGGATATGCAATCTATCCCCCGCTATTCTGTTGAGTCGTCCCTCTGCTCACACCACTGTGTAGATGCATTGGGGCACAAACCCAAGATCTTGTACTTTGTACAGTTGTGTCAGAGTCTTTGAGCGTAGAAGGGTCCCTCCATTCTGGACCCACGCTCCTTTGTCTGAAGCTCTCCCTGGTCAGGGATAAGAGCTGTGAAGTCTAATCTTCACTCACCTCTCATCAGCTTCACCTTAGCCTCTCAATGGCAAGGTTAAGAGCTAACTCTACCTTGTACAGATGACTTGCCTCGGCAGTCCACCCTTGTTTGAGCCTCACTTGACTGGATATAGTGTGTGCTATGTGAAATGTTTGTTTTGTTTGTTGATGCTTGCATGCTTGCTTTCTTCCTGGATAGGATTAGCTTGCTGTTGTGCAAGTAGGTAGAAACCATGACATAGGGCAATGATGCATGATAACACTAGGCTCGAGTACAGCTCCCTGGTAGTGTGTCTCCCCTTGGTTTCTGGCTAGAATTTCTTTCCCGTTCAGAGGAACTACATCGCCCTGATCCTCGTTCCAGACGAGGTATGTAGGCAGGAGACCGTGCGAGGTCTCTCCGGGCACTTTTCTTTCTTTTGTGTGTGTGCTTGACAGTTATAGGCTCGAGTTCCCGACTCCCTATTAACTTGTTGGTTGTTGTGTGCTTGGAAGCTGATGTAAGTCCATCAAGTGGCATTCGGGTTCCAATGTGCGTGTGTTTTGGTTCGGATGCTGATGTAAGTCCAGTGATTGGCATTCAGGCTCCATGTTTTCCTGTGTGTTTGTTTGTTTGTTTGGCGTGCGCGAGCCGAACTATGGCAGCTCTGATTCTCGTTCCAAACGAGATACGTAGGCATAGGACGCGATGTCCTAGCGAGCCCTCTTCCTCTTAACCCCACCTGTGTTGTCTTCGGTGAGTGTGTGTGTGATGTTTGTTTAGCAACCTTTTCTTTTCTTAGAGCGTGGATCCCGCCGAGTACGACGGACGTGAGGGGTGCTAATACCTTCCCCTTGCGTAACCGACTCCCGTACCCTTTCTCTTTGGTCGCGAGACCTTGCTTTTTCCAGGTTTACTCTGAGCGTTTCCTTTCCCTCTTTTGGGATAAATAACGCGCAGTGGCGGCTCTGTGTTGTTTTTGTTTCAGCCCGCCGGTTGTTTTTCGCGGATGCGACAGCTGGCGACTCTGCTAGGGACTGGACAGATGTTGACCTGTGCTGGTCCATCTTCCCTAAGCGAGTCTCTCCTAGCGTTCTAGGATAGTTTAGGTTGCTTTTGTGTTGTTATTTATTGCATTTATTATTCTGATTGTGTATATATTTGCATAAATATTTGCATGCATCATACTATCATGTTGCCGTCCTCTGTGCAGGTGGTTCCTCTGTTTTGGGGTGGGTGTTCTGAGTGGGGCTAAAACCCAGGCCCGAGTATACACCTAGGATTAGTGTGGTCTCGCGTCCCTCACATGTCGGTTGGGCATGATGTTGCGACGTGACATACCACAAGCCGGACGAGGTTCATCTGAGAGTGCTCTTCCTCAGTGGGGTTTTCCACTTTGGTCGGGTTATCTCTTTTGAACTATTGACTCTGGTAACCGATCATTTCCCGGATATTTGGTTTGGACGATCTTAAGGGAGCTACAATGCCACACCCGAAAGGGCAAACCCATTGAGTATCTCCGCCCGATTGTCGAGGCTATTATCCGCCTTAGGATGACCTGATTAGAATTTACCTGTGAGGGGAGGGTGATTCTTTCAGATGCATATTCAGATGGTGACTTTGATGGTGACTTTTGGTTCCGTTGATCAGAGTCCTATTTATAAGTCGGATTTATGGCCATTTATTTCTGAGACGCCGGAGTGTTGTCCGTGTTATTTATCAGTGGGGATCCGTTTATTTCGGGATTCCCCGGGCCGATTCAGATGGTTATGGGTATCTGCTCAGAGGTGTCTGATGATGATGATGATGGTGTATCTTTCAGTTCCGTTTATTTCGGAACCCTTTGAGGTGGATTTGTGGTTACATACTCCTTCAGATGGTTGTGATCGGTTCAGAAGTCAGGGCTGTGATTCAGAGCAACAGATGACCAGATGACTTGGAGGATGGCACAACGCATTGCATTCATTCATCAGCATCATTACATCTTGCATTTACCTGCATCTAACACATGTTTATCCATATGCAGGGACCCTTTTGATCGAGATCCTGGTTGAGAGACTTTCTGCTCAGATATGAGAAGGCCCGGTTTGAAGGATGATGTCGCCTATAGCTTCTTTGACCCAGAGATCAGTGCGTTGAAGGATATGATAGCATTGATTGCACCCGACCATGTGGGGATGTTTCGTGAGATGTATGGGGGTATTCTGAAGATGGTTTTCAGACTCACCGATAGAGACAGGAGCGCCATTCATACTCTTCTCCAGTTCTATGATCCTGGTTTGAGATGTTTTGTCTTCCCAGATTACTTACTTGGGCCTCTGATGGAGGATTATGCTGATATCTTGGGCATTCAGATCAGGAATCAGGTTCCTTTCTATGCTACAAAGGAAGAGCCCGATATTGGAGGGATTTCTCGTGCTCTTTATTTGAGTCCGGAGATCGTGAAGGGAAGTCTGAAAGAAAAGGGGAAGTTGCCCGGTTTTCATCTGAGTTTCCTGGAGGCTAAGGCTAAGGAGCAGGCGGAGTTGGGTAACTGGGAAGGTGTCTGTGCTTTAATTGCTGCGGGCATTTATGGAATCATTCTGTTTCCTAACCAGAAGAACTTCGTGGATATTAATGCCATTCGCTTGTTTGCTCGAGGAAATCCTATTCCTACCTTGATTGGAGATGTCTATTACTCGGTCCATAACCGGAACGAGAAAAGGCGTGGGGGGCTGATTCGATGTTGTGCACAGTTGCTATACAAGTGGTTTATGGGTTATTTGCCGTCTAAGGGTGCTTTTGTTCTTCTTGGCCAGAATGTTAATTGGGCGACCAAGCTGATGGGTTTGAGGGCCAAAGATATAGCTTGGACTCACAGTAGTGGGGCTGGACAGGATTTCATCTGCAGCTGTAGAGGTTTTCCCAATGTGCCGCTTATAGGAGTTCAGGGTTGCATTAATTATAACCCGACACTTCTTAAGAGGCAGATGGGATTTGCTATGGAGCTTCCTCCGTACAAAAGTGAGGTTCAGGAATCTGTGTACTTCCCAGTTGAGGGTAATTAGGCCCAGGTGAAGTAGGTATCTGAGGCATGGCGCAGCATTCAAAGGAAAGGTAAGGTTTCTTGGGGTAGAGCTAATAACAGATCTTTTCCTCCGTTCGATGACTGGCTCAGTAAGAGAGTGGAGCTTACTTGTCTACCGTTTCCTATGGTTGATCCTTGGTATCCGTTGATTGAGGAGACTCCTTCTACTGTCAGTATGGACGAGTTCTTAGAGATGAAGCGGGAGAGAGATCAGTTACTTGCAGAGAAAACGGAATTGGAGATGAGTGTCGCTCGGGTTCAGATGGCTAACCAGGAGATCAGAGCAAAGATGGAAGATCAAGACAAGCAACATGCCCTGGAAGCAAAACGCTTTGAGATGGATACTGCCTACTATGGGAAGGTCAATCAGGCTTTGGCATCTTCAACAAGGGAGCACGACATCACCAAAGAGAGATTGGCTAGAGCTTCACAGGTCATTGAGGATCAGAAGAGGAGGCAAATTCTCGTAAGGGACCAGAGGGATGATAGAGCCAGAGTCCTCGCTGCAGAGTGGGAAGCGGAGAGAGCGAAGATCATCACCGAGAGAGATCATTACGCTGCTGAGAGAGACCATTACTTCAGGCAGATGAAGATTTACCAGAAAGAAGTGGGGAGATTACAGCAGGAGAACACCGAGCTCAGGTTCGCTGCAGAGTTCGCGAAGATGGTTGATGAGATAGGGCCATCTGTGGGACCCTCATCCGGCTAGATCTTTCTTATTTGTGTTGGATTACCGTCAGGCTTGTTGGCGGAATTCATTTTGCTTGTATTTCTTTCCCGATTCTGGAGATTTGTATCTGATTTGATGTATGACTATGGCACTTATTGTGCATTTTGCTATGTGATGGTTATTTTCATTCAGTGATTGATCTTCAAGCTTTATTTGCTTTACCGTATGCACTCACACAAGCACTCACATGGTTGGGGTTATTTTCGCTAAATCATATATCTCTGATCTACATGATGAAATCAAATGCTGGATAATAGAATATTGTTGCCGGATTATTGTTTGTCTCGATGAAGCCAGGGTCGAGAAACAAAGTGTTCCTCATGTGGATAAACACTGCATCCATGCATAATCATAATAACTTGTGTTTTATTTTGCAGGTATCGGTTCTAACGTGCTTGATTGTTTCAGGAATCATTGCTCGCGCTCGCAGAGCTGTACCTTTGCACTCAACCCGTCCTCACAGATACTTCACAAGGCGCAATACTCCCAGACTGATGGATCTACCAAGTACTGATCTCCTCGAGCTGAAAGACAAGATGAATGAACTGATCAACATCATGCAAGGATTTGCAGTTGGTCAGAAAGCTTTGGCTGACAAAGTCTAGAAGCTCGAGCGGGCTTCAACAGCGAACAGTGGTGTGAACCTGGATGGTGTCTCCAACCAGGGGCTGGGATCTAGAGATGGTGGCAAGAGAGCAACGGTGGGTCTGGTGAATAACACTGCTGGAGGTTTTGGTACGGCTGGCGGTCAACAGGGTCAGAACATGAAAGATGGTCTTTTCCCTCCATTCTTTGGTGCTGAAGACGATAGAGAGGAGGACAGGGAGGCTGATCAGTTTTCAATGCACAACGAGCCATTTGGTCAGTATGGTGCCCCACCGCAGAACAAAGAGATTCAGCTGCTGGCTGAGAAAATTAGAGCTCTGGAGAGTTATGCCACTCCTGGGGTGGTTAATATGTCAAACATGGGGCTCGTGGAGGGGATTGTGATCCCGCAGAAATTCAAAGCGCCCGCGTTTGATAGATACAATGGGAGTTCCTGCCCCGAGACTCATCTTCAGGCTTTCGTCCGTAAGATCTCCGCTTACACCATGGACCAAAAGTTGTGGATGTATTTCTTCCAGGACAGCCTGTCTGGAGGCTCACTGGAGTGGTACACCAAGCTCAAGTCCTCAGATATCAAGAACTGGCAAGATCTTGGGGACGCCTTCTTTACACAGTATCAGTTCAATGCTGATATGGCTCCGAGTCGTACCCAGCTGCAGGGTATGTCTCAGAAAAATAGTGAGGGGTTTAAAGAATATGCCCAAAGATGGAGGGAGTTGGCTGCCAGAGTGCAACCTCCACTTGTTGACCGGGAGATGTCTGATCTCTTTATGGGGACCCTGCAGGGGGCTTATGCTGAGAGGATGGTTGGTTGTCCGGTGACCAACTATTCTGATATTGTTGTGGCTGGAGAGAGGATTGAGAGCTGGTTGAAGCTCGGAAAGATTCAGGGTGCAGCCTCTTCTTCAGGGTCGAAGAAACCTTTTGGCAATGGTCAGAGAAAGAAAGAAGGGGATACCAGTGCTGTCTATGCGCAAAGGGGACCCAGTAGGGATCGTTACTTCCAGCACACTGCTGCGGTAACTATTCCTGCTGAGCATCAGCCTGCACCGCAACAGCAACAACCTCAACAACAGAGGCAACCCTTTCAGCAGAGGCCTCAAAGGGCTGGTTATCAGATGAAGGGAAGAGCTATGGACAGGCAGTTTGATAGGCCTCCTGTGACTTATTCCTTCCTGTTCAAAAAGTTGATGGACTTAGGGCTAGTACAGACCAGAACGCTGGCACCTTTGAGACCTGATCAAAGGCCAGCTAACTATGATGAGAATGCTAAATGCGAATTCCATTCGGGTGCTCCCGGGCATAATATAGAGAACTGTAAAGCTTTTAAGCACACAGTTCAAGACCTGGTGGATTCGAAAGCGATCAACTTTGCACCATCTCCCAATGTCAATGCTAATCCCATGCCTGCGCATGGTCAAAGAGGGGTGACTGCTATTTCTGGAGAGAATAGAGTTGGGTTGTCTACTGTGGATCAGTTGAAGACTCCTCTGGCTGAGGTTAAGAGGCAGTTGATGATGAATGGGGTCAACCCGGGCTGTGATATTGATTGTGCTGAGTGCACTGTTGTTCAGAATGGGTGTTCATGGTTGAGGAAGACTGTCCAGGGTCTGATGGACAATGGAAGTATATTGATTGAAAAGAAGGCTGATAAGGGGAAAGATGAGGTCTCCACCATAACAATTTATTTTGATCCGGTGGATTTGTCTACTCTTGCTGAAGCGGCTCCAGTTACCATCACGGTACCTGGACCAATTCCGTATGACAAAGATGATGCCGTGCCTTGGCATTATGGTGGAGAAGTTTATTGCAACGGAGAGAAGATAGATGACCAGACTGCAAGTGAAACCACTATTTCAAAGGTGGATAATGCCGGTACCAGCGGTTTCACTCGTAGTGGAAGACTATTTGCACCTGAGGCCTTGAGGGGAGGAGAAGGAGAAAAAGAGAAAAAAGAAAAGGCTGAGGCTTTAGCCAGGGCAAAAGGAAAAGCTGTGGTGAATGAGAATACTCCAGTGGTGACACCGGCGCCTGTGGGGTCGGAAGAAAAACTTGATGATGATGCAGAGGAATTTTTAAGAATCATCAAGAAGTCTGAGTACAAATTGGTTGACCATCTGCAGCAGACTCCTTCCAAAATATTGATTCTGTCATTGCTGTTGAGCTCTGAGGGGCATAGGGAGGCTTTGCTGAAGATCTTGAAAAAAGCCTATGTTCCTCAAGAGATT
This sequence comes from Lathyrus oleraceus, assembly GCF_024323335.1. Taxonomy (NCBI): domain Eukaryota; kingdom Viridiplantae; phylum Streptophyta; class Magnoliopsida; order Fabales; family Fabaceae; genus Lathyrus; species Lathyrus oleraceus. Next base: position 111,258,049 of record NC_066581.1, on the reverse strand, counting down.
ACAATTAATCAGTTGGAAACGGTCGTGTCTAACGTGCATGCCAGCCATGGGTTGGGTTTTACAGACATGGATCTAACTGTGGATGGAAGGAATCACAACAGGGCACTACACATTGCTATGGAATGTAAAGGGGTCGTGCTTTCGCATGTGTTGGTTGATACCGGCTCCTCTTTGAATGTGTTGCCGAAGAAGGCTCTGGCGAAGCTTAATTGTGATGGGCTGATTCTGACCCCGACAGATTTGATTGTGCGGGCGTTTGATGGGTCAAAGCGGGCCGTGTTCGGAGAGGTTGAGCTGCCAGTGAAGATAGGCCCAGAGGTGTTTAAGTCAACTTTCTACGTCATGGATATTCAGCCGGCATACAGTTGCCTGTTGGGTCGACCATGGATTCATGCTGCTGGGGCAGTGACCTCGACTTTGCACCAGAAGCTGAAGTATATCTGGGAAGGCCAAGTCATCACTGTGTGCGGAGAAGAGGACATCTTTGTCAGCCACCTGTCCTCATTCAAATACGTGGAGATGGACGGCGAAATCTGGGAAACGCCAAGTCAAGCGTTCGAAACCGTTAAGGTGGAGAATGCTCTTTTTGCCAAAGAGGAGGAAAAACCGTCCATTTCTTCATACAAGCAGGCCGCCGAGGTGGTGAAGAATGGAGAGGCTCCTGGTTGGGGCAGAATGATGGATGTGCCCGCTAAGAAGGACCGCTTCGGGGTGGGGTATCAGCCGAACAGAGGCTCGTCTGGACAAGGCAGAGGACGTCGTACGTCGGTCACCTTCACTAGTGCCGGAATGCTGGATCCAGATCACATCTGCATGATGAGTGAGGAAGCTGATAGTGACTGTGAAATCGACCAATGGATAAAGCCGTGCGCACCAGGGATGGGACTCCAGAACTGGAAGGCTGAAAAGATCATCCGGGTCACTCTGCTGGAAGAGTAATATTTTCCTGTTTTGATTTTATATGCATGAAAGCCATACGTGTTGCCTGACACGTAATGGTTCATTGTAAGGGCCACCTCATGTTTAAATTTGCAAATTCGCATCATTAATAAAAGGATGTTTTTTAGTTAAAAGCGTTGTTCCCTGTTTTTCATTTATTTTTGCAGTTTAAAAATAAAACAGAATAAAAATGGGAATGTTTTCATTTTTCTTTTTTAATTTTGTCTCACACCGGTTCTAAGCAATGCATGAATCAACATTCCTGCAGATGCGATCAATCTCCGGATCTCATTGATAACAATCCTGTTACACTCTTGTATGACTTCGACAACCCAATCTATCTTGCTGAAGAAGAAGACGAAGAAGATTGTGAACTGCCAGGGGAATTGGCCAGGTTGTTGAAACAAGAGGAGAAGGTGATTCATCCGCATGAAGAGCAGATTGAAACGGTGAATCTGGGTACCGACGAGGTCAAGAAAGAAGTAAAAATCGGGGCTGCTTTGGAGGAAAGTGTCAAGAGCAGAATGGTAGCATTGTTAAGAGAGTATGTCGACATCTTTGCCTGGTCTTATCAAGATATGCCAGGGTTGGATACCGATATTGTTATGCACAAGCTACCGTTGCGAGCAGATTGTCCTCCAGTGAAGCAAAAGTTGCGCAGAACTCGACCTGACATGGCGATGAAAATTAAAGAGGAAGTGCAGAAGCAGTGGGATGCTGGTTTCCTTGCTGTCACTAATTATCCGCCTTGGGTCGCGAACATCGTGCCAGTCCCGAAGAAGGATGGGAAGGTGAGAATGTGTGTGGACTACCGAGATCTGAACAGAGCTAGTCTGAAAGATGATTTTCCACTACCTCACATTGATGTGTTGGTAGATAATACAACTCAATTCTCGGTGTTTTCCTTCATGGATGGCTTTTCTGGCTATAATCAAATCAAAATGTCGCCAGATGATATGGAGAAAACAACGTTCATCACACCGTGGGGTACCTTTTATTACAAGGTGATGCCATTCGGTCTCAAGAACGCCGGTGCTACTTATCAGAGGGCCATGGTGACTTTGTTTCATGATATGATTCATCATGAAATCGAATGCTATGTTGATGACATGATAGCAAAGTCCCAGACGGAAGAGGGGCATTTGGTAGATCTGGCCAAGTTGTTCGACCGGCTGAGACAGTTCAGACTGAGGTTGAATCCGAACAAGTGCACTTTCGGAGTGCGGTCCGGTAAATTACTGGGGTTCATTGTGAGTGAGAAAGGAATCGAGGTTGATCCTGCAAAAGTAAAAGCAATAAGAGAAATGCCTGAACCGAGAACGGAGAAGGAGGTTCGTGGTTTCTTAGGTAGATTGAACTACATTTCACGGTTCATATCTCATCTAACAGCCACGTGTGAACCAATTTTCAAATTGTTGAGAAAAGATCAAACGGTCAGGTGGAATAATGATTGCCAAGCGGCATTTGAAAAAATAAAAGAATATTTGCAGGAGCCTCCGATTCTGATGCCTCCTGTGGAGGGAAGACCGTTAATTCTGTACCTGACAGTCCTCGAGGGGTCTATGGGGTGCGTATTGGGGCAGCATGACGAGTCTGGTCGAAAAGAGCATGCCATATACTACCTTAGCAAAAAGTTTACCGACTGTGAAACAAGATATTCACTGCTCGAGAAAACTTGTTGTGCTTTGGTCTGGGCTGCTCGCCGACTAAGACAGTATATGCTGGTTCATACCACTTTATTGATTTCCAAGATGGACCCAATCAAGTACATTTTTGAGAAGCCAGCATTGACCGGACGGGTTGCGAGGTGGCAAATGATTTTGACAGAATATGATATACAGTATACCTCTCAGAAGGCGATTAAGGGGAGTGTATTGTCTGATTACCTCGCTCAGCAACCCATTGATGATTATCAACCGATGAAGTTTGAATTCCCTGATGAGGACATCATGTTTCTCAAATCGAAAGATTGCGAGGAACCGATCCCGGAGGAGTGGCCTGACCCTGAATCCGAATGGATTCTGATGTTTGATGGGGCAGTTAACGTGAATGGAAGCGGTGTTGGTGCTGTTTTGGTTACGCCGAAAGGATCCCACATTCCTTTTGCTGCCCGGCTAACATTTGAGTGCACCAACAACGTGGCTGAATATGAAGCTTGTATATTGGGGATTGAAGAGGCGATTGATTTGAGGATCAAGAACCTCGTCATATACGGAGATTCAGCTCTGGTGGTTAATCAGGTTAACGGAAAATGGTATACGCATCAGTCTCATTTAGTGCCATACCGGGATTACACGAGGAGGTTGTTGACGTTTTTCACCAAGGTGAAGTTGCATCATGTGCCCAGAGAGGAAAATCCTTTGGCAGATGCTTTGGCTACTCTGGCCGCCTTGATTAAAGTACAATGGTGGAATCAGTTCCCCAGTATGGAGGTGGGTCGTCTGGATAGACCGGCTTATGTGTTTGCTGTTGATACAGCGCCTGATGATGAGAAGCCGTGGTATTACGATATCAAGCGCTATCTGGAGACTCAAGAGTATCCTGAGGGAGCATCGAAAAAGGACCGAAAGACTCTGCGGAGGTTGGCCATGGTGTTTTACCTGAATAAGGATGGGGTTTTGTATAAGCGGAATTTTGATTGGGTCTTGCTCCGATGTGTTAATGATAGAGAAGCAAGCCAATTGATGAAAGAGGTTCATGAAGGATCGTTTGGTACCCATGCCAGTGGGAATGCAATGGTAAAGAAGCTGCTGAGAGCAGGTTATTATTGGATGACAATGGAGGCCCAATGTTTTAATTTCGTGCGGAAGTGTCATAAATGCCAGATTTATGCTGACAAGGTGCACGTGCCTCCTAATCCGTTGAGCTTAATGTCGTCTCCATGGCCGTTTGCTATGTGGCGTATTGATATGATCGGAAAGATTGAGCCTACAGCTTCGAATGGACACAGGTTCATATTAGTGGCTATTGACTACTTCACCAAGTGGGTAGAAGCAGCCTCTTATACGAATGTGACGAAGCAGGTCGTTGCCAGGTTTCTCAAGAGAGACATCATTTTCTGATATGGGGTTCCCGAGAGAATCATTACTGATAATGGTTCTAATTTGAACAATAAGATGATGGCAGAGCTGTGCCGGGAATTCAAGATTGAGCATCACAATTCTTCTCCCTATCGTCCGAAGATGAATGGGGCGGTTGAGGCAGCCAATAAGAATATAAAGAAGATTGTGCAGAAAATGGTGGTAACCTACAAAGACTGGCATGAGATGTTGCCGTTTGCATTGCATGGGTATCGAACGTCGGTGCGTACATCTACTGGGGCAACTCCTTTCTCATTGGTATATGGAATGGAGGCTGTATTACCTGTTGAGGTTCAGATTCCCTCTTTGAGAGTCCTGATGGACGTCAAGTTGCAAGAGGCTGAATGGGTAAGGACCCGGTATGAAGAGTTGAGCCTGATTGAGGAAAAGAGGCTGGCAGCCATCTGTCATGGGCAGTTATACCAGCGGAGGATGAAGCGTGCTTTTGACAGAAAGGTACGACCTCGGGTATATCACGTAGGTGATATGGTGCTGAAAAGGATCCTTCCTCCTCAAAACGATCGAAGGGGCAAATGGACACCGAATTATGAGGGTCCATTCGTGGTCAAGAAGGTTTTCTCTGGCGGAGCCTTGTTGCTGACGACCATGGATGGCGAGGATTTTCCATCCCCTGTGAATGCGGACGCAGTTAAAAAATACTTCGTATAAAAAGACCCGCTGGACGAAAAGAATAAAATAGTCCAGGCAAAAATGGGCATCCCGACGAACCAAAAACAGAATGAAAAGGTTCGGGCAAAAATTAGGGATATAAAAAGAAAAACCGTACACCCGACAAGTCGAAGACCTGAAAAGGCGACTTGGGCAAAAAAGGGCGGTCCAGGCAAAAGAGGGATTGAAACGAACAACTGCGTCTAGCATGATCGTTTGCGCTTTGGTTAAAGCATCATGGATAATACCCGGTGGGGATCAATCAGAAACGTCTGGCTCGTAAGGCAGAAAGCACGGAGAGTCTGAGGACATATGGGGTGTAACCGAGTTGGAACTCGATGAGATCACGGGTTTCACATTGCCATTAGGATAGATTTTTCCTTTTGTGCGCAATTACCTCTTTTCAGGAATTGCTTTCTTTGTATCGCTCAATTTGAGCCACACAATTTTCAATCAATAAAATGCACATTCAGTCAAATAATTTTGTTTTTGTCTTTCACTACCGCTTTGATTGCAAAAACATCCAGATTGTTTGTGATAAAGAATCTTGCATTTTAAGACATACAGGTCCCTTCCAATGCATGCTTATAAGATTGAAAGCTTGAAATCTTATTCGGAAGGTTGAGTGACCCAAGTGTTGAAATCTTGACACGCCTGGGTGTAGCACCTCAAATTTGCACCTATCATTATACATACATTTTCATATTAGGTCATAGCATATCATGGTCCATTGCATAACATTTGCATTGTCCCTCAGTTGCCTCAAGAGCAAGCAATCAAGAATTAGGTCAAACTAATCTCCTGATCAGTCAACCAAGCAAGCAAAGGAATTTCTCATTGAATCAAGGCCTTGGGGTTTGTCCAACAAGTTCACATGGCTTGGAGGTCTATTTGAAGTATTTTGGTCAAGGGTTAAGGGCTCAGAGGTCAGCAGTTCATGCCCAGACAGTCAAAAACCCTAAGAAAGTCAACTGTCAGTCAAGGCAATGGTTGGTGGTCATTCTTGTGGAATTTGGGCACCATGGTCAATAATCAAGAGTTCATACAACTTGGGACATCATTTGAAGTCAATTTCTCAAGGAATTAGGGTTTTGAAGTCATCAGTCAATGCACAATCAATCAGAAACCCTAAAAGTCAACTGTTGGTCAACTGTCCATTTAATTAGTGATTGGATGATTGGAATTGGTTTGTGAGAGTTCATTCATGTCCAAATAGTCATCATATATCATGCCAAACACCATCATGGAAGAATTTGAAGCCAGATCATGAATTTCCCAAAACGGAAACTGGGCCTGTAACTGAAACTTACCAAAAATGGAAAGTTTTGATCCTCAAACTTACATTGTGATACAAGCCTCAAATGAATTTTTGCCCAACATGAAAGTTGAAGATCTTGTTCTCCCATTTCCAAAAAGTCCAAGAACTCTCAATTCCCATGTGTGGTTGGCAAGTTATGATTGAATCGATTTCAGAAAATCTTGAACTTCAAAAGGCCATATCTCTCAAACCGTTTGGCCAATTTTGGTGGGGTTTTTTCCTACAAGTCACATTTGATCCCCTCTTTCCAAAAATATAAATTTCATGAGCCAAAACTTCACCAATCAAAATGGCATATTTTGACCTTTTTCATTTAAATGTAAGTTTGACCAAGAGTTGACTTTTTGATTTAAACATTTTTTCAACATTTGGCCAATTGGAACAGCTCATAAATGTCATTTAGAATGTGTTTGCAAGCTCAATTATGCAGTACATGAAGCCATTCTTCAACTTGCTTGAAATTTGGATAAAAGTACAATTACACCATGCCATCCATACTTGCACTTTAGCCATGCCTTGTACTCATCAAAACAGAAAATTTAGAGGCCATTCTCTGTCATTATGAATAGATTTTGCAGCCAAAAAAACCAGCAAAACAAGAGGCCATGCCAACTTGCTTAAATTTTGGAACAAAAGGACATTTCCACTCCATACTTCCATACCATGCCTTGTACTATCCAACAGAATTTTGGGAGATCATTTTTCTGTCATTAGAAACATTAGTAGCAGCAGCCATAAGACAAGAGATGACAGAAAACTCATTCTAAAAAAAAGCTTCATTTTTACACTTTTGCAAAAATCTGTCAAAAAGTCTCAAAGAGACTAAGCTTTGCCTTACCTAAAACATCATCAAAACAACATATGGAGCTCATTCAAACATGGTTTCTTCAACTGTAAAGCTTCATTCCCGACTATTTTCTACATGAACTCAACAATGGCAGTCCGAGTTCTAGACCTTTTCAAGTCGTTTCAAGCCAAACTCCTTCACTCATTCATCATTTGGAGGCTTATTGAGCATCTGTTTTAGGCCAACAACACCAAAAAACCACGATTCATCTCAGTTCCCCAAAACTGGTATGTATTTCGAATCTCTCTTCTATCAAAATGATGCTATGCTTTTTGAAGAGTGCACCTTCCTGATCATTATGAGCTTTGAGTCACTGAAAACGGTTGAGTATTTGTGGAGTTATGTTGTCTCAAAGTTTCATATGTGAATATGTTTTGGTTTGTTTCTCTCATGTTAGCATAAATCATTGAAAACTATTGTTGGATTGTGAACATGTGATGGAAGATGCACGTATTGGTATACCTGTTTTTGAATTTGGAGAAAAAAAAAATTTGGAAGATGCATGTGATGTGAACATGTGATGGAATATGTTACTGTAATATGTTTTCTGTTTTCTGCAATTTGTGTACTGTAGCGTTTGTAAATTGCATTGCCATAAGCCATTGAATAAATTCCAAAAGGCCTGGGGCGAGGGGGATTCGAACCCCAGACCCTTGCTTCAAATACCAAGTGTTTTACCACTGGGGCGCGATGCCAATTCAATTATTAAATGCCTTGTAAAATATATATTTAAAAAGGAGCGCTGCTACTGGGCGCGTTGACCGGGGCGTTGACCCCCCCCCCCCATTGTTTCTTTATTTATTCCATTAATCCATTTAATTTTCAATTTTTATTTCATTTAATCACTCAAACTTACAAAAATCATAACTTGTTCATTTTTAATCCAAATTTAATGGGATTTTTTGTGTTGTGTCCATCTTGATCTCTAGTTTTTTGTCATATATTTTCCAGAATTTTTTCATGGTCGAATTTTAAATGGTGCTAGGGTTTGTGACATGTGACCAAATTTTGTACACTTTGCCAAATCAATTGTGAAATGATGAGAATGTATCCAATGGCTCCCAAATTTTTTGTTCTTAAACTAGACACACTCATCGTGATTTTGGTGTAGAGTTTGTGAATTTATCATTTGTAGTTTGTGAGATATGATTTTTTGAATTAGGGTGTGACAATTGGTATCACACCATTGATGTCCAACTTCATGATTTTCATTGCCATGCTTCTTGACCTCCAAATGACTTGGTTTTTTGCATGAACTTACTCTTGTATGTTTAGTTTACATGTGAATTTTCTTGGATTTAATTGAACTATTTTCCATTTGTTTGAGATTTTTCTTCCCTGCCTAGTCAAATGTTGACTTTGTGTGACACATGTTCCCATTTCATTTGTGAAATTCTCATACTTTATTGGATGGACATGAAATTTTACATGATATAACTAGACATCCTCATCTTTACCATGGTTTTGATCCCATTCATTTATCATACACCATTCTTGACTTATGATTTTTCTAAGTTGATGCATGTTTGGTTGACTTCTTTGAGCATGTTCAAAATTGCTTTGACTTTCTGATTTTCATTGACTGCCTTCCACTTGTCCAAATGGGATGAAATTTGACATGCTTACCATGCTATGTGTTAGGTTTGATCATGATTTATTTCGTGATTTTTGGAAAATGTTTAGATTGCTTTTGAGTTAAGTCTTTCTGTTGACTTCTATGAGCTTCTGTTTGCCATGTTTTGACCTAAGTGGTTCATGAAATGATGATAGTGATTGATATGGATGTGAGCCCAATTGGTTTTGTTTCCTAATTGTTTGAACATGATTTTGGATACTTACCCCTTGCTGTTTTTACTTTCTCATTCACTTTTGACCCTAGGCTTGCCCTAGTGGTCCTGTTACTCACCTTTGAGTTTGTGTTTTCAGGTTGACCATCAAATGGCCATTAAGACCAATTCTTTTGATTGAGCTTACTCAAGTATCATTGTCTAACCTCTTTGTTTTGTAGGTGGCTTGGCTCACATGCCTTAAGCCTTGTGCCTTGCACATCCATGTGCCCCTAATTGACTGTTGGTGTCTGTTTCTGTTTGCTTTGTTTGAACTTGTATACTAACTGTGCTTGACTGATTTCAGGTACTTTAGTTGCTTTTAGTTCCTTGTGAACTTTTGCTTTGCTTTGCTTGTATAAGCAATTTGCATTGAGGTATGTCTCTTTTACTTCATGTAGTCTGGAAGACCTGGCCTGTTACTTGGCCAGGCAACTGTCTGAAGTCCTCCTTAAGAGGCAATGTTTGTGATTGTTTAATTTTGTCCTCGCATAGAGTCAAAGTCCTCCTAAGTGAAGAGGCAATTGGTGGAAGGTAGGGATATGCAATCTATCCCCCACTATTCAGTGTGTCATCTGCCTTGCTCACACCACTGTGTTGATGCATTGCGGATACAAACCCAAGATCTTGTACAATTGCACAGTTGAGTCAGTTTTAAATGTGTAGAAGGGTTCCCACTTTCTGAACCCACACATTCTTGTCTTGAGCTCTCCCAGGCCAGGGATAAGAGCTGTGAAGTCTTACCTTCACCCACCTTTCATCTGCTTCACCTTAGCCCCTCAATGGCAAGGTTAAGAGCACACTCACCCCATTCCAGAGGTTTGTTTGTTGAGGTTGATATGACCCCTTGACTAAAACCTAACCCTTGTTTGAGCCACTTGTTTGTGTATAGCGTGTGCTATCTGTGCTTGTAGGATTGTTTGGCTTGCTTCCTGTGCAAGTTAGGATTGTTTGACTTGCTTCCTGTGCAAGTTAGGATTAGTTTAGACTTGCTTCCTGTGCAAGTTAGTTTTTGCTTGGCTTGCTTCCTGTGCAAGTTAAGTGTGCGTGGCTTGCTTCCTGTGTGAGCCATGCTTAGGATAGGTCGGCCCGCGTGCCATTTAGCTAGAAACCTTAACTTAGGGATGATTTTGCATGACAACATCTAGGCTCGAGTCGTAGTCTCCCTAGAGTTGTGTCTCCCTCTGTTATCTGGTTAGGCTAGTCCTTTATCCCTCCGTAGGGGAACTACATCGCCCTGATCTTCATACCAGATGAAGTATGTAGGCAGGAGATTGAGCTGATCTCTCCGGGCGCCCTTTCTTTCTTTTGTGTGTGTTGTCTGACAGTTGCTAGGCTCGAGTGCCTGACTCCTTAGCAATTTGTTGTCTGTCTGTTTGAGTGTGTGCTTGACAGTTATAGGCTGAGTCCCCGACTCCCTATCTATCTGTTGTGTGCGTTTAGGTTCGGATGTCAATGTAAGTCCAGTGATTGGCATTTGGGCTCCATGTTTGCCTCTTTGCGTGTGTTTTAGGTTCGGATGCTGATATAAGTCCAGAGATTGGCAGTCGGGCTCCACGTTTGCCTGTGTCTGTTTGTTTGTTTGTGTGCGCGTCAGCCGAGCTACGAATGCTCTGATTCTTCTCTCGTCCGAGAAGATACGTATGCATAGGATGCGATATCCTAGCGAGCACGTGTCGTTTCCCAGTCCGAACTACTTGGACTCTGATGTCTATGCCTGATAGACTAAGTAGGCCCAGGATGCGACATCCTGCCGAGTCAGTTTCAGTCAGTTTCTTTTGTCTCTTTTCAGCCAGTGTGTGTGTTTGAGCAGTGTTTAGCAACCATTTCCCTTCCTATTGTGCGTGGATCCCGTAGAGTACTACGGATGCGTAGGGGTGCTAATACCTTCCCTTCGCATAACCGACTCCCGAACCCATCCTCTTTGGTCGCGAGACCATGTTCTTTTCCCAGGTTTACTCTGAGCGTTTCCTTTCCCTCTTTTGGGATAAATAACGCACGGTGGCGGCTCTGTTGTTCTTTCTTTTCCCGCCGGTTTTTCGCGCGATGCGACAGCTGGCGACTCTGCTGGGGACATAGAGAAGTTGACCTATGCTGGTCCATCTTCCCTGAGCGAGTCTCTCCCAGCGCTCTCTAGGTTAGGGTTTTGGTTGCTTTGTGCTGTGTTTATTTATTGCATTCATTATTTACTGTTTGCATTCATTGTCTATTGAATGCATTTATGTTTGCATTAATGTTTGCATTTATTCATCTGTTCACCTGGCTGGTTGTTTGTTTCTCTCTGTGTGGGGGGGGAGTCAGTTGAGGTAAAAGGTCCAATACCCAGACCATGAGTGCAATCTAGGATACCTAGGAATAGAGTGATTCATGGGAAGCGGGTGGTATGGCGCCACTTAGCGGAACATTGATATCACGAGCAGTTCAGACCCTGGTGGGATGCTGTCGTTACATACTTCGGGTGTGTATATGACAGTATTTTGCGAAAGGTTATTTATGCTGCGTTTCTCTCAAGCTTTACCCTGGCCTAGACTACACCCGTGAGTAGGGAAGGGTTATTCATTATTACAGGTACCGTTGGTGACTCGGTTCTGTTGGTGACTTGGTTCTGTTGGTGACTCTAGTTCAGACAACAGTTTTCGGTTGACCTTAAGTTGGATTTGAGTTCCGAGTTTTGACTGAAGCTTCGACCTAGTGATCAGAGATTGCACAACCAGCCAGTCCAGTCTGCATCATGTGCATCATAGCATATTTATTTTTCAAAAGAAACGCAAAAAAAAAATCCAAAAAAAAAAGAAAAAGAAAAAAACTAATCCCTGCATGCATATCATTTCTCAGGTACATTCCCGAGCTTGTCTACTGATAGAGATGGCAACGGTCCCCGAGCCGAAGCGGAAGACCTGTTCCTACAGTTTCCACCGTGAGCCGTTGACTCCGCTAGCTGAGTTGGGTAGCCTCGTGACAGACGATCGACTGAAGAGTTTTGTCGGGCGGTATGGAGATATCTTGACAGTATTGAAGACGGTAGTAGATCCAGTGCCTCTGCAGACGCTACTACAGTTTTATGATCCAGAGCTCAGATGCTTCACTTTCCAGGATTACCAGTTAGCACCGACTCTCGAGGAGTATTCTATCATGTTGAGTATCCCAGTTCAGCACCAGACTCCCTTCTTAGACGTCCCAAAGGAGGTTGACTTTAGATTGATTGCCAGAGCTCTCCACTTGGGTATCAAGGAAGTCAGTGATAGTTGGAAGTCCAGTGGGGATGTTGTAGGATTGCCTTTGAAATTTCTGTTGAGGGTAGCTAGAGAAGAAGCAGAGAAGGGAAGTTGGGAAGCCTTTCATGCTCAGTTGGCCGTCATGATCTATGGGATCGTCTTGTTTCCGAGTATGCCGAATTTTGTTGACTATGCTGCAGTCAGCATTTTCATTGGAGGAAATCCAGTTCCTACTCTATTGGCTGACACTTACTATGCTATTCACAGTAGGCATGGTAAGGGTGGGGCTATCAGCTGTTGTCTCCCACTTTTGCTCAGATGGTTCTTGTCTCTTCTGCCAGTCAGTGGACCTTTTGTGGATGCTCAGAGCACGCATAAATGGACTCAGAGGGTTATGTCTCTTACCTCCTATGATATCAGGTGGCAATCTTACCGGATGGATGTGCGTAACGTCATTATGAGCTGTGGAGGATTCCGTAATGTGCCACTCATAGGGACTAGGGGTTGCATCAATTACAACCCAGTTCTTTCTCTTCGCCAGTTGGGGTTTGTGATGAGTAGAAGACCACTCGAAGCAGAGATAGCTGAGAGTTTTTGTTTTGAGAAGAAGGATGACCCTGTTAGGTTGGAGCAGATTGGAAGAGCTTGGAAGTCCATTGGTGTCAGAGATGGATCCGTCTTAGGGAAGAAGTTTGCCGTTGCTATGCCCGATTACACTGATTGGGTCAAGGAGAGAGTAGAAACTTTGTTGTTACCCTACGATAGGATGGAGCCGTTGCAGGAGCAACCACCTTTGATCCTTGCTGAGAGTGTGTCTGCGGAGCACTACAAGCAAGCCCTAATGGAGAATCGCCGTTTGAGAGAGAAGGAGCAAGATACTCATATGGAGCTGTACAAAGCCAAAGCTGATAAGCTGCACTTGGCCCATCAACTCAGGGAAGTGCAAGGAGAAGATGCTAGCAGACTGAGAAGTAAGAAGAGATCCTACGAGGAGATGGAGAGTATGTTAGATGCAGAACACCGGGAGCGCTTGAGACTGCAGAGAGCAGAAGCCAGTTATCAGAAGAAGATCAGAGACTTGGAGAAGCAACTCAGAGACAAAGATGCTCAGTTGAAGAAGGAGATGGAGTTGAGACAAAGATCAGAGGACCACCTTGGAGGAGAAGTCTTGGAGCTCAGAAGACAGTTGAAAGAGAAGATCACTCCTTTACCAGATTGCTCAGAATGCTCGCTGTTGATAGACCAGTGCCATTACCTGAAGACCCTCATTCCGGAAGACCGTCTGTCTTAGTTTGTATCTCTGATTGCATTTTGTTGAGAATCACCTCCAGGCTTGTTGGATGGGATTCATTTGCGTGTAAGCCATCTCTTGGATCTTTTTGTTAAGAATCACCTCCAGGCTTGTTGGATGGGATTCTTTTTCTTTTGTACGTTGTTTATTCAGATATTCTGTTGACATTGGTTGTATGCCTTTTTACCCTTATGTGTATATAAGGATGTCAGCATTTCCCTGTATCTGTTTGTTCTCTTGTTGCTGCAGGTTGCCATCTTTTCAGGATGGGTCAGGCTCTTTGAATGCCTGAGAAATGAGCATATCATGTGCATCATACGCATCATTAGCATCATACTCATATCATTTTGCATAACAGGTGTTCTTGATCGTGACTTCTCACTCTTGGTTCCTGTTCAGGCAGGATAGCTGATCAACGTCCGCACCGCTACTTAACAAGACTGAATCGACAGAGAAGTATGGATCAATTTCAAGCTGAGTTGGCTGAGATGAAGGCTAGCATGGCCCAGTTTATGAATATGATGCAAGGGGTTGCGCAAGGTCAAGAAGAACTTCGAGCTATGGTTCAGAGACAAGAGGCTGCAAATCCACCGATCAACAATGCTCCGCCAGAGGGAGGCCCGGTCAATGATAACAATGTTGCTACTGCCGTACCCGTCAACAACTATGCTGTAGGTGATGAGTTGGGGGGTATTCGAATCAACGGTCAACCTATTGTTCCAGATGCCGCTAATGCCAGAGTAGTCCGTGCTCCGGCCCGTAATCCTGCTACGATTGTTGACAGACAAGAGGATATGTTCTCTCTGCTCAGTGAAGACGAAGACATTCTAGGAAGGGTTAATGAGAGAGATCGTAAGGTTGAAGCTCTTGCTGAGAAGATCCGTGCTATGGAAAGTCAAAATTCTCTCGGTTTTGATGTCACCAATATGGGGTTGGTTGAAGGTTTGAGAATCCCTCACAAGTTCAAAGCGCCGTCCTTCGACAAATACAACGGTACTTCTTGCCCTCGCACCCATGTGCAGGCTTATTATCGAAAAATCTCTGCGTATACCGATGATGAAAAGATGTGGATGTATTTTTTCCAAGATAGTCTATCTGGGGCTTCTTTGGACTGGTACATGGAATTGAAGAGAGATTCGATCCGATGCTGGAGAGATCTGGGTGAAGCGTTCCTCAGACAGTACAAACATAACATGGACATGGCGCCTAGCCGGACTCAGCTGCAGAGTCTATGTCAGAAATCCGGAGAAAGCTTCAAGGAGTACGCTCAGAGGTGGCGTGAACTGGCTGCTAGAGTTCAACCCCCTATGCTGGAGAGGGAGTTGACAGACATGTTTACCGGTACTCTTCAAGGTGTGTTTATGGACCGGATGGGGAGTTGCCCGTTCGGTAGTTTTTCTGATGTTGTCATTTGTGGAGAGAGGACTGAGAGTCTAATCAAAGCTGGTAGGATCCATGATGCTGGTTCCTCGTCTTCATTAAAGAAACCCTTCTCTGGGGCACCTCGCCGTAGAGAAGGAGAGACCAATGTTGTACAGCACAGAGGGGGTGTGTACAGAACAAATGCTAACAGAGATCAATATCGTCCAGTAGCTGCAGTGACTATTCCGGCACCTCAACCTCGTCAACAACAACAACCAAGAGTTCAACAACCGCAACAACAACAACAACAGCAACGTCCTTATCAGCCCAGACAGAAATTGCAGGCTGATAGAAGATTTGATCCTCTGCCCATGTCTTACACAGAGTTATTACCCGAACTACTCAAGTTGGGGATGATTGAGTTGCGTACAATGGCTCCGCCTACAGTGCTGCCTCCTGGTTATGATGCAAACGTCTGTTGTGACTTTCACTCTGGGGCACCAGGCCACCATACCGAGAAGTGTCGAGCTCTCCAGCACAAGGTTCAAGATTTGATCGATGCCAAGGCAATCAACTTCGCTCCAGTGCCTAACGTCGTGAACAACCCTATGCCTCAGCATGGTGGGCATAGAGTGAACAATATTGAGGGGAAAGAAGATGAAGATCTGGTTGTTAATGTTGATGATGTTCAGACTTCTCTGCTAGTTGTGAAGGGTCGTCTGCTGAATGGGGGTGTCTACCCGGGCTGTGATGAAGATTGTTTGGGCTGTGCAGAATCTGAGAATGGTTGCGACCAGTTAAGGACCGGTATCCAGGGTATGATGGATGAAGGTTGTTTACAATTCAGTAGGGCTGTAAAAGATCATGGAACAGCATCAACTATCACCATTTACTTTAAACCGTCTGAAGAACGTGGACAAAGGATCGTCAGTGCACCTGCAGCCAATGGTACACCAGTTACCATTCCCGTGCCTGTAACCATCAGTGTTCCAACTACTATCGTTGCGTCTGAAAGAAGGGCTGTTGAGAATAGTAGAGCTGTGCCGTGGAAGTATGATAATGCTCACCGCAATTACAGAAGGGCTGAAAATCCGACGAGACCAGTGAATCAAACTCCAGTGACAATTGGTTTACCGAATAGAGTTCCTGCAACTGTTGGTCCGGCCGTGGATAATGTAGGGGGTCCAGGAGGTTTTACCAGAAGCGGTCGTCTGTTCGCACCGCAGCCTTTGAGGGACAATAATGCTGAAGCTCTCGCCAAAGCAAAGGGGAAGCAAGCTGTGGTTGAGGAAGAACCTGTTCAGAAAGAAGCGCCCGAGGGGTCATTTGAAAAGGACGTGGAGGAGTTTATGAAGATAATCAAGAAGAGTGACTACAAGATTGTGGATCAGTTGAATCAGACTCCGTCCAAGATTTCTATACTTTCACTGTTGATGTGCTCTGAAGCACACCGTAATGCCTTGCTGAAGATGTTGAATCTGGCTTACGTGCCTCAAGAGATTTCTGTCAATCAACTGGAGGGTGTGATGGCCAATGTGAGCACCAGACATGGTGTAGGTTTCACCAACTTGGATTTACCACCTGAAGGGCGAAACCATAACAAAGCCTTGCACATTACCATGGAGTGCAAGGGGGCAGTGTTGTCTCATGTATTGGTAGACACCGGGTCGTCGTTGAATGTGTTGCCTAAGCAGATTCTGAGGAAGATTGATGCGGAAGGGTTTGTGCTTAATCCCAGTGACCTGATCGTTCGTGCTTTCGACGGATCCAAACGTTCTGTGTGTGGAGAAGTTACCTTGCCTGTGAAGATAGGTCCTGAGGTTTTCGATATCATCTTCTATGTTATGGACATCCAGCCTGCCTATAGTTGTTTGTTGGGGCGTCCATGGATTCATGCAGCAGGGGCAGTCTCGTCGACTCTCCATCAAAAGCTCAAGTATGTCTGGAACGGTCAGATTGTGACTGTGTGCGGTGAAGAAGAGATTCTGGTGAGTCATCTGTCCTCGTTCAAATATGTTGAGGTGGACGGCGAGATCCACGAAACATTATGCCAGGCGTTTGAGACTGTGGCTCTTGAGAAGGTGGCGTATGCTGAGCAGAGGAAGCCAGGTGCTTCAATTACTTCTTACAAGCAGGCTAAGGAGGTTGTTGATTCTGGCAAAACTGAAGGCTGGGGCAAGATGGTGGATTTGCCTATCAAAGAAGACAAATTTGGCGTTGGTTATGAGCCTCTCCAAGCAGAGCAGAATAGTCAAGCGGGTCCGAGTACCTTTACCAGCGCTGGGCTGATGAATCATGGCGACGTCTCTGCAACCAGTAGTGAAGACTGTGACAGTGACTGTGATCTGGATAACTGGGTTCGCCCGTGTGCACCAGGGGGGTCTATCAACAACTGGACGGCTGAAGAAGTGGTTCCAGTTACTCTTCTAACAGAGTAATTTTCTGTTGTTTTGTCATTTTGCATGAAAATCCTACGTTCTGCCCAAGGCGTAGTGATTCATTTTGTAGGGCCTCATCATGTTTTAATGATTATCATTAATGAAGGACATTTTTTGAACAAATTTTGTGATCCCTGTCTTTCTGTTTTCTGTTTTCACTTTTTTTCAAAACAATAAAAATGGCAATGTTTTTTGTTTTTGTGACTTTTTTTGAACTCTTTTTCTAAAACAAAGCATCAAACATGCAGAAGCGATCTTATGGCATTCACTATGAACAGTTCTGTTATGGCTCAGTATGATTTCGACAATCCCATCTACCAAGCTGAAGAGGAGAGTGAGGAAGACTGTGAACTCCCTGCAGAATTAGCCAGATTACTGAAGCAGGAGGAAAGGGTCATCCAACCTCATCAGGAGGAGTTGGAAACTATTAATTTGGGTACTGAAGACGCCAAAAGAGAAATCAAGATTGGGGCTGCTTTAGAGGACTCTGTCAAGAGGAGGCTGATTGAGATGCTGAGAGAATATGTGGAAGTATTCGCCTGGTCGTATCAAGATATGCCTGGTTTAGATACAGACATTGTGGTGCACCGATTACCTCTTAGAGAAGGATGTCCTTCGGTCAAGCAGAAGCTTCGTAGAACGAGTCCTGACATGGCAACTAAGATCAAGGAAGAAGTTCAGAAGCAGTGGGATGCAGGTTTTTTGGCTGTTACCAGTTATCCACCGTGGGTTGCCAACATCGTTCCTGTGCCGAAGAAGGATGGTAAAGTCAGAATGTGTGTCGATTACCGGGATTTGAATAGAGCGAGTCCGAAAGATGATTTCCCATTACCTCACATCGATGTATTGGTTGATAATACGGCTCAATCCTCGGTATTCTCTTTCATGGATGGTTTCTCTGGATATAATCAGATCAAGATGGCGCCAGAGGATATGGAAAAGACGACATTCATTACACCTTGGGGCACGTTCTGCTATAAGGTGATGCCATTTGGGCTAAAAAATGCTGGTGCTACCTATCAGAGGGCAATGACGACTCTATTTCATGACATGATGCACAAAGAAATTGAAGTGTACGTAGATGATATGATTGCGAAGTCGCAGACAGAAGAGGAGCACTTGGTTAATTTGCAGAAGCTGTTTGATCGGTTGAGAAAGTTCAAGCTGAGGTTGAATCCGAACAAGTGTACGTTTGGGGTGAGATCAGGGAAACTTCTAGGCTTCATTGTCAGTGAGAAAGGGATTGAGGTCGATCCAGCAAAAGTCAAAGCTATTCAAGAGATGCCTGAACCGAAGACGGAGAAGCAAGTCCGTGGGTTTTTAGGGAGGTTGAACTACATTGCAAGGTTCATATCTCATCTAACTGCTACATGTGAACCAATTTTCAAACTGCTCAGGAAGAATCAAGCGATCAAGTGGAATGATGATTGTCAAAAAGCTTTCGACAAGATAAAAGAGTATTTACAGAAACCTCCAATCCTTATACCTCCAGTTCCTAGGAGACCTCTGATAATGTACCTGTCAGTGACTGAGAACTCGATGGGGTGTGTATTGGGACAGCATGACGAGTCTGGTCGAAAAGAGCATGCCATATACTACCTTAGCAAAAAGTTTACCGACTGTGAAACAAGATATTCACTGCTCGAGAAAACTTGCTGTGCTTTGGCCTGGGCTGCTCGCCGACTGAGACAGTATATGTTGAACCATACCACTTTGTTGATTTCTAAGATGGATCCAGTGAAGTACATCTTTGAGAAACCAGCTCTCACCGGACGTGTTGCTCGTTGGCAGATGATTCTAACAGAGTATGACATTCAGTACACGTCACAGAAGGCCATCAAGGGTAGTATTCTGTCAGATTACCTTGCCGAGCAACCGATTGAAGATTATCAGCCTATGATGTTTGAATTCCCAGATGAAGACATCATGTATCTTAAGATGAAAGATTGCGAAGAACCTCTTGTCGAGGAAGGACCGGACCCAGATGACAAATGGACACTGATGTTTGATGGGGCTGTGAATATGAACGGTAACGGTGTTGGTGCAGTATTGATCAATCCTAAAGGTGCTCATATACCTTTTTCTGCCAGATTGACGTTTGACGTCACCAACAACGAAGCTGAGTATGAGGCTTGTATCATGGGGATAGAAGAAGCCATTGATCTGAGGATCAAAACCCTTGACATATTTGGAGATTCCGCTCTAGTGGTCAATCAAGTCAATGGAGATTGGAATACGAACCAGCCGCATTTGATTCCGTATAGAGATTATACCAGAAGAATACTGACGTTCTTCAAGAAGGTGAAGTTGTATCATGTCCCCGGGATGAGAATCAAATGGCTGATGCTTTGGCTACTTTGTCGTCTATGATCAAAGTTCATTGGTGGAATCATGTGCCACATATTGAAGTGAATCGACTCGAGAGGCCTGCGTATGTGTTTGCAGCCGAGTCCGTTAATGATATTGATGATAAGCCGTGGTATTATGACATCAAGAATTTCCTCAAGACTCAGGAATATCCTGAAGGTGCGTCGAAGAATGACAAGAAAACCCTGAGGAGGCTGGCTGGAAGCTTCTATTTGAATCAGGATGATGTGTTGTATAAGAGAAACTTTGACATGGTCTTGCTCAGATGCGTGGACAGACCCGAGGCAGACATGTTAATGCAGGAAGTCCATGAAGGTTCCTTCGGTACTCATGCCGGCGGACATGCAATGGCTAAGAAATTGTTGAGAGCAGGTTATTACTGGATGACTATGGAATCCGATTGTTTCAAGTATGCTCGGAAGTGCCATAAGTGTCAAATCTATGCTGATAAGGTGCACGTACCACCAAGCCCTCTGAATATCATGAATTCGCCTTGGCCGTTCGCCATGTGGGGCATTGATATGATTGGGAAGATTGAGCCTACTGCTTCGAATGGACATCGCTTCATCTTGGTTGCAATTGACTATTTCACCAAATGGGTGGAAGCAGCTTCCTATGCTAACGTTACCAAACAAGTGGTTACCCGGTTCATCAAGAAAGAAATCATATGTCGTTATGGAGTTCCTGAGAGAATCATCACTGACAATGGTTCGAATCTCAACAACAAGATGATGAAAGAGCTTTGTAAAGACTTCAAGATTGAACATCACAACTCTTCTCCTTACAGACCGAAGATGAATGGTGCTGTAGAAGCGGCGAACAAGAATATCAAGAAGATTGTGCAGAAGATGGTCGTTACGTACAAGGATTGGCATGAGATGCTGCCTTTCGCCTTGCATGGGTACCGTACCTCAGTACGTACGTCGACCGGGGCAACCCCTTACTCCCTTGTGTATGGTATGGAAGTTGTCCTACCTGTTGAAGTGGAGATTCCTTCTCTGAGAGTTTTATTGGATGTCAAGCTAGACGAAGCCGAGTGGATTCGAACAAGGTTTAACGAGTTGAGCCTTATCGAGGAGAGACGGCTAGCAGCTGTATGTCATGGACAGTTGTATCAGCGAAGGATGAAGCGAGCCTTTGATCAGAAAGTGCGTCCTCGAAGCTATCAGATAGGTGATCTAGTGTTGAAGAGGATCCTCCCTCCCGGTGCAGATAACAGGGGCAAGTGGACTCCTAACTATGAAGGTCCGTATGTTGTGAAGAAGGTCTTCTCCGGCGGAGCCTTGATGCTTACAACTATGGATGGTGAAGATTTTCCGTCTCCTGTCAACTCAGATGTAGTCAAAAAATACTTCGCATAAATCGACCCGCTGGACAAAAAGAATAAAAGAGTCCAGGCAAAAAAAGGGCATCCCGACGAACCAAAAAGCAGAAAGAAAAGGTTCGGGCAAAAATTAGGGATAAAATAAAAAAATTGTACACCCGGTAAGTCGAAAACCCGCAAGGGCGGCTTAGGCAAAAATGGGTATCCCGGTGGATTGAAAACCCGAAAGGGCGATCCAGGCAAAAATTAGGGATTAAAGCGAAGACTACAGTCTGAGTTGTCTGTACTTCATCGAGCTTTGTCGTCTGCCATCTCGAAAGATGTGATCTGTCCAGTCATTCTTCTCAGAAAGCAAGGAGTTGGGAGGAAAACTGATGATCTGTGAGTTATAACAGAATTGGGAAATAGTGGATGCCGTGTCCACGTTGCCATTAGGATAGGATTTTCCTTTTGTACGCAATTACCTCTTTCTAGGAATTGCTTCCTAATGTATTTGCCTCTTCAGGCACATCTTCAATCAATAAAAAAAAAAAAATCGTTATTCAGATAAATAGCTCTTATTTTTATTTTTACTGTTTTGTTCGCAAAATGTCCGAATTTTTGATAAGCATTGCATATAAAAAACATGAAGGCTACACAACAATGTGCAGAATGATAAAACATTTGAAAATCATTTTGAATGTTGCGGACACTTGAGCGTATCTTGTCCATACATCCCCTGGGGGGCATTTCGTTGTGCTGTTTTTCAGATTGGCGTCTGTGAGGACGTTTCCTCAACAGATATTTTCCCCAAGCAAGCTTGAAAGCTATCAGAGTTATGTTCCCCTGCGAAGACGTCTGTGGATAGTGTTTTCTATTCCCCAACAGATCTAAGGATGGCCTGTCCCCAGCAGGCCTGTATTTGCCGATTTCCTCCCCGAGTGAGGCAGGTTCATTGAATTTATCCCCAGCGGAGTTTACCTTTTCCCAGCAGCAGTGCCATGCTTCAACATGAGTGTGGAGTCGCTTTACCATTCCTCAAGCAAAGTTCCCCGCAGAGTATTTCCCCCAAGAGGAGTCTCCCCACAGAGTCAGAGTATCTGATCATTTCGGCTCCCTAGCCAGGGTTCATTTGCATTTTGCATGTAGTAATCATTGCATCCTCAAAAAAACTGCGTAGCATTCCCATCCAATATGGAGCATTACGCCATAGAAAAATTCAAACATATGCATTCATGTGTTAACTTCACCAGACCGTATCCCCGGCAGAGGCGGATCATTTCATTCAACATCAGCACAGCAAGACTGCTACAGTTGCTTTTGACAGCATTCAGAATTGTTTATTCCCCACAGAGGTTTATTTCCTCACCCGATGGTGACAGAAAGTTTGTTTCTCCTCAGTGAGACCCCCAGCAAGTGGTCAACCTTGCCTTGACATATCTCAGATGTCGTTTTTGTGATACCAGTAAGTACCCGCGTGTGCTTATTCATTTTTGGTGTCGGTAAACACCATTGTTTCGGTGTCGGTAAACATCGAGTATTTTCTCCAGTCATCGGTAAATGTCTGGTCATCATTTTTGGTGTCGGTAAACACCACTTGTTTCGGTGTCTGTAAACATCGGTACTCTCTCCAGTCATCAGTAAATGTCTGGTCATCATATTTGGTGTCGGTAAACACCATTGTTTCGATGTCCGTAAACATCGAGTCTTCTCTCCAGTCATCAGTAAATGTCTGGTCATTCTTTTTGATGTCGGTAAACATCGAGGCTCACCCAGTCATCGGTAAATGTCTGGTCATTTTTTTTGATGTCGGTAAACATCATCTTTCGATGTCGGTAAACATCGAGTCTTTTCCTCAGTCATCGGTAAATGTCTGACAAATCCCCAGCTAGAAATCCCCAGTAGAGTCATCTGTAAATGTCCTATCTGGTTTCCAGTTGCGAATGTTTGTTTGTCTCATCCCAGTCATCAGCAAATGTCTGGTCATTCTTTTTGATGTCAGTAAACATCATCTTTCGATGTCGGTAAACATCGAGTCCCATCCCAGTCATCGGTAAATGTCTGGTCATTTCTTTGGATGTCGGTAAACATCATCTTTCGATGTCGGTAAACATCGTGTCCCACCCCAGTCATCGGTAAATGTCTGGTCATTCTTTTGATGTCGGTAAACATCGAGTCTCATCCCAGTCATCTGTAAGTGTCTGGTCATTACTTTGTTTCCTTGTTGATAAAATCAAAATCCCCAGAAGTCGTCGGTAAACGTCTTGTCTGGTATCACCACAAAGATTTTATCCCCCCAAGTGGAGATGCCATCAGTAAATGGCCCAGTTTTCTTCGATATCGGTAAATATCAAATTCCCAGTTGCAGTAGCCATCGGTAAATGGTCAAGTTGAAGTTGACATCGGTAAATGTCAAGTTTCTTTGAAGATGCCATCGGTAAATGGTCTTGCTAAGTTGACATCGGTAAATGTCAAGTTTCTTTGAAGATATCATCGGTAAATGGTCTTGCTTCCTTTCTACATCAAAATCTGTTTCCCAGCCGCCATCGGTAAATGGTCGTGCTGAAGTTGATATCGGTAAATATCAAGTTTTAACCATCGGTAAATGGTTTTGCTTTTCAGAAGTTTGTTTTCCCCAGCCGCCATCGGTAAATGGTCGTGCTGACGTTGATATCGGTAAATATCAAATTTCCAGTTTCTAACCATCGGTAAATGGTTTTGCTTTTTCTAAAGCTGTCATGCAGTTTGTCATCGGTAAATGACGTGGTTCTTTGGTATCATATCCAGTCTGTGCAAATTCTACGGTTCTTTGGTATTCAATCCCTGTTTACCCTGAAAGTCTGACAGCCGTTGCTATCATCCGTTCGGGTTCCCAGCTGATTGAATAGGGGCAGCTGTAGCACCTCAAATTTGCACCTATCATTATACATACATTTTCATATTAGGTCATAGCATATCATGGTCCATTGCATAACATTTGCATTGTCCCTCAGTTGCCTCAAGAGCAAGCAATCAAGAATTTGGTCAAACTAATCTCCTGATCAGTCAACCAAGCAAGCAAAGGAATTTCTCATTGAATCAAGGCCTTGGGGTTTGTCCAACAAGTTCACATGGCTTGGAGGTCTATTTGAAGTATTTTGGTCAAGGGTTAAGGGCTCAGAGGTCAGCAGTTCATGCCCAGACAGTCAAAAACCCTAAGAAAGTCAACTGTCAGTCAAGGCAATGGTTGGTGGTCATTCTTGTGGAATTTGGGCACCATGGTCAATAATCAAGAGTTCATACAACTTGGGACATCATTTGAAGTCAATTTCTCAAGGAATTAGGGTTTTGAAGTCATCAGTCAATGCACAATCAATCAGAAACCCTAAAAGTCAACTGTTGGTCAACTGTCCATTTAATCAGTGATTGGATGATTGGAATTGGTTTGTGAGAGTTCATTCATGTCCAAATAGTCATCATATATCATGCCAAACACCATCATGGAAGAATTTGAAGCCAGATCATGAATTTCCCAAAACGGAAACTGGGCCTGTAACTGAAACTTACCAAAAATGGAAAGTTTTGATCCTCAAACTTACATTGTGATACAAGCCTCAAATGAATTTTTGCCCAACATGAAAGTTGAAGATCTTGTTCTCCCATTTCCAAAAAGTCCAAGAACTCTCAATTCCCATGTGTGGTTGGCAAGTTATGATTGAATCGATTTCAGAAAATCTTGAACTTCAAAAGGCCATATCTCTCAAACCGTTTGGCCAATTTTGGTGGGGTTTTTTCCTACAAGTCACATTTGATCCCCTCTTTCCAAAAATATAAATTTCATGAGCCAAAACTTCACCAATCAAAATGGCATATTTTGACCTTTTTCATTTAAATGTAAGTTTGACCAAGAGTTGACTTTTTGATTTAAACATTTTTTCAACATTTGGCCAATTGGAACAGCTCATAAATGTCATTTAGAATGTGTTTGCAAGCTCAATTATGCAGTACATGAAGCCATTCTTCAACTTGCTTGAAATTTGGATAAAAGTACAATTACACCATGCCATCCATACTTGCACTTTAGCCATGCCTTGTACTCATCAAAACAGAAAATTTAGAGGCCATTCTCTGTCATTATGAATAGATTTTGCAGCCAAAAAAACCAGCAAAACAAGAGGCCATGCCAACTTGCTTAAATTTTGGAACAAAAGGACATTTCCACTCCATACTTCCATACCATGCCTTGTACTATCCAACAGAATTTTGGGAGATCATTTTTCTGTCATTAGAAACATTAGTAGCAGCAGCCATAAGACAAGAGATGACAGAAAACTCATTCTAAAAAAAAAGCTTCATTTTTACACTTTTGCAAAAATCTGTCAAAAAGTCTCAAAGAGACTAAGCTTTGCCTTACCTAAAACATCATCAAAACAACATATGGAGCTCATTCAAACATGGTTTCTTCAACTGTAAAGCTTCATTCCCGACTGTTTTCTACATGAACTCAACAATGGCAGTCCGAGTTCTAGACCTTTTCAAGTCGTTTCAAGCCAAACTCCTTCACTCATTCATCATTTGGAGGCTTATTGAGCATCTGTTTTAGGCCAACAACACCAAAAAACCACGATTCATCTCAGTTCCCCAAAACTGGTATGTATTTCGAATCTCTCTTCTATCAAAATGATGCTATGCTTTTTGAAGAGTGCACCTTCCTGATCATTATGAGCTTTGAGTCACTGAAAACGGTTGAGTATTTGTGGAGTTATGTTGTCTCAAAGTTTCATATGTGAATATGTTTTGGTTTGTTTCTCTCATGTTAGCATAAATCATTGAAAACTATTGTTGGATTGTGAACATGTGATGGAAGATGCACGTATTGGTATACCTGTTTTTGAATTTGGAGAAAAAAAAAATTTGGAAGATGCATGTGATGTGAACATGTGATGGAATATGTTTTCTGTTTTCTGCAATTTGTGTACTGTAGCGTTTGTAAATTGCATTGCCATAAGCCATTGAATAAATTCCAAAAGGCCTGGGGCGAGGGGGATTCGAACCCCAGACCCTTGCTTCAAATACCAAGGGTTTTACCACTGGGGCGCGATGCCAATTCAATTATTAAATGCCTTCTAAAATATATATTTAAAAAGGAGCGCTGCTACTGGGCGCGTTGACCGGGGCGTTGACCCCCCCCCCATTGTTTCTTTATTTATTCCATTAATCCATTTAATTTTCAATTTTTATTTCATTTAATCACTCAAACTTACAAAAATCATAACTTGTTCATTTTTAATCCAAATTTAATGGGATTTTTTGTGTTGTGTCCATCTTGATCTCTAGTTTTTTGTCATATATTTTCCAGAATTTTTTCATGGTCGAATTTTAAATGGTGCTAGGGTTTGTGACATGTGACCAAATTTTGTACACTTTGCCAAATCAATTGTGAAATGATGAGAATGTATCCAATGGCTCCCAAATTTTTTGTTCTTAAACTAGACACACTCATCGTGATTTTGGTGTAGAGTTTGTGAATTTATCATTTGTAGTTTGTGAGATATGATTTTTTGAATTAGGGTGTGACAATTGGTATCACACCATTGATGTCCAACTTCATGATTTTCATTGCCATGCTTCTTGACCTCCAAATGACTTGGTTTTTTGCATGAACTTACTCTTGTATGTTTAGTTTACATGTGAATTTTCTTGGATTTAATTGAACTATTTTCCATTTGTTTGAGATTTTTCTTCCCTGCCTAGTCAAATGTTGACTTTGTGTGACACATGTTCCCATTTCATTTGTGAAATTCTCATACTTTATTGGATGGACATGAAATTTTACATGATATAACTAGACATCCTCATCTTTACCATGGTTTTGATCCCATTCATTTATCATACACCATTCTTGACTTATGATTTTTCTAAGTTGATGCATGTTTGGTTGACTTCTTTGAGCATGTTCAAAATTGCTTTGACTTTCTGATTTTCATTGACTGCCTTCCACTTGTCCAAATGGGATGAAATTTGACATGCTTACCATGCTATGTGTTAGGTTTGATCATGATTTATTTCGTGATTTTTGGAAAATGTTTAGATTGCTTTTGAGTTAAGTCTTTCTGTTGACTTCTATGAGCTTCTGTTTGCCATGTTTTGACCTAAGTGGTTCATGAAATGATGATAGTGATTGATATGGATGTGAGCCCAATTGGTTTTGTTTCCTAATTGTTTGAACATGATTTTGGATACTTACCCCTTGCTGTTTTTACTTTCTCATTCACTTTTGACCCTAGGCTTGCCCTAGTGGTCCTGTTACTCACCTTTGAGTTTGTGTTTTCAGGTTGACCATCAAATGGCCATTAAGACCAATTCTTTTGATTGAGCTTACTCAAGTATCATTGTCTAACCTCTTTGTTTTGTAGGTGGCTTGGCTCACATGCCTTAAGCCTTGTGCCTTGCACATCCATGTGCCCCTAATTGACTGTTGGTGTCTGTTTCTGTTTGCTTTGTTTGAACTTGTATACTAACTGTGCTTGACTGATTTCAGGTACTTTAGTTGCTTTTAGTTCCTTGTGAACTTTTGCTTTGCTTTGCTTGTATAAGCAATTTGCATTGAGGTATGTCTCTTTTACTTCATGTAGTCTGGAAGACCTGGCCTGTTACTTGGCCAGGCAACTGTCTGAAGTCCTCCTTAAGAGGCAATGTTTGTGATTGTTTAATTTTGTCCTCGCATAGAGTCAAAGTCCTCCTAAGTGAAGAGGCAATTGGTGGAAGGTAGGGATATGCAATCTATCCCCCACTATTCAGTGTGTCATCTGCCTTGCTCACACCACTGTGTTGATGCATTGCGGATACAAACCCAAGATCTTGTACAATTGCACAGTTGAGTCAGTTTTAAATGTGTAGAAGGGTTCCCACTTTCTGAACCCACACATTCTTGTCTTGAGCTCTCCCAGGCCAGGGATAAGAGCTGTGAAGTCTTACCTTCACCCACCTTTCATCTGCTTCACCTTAGCCCCTCAATGGCAAGGTTAAGAGCACACTCACCCCATTCCAGAGGTTTGTTTGTTGAGGTTGATATGACCCCTTGACTAAAACCTAACCCTTGTTTGAGCCACTTGTTTGTGTATAGCGTGTGCTATCTGTGCTTGTAGGATTGTTTGGCTTGCTTCCTGTGCAAGTTAGGATTGTTTGACTTGCTTCCTGTGCAAGTTAGGATTAGTTTAGACTTGCTTCCTGTGCAAGTTAGTTTTTGCTTGGCTTGCTTCCTGTGCAAGTTAAGTGTGCGTGGCTTGCTTCCTGTGTGAGCCATGCTTAGGATAGGTCGGCCCGCGTGCCATTTAGCTAGAAACCTTAACTTAGGGATGATTTTGCATGACAACATCTAGGCTCGAGTCGTAGTCTCCCTAGAGTTGTGTCTCCCTCTGTTATCTGGTTAGGCTAGTCCTTTATCCCTCCGTAGGGGAACTACATCGCCCTGATCTTCATACCAGATGAAGTATGTAGGCAGGAGATTGAGCTGATCTCTCCGGGCGCCCTTTCTTTCTTTTGTGTGTGTTGTCTGACAGTTGCTAGGCTCGAGTGCCTGACTCCTTAGCAATTTGTTGTCTGTCTGTTTGAGTGTGTGCTTGACAGTTATAGGCTGAGTCCCCGACTCCCTATCTATCTGTTGTGTGCGTTTAGGTTCGGATGTCAATGTAAGTCCAGTGATTGGCATTTGGGCTCCATGTTTGCCTCTTTGCGTGTGTTTTAGGTTCGGATGCTGATATAAGTCCAGAGATTGGCAGTCGGGCTCCACGTTTGCCTGTGTCTGTTTGTTTGTTTGTGTGCGCGTCAGCCGAGCTACGAATGCTCTGATTCTTCTCTCGTCCGAGAAGATACGTATGCATAGGATGCGATATCCTAGCGAGCACGTGTCGTTTCCCAGTCCGAACTACTTGGACTCTGATGTCTATGCCTGATAGACTAAGTAGGCCCAGGATGCGACATCCTGCCGAGTCAGTTTCAGTCAGTTTCTTTTGTCTCTTTTCAGCCAGTGTGTGTGTTTGAGCAGTGTTTAGCAACCATTTCCCTTCCTATTGTGCGTGGATCCCGTAGAGTACTACGGATGCGTAGGGGTGCTAATACCTTCCCTTCGCATAACCGACTCCCGAACCCATCCTCTTTGGTCGCGAGACCATGTTCTTTTCCCAGGTTTACTCTGAGCGTTTCCTTTCCCTCTTTTGGGATAAATAACGCACGGTGGCGGCTCTGTTGTTCTTTCTTTTCCCGCCGGTTTTTCGCGCGATGCGACACTGGGGCACGGTTTTATATAACGATCTGTTTTGCAGGAACTGTTAGATATTTTTCACTCGCTTGCAGGTTGTGATGTGGAAGCTTGTTGGAAAGCAAATCCCCATGGAGTCCGATCAGGGATGAGACGAATGAATATGAAGGGATGACGAGAAGACGTCGAGACGTACGACGATCCTTGATGATAATCAAGAAGACTCTTCAAAGTCGGAAGATTGGAAAGTCTGTAGAAATTCCCCGCAGGGTCCAATCAGGGATAAGCAAGTTGGAAAACAGTGAAGAGACGACGAGAGACGTCCGACGACCTTTGGAATTAATCAAGAAGACTCTTCAAAGTCGGAAAATTGAAAAGTCTGTATAATCCCCAGGAGTTCGATCTTCGTCGAGCGCGGAGCGGTTGGGAATACAAGATGATGGAGCAGAAAAGGTCCAGACGAGTCTGGGAGTTCTCAAAAGTGGAAAGCTGATACGAGATTGGGAGGCGGATACCGTGGTTCGACGAGTCGACGGGTGTTCTGTACCAACTTTTCTCATTTCCCAACTAAGTCTCCAAGCAGAGTTGTGAGGGCTAACTCCCCAGCAGATCCAAGGTCTGTGGATCCCCTAGCAGGGTCAGGATGGTTATCCCCAGCAGGTGTCAAATCAATGCTTCCCCAGTCACCAAGCCTGGAGGTTGCTGTTTCCCCAGCAGAGCTATCTGTGAGCATTTCCCCGGTGAAGTCGACAGGTATCTGTGAGGGTTCTCCAAGCAGAGTCGGGATTGATATCCCCAGCAAGTCGAAGACTGTTGTATCCCCACAGAGTGTTGGTGGTTCTTATCCCCAGCAGTTTCCCGAGCGGATTGGGTGCAAAGGAGGCTTTTCCCCAGCAAGGGTTACCTTTTCCCAGCAGCATCAGTGCTATTCCCCAGCGGGGTGGAGATCGGAGTATTGACGAGTTCCTCAACGAAGTGTCTCGTGCTCCCCAGCAGAATCCCTTGAGGGGGACGTTTTTATGCATTCATCATGAAAAAAATAGCATAGCATGTTGTCGCAACCTGAAAAATACAGTGTGCAAAAAAAACAACCGGCGAAAGAAAATGACAGAAGAGTCGCCACCGTGCGTTATTTATCCCAAGGGAGGGAAAGGAAACGCTCGAAGTAAACCTGAAAAAGGAAAGGACGAGACGGGGTCTCGCAACCAAATCTTGGGTTCGGGAGTCGGTTATGCGAAGGGAAGGTATTAGCACCCCTACGCATCCATAGTACTCTACGGGATCCACTTTTGTAGTTTTTGTCTAAAGGGTGTGGGTTTACCTAACGTGTTTATTTACTAAAAAAGTTAAGAGAAATGACTCGCGCGGATGTCGCATCCACTGCATACGTATCTCATCTGAATATGAGAATCAGAGTCTTCGTAGCTCGGCTGACCTATGAGTTGGGGGGATGTGTGCTCGCTAAGACATCGCGTCTTATGCCTACGTATCTCATCTGGAATGAGAATCAGAGCAAGCCGTAGTTCGGCTAACTACGGGGTTATGGATTGGGTTTTGGACGAACAACGTTACTACGCAATCTACCGGATGCTCGACCTTTGAAGACTTACTCTGCGAAAGCCATGTGAGCCCTCACAAAACTCGACAAAGGGTTAGAGTAGTAGGATGAAATCAAGAGAAAACAATGCCATGGAAACACAAGACAGGTTAGAATAAACAAAATAGGGTAACCCAGAGTTGCCCCTAAATCAAAATGTAACCACATGAATAATTCCATCAAAATTCACAAAAGGCTCACAAAAAGGTATCAAATTCACCCATAATACCTCATACATTTAGAGCATTCAAATAAAAGGCATAAAGATGATGGATATAGGGCAAACCTGATTGGAGAGCTTGATTGAGTTGCGCCCGTGAGTTTTACAAGTTGAGTTCCTTTCAGGGTTTGGAGGTTGCTCTGAACTCTGTTGGCTTTTCTCTCACTATCTTTTCCTCAGGGTTTTGCTTCTCTTCCTTCTTTCTCCAGTGAATCTCCCAGTGTAACTCCAAGTGTGTTTTCCTCTACTGAAACTTCAGTATTTATAGACTGATTTTCGTGGGTAATGGGCTCAAATGAGGGAGACCCAAGTCCAAAATAATTTGTTATATTTTATTTATTTATTTTATTTATTTATTTAATTAATTAATTAATTAAATTTTTATTTATTTATTTATTTTTTCGTTTTTTTTTTTTTTTTTCAGGAAAAATGAATGGTAAATTTTGGGGTATTACAGCTGCCCCTATTCAATCAACTGGAGACCCGGAAAGAAGATGGCAGTTGCTTTCGTACTTTCGAGGTATCAAGGGATTGAATACAATAAAAGCCCAAAAATTTGCACTGAAGTGAAGTGAAGTAACAATGTCTGTCAGAATCAGCAAAGAGGTGGTCTTGAAAGAAGAATTCGTCTGGTACGGTGAGAGTCAGTTTGAATATCGAAAAAGAATGTTAAACTGGATACCAAAATAAATGGTAACACAGAAATAACCATGGCTTGAATGCCGCTCATCAGTCTGAATACTGGAAAGGATTTCGATCTGAACATCGGAAAATGGGCCTGAATGCCACAAGTCGCATCGACCTGAACGTCGGAACCTTCTTCGATCTGAACATCGGAAAATTGGCCTGAATGCCACTTCGATCTGAATATCGGAAAATTGGCCTGAATGCCACTTCGATCTGAATACCGGGAAAATTGGCCTGAATGCCACAAGTTGCATCGACCTGAACGTCGGAAACTTCTTCGATCTGAACATCGGAACACTGGCCTGAATGTCACTTCGGTCTGGATACCGGAAAACTTCATGCCTGTCAGCATTGGCAGAAATAGGGAATGATAATAGAGGCGGCGCATGGGCCAATGACACTTGCTGGGGATAACAAAGGTAAGTCATGAACAATCTTCAGTCTGAGTACTGGAAACAACTTCTAGCTTATCACTTGGGATACCGAGAATGTTTTATGCTTACATGCGTATGTTTGAATTTTTCAATGGCGTAATGCTCCATGAAAATGGAAATGCTACGCGATTTGGAAGGATGCAATGCAATATGATTCTACATGCAGGGATGCGAAATGTTGGGTAGAATGCCAAGCTGAGGCAAGGGATCTGCTGGAGAAATGATCACCATCTTCTGGACCCTGGCAAGGCTGTTGGAGATGCACAGCGCAAAGAACTCTGTGGGGAGATGACTAGCCATGCGGTGTTCTGGCCATACCGAGACTCTGATCGGGGAAAGAATGGCATTGGAAGCCTGCTACTGAGGAAAGCTACAATGGTTCTGGCAACCACGATTTGCGAGAGATGACTCAGCAGGGGGAGCAAACACTGATACGGTACCGAGGTTCTACTTCAAGGAAAGAAACCATGGATCTGGCATTGGGATTATCGATCTGGCATCGAACTCTAAGGAGCAGCCACTTCTGCTGGGAAGATACAGTCTGGCACTGTCAACTCCGCTGGGGATATATAGTCTGACACTGTCAACTCTACTGGGGAGTGTATGTCTTGAAACAACCGCTTGGGGAAGCACGGTGGTGAGAAACTGCTGGGGATTGAAGAATCCAACACTCTGATCAGCTCTGCAGGGTCAAGACACTGAATTCGCCTGTTGGCGACTTCACTGGGGAAGATATTCACGACCATCTGCAGGAGATTTTAAGGAAATGCCCCGAGGGTATCTGTTCTGAATAGACGATCCAAAGCACTTAAAATTTACATCAATTTTAAATGTTTATTAAGCCTGTACCTGTAAAGCCCTTATGTGTCATGATGCAATGTTTATCAAAAATTCGAACGTCATTTTTGCAAACAAAACAGTAAAATGAAAATGAAAACAGAGATATACTGAATAACATGATTTTATTGATTGAATGGCCTCTGAATAGGCATTTACATTAGGAAGCAATCCCTGGAAAGAGGTAATCGCACAATAGATAAAAACAGAAATTAATCTAATGGCAATGTGAAATGGATTTCTATTGGGTTCCAATTCTGCTATGACTTGCTCGTCTTCAAGATCCTCCAGATAATCAGCCTTCTGAAAGAGTGATTGGAATGTTTCCTATCCTTCAAAAATTTCTAGTCATTGGCACGAGATGAGATTTAGAACTACTCAGAACGCAGTCATTCGCTTAATCCCTAACTTTTGCCTGGATCGCCCTTTTCGGGTTTTCAATCCACCGGGATACCCATTTTTGCCTAAGTTGCCTTTTCAGGTTTTCAACTTACCGGGTGTACAATCTTTTCATTTTTAATCCCTAATTTTTGCCCGAACCTTTTCATTTTCTTGGTTCGCCGGGATGCCCATTTTTTTGCCTGGACTATTCTTTTTACTGTCCAGCGGGTCTATTTTATGCGAAGTATTTTTTAACTGCGTCTGAGTTCACAGGGGAAGTGAAGTTTTCACCATCCATAGTTGCAAGCATTAAAGCCCCACCATCAAAAACCTTGGTGACGATATACGGTCCATCATAGTTAGGAGTCCACTTGCCCCTGCGATCTGTCTGAGGAGGAAGGATCCTTTTCAAAACTAAATCTCCGACTTGGAAACAACGAGGACGCACTTTCTGATCAAAGGCTCTCTTCATCCGACTCTGATACAACTGCCCATGACAAATGGCTGCCATTCGCTTCTCTTCGATAAGACTCAACTCATTGAACCTTGTCCGAATCCATTCAGCTTCGTCTAGCTTGACATCCAACAAGACTCTTAGGGAAGGAATCTCCACTTCAACAGGTAGGACTGCTTCCATACCATACACAAGGGAGTAAGGGGTTGCCCCGGTCGATGTACGTACTGAAGTGCGGTACCCATGCAAGGCGAAAGGTAGCATCTCATGCCAATCTCTGTACGTGACGACCATCTTCTGCACAATCTTCTTTATGTTCTTATTTGCCGCCTCAACAGCGCCGTTCATCTTAGGGCGGTAAGGGGAAGAATTGTGATGCTGAATGTTGAAGTTCTGACACAACTCCTTCATCATTTTGTTGTTGAGATTAGAACCATTATCAGTAATGATTCTTTCGGGAATCCCA
The DNA here is from genome assembly GCF_024323335.1 of Lathyrus oleraceus. NCBI lineage: Eukaryota > Viridiplantae > Streptophyta > Magnoliopsida > Fabales > Fabaceae > Lathyrus > Lathyrus oleraceus. Next base: position 111,224,079 of record NC_066581.1, on the reverse strand, counting down.
TAGCGACAAATGATTTCTTTCTTGATGAAACGGGCAACCACATGTCTGGTGACATTCGCGAACGACGCTGCCTCGACCCACTTGGTGAAATAGTCGATGGCAACAAGGATGAAGCGATGCCCATTGGAAGCAGTCGGCTCAATCTTTCCAATCATGTCAATGCCCCACATGGCAAACGGCCACGGCGAAGACATCACATTCAGAGGATTCGGCGGTACATGCACCTTATCAGCATAAATCTGGCATTTATGACACTTCCGAGCATACTTGAAACAATCAGATTCCATGGTCATCCAATAATAACCCGCTCTCAACAATTTCTTAGCCATTTCATGTCCGCCTCGTGTCTGTCCACGCATCTGAGCAAAACCATGTCGAAGTTCCTCTTATACAGCACATCGTCTTTGTTCAAGAAGAAACTGCCTGCCAATCTTCTCAAAGTCTTTCTGTCATTGTTGGATGCCCCTGCAGGGTACTCTTGATTCTTTAGAAAGCACTTGATATCGTGATACCAGGGCTTGTCATCGACTACCAGTTCAGCAGCAAACACATACGCGGCCCTGTCAAGGCGCATCACATCAATCCTGGGAGCATGGTTCCAACGAATTACCTTGATCATGGAGGATAGAGTAGCAAGTGCGTCTGCCATCTGGTTCTCATCACGAGGTATATGATACAATTTTACCGTTGTGAAGAAAGTCAAAAGTCTTCTCGTGTAATCTCTGTAGGGGACCAGAGTGGGTTGGAGAGTATTCCAATCACCATTCACTTGATTGATCACCAGAGCTGAATCTCTGAAGATGTCCAGAGTCTTGATTCTCAGATCAATGGCTTGCTCAATACCCAAGATACAGGCCTCGTACTCAGCTTCATTATTTGTGCACTCAAAAGTCAAACGAGCGGTGAAAGGCATGTGGGCACCCTTCGGAGTAGTAATGACAACGCCAATTCCACTACCTCTAGCATTGACAGCCCCATCAAACAACAAAGTCCACTTTTCGTTTGGATCAGGTCCCTCCTCAACAACTGGCTCTTCACAGTCTTTCATCTTGAGGAACATGATGTCTTCATCAGGGAATTCAAACTTCATTGGCTCATAATCATCAATCGGTTGCTCGGCAAGGTAGTCTGACAGAATACTCCCTTTGATGGCCTTCTGTGACGTGTACTGAATATCATACTCTATTAAAATCATTTGCCAACGAGCGACCCTTCCGGTGAGAGCTGGCTTCTCGAATATGTATTTCACTGGATCCATCTTAGAAATCAACAAGGTAGTATGGTTCAACATATACTGTCTCAGTCGGCGAGCAGCCCAGGCCAAAGCACAACAAGTTTTCTCAGGCTGCGAATATTTGATTTCACAGTCGGTAAACTTTTTGCTAAGGTAGTATATGGCATGCTCTTTTCGACCAGACTCGTCATGTTGTCCCAATACACACCCCATCGAGTTTTCGGTCACTGATAGGTACATTATCAGAGGTCTCCCAGGAACTGGAGGTATAAGGATCGGAGGTTTCTGTAGATACTCTTTTATCTTCTCGAAAGCCCTTTGACAATCTTCATTCCACCTGATAGCCAGATCCTTCCTCAGCAATTTGAAAATTGGCTCACACGTGGTTGTTAGGTGAGAGATGAACCTTGCAATGTAGTTCAACCTCCCTAAGAAACTACGGACTTGCTTCTCTGTTCTTGGCTCAGACATTTCCTGTATTGCTTTAACTTTGTCAGGATCCACCTCAATCCCTTTTCCGCTAACAATAAAACCCAGCAATTTTCCCGATCTCACCCCGAAAGTGCACTTATTCGGATTAAGTCTCAGTTTGAATTTCCTCAAACGCTCAAACAGTTTCTGCAAATTCAACAAATGTTCTTCTTCTGTCTGAGATTTGGCAATCATATCGTCCACATAAACCTCGATTTCATGATGAATCATATCATGGAACAGAGTCACCATTGCTCGCTGATATGTTGCTCCGGCATTTTTCAGACCAAACGGCATCACCTTGTAGCAGAAGGTGCCCCATGGGGTTATGAAAGTTGTCTTTTCCATGTCTTCTGGTGCCATCTTGATTTGGTTATAGCCAAAAAAGCCATCCATGAAGGAGAATACCGAGAACTGAGCTGTATTATCCACCAAAATGTCGATGTGAGGTAATGGGAAATCATCTTTAGGGCTAGCTCTGTTCAGATCCCGATAGTCGACACACATCCGTACCTTTCCGTCCTTCTTAGGTACTGGGACGATGTTTGCAACCCATGGCGGATAATTGGTGACTGCTAGAAACCCTGCATCCAACTGCTTTTGCACTTCTTCCTTTATCTTGACAGCCATCTCTGGTCTTGTTCTTCTGAGCTTCTGCTTGACCGGAGGAAAACCTTCTTTGAGAGGCAAGCGGTGCACCACGATGTCTGTGTCCAGCCCAGGCATGTCCTGATAAGACCAGGCGAAGATGTCAACGTATTCTTGCAGCAATTCAATCAGCCATTTCTTCACATTGTCTCCCAAAGCAGCCCCTATCTTGATTTCTCTCTTGGTGTCCTCGGTGCCGAGATTAATCACTTCAACAGACTCTTGATGCGGTTGAATAACCCTTTCCTCTTGTTTTAATAACCTGGTAAGTTCTTCAGGGAGTTCACAGTCTTCATCACCCTCTTCTTCAGCTTGAAAGATTGGATTTTCAAAGTCGAAACGAGCCATAGCAGAACCGTTATCAATAGGATCCGGTGTTGTGCATCTGCATGAGTGATGGTATGTGCTTATGAGTGTGAACAAGAAGTGAAAACTAAACAAAACATTGCCATTTTTTTTTATTTTGAAAAACTGCAAAAATAGAAAGACAGGGAACGAAATATTTGAATGCAAAAAGACGTCCTTTATTTATGATAAAAAATGCAATTGTCACATAGATGGGCCCTACAATGAGTCATTACGCCCTAGGCGGAACGTAAGACTTGGATATGCATGAATAAACAAAGAAAATTACTCTTCAAGAAGAGTGACTTGGACAATCTCCTCAGAAGACCAATTGTTGAGAACTTCACCCGGGATCTTCGGACGCACCCAATTGTCAATGTCACAATCACTATCCCCCTCTTCTTCGTTGACCGCAGAGACTTGACCATACTGAATGATGCCAGCGCTGGAGAAAGTAATCGGCCCCTGATGAGTCTGAGGCGTTGAAGTTGTAGAAGTTAGAGCTGGCTGATACCCAATCCCGAACTTATCTTCTTTCACTGGTAATTCCAACAGACGCCCCCAACCGGGAGCAATACCTGAATCCACCACGGCCCGTGCCTGCTTAAAGGATGAGATAGAGGCACCCGCTTTAACCTCTTCCACAGACTCTTGGACAGACAAATCTTCAACCTGGAGGATACCTTTGTCGAGCAAGGCCTGGATACCCTGCTGTAACTTCAAACAACCTCCGCCCTGAGTAGCACAATCCAAACAACCCTTCCCACAACCGGGGAAGACATCGGCCTTCAGCAAGCATCCTTTGATATCCAACAATGGAGTCTTCAACTTCAACACATCCTTAATGGGCTTGGCTTCTCCCTCTACCAAATTAACATTTGCACCACCATGCTGGGGCATGGGATTGTTGACGACATTCGGAGCCGGTGCAAGGTCGATGGCCTTTGAATCTATGAGGTCTTGAACTACGTGCTTAAAAGCTTTGCAGTTCTCAATATTGTGGCCAGGTGCCCCAGAGTGGAAGCTACACCTAGCGTTGGCGTCGTAACCCGCCGGAAGTCTACCAACAGGAGGAGCCAGAGTGCGTAATTGCACAAGTTGTAGTTGTTGAAGACTAGAAAGCATCTGAGCGTACGACATTGGAAGGGTGTCGAAACGCCGGTCCATCATCCTTTGCCTCTGTTGATAAGCGGGTCTGTTACCCGGTTCTTGCTGTTGTTGATACTGAGCTGGTTGACGTTGTGATTGTTGTTGTTGTAGTGGTGCTGCAGCTGGAATGGTCACAGCCGCAACATACGGTTGCTGATGATAATTCTGAAAATTATTCCTCCGGTTATCCCTGTTATGATAAGAAGATATGGCACTTGCATCCCCTTCTCTCCTCTTCTGTCCCTGAATGAACGGCTTCTTCACCCCTGATGAGGATCCAACTCCATTTTGGCTCTTATAGGTCTTTAGGTAATTCTCCACCCTTTCTCCGGTAGAGACCACATCAGCAAAGTTGGAAGCATTGCACCCCACCAGACGCTCCAGATAAGGTCCAGGCAGCGTATTCATGAACATGTTGGCCATTTCCTTTTCCAACATAGGAGGCTGAACACGGGAAGCTGTATCCCTCCAGCGTTGAGCGTATTCCCTGAAGCACTCATTGCTTTTAAGAGACAGATTCTGAAGTTGAGTTCTGTCCGGAGCCATGTCTGCATTATACTGGTACTGCTTCACGAAAGCCTCCGCCAAATCCCTCCAGCAACGGATGTGGGCTCTGTCCAGCCTCATATACCATTCCAAGGATGCCCCAGCCAGGCTGTCCTGGAAGAAGTACATAAGTAGCTTCTCGTCGTCAGAGTATGCAACCATTTTACGGAAATAGGCTTGCACGTGAGTTTTGGGGCAAGAGCTGCCATTGTATTTGTCAAATATCGGGACCTTGAATTTCGGTGGCACTCGCACACCTGGGACCAGCCCCAAGTCAGCAACATCTACTCCCATAGGATTCTGTCCTTCCACTGCCTTCAACCTTTCTTCCAATCTTCTAAACATGGGGTCCATGCCAAAGTCTTCCTGAAGCAAAGGGAACTGATCATCCTGACCATCCTGAATGGGTTGTTGATCTAGGTTGATACGCGGGATCGGGATAGGCCCTGGTCCATTGGGACCATTAGCCTCTCCAGCTGGAGGATCAGCCAACGTCTCCGGTTGAGTAATAGGGGGATCCCTCTGTACCAACAATCTAAGCTCCAGCTGTCCTTGAGCCACCCCTTGAACCAAATCCATGAATTGATTCATGCGAATCTTCATCTCGGCGAGCTCTGCTTGTAGGCTCTCCATTGCTCTCTGTTGATTCCTTCGGGTACCGTATCGATGAATGCCTGAGTCAGCTATCCTGCTAGTGGGACACCAAACAAACTGAGAACACTGTGGCGGTACCTGTTATGCAAGACATGCGGATGACTATGCAAATGCAATGACATGTTTATCAATTCCAAAAGGTATTCTACCCCCTTGAAAAGGATAAACATGTGTTAAATGATATGAATGCAAATGATGTGATGATGTGAATGCGATGCAGTGGTATGTCAATCAGGATTGCTATATCTGCTTGAACATCTGTCAGGTTGCACTGTTTGGAGAGAAATTAAGAGCACACCAAACAAAGGTCATGGGATGGATCATGTTATCCTTAATATCAACCACCCATTTTGGCGGATTATGGTTTACACCTTATCAACACCCGAGTTTCATTGATATTAAGGATACCTGATCGGATCAACCATGAATCAAGGGTTTGTCGCAAGTCACGAGCATGGAGTTTAGGTTAAGAACCACCCAAAAGGAGTGTACTAAGGTTTAAACCTGCCAAACATGTTCTACAAAAAGGTTCCCATAGTCATAATCCCATCTTTCGGATATTATTAGAGGAACGACTACTCGTATTCCAACAATATTCTCAAGAGAGACTCTTATGAGTGTAGTATCGCGTAACAATCGTATCAAATCTTACATTTGAACGACTTTCGCACTACGTCCTACGAATAGGCCAAGATGGGTTAGGTAAACTAAGGTCCTTGGCTTCTTAGGTCTATATTGGAACAAGTAATGTCTAACCACAACTTACTTATGTGACATTATTGATCTCAACATGACCTCCACCAAGTGAATGAGCTTGCAAGTCAACTCGCTAAGGAATACTCCACACAAGTTGACAGGACTATGCCATTCTCCTATCTTAAGTGCACTCGAGTTCGGGTATAGAACTCATCTCACAAAGATCACCAAGCAGCCAGCCAACAGAAACAGATACAACAATGATATGTACACAATGTAATAAGGTAAAGCAGGTAAATAAATAACTGTACAAAAGCATGAACACCCAATAAACAAACAAACTACAAAAGCTAGGAGGGACTCGCTTAGGGAAGATGGACCAGCAAGAGGTCAACTTCTTAAACTCCCCAGCAGAGTCGCCAGCTGTCGCAACCTGAAAAATACAGTGTGCGAAAAAAACAACCGGCGAAAGAAAATGACAGAAGAGTCACCACCGTGCGTTATTTATCCCAAGGGAGGGAAAGGAAACGCTCGAAGTAAACCTGAAAAAGGAAAGGACGAGACGGGGTCTCGCAACCAAATCTTGGGTTCGGGAGTCGGTTATGCGAAGGGAAGGTATTAGCACCCCTACGCATCCATAGTACTCTACGGGATCCACTTTTGTAGTTTTTGTCTAAAGGGTGTGGGTTTACCTAACATGTTTATTTACTAAAAAAGTTAAGAGAAGTGACTCGCGCGGATGTCGCATCCACTGCATACGTATCTCATCTGAATATGAGAATCAGAGTCTTCGTAGCTCGGCTGACCTATGAGTTGGGGGGATGTGTGCTCGCTAAGACATCGCGTCTTATGCCTACGTATCTCATCTGGAATGAGAATCAGAGCAAGCCGTAGTTCGGCTAACTACGGGGTTATGGATTGGGTTTTGGACGAACAACGTTACTACGCAATCTACCGGATGCTCGACCTTTGAAGACTTACTCGCCTGTAGTAGAAGGAGTAAACGTGTTGCTTTGGGTTTTAGGGTTTGGGATGCTCGAGGGCAAAAGGCAGTCCTTGACGAAGGAACCGCGCTACCTGCAGGGATATGAATACAAAACACAAAACATGTATCTCAAAGTAAAATGCCACCAAGGGGCTCAAACATTGCCTCCTATCGAGGTCTTCCAGCTAAGAAAGCGATAAAGTATGAGAAAGGGAAAAAATTACCACACGGATAAAGATCCGAAGCTATAGCAGTTAAAGGGGTAAGAAACCCTGAAATGTCTCCAGCTGGACCGTCAAAGGAAATCAGTCAACACGAATAATCAGAATAAAACTCCAGGGGGTATCCCACAAATAAAGTGGGAAACCACGCGAGTGTCTCTGCGAAAGCCATGTGAGCCCTCACAAAACTCGACAAAGGGTTAGAGTAGTAGGATGAAATCAAGAGAAAACAATGTCATGGAAACACAAGACAGGTTAGAATAAACAAAATAGGGTAACCCAGAGTTGCCCCTAAATCAAAATGTAACCACATGAATAATTCCATCAAAATTCACAAAAGGCTCACAAAAAGGTATCAAATTCACCCATAATACCTCATACATTTAGAGCATTCAAATAAAAGGCATAAAGATGATGGATATAGGGCAAACCTGATTGGAGAGCTTGATTGAGTTGCGCCCGTGAGGTTTACAAGTTGAGTTCCTTTCAGGGTTTGGAGGTTGCTCTGAACTCTGTTGGCTTTTCTCTCACTATCTTTTCCTCAGGGTTTTGCTTCTCTTCCTTCTTTCTCCAGTGAATCTCCCAGTGTAACTCCAAGTGTGTTTTCCTCTACTGAAACTTCAGTATTTATAGACTGATTTTCGTGGGTAATGGGCTCAAATGAGGGAGACCCAAGTCCAAAATAATTTGTTATATTTTATTTATTTATTTTATTTATTTAATTAATTAATTAATTAATTAATTAATTAAATTTTTATTTATTTATTTATTTATTCGTTTTTTTTTTTTCAGGAAAAATGAATGGTAAATTTTGGGGTATTACACATGTTACATAGAAAAATAATAAATCGCGTAGCATTTCCATGATTATGGAGCATTACGCAGAGAAAAAAAAACAATCGTGCATCATGTTGCAAGCATAAAGCTAGTTTCAAACTGTGGTTACTGTTTGAGAGGTGATTTTATCTGCAAAGCAAGATGTTACTCCGAGGAGTCTAGCATCGTGGTTTTAATCAGAGGTATTCCCCAGTAGTGCGATATTGGAGGAATTTTTCCGTCAAGCAGAGATGAGAAGTGTTATGTGATCAGCACAGTTCAAGCCGTGGTTACCGCTTGAAATTTTGTTTCGCCGAATGGTGAAGATGTTACTCTGAGGAGTTTAGCATCATGATGTCAGATCAGCAATGTTCTCCAGTAGTGCGATACTGGATGAGTTTTTTCCGTCGGACGGAGATGGAAGTGAAGTCGAAGGATGTTACGCGATCAGCGCAGTTTCGGGGTTCAAATGGAGAAAAGGAAGTGTTGAGGCATTTTCTGGGGTTCAAATGGAGATTGGAGTTGAAGAATACATCCGGGATGAGGTCCTCAGGATTATCTTCTGTTCATGTGTCACCTAAGGCTTTGGCGGATGCCAGCAGAGGTCGTTATGGGTGTCTTCGGATGAAGAGATGCACATGTTACCTTCCTTTGTGAAGGTGTACCCTCTGATATGTCGCCCTCAGAGTGGTGTTTGGTGTTATTTCCGTCGTTGCCAGCGGAATTATCACGAGAGTTGGGAGAACGGGGTTCAACTGGAGAAGAGGAAATGTTGCGATATTTTCTGGAGATCGGGGTTCAAATGGAGAAAGGGAAGTGTTGAGGCATTTTCTGGAGAGCGGGGTCCAAATGGAGAAAAGGAGACACGAGGTGTTTTCTGGAGAATGGGGTTCACAATGGCGATCACAAGTTATCGTCAGGCGACTGGGGTTTAAACTGGAGAATGGGGTTCATTATTTTGGCAAACAGGAGAACGGGGTTCAAATGCAGTGATCGGGGATCATTTGCGCCTAAAGAAAATTTTGGGGTTCAAGAAAATAAAAAAAAAGGGGAGATTATCAGAAAGATTTCGGGGTTCAAGAAAAGCATAAAAAAGAGATAATAATCCCCAGCGGATGTGGTGTTCAGGCCATGGTTATCCCTGCGTTACCATTTATTTTGGTATCCAGGTGGATGTTGTTGTTTCGGTGATCAGGCCGACTTTCTCCGTTCCAAACGGGTCTTGTTTCAAGATTGTTTCTTCGCCGATTCTGACAGGTGTTGTTAATTATTTTCCCATCAGAGTGCAAATTGTTCGTCTGTTCTTGGTATTCAATCACTCTTCACCCTGATCATCTGAAAGCCGAGGCTGTTCATATCGACAGGTTCACAGTGGATTGAATAGGGGCAGCTGTAACACCTCAAAATTTGCCCTCCTCTCTTGGGACTGGCTTAACATATTGCATATCATTTTTAGGTCATTAGGCATTGCATATTGCATATCATGTGGTTACATTGTGCAAGGCATCCTCCTAAGTCTTGATCAGAAGATGAAGAGGTCATGGTGCAAGCTAGGGTTTCATTGGACTGGATCATTAACTGTCTGAGGGTTGTGGTCCAAATTAGGGTTTCTCAAGGAGATTGGTATTGATCTTGGTTGAAATGATACATCATCATCATCATGGTTTTGTTATCATCTAGGAGATTCAGAAGATTGATCAGATACCTTGAGATTAGGGTTTTGACCAATGGTCAACCCTAATCAGTTGCATTGGGCCAATCAGGGGTTGGCAAGGAGATGGGGTCTATGATGGATATGGGGATCATTTCATGATTATATTGAGCTTATGGAGGCTAGGGTTTCATCCTTGAGCCATTTCATCAAGAGAATTGGGGCTCAGATGGATCAGTGCATTGCCAAATTCATCTATCAGTTGAAAAAGTCAACTGTGGTCAACTGTGCTTGATTTTATGGATTTGGAGGTGGGAGAGAGTTGGATACACTTCATTCATGTTGAAACAAGTTTCATTTGACATGTCAAAGCTCAAGAATGAAGAAAATAAAGTCAGGACAAAAATTTCCAAAAAATAGAAAGTGACTTGTAATGGAAGTTTCCAAAAGTGGAAAGCTTTTCACCACAAAATTACGTGTCCAAAAAAGCTTCAAATGAAAATTTGTTCAACATGAAAGTTGTAGATCTTGCTCTCATCTTTCCAAAAAGTCCAAGAACTCGAAATTCCCATGTATGGTTGGCAAGTTATGGTCCATTCATTTTCCAAAAATGCCTATTATCAAAGTGGCATAACTTTCACATGGAATGTCCAAATTGAGTGATCTTTTTATGAGCAAACCCCATTTCACATGTACTTTCATGGTGTATGGTCCAAATTCATCAAAAATGGTCAATGCAAAAAGTCAAATTTCAAGTGGACTTAAGTGCATTTTTGGTGTGAATATGTGATTTTGAGCAATACTTGGAATTTGAACATGAGAACCATTCCAACACACTCCAAATACCATTTAGAAGTTGTGTGAACTGTCATGAGCTGTCACATTGCAATATTTGGCAAGGTCATTTTTGACATAGCACCTAAAAATGCAATTACACTAATCTTCCAAATTTTGGATAATTGAGATTAAGAGATGGATTAGTGTGAGGTATAAATGGTTAACTATAACAGAAAATACTAATCACAATCACAATTCTCAAGATCCATAACAAACTTTCCCTCCATTTTCTCAAAACTCTCAAAATCTCATCAAGCATTTTTGATCAAAACTTCATCAATTCTTCATCATTTTTGCTGATTCTTCTTGGATTCACTCTCCACAAGCCTCAATCTCCCTCTGTTTTGCTGAATTGGTGCCAAAAACCTCAAGATCGTGGACTGTTCAAGGCTTGCTCATCAATGGTGATTTGATAATTCTTGCATCTGGATCGTGCTGAAGCTAAACTAGCTATTCCATTCATCTTCCTCAACCTTAATCTCCATCTGTTTTTGGCTTTGGCATCGTGAAACATCAAAATCAACATCTGCCATCATCTACAAGGTATTTTTCGAATCTCCTCATTGCTTCAACTATTACATGGCTTTTGTAGAGCTTGCAACGTAGATGAACATGATGCTCTTAGTTTTTGATTTGTTTAGGTGTAGGATGAGAAATCGTGTTTTGAAGTTTTGTGTTCATATCTTTTTTTTGCTCGATCCCGACGCTGTGCTTAGAGTTAGGTTTAATGGAATACATATTCGTAATGTGCATGATGAGACGGTCACGATGATGTATGACTTGTTGCATTTGGTTGAGATTTGTGTATTTTCAATTTTTCTGGAATGGCGCTTGATGAAGACGATGAAAGTGCGTTCAAATGTGCTGTTTGATCCATATTTTGCCTCGCTGTGTTTGAATTTCTGTTTACCGCTTCCCAGAACCAATCAAAACGCGCCACTGCATCTATTTGAAACGGCGCCGTTTTGCGCTTGTGCTTTAATATTACAATAATGCCATTATCAGATATTAATTAATATTATTTCATTTTTCTTTCTTATTTCTTTTTCATTTTGATGCATGATCTTAGAAAATTCATAGAGACTTCATTTTTCATCCAAATTGAGTGAGACTTTTTGCATTGTTCTCCTGATGATATGTAGAATTTAATCATGATTTTTGTGGATTTTTTGCACGGGTATAAAATTAATTGGCTTAGGGATTGATTGTGTGTGTCACATTTGTGTATACCATGCCATATCCTTCATGAAATGATGAGGTTTTCAAATAAATGGATGAAATTTTTTGTGCATATTTTGGACATTTTAATGGTGATTTTCATGTAGAGTTTGTGATTTTTGGATACTTGGTTGTTGAGATATGAATTTTTGAATAGAGGTGTGACAATTTGTGTCACACCAAGCTAGGTCAACTTCATGATTTTATTTAAAATGCTTAGGGATGTTGAATTGAGTTGAAATTTTGCATGCATGAACATATAAATGTCAAGATTACATGTGAATTTTTCTGGATTTGTTGATGGCATTTTCTAATTGATTGATAATTTTCTTTCCTGTGTGGTCATTGTGTGACATTGTGGGACACATGTTGGCATTTTGCTTGTGAAATTCTCATGGTGTATTGGATGAAGATGAAATTTGGTATGAGCATTGTAGACACATTATAGGTCATTGTGGTTTTGATCCCATTCATTTATCTTGTATTGTCACTATTTTATGATTTATGGAAGTTGATACTTGTTTGGATACCATGTGTTGGTTTGCTTGAACTTGTCTGAACTTCTTGATTTTCATTGACCAACTTCCTTTTGTCCAATTGAGCTGAAATTTGACATGATATTCATTTAATGTGTCCTGTTTAGGTGTGAATTTTTGTGGAATTAATTGAATTGTTTTGATATGGATTTGATTGAGATCTTTCTGTTTGGACTTTTGGTGTTGCAAATGACCTAGTTTGTGATAAATTGTGCATGAAATGATAATGGTGATTGATATGAGCATGGGACCAATTGCATTTGCTTCTAATTTGTTTGAATGTGATTTTGGATAATTTTCACTTGCTGTTTAGGATTTTTTATCTCCTTTGGACCCTAGGCTTGGCCTAGTGGTCTAGTTTCTCACATTTGGTTTGGATTTTCAGGTTGAAATGCAAAAGGCATAAGGAGAACAATGCAAGTTGTAAATTGAGTTTGTTTGATGTTGTCAACTAACATTGATTTTGTGTTGTAGGATTTGATGCTTGAGCTTGGGCTCATGGCTTGCACTTGTGTGCATTAATTTGTGTTTGACTGTACAGATTAACATTTACTGTTTACTGTTGGTTTGTCTGAGTACTGATGATACTTGATTGATTTCAGGTACATTAAGTCGCTTAAAGTTCTTTAAGAACTTGCTTGCTGCTGCTTGGTTGTATAAACCAGTTGAGGTAGAGTCTCTTGTCTTCATGTAGTCTGGAAGACCTGGCTTGTTATTTAGCCAAGCAACTGTCTGAAGTCCTCCTTAAGAGGCGATGTTTGTTATTGTTTACTTTTGTGCCAAGCAGGTAAAGACCTCTATGAGGCAATTGGCGGAACCCAAGGGATATGCAATCTATCCCCCGCTATTCTGTTGAGTCGTCCCTCTGCTCACACCACTGTGTAGATGCATTGGGGCACAAACCCAAGATCTTGTACTTTGTACAGTTGTGTCAGAGTCTTTGAGCGTAGAAGGGTCCCTCCATTCTGGACCCACGCTCCTTTGTCTGAAGCTCTCCCTGGTCAGGGATAAGAGCTGTGAAGTCTAATCTTCACTCACCTCTCATCAGCTTCACCTTAGCCTCTCAATGGCAAGGTTAAGAGCTAACTCTACCTTGTACAGATGACTTGCCTCGACAGTCCACCCTTGTTTGAGCCTCACTTGACTGGATATAGTGTGTGCTATGTGAAATGTTTGTTTTGTTTGTTGATGCTTGCATGCTTGCTTTCTTCCTGGATAGGATTAGCTTGCTGTTGTGCAAGTAGGTAGAAACCATGACATAGGGCAATGATGCATGATAACACTAGGCTCGAGTACAGCTCCCTGGTAGTGTGTCTCCCCTTGGTTTCTGGCTAGAATTTCTTTCCCGTTCAGGGGAACTACATCGCCCTGATCCTCGTTCCAGACGAGGTATGTAGGCAGGAGACCGTGCGAGGTCTCTCCGGGCACTTTTCTTTCTTTTGTGTGTGTGCTTGACAGTTATAGGCTCGAGTTCCCGACTCCCTATTAACTTGTTGGTTGTTGTGTGCTTGGAAGCTGATGTAAGTCCATCAAGTGGCATTCGGGTTCCAGTGTGCGTGTGTTTTGGTTCGGATGCTGATGTAAGTCCAGTGATTGGCATTCAGGCTCCATGTTTGCCTGTGTGTTTGTTTATTTGTTTGGCATGCGCGAGCCGAACTACGACAGCTCTGATTCTCGTTCCAGACGAGATACGTAGGCATAGGACGCGATGTCCTAGCGAGCCCTCTTCCTCTTAACCCCACCTGTGTTGTCTTCGGTGAGTGTGTGTGTGATGTTTGTTTAGCAACCTTTTCTTTTCTTAGAGCGTGGATCCCGCCGAGTACGACGGACGTGAGGGGTGCTAATATCTTCCCCTTGCGTAACCGACTCCCGTACCCTTTCTCTTTGGTCGCGAGACCTTGCTTTTTCCAGGTTTACTCTGAGCGTTTCCTTTCCCTCTTTTGGGATAAATAACGCGTAGTGGCGGCTCTGTGTTGTTTTTGTTTCAGCCCGCCGGTTGTTTTTCGCGGATGCGACACCATGGCATTGTTTTCCCTGGATTTCACCTTGTTTGTCTAACCTTTCTGTTGAGTTTTCGTGAGGGCTCACATACTCTTGCAGGGATACCATCCGGAGGTTTATCCTGATTAATCGTATTGACTGATTTTCTTTGATGGTCTAACTGGAGAGATCTCAGGGTTGCTAATCCTTTAATTGCTGTAACTTCGGATCTTTATCCGTGTGGTAATTTTTTCCTTTTCTCGTACTTTATCGCTTTCTTAGCTGGAAGACCTCGATAGGAGGCAATGTTTGAGCCCCTTGGTGGCATTTTACTTTGAGATACATGTTTTGTGTTTTGTATTCATATCCCCACATGTAGCGCGGTTCCTTCGTCAAGGACTGCCTGTTTGCCCTCGAGCATCCCAAACCCTAAAACCCAAAGCAACACGTTTACTCCTTCTACTACAGGCGAGTAAGTCTCCAAAGGTCGAGCATCCGGTAGATTGCGTAGTGACGTCGTTCGTCCAAAACCCAATCCACAACCCCGTAGTTAGCCGAACTACGGCTTGCTCTGATTCTCATTCCAGATGAGATACGTAGGCATAAGACGCGATGTCTTAGCGAGCACACATCCCCTAACCCATAGGTCAGCCGAGCTACGAAGACTCTGATTCTCATATTCATATGAGATACGTATGCAGTGGATGCGACATCCGCGCGAGTCATTTCTCTTAACCTTTTTAGTAAATAAACACATTAGGTAAACCCACACCCTTTAGACGAAAACCAAAAAAGTGGATCCCATAGAGTACTACGGATGCGTAGGGGTGCTAATACCTTCCCTTCGCATAACCGACTCCCGAACCCAAGATTTGGTTGCGAGACCCCGTCTTGTCCTTTCCTTTTTCAGGTTTACTTCGAGCGTTTCCTTTCCCTCCTTTGGGATGAATAACGCACGGTGGCGACTCTCCTGTCTTTTTCTTTCGCCGGTTGTTTTTTCGCGCACTGTATTTTTCAGGTTGCGACAATGAAAAACCTAAAATCCCTTCAAATCACCAAATAAATGGCCAAGAGATTTATCATAGGTCAAACAAGGTCAAAGGACCTTGGACTATTTTTTTTGGTATTTTTGAAAAGTCAAAAGTATTTAAAATCAATCAAAAACAAGTCACAATCATTAAATTCACTAAAACTATCAAATTCAATCCAAAAAATGATTTTAATTCAGAAAATGGAAGAGGAAATTTTTTGAGTTTTTTTGGTGAAAGTCCCATATTTTTTGGATTAGAATTAAATTTATAATGAATTAAATGAGAAAAGGCTAATTCAAATATTAAAATAGAAAGTTAGATAAATCAAAAAAATAAGGGCTATCAGATCTCCCTCATTGATTGAGGTGGCAGATCTGATGGCCACGCGCATCAAGTCCACCATGTTCCAAAGTCAATGCGCAACACAAAAGGTAATCAAGATGGAAGGACAAGATTAGAACATGGACCAAGGATCAGATGGTCTGGATTGATCCAGCGCACCACCGGAGCCCTACCTGAATGGGAAAGTTGAATCGACGAACAAGATGATCCCGAAGGGGCTAAAAAAGAAGCTCGATGACGCCAAAGTCTTATGGGCCTAACTACTCCATGAAATATTGCGTTCATATCGTAGGGGCAGACACGATATTTCCCATAGAAACTAGCACGCCCTCATGGAGACACCCTTAATTCAACCAGAAGATGAACAAAGCAGGTCTAAAATGTTTTGTAGACCTGGTTGATTAGTTGAGGGAAGTCACCAAAGTTTGAAAATTTTCTACCAAGCATAGAGCTTCCTGAAGGTATAAATCCAAAGTCATGCCAAGGAAGGTGCTTGAAGGCAACCTGGTCTTGAGGAAATTAGTTATACTTAGACAACTGGAAAATTTTCAACCCTACTTGGAGGGGTCGTATCACATATTCTATAAGCTTACTCATGTGGTATATAAGTTGGAACTCCATATGACTTAAATATTATTACAATTAATATATTTTTAATTCTTAGGAGGCAGATCGTCCACCTATGTATGAATATTTGAATATTTATAAATAAAGAAGATATTTTATATGATGTTATAAATGCTAGAATTCCATACGAAGATTCCTGCCGCCTTAAGAGGCTATTGAAAAATGTTGGATTTCCAGGCGAAAATCCTTGCAACCCCTACGAGGAGAATATATATGTTGGACTTCCGTACGAAGATCCTTGACGCATTAAGAGTCTATTGATAAATATTGGACTTGAAGGAAAAGACCATTTCCTCCCCACGAGGGGAATATATATGTTGGACTTCTATTTCAATACCCTTGCAGGCTTAAAAGGATATTTAAAAATGCATGACTTCTTGGCAAATATCTTTGCTGCCACACGAGACAAATATACATGTTATACTTCTAGGAGAAGATCCTTGTTACCCCACATGGAGAATACAAATTCTAGACTTCCAACTAAAGATCTTTGCCTCCCCATAAGGCTAATATATGGGATGAACTTCTAGGAGAAGATCATTTTCGCCCTACAAGGCGAATAAGAATGTTGGAGTTCCACTGGAAGATCCTTGCCGCCCTACGAAGCGAATACAATATTAAACTATGAATAATGTACATAGTGCAAAGAATTGAACTTGCCCCAAGCAATATTTGAAAATATCACCAAACATGTTGGACATGTAACTTCACACAAAAGATGGGGATGAATTGCATGTTTCAGAAGAAAAAAATGGATTTCAAAAACTTTTAGGATTAAAATCAGAGTAAAAGACATTTTGGAGTTATGCAATGGAAAATAAAATTGTAGAAGCTAAAGTGAAGAAATATAAAAAGTCAATGGAAAAGATAAAACATCAGTAATTATACAGGTTCAACAACTAACGACTTAGTCATGTCCCCAAGATTTGATCTTGAGAGTATCCAATAAACTCAAGAGCTTTTAGTATATTGAAATCTCGATACCTCTTATACAAGGAAAATGAAGTTTGTGGCTAACTTTTAACCAAACAACAAAACACAAAGTGAAGCGGAAAGTCTTTCTTCTAAATGATGGATCAAAGCGGTTAGTCTCCTTTCCACGAGAAACTTGGAGTGGTTAGTATTAAATCTTCAAACAAACCTTTGGAGCTTTTAACACTTGGCTGAGCTCGCGAACCTAAACTTGGTTCTATACCGGGCTAACCAAGAACCTGTGAGATTTTACCATCGGGATGATCTCGAACTGAAACTAGCTTTTATGATGGACTAGGCTTTGACTAAAACTTAGTTTTACCATAATGTTTCAACCTGGTTTTCAACAACTGAAATTTTTTGAAGTGATTTAGCTTCAAGTGAAGTATACTCTTCTTTAGGTGGAGTATGATATTTTTTATAACTATGATTGTCGGTGAAGACAATGTGAAATTCTTAGAGTGATTTAGTTTCGAGTGAAATTTATTCTTCATGATAAAGTATATGATTGTCGGGGATGACAATGTGAAATTCTAAAAGTGGTTTATCTTCAAGTAAAATATATTCTTCATGAGAGAGTATGATAGTTTTTAAAACTATGATTGTCGGTGAAGATAAAGTGAAAATTCTTGGAGTGGTGTATCTTCAAGTGACTATACTCTTTATGGTGGAGTATGATTGTCGGTAAAGACAATGAAAATTGATGTATTATTTTCAATCAATGTGGAAATTATTGAGATTGATTGAAAATGTATATGTTGATACTCTTTACGGTGGAGTATGATTGTCGATGAAGACAATGAAAACTTATGTATTATTTTCAATCAATGTGGAGATTGTTGGGATTGGTTGAAAATATATATGTTGAAGAAATCTCACATCACTTAATTTTATGAATGAAAAGAGAGTTCAAAAGTATATATAAGATACTGTTTTAGAAATAATTTCATAGTTGAGTTTCATCTGATCTATATACCTTACATGATTAATTTGTATATATTGTTGTTTTTATTGTTTATTAGTTTTGGTTCGTTGAAATGCAGTTACTTCTGATTTGTGCGCAGAAATTGTACATTATGTTAATTGTGACCATTATTTTATGCAAGAATGATACTTTATGACTTGTAGTTTATTGTAGGTCAAAGTTTAACAAATAAAATTCCTATTGTTGTAAATTTTGAACTAGTTAGATAAAGAACTCTACCAAAGTTAGACAGTCTATTCGAACCAATACACATAAAATCAACATGCTGTAATTTTTAAACCAATTCAATATATAGTAATGATATGAATAGGTGACTACCTTGTCTATTGAAAAATTACATGTATAAGTATAGTTGTATAGGGAAATTTTGACTTCACAATATCGAAATTCTGTTACCTAAATTGATATAGGGAAATTTTGACTTCACAATATCGAAATTCTGTTACCTAAATTGACACCAACGCTTATAAAAATATGATTTTGTTTTATTATATTTAGAAAATTATTTATTTTAATTTATTTTAATATACATCATCCAGCAACTGATTGTGTCATTTATACTGTGTATATATGATGTTGACTTTACAGATATTCAAATAGCAATATTTTGACATCTAAACTAACACCAACGCCGTGTAACAATAAGGTTTTGTTTTATTATATTTAGAAACTTTTTTAATTTTGTTCTATTTTAATACAAATTATCCAGCAGCTACTTATCTAATTGCATCATTCATACGTGTATATATACGTTGTTAACTTTATGGATGTTCAAATAGCAATTCATTCCTTCATTCCCTTCCCATCTCAAAACCTTCATTCATCACTTCACTCACTCTCAAACCTTTAGCTACTAATAACCACTCATTCATGGATTTCTTTCCCTTTCTCCTCTCTTTCATTTTCATCATTCTTCATCTCTCAGGTACAAACTAACTAACTAACTAAAACGTTTTTTTTCTTTCTGTTTTAAATTTATTGTTTCATGTTAACCTTAATATTGTTTGTTTATTTATAGGACAAAGATTTGTACAAGGTGAGGTTGATATTCAACGTCGTCACCATTATCATAAAGAGCGTATAACAAAATTGTTTGTGTTTGGAGATTCATATGCTGACACAGGTAACATCAAAAGTAGTCTTGTTCCTTCCCGGAACGAACCTTATGGTGTCACCTTTCCCGGCAAACCCTCCGGTCGTTTCTCTGACGGCAGAGTCCTCACCGACTACATTGGTATGTTTCTATCCAAATGTTGTCATTTCTTTCTTTCTTATTTATTTTTTATTATTACTATAATACTATTTAATATACATGTTATATCTTTAACTCTTTTTTTCATGAATAAAAGCTTTGTATTTAAAAAAAAATGTATGTGATTATTTACATTATGCATGCAATTGCAGCCAAGTATTTGAAAGTGAAATCACCAGCATCATATACAATAAGAAAACATTTGGCACCACATCATTTGAAAAATGGAATGAACTTTGCATTTGGAGGTACTGGTGTGTTTGAGACACTGAATCAAGGTCCAAACATGACAACTCAGATCAGGTTTTTTGAAAAGGCAATACAAGACAAAGTACTCACAACATCAAATATTAGAAAATCAGTTGCTCTTGTTTCTATAGCTGGAAATGACTACACTTTTTACAATTTCAAAAATGGCTCTATTCAGGTACATATTGGTTCGCATAAAGGCTTTTACGATTTCGGTATGAGTGAGACTGAACATTATTTGTCTATTTATTATACATGCAGGGTTTACCATCATTCATATCATCAGTGGTTAATCAAACAATCAAAAACGCGATTCGTATCAAAGAATTAGGAGTGAAAAAAGTGATTATATCAAATCTACAACCAGTGGGATGTCTACCTTCAGAAACAGTTTCATCATCATTCAAAGAATGCAATGAAACATCCAACAACCTCCTCGTAGCTTACCATAACACCCTGTTAACCGAAGTTGTCACAAAATTGAACCAACAAATCAAGTATCATTCTTCATCACCCTTTATAGTTCTTGATCTATACGATAGTTTCATGTGGGTGTTGAAGAATCCATCCACATACAATATTAAGAATGAGTTGGAACCTTGTTGTGTTGGAGTGAGTAGTAACTATTTTTGTGGAATGGTTGTGGAGAAGGTTAAGAAGTATACGGTTTGTGAGAATCCTAAATCTGCTTTCTTTTGGGATTTGGGTCATCCTACTGATGCTGGATGGCGTGCTGTTTATACCAGGCTAAGAATAACCAATGCTCTTAAACAAATTCATGATCATTAGAGCATCTCTAAGCAATTTTAACTATGTTTACTCCAATGATAATGGTAAATAAACAATGTATATATGACCCGACCAATTTATATATATATTTTTCTATAATTTAATAACCATTTTTTCAATTGTTTTGATTCAAAAATAATTATATATAAAATTAAATTATGTATTTTTTCAAATTGTTTTAGCAAATTCCATCCCTTAAATTCAATAAACTAATGTTGCCACGTCATTGCACTTCAATCATTAAAAAAATAAGCCATGAAACTTAAAGGTTAAGTAACCACTAAATTCACACCATTAGAGATGCTCTTGGTTACATAAGTATTAAGATTGGATTTTGCTAGTTTTATTTGAGTTGAATAATAATACATGACCACTTTTGGTTTGTTAGATTTATTTTGTTTCTTGTGTTTTGTTTTTCAACAAAAAGAAATTGTGTTTTGTTTCATAATCATTTCAGCTGTTTTGAAGAATGTGATACTTAAAGGCATTTAGAGCAATGTTTTAAAATTTAGACCGGTCATCGACCCGATTGAGTTATTGAGTCACCAGATTAATATTTATATCTCGTCTACTTATTTCTTCATTTGCCACATCATTTATTTTTTATTATTTTAGACAAATATATTCAAATTTTAAATTTTATTTTATTTTTTAATTTTTTCCATACTTTTGAAATTCAAATCTTCTCCAAATTTTCTTACACTTTCAAATTATCATTTAAGTGTTTTAATAAAATTTTATTGCAAAGAATATTTCTAATTATATATTTCTAAGTTTACGGCTACATAAAGGTGAGTTTGAATTTATTTTATTTTTAGATTTTATGATATATTTAATCAATTTTATTTATTTATTATCACTAAAAAAGTTAAATAGTTTATTTTTTATTTTAATAAAATTAATAATTTATTTTATTAGACAATTAATTTTTTATCTCAAGATTAACTATGATCACAATATCTTATTTTCAAATGTGAAAATTTCTCTTTTTTTTCTCCATCTCACGAGTCCTCTTTTTTTCTTTTTCTTTTTATATAATCATTTAATACATTTGAATTTATATGATCATTATTTATTTATTTTACAATTAAGTAACTCATTTAAAAAAATTATGTGAATTTAAATACATTTTAGATTCAATTGTAATCAAATTAGCAATTTATTTTATAAAATTGAATAATACTCGGTACTCGTCCATACAACTAATAATGTTAACAATCCAACAATTACATTTATTTGAGAGACAATTTATTTTCAAACCATGATTGAAGAGAGTCTGTTCTGTTTCAATTGACGGGTCATTATCAACATAATATCTATTTTATTTTAATCAATAATTATACTAATTTGAGAAGCAAAATTCTTATTTAATAAAATTACTATATTTGCCAAAATTTAAAACACTAAATAACAAATCTCATAAATTAACTCACTATTCTTTCCCCAAATTTTGTTGCGTGTCAAATCCTTACTTGATACTTTTTTCACCACACTTTTGCCCTTATTCTCACTCTTTCACTCATGTTTTTCTCACTTTTCAAAAATTAAAATTGAAATTATTATCATTATTATTATTATTATTATTATTATTATTATTATTAAAAGTTATTATTATTTCTCTTTCTATTGATTCCTCTAATTTATCTCACTTATTTCTCCTCACATTTAGGCTATGTTTGGATTGATGGAACATAACGGAGCAGAGCGGAATAGAACGTGACGGAGCGGAACGGAGCGGAGTGGAATATAGATCTCACTCCCTTGTTTAATTATTTTATTCAAAATGTTTCATTCCATCTCATACACCCCAAATTGGATGAACAAAAAATAGAGATATGGATGAAATTGGATGGAATGGATTCCATCATGTTCCATTCCATTTCATCTATTATTTGCAAATCGAAACAATGGAATCTCATTAGTTACCACTTCACTCCATTTCATTATATCTCATACCATCAATTCAAACAATAGAATCTTATTAGTTATCACTCCACTCCATTTCATTCCATCTCATTAGTTAACTTTTTCTCATTTTCTCTACCTCTCACTCAATTACTTCTTCTTTTGCTGCATCTTTCACTTTTCATTATTTTAGACAATTATATTCAAAATTCATATTTCAAAATTTTTCTAATTTTTTTCACACTTTTGAAATTCAAATATTCTCCAACTTTTCTCACAATTTTAAACTATTATTTAAATATTTTAATAAAATTTTATTGTAAAGACTTTTTTTTAATTATATAATAGATAAGATTCGCCTAATGCACGATTGTAAATTAATTTATTCGTTTTTTATTGAATTTTAAATATGTTAAAAATTTGTTTTAAAAAATATGATTACTA
Organism: Lathyrus oleraceus; assembly: GCF_024323335.1. Lineage (NCBI taxonomy): Eukaryota > Viridiplantae > Streptophyta > Magnoliopsida > Fabales > Fabaceae > Lathyrus > Lathyrus oleraceus. The sequence goes on along the minus strand of NC_066581.1, from coordinate 111,201,496 downwards.
AATCTATATTACAATAATTTATAGTGAATTATAATTGAGACAATAATATGAACTAATTACATATAAAAAGATTCATTTTATTTGAAAGAAAAATATATGATGGTAAATTGAGACTGACATCCGTAATTAGTTTTGTAAATTTAAATAACTATAGAATGATTTTTTGTTTTATTTTGATTCTCATGTTTTTTAGTAGTTATATTTAATTTAAATATTTAATTTAAATATTTAATTTTAAGTTGTCAAAAGTGTACAACTATTCTCGGTATTAATAAAATTAAAAATTTCTTTGCAATTATTATCGAATAAAACTTTATTAGCTTTATAAAATTTATATCTATTTTGTCAAATTTTAGTTAACCGATGAATAAAAGGTTGAAAATGATAGTTTTTTATAGTAGTTTTATTGTTTTTTTAAATGATTATTTTAATTTTATTAATTGGATTGTAAAAAACTATTCTTATTTTGTCGCTGATATGAATTGAAATATATATGAGTGTTCTCTTTTCAAATATTATTCACAATATTTTTATTATATTCTCTAAGGTTACTATTATAAAAGAAATGAATAAAGTATAATTCACTTTAATAATATATATTTATGATTTAACTTTTTTTTGAAAATGATTCGTCTCTTTCAATAATATTAGCATTATGAATCATAAAAAAATTGGAAATGATTTAGAAAAGATTAGAAATGATTCTACATGGGAAAAATAATTTTTATGCAAGTCACAAACTTATGTGTCGACACATGTTGTTAAGTTTTTAAATATGTAGCTTTTATTTATGCATGTGTCGACATTTGCAACATACATGTCGACAATTTGAAATTTAGGAATTTGGAGGTGTCATTTAGGAATATGTGATAATGTGGTACACATGGAATAAAAGTGTTAGCATATGTTGTGATATAGTCCACCATTTCAGATTTAATATATTATTAGATTAAGACCCATGTGATGCGCGTTTATAAATTAATTTTATTTTTATTTTTATTGAATTTAAATTATATTTAATGTTTTCTGAAAAATATGGTTAAAAAGTTATATTATAATAATTTATTATTAAAAAATTATTTTAAGAAAAATAAATAACATTATAAATGGTTTAATCAAATGATACATTTCAAAATTACAAAATAGTTGTTAGGATTGTAATAATTCATATAGTTTTAAGTGTTGTATAAGTTTTCAGTTGGGACAAATAGAGTAAACAGTGGACTCAAAAGAAATTAATCTTTATTGAAAGTGACTAAAAAAATTTAATTAGTACAAGAAGGAGCATTTTTGGTAGCATTAATAATTGCTCAATTGATACTAGAAGATAAAATATCAATTGAGATATTTTTCTCTTATTATATATATATATATATATATATATATATATATATATATATATATATATATATATATATATATATATATATATATATATATATATATATATATATATATATATATATATATATGCATGTGTGCGCGCGTGTATGTATATATTTATGCGGTGTAAGAAAAAAGAAGGAAAAGATGGATAAGAATAAGAAAGAGAAGGAGAGAAAAATCACTAAGAGAAATGAGAGAAGGAAAGAGGTAAGAAAGAAGAGAAGGGAAAGAAGGGAAGAAGAATAAGAAACTCATCATCATCATCACCATTAATTTTTCTGATTTTCTTCCCCAATCTTCATCACCTTCATGTGTTAGAGGTGATTCCTAGTAGTGAGTGTAACTTCCCCTTAGATGTATTTTGTATGATGTCAAAACTAAGATACTTTAGCATTTAGGTATATTGGACGGTATTCTTCGAGTCTTAATGATTTAGCATCTGTGCATCTTAGCATTTATGTATTTTTATGCAAGACACAAGCTTATGTGTTGACACATAGATTGTATGAGTCGACACATGTTGTTAAGTTTTTAAGTATGTAGCTTTTGTTTATACATGTGTCGACACATACAGCATATAGGTCGACAATTTGAAATTTATGAATTTGGAGGTGCCATATAGGAATATCGGATGATGTGACACAAATGGAATTGAAGTGTTAGCATATATCATAATATAGTCCACCATTTCAGATTTAATATATTACTCGATTAAGACTCACGCGATGCGCGTCTATAAATTAATTTTAATTTTATTTATATTGAATTTAAATCATGTTCAATTTTTTCTGAAAAATATGGTTAAAAAGTTATATTACAATAATTTATTATTAAAAAATTATTTTAAGAAATATAAATAATATTATATATAGTTTAAAAAAATAATACATTTCAAAATTACAAAATAATGGTTAGGATTGTAATAACCCATATACCTTTAAGTATTGAATAAGTTGTCAGTTGAAACGTTGAGACAAATAGAGTAATAAATAGACTCAAAAGAAATTAATCTTTATTGAAAGTGACTCACAGTTTTTAATTAGGAAACAAGGAGCACTTTTGGTTGAATTAATAATTGTTCAATTGGTATTGGAAGAAAAAATATTAATTGAAATATTTTTCTCTCATTACTTTATATATATATATATATATATATATATATATATATATATATATATATATATATATATATATATATATATATATATATATATATATATATATATATATATATATATATATATATATATATATGTTTGTGTGTACCATATGTATGAGTTCAGTTGATGTTTCTCTGGGCAATCGATATTTGGCTACTATTTGGTGTGTTTTAATGAGTTTTGGTTGATTATTTGAATTGTTTGATTAATCTAATAATGTTGAATTGTGTTGATGATGAAATAATTACTAAGAACATATAAATGAAATTGTGGTGGGTAGTTCAGCTATGGGGACTACTTTGTTGATGTTATTTATAGTTAGATGTGGAATTGTAAATTTGTTGTTCAGTTGTTGTGGTTGTGCATTATATTGTGCATCCATTATATGTTGTCATTGTCGTGAAAGAGGGAAATCATAAGTTTAGATGTTGGAACTAGTAATTTTTCCCGAGTTCAGATGAGGGGGTTAGGGGTTCACATGTTGGGACCCGGTTCGTATGAAGAACCTTTGTTGAGTTAGTACCATATGCATGAGTTTAGTCGTTGTTGCATTGCATTACATAAATCTATAGATGAGTTGTTTTGGCTACTGTTGAGTAATTGTGGTATTGTTTTATGTGATTGTAATGTATGGACGTGGATGTTTTTCCTTTAGGATACCCTTGCATTCTTTTACACTGTTGTATATTTTGAGCATATTTTCACCCATTTGTTTTGTTGTGTTGTTTTGTGCTCCTTCTTGAGGTGCAAACAAGTAGGTAGATGAGTAGCTTCTTTAGATCTGAAGGATGGCGTTGATGTTATTCTTCTTTTCCAGTTTGATACGTTTAAGATTATCGTTGCTCTTATCTGTAGTATTTGGCGGACGAATGTTATGTCTTTTTTATTCTTAGTTATTGTTGTGAGATTAAATTTTATAGTTTGGGTTGCAAGACAAATAAAAGATTCTAGACTATAACTCGATGGGTTTTGTCATACCCCAATTTTGTTCGGGTAAGGAAAAATCTTTCACCAACATTCACTATCAGATATTATAAGGCGTGAATTTTATCCTGAGACATAAGTTATATCTTAGGGTTTCTCAGCCCTTGGTGACATCAAGTCTTCAGTGACATTTTCATCTGTTGAGATCCTTAGGAAGACACCTGTTGCATTTGTCTATTATTGCTATTAACTGAAGCATGGGATAGTATGTGCAATTTGGGACTTTTTGGTTAACAAGGCTCATTTTGTTTTATCCATGAGAACTCTTGGTTTTAAAAAGGTTCATTCACATAAACATGTCCATGATTAATATTGCAAAGTGTGGTTCAAATCTTTTTACATCACTGATCTAAAGTTCATTTGATTATCAGTAAGTATTAAGAGACATGATTATTTTTATGATCATTTGTTATTAAGCTCATTTTCACATCTCAAATATATGTGCCAAATTTCTAAACCATTCATAAATCCTTAAACTAAAATTGCATTTTTCTAAGTATGCGTGTGTTGGTTTAGAATCAAGTCACCACATGTATGTGTATGTGTTGGTTTTTTTGTGATTAAGGTTGAAATTTGCAATGTTTGTGGCATGTTTTATTTTGGTTAATATTAATGTGCTAAAATTGACCAAGTTGAAAGTCCAATTTAATTAGGGGTGTTCGCGGTTTGGTTTGGATCGGTTTTGAGACAAAAAATCATCCGATCCAAAGATACAAAGAGCATACGGTTTGGTTCGGTTATTGGATGACAATAAAAAAAATCCAATCCGATCCGATCCAATTTATACGGTTTACTTCGGTTCGGTTTTATTCGGTTTTTAAACAAACACTACTTCTAAATCTAAAATAATTTTAATTTTTTTTTTTTAAATTCTGACAAAAACATTTTCTATATGACATTATATATATATATATATATATATATATATATATATATATATATATATAAAAAAACCAATTTAATTTTTACATGCCCGTGGAATCCGTGGATGGTGAATTTTCCAATATGACACTTCAAATATTAAATTGAATTTTCCTGCAACAATTTAATATTTTTTACATGCCTTGGTGAATTTTTTGAACAATCAATTTGCATGACAGGAAAACAATTCAATTTAATTTTCCGTCAACAATTGGATTTGAACAAAAGAACAACAATAAATTTAATATAATTTCAATAGAATTGCAATAAAGAATTTAATTTAATTGAATTTAATATACTTTAGAATCTTGCAACAATTCAATTTTCCTGTATGTAATAGAACAACAATCATCATCATTGTAGAAAAGCAAATCAAGAACAATTATTGAATTGCAAATTCAAGAACAATTTAATTTTCCAGTAGAAATTTAATTTTTCTGCAACAGAACAAAAATCAACAACATTGCAGGAACAACAACAGTTTTCAGAAAATTATTACAGGAATCAACAGAACAATAACATAACTGTAGAAAATCATAATAAAAGCATGTGTATTTCCTGATAATCAAAATCACCATTCTTTCTAATTAGCCTACAACAATTCCAGCTTGTTAATAAGAATATCCATTCTTTCTAATTGGTCTGGTCTGCAAAAACAAAAACAAAAAAACAAACATATCAATAGAGTGAATCATTTGCAACAACTAAACAAACAATATGATCATACTAGTATAAGCAATACAGTCATACCATATCAAGACTAGCTCAAAGTACCATAGCTAATCAGAATCAATATCAGATACATCTTCATTCAATTGTGGAATTGGAACAAGTTCTACAAAAGTAAACCATATTCAAGATAAAAACAAGATAAATATTAATATGAATGGATAAGAATGTTAAACAAAAAAATAATACAAGTTATAATTAATTTACCTAATTCCAGATTTTCTAATTCATCCACAAGCTCTTCAATATCAACTGACACAGGGGATGCTTTACACCAATTTTGTGTGCAAATTAATGCTTCAACTGTCTTTGGTGTAAGAGAGCTTCTATAACAAGTAAGCACTCTACCTCCGGTAGAGAAAGCGGACTCCGAAGCAACAGTTGACACAGGCATTGCCAATACATCTCTAGCCATTTGACCAAGAATAAGATACTTGTTGGAATTCACCTTCCACCAATTCAAGATATCAAAACCATGACTTTTCTTCTCTAATTTCTCCATGAGATACAAATCCACCTCATTTTTCTGCATGCTCTCATTTAGATTCATGTCCATCTCAACTTCCAAAGCAAATGCATCCTCTGGTGCTTTAAGTTCTACCAATTCTACTTCATGAGACGAATGTGTATGAACTTCAGATTGACCTTGACCAACAAAAATCCTATAACTATCAAATATTTTGTATAATGTCTCCTCTATTTTCTTATACAAAGATTCAACAACATTCTTCTCATATACCTTGTTCAAGCCCCACCTAACAAACTGCATCTTATGTCGAGGATCAAGCACAACAGCAACAAAGAGCAGAATGTTCATTTTTTTAACATCACCCCAATAGTTCTCATATTTAGCTTTCATATTTTCAACCATCTTTCCAAGCAAGTTGTCTGAACTTGTTAATCCTATCCACCCCTTGAATGTAGTCAAGATCATAATGTGTTCATTGAAATATTGAGAAGAGGTTACAAAAGTAGAACCTGAAACCTTCTTTGTGATATCAAAAAATATTTTCAAAAAATTAACAAAACATTTTGCATTATCCCAATCCTCATTATTTGGAATACCACCTTGAATCAACACAAAATCAGCACACTTCTCACTCAATCTCTTAAACGCCTTCTGAAACTTCAACGCACTTTAAAGCATAATATATGTGGAGTTCCATCTAGTGGAAACATCCAACTGAACAATCGACTTTTCTTGTAACCTAGCTTCCTTAATACAAGTTTTAAACCTATCCAAATGACCCGGAGAGGCACGAACATATCTAACAACATTCCTAATCTTACTAATTGAAGAATGATAGTCTTTTAATCCATCTTGGACCACAAGGTTCAAAATATGTGCACAACAACGAACATGCATATATTCCCATTTCAATGGATGTGAATTCCAATCATCCATTGTATTTTTCAAGTAAGTGATAGCAACATCATTGGAACTAGCATTATCAACCGTAATGGTGAAAACTTTACCTATTAGCCATTCCTCCAAACATTTTTCAATTTTTTTTCCTATGGTCACTCCTTTGTGATTTACAATTGGACAAAAATTAAGAATCCTTTTATGGATTTTCCAATCATGATCAATGAAATGTGCAGTAAGAGAAAGATAACTCAAATTTTGCACAAATGTCCAACAATCAGTTGTAAGACAGACACATTGATTTGATTTACTTAACACAGTTTTTAACTTATGTTTCTCACTCGTGTACAAATCCCAACAATCTCTAGCAATTGTAATCCTTGAAGGAATTGAGAGTTTAGGTTGCACAACACTCATAAAATAAAGAAATCCCTCTCCCTTAACAAACTTAAAAGGCAACTCATCAATAATTGTCATCCTAGCTAAAGCTTTCCTACATGTCTCGTCATCAAAATGGACACTAGTGAGAACACTACCATATCTGTTTCCATCTTCTTTTTTCAATTGTTGAAGAACAAGAGTCTTTTGAGTGGGATCAAGAGACTCTTTGGGAAACTTCTTACATTGGTGCAACAAATGGTGTTTCAAATTACTTGTGCCATTTTTTTGTGAATCAGCAGCATATGATACATCACACCATTTACACTTAGCTCTTGATCCTATTTTTGTAAAATGTTCCCAAGTCCAAGATCTAGGTTTAATAGGTTTTCTATTACCTGAGTCTCCAGATGCAACATTAGGATCGTTGGATGTGGTTAATGTTGAAGCTTCTCCAACTTTCCTTTTCTTATTAGCATTTTCTTCATCATTGTTTACTTCATTACTTTGTACCAATGGAGGTGGAGGTTGAACTGTTTCACCCTGCAAAATATGCAAAATAGGAAACAGATGAAAAATAAATTGTAGAACATCAACTGTTTCAACATTACACCATTGTAGAACATTAACCAACATTTCCTAAGGTAAAACAAACTAATTCGAATTAAATTTTTATACCTGACTGGTGCTGCTAATAAGATCAGATTGAGTAGATGAAGCAATAGGATCAGAGGATTTTGCTTGGCTCATTCCTTTAAAACAGACAATATTTTTTTTATTAAAACGGGAAAAATTAGAAAATACAATCTAAATTCAAAAACAGAAAAATTATAAATTAGAACATATAAAAGATACAAACTTACTTAATAGTGAATGAGGGTTCCGAATAGGAAAATAGATTGAGATGAAATGAGAGAGAGAATTGTGAATAATAAAAATTATAATGGTTTGTGGGAGATGAATTGAAATAGGAGAGAGCTTAAATTGGAACTTGAGGAATTGTCTAAAGCTAAACGTGCTTTTCCAAGAAATAATTATATTTATTGTTTTTAATTTTGGGGATGATTGAGATTGGGTAGATATTATTGAAAATCTGAGATTGAGATTGAGGAGAGATTATGGACGATTGAGTTCTGAGTTTTATGGACTAAAAAGACAATGTTTGGCGGCGGAATCCCACAAAATATTTAATATAATACTATTTTTTAGGGGTAGGAAATCATCACCGAAACGTTTGGCTTTTCATTGTCATATAATATTTAATTAGTATGCATTCTAGTAAATTTAATAGTATTTATTTGCAGAAAATCATATTTTTTAAAGCATGACCGAAACGTTTTTTTAGGGGTAGGAAATCATATTTAACTATAACTATTAACTAGTATGCATTCTAGTAATAATATGTGTTTAAACAATTGTATTTATTAGTATTTAATTGTATTTAAATTGTAATATTTAAATAATATTATTAATTAGTGCATGATGTGCTGTAAAGGTGCATTGTATTTAATTTGTAACGGTGCATTGTATTTAATTAATTAGAGTTAATGAGAATACTATATGAATAAATATCGGTTCGGTTTGGATTGGTTCGGTTTTCATGCAGCCAACCGAAAACCGAACCGAACCGGTCGGTTATTCTACAAGGTGGTCCAAACATATCCAAAAAAAATCGGTTTTTTTTTGGTTTTCGGTTTTTTCGGTTCGGTTTTCGGTTTTTTTTTCGATTGGATTGGATTGGATTTGAACACCCCTATGAAGAAGTCTCACATTGGTTAAAAATATGGAGACTTGAGCATTTATAAGTGGGAGAATCCACACATCTATCACCTTAAAGTTTTGGATGAATATGTGGTGTGTCTCTCACAAAAATGTGTTGCTTTAAAGAAAAACCCCAAAATAAAAATGTTCTCTCACGTTGACCCCACAAATTAACCCTAATAATGGATGGAATGAGAGAAAAACTCAACTCAAGACTTAGTCACTTAATAGAAGAACCAAAGCGTAACCACCATAAGGTGGAAGCATAATAACAAAGCCAACAAAGAGCACAAAATTTAACTATCAAGAGTACAAAACATCAAGATAGAAGCACAACAAGTGAATGTCAGAAGGTGTGATGGATACAAAGTGAAGAAACAATACTCTAGTTGTGATAAAGGTGACTTAACACATAGATGACCAACAATTCAACTAGAAAAGAATCAAGTGAATGTCAGAAGGACTAATGGCTATAAAGTGAAGTAACAATACTCTAGTTGTGATAAAGGTGACTTAGCACATTAGAGAACCAATAATTCAACTAGAAAAGAATCAAGTAACATGGTTTATGGCTAGAGAGTGAAGCAACAATACCAATTTTGTGCTCAAGATAAGAAGCACATCAAAAACCAACTAGTCAATCGGAAAATAACCAAATGCAACCTTTACAAAGCAGGACAACAAAGAGTTGATCAAAGAACCCAAACTAGTCTTCAATCTTCATAATCTGAGACAAAATTTCAAAACAAGACTAAATCTCAATACTTGTAGGAAGAAAATTGCACTAACATTAACAAAAATGGTGCAGAAATTCAATACATATTCACCAAACAGGAGCAACATGGTTTTAACGTATCTAAAAACATCCAATGGAAGAAGCACAAAATATGAAACCTTGTTGTGGAAATAGTTGAGAAGAACTCCTTATTGTAACAAGATGAATTCAACTTGTAAAGTCCTAATCATTGAATTCTTTTCATGGCTGCGATATTGTTAACCTTGGATTTTACTTAGTAGGAAAAGTCAAGTGAATTCTACATTAGTGAAATGCTAAGTGTTGAGATTTGATGGGCATGAGTTAACAATAATGGTATATTGACTATGACTTCCCGAATGAAATTTTTATATGTAGTTTGGAAGAATCTCAAGGGCAGATCTTGAGCTCTGGTTTGGGGGAGTCTCAGGAACTGCCCTAGGTAACCACTCGAAACCATGTCGAGGACGAGTCTTTTGACAGACTCCAAAAGACTTAGAAAATTGAGGAAACCAAAGACAGAAGAGACTTAACACCTTTAGCAACTACCTTCGACGAACATGCAATTACTACTTATTAAGAACACTTAGAGAATGTGGGATAATGGTTTTAGCAGTTTCAAAGTCCTAAGGACATGGAAATACGTTGGAAGATGAGTTGCATGCATTCGAAGACCTGTCAGTTTTATATATATATATATATATATATATATATATATATATATATATATATATATATATATATATATATATATATATATATATATATATATATATATATATATATATTCAGGCTCATATATTGTAATCAAGGTCACAAATTTCATATGCTTTCTCTATAGGGCTGGAGTACCGAAGCCAAAGAGTGAAACAAATTGTGAGCAGTTAAGTGACTCTACATCCTCTTTTTTCTTTGTACCTTTTATGTTTCCTTAATTAAACCACTCTTTTATTTCGTCATTTACTGCATTTATTTAATGTTGTTTGTTTTTAACTTCTTTTACTTTAATTAAAACTTTATTTTCTTTAAAGTTTACCTTTATACAGAATGCACACAGATATTTGACAACCCATATTTTGTGAGTTATTATACAACCTAATCTATTGTTTTAGCTAGTAGATTTATTATTTTGTATTTGTTTTTAATGCATTCTAGCTTTTTGTATAGTATTTAGCTTAGAGCATAACAAGTGATCTCTTTTGTAGTCTGGGTATGTTTGTTGCTTGTTTTAAATATTGTTCTGATGAGCTCAGGCAAGACGGTCGGGGACAGAATCTAGGAGTTCAAGCTAGAACAAAGGTGAACTCAACTAAGGAATGAATTAAGCAATCAGTTGGATCCCTAGGGCATGAGTGGAAAAGGAGGTGAATTTGAAAGGAATATATGTTTGTGTGTTAGTCGAACCTTGAGCTAAATGGATAAGACTCATGGCACTAAAAGACAAAAGAAGGTACAATAGTATGACCGCTATGGAGCGCACCATCCAGAAAAGGACAACGATTTCTGCACCCCTGCCACTGCAGACTGTCACACTACACCTTGTCCCCCATAATCATCCCTCTACCTGATTTCTTGCAACTGAAGCTAAAGGAAAGAAGAGAATATGGTGAAATTGAATTTGGGCTTTATGTGATCTTCAAAGCGCCAATGATCCCAGACAAAGAAAATGAAACCCTAGCTAAATGCTTATAAATAGACCTTGTTGAAGATTGAGAAAATAGTCAACACCTTAGAGAAAATCACAGAAGAGAATAGTGCAAGGAAGAATGGAGAGAAAAGAGAGCTTATTTTTCACACCATTTCTAGTGTCAACTGCTGAAGTCTGACACGACTAGAGTCATCACTTATTGATTATCCATCACAAGGAGGGTTCATGTTACTCTTAGGTTTCTACTTATTTTTCATCTTTTGATTAAGAATGTTTCCTTTCAGAACCAGGTAGGTAAGTTGTACTCATCTCATTATGAGCTAAACCATTTGTTTATTGAGAAATGAGAAGTTAATATGATGTTGTTTTTATGTTGTTCCCTTGCCCTAATTATAGATATGTCAACTTTCACGTCATACTGATACATCTAGATAAAGTTTGTAATTTCTAAGAAAGATCACATTCACTTTTATGGTTCATTATTTGGTTTAGTCATTTTTATTCTAGAATTGAGGTGGGAGGCATTCTCATTATATGTTTTTTCATGATAAAATACAAGGTACTAGTATTGTAGAACGAGCACAAATTCAACAAAAAAATATCAGTCGACAGGGCAATTTTTAGAGCGTGTCTAAATTTCTAGAATACAATCTATTAAGAATAGTTCCTCAAAGTAAACACAATCATGGTCCGTCATTGAAGTGGGAGTTACTTTGTATCTTTTTCCTATAAATAAAAGTTTTTCAAACACACTATTACGAATTGGAGTTTTTAGCTCAGATGTAAAGAGGATTTTACTTTAATTTGGTGGACGAGGTAAAGAAGAGTATTATAAAAAATACACTACTTTTCCATTTAGTTGAATTGTTAATCGAGAAAATGCACATCAACAACAACAACACCAATAAAATCAATAGAGTATTTAAATATTAAATCTCAAAAATAACAACAATATTAAAAAAAAATATCAATAGAATCATTAAACACTAAATTTCAACAACAACAATATCAATAACAATAAACATCTTACTTGACGCAACAATGACAAGTACCATTACTAAGTTAACTCCACGCTTTAATAACTAACATTAAACATATTTTAACAAGAAATTATAAGAGAGAAAAAATACATTAAGGAATCAACCTTAATATTTTTATGCTCTTACAATCCAAGTCAGAGAATGGTATTGTACTTCATGTAAGTGTTTTGATTATAATTGTTTTCATTACGTTAAGTTTAGGTTTTAGCATTTTGCATCTAAAATGGATCCTTCTGACATTCATGTTCAGATTGGTTGGTGAGGATTTCACTAATCACTTTTGTTTCATATGGATTGGTGAAATGACATTGTCTTGATCATTGCTACTTTATAAATGGACGGTAAAGATTCATTATTTAACCTTTTCGTCAAATGGATTGGTGATATGCCATCGAGGTAGTATGTCATGAATAAAAAATAAATTTAAAAAATGCGATAAAATGTAATTGTTGAAATTCGAAAGGGAATTGATCAATACTTTTCCTCTTGGCTGCAAGCTCAATTGATATAATAGGTCATAAACAAAAATAAATAAAAATAAAAAGTGATAAAGGGCAAATGCTGGGATTTGAAGGTTTTTTCCCTCGATTGTCAGCTCAACCGAAGTAATAAATCATAAAGAAAAAGAAAAATAAAATAAAATATACTAAAATGTAGTTTTAGGCTCCGAATACTTGTCCCATGAATACTTTTTTAAGTTGACAACTTAACTGAGGTAGTAGATCATAAAAAAATATAAAAAAAATTAAAAGTTTCTAAAATGCAATTGTTTAAATTCAAATGTGTATTTTCTGAATATTTTCCCCCTCAGTTACCAACTTAATTGAAGAAATATATAATATTTTAAAATACAAATATTAAAATATGGCATGCCTGCTGAGATAAATTATTTTTTTTAAAATATATTATTTATAGTAGTAAGAATAAATTGTCAGATACTTTAAATAAGTATTTAAAAGACGAGATCGAATCGGTTGAATTGAGAATCAGATGGACCAAATAAGCTATTTAACCAATGAGAACCGTTCAGAGCCGACGAAAATAAAAAAAATGACAAACTGACAGGTTAAATGCTTGACTTTTTACTCATACAAAACGACGCCGTTTTTTAAATTTTTTATAAAAAAAATAAATTTAAAATAAAAAATGACTTTGTTCAAAACTTATTTGATTTATTAGTTAATTTATGTTGCAATTAGATTTTGTTCAAAATTTAATTGAATTTGTACTTTGTACTATTTTATTGTGTGTGATGATTATATTTAGAATTTGAATTTAAAGAATGAATTTGTAAAATTTTGATATTTTAAAAATTTGAAATTTTATAGATGTTATAATTTTTTTCAAAGACCGAGTCATTCAATTCCATCAATTTAATAACTATATAATTTTGATATAAAGATAAGTTAATTCAATAAAGATAAGTTAATTCCATCAATTTAATAGATGTAGCTATGTTAATTCAATAAAGATAAGTTAATTCAATAAAGACCGAGCCTACAAAAAATTGAACTTTCAAATACGCTGATTACTCACTGGGATTAAGATGTAGCTATGACTAATTCATTATTACGTGGTACCATTCTCACCGTTCAAATATGTTGAATCTTATCTCCACACTCTACATTACTTCAATTTTTCATATCACTTTCAAACCGTTACTATCTCTGACTTCATCAAATACTATCATTTAACTAATTCATATATTTCCACACATCATTAACCATTTAACAACATTCTCTTCCTCAGCAAGAAACACCTAAACAAATACAAGTTTTACGATGAAAACCAATGAAAATAACCACGTCATTGATATTTGGAAACTAGACAAAGAAAGATTAGCTTCAATGCAACTCAAAATTTCACAAAACCCAAAACTACTAAGCAAGTCCGCAGGAAAAAGATCTTGTAGCATCTTGAGAGTTCCACAAAGCCTGATTGAAGCTAACGGAAAAGCATACCAACCTCGTATTGTTTCCATTGGACCTTACCATCGCGGACAACCTCGTCTCAACATGACCGAAGAACATAAATATTCTTACCTTAATTCTCTTCTCACAAGAACACAATTACCCTTACAAGAGATTCTAAACGCCGTTGCTCCATTAGAAAACAAAGCTAGAGAGTGTTACTCTGAAGTAATTCAACTCGATTCACAAGAATTCGTTGAAATGATGGTTCTTGATGGTTGTTTCATCATTGAACTTTTTCGTAAAGTTTCAAGATGTGTACCTTTTGAAGATGGTGACCCATTAGTTCACATGGAATGGATTCTACCCTATTTTTACAGGGATTTTCTTAAGCTTGAAAATCAAATACCTTTCTTTGTTCTTGAACGCTTGTTCGAAATTTCAAAACCATCCCGTGAAAACTCAACGTTTACACTTTCAAGTCTTGCTATGGAATTCTTCAACAACTCGTTACAAAGACCAGAAGAAGTAATCGCGACGGTATCAAAGCAAAACGAGGTACCAAAGCATTTACTTGATTTGGTTCGTTCGAGTTTTATTCCAGTTAGCGAAAAAGAAAAAGAGCACAAGAGAATAAAAACACCTACACACGTGATTCATTGCGTCTCGAAGCTTCGTCACGCTGGGATTACGATAAATCCAGGGAAGAACAGCGAGAGAGAAAGCTTCTTGCAAGTGAAATTCAAACACGGTGTGATAGAAATGCCAACAATTACTATGGACGATTTCATGAGTTCGTTTTTACTAAACTGTGTTGCTTTTGAACAATGTTATAGTGGTTGTTCTATGAAGTATTTCACAACCTATGTAACATTATTGGATTGTTTGATAAATACTTATAGGGATGTTGAGTATTTATGTGAGAGGAACATAATTGAGAACCATTTTGGAGCAGAAGGTGAAGTGGCACATTTTTTTAATAATGCTGGAAAAGATGTTGTGGTTGATTTGGATTTGAGTTATTTGTCTGGTTTGTTTAATGAAGTTCATCATTATTATGGAAATAGTTGGCATGTTACATGGGCTAGTTTCAAGTACACTTATTTTGATACACCTTGGTCTTTTATCTCTGCTTTTGCTGCTTTAGTATTGCTGATTCTCACTGTTGCTCAGACTTATTTTGCAGCTTATCAGTATTTTCATAATTAAATTTTTATGATTAGAGGATTGTGCTATCAGCTTTGTATCATGTAATCAATTTATTGGTATCATTGAAGAGTTATTTGATTTTATTATGAAGTTCAAAATCCGACGATCTCTCGGTCGTCTAACAAATACGATAGTAATAAGTTTCGACGAAATATATGAATATGATCCAAAATTTTACTATTTAATCATATGAAATTTTTTGATCCAATTATAAAAAGTATTTCTCAATTTTAACTCAAAATCATATAACAAAGATATAAGTAGCTAAGTGATAACAAGTATTAAGTATTAAGAATGAAAATAATTATCAATATTAAAGAATAACTAGAACAAATGTAACGCCAGAATCAAAGATGAATGCATGTGTCTTTTGACAAAAACATATAATCCAAACAAAAAGAAAGTTTAGTTACTCTTAATCATAATAGCTTTACATTGATGATCAAAAAAGAGATGGAAAAACATCAATGGTGATTTCTCTGACTGGACGGTGTCTCCACCTTTGATCTTATTTACCTCTATTGAGATTTCTTGCTCTTAATTCTCTATGTTCTATTTGATTTCTGAAATCTAAAATATGAAATGAATTAATTGTGGGTAGGTTGTGACCTCTATTTATGTGTTCTGAAGTTGCATGTCTCTCATATCTCAAGGGTTATGGTTGTGATGGCTTGTCTTTTAAGCTTTTGATTTTTCTATTATTGTCATTGAGTCTCCTCGTCAATTGTGCATTTCTGGATTGACTTTTAGATTTGTATTTTAGCATGCATAAATCAAAGTGTTTGGTTATAGCTTAAGCAATATGATTGAAATTAAACTATTGAGTTTTTTAATCAAGAACTATGTTTGAGAATGATTCAAGTCATGATCATAGTAAAATCTCAATATACTTTGAAATTTTGTAAAAAAAATAGATTTTGTCTGTGTGATTCGAATCACACAATTTGTCTAACTGGAATCAGACTCACAGAGAGGTCAGGAATGCATTTCTAGTTTTCATTATTTAAATCACAAGAATGTATGATTTGAATCACACCATTCTGATTCGAATTATTAGAGTGTTTGTTAAAATCACATTGAACTGGAAAAAAAATTGTTTACCTCTAGACCTCTGTTTCGAATCACTAGTTAGTCTGATTTAAATCATGTGACTCGAATCATATATTTTATGACTCTAATGACACGAATGGCTTACATACATTTTTTTTCTCGATTCAAATCACTTGGTTTTTTATGATGCCAATCATACCTCTGTCTTTATACACCATTTTTATTTCATTTTTGTGATAGATCTCCAGCACATATAAACACAAGCTTCTCTCAAGACCTTCACAATGTTAGAAAACATACACTTTCAATATTGATTTGAAAACTCACAACTCACTTGTTTTCTCGTATTTTTAAAAGAGTTTTGAATCTTTCTTTAACCCTTGCAAACAATATTTTTTCATCTTCTATCTCATTCTTTTTGCATTGTCATGTGGGTCTAAATCTTATCTTTGGAGATTTCTGATTGTTGAGTGTTTAGGTTTTGTTATAATCAACACTTTGAGTTTGTCTTGTTGAAGATTAAGATGAAAACTCTCATTCTAGAATCCATATAGTATTAATGTTGTACAAATACACATCTTATTTAGTTTTGATATAAATTCAATACATTGCATTGATTTGTATATGTTAGGTAAAATCTTTGATACAACCTTTAGTGCTTTATATACAGTTTAAGTTGTTTTGTGCAAATTCCCATCTATAAGCAAAACCTTTTTATACGCCAAAAGTTGCTTCCGCCGCACACATCATTTTGTTTTTCAAACTCTCATAAAAGTTTTTCAAAACTATTTTCAACTAAGTTTTTAATTGGGAGCACTATTCACCCCCTGTAGATTGTTTCTTACTCCATATTCTATCCCAACATATTCAACTCTTCTAAGAGGCTTCTGACTGCTCAATTTCTCCTACCGAGTCCATCCTTTCGCCCAGTGAGGAAACCCTTCTTCACCCTGAAGCAATTTAGCAAAATGGGTCTTGAACTGTCCTGTTTCTCCCAATGAGGTTGACACTTTTCCTAGTAAAATTATCTTGCTTTCCAATGAAGTAACTTAGCTCATAAGTCATTTGAATCACTTATGTATGCCCAACGAGTATGTGTCTTCGCATAAAAAGAATGTCTCAGAAAATGATGCTTTGTTCATTGTCCTTCCTTTACTAGGAGAGCTCCTGCTTTTGCCAATGAGTTCTCTTCTACTCAACATCTATGTTTTGTCATTTTCATTTATATTTTCATATGTACATATGAATGACATAGTTAAAATTTTCACACAGTTTTTCTATCTACTTTTTATGACAAATTAAGGTTTTTAATATGATTTTTTGTTATATAAGTCAACTTTGCGCAAGTTATCATTTTGTTTGTACTGATATAAAAGTCATACAAATGTCAAATGATTCTAATAATTCAAAAATACACACTTCATTTAAGGTTTATGATTAATCATAAACTTTGAAATAAGTCATTGTAATTTTACATGATTCTTTAAGTGCAAATTCAAAATCAATCTCAAAACCATCCATAATTCATAGCATAAAGATGAAGACCTTGATTAAGAAAAGTATTATTTCAATATATGTTCAGATCAATAATCAATTTTTATCAGAATCATAATCTCACTAAATATCACTCAATTGGGTTGTGTTTCCCTCATTTTTAGACAATACATACACTACAAATCAATTTTGGATTTCATATAAGAAATATCATAATATATGCAATCATTTATGGATGACTAAGGTCTTTATTATGGTTTTAATGTGGCTAGGCTACAAACAATATTGGTTTATCTTTGGATTCAAAGGTGCCTTGAAGATAAGAGAGCATAAATCCATTTATGTCCAATTGCTTCCATAAATACGCCTTCTTTTTTCAACTTACAACTTCCTTTGGTGTTTTTATTTTTGTTTTTTTATCTTTGACATTTTTTTCTTTCTTTTCTTTTTCTTTTCTTTTTATTTTCCATTGTTTTGTTAAAGTACATTAATTTTTCTTTTGAATTTCATCACCAATTTTAACATACTTAATTTTCTTTTCTTTCATAAAACGTTCTCCCCAACTTGCATATTATGATACACTTAAAATTAATGTTCTCATACCCTTAAGACAAGGTATAAGACCCCAATTTTTACCCTAAGATCCCTCATGCTACCTCATCATATGCATTAGCATTGGGATCATACCTTGGCATCCTCCTTACCCCTAATTCATTGGGTTTGTATTGGGAGAGATCACCAAGCAGTATGTGATTGTATCATACTTGTTATTTTATCATTCACTAACCAAAATACCAAAAATATGTCTTTGGATTTGGCTAACTCTTTTGTAGGTAGGGCATATGATCATCATTGATCTATCAAGTTCACATATAGGGTTTAAGACCGTCATTACTAAGAGCTCAACCAAGTAATTATCCAAAATGGCTCTAAGCATCATATATGAGTCCCCATGATCTCTACATATTATTTTGATCAAAATTTCTTCAAGAGTTTGGAATTGGTTTGCATTGGAAACCCTAGTTCATCTGGGTATATTGAGTAACTTCTTCAACAAGCTTCTTCACCCATTGATCAAATACTTCAAGGGACACTAAAAATTTCATCATCTTATGCATATATGATCTCCCATGAGCCTAAAAAGTCAATAGAATTGCAAGTTAGCAAGTTGGTTGATGGTAGTTGGCCAGATGAATTCATCTGATCAAAACTAGGTCTCCCTAGACCTTATCTCCTACAATTTTCATCCTATGAAAATGATTCCAAGAGAAAAGTTACTCTAAATGACATTCCAAACAACTTTCATGTTAAGGTATAGATCTAAGTTTGCTTGGAAAGACATTTTGTATGTTGAAACATTATAGGTCATTTTGTGTAAACCCTAATTTGAAAGTCAACTTCCCAAGGTCATAACTTGCTCAATTTTTATGAGATTAAAGGTTTCCAAGTTGCACAACCAAATTAAAGGTGTCTACTTCAAATTTTATTTTTGGAGGAAGAGTTAAATCAACTTTTATGAGTATGTGATATGAGGATACATTATAGGTCATTTTGGACCAATACCATTGAACAAATGATTTTCCTCAACTTCAAAAATGCATAACTCATTCATCCCAAATCCAAATGATGTCAAATTGGTGAGAATTTTGAAGGTTTTTGAAAGGGATACAACTTTTATGAGGACACTTTCCTCATTTGGAGCTCACATAAAAAGTTAGCCAAGGTGGAAAAATTGAACATATGGCTTGACACTTAGAAAATATTTTGACATGTTAAAATTTATAAACTTCCACCTCAAAATTCACCATGATACAAGTTCCAAATGGAAAAGTGTTCAACATAAGAGTTGTTCCTCTTGATCTAACCTTTCCAAAGAGTCCAAATTCATTCATTTTAGACAAAGTTTGAAGGGTATGTGCATGGCTTGAACATGGCTGTATCAGTTGGCAAGAATCATGCTTCAAACATCCAAACATCTTTGCCTTGCATTGCAATCTTCATTCAGACTTCATTTCATTTTATTGTGGATCTAATTGAAATGCTTCATGGGCCTGTACATGCTCATGCACGCGTGCCATTCACATTGCCAAATTTGGAAGCAATTTCAAATGTGCAAATAACACTTACCATTTGCTATAAATAGAGGTCCATTGCTTTAGTGTCAAGGACCGGGCGCGCCATCTTTTCCTCCAACCATTGAAACCCTCACAATTCAAAGGAAAACCTGATAAATTTAACTTGAAATTTAAGTTTGAATCTCACCTTTTGGAGATTCAAAAACTCCAGGGTCCAAAGCTTTGCACCATTACCAATCTACTTCTACAAGCTCCATAAGCAAGATCACACATGATTTGAAGCAAGAGAGATCCATTTCTGCACAGCATTGAAGGTATTTTTCCAGATTTTTCTTCTCTTCGATTCTCTCTCAATTCTCATCAATTCTCTTGGATCTTTGGTTGTCTGAAGTCCTACCAATGTAGGCAAGAAGATTGAGTTGCTTTGAGCTCAAATTAAAGAAACTCAGTTCACACACCTTAAAATTCAACTCCACGTATCTCTCTATATATTTGGAGTTAGGTTAAATTGAGGTGATATTCGTGATCTACGTCATTTTTTCTTTAAGATCATTTCCTCTTTTTTCATTTATGTTATGGCGATGAAAGAACCAGTCCGGCCAGGGTCATCGGAGAAGATGACCGACACTTGGCTCCGGCGATGCGCTGGATGTGTTCTAAGCCATTGGATTGATTCAAAATGTTTTAATCAGGGGCGTTGCTTGTGATTACCCAACGTATGGAGCGCTGACTAGCATGCACCATGGAACGCGTGTTTCTCACCACTTGATCTGTCACCTCAGTTAATGAGGGAGATCAAGTGGTCCACGTTTTTTTGATTATCTGAATTTTCATTTTATTCCTCTTATTTTCTTTAATTCATATTAAATTTAATATTGATCCAAAAAATATGAGAGTTTCACCAAAAAAAAAATCCTCTTCCATTTTCTGAATTAAAATTATTTTCTGGATCATTATTAATATTTTTCATGATTTAATTGATTTTGTGAATATTTTTAATTATTTAAAAATACTTTTAAGTTTCCAAAAATTCTGAAATTTTTTCTCCAAGGTCCTTTGACCTTGTTTGACCTATGATAAATCTCATGACCATTTCTTTGGTGTTTTGATGAGGTTTTAGGAAATTGACCAACCATAATTAATTTAATGCATTATTTTTAATATTTTTAATTGATTCAATGCCAAATAAATTGTGTAAAGCCATTTTAATTGACTTTGTGAGTTTGACTTGTGTTGTTGGGCCTTGGTCAAGGTTGATTTGACTTTGTTAGGTTAAGATCATTGGATTTAGGGGATTAATGGAATGTACATTCTATCTCCCAAAATGAATGAATGATCTTAACTTGGTAAAAGTCCTCCTTTGTTCAATTTGTGTTTATCGACTGCTTATCCCAGCAAAGTGATTTTTTACAAAGTCAGTAGCGAAATATGTTTTGGTGACAATCAATTGCACCCGATGACAATCAATTGTCATAGGCCAAAATGGTGAAAACTTGTGCTTTTGTTTTTGTTGCGTTGTATGATGATTTTTGTCATATCTTTCATTCTGTAGGACCAACTGAGGCACCATTTGAAGTGTTAGAAAGCTAACACGACTCCTATCAAGTGATAATGTAATTAGAGACTGAATATGTTATATTAATATGATTAATTGATGAGGCTTATATGTATTGTTGACATTATGTTGACGATGAATGCTATGATGAATTTACTTATGAGTTATGAGTATGAATGGATAAATTATTCATGTTGAGATGTGAATTATTGAGTTAAAGGTGAGTTACATATATGTGAGTTAATAATTTATTTATTTGAATTATTATATGTCCTCAAGTTGTATTGCTATGTTGAGTATCATGTTGAGTTAGTATGGTAATCCAAA
Source organism: Lathyrus oleraceus (assembly GCF_024323335.1). Taxonomy (NCBI): domain Eukaryota; kingdom Viridiplantae; phylum Streptophyta; class Magnoliopsida; order Fabales; family Fabaceae; genus Lathyrus; species Lathyrus oleraceus. The sequence goes on along the minus strand of NC_066581.1, from coordinate 111,179,749 downwards.
AGAGGGGATTAGGCGAGTTTGTCAATGCATGTATGTTAGGATCAGAAAAGGGGTCTTAACACATTGAAATTTTGTTAGCATGTTCATACATCCATGTTGAGTTGTGCAAGAGGCATGTTTCTAGTTTAGATAGGGGAATAGTGGCTTGTCCTAAGCTCAGAGAGGGGGCTCATGGGTTCAGAGATGAGACTCGGTTCATGAGTGAACCATTATTGATTTGGTACGATATGCATAGAGTTGCATTGAGTTGCATGTAGTTGTATTTTGAGTATGAGATCCATAATGAGATAAATGCATGGGAAATTGGTGTTGTGTGTAATTGGTGTGTGATTGGTATGTGAATGAGTTGTGATTGATGAGTTGCTGTGAGAATGTAATTGATATATTGTGATTTGAGATTGTGTAGATTATGTTATGTGTTGGTATCCTACCTTATAGTATGTGCCTATTATTATTGAATGTGATTTCTCACTCCTTCTATTTGAATGTTCCCTTTACATGTGTAAGACCCCAATTCTGACCCTAAGATCCCTCATGGCATCATAACATTGCATTTTGCAAAAGCCTCAAGGATCATAAGCATCTTGGTTCCCTTTGCCTTTGGATGGGACTTCTTGAGAGTGGTTTGAGATCACCAAGTATGCTTGAATTGTATATCATTGCTTTTCTTATTTTTGTTTACTAACCAAAAGCACAAAAATATGTCACTAACATTTCTTGTTTGTAGCTTGAGCAATCACAATGTCAAGAGCTTCAAGGAGGTACTTTGTGCAGAGATATGGCCAAGTGAAGATGATAGCAAGTGTGGTAATGGTTCCCAAAGCTCTCATCCATCAAATATGCCTCCCAAGTATCTCAATTCATCATTTTGATCAAACCAAATCAAAGGGTTTGAGGCTTGTTTCCCAAGGAAACCCTAATTCATCTATGCACCACAATGCCTTGCTCATGAAGCAACCTCAGCCCATGGTCAAATACAATCAAGGGAAGTTCCTTAATTCATCATTTCATGCATATTTGAACTTATTTGAGTGCCCTCAATCATCAATCCGTCAAGTTATGAGTTGTGGACTTGAGAAGTTGATTAGTCAATTCATCTGACTATTTTGAAATGCACTGAGACCTAACTTTTTATGTGTTGGTCAAATGGAGATGATTCCAAAATAAAAAATGTTCTGAAGGACAATATGAACAACTTTCATGTTCATCAAAAATTGATTTGAAGCTTGGAAGGTCATCATCCATTCCAAGACATTATAGGTCATTTTGACTGAAACCCTAATTTTGGGTCAACTTACCAAGAACATAACTCATTCATTTTTTATGATTTTAAGGTGGGATCAAATGCATTGGAAATATTAAGATGTCTACTTCAAATGTTATGTTGAACAAAATTTCAAAATCTCAAAAGAAATACATGTGATAATGCAAAACATTATAGGTCACTTTGGACCAAATGCATTGAAAAGCAAAAAAGTCCAACTTCAAGTGCCCATAACTCTTTCATCAAAAATCAAAATTATGCAAAATTTAAGTCCAGTTTTATTATCTTGAGAAGATCTACAACTTTTATGTTGGAGATTTTTTCATTTGAAGCATGCATCATCAAAACAGAGGGGCTTGAACATTGGCCAAATTTGGAAACGTTGCCTTTACATGTTTTGCACCTCACACTTTAAACTCAAAATTCACTAATTTCCACATTTCAAATGGAGTTTTGCCCAACATAACATTTGATCCTTACATCAAGACCTTTCCAACCATTACTCACATGGTCATGTTTGGATTTGGCAAATGGTATTTTCGAAGAGGAGAAGTTTTTGGTTCAATTATGCATAACACATTGAAACTCATTATACAAGCTTACACATTGCCAATTACACGTCCATTTCAGTTCAATTATGACTCAGATTGCATTTGGCATTGAATTTGGGCCTTTTGAATGATCATGCTAGCCTATGCAAAGAGCTCCATTTGCCATGCACACGGATTGAATCACACTTGCCTTGCCTCTCCTTCTATAAATAAGAGCATCATCCCATTCATTTTCCATCCATGAATCAACATGAAATGCTGCTGAATTGAAATCCAAACCTCTCACCAAAGGAACTATTTCATTTTCACTCAAATTTTTCAGATCTGAAATTCAACTACATCTGGTTGGATTTCTAGATCTAAAGTTCCTATACCTCTCTCTCATACTCCATTGTACTTCTGTTTGGCCAAAGGAAGCAAGGAAGCAAGCTCAGATTACCAGAATTCAAAGGTTATCATCAACTGGTTTTCTCTTCGAAACTCACTATTCTTTGATCTATTTGCTTGGATATTGTGTTTGCTGAAGTCCTCACTTGAGAGGCAAGCTAGTGGTAGCTTCAATTTTGTGTTTTATTGAGCTGCATTTTTCATACCTGAATCTTCCATCTCAGATATCTTACTCTATAGGAATCTTGAGTGTGATTCAAGGTTACAGGGGTGATGTACATCACCCCAGCTTCATTTTGATGTATGGATCGTGCATTTTGGTTTCCATTTTAAGCTCTGCAAATTTTGGACATGGCCGGAGGTTGGCCGGAGAAGACGGTGGCGCTGGCCACCGTCTGGTCCCCAGATTCAATCTGATCCGTCCATTTGAGTTTCCAGATCTAATCTCCACTGTCCAATGTTATGACTTTATTTTAATGTTTGTGTGGCGCATTGACTTGGACCTATGGTGGAAGCGCGCTTCTGGAGCGTGTGATGTGCCAGCTCAATTAATGAGCTCAGATCCAACGCTCCTGGATTTTTGGCATTTTCTATTTTCTGATTTAATTTCTTTTATTCCTATTATTTTCAAAAATTCATATCTTCTTCATTTTAAATCCAAAAAATATGGGACCAATTGCATTCTTCTCCAAATAATTTCTAGTTTCTAATTTTTATTTTTAATATTTTTTATTTTGTCATTTGATATTTTTTATGAATTTTCTCTTTTCTGGTTATGTTTAATTCATTTTAAATAGTTTTTGATATTCAAAAAATACAAAAATATTTTCCTAACCTATTTGAATGATGATGGATCTATGAAAAATATTCTTATCAATTTTCTAATTGATTTGAGATTTATTTGAGATTTTAGTTCAATTAGGTTATTTTTATTCATTTTTAATTGATTTAAAATAGTTTCTGACTTTTAAAAATTCTAAATTTTTTTGTCAAACTTTGTTTGACCTTGTTGAACTTGGGATAAATCACATGGACTTTTCAAAGTTGATTTGAAGTGATTTTGAAGTTTGACCTCTCTTTTATTTTTAATTCAAGTTTAATCTTAAATATTAAAAAATGCAAAAAATATTTTGTTTATTTCTTGACTTCTAATCTTCATCTCACTTCTGTTTTTGATTGTTTGACTTTGACTTTCAATGTCATTGGTCAACATATGATGATTGGTATATTTTATTTTATTTAATGCACTTTAATTATTCCATTTCCATTTCCATTATTCATCTCCTTCTTCTTCTTTTTTTTCTTTTGATCAATGAGTTGAAGGTTGATAAGTTGGAATTAATTAGGGAGACTTAATCTTCCTTGATCCAAATCTAATTCATCTTGATCAATTGATCAAGTGAATGGCTTTGCATTAAGGATAAGTTGTTTCCTAAATCATGCAAAGGACTTAAACCAATACAAGATCAATTCTTTTTTTTATTTTGGCATGGCAAGTTGTTGGAACTTGGTTCACTAATCAAGACTTCTAACTTGTGTTGTTGCCTACATTATTATTGACCGGCCTCAGATAGTTGTGACTTCTACATAAGTCCAATTACGATTGCTTAACATAGCGCTAAATTTGCCTTATGGCACATTAACTACTAACATTAACCATTAACCATTAACATTTACTTTTTGCACTTTAATTTTATGCAATTTACCATTCTTGTACATCTTATTCATTTGCTTTTCCCTTTGCTCACTTGAGCACATGTTTATGTTAATGCCATTTGCCTTTTGCTCACTTGAGCACATAAATTGTGTATATATCTTTTGTGCTTGTGTTTGTCTGTTTGTTGTGAATAAAAATGCAAAGAATTGGACAAAATGAACTTAGACTTTAGGACTTTACCCAAGCTAATGGAGTTTGAAGAGCAACTAGGCATTGGGCCTTTAGAGTGCTATAAAAGTCAAAGAGAAACTAGGCCTCATGCCTTTAGAATGCTTAAAGCTTGAAGATGAACAATGAAAGGACCATATTCTAAACTCCCTCTTGTCCATTCATTAATTGATTATAGAACCTTTTGATGTGTGTGTTTCTTTGTGCTAGGGATTCCAACTTGAGCCAAATTAAGGAACCATTACCATGAGCTTCTAAGAGAGAGAGAGATCCAAGTTACATTGAGGAACTTTCCAAGAGCTTTATTTGATTGTTGATTGCTTGAGTTTATGCTTATGTGATTGCTTATTCCAAAGGATGGGAGCTACTTGGATCATCAATATGATCTCAAGAGAGGAACTCCTTTTGTGGTTTTGTTTCTTATCCCTCACTCCTTGTGTGCTTAGGATCTTAGCCATTCTTCTTCTTCTCTCCACTCAAACCCAAGTCAAAACTTTTTGTGCAAACATTTGATCTTTGTTTTCAAACATTATAAACCTAAGCCTTATGCTTTTGATTTTCAAACTTTCTTTTCATAATACTTATTTTGAATTGAAATTCTAAATCAACTTTGACCATCTTTTGTAAATACTTTTCATTGGTAAATATAACCCATTCAAATGTCTTCTTTTTGTGGTTTCAATGGCCATTTTCTTAATCAAAACTTTTTTCATAACCTTTAGCTATTAGGTTTGAGTTATCCTTGAGGTAGATATAATACTCACCTTTATCCTTAGTGATGGACAATGAGTCTTCCATGCTTATTATGGGGTTAACCCCTCACTAGCATGTTGAAGCTATCCTCACATGGTGGATTCGTGGTTTTAGGTTGAGTTTTCTCCCTTGGATAACAAAAGACCTTAAGGCTTTTGGACCAATCAATCCACTCACTCATTTTGAGATTTTTACCCCGAACTACGAGGTTTTGATCCTAATCTTTTTTAAGATGGTACGTAGGCAATGGGTTCATCCATTCAAACACAAAATGTAAATAACTTGTATATTCTTTTCTCATCTCTTCAATCATGTTTGCACAAACAAATTTTTCACAAAATACCAACCTTATAACAAGTATGAAAAGGGCTCCCTAGGAGTACCTAGGATATTTTGGGTGCTTAAAACCTTCCCATTACATAACCAACCCCATTACCCCGATCTCTGACATTTTTACTAGTTTTTGATTCGATAAAACTTTTAGGTTTTTGTTCGCTTTCTAACCATTCCTTCGGATAAATAGAAGTGAGGTGGCGACTCGACTTGTATGGTTTACCTTGGATTTAGTCAATATCTCCAATGGTAGCGAATACCCCGCTACAGAAAAGTGGCGACTCTGCTGGGGATATCTTATCTTTGCCTAGTGGGTTTTGCCTACTTTTCATACTTGTTATATTGTATTGTATATTATCTTTGTGACATATTTTTATGCAATTTGGGATTACTGTATTGTATTTAATGATTGAATTGCTTGAATATTAATTCCTTGTATGCTTGGTGATCTTTGTGAGATGAGTTCTATACCCGAACTCGAGTGCACTTAGGATAGGAGAATGGCATAATCTTGTTGACTTGTGTGGAGTTATTCCTTAGCAAGTTGATTTGCAAGTCCATTCACTTGGTGGAGGTCATGTTGGGATCAATAATGTCACACAAGTAAGTTGTGGTTAGACATTACTCTTTCCAATATAGACCTTAGAAGCCAAGGACCTTAGTTTACCAAGCCCATCTTGGCCTATTCTTAGGATGTAGTGCGAAAGTCGTTCAAGTGTAAGATTTGATACGATTGTTACGCCATACTACACTCATAAGAGTATCTCTTGAGAATATTTTTGGAATACGAGTAGTCGTTTCTCCGATAATATCCGAGAGATGGGATGATGACTATGGGAACCTCTTGTAGAACATGTTTGGCAGGTTTAAACCCTAGTACACTCCCTTTGGGTGGTTCTTAACCAAGACTCCATGCTCGTGACTAGCAACAAACCCCTGATTCGTGGTTGATCTGTTCATGTATCCTTAATATCAATGGAACTTGGGTGTTGATAAGGTGTAAACCCTAATCCACCAAAATGGATGATTGATATTAAGGATGACACGAGCCATCCCATGACCTTTGTTTGGTGTGCTTTGCTTGATCCTTGAGTGTGATTGTTGCATTCATGCATTCATGCACCCATTTACATCCATATCATCAATAATAAGAAAAAATTTCAAGGAACTTAAGAGGTCTATTTGCAAATTTTCAGACATGGAAAGACAAAGAAGGAATACAAACAAGTACAGCTTCAGACAACCAGATTTGAAAGAGCTAAGGAATTTGACATCCTATGTATTAGATCCTTTGGGTTTCAAATCTCGTTTTGGGAAGCTTCTTCCTCTTCTGACTACTCAGGTGGATGAAGGATTGATGAGCGTATTGGTGCAGTTTTATGATCCCTTGTACCGTTGCTTCACATTTCTGGACTTTCAGCTTTTGCCTACGCTTGAGGAGTATGCCTATCTTGTGGGTATACCAATCCTAGACCAGTTGCCATTCAGTGGCTTGGAGAGTATTCCCACTTCTCAAGAGATAGCTGACATGTTGCATATAGATGAGTCTCTGGTTGGTGCTCATATGACTACCAAAGGTGGAATTCAAGGTCTCCCTTCTGAGTTCCTCATTGCTCAAGCTACTATGTATGGGAAGGCCATGAGTGAGGACGCCTTTGAGGCCATATTTGTACTTCTCATCTATGGGTTAGTGTTGTTCCCCAACATCGACAAGTTTGTGGATGTGAACGCTATTAGGATTTTCTCTACTCTTAATCCTATTCCGACGCTGTTGGGTGACACTTATTTTTCTTTGCATATGAGGAATGCAAAGGGTGGTGGTGCCATAGTGTGATGTTTGCCTCTGTTGTATAAGTGGTTTATTTCTCACTTGCCACAGACGGTCGCCTTCAAGGAGAACAAGGGATGTCTACGGTGGTCCACGAGACTTATGTCTCTCACTAATGATGATATCTCTTGGTACAACCGTGTGTATGATGGTGTGCAGATTATCGACTCTTGTGGTGAATTCTCCAATGTACCTCTTCTTGGTACGGGCGGTAGGATTAACTACAATCCTGTTTTGGCACGTCGTCAGCTTGGGTTCCCCCTAAAGGATAAACCCAATAACATTCTGTTAGAGGGTGTGTTCTTTCAGGAGGGTAAAGATCCCCAAGGCTTGAAAGCTAGGATGGTCCGCGCTTGGCGCAAGATTCATAGGAAAGGAAGGAAGGAATTGGGTCCGAAGAATTGCATCGCTTTGGAGCCTTATACTGCTTGGGTTAGGAAGAGAGTGTCTGAGTATCTCATGCCTTACGAGTATCCAAGACCTACACCTATGATTATGGATGGGCCTTCAACCCTCCCTGATCAAGGAGTAGAGGAGTTGAGAGACGAAGACCGTTCACGTGCTTGGATCCGTGAGCGAGAAGAGTTGCTTCAGCAGATTAAGGAGAATGATGCTTTGATTGAGTTTCTTGAACATCAGGTTATTGATGATCCTAATGATGCATGGACTTCTCTACTTCCTCAGTCTTCTAGGTTTTGGAAGAGGAAGTACGATCGACTCGCCAAGGAGAAGGCAGATATGGAGGCAGCCTATGAGGAGGAGGTGAAGAGGCTTCGTGCATCTCATCTTCCTGTGTCCCGAGCGTTAGATGATTGTTTCTAGGGATCCATAGGATGATCATTCTCCTTTTCTCTTGTATTGTATTTGGTTACCAATGTTGTACTTCTTTGGTGTAAAAAAAATATTTACCAGATATTATTGATGAGATATTTCCATATGTGATACAAATGTAATATTTCCCAATATTTGCAAATAGAACCTTAAAATTCCTTTGAAATAAAAAAATAAATCATATGCACAAGCATTGCATGCATCATGTGCATAAGCAGGTTTTGTTCCCGGTCTCCCGTTCTATGGTCTAACTCTGTGTTCTTCATTTATTTTGAAGACAAGCTGACTCATCGGTACTACACCAGAGCCAATTCTTCAAGACTGATGGATCATCTAGAACAAGAGAATCGCGAGCTGAAGGAGGAAGTAGCCAGGTTGACTACCCTGATGGAGTCATTCTTGGCCGCTCAAAGCCAGTCTTCTCCAACGCCATCAACTCCTCCCCAGAGGACGGTCATTTATGAAGTCGTAACTTCTACTGTGCCTGCTGCAACTGCTTATTTTGCACCGTCTATGCCAGCCGGGTTCCCATGGGGAATGCCAGCCAACTTCATGCCTGAGGGTTTTTCCCCTACTCTTGCTTCTCTACCGGCATATAGCCCGGTCATGTCTGTGCCACCTCCCGTTGTGCACATGTTACCAAGGGTCGAAGATACCATCTACCACTCTGAGCCATCTGAGGGCCCAGACGTTTATGAGAAGATGGACGATATGAAGGACCAATTCCTTGAGCTTCGTAAGGAACTGAAAACTTTGAGGGGGAAAGACCTCTATAGTAAGAGTGCTGCTGAGTTGTGCCTTGTGCCCAACGTGAAGATCCCTATTAAATTCAAAGTGCCAGACTTTGAGAAATATAAGGGAAACACCTGTCCACTCAGCCATCTTGTGATGTATGCTCGCAAGATGTCAACGCAAACTGATAATGATCAACTACTCATCCATTATTTCCAGGACAGTCTGTCCGGTGCCGCTCTCCGGTAGTACATGGGTTTGGAGAGTTCGAACATCCGATCTTTCAATGATCTTGGCGAGGCCTTCGTCAAGCAATACAAATACAATGTGGATATGGCTCCAGACAGAGATCAATTGAGAGCAATGTCGCAGAAAGAGAAAGAGACCTTCAAAGAGTACGCCCAGAGGTGGCGCGAATTGGCAGCTCAGATAGTGCCTCCCCTTGAGGAGAAAGAGATGACCAAGATCTTCCTGAAGACCTTGAGCTCGTTTTACTACGAGAAGATGATAGCCAGTTCTCCCTCAGACTTCACCGAGATGGTGAGTATGGGAATGAGGGTGGAAGAGAAGTCCGTGAAGGACGTTTGACTCGAGATGAAGGCTCTTCAGCAAAGAGATATGGAAGATTTACGAAGAAGAAGGATGGAGAGGCACATGCTGTGTCTTCCCATATCAAAAGAAGACCCTCTGTGAAGAGGAAGATTGCTCGCCTGGTCAACAATCAGCATCAGGTGGCTCATATAGCACCTGTTTTCAGGGAAGCTCAACATTATCAGCAACCACAAACTCAACAATATCAACAACAACCGTGTCCGCAACAGCAGGCCTACCAGCCTCGAAACAACAACAACAATACCAGTGCTAGCTACGAGAGGAAGAAGGTCACTTTCGATCCAATTCCAATGACCTACGCTGAACTCTATCCATCTCTGATTGATAGAAAATTAATCACCCCACGAGACCCTCCCGCTGTACCTGCTAACCCCCAGTGGTGGTACAAGCCAGAACTTCACTGTGCATATCATTCCGGTGCTCCCGGACATGACGTGGAAAATTGTTATCCCCTGAAGACCAAGGTGCAAGACCTTGTGAGAAGTGGGATTTTGTTTTTCGAGGACGTAGGTCCGAATGTGAAAAAGAACCCATTGCCCGAACATGGGAAGTCTGTCAATATGGTCCAGGGCTGCCCTGGCAGGTACAAGGTTAAATATGTCAATCATATCTGACAATCACTGGTTGAGAGGCATCGCTTGCTGTGTGATTATAGTCATTATGAGCACGACCACGATGGATGCCGAGTATGCTCTGTTAATCAGAGAGGTTGTCGCCAGGTGCGTAGAGATGTGCAAGAGATGTTGGACGAAGGAGTCATTGAGATCCTTCAGAATAGAAATGTTGATGAAGATGAGCCCGAAGTCAATGTGATTTCTCCGGTATTCCGGATACCTGAGCCTGTTGTCATCAAGTATGATGGTAGCAAGCAAAAGGCTTCTCCTACTCTTGTCATCAAGCCTGCCGGCCTTGTACCGTATTCTTCTGAGAAAGCGGTTCCTTATCACTATAATGCTGTAGCAGTGGAAAATGGGAAAGAGGTGTCCTTGCCCTCTTCATCTGTTGTTAATATTGCTGATGTCAGTGGTTTGACCCGTAGCGGTCGTGTATTTTCAGCTTCGTCGAAGCCTCAAGCTGATGCTAGAGGAAGTGTTGACGCTGATTTTGTTGAGCGCCCGATTGGAAATGCTGTGAGCTCTCCGAATCCGGCACTTATTGTTAAGCCCTCCTTTGTATTGAAAACTCCTACTTCTGTTGGCCCAAGTGGCAATACAAAAGAAGACTGTGATGAGATGCTAAGGCTCATCAAAAGGAGCGAGTACAATGTTGTAGACCAGCTTCTACAAACGCCATCCAAAATATCTGTGTTATCATTGCTTTTGAATTCAGAACCACACCGAGAAGCTCTGCAGAAGGTGTTGGATGTGGCATATGTGAATCACGATGTCACGTTAGAACAGTTTGATAACATTGTTGCAAACATCACCACATGTAACAATTTGAGTTTTAGTGACACTGATATCCCCGAGGAGGGAAGAGACCACAACTTGGCATTACATATATCTATGAGCTGCAAAGATGACGCCATGTCCAATGTGTTGGTGGACACTGGGTCATCATTGAATGTGTTGCCAAAGACCACTCTTTCAAAGTTGTCATATCAGGGGCCTCCCATGAGGCAGAGTGGAGTAGTTGTGAAGGCTTTCGATGGATCTCGCAAAACTGTGATTGGAGAGGTTGATCTCCCAGTTAAGATTGGACCAAGTGATTTCCAGATTACCTTCCAAGTTATGGATATTCACCCATCGTATAGCTGTCTCCTAGGCAGACCATGGATTAACGAGGCAGGCGTCGTGACATCCACCCTACACCAGAAACTGAAATTTGTAAAGAATAAGAAGCTGGTGGTGGTAGGAGGAGAAAAGGCTCTCCTGGTTAGCCATTTGTCTTCTTTCTCGTATATAGATGCTAAGGATGAAGTTGGAACTCCGTTTCAAGCTTTATCTATTGCTGAACCTGTTGAGAAGAGAACTCCTTCATTTGCTTCCTATAAAGATGCGAAGTTGGCCATTGAGCATGGTGCAACTGCTGGATTGGGGCAAATGATCAAGTTGGAAGACAACAAGTCCCGGGCTGGCATAGGGTCTTCTTCTGGTGCTTTCAATAAGCAAGGTTTGTTCAAGAGTGGAGGTTTCATCCACACCAATCAAAACGAGGAGGCTGCTGCTATCTTGGAAGAGGATGCACAGGATTTTGGCAATTTCGTCATCCCTGGAGGAATCTGCAATAATTGGGTCGCTGTGGACATTCCGACAGTTATCCATAAGTCGAAGTAATGTTCATTATGTTTGAAAACCCTTCTCCCATGCCAAAAGGAGGAGTGATGACATTGTTGACGCATAAATCCAATGATATTTTCATTCAATATATTCATGTTAAATGTTTGTTTTTCCAATTATTTTCCCTTTTTGCTTTTGCATGAAATTGGTGATCACATAAAACCCTAAAAAAGAATAAAATCAATCTTTTCATCTGCATAATGATTTGCCTTGTTTGAATTCTAAAGCTCTTTAAATCCAAAATCATTATGCAGGTTAATCAAACCCATTGAACATAATGATCCAACGCCATCTCCCAACTTCGAATTCCCTGTATTTGAGGCAGAAGAAGATGATGTTGAAGAGATTCCTGACGAGATTACCCGTCTACTTGAGCATGAAGAGAAGATCATTCAGCCGCATCTTGAGAATCTGGAAATAGTCAACTTGGGGTCTGAGGATTGTGCGCAAGAAGTGAAGATTGGGGCACTCCTGGAAGAGTCTGTTAAGAAGGGGTTGATTGAGTTACTACGAGAATACGTCGACGTCTTCGCCTGGTCATATGAAGACATGCCTGGTCTAGATACTGATATTGTGCAACATTTCTTGCCTTTGAAGCCTGAGTGCGTGCTTGTGAAGCAAAAGCTCAGAAGAACTCATCCCGATATGGCAGTGAAGATCAAAGAGGAAGTTCAGAAGCAAATTGATACGGGGTTTCTGGTGACTTCTACATATCCTCAATGGGTGGCCAATATTGTGCCTGTGCCTAAGAAAGATGGAAAAGTCCGAATGTGTGTGGACTATAGAGACTTGAATAAAGCTAGTCCGAAAGATGATTTCCCTCTACCACATATTGATATGTTGGTAGACAATACAACTAAATTCGAGGTCTTCGCATTTATGGACGGATTTTCCGGATATAATCAGATTAAAATGGCACCCGAGGATATGGAGAAGACAACATTCATCACACCTTTGGGAACATTCTGTTATCGAGTGATGCCCTTCGGTTTGAAGAATGCCGGAGCCACGTATCAACGAGCTATGACTACCTTGTTTCATGATATGATGCACAAAGAGATCGAAGTCTATGTTGATGATATGATTGCAAAGTCAAGAACAGAGGTTGAAGATGTAGAGCACCTGTTGAAGCTTTTTCAGCGTTTGAGGTAGTACAAGCTTCGTCTGAATCCCAACAAGTGTACATTTGGAGTCCGTTCTGGCAAGTTATTGGGTGTCATTGTTAGTGAAAGAGGTATTGAAGTTGATCCCGCAAAGGTTAAAGCAATCCAAGAGATGCCTGCGCCCAAGACTGAGAAGCAAGTCTGAGGTTTTCTTGGCCGCTTGAACTATATTTCTAGATTTATATCCCACATGACTGCCACATGTGTGCCGATATTCAAGCTCCTCTGGAAAGATCAATCTCATGATTGGACCAAGGATTGCCAAAAAGCTTTTGATAGTATTAAAGAGTATTTGTCTGAACCTCCGATTCTGCCTCCGCCTGTTGAAGGGAGACCATTGATTATGTATCTGACTGTTCTTGAAGACTCTATTGGTTGTGTATTGGGTCAACAAGATGAATCAGGAAAGAAAGAGTATGCCATCTACTATTTAAGTAAGAAGTTCACTGATTGCGAGTCTCGATACTCAATGCTTGAGAAGACATGCTGTGCTTTGGCTTGGGCTGCTAAGCGCTTACGCCAGTATATGTTGAATCATACGACTTGGTTGATATCCAAAATGGAGCCAATCAAGTATATCTTTGAGAAGCCTGCCTTAACTGGGAGGATTGCCCGTTGGCAGATGTTGTTGTCTGAGTACGATATTGAATATCGAGCTCAGACGGCGATAAAAGGTAGCATCTTGGCTGACCACTTGGCACATCAACCAATTGAGGATTATCAGTCAGTTCAGTATGACTTCCCAGATGAGGATATTCTGTATTTGAAAATGAAAGACTGTGATGAACCTACACTTGATGAGGGGTCAGAGCCTGGTTCCTGATGGAGCATGGTGTTTGATGGCGATGTACATCAATATGGAAATGGTATTGGGGCAGTGATTATTACTCCTCAGGGCACATATATTCCTTTTACAGCAAGGCTAACTTTTAAATGCACGAATAATATGGCAGAGTATGAGGCCTGTATTATGGGATTGGAAGAGTGCATTGATCTTAGGGTCAAACATCTTGGTGTTTATGGTGATTCGGCCCTCGTTGTTAATCAGATTAAGGGTGAATGGGAAACGAATCAGCCTGGTCTCATTCCATATAGAGATTATGCAAAGAGGATTTCAACGTTCTTTACTGAGGTTGATTTCCATCATTTTCCTCGAGACGAGAATCAGATGACAGATGCTCTTGCTACGCTTGCTTCAATGATTGTGGTCAAACTTTGGAATGAAGTCCCCAATATTACTGTGATGCGCTTGGATAGACCAGCTCATGTATTTGCAATGGAAGAAGTGAAAGATGATAAGCCGTGGTATTATGATATCAAGTGTTTCCTGCAGAGCCAGACTTACCCGCCTGGGGCATCTGTAAAAGATAGGAAGACTTTGAGGAGATGGTCAGGCAGTTTCTACCTCAATGGCGATGTGCTTTGCAAGAGAAATTTTAACATGGTGTTGCTCAGATGCGTGGATAGACACGAAGCAGACGTGTTAATGACTGAGATCCATGAGGGTTCATTTGGTACTCATTCCAATGGACATGCCATGGCTAGAAAAATGTTGAGAGCAGGCTACTATTGGCTGACAATGGAGTCTGACTGCTGCAAATATGTGAAGAAATTCCATAAGTGTCAGATTTACGCAGATAAAATTCATATTCCTCCGACACTTTTGAATGTGATTTCATCACCATGGCCTTTCTCTATGTGGGGAATTGACATGATTGGCACGATAGAGCCGAAAACGTCCAATGGACACAAATTTATTCTCGTAGCAATTGATTACTTCACTAAGTGGGTTGAAGTCGCATCATATGCTAATGTGACCAGGCAGGTGGTCGTGAAGTTTATCAAGAATCAACTCATATGCCGCTATGGTGTGCCAGATAAGATCATTACTGACAATGGATCTAACTTGAACAACAAAATGATGAAAGAGCTGTGTAGCGAGTTCAAGATAGCACATCATAATTCTTCTCCTTACAGACCCAAGATGAATGGGGTTGTTGAAGCTGCTAATAAGAATATCAAGAAAATTATCCAGAAGATGGTTGTTACGTACAAAGATTGGCATGAGATGCTTCCATTTGCTTTACATGGATATCGTACTTCTGTCTGCACTTCAACAGGGGCAACCCCTTTCTCTCTTGTTTATGGCATGGAGGTTGTGCTCCCAATAGAGATGGAGATCCCATCAATGAGAGTCTTGATGGAAGCCAAGTTGACTGATGTTGAATGGGTTCAGAGTCGTTACGACCAGTTGAATTTGATAGAAGAGAAGAGATTGACTGCCATGTGTCATGGTCAGTTATATCAGCAGAGAATGAAGAAAGCCTTTGATAAGAAGGTCAAGCCTCGTGTGTTCCGAGAAGGTGACCTTGTGCTCAAGAAAGTCTTATCTTTCGCGCCCGATTCCAGGGGCAAGTGGACTCCAAACTATGAAGGTCCATATGTTGTTAAGAGAGCCTTTTCAGGCGGTGCATTGATACTTACAACTATGGATGGATAGGATTTCACTCGTCCTGTGAATTCAGATGCAGTCAAGAAATACTTCGCCTAAAAATAAAAACAGAATAGCTCGCTAAGTTGAAAACCCGAAAGGGCGGCTTAGGCAAAAATGAGCGTCTCGGTGGATTGAAAACCCGAAAGGGCGATCTAGGCAAAAGTTAGAGACATATAAAAAATGAATGTATATCCCGCTAGATTGAGTACCTCACCCTGGGGCAATCTAGGCAAAAATTAAGGATTTGGCGAGTAACTGCGTCCGGACAAGAGTTTTGATTTACAACTGTCATCCGTCAGAAATTTCCGCCCAGTCATCATCAACTGAAGCTTCAAATACATCGGATTCAGAATTGGTGGAGAAATGGTCATTATGTTCAATGTAGCCCTTTTCCAATATATATCACCAATTTCAAATTTCAAAAGATCTATGGAGTCTTGCCATTTGCAGACTACCATTCCATCAAATAAATTCGAGCCTTTATCCAATTATTTGCACTCTTATTTGTTTCCGTTTCAACAAATGTTTAGCATGTTTTAATTGAAAAATATCACTGTTTTACTAAAATCTTTCATAATTCGTTTTTAAACAAAGTGAACATTCACAGAGATAAGAGGATACTAAGGATATCTTCAGTGCTCTCCCGAGGATGGTAAGATTCTCAACAGGGTAAGACATTTGTTCGTATTCCTGGCATGCCTGTATCTTTTTTCTCCGGAGCCTTTTGTGGTGTTCTTCCGAGCAGAGTGTTTGGTAGGATTATTCATTCATATTTCCTGCAGCAGAGTAGTGATTCTTCCTCCTCAGCAAATGTGATCTCATTATTTGGGACAATATTTGATGACCCTTGGCAACTTCTGATTTGGTGGTTGTTCCCCACAGAGTTCCATCCTCCTCTTCGGTAAGTTCCCCAGTAGATTTGTTTCTACGATAGATCTTACCTGTGTGGTGATCCTTTTCCCTTAGCAGTAGTCTGGTTCCCCTGCAGAGATCTTGACTAGATGTCCTCCAGTAGGCTTGGCTTTCTCTCTTGAGATGTAGTACCAGATTTGTGTATACTTGTTCGTTGGACCTGTTTGTGTTAGAAATGTCTGTTCGTCAGCATTCATCATACATAAACCATGCATATTGCATACTTAACATTCAAATATTCATGTTGCATTCTTTGCCATATACCCCCGCTTGTTATCCTTTGTTTAAGGGTATTACGTTTCCCCAAGCAGATGTTGGTGTTTGATCTCCCCATGTAGAGTCAGCCCCATAAGCAGAAAGTATTTATCCTTCCTTCCATATTCCCCACTGAGTTATATCCTCGTGGATGTTGGTTGTTTCTGCTTCCTCCCAACACATATATTGGGATGGAGTTTCCCAATGAGTTATATCCTCATAGGGACAAGATTTGTTTCAGCGTACCTATCTAGCTTGATCCTAGATTGGCCTCCTCTGGCTGTTTCTTGCACTCCCCTATGGTGTAGATGAATGATTGCTCAGTAATTAGTAATCATCCATCTTTTCCTCGGCGGAGTCTGTGGCCTTCTACCCTCATACCGGGAGTTATAAGTCCTATTTCTGTGGTTTTCTACCCTCATACCGGTAGTTGTAAACCCTATTTGTATCTCCTTTGCAGAGTAACTGTTTTGCTCATCCTCAATTGGTAATGGTTATTTCTCCGTGGTTTTCTACCCAGTGTCTGGTAGATGTAATCCCCTCCTTGACGGTTATCTTTATCCAATATTCGGTATTGATATCCCTTCATCTTTTGGATAGTCGCTCTGATCAAGCAATTTATCCCCAGTAAGTCATCTCTCGTCTACCCTTTGTTGTTGGTAACAATTGTTTCTCTCCTGGATTAGTCATCATTATATACCTAGTTGTGGTATCCCGATGCCTTTCTTTGTCGGTCGATTTATCCTTTATTAACCCAGTAACCGGTTGTGGATAATCTTCCATGCGAGTATATTATCTAAGTTCTGACGGTAATAGATAATATATCTCATGCACTCCTTGGTCGAAGCCTTTTGTTCTTCCCCAGTCGAGTAAGATTCGTATCCCCAGTTGGAGTCGAACGCCCATCCTGTAATCGAGTTTGCTTTTTTCAGCTCTCCTTTCGGATGATGAGTGTCTTGGGAATATTCCCCAATTCACGCCTTGGTTGGTCACCTATTATATGCCCAATAATCGGTATCCTTGGTGTTCCTTCCCTTCTGCTCCCTATTATGACTTTTTGTCCCCTGTGGAGTCAGATTTTTCCTGAGCTGAAGCGTACCTTTTAGGCCTTCCCTAGATGACTTTTGAAATGTTTGATGTCTATCACCTTTATACCGGTCTTAGATATTCATTCTTCCCAGGCATGCTGTATCTCTCACCCTTATACCGGTGTTCAGATCACATGTCTCTTTGAGCTTATTACCCAGTAACCGGTAATACCTCATCCCTTGTTTCCCCGGAAGAGTTCTTTGTGTGAATATTTCTCCCCAGCGCTGTCCCCTTAGTGGATTTGTTCCCATCTGGAGTCCGGATTTTTATCCGAAGTATCCGTTAAGGATAAGTTCTGCTGTATTGGCATATTCCCCAATACATGCACCTCTGAGTCAGCTCGGGGATTTCCATTATTTTGTTCCTTGGGAATTCTGCCCCCCAAGTTTTGAGTCGTGCCCTGCTCACGCATTTTTACTCCCTTTCTTCTATCCCCATGAGAGTCCTAGAGTCTCTGTCCCATGGAGTGAATTACTCATATGAATTGTCAGTTTCGCCTGATTTCTTCTCTTCTTTGTGGATATATATCTCCACAGAGTATTACCTTTTGCATACATACATTTGCATCATGAGGTCTCTTAGGGACCAAAATTCGTCTCTTTGTTATTATTTAAGCCCATTCTACCTCGTCGAGACGAAGATTTTAACCTTCACTTCTCCGGCTAGAATGACCTTAAATAGGGGCATCTGTAAGACCCCAATTTTGACCCTAAGATCCCTCATGGCATCATAACATTGCATTTTGCAAAAGCCTCAAGGATCATAAGCATCTTGGTTCCCTTTGCCTTTGGGTGGGACTTCTTGAGAGTGGTTTGAGATCACCAAGTATGCTTGAATTGTATATCATTGCTTTTCTTATTTTGTTTAGTAACCAAAAGCACAAAAATATGTCCCTAAGCATCAGAGTCGACGTAGTTCGGGACAGGGGAAACGTGCTAGCTAGGATGTCGTATCCTATGCATACGTATCTTCTCGGACTGGAGAAGAATCAGAGCACTCGTAGCTCGGCTAACGCACGCCAAACAAAACCACACAGGAAACCGACTGCCAATCGCTGGACTTACGTCAGACTCCACACAAACAAGCACAGGAAACCGACTGCCAATCGCTGGACTTATGTCAGACTCCAACGCACACAAAAGGGTTACAAAAGAAAAAGGGCGCCCGGAGAGATCAACTCATCTCCTGCCTACGTACCTCATCTGGTATGAGGATCAGGGCGACGTAGTTCCCCTATGTCGCATTACGCGAAAAACCGGCGGGAAAACAAGAACAACAGAGCCGCCACCGTGCGTTATTTATCCCAAAAGAGGGAAAGGAAACGCTCAGAGTAAACCTGGAAAAAGCATGGTCTCGCGACCAAAGAGAATGGGATCGGGAGTCGGTTATGCGAAGGGAAGGTATTAGCACCCCTACGCATCCGTCGTACTCGACGGGATCCACGCACAATAGGAAGGGAAATGGTTGCTAAAAATACTGCTCACACACACATAAACTGGCTGAAAGAGACACAGGAAAACAGACTGAAACTGACTCGGCAGGATATCGCATCCTGGGCCTACTTAGTCTATCAAGCATAGACATCAGAGTCTAAGTAGTTCGGACTAGGGAAACGACACATGCTCGCTAGGATGTCGCATCCTATGCATACGTATCTCCTTTGGACGAAGGAGAATCAGAGCATTCGTAGCTCGGCTAACACGCGCACAAACAAACACAGGCAAAGGAAAACGTAGAGCCCGACAACCAAATGATGGAATTATGTCGGCATCCGAACCAAAACACACTCAAAAGGGCAAACATGGAGCCCGACAACCAATTGATGGGATTATGTCGGCATCCGAACCAAAACACACTCAAAAGGGCAAACATGGAGCCCGACAACCAATTGATGGGATTATGTCGGCATCCGAACCAAAACACACTCAAAAGGGCAAACATGGAGCCCGACAACCAATTGATGGGATTATGTCGGCATCCGAACCAAAACACACTCAAAAGGGCAAACATGGAGCCCGACAACCAATTGATGGGATTATGTCAGCATCCGAACCCAAAACACACAACAACATGCAACAAGAAGAAGGGTCTCAATTGCAACTAGGGCAAGAGAAGGGGAAGGTCTCAATCGCAACGAGGGCGAGAGAAAAGGATTAGTGTTAGTTGTTAGTCAAACTCGGCAAGACATCGCGTCTCGTGCCTACGTATCTCATCTGAACATGAGAATCAGAGTTGCCGTAGTTCGGCTAAACTATTCCTGTTGGTTTGTGTTTTTTAAGTGGACGACGTCACTACGCAATCTACCGGATGCTCGACCTTTGGAGACTTACTCACCTGTAGTAGAAGGAGTTGACGTATCCTTAAGAGGGGATAGTATTTGTTTGTGTTTTAGGAAAGCTCAAGCAAGAAAGGAAGTCCTATACGAAGGAACCGTGCT
Source organism: Lathyrus oleraceus (assembly GCF_024323335.1). Lineage (NCBI taxonomy): Eukaryota > Viridiplantae > Streptophyta > Magnoliopsida > Fabales > Fabaceae > Lathyrus > Lathyrus oleraceus. The sequence goes on along the minus strand of NC_066581.1, from coordinate 111,159,944 downwards.
ACCTTAATTGACATGCAAACGAGACTACGCGGAGTCTAGCAAACCTAGGGGATACAATCACACCACACAAACATATACAGCATGAAATAAACACACCAACAAGGGGCTCAAACATCGGGGCTAGGCTTTAGTCGAGGGGTCATATCAACCTCAACAAACAAGCCTCTGTATCGGGGTCAGGTTGGCTCTTAACCTTGCCATTGAGGGGCTAAGGTGAAGCCAGATGAAAGGTGATGAGGGGTGTGCCTCATTGCTTCTATCTCTGGTTAGAGAGAGCATCAGACAAGGGAGCGTGGGTCCAGAATGGGGGGACCCTTCTACGCTCAGGACATAGACTCGACTGTACAATGTACAAGATCTTGGGCTTGGATCTCAATGCTACAACCATGTAATGGGAGCAAGGAGAAGACTCACAGAATAGTGGGGGATAGATTGCTTATCCCTACCTTCCACCAATTGCCTCAAATGAGGACTTTTCCTGCTTGGGACAAATATAAACATACACAAGCATTGCCTCTTAAGGAGGACTTCAGACAGTTTGCCCGGCCCGGTAACAGCCGGGTCTCCAGACTACATGAAGAAGAAGGTTCTATACCTCAATGCCAATTGCTTATAAGCAAAGCAATGCAAGTTCTTAAGAGAACTGAGCAACTAGGGGTACCTGGAAACAGTCAAACAGAATCAGCATCCCATTCATAATCAGACAACAATATAATGATTAATTAACAATCCCAATGATGTGCATAGCACAAGTCCATGTGGACCACCATCCTACAAAACAGCCACATTAGTTTACAAGTATCAAGCAAAACATCCCAAATGTGAAACAATATCCTTAAGCCTTAACTTCTTAACCTGAAAAGCCAAAGACAAGTTCAAATGTAAGTGACAAGACCACTAGGACTAGCCTAGGGTCCAAAAGAAGGAGAAATCCTAAAACAGCAACCAATTCATGATCAAAGTCAAGCTATTTCAATAACAAAGGGATCCCAATTGGTCCCATATCCAAACTATGTACACATTTTATTCTATGCAACATGTAAGGCAAAGTGAGCAATGTTAAACCACATATGAGCAATCAGCAAGATCACATCACAAAAAATACCAAAACAGCATGGAAAATTCCACAAAAATTATATCCTAAACAGAGGACATTCAACAAGCTACATGTCAATTTTCAAGCAATTTGGACTAATGGAACTATGGGAATTAATTCAACATGACAAAGCATGCAAAAACACAATCAAATGAAGCTACAAAATGTACATTAACTTCAATTCAATGGTAAACAGTGACATTACATGGGAAATTAGTAGGACCAAAGCCAAATGAAAGCTACACATGTCAGGAACTATTCTACCAAATTTCATGGTCATATCATTCATCATGCTCATTCTATGCACAAAATAAGGCAAACTAGTTCAAAGGAAGCCCTAAGCCTACAAACAGAATTATTGCATTCAAATCCGCATCAACACAATCCCAAAAATTCTCAAATAAATTACATCTAAACAGGACCTAATCCAGGTATGGAACACCAAATTTCAGCTTAATTGGGCAAATGGAACCATGTCAATGAAAATCAACAAAAACAGGCACAATTATAGGCTCCAAATCACAACATCAATACATACTTCCACTTCAAAAATCCATATCTTAATGAAAACAATAAAGAAATGGATGAGACCAAAACAGGGATGTCACATTATGTGTCTATTACAAGCATATCAAATTTCATGATGATACAGTACCATATGAGCATTTCACAATGAATCTACCAACCTATGTCACACAAGCTTGCAAATTCAATCATCAGAAATGAAAAATCATGATCAATTAGAAAACACCATGAATAATTCCACAAAAATTCACAAAGGATCCTAACATGTTAATGAACATCCATCCCAAATTTCAAACAATCCTAACAAGGATAGGTCATGCTAAAAAATCCAACAAATTGGCATCAAGAGGTGTGACACAAATTGTCACACCTAAGTTCAAAAATTCATAACTCCATAGCCAGGTATCAAAAACTCAAGAAATTTATATGGAAACAAGCATCATCCAGTCAACAACCATCACAAAAATTTTCAGCCATTTATCATACAATATGAGAATTTCATGATCAAATTAGTCTAAGGTATCAAAATATACACATGTGGAAGAAACCCTAGGTCAAATGAAAAATATTCCATGCACAACTTTGACCAATAGGTCAAAAATCATCTACACTCAACCACAAAGTCAACAAAATTATTTCCATATTTTTGTGATTTTTCTATAATTTTATATGATTTTTTAAAGTGTTATGGTATTTTTTGGATTTTTAGAATTAATTGAAATTAATTAAATTAAAACAATAATGGCAGAATTGTAATTATTGGGCGCGGGGGAGGGAAACTCCCAATTCGAATTTTCAAACTGGAAATAGGATCAAACGCTTCAATCTCATCGTCTTCAACAATGAATTTTCCAGAAAATGCAGCCATGGCTCAAGAATACGCTTCACTCAAAACCTAACCAAAATGCGCAATCCTATAGTCGTTGGAACCGTTACAACACGTAGAGCATGAATATGCATTCCAATTAACCTAAGACTTCCTAAATCGTGCGAATCGATGAACTTAGGGTTCTAGATCTAAACTTCGAGTTAAGATTTCTTACACTACGGTTCACCATTCGCAATTCTAAAAGCATCCTCGTGATCCACATAACACGCACTACAACACGCATACAATGATTGCACGAAAGCTTGAGGTCGAATTTTGAGCTAACCTATTATGGTAGTATTGAATTCGACGGAATCAAGGCGCGATTTGGCAAAACAGCAACAGTACAAGCTCGTGGCAAGGTGATGTGAAGCTCAGTTTTGCTCAATTGTGCTCCTAGTTCTCGAATCCGCGATTCACCATGGATGGAGCTCTTTTGGACAGTTGATAATGGCACGGCTTTGATGGTTTTTCAACACAAACAGATGGAGTAATGGCCAAAGTGAGATCGATGCAAAAAGAAGAATGCAAATTGATCACCGTTTTGTGGAGATTTTTGGATTTTGGTTCTTGTGAGTTCTTGAAGATTCTAGAGAGGATTGTGATGATTTGATCCAAAATTTTGGTGAAAATGAATTCTGTTATGATTTGGAAGTGATTAGGAATATATATGTTGCACTAATCCATGATTAATCAAGGTAATTAACCAAATTGGAATGTTAAGCAAATTGCATTTTCACTCAAAATGGCCAAAACACCCTTCCTCTAAATCAGTCCATATATCAGCTCAAATTTGATTCAAGCAAGTCCAAAATATCACATGTGATGTGTAGAAACAAGTCCCATTTCCATTGGTCATGTATTTTGCAATTTCACCATATGGTAGAAAAATGTCCAATTTTGCATTTTCATTCTTCGAGCCAAATCTCAAATTATGAAGCCTAGCCATGAAATGATGATTCAAACACATTCCAAATGCCATTCCTGAGGTGTTGCAAAAAGTCCCATCTCAAAATTCCAAATATTTTGACATTTGGACAATTTTGCCCCTGATCCAGTTTAACAATCCAGTTGAAAAGTGACTTTTTGCCTTGGCCACTTTTGGAAAAATCCAATGATGCACCCTTGAAGTACATGTCAAATGGAGTTTTTGCATATAAAGAACTTGCACTTTGGACCAACCATGTGGTAGTTATGGTCTCCTGATTACGGGTCTTTTCTGAAATTCACTGAGCCATATTTTGCAAACCACACATTGGATTTTCAAGTTCTTGGACTTTTTGGAATGGTGAGAACAAGATCTTCAACTTTCATGTTGGACAAAATTCCATTTGAAGCTTGTATGATGAAGTTATTTTGAGGAGAAAAAGTTTCCATTTTGGGCAGCTGAAATTACAGGTCGCCTGCTATTTTGGGAAACTTTCTGTCTGACCTCCAAATCTTCAACCTTGGTCTTTGGCATGTCAAATGAGACTTATATGGACATGAATGAGGCCTTTCAAACCATCTCCCACCTTCCAATCCATAAAATCAGGCACAGTTGACCACAGTTGACCACAGTTGACTTTCTAGGGTTTCTGGTAGACTGAACAATGACTGGTGACTTCTGAGCACCCAATCTTTGGCCAAACCACTTCAAAATGATCCTTGGACCATATGAGCTTGATGAATCAACCCTAGGGCTTTGTCCCAATGAAAACGGCACTCACTTGCTTGATTGACTGATTCTCTTGATCAGTCTGACCCAATCCATCAATTGAGCTTGCACATGGGCAAATGGACAATGCAATGTTATGCAGTGGACATCGTTAATGCTATGACCTAATATGAAATGAATGTACAAAATGGTAGGGTGCAAATTTGAGGTGCTACAGCTGCCCCTATTCAATCAACTGGGAACCCGAATGGATGAGAGCAACGACTGTCAGACTTTCAGGGTAAACAGGGATTGAATACCAAGAACCGTAGAATTTGCACACTGCTGGGAATTGTCTCTTTTTTTTTTTGTTTTTGAGGTACAACCACATCCAAACCCCGACACACGCTGCATGGGAACAGAAATCATCTCAACTAGATGCCAACGGACAACTAGGAAAAACTCAACGTTTACCAAGACCAACGGAGAGGTAAATCAACTCTACTGGGGATAACCAGGAAAGGATACAACCATACGTCAACGGACGCAATGGGAAAAACTCAACGTTTACCAAAACCAACGGAGAGGTAACCAGACATTAATGAATGAATGGAAGGAGAGATACAACCATACGTCAGCGGACGAAATGGGAAAAAACTCAACGTTTACCAAGACCAACGGAGAGGTAGCCAGACATTAATGAATGAATGGAAGGAGAGATACAACCATACGTCAGCGGACGTAATGGGGAAAAACTCAACGTTTACCAAGACCAACGGAGAGGTAGCCAGACATTAATGAATGAATGGAAGGAGAGATACAACCATACGTCAGCGGACGTAATGGGGAAAAACTCAACGTTTACCAAGACCAACGGAGAGGTAACCAGACATCATAGGATGAATGGGAAGACTCGACCAAACGTCATAGGACGAAAGGGAGAAGCTCGACGTTTATCGACACCAACGGAGAAGGAGAAAACTCAGCCAAGACGTCATAGGACGAAAGGGAGACTCAACGTTTATCGACACCAACGGAGAAGGAGAAAACTCAGCCAAGACGTCATAGGACGAAAGGGAGACTCAACGTTTATCGACACCAACGGAGAAGGAGGAAACTCAGCCAAGACGTCATAGGACGAAAGGGAGACTCAACGTTTATCGACACCAACGGAGAAGGAGGAAACTCAGCCAAGACGTCATAGGACGAAAGGGAGACTCGACCAGACGTCATCGGACGAAAGGGAGAAGGAGAAAACTCAGCCAGACGTCATAGGACGAAAGGGAGAAGGAGAAAACTCAGCCAGACGTCATAGGACGAAAGGGAGACTCAACGTTTATCGACACCAACGGAGAAGGAGGAAACTCAGCCAAGACGTCATAGGACGAAAGGGAGACTCGACCAGACGTCATCGGACGAAAGGGAGAAGGAGAAAACTCAGCCAGACGTCATAGGACGAAAGGGAGAAGGAGAAAACTCAGCCAGACGTCATAGGACGAAAGGGAGACTCAACCAGACGTCATCGGACGAAAGGGAGAAGGAGAAAACTCAGCCAGACGTCATAGGACGAAAGGGAGAAGGAGAAAGCCACTTCACGAGGGAAAGGCACCACAACCGGAAACCGAATAGGACGTCTACTGGGAATTCGGGTTGGGAAATCAACCAGACATTAATGAATGAATGGGAATAGGGTACACAATCAGACGTTCGCGGACGAATGAGAAAAACACAACGTTTATCGAAACCAACGGGGAGGTAGATCCACTTGGGGAAAGGTACAACTAGACGTCATAGGACGAATAGGAAAAACTCGACGTTTATCGACACCAACGGAGAGGAGGAAACTCTGAGGGGAATCATATGGTATTACCAAATAATCTGTAGGGAATAAGCAACTAGACATCATCGGACGACTAGGAAAAACTCGACGTTTATCGACACCAACAGAGAGGAGTAATGGAGATAATGAACACAACCAAATCATCAACGGATGATCGGGAAAAACTCGACGTTTATCGACACCAACGGAGAGGAGGTTCAACTGGGGAAGACCCTGTGGGGAAAGATATCAACTATACGCCAACTGACGCATAGGAAAAACTCGACGTTTATCGACACCAACGGAGAGGAGGAAACTTCACTAGGGAAGAGGAGGACGCAACCAAATCATCAACGGATGATAGGGAAAAACTCGACGTTTATCGACACCAACGGAGAGGAGGAAACTCTTCTAGGGAGAGTGAGAACACAACCAAATTATCATCGAATAATTGGGAAAAACTCGACGTTTATCGACACCAACGGAGAGGAGGAAAATCACTTCACTAGGGAAGGAGGACGACGTTACGAACATCGAAAGATGATGTTTACAAACATCAAAAGGAGACCAGACACTTACGCATGACTGGAAGCACCGAAAGATGGTGTTTACCGACACCAAAGAAACAACACACGCGGGTGCTGACAGGATACTGACATCTACATGTCTGGGCAAGGCCACATACTTGCAAGGGATCTCACTGGGGAACAAGGTCACGACAGCGAGCCAACAGGAAGGAACACCAAGGATACCGGTTTGCAGGTGTGAAACGGGTGATCGACCAAACATGAATTGGTTTGTGTTCAAAAACACTCAACATCCTGAAGAGGGCTAGAAAAGCAGTCTTGTTAGAGGATGGACATTCGATTCCATAGGGAATACGAATCTTACTCGACTGGGGAGGACGACTTCGACCCAAGAGTGCATGAGACAGATTACCTATAGCCGTCAAAACGTAGATAATAGACTCGCATGGAAGATTGTCCATAACCGGATTGGTTGTTAAATGGATAAATCAACCGACATCATCCTGAAGAGAGCAAAGGCAAACTTGTTAAAGGATGGACATTCGATTCCACGAGGAATACGAATCTTACTCTGCTGGAGAAAACAATCAAAGGACTGACCAGAGAGTGCATGAGACATATTATCTATAGCCGTCAAAACGTAGATTGCATACTCGCATGGCAGATTACCCATAACCGGGTTGAGGTTGTTAAATGGATAAACGACCGAAAAGAAAGGCATCGGGGTACCAGACTAGGTATGCAAAAGATGACCAATCAAAAAGGGATAAAGTTGCTAACTCGGAGCAAGTACCCAAAAGAAAGGGAGAGACCCACTGGGGACAATACTGCTTGATCAAGGCAAGTATCCAGGGGAAGAGAATATCAACACTGCAAACTGGGTACTGATAACTGCAAAGAGGGGATTACATCTACCGGTTTGTAGGCAGAAAACCACGGGAAAGTAACCAGTCATCGATAGGATGAGCACACAGGGTTAACTCCACCAAGGGGATGAAAGTGGGATTTTATAACTACCAGCTTGTGGGTAGAAAACCACAAAGATAGGACTTACAACTACCGGTTTGCAGGTAGAGGCCAACAAACAGTCTACTGAGAGACAGAGTGAGAAAAAAGGATTTACAACTACCGGGTAGTAGGTAGAAGACCACAAAATCCGCCAACGATCAGAATGAACCACAAAGGTTACCTCTGCTAGGGGATGAAAGTGGGATTTTACAACTACCAGGAGTAGGTAGAAAACCACAAAGATAGGACTTACAACTACCGGTTTGTAGGTAGAGGCCCACAAACAGTCAACAGGGAGCCAATTTAGGATCAATCCCAAAAGGCAGACTGAAACAAGACTCATCCTAATGAGGAAAGAACTCAATAGGGAAACCCGTCCCGTGAGGGAGGGAACGGAAACAACCGTCATCCACGAGGATCTAACTCAGTGGGGGAACACAGAAGGAAATGGTAGACACTTTCTGCTTAAGGGGTAGACTCTACATGGAGAGATCAGACACACCCACACCTGCTAGGGAAAAAGATCCAAGCCGGCAAGATGCTACCAATCGGGGAGTAACAATGTTGGGGATACCCACTCACTTGCGGGGTCACTTGTTGGGGAAACACCCTCTCTCAACCCTGCTGGGGAACCCAATTCTGAAATCGATCCAAGCGATGCTAAACTCTTTCCAACAACCCATTCTTGGTCAATTCACCACGGCCTCGGGCTAATGGATATGCTTGCAATGCAGATGCATGAGTTTTTTTTTAGCGTAATGCCCCATGATTATGGAAAGGCTACGCACTAATGATGCAATATGCTATGTTTATCTACATGATGAATGCATAAACACGCGTCCCCTCCAGAGACAACATCGGGGAACTCCAGGGACTGTGCTGAGGATCTCATTGCCACGTCAATTTCCACCCTGCCGGGGAAAGACAATCTTCACTGGGGATGAACTCCATCGAACCCGGACTGCTTGGCGATCACCCTGCTAGGGGAGGCAACCCATGCTTATCTCTACTGGGGATGATTTTCTCCGAACCCGATCCGCTCGAGGACCTCGCTGAGGGAAAACCATCGACACAAACTCTGCTGGGAAGACCGCTTCAGATTTGGAAAACAATCACAACTCCGTTGGGGATACGGTAACCTTCAGGCTTGCTGAGGAGGCACCGATCTCAAATCTGTTAGGGAGATAACCTTCTCACACCCACTGGGGAAATACGGCCTATCGGACACGGGCCGCCCTTCGATTCGTCGAACACTGGTGTTCACCATCCTACCATAGTGTTGACTTTCCACCTTTGAGAACTCCCAGGCTCACCTGGACTTTTCTGATTCATCCCACGAGGATCGAACTCCTGGGATTCATGCAAACTTTCCAGTCCTTAGACTTTGAAGAGTCCTCTTGGTTAACTTTCCAGGATCGTCGTCGTAATCCTTCACCGTCCTTTCATTGTTCGTCTATCCCTTGCCCCTGGTTGGACTCTGTGGGGATCTTTTGTCAAAAGGCTTCATATCACTACTTGCCAGCGAATGAAGATATCTAACGGCACCTGCACAAGAGATTGTTAGATAAAAGCGTGCCCCAGGCGTGCCAACACTTCAACATCTAAGTCACTCCAACTTCCGAATAAGATTTCCAGATTTCAATCTTATAAGCATGCATCGGAAGGGACCTCTATGTTTCAAAATGCAAATATTCTTATCAAAACGAACGGATGTTTTCGTAATCAAAGCGGTAATGAGAACAAAAACAAAACTATTTGACTGAACACACACTTTATTGACTGAAACAAAAAGGATGGCTCAGAATTGAGCAACACACAGGAGGCAAACCCTGGAAAGAGGTGATTGCGCACAAAAGGAAAAAATCTATCCTAATGGCAATGTGAAACCGTGATCTCATCGGGTTCCAACTCGGTTAAACCTCATATGTCCTCAAGACTTTCCGCACTTTCGGCCTTCTGAACAAGACGCTTCCAATCGATCTCTGTCGGAGACTAGCTGTGATGTCTTAACCAAAGCACAAATGATCATGCTGGACGCAGTTGTTCGTTTCAATCCCTCTCTTGCCTGGACCGCCCTTTCGGGTTTCAGTCCACCGGGATACCCTTTTTTGCCCAAGTCGCCCTTGTGGGGTTTTCGACTTGCCGGGTGTACAGTTTTTTCATTATCCCTAACTTTTGCCCGAACCTTTTCTCTTTTTTTTTTTTTTGGTTCGCCGGGATGCCCCTTTTTGCCTGGACTCTTTTGTTCTTTTTGTCCAGCGGGTCTCTTTTTCCACGAAGTATCTTCTAACTGCGTCCACATCTGCAGGGGAGGGAAAATCCTCATCATCCGTGGTCGTCAGCAACAAGGCTCTGTCAGAGAAAACCTTCTTGACCACGAATGGACATTCATAACTGTGTGTCCGCTTGCCCCACGATCGTTGAGGAGGAAGGATCCTTTTCAACACCACATCTCTTCCATGCTACCCACGAGGTCTCACTTCTTAGTTAACAACACGCTTCATTCACTGGGTACAATTGCCCCATGACAAGTAACTGTCGAACTCTTTTCTCAATCAGGCTCAACACGTTATACCGAGTCCTCATCCACTCAGCCTTCCCTAATTTCTCATCCATCTGGACTCTCCACAATGAGATCTAGCCTCCAGCAGGCGATATCATTTCCATCCCGTACTGAATGAGGAAGGTGTTGCCCCAGTAGATGCACGTGTCGAAGTACGACACTCAGGATACCGACTTCGTACTCAGCCACCATCGTTGGTGCATTCAAATGTTATCGGGGAAGCACTAGCTCACTCACTTTAAACTCTCCCCATCAGACATCAGAACCCGTTCGGATTCAGGGTCAGGCCCCTCCTCCGGGATCGGTCACTCTCAATCTTTCGATTTGAGTACCTCGAGATGTCCTCATCAGGGACTTCAGACTTCCTTGGTTGAGAATCATCGATGGGTTGTTGGGCGAGATAACCATACAATACCCTCTTCTTGATTGCTTTCTGGGAGGTATACCGAATATCGTATTCAGTCGACACCCTTTGCCCTCTCGCACCCGTCCGTTCAACGCTATCTCCTCAAGCACATACTTGATCAGATCCATTTTTGGACATCCACCAGGTGGTATGAATCAGCATACTGTCTCAGTCGGCGAGCAGCCTATGCCAAAGTACATCAAGTTTTTTCGAACAGTGAGTGTATTGTTTCACAGTCGATAAACTTTTTGCTTAGGTAAATTGCGTGCTCTTTTCGACAAGACTAGTCATGCTGACCCAATACGCCTCATAGACCCCTTAAAGGCTGTCAAGTACCAGATTAACAGTTGTTTCTTCCCCGGAAGGTATCGGAATCGGAGGTTCCTACAACTCATTTTTTCTTTCCATGCCCCTTGGCAGTCATCATTCCACCTGACCATTTGATTTCTTTTGTTTTCTTTTTTTTCGGTTCAGGCGTTTCTAGTATTGTTTTTTTTCTTTTTTTTTTTTTTTTTTTTTTAGCAGGATCGACCTCGACTCCTCTTTCGTTCACAATAAGCCTCGGCAGCCTACCGGACAGCACTCCATAAGTGCACTGATTCTGACTCAACAGTGTGAGTTATCCCGACCGGTCAAACAACTTGATCAAGTCCACCGGATGCCCCTCTTCTACTTGGGACTTTGTCATCATGTCATCAACATGGCATTCGCTTTCACGGTGAGTCATATCATGAAACAAAGTCACCGTAACCCTTTGATTCGTGGCACCGGCCTTCTTCTTCACTAGAGGATAATCTTCTCTCGATGGTAGCTCGTGCCCCACAACATGGGTATTCCACCCTGGTGTACCTTGATGCAACCAGGTGAAGATATCAACCTGCTCTTTCAACAGGGCTACCATTCTGTTCTTGACTTGCCTCTGAAGCGGCCTCAACTTTCATTTCCCTTCTGACCTCGGCGGTACTTGGGATTACCATCTTGACTCGCTCCTCGTGTGGTTGAATCACCTTCTCCTCTTGTTTCAACAACCTGGCTAATCTTCCAACAGATCACAATCTTCTTCGCCTTCTTCTTCGGCATGATAGCTTGGATTGTCGAAGCCATATAGAGGTGTAACCAAATTGTTATCGATGAGATCAGGAGGGTAATCACTTTTGTGGTTGGAACTGTAAGACCCCAATTTTGGGCCCTAAGATCCCTCATGGCCCATATCATTCATATCATAACCTCAAGGATCAATGCATGCTTTTGTTTTCCTCCTGGTGGATAGATTGCCTTGTGGGTTGTTTCTTGATCACCAAGCATACTTTGCATTTGTATATTCTTGCTTTTCATATGTTTATCATTCAAAAAGTACAAAAATATTGTCTGTCTAACCTTGTTGCTTGCAGATAAAGTAATCATCAGAAATTAGGTCAAAGTCAGTCATTGATCAGTCAAAGCAATGGATGGTGGCCATTCTTGCAGAATTTGGGCACCATGATCAATAATCAAAGGTTCATACATCTTGGGACATCATTTGAAATCAAGGTCTCAAGGATTTAGGGTTTGGAAATCGTCAGAAGAAGTCCAGTCACTCAAAACCCTAGAAAAGTCAACAGACAGTCAAACTTGGTCAACTGTGGATTTAATCAAGGATTTAATGGATAGAATTGATTTGAAGAAGCTCATTCATTCTTGTATAAACCTCATCTATCATGTTCAACCTCATCATGGAAGAAAATCAAGTCAATCAGAAAATTTTCCAGAAATAGAAAGTGGACCTGTAATTTCAACTGCCAAAAATGGAAACTTCTTGATCCTCAACTTACATCATGATACAAGCTCCAAATGAATTTTTGCCCAACATGAAAGTTGAAGATCTTGTCTTCCCATTTTCAAAAAGTCCAAGAACATCAAAATCCCATGTGTGGTTGTCAAGATATGATCAAATCATTTTCACCAATTTTTGAACTTCAACAAGCCATAACTCTCAAACCATAAGGCCAAATTTGGTGGGGTTTTTTCCTACAAACCACATTTTTCATCCTCTTTCCAAAAATATAAATTTCATGACCTAAAACCTTACCATTCAAAATGGCATTTTTGGACCTTTTGCATTTAAATTCAAAGTTTGACCAAACTTTGACTTTTTGAGTTTTTGACTTTTTCTTGATTTGGTCATTTGGGAAGTGTTTCATATTACATTTGTGACTTGTCTCAAGCCTTAAACCATCATCCTATCACCATTTTCCCATCATTTTGAATTAAAATGCAAAATTGGCAAAATTGGCATTTGGTTTCAAATAAAGGAAAACAAAGTACAGCAGTACATGTACCACTACAAATAGCACAAACATGGTCTGCTAGCAGCCTTTCCAGCCCATAAACAAGCAGCATTGCACCTCCATTTTCCACATTTTTCAAATTGACAAATTGTACAATCATTTTCATTTGAGCAAGGCATTGTTAGTAAGACCAAAACAGATGCAAAACAGCAGTTGGCAAGTCTGTTTACAGCCTGTTTAAGGCCCACTCGACCAACTTATACCCTCCATTTTCCACTTGTGAGCAATTAGCAAAAGTGGCAATTGGTGATTTTTGAATTAAGCCAGCTTAGCACTCGGTTAACCATTGCTAAACAGACATATAAAAACACATTTCCTGCTCTTTCTAACCCTAGCCACAACTGGAAAACACACAGAAAACCTCATTCACTCCTCTCTTGCATTTTCTGCATATTGGCAATTGCTATTCCAAAATTTCAAAGGCCACGATTTTCTTTTCTTTGTTCCATGTTCTAGCCACCAGTTGGGAGTTGTTTGCACCATCAAACCACCACTGTAACCTTTTTATTGTGCCCTGTTTTCAAAGCATCCTCCCATGGCAGTTTGGATTTAGAGTCAAACCAAAGGTTGCTGAGCTAACATACATCAAGGATCAACATTGCCAAGCATAAGAGCCACCTGTTGCAGCACAACATCCATCAAAACCTCACTGCATTTTGCATTTCTTCAAAACCAAGTAAGGATTCAAATCCCTTCTTTCTTCATGCTATTATATGTTTATGAAAGGTCCTTCCATGCTTGTTCTAATGCAGCTTGAACCATGTTGAATGATCTATTGTATTGAGAGAAATCTGATTTTATTTCTTTGTGAGCAAATGATTTTTTGATCAATTTGCCATGCTGGTTTTATTTCGATAGAATGTGATGATATATTTGTGATACTGGATGATTGTTGAGGAGTTTGGCATACCTAATTTCGATTTCTGAGCATAATAAATTTTCGAGTTGCATGAGGATTGTGATTGTATGCTGTTCATGCCAAACTTAACCCTGCCCAGTTTTTCTCATGAGTGATTGTGTTTTGTTGTTGGTTAATGATACATGAGTTTGAATGCTGAGTGATTTTAGGTTGATGTTGGTGATACCATGTTGAGCACCATGCTGCTATGTGCTGTTGTTTATTTTGTTTGAATATTGATGAACAACCATTGGCCATGCTAAAACCCTGCTACTGTTATTTGAACCAAACATCATGACCTGAAGATCCATGTGAAACATAATGAATGCTGTTGTTTTTGATGATTACATGTTGGATGATGAATACTGCTGCTGTTGTCTGTTTTAATTGCATGAACCTACTGTGCTATACCATGCTGCAATTTTGAAACATGTTGTTGCTGTTGTTTTGTTTTGTTTGATTACATGATGAACATGAACACATACTGCAAATGCCAATGATGCTGTTTATGCTTAAACCCTAAGGCTGCCTAGAAAATCTATGTTACATGTTCAATACCATATGGCTGCTGTGTTTAAACCTCAGATTTCACCAAGATTTCGCATGAACTGTTGCTTGATTTGTTGATGAGCTTGTTTTGTTTTGAACTACCCTTGATTTGTTTGTTTTGCCTTACTACTACCATGTTGTGTTGGATGAATGAGAAACATTAATGTTCAAGGCTATGCTGCTATATGCTATTGTTTGTTTTGCTTGATTTGTTGATGGACATTTAATGATGAATGTGTGCTTGCTGCTGTTATGAGGATGTTGATGTTCATGATACTCTGCTGCAATTTTGGAACATGTTGTTGCTTTTGTTTGTTCAATTTAATATGATGATTGATGAACATGATGCTATACCAGGCTGTTATGATAAACCCTCATGTTTTTCCAGAACTCCAATTCATGTTGTATGCTGTTGTGATGAGTACAGGACAATGATGAATATTAGAAAAATCCATATGTCTGTGTTGTATGATATTGTTTGCTTGCCATTAACCATGCTGCAAATGGATGATTGAGCATGATAGACATGCAACCATGCTGAACCATGCTGATAAACCCTGTTACTTTCTCCCAGAAATCCATCTCATGTATGTTGTTTTGCTGTTGCTGTACGAGCATCATGAATGTTTGTTGCCATGTGATTTTCATATTGTTGTTTGATGATGAAATCCCATGCTGTTTCGAGACCTAACTCTGCCCAGCTTGCCCTTGAACTTTGTTTAGAATTTGTTTGGTTGCTGCTTGAACATACATGCTGCTGTTCATAAACCCCCAACATATTTTCCAGGAACCATGTACATGTGCATATATGTTGGCCATTATTTCTGCTTGTGATCCCATGATGCATCTCATTACCATGATGATTGTTTGATGCTTGGTTGAAATCATGTTTGTTAATTACAAATCCCATGCTGCTGTTTCGAGCTTGCCATGACTTCAATGTTGATTACATGTACCCTGCTTGCCAGTTTTGAAACATGAATGTTGCTGTGGTTTGCTTGCTGTTAGAATGATGATATTGGCTGTATGCTATTGTTTTCAAAACCTTCCATGTCTAGGATTTTCTCATAATCTGGTGTGATTTGCTATTTGTTACATGTTGCTTGAAACCCACTATGCCAGGCCATAATTATTTGTTGATGCTGTTTTGTTGTCTGTTGATTGTTGCCCATGCCATGTAGTTGCCTAAACCTTAAAGGTTCATTTGAAAAACCAGAAAATTTGAACTTGTTTGGCCATGCACTGTTCCATTGGCTGAGAGCCAATGGGAACATTCCGTTTTCCCTCACCAAAACGCACCGTTTGGTTTAATGAGGTCCAGAATTACACTTGTGCCACCCGTTGACTTATGTTTGACCAATTACCATGCTATCTTGTGCATATTCATCCATTTGTTTCATCCAACTTCACAAATTAATTTCTCATTCACATTTCATCCAAAAATCTTGAAATTTTTTCCTCATGATCATGAATGAGTCTAATATTTAATTGTGAATTTTAATTAATTTTTCATTGGCTGGATTTTAACTGATAAATATTTTCTTGACATGTATGCCAAAATAATACCTTGTGCCATTCTCTTTGTGGAATTGTCATATTGCATCCATTGCCTTTGAAATTTTTTGTGGTAAAACTAGACACATTGACTTTCATTTTGGTATAAAGTTTGTGCATTTATCACTTGTGGATTGAGAGTTATGATTTTCTGAAGTTATGTGTTGCATTTGGTGTTATGCCATGATCATGTATTTTTCCCATTTTTGTTCACATGCTTCCTCTCATCCAAATCACTTGAAATTTTGCATGAATGATCCCTTGTATGTCTAGTTCATGTATGATTTTTCTTGGAATTAATCTTGCTGTTTTCCATTTGATTGAGAATTTTCTTCCATACTTGGTCATTTGTTGACTTTTTGTGCTATGCATTGCCAAATCTTTTGTGAAATTCTCAAATCTTATTGTATGATCATGAAATTTCATATATGATAACTAGACATCTCAAGCTTTGCATTGGTGTTAATCTCATTCATTTCTCTTCTGTTTTCAATTTGATATGATTTTTTGAAGTTGACCTATGCTTGTTGACTTTCACCATGCTTACTTGAATTTGATTTGACTTCATGATTTTACTTGACTGCCTTCCTCTCATCCAAATGCCATGAAATTTGCATGTATACCATGTTAGATGTTAGGATTGAGTGTGATTTATTTCATAATTTTTGAAAATGTTTGAGTTGACTTTTGAATGAAGTCTTTGCTGTTGACTTTTGTATGCTTCTCTTGCCATGCTTTGCATCCTTTTGCATATGAAATGATCATGATGCATGATATAAGTTTGAATCCAATTGAGAATGATTCTTGAATGTTTAGTCTTGGTTTGGTTGACTTTTTTCTTGCTGCCTTGACTTTTTCTTTCATCTTTGACCCTAGGCTAGTCCTAGTGGTCTTCTGAGCTTACAATTGAGCTGTTGTTTCAGGTTGAGCACCCATGCTTTAAGGATCACTCAAATGTGATTGAATTTGATTGTTTGCCACATGTTAACCCTTGTTGTGTAGGTGACTCATACTTGAGTCTTTGTGCTTTGCACAATTGGTCCCTCTGTGTGACTATTGGTTCATTTCCTTTTGTTTTGACTGTTGACTTGTTTACTAATGAGTTTGACTTTTTCAGGTGCTTTAGTTGCCTAAGTTCTTTGAACTTGATTGCTTGCTTTGCTTTTTAGCATTTGCTTTGAGGTATAATTACTTCTTCTTCATGTAGTCTGGAGACCCGGTCTGTTATTTGACCGGGCAAACTGTCTGAAGTCCTCCTTAAGAGGCAATGCCTGTGTTTGTTTATATTTGTCCTAAGCAGGAAAAGTCCTTCAAGTAAGGCAATTGGTGGAAGGTAGGGATAAGCAATCTATCCCCCACTATTCAGTGTGTCCTCTCTTTGCTCCCAGTACCTGGTTGAAGCATTGAGATAAATACCCAAGATCTAATCGAGTCAATAATGTGGAGAGAGTTCCTACTTTCTGAACTCCCACACTTTCTTTGATGCTCTCTCTGATATGAGATAGAAGCAATGAGGCACACCCCTCATCTCCTTTTCATCTGCTTCACCTGAGCCCCTCAATGGCCAGGTTAAGAGCGACCTTTACCCATTACAGTGGACTTTCAAAGTCAAACCCTCTTGTGTGAGCCCCCATTGTTTGGCTATAGAGTGTGTTGTTTGCTATTCATTGATTGATTGATTGCTTCATATGCACTTGCTTGCTTATATGTTATGCATTTATCATCATCATCAATTGCCATTAATGCATGATCATCTCATTTGTTTTGTGATGCTATCATTGTTGTTTGCCCATTGAGGACAATTGTAAGTCCATTGCTTTGGCATTTGCTCCTGTGATATGGAAGGATAGAGTGTAAGACCTCATTGGTCACTCATATCTTCTATTATCTGTTTGTATGTGAGGATACAGTTATAAGTCCCTGTAAGTTGGCATCTGTTATCCTGTGATCATAATTTGGTCTGTTTGATTTGTATGTGAGGTTGCAGTTATAAGTCCCTGTAAGTTGGCATCTGCTTTCCTGTGATCATAGTTTATTTCATCTGTTTGTGTGTGAGGGTGCAATTATAAGTCCCTGTAAGTTGGCATTTGCATTCCTGTGATCATATTGTTACTTTTGTTCTTATATGTGAGGATCCATTGTAAGTCCCTGTGATGTGGCATTGGATTTCCTATGAGCATACTGTGGAGTTAACCTAAGTCCAGATAGATTGGCAGTTGACTTCCCTGTTTCCTTTTTGTTTTCTTCTGTGGAGATTAGTGTAAGACCATTGAGTGGCATCTGATATCCTGTTCTGTTTTAGGAGACTGGTGTAAATCCATCTATTGGTATCCGGTATCCGCTTTTTATTTCTTTGCCTGTGGAGATTAGTGTAAGACCATTGAGTGGCTTCTGATATCCCGTTTTATTTTAGGAGATTGATATAAGCCCAGTGATTGGCATCCGATATCCGCTTTTGCTTGCTTTGTTTGTTTGTTATTATTAATTGCTATTCCAAAGGACACACTTGAATCATCTGCTATATGATTGCAAGAAGTGAACCTTCTAAGGAGTTTTACTATCCATCCTTCATCCATTCATCATTCATTATGTCCTAGACTTTTCACACTTTACCTTTCAAACTTGACATAAGTGTTGTGCAAACATTCTCATTGTTTTCTAACTAAAAACCTGGACTCAAGTCCTTGACCTTTTTCAAACTTCATTTCATAATACTTATTTGAATTGATCTTAATCATACTTTGACTCCAATTTCATAATCATAATCAGTAATTCCACTCATTCACTTGTTTTGGCTTTGTCCATTAATCTTTTCATACATGAGCTATAGGTTTGATTTATCTTAGTGGTTGATGTTAATCTCACCTTCTGTCTTTAGTGATTGAATTGTAAGTCTTCCTCGCCTATTATAGGGTTAACCCCTCCCTGGCAAGTTGAAGCCGTTCTCACATGGTGGACGTTGTTGTTTGTATAAGGTTGAGTTTTCTCCCGTGGATAACGTAAGACCTAGGGTTTGTGTTTAAAATTGAACCTAACCCACTTTTGGAAATCTTTTAGCCGAACTACGGCGTTCTGATCCTTACCTTTGATGGAAGGTACGTAGGCAACGGGTTCATCCGTTCGAACCCAATAACCCAATAACCTAATAAAATTGTATATTCTTTTCTCACCATCCCAATCATGTTTGCACAATCTTTATGTCATAACAAATAATAATTTTTGCATAACAAGTGTGAAAAGGGCTCCCTAGGAGTACCTAGGACGTAGTGGGTGCCTAACACCTTCCCATTGCGTAATTTACCCCTTACCCAGAATCTCTGATCTTTTTATTAGTTTTCTACGTGTAAAACTTCTTAGGCTTTTGTTCGCTTTTTAGCCAGTCCTTTGGATAAATAAAAGTGCGGTGGCGACTCGAAATTTTTCATGTATCTCCTAGCTTATGATTTAATCGATAGATCATATAGCGACGAATACACCGCTACAGAAAAGTGGCGACTCTGCTGGGGAAATCATCATCCCTGGTTGTATTGCCTACTTTTCACCCTTGTTGTGCTATATTGTTATTCTTTATCTGGCATATTTTTGTACAATTTGGGATGAATGTATTGATTGTAATGTGTGAATTGCTTGATATACATTTGCTGTTTGCTTTGGTGATCTGTGAGATGAGTTCTATACCCGAACTCGAGTGCTCTCTAGGATAGGAGAATGGCATAGTCTTGTCGACTGGTGTGGAGTAGTCCTTAGCCAGTTGACTTGCGAGCCCATTCACTTGGTGGAGGTCATGTTGAACTAATAATGTCACACAAGTTATTTGTGGTTAGGCATTATTCTTTCAATCATGTTCCGCAGAAGCCAAGGACCTTAGTTTACCAAACCCATCTTGGCCTATTTTTAGGACCGTAGTGCGGAGGTCGTTCAGATGTCAGTTCTGATACGATTGTTACGCGATACTACACTCATAAGAGTTTCTCTTGAGAATATTCTTGGAATACGAGTATTCGTTCCTCCGATAATATTCGAAAGATGGAACGATGATTATGGGAACCTCTGATAGAACATGTCTGGCAGGTTTAAACCCTAGTACACTCCCTTTGGGTGGTTCTTAACCGAGACTCCATGCTCGTGACTCTCAACAAACCCGTGATTCGTGGTTGAGTCGTTCAAACATTGTTAATATCAATGGATCCCGGATCAGGTGTAAAACCTAAAATCCATCAAAGCGGCTGGTTGATATTAGGAATGTTTGAACCGGTTCATGTACCGTTAATATCAATGGAACTTGGGTGTCGATAGGGTGAAAACCTAAATCCACCAAAATGGATGATTGATATTAGGGATACATAGAGCTTTCCCACGACCTTTGTTTGGTGTGCTTTGCTTGATCCTTGAGTGTGTTTGTTGCATTCATGCATTCACGCATTCATCCGCATTCATGTCATCAAAAAAGAAATTTTCAAGGAACTTAAAGGGTTATTTGCAAAACTTTCAGACATGGAAAGACCGAAAAGGCATACAAAGAAGTACAGCTTCAAGCAACCCGATGTAAAAGAGTTAAGGAATCTGACATCGTATGTATTAGATCCCTTGGGTTTCAAGGCTCGATATGGGAAGCTTCTGCCGTTGCTGACTACTCAAGTGGATGAGGGATTGATGAGCACTCTTGCTCAGTTCTATGATCCGCTCTATCATTGCTTCTTATTTCCGGACTTCCAGTTGTTGCCAACTTTGGAAGAATACTCTCACCTTATTGG
The DNA here is from genome assembly GCF_024323335.1 of Lathyrus oleraceus. Taxonomy (NCBI): domain Eukaryota; kingdom Viridiplantae; phylum Streptophyta; class Magnoliopsida; order Fabales; family Fabaceae; genus Lathyrus; species Lathyrus oleraceus. The sequence continues at coordinate 111,139,414 of NC_066581.1, read as the reverse complement.
GATTCCTATTCTGGATCAAGTGCCGTTCAGTGGCTTAGAGAGTATTCCATCTGCTCGAGAGATTTCCAGCCTGTTGCATATAGATGAAGATCTGATTAGAGCTAATCTGACTACCAAAGGCGGAATTCAAGGTTTTCCTTCCGAGTTCCTTATTGCTCAAGCTACCTTTTATGGGAAGGCCATGAGTGAGGATGCCTTTGAGGCTCTATTCGTATTGCTCATCTATGGATTGGTTTTGTTTCCCAACTTCGACAAGTTCGTCGATATGAACGCCATTAGGATCTTTTCAGTCCTTAATCCGGTTCCGACCTTGTTGGGTGATGCTTATGTCTCTATGCATCTGAGGAATATGAAGAATGGAGGAGTCATTGTCTGCTGTTTACCCCTGCTGTACAAGTGGTTTATTTCGCACTTGCCGCAGACAGTTGCTTTCAAGGAGAACAAGGGATGTCTACGGTGGTCTCAGAGACTCATGTCTCTCACCAATGATGATATCACCTGGTATGATCGCGTGTATGATACCGTCCAGATCATTAATTCTTGTGGTGAATTCCCCAATGTGCCTCTTCTTGGTACATGTGGTGGGATTACCTACAACCCTACGCTTGCACGTCGTCAGCTTGGGTTCCCCCTAAAGGATAAACCCCATAACATTCTGTTAGAAGGTGTGTTCTTTCAGGAGGGTAAAGATCCCCAAGGCCTGAAAGCCAGATTTGTCCGCGCTTGGCGCAATATTCGCATAAAGAGTAGGAATGAATTGGGTCCAAAGAACTGCATTGCTTTGGAGCCCTACACCTCTTGGGTCAGACAGAGGGCTGCTACTTATCTGATGCCATATGATCATCCGAGACCTACACTGTTGGATGTGGCTGGGCCTTCAACCCTCCCTACCCAACGTGTAGAGGAGTTGAGAGAAGAAGACCTTTCGCGTGCCTGGATCCGCGAAAGAGAGGAATTGCTGCAGCAGCTCAAGGAGAAAGATGATATGATTGAATTTCTCGAGCACCGAGTGATCGATGATCCGAACGACACTTGGACTTCTCTGCTTCCTCAGTCATCCAAATTTTGGAAAAGGAAGTATGATCAACTTGCAAAGGAGAAAGCTGATATGGAGGCTGCCTATGAGAGAGAGATCAAGAAGTTGTACACTTCTCGTCTTCCAGCATCCCGAGCTAATAGGGATCCATAGGATGTTATTTACCTTTTCCCTTTGTAATATTTAAAAGAATGCTGTACTTCTTTGTCTATATATTTTGAATGAAATATTTTCCATGAACAGTTAAAATGTTTAAATATTCGAAATATTGCAAATGAATACCCTGAGGGTTCCTTGAAAATCAAAGCATTTGCACAAGCATTTCATGCATCATCCTGCATAAACAGGTACCTTTGTTTCTGGTCTTCCGGTTCTAACTTCTGTTCTTCATTTATTTTGAAGACAAGCTGACTCACCGGTATTATACGCGAGTCAACTCTGCAAGGATTATGGAGCAATTGGAACAAGAGAACCAGAGTTTGAGAGATGAAGTCGCCAGACTTGGCGCTCTGATGGAGCAACTTCTTGCTGCCCAGAATCAACCCGCTCCCCAACAGCCAGCAACTCCGGTTCAGCGGACGGTCATATCAGAGATAGCTACTACATCGGTGCCAGTCAGTGCCCATCAGCCAAATGCCATGCCTCCCGGTTTTCCTTGGGGGATGCCTCCTGGCTTCATGCCTGATCTGCCAGCTCCTACCTTTGCTCAAATGCCGGCATCTAGCCCGGTCCCTATACCTGTTCCTCCTGTCGTGCATACCATGCCTAGGGTAGACGACACCATTTATCACTCTGAAGCGTCTGAGGGCTCAGATGTACATGAGAAAATGGATGCGATGAACGACCAATTCCTCGAGCTGAGAAAGGAATTGAGAACTCTCCGTGGCAAAGATCTCTTCGGCAAGTCAGCAGCCGAACTTTGCTTGGTTCCCGGTGTTAAAATACCAGTCAAATTCAAAGTCCCAGATTTTGAAAAGTATAAAGGGAACACTTGTCCTTTGGCACACTTGGTTATGTATGCCAGAAAGATGTCCACGCAGACCGACAACGATCAACTCTTGATCCACTACTTCCAAGACAGTTTGTCTGGTGCTGCTCTCCGCTGGTACATGAGCTTGGACAGTGCCAACATCCGATCTTTCAACGATCTTGGCGAAGCTTTCGTCAAGCAATATAAATACAACGTTGACATGGCGCCTGACAGAGATCAACTCAGGTCTATGTCACAAAAGGACAAAGAGTCGTTCAAGGAGTACGCCCAGAGATGGCGTGAGCTGGCAGCTCAAATTACTCCACCATTAGAAGAGAAAGAGATGACCAAGATCTTTCTGAAGACTCTTGGGTCATTCTATTATGAGAGAATGGTGGCCAGCGCTCCCTCTGATTTCACCGAGATGGTGAACATGGGGATGCGTCTCGAAGAAGGCGTCCGCGAAGGACGGTTGGCTAAAGATGATGGTTCTTCCTCTAAGCGTTATGGAGCGTTTAAGAGGAAAGAAGGCGAAGCGCATGCTGTGCAGTCTCAGCCCAAGCATCAAAGACCCTCTGTTCAGAGGAAGCCTGCACATCATTCCAAACATCAGCATCAGGTGGCTAGTGTGGCACCTGTATTCAAGGATAATGCTCAACAGTATCAGCATCAGCAGCAATATCCCCAACCGCAATATCAACAGCAACAGCAACGTCCACAGCAACAGGCTTACCAGCCTCGTGGAAGTACGACCAATCAGGCTAATATGAACTATGATAGGAAGAAGGTCAGCTTCGACCCTATTCCGATGACATATACAGAGCTTTATCCCTCCTTGTTGGAGAGGAAGTTGGTTTCGCCCAGGGATCCTCCTGCAATTCCTGCCAACCCGCAATGGTGGTACAAACCAGACCAGCATTGTGTCTACCATTCCGGTGCTCCGGGCCACAACGTTGAGAACTGTTTCCCGCTGAAGAATAAGGTTCAAGACCTCATGAGAAGCGGAATTCTGAGTTTTGAAGACTCCAACCCGAATGTCACCAGGAACCCATTGCCTTCGCATGGGAAATCTGTGAATATGATCCAGGAGGACCTTGGGAAGTACAAGGTGAAGTACATCAGTCATATCCGGCAGTCATTGGTTGATTTACATAAGATGCTGTGTCAGCACAGTTATTTAGAGCATAACCACGATAAGTGCCGCGTCTGTTCTATTAACCGCTTGGGTTGTGACCAGGTTCGCAAGGAATTGCAAATGATGTTGAATGAAGGTACCATTGAGATTCTCCAGAATCGCAATGTTGATATTGTCGAGCCCGAAGTGAATGTCATATCACCGGTGTTCAAACTGCCTGAGCCAGTTGTTATTCGCTACAATAGCAACAAGCCGAAGGCTTCCCCTGCTTTGATTATCAAGCCAGCCGGCCCTGTGCCGTATTCATCTGATAAAGCTGTACCTTTCAGATACAATCCTGTTGCTGTCCAGGATGGGGTTGAAGTACCTTTGCCTTCCACTTCCGTAACCACTATCGCTGATGTTAGTGGATTGACCCGCAGTGGCCGTGTCTTTTCTGCACCTGCCAAAGCTCCTGCTGTTTCTTCTGAATCTGTTGAGCGCCCTGTAGGGAATGCTGTGAATGTTCAGAATCCGGCACTTGATGTTGCCAAACCCTCCTCGTCTGTACAAAAGACTCCTGTTTCTTCAGATGGCCCGAGTGGCATTGTTGAGGAAGAATCTGATGAGATGCTGAGGCTCATCAGAAAGAGTGAGTACAATATTGTAGACCAGCTTCTACACACGCCCTCCAAGATCTCCATTCTTTCTCTATTGCTGAATTCAGAGCCTCATAGGGAGTCTCTGCAGAAAGTCTTGGACCTGGCATATGTCGATCACGACGTCACCTTGGAACAATTTGATAGCATTGTTGCAAACATTACTGCCTGCAACACTCTGAGTTTTTGTGACGCTGATCTCCCCGAGGAGGGAAGAGACCACAACATGGCTTTACATATATCCATGAATTGCAAATCTGATGCAATGTCCAATGTACTGGTGGACACTGGATCGTCCCTTAATGTATTGCCAAAATCCACACTCTCTCGTCTGTCATATCAAGGTCCTCCTATGAGGCAGAGTGGGGTTGTTGTTAAAGCTTTTGATGGGTCGCGTAAGACCGTGATTGGGGAAGTTGACCTCCCAATCAAGATTGGACCAAGTGATTTCCAGATCACTTTTCAAGTAATGGATATTCACCCATCATACAGCTGTCTCTTGGGCAGACCATGGATTCACGAGGCTGGCGCCGTGACATCCACCCTACACCAAAAGCTGAAGTTTGTCAAAAACAAGAAATTGGTTGTAGTAGGGGGAGAAAAGGCTCTCCTGGTCAGTAATCTGTCTTCTTTCTCGTACATTGATGCAGAGGATGAAGTTGGAACTCAGTTCCAAGCTTTATCTATTGATAAACCAATCGAGAAGAAGTCTCCTTCATTCACTTCCTACCGTGATGCAAAGCTGGCCATTGAATGTGGTGCAGTTGCTGGTCTAGGGAAAGTGCTTGAACTTGAAGATAACCGATCCCGGGCTGGCATTGGCTATGGTTCTGGGGCATGCAATGAGCAAGGTCTGTTCACCAGTGGAGGATTCATCCATGCTGATCAACCTGCAGAAGAGGAAGCTGCTGCTATCATTGAAGAAGAAGATGCAGAAGATTTGAACAATTTTGTTATTCCTGGTGGTGTCTGCCACAATTGGGTCGCTGTGGATGTTCCTACAGTTATCCATAGATCAGAGTAATTGTTCATTTTGTTTAAAACCCTTCTCCCATGCCAAAAGGAGAAGTGATGACATTGTTGGCAAAGCATATATACAATGATATTTTCATTCAATTTTTGCATTGTCAAAACATTTGTTTTTCCTTTGTTTTCACTTTTTGCTTTTCTTTATGAAATCAGTGATCACAAAAAACCATAAAAACAAAATAAAAGCTATAAAAGCAACATTTTTCATCTGCATAATGATTTGCTTGCTTTAAATGCTGAAGTTTTTCTTAACCAAAATCATTATGCAGGTTGATCCTAAAACCCATTGAACATAATGATCCAACGCCATCTCCCAACTTTGAATTCCCTGTATTTGAGGCAGAAGAAGATGACGTTGAAGAGATTCCTGATGAGATCACCCGTCTCCTTGAGCACGAAGAGAAGATCATTCAGCCGCATCTCGAAGACTTGGAAACAGTCAACTTGGGATCTGAAGATTGTGAGCGCCTGGTGAAGATTGGGGCACTTCTTGAAGGGTCTGTTAAGGAAGATTTGATCAGCTTGCTACGAGAATATTCAGATATCTTTGCTTGGTCCTATGAAGACATGCCGGGTTTAGATACAGATATTGTGCAACATTTCCTGCCTTTGAAGCCTGAGTGCGTGCCTGTGAAGCAGAAGCTCAGAAGAACTCATCCAGATATGGCAGTGAAGATCAAAGAGGAAGTTCAGAAGCAAATTGATGCGGGGTTTCTGGTGACTTCGACATATCCTCAATGGGTGGCCAATATTGTGCCTGTTCCTAAGAAGGACGGAAAAGTCCGTATGTGCGTTGACTACAGAGATTTGAATAAAGCTAGTCCAAAAGATGATTTTCCTCTACCACACATTGACATGTTGGTAGACAATACAGCTAAATTCAAAGTCTTTTCCTTTATGGACGGATTTTCCGGATATAATCAAATCAAGATGGCACCAGAGGATATGGAGAAGACAACATTCATCACACCTTGGGGAACATTCTGTTATCGAGTGATGCCCTTCGGTTTGAAGAACGCCGGAGCCACGTATCAACGAGCTATGACTACCTTGTTTCATGATATGATGCACAAGGAGATAGAAGTCTATGTTGATGATATGATTGCTAAGTCCCGAACGGAAGTTGAGCATATTGAGCATTTGTTGAAGCTTTTTCAGCGTTTGAGGAAGTTCCAGCTTCGTCTGAATCCGAACAAATGTACTTTTGGAGTCCGTTCCGGCAAGTTGTTGGGTTTTGTGGTAAGTGAAAGAGGTATTGAGGTTGATCCTGCAAGGTCAAAGCAATACAAGAGATGCCCGCACCCAAAACTGAGAAGCAAGTCCGAGGTTTTCTTGGCCGCTTGAACTACATTTCCAGATTTATATCCCACATGACTGCCACATGTGCGCCGATATTCAAGCTCCTCCGGAAAGATCAGTCTCATGATTGGACCGAGGATTGCCAGAAAGCTTTCGACAGTATCAAAGATTATCTGTCCGAACCTCCGATTTTGTCTCCGCCAGTAGAAGGAAGACCTCTGATTATGTACTTAACAGTTCTTGAAGACTCGATGGGTTGTGTACTCGGTCAACAAGATGAATCAGGGAAGAAGGAGTTTGCTATCTACTACCTCAGTAAGAAGTTTACTGATTGTGAGTCTCGGTACTCTATGCTTGAGAAGACGTGCTGTGCTTTAGCTTGGGCAGCTAAGCGTTTGCGCCAGTACATGATTAATCATACAACTTGGTTGATATCCAGAATGGATCCAATTAAGTATATTTCGAGAAGCCTGCTTTAACTGGGAGGATTGCCCGTTGGCAGATGTTGTTATCTGAGTATGATATCGAGTATCGAGCTCAGAAAGCTATCAAAGGTAGTATCTTGGCTGACCATCTAGCGCACCAGCCAATTGAAGATCATCAGTCTGTTCAGTATGACTTCCCTGACGAGGAAATTCTGTATTTGAAGATGAAAGATTGTGATGAGCCTACACTTGATGAAGGTCCAGAACCTGGTTCCAGATGGACGATGGTGTTTGATGGCGCTGTTAATCAATATGGAAATGGAATTGGGGCAGTAATTGTTAATCCCCAGGGATCGCACATTCCATTTACAGCAAGGCTAACTTTCAAATGCACGAATAATATGGCGGAGTATGAAGCCTGTATTATGGGACTTGAAGAATGCATTGATTTGAGAATCAAGTATCTTGATGTCTATGGTGATTCAGCTTTGGTTGTCAATCAGATCAAGGGTGAATGGGAGACAAATCAACCAAGTCTCATCCCGTACAGAGATTATGCAAGGAGAATTTCAACTTTCTTCACAGAAGTTGAATTTTATCATATTCCTCGAGAAGATAATCGGATGGCAGATGCCCTTGCTACACTTGCTTCCATGATTGTTGTCAGATGGTGGAATGATGTCCCCAATATTACTATGATGCGCTTGGACAGACCCGCTCACATATTTGCAATTGAAGAAGTGAAAGATGACAAGCCTTGGTATTTTGATATCAAGAATTTCCTCCAGAACCAGGTCTACCCGCCTGGGGCATCTGTGAAAGATAGGAAAACTTTGAGAAGGTTGTCAGGCAGTTTCTACCTCAGTGGTGAAGTGCTGTACAAGAGAAATTTTGATATGGTTTTGCTCAGATGCGTGGATAGACACGAAGCAAACCTGTTGATGACTGAGGTCCATGAGGGTTCATTTGGTACTCATTCCAATGGACATGCCATGGCTAAGAAGATGTTGAGAGCAGGCTACTATTGGCTGACAATGGAGTCTGACTGTTGCAAGTATGTGAAGAAATGTCACAAGTGTCAAATTTATGCGGATAAGATTCATATTCCTCCGACACTCCTGAATGTGATTTCATCACCATGGCCTTTCGCTATGTGGGGAATCGACATGATCGGCATGATTGAGCCGAAAGCGTCCAACGGACATCGGTTTATTCTCGTAGCAATTGACTACTTCACCAAATGGGTTGAAGCCGCTTCGTACGCGAATGTAACCAGGCAGGTGGTTGTGAAGTTTGTCAAGAATCAATTGATTTGCCGTTATGGTGTGCCAGAGAGGATCATTACTGATAATGGATCCAATCTGAACAATAAGATGATGGATGAGTTGTGCGCTGAATTCAAGATTGCACACCATAACTCCTCTCCTTACAGACCTAAGATGAATGGGGCTGTTGAAGCTGCTAACAAGAATATCAAGAGAATTATCCAGAAGATGACTGTCACGTACAAAGATTGGCATGAGATGCTGCCATTTGCTTTGCATGGATATCGTACGTCTGTACGCACTTCAACAGGGGCAACCCCTTTCTCTCTTGTTTATGGCATGGAAGCCGTTCTCCCAGTAGAGGTGGAGATCCCATCAATGCGAGTCTTGATGGAAGCCAAGTTGACTGATGCTGAATGGATTCAGAGTCGTTATGACCAACTGAATTTGATTGAAGAGAAACGATTAACTGCCATGTGCCATGGTCAGTTGTATCAGCAAAGAATGAAGAAAGCATTCGATAAGAAGGTCAAGCCTCGTGTGTTCCGAGAAGGTGACCTTGTGCTCAAGAAAGTTTTGTCTTTCGCGCCCGATTCCAGGGGCAAGTGGACTCCAAACTACGAGGGTCCATATGTTGTTAAGAGAGCCTTTTCAGGCGGTGCGTTGATGCTTACAACTATGGATGGGGAGGATTTCACTCGTCCTGTGAATTCAGATGCAGTCAAGAGATACTTTGCCTAAAAAAAAAGTATATGCAAATGAAAAAAAAAAAAAAAAAAAAAGAATGAAAAAACAGAATAGCTCGCTAAGTTGAAAACCCGAAAGGGCGGCTTAGGCAAAAATGAGCGTCTCGGTGGAGAACCCGCAAGGGTAATCCAGGCAAAAATTAGAGACTTGGGAAAGAAATATATTTGCATCCCGCTAGATTGAGTACCTCACTCTGGGGCAATCTAGGCAAAAGTTAGGGATTTGGCAAGTAACTGCATCCTGACAAGACTTTCTGTGTCACAGTCGTCATTTCGTCAGAAGATTCTCGATTCGTCGTCAACTGAAGCTTCGGATACATCGAGATTCAAATTGGTAGAGAAAGGATCATTATGTTCAATGTAGCCCTCTTCCAATATATATCACTGATTTCAAATTTGTACAGATCTATGGAGTCTTGCCATTTGCAGACTACCATTCTATCAAATCAATTTGAGCTTTTTATCCAATTTTATTTGCACTCTTATTTGTTTCAATTCAACAAATGTTTTGCATGTTTTAAATTGATAAAATGTCATTGTTTTAAATCAAATTTTTCAAAATTTTGTTTTAAACAAAGTGAACATCCACAAGATTGAAAAGATACTCAAGAATATCTCAGTGCTCTCCCGAGGGTGGCATGATTCCCAACAGGTAAGACATTTGTTCATATTCCTGGTTTGGTGGTATCTTCTTTCTCCAGATCTTTGTTGAGGTTGTTCCTCAAACAAAGTTATTGTCGGGGCTGTTCCCCAGTACAGTCGCAAGTAAGTGTTGTTGAAGGCTTTGTTTGCTCCAGCAGCAGTTTTCCCAGCATGGGTGTTTTTCTTGTGAAGTTTCGGCGGTTGATGGTTTGTCATCTTGGTGCCCCGTCACTTTCTCCAGTGGGTCGTATGCCCCAGACTTTATTTGTCTACTCAGCACAGTCATGAGTATAGCCATTGATTGATACTCCCCTCGGAGTCGTGAGTAGAGCTGTTATTGATATCCCCACCAGGGTTGCAAGTGGAGTGGTTACCGCTTTCCCCATGCAGTGTGCCAGCAGGATTTGTCTGTTTCCTCAGCACGTTCGTTTTCTTTTGAAGACTCGGTAAGTCAGTGGTTTGATACCCGGTACTTTACCTTTTCCCCGGCGAAGTCGTCTGTGGAATTTTTGCTATCTCTCCATCAGAGTTATTCTCTCCAGCAGAGCAGGATTTATTTTCCTACTCAGTGTTTGATTTGGGTTGACATCCCAGTATATTGCAACCATCTTTTCCTCAGCTTAGTCTGCAGAATGTTTGTTGTGGCAGTTTCGCCTGTTGAATACTCCTTCATCCCCGATATGGTCGGATGATGGCTCTAGCCTCCAGTGAACGGATTTGATTTTCCTGACTGTTTGTGATCCCCAGTAGAGTGGCTTATATTGCAGAATCTACTTGCTGTGATCAGTTTTGCTGTGTATATTCTCCCCAAGTGGAGTGGTTCGTTGCAGAATATACTTGTTTGATCTGTCCTCCCTCAGTGGCTTGTTCCCAAGAGAGTAGCTGACAGTTTTCCCCAATAGAGTTGCTTATGCAGTTCGATTCTATTTGGATGATATCATTCTCCCTCAGTGGGTTTTTCCCCAGTGGAGTTGTGTGGAGTTGCTTCTACAGCAGTTCGTGCTTATGCACTTGTTGTTTCTCAGTTGACACTGGAATCCTCTGCAGATATACTTTGGGACTTCTCTTGTTCCCCTACAGATTCGTCTTGGTGGCTGTTTTGCCCGTTGTGACTTTCTGTACCCTGATTGGGTTGTTTCCTGATACCTCTGATTCTCTGCTTCTTCAGCAGTACCCGCAGATCTTTGCTTTACAGCATATAGATCTCCGCAGATTGGCTCTCCAGTTGGTTTTTCCCCTGGAAGTATAATACCGGGCGTTGTGTTCCTGAACCTGTTTGTGTTAAAATTGTCTGTTTTGTCAACATTCATCAAACATAAATCACGCATATTCATGCATATTCATAAAACATTCAGATATTCATGTTGCATTTCTTGCCATATATCTTTTGTTTGTCGTGTCTCCTGCTACGGTGATATAGATCTCTTTATAGATCTCCCCAAACAGATGTTGGGTGTTATAAATCTCTCCATATAGAGTCAACCCCATAAGCAGAAAATGTTTGTCTTTCCTTCTGCAGTTCCCCACTGAGATATACCCTCGTGGATGACGGTTTCTTCCGTTTCCTCCCAACATATATATTGGGATGGATGTTCCTATTTGAGCTATATCCTCATTAGGACGTGTCTTGATTCAGTCTGTCTTTTCGGATCGTTCCCGAATTGGCTATTTGTCAGATGTCTTGTGTTTCCCAGTGGGTTGTTCCCCAGCGGAATGTTTTTGGGCCTCTACCCAGTAACCGGTAGTTATAAGTCCTATCTTTCCTGGCTTTCTTAACAGATTTGTGGTTATACACCTTTTATTCTCCAGCCAGAGTTTTTGGTTTTCTACCTACTACCCGGTAGTTGTAAAATCCTATTTTTCTGCTCTTCAGCAGTTTGTGGTTTGTTATAACCCTATCTTGGTTTCCCGTGCGGATTTGTGATTTGTTCTATCCCCACGCGGAGTTTTTGGTCTTCTACCCCGTATTCGGTAGATGTAAACCCTAATTTTGTGGTTATCTTCATCTAGTTCTTGATGTTGATTTTCCTTTTGCTTGTGTAAGTTGCTCAGATCAGCACTTATATCCTTAGCAAGTCTTTTGTGGATAATTGCCGTATGCTAGCAATTTTATCCCCAGTGGGTCTTTTCACCGTATGCTAGTGATTTGTTCCCTGGATCATTGGTTGTTTACCAATGCATCCCCAGCTAGTCTTCTGTCGATAATTGCCGGATGCTTGCAATTTATCCTCAGCAGTTCGCCTTTCATTTACCCTTTTGTTGGTAATGTCTGTTGTTCCTTTTGATTGGTTATCATTATATACCTGGTTTGGTACCCCGATACCTTTCTTTTCGGTTGATTTATCCTTTATTAACCCAGTAACCGGTTTTGGATAATCTTCCTTGCGAGTGTATTATTCACGGTCTGCCGGTAATGAATAGTATATCTCATGCACTCTTCAGTCGAAGCCTTTTGTGTTTCCCCAGTCGAGTAAGATTCGTTATTTCCCTTTGCGGAGTCGAATATTCTTGTTGTTGGATAATTGCCGGATGCTTGCAATTTATCCCTTTGAGTTGTCTTTCGTTTACCCGGATGCTTGGTATCGATTGTCTCTCTTTTTTGGTTAGTCACCTATTATATACCCAGTAACCGGTATCTCTGGTGTCTTTTCCTTTCGAGTATATTATTCACGGTCTGCCGGTAATGAATAATATATCTCATGCGCTCTTTAGTTGGAATCCTTTGTTGATTTTCCCCAACTGAGCAAGATTCGTATTCTTTGTAGAATCGAATATCCATCCTTTAACCTGTCTGTGTTTCGGATGATGAGTGTTTTGGAAGTGAAATCCAATTCACGTTTTCGGTAGATCACCTATTATATGCCCAGTAACCGGTATCTCTGGTGTTTCTTACCATGCGAGTTTATTATCTACGTTCTGACGGTAATAGATAATATGTCTCATGCGAGTATTCTTATCCACGGTCTGCCGGTAATGGATATTATATCTCATGCACTCTTTGGGTTTGTGTCCCCATTTGAGTAAGGTTCGTTTTCCCGTTGTGGATTCGAATGTCCATCCTGTAAGTCGATTTGCTTTTTTAAGCCCTCCTTTCGGATGATGAGTGTTTTGGAAGTGAAAACCAATTCACGTCTTCGGATTTTATCCTAAACAACCCAGTAACCGGTTCAGGATAATTTTCCTTTCGAGTATATTATTCACGGTCTGCCGGTAATGAATAATATGTCTCATCTGAGTATTCTATCCACGTTCTGACGGTAATGGATATTATATCTCGTTCACTCTTGAGTCAATCTTTTGATTGTTTTCCCCTCAGAGTAAGATTCATTTTTCCTTGTGGAATTGAATGTCCATCCTATAAACAAGTTTGCTTTTCTAGCTCCCTTCAGGATGATGAGTGTTTTGGAAGTGGAATCCAATTCGCGCTTTGGTCGGTCACCTATTATATACCCAGTAACCGGTATCCTTGGTGTTCCCTCCTTTCTGCTCCCTATTATGACCTCGGTCCCCCTGTGGAGTCAGATTTTCCTGAGTTTGTTACCCGTATGCCTGGTAACATCTCATTTCTTTGTTACTTCCCCAGTGAAGTTTTCTTTTGCTTCTCCTCCAGGAGCCAACTTGTATCTGTCCAATGGATTTATTTTCCTTTGGAATTCCTTTCCCAGCGTGAGTCCTTCACTCCCCAGTGAGTTCTCCTGTCTGTTTTTTTTCTGTTTTCCTTAATCAGAGTCGTGTCTTGATCACGTTGTGTCAGTTTTGTCTTTCCCCAGTTTGGAGTCGTGTATTGTTCACACATCTCATTTCTTTTATTATCCCCATAGAGTCTTGTTAGAGTCTCTGTTCCTGGTGAGTGTACTACTCCGATGGATCGTCTTTTCTTCTGTGTGAATCATATTCCCCACAGAGTTTGTGTCTTTTGCACGCATACATCTGCATCATGAGGTCTCTTAGGGACCAAAATTTGTCTCATTACTGTTATTTAAGCCCATTCTACCGCGTCGAGATGAAGATCTCTAAACTTCACTTCTCCGGCTAGAATGACCTTAAATAGGGGCATCTGTAAGACCCCAATTTTGGGCCCTAAGATCCCTCATGGCCCATATCATTCATATCATAACCTCAAGGATCAATGCATGCTTTTGTTTTCCTCCTGGTGGATAGATTGCCTTGTGGGTTGTTTCTTGATCACCAAGCATACTTTGCATTTGTATATTCTTGCTTTTCATATGTTTATCATTCAAAAAGTACAAAAATATTGTCTGTCTAACCTTGTTGCTTGCAGATAAAGTAATCATCAGAAATTAGGTCAAAGTCAGTCATTGATCAGTCAAAGCAATGGATGGTGGCCATTCTTGCAGAATTTGGGCACCATGATCAATAATCAAAGGTTCATACATCTTGGGACATCATTTGAAATCAAGGTCTCAAGGATTTAGGGTTTGGAAATCGTCAGAAGAAGTCCAGTCACTCAAAACCCTAGAAAAGTCAACAGACAGTCAAACTTGGTCAACTGTGGATTTAATCAAGGATTTAATGGATAGAATTGATTTGAAGAAGCTCATTCATTCTTGTATAAACCTCATCTATCATGTTCAACCTCATCATGGAAGAAAATCAAGTCAATCAGAAAATTTTCCAGAAATAGAAAGTGGACCTGTAATTTCAACTGCCAAAAATGGAAACTTCTTGATCCTCAACTTACATCATGATACAAGCTCCAAATGAATTTTTGCCCAACATGAAAGTTGAAGATCTTGTCTTCCCATTTTCAAAAAGTCCAAGAACATCAAAATCCCATGTGTGGTTGTCAAGATATGATCAAATCATTTTCACCAATTTTTGAACTTCAACAAGCCATAACTCTCAAACCATAAGGCCAAATTTGGTGGGGTTTTTTCCTACAAACCACATTTTTCATCCTCTTTCCAAAAATATAAATTTCATGACCTAAAACCTTACCATTCAAAATGGCATTTTTGGACCTTTTGCATTTAAATTCAAAGTTTGACCAAACTTTGACTTTTTGAGTTTTTGACTTTTTCTTGATTTGGTCATTTGGGAAGTGTTTCATATTACATTTGTGACTTGTCTCAAGCCTTAAACCATCATCCTATCACCATTTTCCCATCATTTTGAATTAAAATGCAAAATTGGCAAAATTGGCATTTGGTTTCAAATAAAGGAAAACAAAGTACAGCAGTACATGTACCACTACAAATAGCACAAACATGGTCTGCTAGCAGCCTTTCCAGCCCATAAACAAGCAGCATTGCACCTCCATTTTCCACATTTTTCAAATTGACAAATTGTACAATCATTTTCATTTGAGCAAGGCATTGTTAGTAAGACCAAAACAGATGCAAAACAGCAGTTGGCAAGTCTGTTTACAGCCTGTTTAAGGCCCACTCGACCAACTTATACCCTCCATTTTCCACTTGTGAGCAATTAGCAAAAGTGGCAATTGGTGATTTTTGAATTAAGCCAGCTTAGCACTCGGTTAACCATTGCTAAACAGACATATAAAAACACATTTCCTGCTCTTTCTAACCCTAGCCACAACTGGAAAACACACAGAAAACCTCATTCACTCCTCTCTTGCATTTTCTGCATATTGGCAATTGCTATTCCAAAATTTCAAAGGCCACGATTTTCTTTTCTTTGTTCCATGTTCTAGCCACCAGTTGGGAGTTGTTTGCACCATCAAACCACCACTGTAACCTTTTTATTGTGCCCTGTTTTCAAAGCATCCTCCCATGGCAGTTTGGATTTAGAGTCAAACCAAAGGTTGCTGAGCTAACATACATCAAGGATCAACATTGCCAAGCATAAGAGCCACCTGTTGCAGCACAACATCCATCAAAACCTCACTGCATTTTGCATTTCTTCAAAACCAAGTAAGGATTCAAATCCCTTCTTTCTTCATGCTATTATATGTTTATGAAAGGTCCTTCCATGCTTGTTCTAATGCAGCTTGAACCATGTTGAATGATCTATTGTATTGAGAGAAATCTGATTTTATTTCTTTGTGAGCAAATGATTTTTTGATCGATTTGCCATGCTGGTTTTATTTCGATAGAATGTGATGATATATTTGTGATACTGGATGATTGTTGAGGAGTTTGGCATACCTAATTTCGATTTCTGAGCATAATAAATTTTCGAGTTGCATGAGGATTGTGATTGTATGCTGTTCATGCCAAACTTAACCCTGCCCAGTTTTTCTCATGAGTGATTGTGTTTTGTTGTTGGTTAATGATACATGAGTTTGAATGCTGAGTGATTTTAGGTTGATGTTGGTGATACCATGTTGAGCACCATGCTGCTATGTGCTGTTGTTTATTTTGTTTGAATATTGATGAACAACCATTGGCCATGCTAAAACCCTGCTACTGTTATTTGAACCAAACATCATGACCTGAAGATCCATGTGAAACATAATGAATGCTGTTGTTTTTGATGATTACATGTTGGATGATGAATACTGCTGCTGTTGTCTGTTTTAATTGCATGAACCTACTGTGCTATACCATGCTGCAATTTTGAAACATGTTGTTGCTGTTGTTTTGTTTTGTTTGATTACATGATGAACATGAACACATACTGCAAATGCCAATGATGCTGTTTATGCTTAAACCCTAAGGCTGCCTAGAAAATCTATGTTACATGTTCAATACCATATGGCTGCTGTGTTTAAACCTCAGATTTCACCAAGATTTCGCATGAACTGTTGCTTGATTTGTTGATGAGCTTGTTTTGTTTTGAACTACCCTTGATTTGTTTGTTTTGCCTTACTACTACCATGTTGTGTTGGATGAATGAGAAACATTAATGTTCAAGGCTATGCTGCTATATGCTATTGTTTGTTTTGCTTGATTTGTTGATGGACATTTAATGATGAATGTGTGCTTGCTGCTGTTATGAGGATGTTGATGTTCATGATACTCTGCTGCAATTTTGGAACATGTTGTTGCTTTTGTTTGTTCAATTTAATATGATGATTGATGAACATGATGCTATACCAGGCTGTTATGATAAACCCTCATGTTTTTCCAGAACTCCAATTCATGTTGTATGCTGTTGTGATGAGTACAGGACAATGATGAATATTAGAAAAATCCATATGTCTGTGTTGTATGATATTGTTTGCTTGCCATTAACCATGCTGCAAATGGATGATTGAGCATGATAGACATGCAACCATGCTGAACCATGCTGATAAACCCTGTTACTTTCTCCCAGAAATCCATCTCATGTATGTTGTTTTGCTGTTGCTGTACGAGCATCATGAATGTTTGTTGCCATGTGATTTTCATATTGTTGTTTGATGATGAAATCCCATGCTGTTTCGAGACCTAACTCTGCCCAGCTTGCCCTTGAACTTTGTTTAGAATTTGTTTGGTTGCTGCTTGAACATACATGCTGCTGTTCATAAACCCCCAACATATTTTCCAGGAACCATGTACATGTGCATATATGTTGGCCATTATTTCTGCTTGTGATCCCATGATGCATCTCATTACCATGATGATTGTTTGATGCTTGGTTGAAATCATGTTTGTTAATTACAAATCCCATGCTGCTGTTTCGAGCTTGCCATGACTTCAATGTTGATTACATGTACCCTGCTTGCCAGTTTTGAAACATGAATGTTGCTGTGGTTTGCTTGCTGTTAGAATGATGATATTGGCTGTATGCTATTGTTTTCAAAACCTTCCATGTCTAGGATTTTCTCATAATCTGGTGTGGTTTGCTATTTGTTACATGTTGCTTGAAACCCACTATGCCAGGCCATAATTATTTGTTGATGCTGTTTTGTTGTCTGTTGATTGTTGCCCATGCCATGTAGTTGCCTAAACCTTAAAGGTTCATTTGAAAAACCAGAAAAATTTGAACTTGTTTGGCCATGCACTGTTCCATTGGCTGAGAGCCAATGGGAACATTCCGTTTTCCCTCACCAAAACGCACCGTTTGGTTTAATGAGGTCCAGAATTACACTTGTGCCACCCGTTGACTTATGTTTGACCAATTACCATGCTATCTTGTGCATATTCATCCATTTGTTTCATCCAACTTCACAAATTAATTTCTCATTCACATTTCATCCAAAAATCTTGAAATTTTTTCCTCATGATCATGAATGAGTCTAATATTTAATTGTGAATTTTAATTAATTTTTCATTGGCTGGATTTTAACTGATAAATATTTTCTTGACATGTATGCCAAAATAATACCTTGTGCCATTCTCTTTGTGGAATTGTCATATTGCATCCATTGCCTTTGAAATTTTTTGTGGTAAAACTAGACACATTGACTTTCATTTTGGTATAAAGTTTGTGCATTTATCACTTGTGGATTGAGAGTTATGATTTTCTGAAGTTATGTGTTGCATTTGGTGTTATGCCATGATCATGTATTTTTCCCATTTTTGTTCACATGCTTCCTCTCATCCAAATCACTTGAAATTTTGCATGAATGATCCCTTGTATGTCTAGTTCATGTATGATTTTTCTTGGAATTAATCTTGCTGTTTTCCATTTGATTGAGAATTTTCTTCCATACTTGGTCATTTGTTGACTTTTTGTGCTATGCATTGCCAAATCTTTTGTGAAATTCTCAAATCTTATTGTATGATCATGAAATTTCATATATGATAACTAGACATCTCAAGCTTTGCATTGGTGTTAATCTCATTCATTTCTCTTCTGTTTTCAATTTGATATGATTTTTTGAAGTTGACCTATGCTTGTTGACTTTCACCATGCTTACTTGAATTTGATTTGACTTCATGATTTTACTTGACTGCCTTCCTCTCATCCAAATGCCATGAAATTTTGCATGTATACCATGTTAGATGTTAGGATTGAGTGTGATTTATTTCATAATTTTTGAAAAT
This sequence comes from Lathyrus oleraceus, assembly GCF_024323335.1. NCBI lineage: Eukaryota > Viridiplantae > Streptophyta > Magnoliopsida > Fabales > Fabaceae > Lathyrus > Lathyrus oleraceus. The sequence goes on along the minus strand of NC_066581.1, from coordinate 111,121,335 downwards.
GTTTGAGTTGACTTTTGAATGAAGTCTTTGCTGTTGACTTTTGTATGCTTCTCTTGCCATGCTTTGCATCCTTTTGCATATGAAATGATCATGATGCATGATATAAGTTTGAATCCAATTGAGAATGATTCTTGAATGTTTAGTCTTGGTTTGGTTGACTTTTTTCTTGCTGCCTTGACTTTTTCTTTCATCTTTGACCCTAGGCTAGTCCTAGTGGTCTTCTGAGCTTACAATTGAGCTGTTGTTTCAGGTTGAGCACCCATGCTTTAAGGATCACTCAAATGTGATTGAATTTGATTGTTTGCCACATGTTAACCCTTGTTGTGTAGGTGACTCATACTTGAGTCTTTGTGCTTTGCACAATTGGTCCCTCTGTGTGACTATTGGTTCATTTCCTTTTGGTTTTGACTGTTGACTTGTTTACTAATGAGTTTGACTTTTTCAGGTGCTTTAGTTGCCTAAGTTCTTTGAACTTGATTGCTTGCTTTGCTTTTTAGCATTTGCTTTGAGGTATAATTACTTCTTCTTCATGTAGTCTGGAGACCCGGTCTGTTATTTGACCGGGCAAACTGTCTGAAGTCCTCCTTAAGAGGCAATGCCTGTGTTTGTTTATATTTGTCCTAAGCAGGAAAAGTCCTTCAAGTAAGGCAATTGGTGGAAGGTAGGGATAAGCAATCTATCCCCCACTATTCAGTGTGTCCTCTCTTTGCTCCCAGTACCTGGTTGAAGCATTGAGATAAATACCCAAGATCTAATCGAGTCAATAATGTGGAGAGAGTTCCTACTTTCTGAACTCCCACACTTTCTTTGATGCTCTCTCTGATATGAGATAGAAGCAATGAGGCACACCCCTCATCTCCTTTTCATCTGCTTCACCTGAGCCCCTCAATGGCCAGGTTAAGAGCGACCTTTACCCATTACAGTGGACTTTCAAAGTCAAACCCTCTTGTGTGAGCCCCCCATTGTTTGGCTATAGAGTGTGTTGTTTGCTATTCATTGATTGATTGATTGCTTCATATGCACTTGCTTGCTTATATGTTATGCATTTATCATCATCATCAATTGCCATTAATGCATGATCATCTCATTTGTTTTGTGATGCTATCATTGTTGTTTGCCCATTGAGGACAATTGTAAGTCCATTGCTTTGGCATTTGCTCCTGTGATATGGAAGGATAGAGTGTAAGACCTCATTGGTCACTCATATCTTCTATTATCTGTTTGTATGTGAGGATACAGTTATAAGTCCCTGTAAGTTGGCATCTGTTATCCTGTGATCATAATTTGGTCTGTTTGATTTGTATGTGAGGTTGCAGTTATAAGTCCCTGTAAGTTGGCATCTGCTTTCCTGTGATCATAGTTTATTTCATCTGTTTGTGTGTGAGGGTGCAATTATAAGTCCCTGTAAGTTGGCATTTGCATTCCTGTGATCATATTGTTACTTTTGTTCTTATATGTGAGGATCCATTGTAAGTCCCTGTGATGTGGCATTGGATTTCCTATGAGCATACTGTGGAGTTAACCTAAGTCCAGATAGATTGGCAGTTGACTTCCCTGTTTCCTTTTTGTTTTCTTCTGTGGAGATTAGTGTAAGACCATTGAGTGGCATCTGATATCCTGTTCTGTTTTAGGAGACTGGTGTAAATCCATCTATTGGTATCCGGTATCCGCTTTTTATTTCTTTGCCTGTGGAGATTAGTGTAAGACCATTGAGTGGCTTCTGATATCCCGTTTTATTTTAGGAGATTGATATAAGCCCAGTGATTGGCATCCGATATCCGCTTTTGCTTGCTTTGTTTGTTTGTTATTATTAATTGCTATTCCAAAGGACACACTTGAATCATCTGCTATATGATTGCAAGAAGTGAACCTTCTAAGGAGTTTTACTATCCATCCTTCATCCATTCATCATTCATTATGTCCTAGACTTTTCACACTTTACCTTTCAAACTTGACATAAGTGTTGTGCAAACATTCTCATTGTTTTCTAACTAAAAACCTGGACTCAAGTCCTTGACCTTTTTCAAACTTCATTTCATAATACTTATTTGAATTGATCTTAATCATACTTTGACTCCAATTTCATAATCATAATCAGTAATTCCACTCATTCACTTGTTTTGGCTTTGTCCATTAATCTTTTCATACATGAGCTATAGGTTTGATTTATCTTAGTGGTTGATGTTAATCTCACCTTCTGTCTTTAGTGATTGAATTGTAAGTCTTCCTCGCCTATTATAGGGTTAACCCCTCCCTGGCAAGTTGAAGCCGTTCTCACATGGTGGACGTTGTTGTTTGTATAAGGTTGAGTTTTCTCCCGTGGATAACGTAAGACCTAGGGTTTGTGTTTAAAATTGAACCTAACCCACTTTTGGAAATCTTTTAGCCGAACTACGGCGTTCTGATCCTTACCTTTGATGGAAGGTACGTAGGCAACGGGTTCATCCGTTCGAACCCAATAACCCAATAACCTAATAAAATTGTATATTCTTTTCTCACCATCCCAATCATGTTTGCACAATCTTTATGTCATAACAAATAATAATTTTTGCATAACAAGTGTGAAAAGGGCTCCCTAGGAGTACCTAGGACGTAGTGGGTGCCTAACACCTTCCCATTGCGTAATTTACCCCTTACCCAGAATCTCTGATCTTTTTATTAGTTTTCTACGTGTAAAACTTCTTAGGCTTTTGTTCGCTTTTTAGCCAGTCCTTTGGATAAATAAAAGTGCGGTGGCGACTCGAAATTTTTCATGTATCTCCTAGCTTATGATTTAATCGATAGATCATATAGCGACGAATACACCGCTACAGGAACAAGACAAGTTCAAAAGAAAAACGAAAAACATTGCCATTTTTATTTTTTAAAACTGCAAAAAAAGAAAAAACAAGGAACACCGCTTTTGATCACAAAAACATCCATTTATTACTGATGCAAAATGTTGCAAAATGAAACACATGAGGTGGCCCTTACAATGGACCAGTACGTTTCGGGCAAAACGTATGGCTTTCATGCAAACAAATCTAAAACACAGAAAAACTACACTTCCGGATGAGCGACAGTGATGCTTTTGGAGGCCTTCCAGTTGCCTGGTACGCACGACTTTATCCACAGCTCGAGCTCGCGGTCGCGGTCGATCTCTTCACTTACTGAACAAGCATGATCGGAATTCAGCATTCCTGCACTGACGAAGATGTACGGTGGACGACGTCCTCTGTTTGGTCTAGACGACTCTTGATCTGGCCGATAACCGATCCCAAACATGTCTGTCTTTACCGGTGTTGAGTGGATCCATCAGTTTGGATTTGTTACCCCTAGCAGGATGTCTGAGCAGACGAGCTATGTGTACCGGTTGACACCTACAAAACAGCAAATGGGTTAGTATGACTCACACATGCAATGTCTGTCCGTACTAGGAATATTCTGTCCTTTGATTCCGGTTTCATCGAGACAGATAAAATTTTATCAACAATGACATCTGGATGTCTCTCAACCTGAGTCTCTGTTAAAAATAATGGACCCTGAGTACGGACAGACATGAGTTGAATGCAGATGAATGCGAAATGAGACCAATGCAAATGCATGAATGCAGGTCGCTGTGCCGCCAAGTCATCTGAAGACCCATTCTCTGAACCAGTCCCAGTCAACTGAGTCACCATAAATCCGACTTGGGGAGTTCCGAAATAGACGGAACTGGAGATTACATCACTATCATCACAGGAACATCCACTGAACGGATGACAGCCAGATTCTCTGAACAAGTACTTTCAAATTCAACCCGGGGATCCGAAATAAACGGAACCCGCTGATAAATCACGGACAGAACTCCGGCGTCCTAGAAATAAATGTCCATAATTCACAGTCATCATCAGTGCCAAGAGTCACCAACCAGTCACCAACAAGTCAGCAACACCTGTAAAAATGATCATCCCCTCCCCACTCACGGGTGTCATCTAGGCCAGGGTAAGGTCGAAAGAAACGCAGCATAAATAACCTTTCGCAGAATACCATCATATACACACCTGAAGTATGCAACGATGATACCCCACCAGGGTCTGAACTGCTCGTGACGTCGATGTTCCGCTAAGTGGCGCCATACCACCCGCTTCCCATGAATCACTCTATTCCTAAGTTTCCTAGATTGCACTCATAGCCTGGGTATTGGGCCTTTTACCTCAAGTAACACCCACCCCCAAACAGAGAAACACAGCCAACACAACAGATGAATATGAATGAATGCAAACATTAATGCAAACAATACATGCAAACAATAAACAATGAATGAAATAAATAACAGTAAATAGCAACCAAAGCCCTAACCTAGAGAGCGCTAGGAGAGACTCACTTAGGGAAGAAGGACCAGCACAGGTCAACTTCTCTCTACATCTCCCCAGCAGAGTCGCCAGCTGTCGCATTACGCGAAAAACCGGCGGGAAAACAAGAACAACAGAGCCGCCACCGTGCGTTATTTATCCCAAAAGAGGGAAAGGAAACGCTCAGAGTAAACCTGGAAAAAGCATGGTCTCGCGACCAAAGAGAATGGGATCGGGAGTCGGTTATGCGAAGGGAAGGTATTAGCACCCCTACGCATCCGTCGTACTCGACGGGATCCACGCACAATAGGAAGGGAAATGGTTGCTAAAAATATTGCTCACACACACATAAACTGGCTGAAAGAGACACAGGAAAACAGACTGAAACTGACTCGGCAGGATATGGCATCCTGGGCCTACTTAGTCTATCAAGCATAGACATCAGAGTCTAAGTAGTTCGGACTAGGGAAACGACACATGCTCGCTAGGATGTCGCATCCTATGCATACGTATCTCCTTTGGACGAAGGAGAATCAGAGCATTCGTAGCTCGGCTAACACGCGCACAAACAAACACAAGCAAAGGCAAACGTAGAGCCCGACAACCAAATGATGGAATTATGTCGGCATCCGAACCAAAACACACTCAAAAGGGCAAACATGGAGCCCGACAACCAATTGATGGGATTATGTCGGCATCCGAACCAAAACACACTCAAAAGGGCAAACATGGAGCCCGACAACCAATTGATGGGATTATGTCGGCATCCGAACCAAAACACACTCAAAAGGGCAAACATGGAGCCCGACAACCAATTGATGGGATTATGTCGGCATCCGAACCAAAACACACTCAAAAGGGCAAACATGGAGCCCGACAACCAATTGATGGGATTATGTCAGCATCCGAACCCAAAACACACAACAGCATGCAACAAGAAGAAGGGTCTCAATTGCAACTAGGGCAAGAGAAGGGGAAGGTCTCAATCGCAACGAGGGCGAGAGAAAAGGATTAGTGTTAGTTGTTAGTCAAACTCGGCAAGACATCGCGTCTCGTGCCTACGTATCTCATCTGAACATGAGAATCAGAGTTGCCGTAGTTCGGCTAAACTATTCCTGTTGGTTTGTGTTTTTTAAGTGGACGACGTCACTACGCAATCTACCGGATGCTCGACCTTTGGAGACTTACTCACCTGTAGTAGAAGGAGTTGACGTATCCTTAAGAGGGGATAGTATTTGTTTGTGTTTTAGGAAAGCTCAAGCAAGAAAGGAAGTCCTATACGAAGGAACCGTGCTACCTTAATTGACATGCAAACGAGACTACGCGGAGTCTAGCAAACCTAGGGGATACAATCACACCACACAAACATATACAGCATGAAATAAACACACCAACAAGGGGCTCAAACATCGGGGCTAGGCTTTAGTCGAGGGGTCATATCAACCTCAACAAACAAGCCTCTGTATCGGGGTCAGGTTGGCTCTTAACCTTGCCATTGAGGGGCTAAGGTGAAGCCAGATGAAAGGTGATGAGGGGTGTGCCTCATTGCTTCTATCTCTGGTTAGAGAGAGCATCAGACAAGGGAGCGTGGGTCCAGAATGGGGGGACCCTTCTACGCTCAGGACATAGACTCGACTGTACAATGTACAAGATCTTGGGCTTGGATCTCAATGCTACAACCATGTAATGGGAGCAAGGAGAAGACTCACAGAATAGTGGGGGATAGATTGCTTATCCCTACCTTCCACCAATTGCCTCAAATGAGGACTTTTCCTGCTTGGGACAAATATAAACATACACAAGCATTGCCTCTTAAGGAGGACTTCAGACAGTTTGCCCGGCCCGGTAACAGCCGGGTCTCCAGACTACATGAAGAAGAAGGTTCTATACCTCAATGCCAATTGCTTATAAGCAAAGCAATGCAAGTTCTTAAGAGAACTGAGCAACTAGGGGTACCTGGAAACAGTCAAACAGAATCAGCATCCCATTCATAATCAGACAACAATATAATGATTAATTAACAATCCCAATGATGTGCATAGCACAAGTCCATGTGGACCACCATCCTACAAAACAGCCACATTAGTTTACAAGTATCAAGCAAAACATCCCAAATGTGAAACAATATCCTTAAGCCTTAACTTCTTAACCTGAAAAGCCAAAGACAAGTTCAAATGTAAGTGACAAGACCACTAGGACTAGCCTAGGGTCCAAAAGAAGGAGAAATCCTAAAACAGCAACCAATTCATGATCAAAGTCAAGCTATTTCAATAACAAAGGGATCCCAATTGGTCCCATATCCAAACTATGTACACATTTTATTCTATGCAACATGTAAGGCAAAGTGAGCAATGTTAAACCACATATGAGCAATCAGCAAGATCACATCACAAAAAATACCAAAACAGCATGGAAAATTCCACAAAAATTATATCCTAAACAGAGGACATTCAACAAGCTACATGTCAATTTTCAAGCAATTTGGACTAATGGAACTATGGGAATTAATTCAACATGACAAAGCATGCAAAAACACAATCAAATGAAGCTACAAAATGTACATTAACTTCAATTCAATGGTAAACAGTGACATTACATGGGAAATTAGTAGGACCAAAGCCAAATGAAAGCTACACATGTCAGGAACTATTCTACCAAATTTCATGGTCATATCATTCATCCTGCTCATTCTATGCACAAAATAAGGCAAACTAGTTCAAAGGAAGCCCTAAGCCTACAAACAGAATTATTGCATTCAAATCCGCATCAACACAATCCCAAAAATTCTCAAATAAATTACATCTAAACAGGACCTAATCCAGGTATGGCACACCAAATTTCAGCTTAATTGGGCAAATGGAACCATGTCAATGAAAATCAACAAAAACAGGCACAATTATAGGCTCCAAATCACAACATCAATACATACTTCCACTTCAAAAATCCATATCTTAATGAAAACAATAAAGAAATGGATGAGACCAAAACAGGGATGTCACATTATGTGTCTATTACAAGCATATCAAATTTCATGATGATACAGTACCATATGAGCATTTCACAATGAATCTACCAACCTATGTCACACAAGCTTGCAAATTCAATCATCAGAAATGAAAAATCATGATCAATTAGAAAACACCATGAATAATTCCACAAAAATTCACAAAGGATCCTAACATGTTAATGAACATCCATCCCAAATTTCAAACAATCCTAACAAGGATAGGTCATGCTAAAAAATCCAACAAATTGGCATCAAGAGGTGTGACACAAATTGTCACACCTAAGTTCAAAAATTCATAACTCCATAGCCAGGTATCAAAAACTCAAGAAATTTATATGGAAACAAGCATCATCCAGTCAACAACCATCACAAAAATTTTCAGCCATTTATCATACAATATGAGAATTTCATGATCAAATTAGTCTAAGGTATCAAAATATACACATGTGGAAGAAACCCTAGGTCAAATGAAAAATATTCCATGCACAACTTTGACCAATAGGTCAAAAATCATCTACACTCAACCACAAAGTCAACAAAATTATTTCCATATTTTGTGATTTTTCTATAATTTTATATGATTTTTTAAAGTGTTATGGTATTTTTTGGATTTTTAGAATTAATTGAAATTAATTAAATTAAAACAATAATGGCAGAATTGTAATTATTGGGCGCGGGGGAGGGAAACTCCCAATTCGAATTTTCAAACTGGAAATAGGATCAAACGCTTCAATCTCATCGTCTTCAACAATGAATTTTCCAGAAAATGCAGCCATGGCTCAAGAATACGCTTCACTCAAAACCTAACCAAAATGCGCAATCCTATAGTCGTTGGAACCGTTACAACACGTAGAGCATGAATATGCATTCCAATTAACCTAAGACTTCCTAAATCGTGCGAATCGATGAACTTAGGGTTCTAGATCTAAACTTCGAGTTAAGATTTCTTACACTACGGTTCACCATTCGCAATTCTAAAAGCATCCTCGTGATCCACATAACACGCACTACAACACGCATACAATGATTGCACGAAAGCTTGAGGTCGAATTTTGAGCTAACCTATTATGGTAGTATTGAATTCGACGGAATCAAGGCGCGATTTGGCAAAACAGCAACAGTACAAGCTCGTGGCAAGGTGATGTGAAGCTCAGTTTTGCTCAATTGTGCTCCTAGTTCTCGAATCCGCGATTCACCATGGATGGAGCTCTTTTGGACAGTTGATAATGGCACGGCTTTGATGGTTTTTCAACACAAACAGATGGAGTAATGGCCAAAGTGAGATCGATGCAAAAAGAAGAATGCAAATTGATCACCGTTTTGTGGAGATTTTTGGATTTTGGTTCTTGTGAGTTCTTGAAGATTCTAGAGAGGATTGTGATGATTTGATCCAAAATTTTGGTGAAAATGAATTCTGTTATGATTTGGAAGTGATTAGGAATATATATGTTGCACTAATCCATGATTAATCAAGGTAATTAACCAAATTGGAATGTTAAGCAAATTGCATTTTCACTCAAAATGGCCAAAACACCCTTCCTCTAAATCAGTCCATATATCAGCTCAAATTTGATTCAAGCAAGTCCAAAATATCACATGTGATGTGTAGAAACAAGTCCCATTTCCATTGGTCATGTATTTTGCAATTTCACCATATGGTAGAAAAATGTCCAATTTTGCATTTTCATTCTTCGAGCCAAATCTCAAATTATGAAGCCTAGCCATGAAATGATGATTCAAACACATTCCAAATGCCATTCCTGAGGTGTTGCAAAAAGTCCCATCTCAAAATTCCAAATATTTTGACATTTGGACAATTTTGCCCCTGATCCAGTTTAACAGTCCAGTTGAAAAGTGACTTTTTGCCTTGGCCACTTTTGGAAAAATCCAATGATGCACCCTTGAAGTACATGTCAAATGGAGTTTGTGCATATAAAGAACTTGCAATTTGGACCAACCATGTGGTAGTTATGGTCTCCTGATTACGGGTCTTTTCTGAAATTCACTGAGCCATATTTTGCAAACCACACATTGGATTTTCAAGTTCTTGGACTTTTTGGAATGGTGAGAACAAGATCTTCAACTTTCATGTTGGACAAAATTCCATTTGAAGCTTGTATGATGAAGTTATTTTGAGGAGAAAAAGTTTCCATTTTGGGCAGCTGAAATTACAGGTCGCCTGCTATTTTGGGAAACTTTCTGTCTGACCTCCAAATCTTCAACCTTGGTCTTTGGCATGTCAAATGAGACTTATATGGACATGAATGAGGCCTTTCAAACCATCTCCCACCTTCCAATCCATAAAATCAGGCACAGTTGACCACAGTTGACCACAGTTGACTTTCTAGGGTTTCTGGTAGACTGAACAATGACTGGTGACTTCTGAGCACCCAATCTTTGGCCAAACCACTTCAAAATGATCCTTGGACCATATGAGCTTGATGAATCAACCCTAGGGCTTTGTCCCAATGAAAACGACACTCACTTGCTTGATTGACTGATTCTCTTGATCAGTCTGACCCAATCCATCAATTGAGCTTGCACATGGGCAAATGGACAATGCAATGTTATGCAGTGGACATCGTTAATGCTATGACCTAATATGAAATGAATGTACAAAATGGTAGGGTGCAAATTTGAGGTGCTACACCCTACGCAGGGAAAGAACTTCTAACCTAACCAGAGACTGGGAAATGACAAACTAGAAGGGAGACTAACTCGAGCCTAATAGTTATCATGCAAATTCACCATGGTCCTAGGTTGAAGTTTCTAGCTAACTTGCACAGGGAGCAAGCTATCCTAAACAGCACAAGCAAACACAAGAGCAAGCATACACACAGTTAGCACACACTATATACAAACAAAGTGGGCTCACACAGGGTTAGGCTTTAGTCAAGAGGTCATGTCAACCTCGACAAACAAGCCACTGTATCAGGGTGAAGTTAGCTCTTAACCCTAACATTGAGAGTTAGGGTGAAGCAGATGAAATGGGAAATGAGGGGTGTGCCTCATAGCTCTTATCCCTGGCCTGGGAGAGCTTTGAATAATAGAAGGTGTGGGAGTTCAGAAAGTAGGAACTCTTCTCCACAAGGATTAGACTCTATAAGATCTTGGGTTAAGATCCACAATGCATCAACATGTTATGTGAGCAAAGGGATGACACACTGAATAGCAGGAGATGGACTACACATCTCTTGTATCTGCCAATGCCTCTTCACTTAGGAGGTCTTTGATATGTACAGGGGACAAAGATAAACAAACACAAGCATTGCCTCTTAAGGAGGACTTCAGACAGGTGCCTGCCCAAGTAACAGGACAGGTCTTCCAGACTACATGCAGTCAGAGAAATTATACCTCAATGCTTAAGCAACCGAGCAAAAGAAAAAGCAAGTTCAGAAGAACTTAAGCGACTAATGTACCTGAAAACAATCTAACTCAGTCAGTATACAAGTCAAAGAGTCAAACAGACAATCAATAGTCAACAGTCAACAGTACACAGTCAAACAAGCAATGCAACAATGTGCAAGGCACAAGCTCAACTCAAATGAGCTAAGAGCCACCTACAAAACAAGTCAAGATTAGTCAACATCAACCACATAATCCAATTCAAGCAAATGAATCAATCCTCTTATGGCCATGTACTTCTTAACCTGAAAACAAAGCTCAAACATAAGCAACAAACCACTAGGGCAAGGCCTAGGGTCAAAGAGGGAGAAATAATTCAAAACAGAAGCTGAAATTTGACATGATGAAACTTCAAACAATTATTGACACATAGCAAAAAGTCTCACATTCATATCATTTACCAAATGCATTTCATGATCAATATAAGTTCAAGACAATTTTAAAGTCCACATGTGATCAACCAGAAAGATAAATCTCAATTAAATCAGAAATGATTCACAAAAATCTGGAAAAATTCATACATATTAAAGACATCTCACATGATCAACATGCAAAAAATCAGAACAATTGAGCATCATTTGATAGGGTAAACACATAGCACAAGATGAACATGAAAAGGTGTGACACAAATTGTCACACCTACTTAGAAAAATCACAAACCAGAAACCACAAATGATAAAAATGCAAACTCAACACCAAAATATCAATCAAAGAGTGTAGTTTCATCATGCAAATTTCCAGATGCATTGGATTAAAACTCAGGATTTCACAAAGCATATGGCAAGCAAGGTACAAAATATGACACAAGCATACAAACCCTAGGCAAAATTAATTCCCATCCATGCACAATTTCTGGAAAAATACTCATAAAAAACTAGAAATAACAAGGAGCAAGATGCAAAAGTTCTCACATTATTTGGATGAATATTTATTGAGTTATGATTTTTTTAAGTGGAAGAAAAATTAAAAAAACATGAATGAAGCATATACATGAATGGATGGAGAAAAGAAAATAATATGTGGAACATTTGCTATAGGCCAGAATCGAAGGGAGGTAATTTTTGAAATAGGGCGCGCTAACATGAAACACTGTGTTTCATTAAACGCATGTGGCAGTCAAACATGACGTGTCCACGGTCAAACGCACGGGAACCACTCAAATGGCCAGGCAATCGATTCGCTGGACCAATACATGTCCACTAACACATAACCACATGCAAAACGCGCTGGGAAAGATCTACAGAATTCTGGACACACAAACCCTAAGACATTCATACGTGTTCTTCATGTTCATACGCTCAAGAACACAATTGCACAGAAATTCAAAATGAACATATCATCGTGTTCCTCTCACATCACACATCACTAATCCATATCTAATTTAACCTAATTCAATCTATATTCAAAGATTCGAGCAAAAGAAAGTTCACATGTCAAACTTAGATCTAGCATATCTAACACAATACTTCATGAAAATCATTGATCTAAAGCTCAGCATGCTCAGTGTTGAAGGATCTACAACTATCACCTATCAATTTCACGAATTAATGGAATCGAATTCTGACCTTGTTGAAGATGCAGAAGTGAAATCGGTTGATTCAGGCCTTGAACAGCACAAACAGTTCTTCCTCAGCTCTTGTATGATTGCATGGATGAAGAATTGGAGGTTAATCTTGCACGATCTTGCCAGAATCTCCAACTGCCATGGATGAGTGTAAGCTTCGAGCTGCTTCAAATCTGAATGAATTGTGATGGTTCTTGCTTCAAACATGCGCCATGATCCTTCCAGATGATGATTTGATCAAAGGATGATGAATTGGTTTGAAGAAAATTGCAAAAGTTTGAGAGAAAAAGTGTGAAGAAAAATTTCAGATCTGAAAAATGAATTGTGATTAGATGAAATCTGTTATGATTAGGTTTATATAGGTCCTGTTAATCCAATCCTTAATCATACTTAACCAATTGCCAATGGATTAGTGAAAAGAGAGTGTAAATGCAAATTGGCCAATGCACCTCATGTATGCAAAACCAATGGAACAGTGCACGAATTCTGTTTTAATTCACTTGAAAATGCTATTTTGAAGCTAATGCAAGTGTTAAAATGTGAAAACAATGCTTAATTTTCAAATTTGGAATTTCCCTCCAAAATTCAAATGAAAATGCAAATAATTTTGTGATGGAAATGCATGGCTTATGATGCATGATTTGGATACTAGAGATCAAGAGAAAAATGTTGCAAAAAGAGCCACCTCATTTGGCCTTATGGTTAAAAAGTTATGCATGTTTGAAGTTCAAATTCACTTGGCCATGATTGATCCATATCTTTTCAACCACACATGAGAAATTCATGTTCTTGGACTTTTTGGAAATGGGAGAGCAAGATCTACAACTTCTATGTTGGACAAAATTCCATTTGAAGCTTGCTTGATGATGTAAACTTGAGGAGAAGACCTTTCCATTTTTGGCAATTCAAATTACAGGTCACTTACTATTTTTGGAAACTTTTCATCTGACCTCAAATTCTTCATTGTTGATGTTTGCAATGTCAAATGAGACTTGTATGGACATGAATGAGGCATCTCTAACCATCTCCCACCTCCAAATTCATGGTTGAACTGACAGTTGACTTTTGTTGACTTTCTAGGGTTTCAGATGAATTGATCATTGACTGATGAACTTTGAACATCCAATGCTTGAACAAACCACTTCAAAATGATCCTTGAATCATATGAACTCATTAAACCAACCCTAGGGTTTTGATTCCATGGAAAATGCACTTGCTTGCTTGCACAACTGAATCTCCTGACCAGTCTTGCCTGATGACTTGATAGACTATGCAATGAACAATGCAAATGTTAATGACCTAAAATGAGAATGAATGTACAAATGGGAGGTGCAAATTTGAGGTGCTACAGCTGCCCCTATTCAATCAGCTGGGAACCCAAACGGATGAGAGCAATGGCTGTCAGACTTTCAAGGTAAACAGGGATTGAATACTAAAGAACCGTAGAAGTTTGCACTCTGCGGGGATCCAAGAAACGGATGCTTCCAATGGGATCTAATATTTGTCACTGGGTCAGTCAAGATGTCTACCAATGAATCCACTAGGGATTTTGATTTTATTCAAAGGAAAGGAACCACATCCAGACGTCGAAGGACGATGAATAGGAATAGAAATCACAACTAGACGCCCACGGACGGCTAGGAAACACTCAACGTTTATCGAAACCAAACGGAGAGGTAACCAGACATCAGCGGATGAATGGAAAAGAAAGGAATACAACCAGACGTCATCGGACGAATGGGAAAAACTCAACGTTTATCGAAACCAACGGAGAGGTAACCAGACATCAACGGATGAATGGGAAAGCTCGACCAGACGTCAACGGACGACTAGGAAAAACTCGACGTTTATCGAAACCAACGGAGAGGTAACCAGACATCAATGGATGAATGGGAAAACTCGACCAGACGTCAACGAACGAACGGGAGAAGCTCGACGTTTATCGACACCAACGGAGAAGGAGAAGCTCAACGTTTATCGACACCAACGGAGAAGGAGAAGCTCGACGTTTATCGACACCAACGGAGAAGGAGAAGCTCGACGTTTATCGACACCAACGGAGAAGGAGAAGCTCGACGTTTATCGACACCAACGGAGAAGGAGAAGCTCGACGTTTATCGACACCAACGGAGAAGGAGAAGCTCGGCGTTTATCGACACCAACGAAGAAGGAGAAGTTACTGGGAAAAAGCTAATCACAACCAAATGTCAACGGACGATTGGGAAAAACTCAACGTTTATCGAAACCAAACAGAGAGGTGAACAGACATCAACGGATGACCTGTGGGGAAAATACAACTAGATGTCAACGGACAACTAGGAAAAACTCGACGTTTATCGAAACCAACGGAGAGGTAACCAGACATCAACGGATGAACTGGGAAGGAAATACATCTAGATGTCAACGGACAACTAGGAAAAACTCGACGTTTACCAAAACCAACGGAGAGGTGACTCTGAGGGGAAAGGTATCATTATACGTCAACGGACGTATAGGAAAAACTCAACGTTTATCGAAACCAACGGAGAGGTAACCAGACATCTACGGATGACCTGGGGAGAAAAGAGGATATGACGAACATCGAAAGATGATGTCTACGGACACCAAAAGAAGGGATCCACGTGGGGACAACCACGACACTCACGGGTATCGCAAGGGTGACGTCTACATATGTCAGGGCAAGGCTAAACACTTGCTGGGGATCTCACTGGGGAGAATCAAACTTTCCTTTCACTTGCAAGTGAGGAAATAAACCTCTCTGGGGAATATCAATCCTGAATGCTGTCAGAAGCAACTGTAGCAAACGTGATGTCCAGATGTTGAACAATAATCCGCCTCTGCCGGGGATATGGTCTGATTAGGTTTCACACGAATGCATATGTTTGAATTTTTCTATGGCGTAATGCTCCATATTGAATGGAAATGCTACGCGTTTTTGAAGATGCAATGACTACTACATGCCAAATGCAAAATGATGAACTCTGGCTGGGGAGCCAAATGATCAAATACTCCAACTCTGTGGGGGAGACTCTGTCTGAGGAATTCTCTGCGGGGAGTAACACCGACTTCTCACTCATGCTGGAGAATAGCATCGCTGCTGGGGAAAGGATCCCAATCCACTCGGGGACTCCGCTTGGGGAACAACTAAAGCGACTTCGCTAGGGAATGCGTCAATTCACAGGTAGGATAAACTCTGCCGGAGATAATTTTCATCAAACCTGATCCACTCGGGGAACCTGCTGGCGATAACCATCAATCACAAACCTCTGCTCGGGAGATCCGCTAGGGAAAATTTCACAACCCTGACGGGGACAGGCATTCACCACTCTACTGAGGAAAAGCAACTCTGGTGGGGAAAGTAATATATCAGACCACGCTGGTGATGGACATCCACAACTCTGCTGGGGATAGCGCTCACGACCACGCTGGGGATAGCGCTCACGACCACGCTGGGGATAGCACTGCTTCAAACCAGACTGCTGGGGAATGGAACTATTCCACTGATACCTCCGTTGGGGATACAACATCCTTCCAACTCAGTGGGGATAATCCATCTTCCAACTCATCTGGGAACTCAACTGGGGAAATATCTGCTGGGGAATCGTCCTCACAGATGACAACCTGTAAAATGGCTCAACATACATGCCCCAGGGGTTTGCATGGACAAGATATGCTCAAGTGTCCTCGACATTCAAAATGATTTTCAAATGTTTTATCTTTTTGCACGTTATTGTATAGCCTTTATGTTTTTATATGCAATGTTTATCAAAAATTCAGACGTTTTTGCAAACAAAACAGTAAAATAAAAACAAGAGAGCAATTTATCTGAATAACGACTTTTATTGATTGAAAATGTGCCTGAAAAGGCAAATACATCGGGAAGCAATTCCTAGAAAGAGGTAATTGCGCAGAAAAGGAAAAAAATCTATCCTAATGGCAATGTGAACACAGCATCCACTATTTCCCAATTCTGTTATAACTCACAGATCATCAATTTCCTCCCAAGTTCCTTGCTTTCTGAGAAGAATGACTAGACCGATCACATCTTTCGAAATGGCAGACGACGAAGCGCGATGAAGTACAGATAAACTCAGACTGTAGTCTTCGCTTTAATCTCTCTTTTGGCTGGATCGCCCTTTCGGGTTTTCAATCCACCGGGATACCCTTTTTTGCCTAAGCCGCCCTTGCGGGTTTTCGACTTACCGGGTGTACAAATTCTTTTCATTCTTTTATCCCTAATTTTTGCCCGAACCTTTTCTTTCTGTTTTTTGGTTCGCCGGGATGCCCTTTTTTTGCCTGGACTCTTTTATTCTTTTTGTCCAGCGGGTCAAATTATGCGAAGTATTTTTTGACTACATCTGAGTTAACAGGGGACGGGAAATCTTCACCATCCATAGTTGTAAGCATCAAGGCTCCACCAGAGAAAACCTTCTTCACAACATACGGACCTTCATTATTAGGAGTCCACTTGCCCCTGTTATCTGTACCGGGAGGAAGGATCCTCTTCAAAACTAGATCACCAGTTTGATAGCTTCGAGGACGCACTTTCTGATCAAAGGCTCTCTTCATCCTTCTCTGATACAACTGCCCATGGCACACGTCTGCTAACCGTCTTTCTTCGATAAGGCTCAACTCATTAAACCTTGTTCGAATCCACTCAGCTTCATCAAGCTTGACATCTAGCAAGATTCTCAGAGAAGGGATCTCCACTTCAACTGGTAGGACAGCTTCCATACCATACACGAGGGAGTACGGGGTTGCTCCGGTCGACGTACGCACTGAAGTACGGTACCCATGCAAAGCGAAAGGCAGCATCTCATGCCAATCCTTGTACGTCACGACCATCTTCTGCACAATCTTCTTGATATTCTTGTTTGCCGCCTCTACAACACCGTTCATCTTCGGTCTATAAGGAGAAGAATTGTGATGTTCAATCTTGAAATCTCTACAAAGCTCTTTCATCATCTTGTTATTGAGATTCGAACCATTGTCAGTGATGATTCTCTCAGGAACCCCATAACGACAGATGATTTCCTTCTTAATGAACCGGGCGACCACTTGTTTGGTAACACTGGCATAGGAAGCCGCTTCCACCCATTTGGTGAAGTAATCAATCGCGACCAAGATGAAGCGATGTCCATTCGAAGTAGTAGGCTCGATCTTCCCAATCATATCAATGCCCCACATGGCGAACGGCCAAGGCGAATTCATGACATTCAGAGGGCTTGGTGGTACATGCACCTTATCAGCATAGATCTGACACTTATGGCACTTCCGAGCGTACTTGAAACAATCGGATTCCATAGTCATCCAATAATAACCGACTCTCAACAATTTCTTAGACATTGCATGACCACCAGCATGGGTACCAAACGAACCTTCATGCACTTCTTGCATCAACATGTCTGCTTCGTGTCTATCCACGCATCTGAGCAGAACCATGTCAAAGTTCCTCTTATACAACACATCGTCCTGATTCAAATAAAAGCTTCCAGCTAGCCTTCTCAGGGTTTTCTTGTCATTCTTCGACGCACCTTCAGGATACTCCTGGCTCTTGAGGAAGTTCTTGATATCATAGTACCACGGCTTCTTATCAACAAGAGACTCGGCTGCAAACACATACGCAGGCCTCTCGAGTCGATTCACCGCAACATGTGGCACATGATTCCACCAATGAACTTTAATCATAGAAGACAAAGTAGCCAAGGCATCAGCCATCTGATTCTCGTCCCGGGGAACATGATACAACTTCACCTTCTTGAAGAACGTCAGTATTCTTCTGGTGTAATCTCTATATGGAATCAAATGCGGCTGATTGGTGTTCCAATCTCCATTGACCTGGTTGATCACTAGAGCGGAATCTCCAAAAATGTCAAGAGTTTTGATCCTCAAATCAATGGCTTCTTCTATCCCCATGATACAAGCCTCATACTCAGCTTCGTTGTTGGTGACATCAAAAATCAATCTGGCAGAAAAAGGTATATGAGCACCTTTAGGATTGATAAGCATTGCACCAACACCGTTACCATTCACATTCACAGCCCCATCAAACATCAATGTCCACTTGTCATCAGGATCCGGTCCTTCCTCGACAAGAGGCTCTTCACAATCTTTCATCTTAAGATACATGATGTCTTCATCAGGGAATTCAAACATCATAGGCTGATAATCCTCAATTGGTTGCTCGGCGAGATAGTCTGACAAAATACTACCTTTGATGGCCTTCTGCGACGTGTATTGGATATCATACTCAGTTAAAATCATCTGCCAACGGGCAACGCGCCCGGTGAGAGCCGGCTTCTCAAAGATGTACTTTACTGGATCCATCTTAGAAATCAACAAAGTGGTATGGTTCAACATATACTGCCTTAGTCGGCGAGCAGCCCAGGCCAAAGCACAACAAGTTTTCTCAAGCTGTGAATATTTGATTTCACAGTCGGTAAACTTTTTGCTAAGGTAGTATATGGCATGCTCTTTTCGACCAGACTCGTCATGCTGTCCCAATACACACCCCATCGAGTTCTCAGTCACTGAAAGGTACATTATCAGCGGTCTCCCAGGAACTGGAGGTATGAGGATTGGAGGTTTCTGTAAATACTCTTTTATCTTGTCAAAAGCTTTCTGATAGTCGTCATTCCACCTGATTGCTTGATTCTTTCTTAGCAATTTGAATATTGGTTCACACGTGGCAGTTAGGTGAGATACAAACCTTGCAATGTAGTTCAATCTCCCTAAAAACCCACGAACCTGCTTTTCTGTTTTCGGTTCAGGCATTTCTTGAATAGCTTTGACTTTCGCTGGATCAACCTCAATCCCTTTCTCACTGACAATGAAGCCTAACAGCTTCCCGGATCTCACTCCAAACGTACACTTGTTTGGGTTCAGCCTCAGTTTGAACTTTCTCAATCTGTCAAACAACTTCTACAAATTAACCAGGTTCTCCTCTTCTGTCTGCGACTTTGCAATCATATCATCCACGTACACTTCAATCTCTTTGTGCATCATGTCATGAAAGAGAGTCGTCATAGCCCTCTGATAGGTAGCACCGGCATTCTTCAGCCCAAATGGCATCACCTTATAGTAGAACGTGCCCCAAGGCGTAATGAATGTCGTCTTTTCCATGTCTTCTGGCGCCATCTTAATCTGATTATAGCCAGAGAAACCATCCATGAAAGAGAAAACCGAGGATTGAGCCGTATTATCAACCAATACATCAATGTGAGGTAATGGGAAATCATCTTTCGGACTCGCTTTGTTCAGATCCCGGTAATCGACACACATTCTGACTTTGCCATCCTTCTTCGGCACGGGAACGATGTTGGCCACCCACGGGGGATAAGTCGTCACTGACAAGAAACCTGCATCGAACTGCTTCTGAACCTCTTCCTTGATTTTAACAGCCATATCAGGACTAGTTCTGCGAAGCTTCTGCTTGACTGAAGGACAATCTTCTCTGAGAGGTAGTCTATGCACCACAATATCGGTATCCAACCCAGGCATATCCTGATAAGACCAGGCGAATATCTCCACATACTCTCTCAGCATCTCAATCAACCTGCTCTTGACATCCGCCTTCAAAGCAGCCCCGATCTTGATACCTCTTCTAGCGTCCTCAGTACCAAGATTAATAATCTCCAACTCCTCCTGGTGAGGTTGGATGACCCTTTCCTCTTGCTTCAATAATCTGACCAATTCTTTAGGGAGTTCACAGTCTTCCTCACTCTCCTCTTCAGCTTGGTAGATGGGATTATTGAAATCATACTGAGCCATAACAGAACTGTTCATAGTGGATTTCGTGAGATCACTTCTGCATGTTTAATGCTTTGTTTTAGAAAAAGAGTTCAAGAAAGTCACAAAAAACAAAAACATTGCCATTTTTATTTTTTTGAAAAATGAAAACAAAAATAGAAAGACAGGGATCACAAAATTGTTTGCAAAACGTCCTTTATTAATGATATCATTGAAAAACATGATGAGGCCCTACAATGAACCACTACGCCTTGGGCAGAACGCAGGGTTTGTGCAAAATGAAAAACAAAAGAAAATTACTCTGTTTGAAGAGTAACTTGGACCACATCTTCTGCTGTCCAATTATTGATCGACTCCCCTGGTGCACGCGGGCGAACCCAGTCGTCCAGACCACAATCACTGTCTCCATCTTCACTACCGGCCGCAAAGACGTCACCGTGACTCATCAGCCCAGCGCTGGTAAAGGTACTCGGACCTGTCTGCACACCCTGCTCCGCCTGCAGAGGTTGATAACCAATTCCAAACTTATCTTCTTTGATAGGCAAATCCACCATTTTGCCCCAGCCTTCAGCTTTGCCAGAGTTGACAACCTCCTTAGCCTGCTTATACGATGCCATTGAGGCACTTGGCTTCTTCTGCTCAGCAAAAGCCACCCTCTCAAGAGCCACAGTCTCAAATGCCTGACATAAGGTTTCATGGATCTCACCATCCACCTCTACATATTTGAAAGAGGATAGGTGACTCACCAGAATATCTTCTTCACCGCACACGGTCACAATCTGACCGTTCCAGACATATTTCAACTTCTGGTGGAGAGTTGACGAAACTGCCCCAGCTGCATGAATCCACGGACGCCCCAACAAACAACTGTACGCTGGCTGGATGTCCATCACATAGAAGACAATGTCGAAAACCTCCGGACCTATCTTCACTGGCAAGGTGACTTCACCAAAAACAGAACGTTTGGATCCATCAAATGCACGCACAATCAGGTCACTCGGAGTGAGGATAACTCCTTCCACATCAATCTTTTTCAGAATCTGCTTAGGCAGCACGTTCAGCGACGAACCAATGTCTACTAACACATGAGACAACACTGCCCCCTTGCACTCCATGGTGAGGTGAAAGGCCTTGTTATGGTTACGTCCTTCAGGCGTCAAGTCCAAATCAGTGAACCCCAAACCGTGCCTGGTACTCACGTTAGCAATCACACCCTCCAGCTGGTTGACAGAGATCTCTTGAGGCACGTAAGCCAGATTCAACATTTTTAACAAGGCATTACGGTGTGCCTCAGAGCACAAGAGCAATGAGAGGATAGAAATCTTGGACGGAGTTTGATTCAGCTGGTCTACAATTTTGTAGTCACTCTTCTTGATTATCTTCATAAACTCCTCCACGTCCTTCTCAAATGAACCCTCAGGCGCCTCCTTCTGAGCAGATTCTTCATCAACCACAGCCTGTTTACCCTTAGCCTTGGCGAGAGCCTCGACATTGTTATCTCTTAACGGTTGCGGAGCAAACAGACGTCCACTTCTGGTAAAACCTCCTGGTCCACCAACATTGTCCACAACTGGACTCGCAACCACATGAGTTCTAGCTGGCACACCAATAGTCACAGGCGCTTGATTCACCGGCCTGACCTGATTCTCAGCCCTTCGATTGCTGCGATAAGCGTTGTCATACTTCCACGGCACAGCCCTACTGTCAACAGCCCTTCTGCCCGGAGCAACAATGGTAGCTGGAGTACTGACGATTACAGGAGCGGAAATGGTAACAGGAGTACCACTAGCTGCAGGCGCATTAATAACCCTCTGGCCACGTCCCTCGGACGGTTTAAAGTAGATAGTGACAGTTGACACCATCCCATGACCTCTAACGGCCCGACTGAATTGCAAACAACCCTCATCAAGCAAATTCTGAATACCAGCCCTCAATTGATCACAACCGTTCTCAGATTCAGCACAATCAACACAAACTTGATCACAGCCCGGGTATACACCTCCATCCAACAAAAGGCCCTTTACAACCAACAAAGAGGTCTGAACATCATCAACATTGAACACCAGATCTTCAGCTTCATCCCCTTCAATATTGTTCACTCGGTGTGCACCATGCGGAGGCATAAGGTTATTTACAACATTCGGCACAGGAGCAAAATTGATAGTTTTAGCGTCAATTAGGTCATGGACTTTATGATGAAAAGCCCTGCAGTTCTCAATGTGGTGCCCCGGTGCACCAGAATGAAAGTCACAACGCACGTTGGCATCATACCCATGCGATATCTTTGTCAACGGTGCCATGGTCCTCAACTCCACAAACCCTAGTCTGAGCAACTCAGGTAGCAACTCAGCATAGGTCATCGGTAAAGGATCAAAATGTCAATCAGGCATCCTCTGTCTAGGCTGATACGGACGTTGCTGTTGTTGTTGTTGTTGCGGTTGTTGTTGAACTCTCTATTGTTGCGGTTGTTGACGAGGTTGAGGTGCCGGAATGGTCACAGCAGCAACCTGGCGGTACTGATTTCTGTTTACATTCCTTCTACCGTGTTGCACAACACTGGTTTCACCCTCTCTCCGGCGAGGTGCCCCAGCAAACGGCTTCTTCGAAGACGAAGACCCTGCATCCTGAATTTTCCCAGCTTTGATCAAACTTTCTGTCCTCTCACCACAAATTACCACATATGAAAAACTACCGAATAGGCAGCTTCCCATCCGGTCCATGAAAACACCCTGCAGAGTACCAATGAACATGTCAGTTAACTCCCTCTCCAGCATAGGGGGTTGTACTCTTGCAGCCAATTCACGCCACCTCTGGGCGTACTCCTTGAAGCTCTCTCCAGATTTTTGGCAAAGACTCTACAGCTGAGTCCGGCTCGGCACCATGTCCATGTTGTGTTTATACTGCCTCAAGAAGGCCTCACCCAGATCTTTCCAGCATCGGATAGAATCTCTCTTCAGTTCCATATACCAATCCAAGGAAGCCCCAGATAAGCTATCCTGGAAGAAGTACATCCACATTTTCTCATCATCGGTGTAAGCAGAGATTTTCCGATAATATGCCTGCACATGAGTGCGAGGACAAGAAGTACCGTTGTATTTGTCAAATGAGGGTGCTTTGAATCTGTAAGGGATCCTAAACCCTTCCACCAAACCCATGTTGGTCACATCAAACCCAAGAGAGTTCTGACATTCCATAGCCCTGATCTTCTCAGCAAGGGCATCAACTTTACGGTCCCTCTCTTCAACTCTCACCACATCACCATCATCTTCACTGAGCAGAGTGAACATGTCCTCTTGTCTGTCAACAAGCGGAGCAGGATGACGAATCGGAGCCCGGGTAGCTCTAGCATTGACAGTCTCTGCAGCAAGAGGCTGTCCATTGATTCTGATCCCCCTTAACTCATCACCCACAGCATAGTCGTTGGCCGGAGCAGTAGCAACAATATTCTCATGAACGGGCACACCCACTGGTGAAGCACGGTTGGACGGCGGAATCACGGCTTCATGTCTCTGGGCTAAGGCACGCAACTCCTCTTGCCCCTGAACAACCCCTTGCATCATCGTCATAAACTGGGCCACGTTTGCTCTCATCTCAGCCAATTCTGCCTGAACCTGGTCCATGTTTCTCTAATGATTAAGTCTGGTTGAGTAGCGGTGCGGTCGCTGATCAGCTATCCTGCCTGACACAGGAACCAGAGTGAGAAGTCTCGATCAAGAACACCTGTTATGCAAAATGATATGTGTATGATGCGTGTGATGCGTATGTAGGTTAACTTTTCTTTTTCTATGCATTATCATTATTTTTTCGAAAATAAACATGCTATGATGCAAATGATGGAGCCATGACTGGTCGGCTGAGTATCACGCGGCACGGGATCAAAGCTTCGGCCTGAATTCGGAACCACAAAGTCATCTGAAACCCAAAGTCATCTGAACCCAAACTTCTGAACCACGTCACCATCTGAGCAAGTACCCTCAACTTCAGCCCAGGGATCCGAAATAAACGGAACCCTCTGATCAAAACCAGGGTCAAACCTCCGGCGTCCAGAAATAAAGATCCATAAATCCGGCTTAAGATCACCAACACAGCATCACTGGCAGAAACCTATACTTGCAAGAATCAAACCCTCCCTTCACAGGTGAATTCTAACAAGGTCATCCTAAGGCGGACAAGGGTCTCGACAATCGGGCAAAGATACTCAACGGGTTTGCCCTTTTGGGTGTGCCGCTGCAGCTCTCATAAGATCGTCTAAACCAAAGATCCGGGAAAGCACGGTCACCGAAGTCAAAAGCTCAGATGAGGTGACTCAACCAGAGTGGATACTCCACAAAGGAAGAGCACTCTCAAATAAACCTCGTCCGGCTTGTGGTATGTCACGTTGCCAAAAACATGTTGACCTAACATGAGAGGCAACATGAGACCACACTAATCCTAGGTGTATACTCGGGCCTGGGTTTTAGCCCCACTCAAAACACCCACCCCAAATCAGAGGAACCACCTGTACAGAAGACATCACAATGATAGTATGATGCATGCAAACACATATGCAAATATATACAACATAATAATCATAAATGCAATAAATAGAACAACACAAGCAACCTAATCCCTATCCTAGAGAGCGCTAGGACTGACTCGCTTAGGGAAGATGGACCAGCAGGAGGTCAACTTCTCTTTATCCCCAGCAGAGTCGCCAGCAGTCGCATTACGCGAAAAATCGGCGGGAAACGAAAACAACAGAGCCGCCACCGTGCGTTATTTATCCCAAAAGAGGGAAAGAAAACGCTCGAAGTAAACCTGGAAAAGACATGGTCTCGCGACCAAAGAGAGATGGGATCGGGAGTCGGTTATGCGAAGGGAAGGTATTAGCACCCCTACGCATCCGTCGTACTCGACGGGATCCACGCACAAAAAGGAAGGATAAGGTTGCTAAACGCTGCTCAAACATCAAACACTGGCTGAAAGAGACACAAAAAACAAAAGAAACTAACTCGGCAGGATATCGCATCCTGGGCCTACGTAGTCTGTCAGGCACAGACATCGGAGTCGACGTAGTTCGGGACAGGGGAAACGTGCTCGCTAGGATGTTGCATCCTATGCATACGTATCTTCTCCGACTGGAGAAGAATCAGAGCACTCGTAGCTCGGCTAACGCACGCCAAACAAAACCACACAGGAAACTGACTGCCAATCGCTGGACTTACGTCAGACTCCACACAAACAGGCACAGGAAACCGACTGCAAATCGCTGGACTTATGTCAGACTCCAACACACACAAAAGGGTTACAAAAGAAAAAGGGCGCCCGGAGAGATCAGCTCATCTCCTGCCTACGTACCTCATCTGGTATGAGGATCAGGGCGACGTAGTTCCCCTACGCAGGGAAAGAACTTCTAACCTAACCAGAGATTGGGAAATGACAAACTAGAAGGGAGACTAACTCGAGCCTAATAGTTATCATGCAAATTCACCATGGTCCTAGGTTGAAGTTTCTAGCTAACTTGCACAGGGAGCAAGCTATCCTAAACAGCACAAGCAAACACAAGAGCAAGCATACACACAGTTAGCACACACTATATACAAACAAAGTGGGCTCACACAGGGTTAGGCTTTAGTTAAGGGGTCATGTCAACCTCGACAAACAAGCCACTGTATCAGGGTGAAGTTAGCTCTTAACCCTAACATTGAGAGTTAGGGTGAAGCAGATGAAATGGGAAATGAGGGGTGTGCCTCATAGCTCTTATCCCTGGCCTGGGAGAGCTTTGAATAATAGAAGGTGTGGGAGTTCAAAAAGTAGGAACTCTTCTCCACAAGGATTAGACTCTATAAGATCTTGGGTTAAGATCCACAATGCATCAACATGTTATGTGAGCAAAGGGATGACACACTGAATAGCAGGAGATGGACTACACATCTCTTGTATCTGCCAATGCCTCTTCACTTAGGAGGTCTTTGATATGTACAGGGGACAAAGATAAACAAACACAAGCATTGCCTCTTAAGGAGGACTTCAGACAGGTTCCTGCCCAAGTAACAGGACAGGTCTTCCAGACTACATGCAGTCAGAGAAATTATACCTCAATGCTTAAGCAACCGAGCAAAAGAAAAAGCAAGTTCAGAAGAACTTAAGCGACTAATGTACCTGAAAACAATCTAACTCAGTCAGTATACAAGTCAAAGAGTCAAACAGACAATCAATAGTCAACAGTCAACAGTACACAGTCAAACAAGCAATGCAACAATGTGCAAGGCACAAGCTCAACTCAAATGAGCTAAGAGCCACCTACAAAACAAGTCAAGATTAGTCAACGTCAACCACATAATCCAATTCAAGCAAATGAATCAATCCTCTTATGGCCATGTACTTCTTAACCTGAAAACAAAGCTCAAACATAAGCAACAAACCACTAGGGCAAGGCCTAGGGTCAAAGAGGGAGAAATAATTCAAAACAGAAGCTGAAATTTGACATGATGAAACTTCAAACAATTATTGACACATAGCAAAAAGTCTCACATTCATATCATTTACCAAATGCATTTCATGATCAATATAAGTTCAAGACAATTTTAAAGTCCATATGTGATCAACCAGAAAGATAAATCTCAATTAAATCAGAAATGATTCACAAAAATATTGAAAAATTCATACATATTCAAGACATCTCACATGATCAGCATGCAAAAAATCAGAACAATTGAGCATCATTTGATAGGGTAAACACATAGCACAAGATGAACATGAAAAGGTGTGACACAAATTGTCACACCTACTTAGAAAAATCACAAACCAGAAACCACAAATGATAAAAATGCAAACTCAACACCAAAATATCAATCAAAGAGTGTAGTTTCATCATGCAAATTTCCAGAAGCATTGGATTAAAACTCAGCATTTCACAAAGCATATGGCAAGAAAGGTACAAAATATGACACAAGCACACAAACCCTAGGCAAAATTAATTCCCATCCATGCACAATTTCTGGAAAAATACTCATAAAAAACTAGAAACAACAAGGAGCAAGATGCAAAAATTCTCACATTATTTGGATGAATATTTATTGAGTTATGATTTTTTTAAGTGGAAGAAAAATTAAAAAAACATGAATGAAGCATATACATGAATGGATGGTGAAAAGAAAATAATATGTGGAACATTTGCTATAGGCCAGAATCAAAGGGAGGTAATTTTTGAAATAGGGCGCGCTAACATGAAACACTGCGTTTCATTAAACGCATGTGGCAGTCAAACATGACGTGTCCATGGTCAAACGCACGGGAACCACTCAAATGGCCAGGCAATCGATTCGCTGGACCAATACATGTCCACTAACACATAACCACATGCAAAACGCGCCGGGAAAGATCTACAGAATTCTGGAAACACAAACCCTAACACATTCATACGTGTTCTTCATGTTCATACGCTCAAGAACACAATTGCACATAAATTCAAAATGAACATATCATCGTGTTCTTCTCACATCACACATCACTAATCCATATCTAATTTAACCTAATTCAACCTATATTCAAAGATTCGAGCAAAAGAAAGTTCACATGTCAAACTTAGATCTAGCATATCTAACACAATACTTCATGAAAATCATTGATCTAAAGCTCAGCATGCTCAGTGTTGAAGGATCTACAACTATCACCTATCAATTTCACGAATTAATGGAATCGAATTCTGACCTTGTTGAAGATGTAGAAGTGAAATCGGTTGATTCAGGCCTTGAACAACACAAACAGTTCTTCCTCAGCTCTTGTATGATTGCGTGGATGAAGAATTGGAGGTTAATCTTGCACGATCTTGCCAGAATCTCCAACTGCCATGGATGAGTGTAAGCTTCGAGCTGCTTCAAATCTGAATGAATTGTGATGGTTCTTGCTTCAAACATGCGCCATGATCCTTCCAGATGATGATTTGATCAAAGGATGATGAATTGGTTTGAAGAAAATTGCAAAAGTTTGAGAGAAAAAGTGTGAAGAAAAATTTCAGATCTGAAAAATGAATTGTGATTAGATGAAATCTGTTATGGTTAGGTTTATATAGGTCCTGTTAATCCAATCCTTAATCATACTTAACCAATTGCCAATGGATTAGTGAAAAGAGAGTGTAAATGCAAATTGGCCAATGCACCTCATGTATGCAAAACCAATGGAACAGTGCACGAATTCTGTTTTAATTCACTTGAAAATGCTATTTTGAAGCTAATGCAAGTGTTAAAATGTGAAAACAATGCTTAATTTTCAAATTTGGAATTTCCCTCCAAAATTCAAATGAAAATGCAAATATTTTTGTGATGGAAATGCATGGCTTATGATGCATGATTTGGATAGTAGAGATCAAGAGAAAAATGTTGCGAAAAGAGCCATCTCATTTGGCCTTATGGTTAAAAAGTTATGCATGTTTGAAGTTCAAATTCACTTGGCCATGATTGATCCATATCTTTTCAACCACACATGAGAAATTCATGTTCTTGGACTTTTTGGAAATGGGAGAGCAAGATCTACAACTTTCATGTTGGACAAAATTCCATTTGAAGCTTGATTGATGATGTAAAATTGAGGAGAAGACCTTTCCATTTTTGGCAATTCAAATTACAGGTCACTTACTATTTTTGGAAACTTTTCATCTGACCTCAAATTCTTCATTGTTGATGTTTGCAATGTCAAATGAGACTTGTATGGACATGAATGAGGCATCTCTAACCATCTCCCACCTCCAAATCCATGGTTGAACTGACAGTTGACTTTTGTTGACTTTCTAGGGTTTCAGATGAATTGATCATTGACCGATGAACTTTGAACATCCAATGCTTGACCAAACCACTTCAAAATGATCCTTGAATTATATGAACTCATTAAACCAACCCTAGGATTTTGATTCCATGGAAAATGCACTTGCTTGCTTGCACAACTGAATCTCCTGACCAGTCTTGCCTGATGACTTGATAGACTATGCAATGAACAATGCAAATGTTAATGACCTAAAATGAGAATGAATGTACAAATGGGAGGTGCAAATTTGAGGTGCTACAACATGGCCGGAGGTTGGCCGGAGAAGACGGTGGCGCTGGCCACCGTCTGGTCCCCAGATTCAATCTGATCCGTCCATTTGAGTTTCCAGATCTAATCTCCAATATCCAATGTTATGACTTTATTTTAATGTTTGTGTGGCGCATTGACTTGGACCTATGGTGGAAGTGCGCTTCTGGAGCGTGTGATGTGCCAGCTCAATTAATGAGCTCAGATCCAACGCTCCTGGATTTTTGGCATTTTCTATTTTCTGATTTAATTCCTTTTATTCCCATTATTTTCAAAAATTCATATCTTCTTCATTTTAAATCCAAAAAATATGGGACCAATTGCATTCTTCTCCAAATAATTTCTAGTTTCTAATTTTGGTTTTTAATATTTTTTATTTTGTCATTTGATAATTTTTATGAATTTTCTCTTTTCTGGTTATGTTTAATTCATTTTAAATAATTTTTCATATTCAAAAAATACAAAAATATTTTCCTAACCTATTTGAATGATGATGGATCTATGAAAAATATTCTAATCAATTATGTAATTGATTTGAGATTTATTTGAGATTTTAGTTCAATTAGGTTATTTTTATTCATTTTTAATTGATTTAAAATAGTTTCTGACTTTTAAAAATGCTGAAATTTTTTGTCAAACTTTGTTTGACCTTGTTGAACTTGGGATACATCACTTGGACTTTTCAAAGTTGATTTGAAGTGATTTTGAAGTTTGACCTCTCTTTTATTTTTAATTCAAGTTTAATCTTAAATATTAAAAAATGCAAAAAATATTTTGTTTATTTCTTGACTTCCAATCTTCATCTCACTTCTGTTTTTGATTGTTTGACTTTGACTTTCAATGTCATTGGTCAACATATGATGATTGGTATATTTTATTTCATTTAATGCACTTTAATTATTTCATTTCCATTTCCATTATTCATCTCCTTCTTCTTCTTTATTTTCTTTTGATCAATGAGTTAAAGGTTGATAAGTTGGCATTGATTAGGGAGACTTAATCTTCCTTGATCCAAATCTAATTCATCTTGATCAATTGATCAAGTGAATGGCTTTGCATTAAGGATAGGTTGTTTCCTAAATCATGGAAAGGACTTAAACCAATACAAGATCAATTCTTTTTTTTCTTTTCGCATGGCAAGTTGTTGGAACTTGGTTCACTAATCAAGACTTCTAACTTGTGTTGTTGCCTACATTATTATTGATCGGCCTCAGATAGTTGTGACTTCTACATAAGTCCAATTACGATTGCTTAACATAGCGCTAAATTTGCCTTATGGCACACTAACTACTAACATTAACCATTAACCATTAACATTTACTTTTTGCACTTTACTTTTATGCAATTTACCATTCTTGTACATCTTATTCATTTGCTTTTCCCTTTGCTAACTTGAGCACATGTTTATGTTAATGCCATTTGCCTTTTGCTCACTTGAGCACATAAATTGTGTATATATCTTTTGTGCTTGTGTTTATCTGTTTGTTGTGAATAAAAATGCAAAGAATTGGACAAAATGGACTTAGACTTTAGGACTTTACCCAAGCTAATGGAGTTTGAAGAGCAACTAGGCCTGATGCCTTTAGAATGCTTAAAGCTTGAAGATGAACAATGAAAGGACCATATTCTAAACTCCCTCTTGTCCATTCATTAATTGATTATAGAACCTTTTGATGTGTGTGTTTCTTTGTGCTAGGGATTCCAACTTGAGCCAAATTAAGGAACCATTACCATGAGCTTCTAAGAGAGAGAGGTCCAAGTTACATTGAGGAACTTTCCAAGAGCTTCATTTGATTGTTGATGGCTTGAGTTTATGCTTATGTGATTGCTTACTCCAAAGGATGGGAGCTACTTGGATCATCAATATGATCTCAAGATAGGAACTCCTTTTGTGGTTTTATTTCTTATCTCTCACTCCTTGTGTGCTTAGGATCTTAGCCATTCTTCTTCTTCTCTCCACTCAAACCCAAGCCAAAACTTTTTGTGCAAACATTTGATCTTTGTTTTCAAACATTAGAAACCTAAGCCTTATGATTTTGATTTTCAAACTTTCTTTTCATAATACTTATTTTGAATTGAACTTCTAAATCAACTTTGACCATCTTTTGTAAATACTTTTCATTGGTAAATATAACCCATTCAAATGTCTTCTTTTTGTGGTTTCAATGGCCATTTTCTTAATCAAAACTTTTTTCATAACCTTTAGCTATTAGGTTTGAGTTATCCTTGAGGTAGATATAATACTCACCTTTATCCTTAGTGATGGACAATGAGTCTTCCATGCTTATTATAGGGTTAACCCCTCACTAGCATGTTGAAGCTATCCTCACATGGTGGATTCGTGGTTTTAGGTTGAGTTTTCTCCCTTGGATAACAAAAGACCTTAAGGCTTTTAGACCAATCAATCCACTCACTCATTTTGAGATTTTTACCCCGAACTACGAGGTTTTGATCCTAATCTTTTTTAAGATGGTACGTAGGCAATTGGTTCATCCATTCAAACACAAAATGTAAATAACTTGTATATTCTTTTCTCATCTCTTCAATCATGTTTGCACAAACAAATTTTTCACAAAATACCAACCTTACAACAAGTATGAAAAGGGCTCCCTAGGAGTACCTAGGATGTTTTGGGTGCTTAAAACCTTCTCATTGCATAACCAACCCCCTTACCCCGATCTCTGACATTTTTACTAGTTTTTGATTCGATAAAACTTTTAGGTTTTTGTTCGCTTTCTAACCGTTCCTTCGGATAAATAGAAGTGCGGTGGCGACTCGACTTGTATGGTTTACCTTGGATTTAGTCAATATCTCCAATGGTAGCGAATACCCCGCTACAGAAAAGTGGCGACTCTGCTGGGGATATCTTATCTTTGCCTAGTGGGTTTTGCCTACTTTTCATACTTGTTGTATTGTATTGTATATTATCTTTGTGACATATTTTTATGCAATTTGGGATTACTGTATTGTATGTAATGATTGAATTGCTTGAATATTAATTCCTTGTATGCTTGGTGATCTTTGTGAGATGAGTTCTATACCCGAACTCGAGTGCACTTAGGATAGGAGAATGGCATAATCTTGTTGACTTGTGTGGAGTTATTTCTTAGCAAGTTGATTTGCATGTCCATTCACTTGGTGGAGGTCATGTTGGGATCAATAATGTCACACAAGTAAGTTGTGGTTAGACATTACTCTTTCTAATATAGACCTTAGAAGCTAAGGACCTTAGTTTACCAAGCCCATCTTGGCCTATTCTTAGGATGTAGTGCGAAAGTCGTTCAAGTGTAAGATTTGATACGATTGTTATGCGATACTACACTCATAAGGGTCTCTCTTGAGAATATTTTTGGAATACGAGTAGTCGTTTCTCCGGTAATATCCGAAAGATGGGATGATGACTATGCGAACCTCTTGTAGAACATGTTTGGCAGGTTTAAACCCTAGTACACTCCCTTTGGGTGGTTCTTAACCAAGACTCCATGCTCGTGACTCGCAACAAACCCCTGATTCGTGGTTGATCTATTCATGTATCCTTAATATCAATGGAACTTGGGTGTTGATAAGGTGTAAACCCTAATCTACCAAAATGGATGATTGATATTAAGGATGACACGAGCCATCCCATGACCTTTGTTTGGTGTGCTTTGCTTGATCCTTGAGTGTGATTGTTGCATTCATGCACCCATTTACATCCATATCATCAATAATAAGAAAAAATTTCAAGGAACTTAAGAGGTCTATTTGCAAATTTTCAGACATGGAAAGACAAAGAAGGAATACAAAGAAGTACAGCTTCAGACAACCAGATTTGAAATAGCTAAGGAATTTGACATCCTATGTATTAGATCCTTTGGGTTTCAAAGCTCGTTTTGGGAAGCTTCTTCCTCTTCTGACTACTCAGGTGGATGAAGGATTGATGAGCGTATTGGTGCAGTTTTATGATCCCTTGTACCATTGCTTCACATTTCCGAACTTTCAGCTTTTGCCTACGCTTGAGGAGTATGCCTATCTTGTGGGTATACCAATCCTAGACCAGTTGCCATTCAGTGGCTTGGAGAGTATTCCCACTTCTCAAGAGATAGCTGACATGTTGCATATAGATGAGTCTCTGGTTGGTGCTCATATGACTACCAAAGGTGGAATTCAAGGTCTCCCTTCTGAGTTCCTCATTGCTCAAGCTACTATGTATGGGAAGGCCATGAGTGAGGACGCCTTTGAGGCCATATTTGTACTTCTCATTTATGGGTTAGTGTTGTTCCCCAACATCGACAAGTTTGTGGATGTGAACGCTATTAGGATTTTCTCTACTCTTAATCCTGTTTCGACTCTGTTGGGTGACACTTATTTTTCTTTGCATATGAGGAATGCAAAGGGTGGTGGTGCCATAGTGTGATGTTTGCCTCTGTTGTATAAGTGGTTTATTTCTCACTTGCCACAGACGGTCGCCTTCAAGGAGAACAAGGGATGTCTACGGTGGTCCACGAGACTTATGTCTCTCACTAATGATGATATCTCTTGGTACAACCGTGTGTATGATGGTGTGCAGATTATCGACTCTTGTGGTGAATTCTCCAATGTACCTCTTCTTGGTACGGGCGGTGGGATTAACTACAACCCTGTTTTGGCACGTCGTCAGCTTGGGTTCCCCCTAAAGGATAAACCCAATAACATTCTGTTAGAGGGTGTGTTCTTTCAGGAGGGTAAAGATCCCCAAGGCTTGAAAGCTAGGATGGTCCGCGCTTGGCGCAAGATTCATAGGAAAGGAAGGAAGGAATTGGGTCCGAAGAATTGCATCGCTTTGGAGCCTTATACTGCTTGGGTTAGGAAGAGAGCGTCTGAGTATCTCATGCCTTACGAGTATCCAAGACCTACACCTATGATTATGGATGGGCCTTCAACCCTCCCTGATCAAGGAGTAGAGGAGTTGAGAGACAAAGACCGTTCACGTGCTTGGATCCGTGAGCGAGAAGAGTTGCTTCAGCAGTTTAAGGAGAAGGATGCTTTGATTGAGTTTCTTGAACATCAGGTTATTGATGATCCTAATGATGCATGGACTTCTCTACTTCCTCAGTCTTCTAGGTTTTGGAATAGGAAGTACGATCGAATCGCCAAGGAGAAGGCAGATATGGAGGCAGCCTATGAGGAGGAGGTGAAGAGGCTTCGTGCATCTCATCTTCCTGTGTCCCGAGCGTTAGATGATTGTTTCTAGGGATCCATAGGATGATCATTCTCCTTTTCTCTTGTATTGTATTTGGTTACCAATGTTGTACTTCTTTGGTGTAAAAAAAATATTTACCAAATATTATTGATGAGATATTTCCATATGTGATACAAATGTAATATTTCCCAAAATTTGCAAATAGAACCCTAAAATTCCTTTGAAATAAAAAAATAAATCATATGCACAAGCATTGCATGCATCATGTGCATAAGCAGGTTTTGTTCCCGGTCTCCCGTTCTATGGTCTAACTCTGTGTTCTTCATTTATTTTGAAGACAAGCTGACTCACCGGTACTACACCAGAGCCAATTCTTCAAGACTGATGGACATCATGCAGATACTCAAGAGTAGAGTCACTGATGTGAGTGAAAGCTTGTTCCTGGAGGTATTTCTTTTAATTTCTTATTTTAGCTTTGGTTATGCTCTGCTATGTAACATTGAAGATACATTTCTTTATTTTATGTTGAGATTTATGAGAGACAATGTTTGCTCTCGTACCTTATGTTTGAGGGTGGTAAGCATTTGGAGAAGACATATGAGTCAATGCTTTTTAATTATGATATGGAATTTGTTATAAATTGATGTGTTTTAATTAAGTATTTTTGTTATGATGATACCCTAAGTGAAGGTGAGCATGCGATGACATGTGTTGCATGTTCATTTAAATTAAGTGTTACATCATCAACATGTGTGTTTCGAGATGTGTAACATTCTATCTGTGAATGTTTTGAAAAACCTTTGATTTAATTATAACTATGTGTTGGAAAAATATGGTGTTACACTTGTCACTACATAAAGCATCATAAAATGGGATTTCCTAAAAGAATATTCTCCAATACTATGAACATATCTTCTAAGTCACTTTTCAAAAATATGAAAAAACAATATACAATAATACAATAACAACATTGTCAACAACACAATAACAACTACAATACAACGACACAATAACAAAGAAAGAATTGCAACAATAATATATAACATTCTCAACAACAACAAAAAAATCTCAATCTCCCTCAATCACAACAATGTATAAAATTAAACAACAACAAAAACCTATTACTATCTAAGCAAAATATAACATTCAATGACAATCAAAATAACAAATAGCAACATTAAAACTCAACACGCCTTCTAACATGAGTAATGATGAAATATTTAACGTACCGTAACTGTGAAGAAGAAGAAACGGGCAAGAAAAGATGGAGTTTTCTTGGTGTCTTTATGGAGATTGGTCTCTACTATCGCCTTCTTCTGCTCTAAAGGGATTTCTCTAGGTATATTTTGTAGTAGTGAATTTATTTACTAGATCCTGGTAGCCTCATGTACCACCGTAATTCTGCATCTCCAAAAGTTATACAAAGAAGTTTGTATTTCAGGGAATCAGAAGCTCCAATAATTTCAATATGTGTGTTGATGGAGGTGTCTTGTTCTTAGGGATCATTGCGCCCATTAAAATTTACCAATGATAGCAGGATCAAGTTCTTTGGCAATAGTACCCCTTATGTTTCATCACCGAGAGGTTGGTGGTCCAAAACTTCAGCCTCATAAAGAGGGTCTACCTCTGATTTGCATTGTTGGATATGAAAAACATTCTCCTCTAAGGTATGACTCTAACGATGTAAGTCATCTATGGAGAAATTCATTTCTTCCATGTGTCGCATTATGCGAAAAACCGGCGGGAAAAAGACACAGAGCCGATACTGTGCGTTATTTATCCCAAGGGAGGGAAAGGAAACGCTCGAAGTAAACCTGGAAAGGAATGGTCTCACGACCAGAGATTGATAGGATCGGGAGTCGATTATGCGAAGGGAAGGTATTAGCACCCCTACGCATCCGTCGTACTCGACGGGATCCACGCTCAGAAAGAATAAAAGAAAGGTTGCTAAATAACTGCTCAAAAACTGCACAAAACTGGAATAAAACACAGATGAAGACGGAGGAAACAGACTCGGCAGGATGTCGCATCCTGGGCCTACGTAGTTTGTCAGAGACAAACATCAGAGTTAACGTAGTTCGGGGACATGGGAAACATGCTCGCTAGGATATCGCATCCTATGGATACGTATCTTCTCTAACCAGAGGAAGAATCAGAGCACTCGTAGCTCGGCTAACGCACGCTGAAACAAAACACTAAAACAGGGACGCTGAGGCAGCAAACGAAACACACAACTGGAATCGGAATGCCAATCGCTGGTCTTACATCCAACTCCTAACAAACAACAAACAAACGGGAAACCGAATGCCAATCGCTGGACTTATATCAGACTCCAAGCACACACACAACACGGGAAACCGACTGCCAATCGTTGGACTTACGTCAGACTCCAAACAAGCAAACCCACATAGGAAACCGACTGCCAATCGCTGGACTTACGTCAAACTCCAAACACACAAGAGGGTTGAAAGAGAAAAAGGGCGAACCAAACACACGCAACAAAACAAAAAAAAGGCGCCCGGAGAGATCAGCTCATCTCCTGCCTACGTACCTCATCTGGTATGACGATCAGGGCGACGTAGTTCCCCTTAACAGGGAAAAAACTTCTATCCTAACCAGAGACTAGGGAGATAACAGACTACTAGGGTGACTACGACTCGAGCCTAGAAGTTGTCATGCATACGATCCCTATGTTGAGGTCTCTAATCCTAACTCGCACAGGAAGCAAGCTAGCCTAAACATCAACCAAGTAAGCAAACACAAGCACAAGAGAGCAAGCACACACACTATATGCAAACAAGTGGCTCATACAAGGCTGGGCTTTAGTCAAGGGGTCATGTCAACCTCGACAAACAAGCCAACTGGAAGGAGGTGTTATTAGCTCTTAACCCTAACATTGAGAGTTAGGGTGAAGCGGATGAAAAAGGTAATGAGGGTCAGACCTCATAGCTCTTATCCCTGGCCTGGGAGAGCTTCAATCAATGAAAAAGTGAGAGTCCAGAATGAGGAACTCTACTCCACATGACTGACTCGATAGACAATGATCTTGGGTGTGTAGTCAAAATGCATCAGCACGTAGTGCGAGCAATATGAAAGACTCAACTGAATAGCAGGGGATGGATTGCA
Source organism: Lathyrus oleraceus (assembly GCF_024323335.1). Taxonomy (NCBI): domain Eukaryota; kingdom Viridiplantae; phylum Streptophyta; class Magnoliopsida; order Fabales; family Fabaceae; genus Lathyrus; species Lathyrus oleraceus. Next base: position 111,083,962 of record NC_066581.1, on the reverse strand, counting down.
CATCCCTTCTATCTACCAATGCCTCTTCACTTAGGAGGTCTTTACATGTACAAGGCACAAAGATAGACAAGCACAAACATTGCCTCTTAAGGAGGGCTTCAGACAGGTGCCTTCCAGACTACATGGAGAATAGGAAGTTACCTAGGTGGTATGTCAACCACAAGCAAAGCAACTCAAGCAATGAGTTAAAGCGGCTAAAGTACCTGTAAGAAAAGCTAAACAATCAGTACTATGTTCAGACAAACAACCAACAGACAAACAACCAATATACACAATATGCAGGCCATAAACTCAATTGAGTTCACCCAAGGACCTACAACACAATCAACATTAGTTAAACAAAGTAGCAAACAAGACTCAAATGAGGAAGCAACATCAACCATGGAGCTAAAGGCTTGATCCTGAAATACAAAGCTCAAATGTGAGTCCAAACCCCTAGGTCAAAGCCTAGGGTCAAAAGTAAATCAAAAAGTCAAAACAGCAACCAATATTCAAACCAAAGCAACTTTAAACACATATGAACATGTCCTAAAAAGGACCAAGTCAACATCATCAAGCAAGGTCATTTCATGTGCAAGAGAAGGCAAAGGCAAATTCAAAGCTCACAATTGACCATTGAGAATCAAAATTCCCTATTAAAATAGAAAAGACTCAAACAATTCTGGAAACTTTCATGAGCATACAACATGTCAAATACAATCATCATGCCAAAAATTATAATCAACAGAATTCATTTGACCTAGAAATGAAAATGCACAAGCAAGACATCCAATTGTGTGACACATATTGTCACACCATACAATCATGTATCCCAAACAGTGAAGGAAATAGCAAAAAATGCCAAATAAAATCTCACAAATCAATCACCATGTTAAGAAACATCTTGCAAAATTTCATGGCAATAGGATCATTTTTGAGCATTTCACATTAGTTTGAATGAGGCAATGTCACAAAAGCATACATGTCCAAAGGATCAAGCACATTTTAATTTCCAGAAATGACAAAATCATAAAATCACAACCAAAAAATAATAGACATCTCAAGGATCATGTAGAAGAAAACCTGGAATTATTTGGATCATTATACTATTTTTGGTGATTTTTTGAAGATCATGGAAAAAATGAAATAAACATTGAAATATCATGAAAATAATAAAAGAAATGAACAAAATGGAAATGCGCCAGGCCAGATTCGAAGGAGGTCCAGCACGCCTCTCCAAAACGGCAGCGTTTCATTTGGCCAGGAAAAATGAAAATAAAAGTCCAAAACGCTGGAGCATGGATTCGAAGAGAGGACCTGAGTACGTCAAAACGACGTCGTTTCAAATGCACATCCTAGGGTTTTGCAGAAGGGCGGCGTTACTATAGCTCGCGGAGGAAACCACTGTCTTCCTCATGAAGACGGTGGTGGTGAACAGTGACATTCATGAAATTTTTTCCAGTTTTTCAAAGCCATATACCAAACGAATCGTCTTGACATGAGGAATTCAAATATATCATTATTTCGTCCTAAAACCTAATATATAAAGCAAATCGATGAAGAACATATTTACATTCAAAACTTCCAATCATCATATCTCCATAAATATTGCACCAAATTTCACGATTTTTATATCAGTAGAATTAGCAGAACACGCACGATACAATTATGGCAAGGAAACAAAGAATCAAGAGATGCGGAATTGTGACCTCTTGAAGCTCCAGCAATGGCAGTGGTGGATTCAAGGCTTGGTACGTGTGTAGATCCACTCCTGAACACTTGTTATGAATCCTGAAGTTGAAATTGAGGCTTGGAACAACTTAGATCTTGCTCAAATCTGAACTTCCATGCTTGTGTTCTTGAGCTTGCACCACACAAATCTTGGGCAAATGCTGCAATTAAGAGCTTGATCTACACCAATTCCATGTCACAGAACCAGAATATGCAAGAAAATAGCAAGGTTATGTGGAAGAAATTTGAATTTGGATTGGGAGAAAAATTTGGAGGGAAGAAGATTTTAGATCTAGAAATGGTGAATCCTGAAAATTCTGTTATGATTAGCTATTTATATGACATGTTAATCCATTTCCTAATCATGCTTAGGCTTGACTAATTAAATTTTAATGAGAAAAGAGGTGTTATGCAAAATTTGGTTTTTTCACCCCATGCATGCAATCCCACGTGAACAGTAGCAAATGGCCATGCATTTTCACTTAAAATCATCATATGAACATGTTGGAATGGTCAAAAAACTCATATGATGCACCAAATTCAAATTCATGATTTTCCTTCCAAAATGAACATGAATGAGCAAATGGTCATGTGATGAAATTTCATGCAATGTGATGAATGATTTGGAAAATACATGTCATGAGAAGAAATATGCAAAAAGAGGCACTCAAATTGGAGTTCTAGATCAAAAGTTATGGCTTGTTGAAGTTCCATGCACACTTGGAAATGATTTGATCATATCTCCTCAACCATTCATCAGATGCTCATGATCTTGGACTTTTTGGAAATGGGAGAGAAAGATATTCAACTTTCATGTTGGACAAAATTTCATTTGAAGCTTCTTTGTTGTTGGAAAGTCAAGTTGAAGTTGGTCCAAAAACTTGCTATTTTTGGAAACTTGAAATTACAGGTCACTTTCCATTTTGGGAAACTTTTGATCTGGCTTCAAAATCTTCAAGGTAGATGTTTGACATGATGAATAAGCCTCTCTTGAACATGAATGAAGTGTCTCGAACCATTTCTCCACCTCCTAGCCCTCAGTTGACTTTCAGTTGACATTCATGGGCCCCAGATGACCTGAAACTGCACTGATGACTTTTGAGCCTCTAGCACTTGGTACATTGCTTCAAAATGAACCTTGGGTTCACATAAGCTCTCTAGAACAACCATAGGGCTTTTATCTCAAGAAAAACCTTGCTCCTTTGCACTTAGGAATCCTCTTGATGTCAGTCTTGACTGATAAGATGCAATGTACTATGCAATGTTAATGTAATGTTAATGACCTAAAAATAAAATGAATGCATGAATGGGGGGTGCAAATTTGAGGTGCTACAGCTGCCCCTATTCAATCAACTGAGAACCTGAACGGATGAAAGCAATGACTGTCATACTTTCAAGGTAATCAGGGATTGAATACCAAAAGAACCTGGAATTTGCACTATACGGGGAATGAAGTAAAGAAACAATGACCCGGCGTCAACGGATGAATGGGAAAGATCTGAACAAGATGTCCCTGTCGGGAACATGCATGTATTGGGGAAAACGCCAATACAACAACAACTGTCTATAAAAGACTCTCTTGGGAAAGCAAGAAAGGGGGAGGTGTTACCAGTTAGTAGGTAACAAGCTCGGGAAGAAGGAATATCAAAGACCGGTGTACGGGTGAGAGATATCAATCAACCAAAAACATCTGAGGAAAACCTGAAGAGGCATACTTCGACTCAGGAAAATCTGACTCCACAGGGGACCAAGGTCGCAATAGGGAGCAGACAGGAAGGAACACCAAGGATACTGGGTTGTAGGCATATAACAGGTGACCGACCAAGGCATGAATTGGTTTGTGTTCCAAAACACTCATCATACTGAAGAGAGCTAGAAAAGCAATCTTGTTAAAGGATGGACATTCGATTCCACAAGGAATACGAATCTTACTCAGTTGGGGAAACAAACAAACACTACGCCAAAAACTGGAATAGACAGCGCACCTTAGAGGACGCTTTATTACAAAAGTGCTCTCTAAAGTGAAGCGAAAAAATAAGGAGCAATAGACAGCGCACTTTAGAGGGCGCTTTTGTAATAAAGCTCCTGTAAGACCCCAATTTTGGCCCTAAGATCCCTCATGGCCCATATCATTCATATCATGGCCTCAAGGATCAATGCATGCCTTTGTCCCCTTCTAGTGGATAGATTGCCTTGTGGGTTTGTTTCTTGATCACCAAGCATACCTTGCATTTGTATATTCTTGCTTTTCATATGTTTACTAACCAAAAAGTACAAAAATATTGTCAGTCTAACCTTGTTGATTGCAGATGAAGCAATTAGGTCAAAGTCAGTCATTGATCAGTCAAAGCAATGGATGGTGACCATTCTTGCAGAATTTGGGCACCATGGCCCATAATCAAAAGTTCATACATCTTGAGACATCATTTGAAGTCAAGTTCTCAAGGAATTAGGGTTTGGAATTCATCAGAAGTACTCCAATCATCCAAAACCCTAGAAAAGTCAAACTTGGTCAACAGTTGATTTAATCAAGAATTTGATGGATAGAATTGATCTGAAGGAGTTCGTTCATGCTTGTACAAGCCTCATCTATCATGTCAAACCTCATCATGGAAGGATTTGAAGTAGAATCAGAAATTTTCCAGAAATAGAAAGTGGACCTGTAATTTCAACTGCCAAAAATGGAAACTTCTTGATCTTAAACTTACATCATGATACAAGCTTCAAATGAATTTTTGCCCAACATGAAAGTTGAAGATCTTGTCTTCCCATTTTCAAAAAGTCCAAGAACTCTCAAATCCCATGTGTGGTTGTCAAGATATGATCAAATCATTTTCACCAATTTTTGAACTTCAACAAGCCATATCTCTCAAACCATAAGGCCAAATTTGGTGGGGTTTTTTCCTACAAACCACATTTTTCATCCTCTTTCCAAAAATATAAATTTCATGACCTAAAACCTTACCATTCAAAATGGCATTTTTGGACCTTTTGCATTTAAATTCAAAGTTTGACCAAACTTTGACTTTTGGCTTCTTTGACTTTTTCTTGATTTTGCCAATTGGGAAATGTTTCATATCCTATTTGTGACTTGCCTCAAGCACCTTAAACCATGTCCATACCATCATTCCACTACCATTTTGAATCAAAATGCAAATTTGGAAAAATGAGCAAATGGGAGCATAAGAGTAAAAGCAAGTACAAGCAAGGACAGCATTCAAAAGCAGACCAAATGCAGCAATTATGTTGGTCCTTCTGCAGCCTGTCCAAGCCCAAACCTGCGCAAATTTCACACCTCCACTTCATTTGTACAAGTTTGGCATTTTTGGCAAAAAGCCTCATGAGAATCAAACAAGTTAACCACTCATGTGCAGACCACAAACAGCATTTTGTTTGGTCATTTGCTGTCTGTACCAAGGCCCATTTGAGCAGCCTACACCCTCCAACATTCACTTAAATCACAATTAGCAAAATGCAAAATGATTCATTTGTAAGTTAACCAAGTTTAACATGTGATTAAGCCATGCTAACAGACCATATATAAAGTATTCTTTCTGTCATCTAACCCTAACCACAGCAGCCACATACAGAAAAATACTCCTACTCTCTCATCTTGCATTTTGCTCGACTGAGATTTTCCACCCAAAACCATCAAAGCACACAAGTAACCCTTGGTTATTTCTTCACTTGGACAACATATTTAGCTCACCTTCACCATCAAATCACTGCTGTAAAGTCTTCATCATCTTCTGTTTTACAAAGACCTCTCCCATGGCAGCTTGAAGCTAGAATCGATTCAAGCAAGGTTGAGCACAATTCCTTCTGGGATACATCATTTGGGACCATCATCTTCATCTGTTCGAGCTTCAAACCTTCAAATAATCACTGCTCTACACTTTTCTTCAAATCCAAGTAAATTTTCGAAACTCTAATTTCTTAAATCAATGCTATGCCATGTGTAGAGTATGTTCTTGTGGTTACATTAAGCTTGAAATTACTAAAAATGATTAAGTATCATGCTAGTTATGTTGAAATGAAATTTGGAAATGATTTATGTTCTTGCTCGATTTGTGACAACCAATGAGTTCTGGTGGAAATGGTTGGTGGATTCATGTTAGTTAGAGCTTGCTGGTCAGTTGTGTGTATGTGATTTTCATTTCTAAAAAATTTGTTGTTAAGCTCGTTTGAACATGATGATGATACCCTGTAGCTGCAACCTTAAACTATGTCCAGTTTTTTTTTCTCATGTTTTTGTTTGGTTTGTTGTTAGTTAATGTTGCATGATGAAGCTCTTGCTATGCTGTTGTGTGGTTTGGTTGAATCATGTTTGTTTGATGTGGTTGAACATGAGCATGTGCCCTGCTAGTAGAAACCCTAAGGTCTGCATGAGAATCCAGAAAATTGTGAAGTTCATTGGCTGTTGTTGCTTGTATTTGTATGAGCATATTGTTATTGCTGTGCTGTTAGTTATGCTGTAACTGATAATGAATTGATACTGCTGCTGATTAAACATTGCTGCTGTTATTGGTATTTGCTGATCATTTGTACTGCTATGCTGAAGTTGATGTACTGCTATGCTGAATTTCAATTGATAATGATTGATAAACATTAATGTCCTGCTGCTGTTATTGGTATATGCTGTTGTTCATGATTGGTGTTTGAATGATGTTTAGTGATGAATACATGATACCATGCTGTTAAACCTTATCCCTGCCCATGAAAATCCTTTTGAATTGTTGGTTTGTTGTGATGTTGTGGTTGTACAAAGAAGTTTGTTAAATGCTGTTATAATGGTTGGTCGATTTTTGTGTTGCTGTTGATTGCCTGCTGCGAGAACCTTGCCAAATACCATGCTGTTGTTTGTTTTGTTTGGATGTTGATGAACACATGATGCTGCTTGCAGTATTTCAATACCATGCTGCTGTTTCGAAACCTACCATATCCAGAATTTTCTCATGATCGTGTTTGGATTGTTGTTAGTTAATATTGCATGAGGATAGCTTTGCATGGCTGTTGTATGATTATTAATTGATGGATGCGTTTTGTTCATGATGATGATAATGAATGTGTGATTGGCTGCATAAACCCTGTTGCTGTTTTTTTCTGCATAAACCCTACTGCTGTTTTGCTATTCTAATATGCCCAGTTTTTCCATGGTTAATGTTTGTTGTTGTTGGTCAATACTGCATGATGATGATGATTGATCTTTGATGCTGTTTGTTGGTTGTTGTTCATGAACATGAGTTTGAAGTTTGCCTTGGCTGCATAAAACCCTAGGGTTTCTAAAACAGAAAATATTTTGCTCCATTGGTCGTTCTACTGTTCCATTGGCTGGGAGCCAATGGGAACATTTCGTTTCCCCCATCAAAACGCTGTAGTTTAATTAAGTGAGTCCAAAATTACACAATTGCCATGCTGACTTCCTTGTTTGACCACTAGTTCATATCATTTGTCTATGCTTTGTTCAAATATTCATCCAACTTCAATAATTCATTTTTAATTCAAATTTCATCCAAAAATTATGAAATTTTTTCCATCATGATCACAATTGTGTCTAGAATTTTATTATGAATTTTAATTATTTTTCCAATGGCTGGATTTTAATTGATAATTATTTTCTTCACATGTGTGCATAAATGACACCCTTTGCATTTCTCTTTGTGAAATTGTCATGTTGTATCCAATGCCTTTGAAACTTTTTGTGGTGAAACTAGACACATTGACCTTCATTTCCATATAAAGTTTGTGCATTTATCATTTGTGGATTGAGAGTTATGATTTTCTGAAGTTATGTGTTGCATTTGGTGCTATACCATGATCATGCATTTTCCCAATTTTTGTTCACATGCTTCCTCTTATCCAATTGACCCCAAATTTTGCATGAATCACCTATCACATGTCTAGTTTGTGTATGAATTTTCTTGGAATTAATCTTGCTGTTTTCCATTTGATTGAGAATTTTCTTCCATGCTTGGTCATTTGTTGACTCTTTGTGCTATGCCTTGCCAAATCTTTTGTGAAATTCTCAAATCTTATTGTATGATCATGAAAATTCATATGTGATAACTAGACATCTCAAGCTTTGCATTGGTGTTAATCTCATTCATTTCTCTTCTGTTTTCAAATTGATATGATTTTTTGAAGTTGACCTATGCTTGTTGACTTTCACCATGCTTACTTGAATTTGGTTTGACTTCATGATTTTACTTGACTGCCTTCCTCTCATCCAAATGCTATGAAATTTTACATGTATACCATGTTAGATGTTAGGATTGAGTGTGATTTATTTCATAATTTTTGAGATTGTTTGAGTTGACTTTTGAGTGAGGTCTTTGCTGTTGACTTTTGTATGCTTCTCTTGCCATGCTTTGCATCTTTTTGCATATGAAATGACCATGATGCATGATATAATTATGAATCCAATTGAGAATGCTTTCTTGAATGTTCAAACTTGGTTTGGGTTGACTTTTCCTTGCTGCCTTGACTTTTTCTTCCATCTTTGACCCTAGGCTAGTCCTAGTGGTCTTCTAAGCTTATGTTGAGTTCATCTGTTTCAGGTTAAGCACCAATGCCTTGAGGATCATTCAAATGTGTTTTAGTTTGATTGTTTAATGTGCTAACCTTTGTTTTGTAGGTGACTCATATGCTTGAGTCTTTGTGCCTTGCACAATTAGTCCCTCTGTGGTTGACTATTGGTTCATTTCCTTTTGATTTTGACTGTTGACTTGTTTACTAATGAGTTTGACTTTTTCAGGTACTTTAGTTGCCTAAGTTCTTTGAACTTGCTTGCTTTGCTTTTTAGCATTTGCTTTGAGGTATAAATATTTCTTCTTCATGTAGTCTGGAGACCCGGTCTGTTATTTGACCGGGCAAACTGTCTGAAGTCCTCCTTAAGAGGCAATGCCTGTGTTTGTTTAAATTTGTCCTAAGCAGGAAAAGTCCTTCAAGTGAGGTAATTGGTGGAAGGTAGGGATAAGTAATCTATCCCCCACTATTCAGTGTGTCCTCTCTTTGCTCCCATTTCATGGTTGAAGCAATGAGATAAATACCCAAGATCTAATCGAGTCAATAATGTGGAGAGAGTTCCTACTTTCTGAACTCCCACACTTTCTTTGATGCTCTCTCTGATATGAGATAGAAGCAATGAGGCACACCCCTCATCTCCTTTTCATCTGCTTCACCTGAGCCCCTCAATGGCCAGGTTAAGAGCGACCTTTACCAATTACAGTGGACTTTTAAAGTCAAACCCTCTTGTGTGAGCCCCCTTGTTTGGCTATAGAGTGTGCTGTTTGATTCTCATTGATTGTTTGATTGCTTCATATGCACTTGCTTGCCTGTATGTTATGCATTTATCATCATCAATTGCCATTAATGCATGAGCATCTCTTTTGTCTGTTTGACATCATTATTGTTGTTTACCCATTGAGGACAATTGTAAGTCCCACAAGTTGGCATTTGCTCCTATGACATGGAAGTGAGTATAAGACCATCACATTGGCCATTCATCTTATCTTTGCTTGATTTGTTTGTATGTGAGGATACAACTGTAAGTCCCACAAGTTGGCAGTTGTTTTCCTAGGATCATACTGTGTGTTAGAGTAAGTCCCACAAGTTGGCATCTGACATCCCTGTTCTGCTTTCTTTGTTTGTGAGAGGATGCAATTGTAAGTCCCACAAGTTGGCATTCGCTTTCCTATGATCATGTGTGGAGTTAACCTAAGTCCCACAAGCTGGCAGTTGACTTCCATATTTCTTCATTGTTTTCTTTTTGAGGAGATTAGTGTAAGACCATTGAGTGGCCTCTGATATCCAGTTCTGTTTTAGGAGATTGGTGTAAACCCAGCTATTGGTATCCGATATCCGCTTTTGTTTGTGAGATTGGAGTAAGACCATTGAGTGGCATCCGGTATCATTTGTTTGTTTATTTCATCATTACTTACTTTCCATTCCAAAGGACACACTTGAATCATCTCCCATATGATCTCAAGAAGTGAACCTTCTGAGAAGTTTTACTTTCCATCTTCATCCATTCATCATTCATTATGTCCTAGACTTTTCACACTATACCTTTCAAACTTGACATAAGTGTTGTGCAAACATTCTCATTGTTTTTTAACTAAAAACCTGGACTCAAGTCCTTGACCTTTTTTCAAACTCATTTCATAATACTTATCTGAATCAATCTTAATCATACTTTGACTTCATTTTCATAATCACAATCAATTAACTTCACTCATTCACTTGTTTTGGCTCTGTCCATTGTTAATCTTTTCACATTAGCCATAGGTTTCAATTATCATTGTGGTTGATGTAAATCTTGCCTATCCTTAGTGAGTCGACAGTAAGACTTCCGTACTTCAAACAGGGCTAACCCCTCTAGTACGTCGAAGCTATCCTCGCATGGTGGATGTTGTTTTTGGTCGAGTGTTCTCCCATTGATAATGAAAAGCCTCAGTGCTTGTGTTTAAAACTGAATCCACCAACTTTTGGAAATCTTTTAGCCGAACTACGGCGTTCTGATCCTTACCTTTGATGGAAGGTACGTAGGCAACGGGTTCATCCGTTCGAACCCAATAACCAAATAACAAAATTTGTATATTCTTTTCTCATCATCCCAATCATGTTTGCACAATGTTTTTGTCATAACAAATAACAATTTAGTACAACAAGTGTGAAAAGGGCTCCCTAGGAGTACCTAGGACGTAGTGGGTGCCTAACACCTTCCCATTGCGTAATTTACCCCTTACCCAGAACCTCTGATCTTTTTATTAGTTTTCTACGTGTAAAACTTCTTAGGCTTTTGTTCGCTTTTTAGCCAGTCCTTTGGATAAATAAAAGTGCGGTGGCGACTCGAAAATTTCAATGTATCTCTTAGCTTATGATTTAATCGATAGATCATATAGCGACGAATACACCGTCACAGAAAAGTGGCGACTCTGCTGGGGAAAACAGATCGAATCCCTGGTTGTAGTGCCTACTTTTCACCCTTGTTGTGCTATATTGTTATTCTTTATGTGACATATTTTTGTACAATTTGGGATCACTGTATTGATTGTAATGTGTGAATTGCTTGATATACATTTGCTGTTTGCTTTGGTGATCTGTGAGATGAGTTCTATACCCGAACTCGAGTGCACTCTAGGATAGGAGAATGGCATAGTCTTGTTGACTGGTGTGGAGTAGTCCTTAGCCAGTTGACTTGCGAGTCCATTCACTTGGTGGAGGTCATGTTGAATTAATAATGTCACACAAGTTATTTGTGGTTAGGCATTATTCTTTCAATCATGTGCCGCAGAAGCCAAGGACCTTAGTTTACCAAACCCATCTTGGCCTATTTTTAGGACCGTAGTGCGGAGGTCGTTCAGATGTCAGTTCTGATACGATTGTTACGCGATACTACACTCATAAGAGTTTCTCTTGAGAATATTCTTGGAATACGAGTATTCGTTCCTCCGATAATATTCGAAAGATGGAACGATGATTATGGGAACCTCTGATAGAACATGTCTGGCAGGTTTAAACCCTAGTACACTCCCTTTGGGTGGTTCTTAACCGAGACTCCATGCTCGTGACTCTCAACAAACCCGTGATTCGTGGTTGAGTCGTTCAAGCATTGTTAATATCAATGGATCCCGGATCAGGTGTAAAACTTAAGATCCACCAAAGCGGCTGGTTGATATTAAGAATGTTCGAGCCGGTTCATGTACCGTTAATATCAATGGAACTTGGGTGTCGATAAGGTGAAAACCTAAATCCACCAAAATGGATGATTGATATTAGGGATACATAGAGCTTTCCCACGACCTTTGTTTGGCGTGCTTTGCTTGATCCTTGAGTGTGATTGTTGCATTCATGCATTCACGCATTCATCCGCATTCATGTCATCAGAAAAAAGAAAATTTTCAAGGAACTCAAAGGAGTTTATTTGCAAAAATTTTCAAAACATGAAAAAACCGGAAAAAAATTTTTTCACCTGATATATCTGATGAGATATTCTCGTGTATGATCAAAATGCTTAAAAATTCAAAGTTTGCAAATAAAACCCTCGGGTTCCTTTGATAAAAAACAAGCATATGCACAAACACTTCATGCATCATTTGCATCAGCAGGTGTTTTGTTCCGGTCTCCCGTCCTGTGGTCTGACCCTGCGATCTTTATTTATTTTGAAGACGCACTTTGCCGGTATTATACCAGAGCCAACTCTGCCAGATTGATGGATCATCCTGAGCAAGAGAATTGTGGACTCCGAGGAGGATTTTGTCAGCCTTAGTCCTGTTGATGGATTTATTCCTGTTGATGGATTTATTCCTGTTGATGGATTTATTCCTGGTTAACCGATCCCGGGCTGGCATTGGCTACTGTTCTGGGGCACTTAAGGAGCAAGGTTTGTTCGCAAATGGAGGATTCATCCATGCCGATCAACCTGAAGAAGAGGCTGCTGCTATCTTAGAAGATGATGCAGAAGATCTGAACAATTTCATCATTTCTGGTGGTGTCTTGCCACAATTGGGTCGCTGTGGATGTTCCTACGGTCATTCATAAGTCAGCGTGATTTGTTCGTTTTGTTTAAAACCCTTCTCCCATGCCAAAAGGAGAAGTGATGACATTGTTGGCAGCATTTAATACAATGATGTTTTCATTCAATTAATGCATTGTCAAACATTTGTTTTTCCATTTGTTTTCACTTTTTGCTTTTTGCATGAAATCAGTGATCACAAAAAACCCATGAAAAACAAAAAACAATCAGCTTTTTCATCTGCATAAATGATTTGCTTGTTTAAATTCAAAAGCTTTTCATTATCCAGAATCATTATGCAGGGATTTCTAAACCCATTGAACATAATGATCTAACGCCATCTCCTAATCTTGAGGTCCTTGTATCTGAGGCAGAAGAAGATGATGTTGAAGGGGATTCCTGACGAGATTACCCGCCTTCTTGAGCACACAAAGAAGCTCATTCAGCTGTATCACGAGAATCAGCAGACCAGTCAAACTGGGGATTAAAAAAAAAAAAAAAAAAAAAAAAAAAAAAAAAAAAAAAAAAGAGGGTGAAAAAGAAAAAAATCAAAAACCAGAAAAAATTTTCCAAAGAAAAAAGAAAAATTATACCCTCAAGTCCCTAGTTGACTGATGCTGAATGGATTCAGAGTCGTTATGACCAGTTGAATTTAATCGAAGAGAAGAGATTAACTGCCATGTGCCATGGTCAGTTATATCAGCAGAGAATGAAGAAAGCATTCGATAAGAAGGTCAAGCCTCGTGTGTTCCGAGAAGGTGACCTTGTGCTCAAGAAAGTCTTGTCTTTCGCGCCCGATTCCAGGGGCAAGTGGACTCCAAACTACGAGGGTCCATATGTTGTTAAGAGAGCCTTTTCAGGCGGAGCTTTGATGCTTACAACAATGGATGGGGAGGATTTCACTCGTCCTGTGAATTCAGATGCAGTTAAGAGATACTTTGCCTAAAAAAAAGTATATGCAAATGAAAAAAGAATAAAAAAAAACAGAATAGCTCGCTAAGTTGAAAACCCGAAAGGGCGGCTTAGGCAAAAATGAGCGCCTCGGTGGAGAACCCGCAAGGGTAATTCAGGCAAAAATTAGAGACTTGAAAAAAAAAGATATATTTGCATCCCGCTAGATTGAGTACCTCACTCTGGGGCAATCTAGGCAAAAATTAGGGATTTGGCAAGTAACTGCATCCTGACAAGACTTTCTAGTTCATCAGTCGTCATTTCGTCAGAAGATTCTCGATTCGTCGTCAACTGAAGCTTCGGATACATCGAGATTCAAATTGGTAGAGAAAGGATCATTATGTTCAATGTAGCCCTCTTCCAATATATATCACTGATTTCAAATTTGTACAGATCTATGGAGTCTTGCCATTTGCAGGCTACCATTCTATCAAATCGATTTGAGCTTTTTACCCAATTATTTGCACTCTTATTTGTTTCAATTCAACAAATGTTTTGCATGTTTTAAATTGATAAAATGTCATTGTTTTAAAACAAATCAAATTTTTCAAAATATTGTTTTTAACAAAGTGAACATTCACAAGATTGAAAGGATACTCAAGAATATCTCAGTGCTCTCCCGAGGGTGGCATGATTCCCAACAGGTAAGACATTTGTTCATAGTCCTGGTTTGGTGGTATCTTCTTTCTTCAGATCTTTGTTGAGATTGTTCCTCGAACAGAGTTGTTGTTGGGGTTGTTCCCCAGTACAGTCGCAAGTGATTTGCTGTTGAAGACTTCGTTCTCTCCAGCAGCAGTTTTTCCCCCAGCATGGGTGTTTTCTTGTGAAGTTTCGGTGGCTGATGGTTTGTCATCTTGGTGCCCCGTTACTTTCTCCAGTGGGTCATATCCCCAGACTTTATTTGTCTCCTCAGCGCAGTCATGAGTATAGCCATCGATTGATACTCCCCTCGGAGTCGCGGTTAGAGCTGTTATTAATATCCCCACCAGGGTTGCAAGTGGAGTGTTACCGGTTCTTCCCATGCAGTGTGCCAGCAGGATTTGTCTGTTTCCTCAGCATGGTCGTTTTCTTTTGAAGACTCGGTACGTCAGTGGTTTGATACCCGGTACTTTACCTTCTCCCCGGCGAAGTCGTCTGCGGAATTGTTGCTATCGCTCCATCAGAGTTATTCTCTCCAGCAGAGCAGGATTTATTTTTCCTACTCAGTGGTGGTTTGGGTTGACATCCCAGTATTTGCAACCATCTTTTCCTCAGCTTAGTCTGCAGAATGCTTGTTGTGGCAGTTTCGCCCGTTGAATACTCCTTCAATCCCGGTATGTTCGGACGATGGCTCTAACCTCCAGTGAACGGATTGATTTCCTGACTGTTTGTGATCCCCAGTAGAATGGCTTGTATTGCAGAATCTACTTGTTGTGATCAGTTTGCTGTGTATTCTCCCCAAGTAGAGTGGTTCGTTGCAGAATCTACTTGTTTGATCTGTCCTCCCTCAGTGGCTTGTTCCCAAAAGAGTAGCCGACAGCTTTTCCCCAATAGAGTTGCTTGTGCAGTTACACTCTATTTGGATGATATCATTCTCCCTCAGTGGGTTGTCCCCCAGCGGAGTTATATGGAGTTGCTTCTACAGCAGTTCGTGCTTGTGCAACGCACTTTTTGATTCTCAGTTGACACTGGGATCCCCTGCAGATACTTTGGGACCTCTCTTGTTCCCCTACAGATCCGTCTGGGTGGCTGTTTTGCCCGTTGTGACTTTCTGTACCCTGATTGGGTTGTGTCCTGATATCTCCGATTCTCTGCTTCTTCAGCAGTACCTGCAGATCTTTGCTTTACGGCATGATAGATCTCCGCGGATTGGCTCTCCAGTTGGTTTTTCCCCTGGAAGTATAATACCGGACGTTCAGTTCCTGAACTTGTTTGTGTTAGAATTGTCTGTTTTGTCAGCATTTATCAAACATAAATCACGCATATTCATGCATATTCATAAACATTCAGATATTCATGTTGCATTTCTCGCCATATACCTTTTGTTTGTCGTGTCTCCTGCTATGGTGATATAGATCTCTTTACAGATCTCCCCAAGCAGATGTCGGGTGTTTAAAATCTCTCCATATAGAGTCAACCCCATAAGCAGAAAATGTTGTCTTTCCTTCTGCAGTTCCCCACTGAGATATATCCTCGTGGATGACGGTTTCTTCCGTTTCCTCCCAACACATATATTGGGATGGATTTTCCTATTTGAGTTACATCCTCATTAGGACGTGTCTTTATTCAGTCTGTCCTTTCGGATCATTCCCGAATTGGCTATTTGTCAAATATCTTGTGCTTCCCAGTGGGTTGTTCCCCAGCGGAGTGTTTTTGGGCCTCTGCCTACAAACCAGCAGTTGTAAGTCCTACTTTTCCTGGCTTTCTTAACAGAATTTGTGGTTATACACCTTTTATTCTCCAGCCAGAGTTTTTTTTGGTCCTCTACCTCATACCCGGTAGTTGTAAATCCTATTTTCCTGCTCTTCAGCAGTTTGTGGTTTGTTATAAACCCTATTTTGGTTTCCCGTGCGGATTTGTGATTTGTTCTTTCCCCACGCGGAGTTTTTGGTCTTCTACCCCGTATTCGGTAGATGTAAACCCTAATTTTGTGGTTATCTTCATTCAATATTCTTGATGTTGATTTTCCTTTGCTTGTATAAGTTGCTCAGATCAGCACTTATATCCCTAGCAAGTTTTTTGAGGATAATTGCCGTATGCTAGCAATTTTATCCCCAGTGGGTCTTTTCACCGTATGCTAGTGATTTGTTCCCCGGATCATTGGTTGTTTACCAATGTATCCCCAGCTAGTCTCTGTCGATAATTGCCGGATGCTTGCAATTTATCCTCAGCAGTTCGCCTTTCATTTACCCTTTTGTTGGTAATGTCTGTTGCTCCTTTTGATTGGTCATCATTATATACCTATTCTGGTATCCCGATGCCTTTCTTTTCGGATTTTTATCCTTAAACAACCCAGTAACCGGTTCAGGATAATCTTCCATGCGAGTATATTATTCACGGTCTGCCGGTAATGAATAATATATCTCATGCGCTCTTTAGTTGGAATCCTTTGTTGATTTTCCCCAACTGAGCAAGATTCGTATTCTTTGTAGAATCGAATAGCCATCCTCTAACCTGTTTGTGTTTTGGATGATGAGTGTTTTGGAACACACACCAATTCACGTTTTTTCAGCCATCCTTTAAACAAGTCTGCTGTTCTAGCTTTCTTTCGGATGATGAGTGTTTTGGAACACACACCAATTCACGTCTTTTTATCCATCCTTTAACCAGTTTGCGTTTTGGATGATGAGTGTTTTGGAACACACACCAATTCACGTTTTTTGACCATCCTTTAAACAAGTCTGCTGTTCTAGCTTTCTTTCGGATGATGAGTGTCTTGGAACACACACCAATTCACGCTTTTTGACCATCCTTTAAACAAGTCTGCTGTTCTAGCTTTCTTTCGGGTGATGAGTGTTTTGGAACACACACCAATTCACGTTTTTTGGCCATCCTTTAAACAAGTCTGCTGTTCTAGCTTTCTTTCGGATGATGGGTGTTTTGGAACACACACCAATTCACGTTTTTTGACCATCCTTTAAACAAGACTGCTGTTCTAGCTTTCTTTCGGATGATGAGTGTTTTGGAACACACACCAATTCACGTTTTTGTCCATCCTTTAAACAAGTCTGCTTTTCTAGCTTTCTTTCGGATGATGAGTGTCTTGGAACACAAACCAATTCACGATTTCGGATTTTATCCTTAAACAACCCAGTAACCGGTTCAGGATAATTTTCCTTTTGAGTATATTATTCACGGTCCGCCGGTAATGAATAATATGTCTCGTTCACTCTTGGGTCAATTCTTTGTTGCTTTCCTCTCAGAGTAAGATTTGTATTCTTTACAGAATCAAATAGCCATCCTATAAACAAGTTTGCTTTCGCTCTCTTCAGGATGATGAGTGTTTTGGAACACACACCAATTCACGTCTTTGGTCGGTCACCTGTTACATACCTACAACCCGGTATCCTTGGTGTTCCTTCCTGTTTTTGTTATCCTTATACCGTTAACATCTCATTTGCTTTGTTACTTCCCCAGTGGAACTTTTTGTTGCTTCTCCTCAGGAGTCAGCTTGTGTCTCTCCAATGGATTTATTTTCCATTTGGAATTCATTTCCCAGTGTGAGTCCTTCACTCCCCAGTGAGTTCTCCAGTCTGTTTTTCTGTTTTCCTTAATCAGAGTCGTGTCTTGTTCACGTTATGTCAGTTTTATCTTCCCCAGTTTGGAGTCGTGTATTGTTCACGCATTTCTTTTTCTTTTATTACCCCCATAGAGTCTTGTTAGAGTCTCTGTTCCTGGTGAGTGTACTACTCCGATGGATCGTCTTTTCTTCTGTGTGAATCATATTCCCCACAGAGTTTGCGTCTTTTGCATACATACATTTGCATCATGAGGTCTCTTAGGGACCAAAATTTGTCTCATTACTGTTATTTAAGTCCATTCTACCGCGTCGATATGAAGATTTCTAAACTTCACTTCTCCGGCTAGAATGACCTTAAATAGGGGCATCTGTAAGACCCCAATTTTGGCCCTAAGATCCCTCATGGCCCATATCATTCATATCATGGCCTCAAGGATCAATGCATGCCTTTGTCCCCTTCTAGTGGATAGATTGCCTTGTGGGTCTGTTTCTTGATCACCAAGCATACCTTGCATTTGTATATTCTTGCTTTTCATATGTTTACTAACCAAAAAGTACAAAAATATTGTCAGTCTAACCTTGTTGATTGCAGATGAAGCAATTAGGTCAAAGTCAGTCATTGATCAGTCAAAGCAATGGATGGTGACCATTCTTGCAGAATTTGGGCACCATGGCCCATAATCAAAAGTTCATACATCTTGAGACATCATTTGAAGTCAAGTTCTCAAGGAATTAGGGTTTGGAATTCATCAGAAGTACTCCAATCATCCAAAACCCTAGAAAAGTCAAACTTGGTCAACAGTTGATTTAATCAAGAATTTGATGGATAGAATTGATCTGAAGGAGTTCGTTCATGCTTGTACAAGCCTCATCTATCATGTCAAACCTCATCATGGAAGGATTTGAAGTAGAATCAGAAATTTTCCAGAAATAGAAAGTGGACCTGTAATTTCAACTGCCAAAAATGGAAACTTCTTGATCTTAAACTTACATCATGATACAAGCTTCAAATGAATTTTTGCCCAACATGAAAGTTGAAGATCTTGTCTTCCCATTTTCAAAAAGTCCAAGAACTCTCAAATCCCATGTGTGGTTGTCAAGATATGATCAAATCATTTTCACCAATTTTTGAACTTCAACAAGCCATATCTCTCAAACCATAAGGCCAAATTTGGTGGGGTTTTTTCCTACAAACCACATTTTTCATCCTCTTTCCAAAAATATAAATTTCATGACCTAAAACCTTACCATTCAAAATGGCATTTTTGGACCTTTTGCATTTAAATTCAAAGTTTGACCAAACTTTGACTTTTGGCTTCTTTGACTTTTTCTTGATTTTGCCAATTGGGAAATGTTTCATATCCTATTTGTGACTTGCCTCAAGCACCTTAAACCATGTCCATACCATCATTCCACTACCATTTTGAATCAAAATGCAAATTTGGAAAAATGAGCAAATGGGAGCATAAGAGTAAAAGCAAGTACAAGCAAGGACAGCATTCAAAAGCAGACCAAATGCAGCAATTATGTTGGTCCTTCTGCAGCCTGTCCAAGCCCAAACCTGCGCAAATTTCACACCTCCACTTCATTTGTACAAGTTTGGCATTTTTGGCAAAAAGCCTCATGAGAATCAAACAAGTTAACCACTCATGTGCAGACCACAAACAGCATTTTGTTTGGTCATTTGCTGTCTGTACCAAGGCCCATTTGAGCAGCCTACACCCTCCAACATTCACTTAAATCACAATTAGCAAAATGCAAAATGATTCATTTGTAAGTTAACCAAGTTTAACATGTGATTAAGCCATGCTAACAGACCATATATAAAGTATTCTTTCTGTCATCTAACCCTAACCACAGCAGCCACATACAGAAAAATACTCCTACTCTCTCATCTTGCATTTTGCTCGACTGAGATTTTCCACCCAAAACCATCAAAGCACACAAGTAACCCTTGGTTATTTCTTCACTTGGACAACATATTTAGCTCACCTTCACCATCAAATCACTGCTGTAAAGTCTTCATCATCTTCTGTTTTACAAAGACCTCTCCCATGGCAGCTTGAAGCTAGAATCGATTCAAGCAAGGTTGAGCACAATTCCTTCTGGGATACATCATTTGGGACCATCATCTTCATCTGTTCGAGCTTCAAACCTTCAAATAATCACTGCTCTACACTTTTCTTCAAATCCAAGTAAATTTTCGAAACTCTAATTTCTTAAATCAATGCTATGCCATGTGTAGAGTATGTTCTTGTGGTTACATTAAGCTTGAAATTACTAAAAATGATTAAGTATCATGCTAGTTATGTTGAAATGAAATTTGGAAATGATTTATGTTCTTGCTCGATTTGTGACAACCAATGAGTTCTGGTGGAAATGGTTGGTGGATTCATGTTAGTTAGAGCTTGCTGGTCAGTTGTGTGTATGTGATTTTCATTTCTAAAAAATTTGTTGTTAAGCTCGTTTGAACATGATGATGATACCCTGTAGCTGCAACCTTAAACTATGTCCAGTTTTTTTTTCTCATGTTTTTGTTTGGTTTGTTGTTAGTTAATGTTGCATGATGAAGCTCTTGCTATGCTGTTGTGTGGTTTGGTTGAATCATGTTTGTTTGATGTGGTTGAACATGAGCATGTGCCCTGCTAGTAGAAACCCTAAGGTCTGCATGAGAATCCAGAAAATTGTGAAGTTCATTGGCTGTTGTTGCTTGTATTTGTATGAGCATATTGTTATTGCTGTGCTGTTAGTTATGCTGTAACTGATAATGAATTGATACTGCTGCTGATTAAACATTGCTGCTGTTATTGGTATTTGCTGATCATTTGTACTGCTATGCTGAAGTTGATGTACTGCTATGCTGAATTTCAATTGATAATGATTGATAAACATTAATGTCCTGCTGCTGTTATTGGTATATGCTGTTGTTCATGATTGGTGTTTGAATGATGTTTAGTGATGAATACATGATACCATGCTGTTAAACCTTATCCCTGCCCATGAAAATCCTTTTGAATTGTTGGTTTGTTGTGATGTTGTGGTTGTACAAAGAAGTTTGTTAAATGCTGTTATAATGGTTGGTCGATTTTTGTGTTGCTGTTGATTGCCTGCTGCGAGAACCTTGCCAAATACCATGCTGTTGTTTGTTTTGTTTGGATGTTGATGAACACATGATGCTGCTTGCAGTATTTCAATACCATGCTGCTGTTTCGAAACCTACCATATCCAGAATTTTCTCATGATCGTGTTTGGATTGTTGTTAGTTAATATTGCATGAGGATAGCTTTGCATGGCTGTTGTATGATTATTAATTGATGGATGCGTTTTGTTCATGATGATGATAATGAATGTGTGATTGGCTGCATAAACCCTGTTGCTATTTTTTTCTGCATAAACCCTACTGCTGTTTTGCTATTCTAATATGCCCAGTTTTTCCATGGTTAATGTTTGTTGTTGTTGGTCAATACTGCATGATGATGATGATTGATCTTTGATGCTGTTTGTTGGTTGTTGTTCATGAACATGAGTTTGAAGTTTGCCTTGGCTGCATAAAACCCTAGGGTTTCTAAAACAGAAAATATTTTGCTCCATTGGTCGTTCTACTGTTCCATTGGCTGGGAGCCAATGGGAACATTTCGTTTCCCCCATCAAAACGCTGTAGTTTAATTAAGTGAGTCCAAAATTACACAATTGCCATGCTGACTTCCTTGTTTGACCACTAGTTCATATCATTTGTCTATGCTTTGTTCAAATATTCATCCAACTTCAATAATTCATTTTTAATTCAAATTTCATCCAAAAATTATGAAATTTTTTCCATCATGATCACAATTGTGTCTAGAATTTTATTATGAATTTTAATTATTTTTCCAATGGCTGGATTTTAATTGATAATTATTTTCTTCACATGTGTGCATAAATGACACCCTTTGCATTTCTCTTTGTGAAATTGTCATGTTGTATCCAATGCCTTTGAAACTTTTTGTGGTGAAACTAGACACATTGACCTTCATTTCCATATAAAGTTTGTGCATTTATCATTTGTGGATTGAGAGTTATGATTTTCTGAAGTTATGTGTTGCATTTGGTGCTATACCATGATCATGCATTTTCCCAATTTTTGTTCACATGCTTCCTCTTATCCAATTGACCCCAAATTTTGCATGAATCACCTATCACATGTCTAGTTTGTGTATGAATTTTCTTGGAATTAATCTTGCTGTTTTCCATTTGATTGAGAATTTTCTTCCATGCTTGGTCATTTGTTGACTCTTTGTGCTATACCTTGCCAAATCTTTTGTGAAATTCTCAAATCTTATTGTATGATCATGAAAATTCATATGTGATAACTAGACATCTCAAGCTTTGCATTGGTGTTAATCTCATTCATTTCTCTTCTGTTTTCAAATTGATATGATTTTTTGAAGTTGACCTATGCTTGTTGACTTTCACCATGCTTACTTGAATTTGGTTTGACTTCATGATTTTACTTGACTGCCTTCCTCTCATCCAAATGCTATGAAATTTTACATGTATACCATGTTAGATGTTAGGATTGAGTGTGATTTATTTCATAATTTTTGAGATTGTTTGAGTTGACTTTTGAGTGAGGTCTTTGCTGTTGACTTTTGTATGCTTCTCTTGCCATGCTTTGCATCTTTTTGCATATGAAATGACCATGATGCATGATATAATTATGAATCCAATTGAGAATGCTTTCTTGAATGTTCAAACTTGGTTTGGGTTGACTTTTCCTTGCTGCCTTGACTTTTTCTTCCATCTTTGACCCTAGGCTAGTCCTAGTGGTCTTCTAAGCTTATGTTGAGTTCATCTGTTTCAGGTTAAGCACCAATGCCTTGAGGATCATTCAAATGTGTTTTAGTTTGATTGTTTAATGTGCTAACCTTTGTTTTGTAGGTGACTCATATGCTTGAGTCTTTGTGCCTTGCACAATTAGTCCCTCTGTGGTTGACTATTGGTTCATTTCCTTTTGATTTTGACTGTTGACTTGTTTACTAATGAGTTTGACTTTTTCAGGTACTTTAGTTGCCTAAGTTCTTTGAACTTGCTTGCTTTGCTTTTTAGCATTTGCTTTGAGGTATAAATATTTCTTCTTCATGTAGTCTGGAGACCCGGTCTGTTATTTGACCGGGCAAACTGTCTGAAGTCCTCCTTAAGAGGCAATGCCTGTGTTTGTTTAAATTTGTCCTAAGCAGGAAAAGTCCTTCAAGTGAGGTAATTGGTGGAAGGTAGGGATAAGTAATCTATCCCCCACTATTCAGTGTGTCCTCTCTTTGCTCCCATTTCATGGTTGAAGCAATGAGATAAATACCCAAGATCTAATCGAGTCAATAATGTGGAGAGAGTTCCTACTTTCTGAACTCCCACACTTTCTTTGATGCTCTCTCTGATATGAGATAGAAGCAATGAGGCACACCCCTCATCTCCTTTTCATCTGCTTCACCTGAGCCCCTCAATGGCCAGGTTAAGAGCGACCTTTACCAATTACAGTGGACTTTTAAAGTCAAACCCTCTTGTGTGAGCCCCCTTGTTTGGCTATAGAGTGTGCTGTTTGATTCTCATTGATTGTTTGATTGCTTCATATGCACTTGCTTGCCTGTATGTTATGCATTTATCATCATCAATTGCCATTAATGCATGAGCATCTCTTTTGTCTGTTTGACATCATTATTGTTGTTTACCCATTGAGGACAATTGTAAGTCCCACAAGTTGGCATTTGCTCCTATGACATGGAAGTGAGTATAAGACCATCACATTGGCCATTCATCTTATCTTTGCTTGATTTGTTTGTATGTGAGGATACAACTGTAAGTCCCACAAGTTGGCAGTTGTTTTCCTAGGATCATACTGTGTGTTAGAGTAAGTCCCACAAGTTGGCATCTGACATCCCTGTTCTGCTTTCTTTGTTTGTGAGAGGATGCAATTGTAAGTCCCACAAGTTGGCATTCGCTTTCCTATGATCATGTGTGGAGTTAACCTAAGTCCCACAAGCTGGCAGTTGACTTCCATATTTCTTCATTGTTTTCTTTTTGAGGAGATTAGTGTAAGACCATTGAGTGGCCTCTGATATCCAGTTCTGTTTTAGGAGATTGGTGTAAACCCAGCTATTGGTATCCGATATCCGCTTTTGTTTGTGAGATTGGAGTAAGACCATTGAGTGGCATCCGGTATCATTTGTTTGTTTATTTCATCATTACTTACTTTCCATTCCAAAGGACACACTTGAATCATCTCCCATATGATCTCAAGAAGTGAACCTTCTGAGAAGTTTTACTTTCCATCTTCATCCATTCATCATTCATTATGTCCTAGACTTTTCACACTATACCTTTCAAACTTGACATAAGTGTTGTGCAAACATTCTCATTGTTTTTTAACTAAAAACCTGGACTCAAGTCCTTGACCTTTTTTCAAACTCATTTCATAATACTTATCTGAATCAATCTTAATCATACTTTGACTTCATTTTCATAATCACAATCAATTAACTTCACTCATTCACTTGTTTTGGCTCTGTCCATTGTTAATCTTTTCACATTAGCCATAGGTTTCAATTATCATTGTGGTTGATGTAAATCTTGCCTATCCTTAGTGAGTCGACAGTAAGACTTCCGTACTTCAAACAGGGCTAACCCCTCTAGTACGTCGAAGCTATCCTCGCATGGTGGATGTTGTTTTTGGTCGAGTGTTCTCCCATTGATAATGAAAAGCCTCAGTGCTTGTGTTTAAAACTGAATCCACCAACTTTTGGAAATCTTTTAGCCGAACTACGGCGTTCTGATCCTTACCTTTGATGGAAGGTACGTAGGCAACGGGTTCATCCGTTCGAACCCAATAACCAAATAACAAAATTTGTATATTCTTTTCTCATCATCCCAATCATGTTTGCACAATGTTTTTGTCATAACAAATAACAATTTAGTACAACAAGTGTGAAAAGGGCTCCCTAGGAGTACCTAGGACGTAGTGGGTGCCTAACACCTTCCCATTGCGTAATTTACCCCTTACCCAGAACCTCTGATCTTTTTATTAGTTTTCTACGTGTAAAACTTCTTAGGCTTTTGTTCGCTTTTTAGCCAATCCTTTGGATAAATAAAAGTGCGGTGGCGACTCGAAATTTCATGTATCTCTTAGCTTATGATTTAATCGATAGATCATATAGCGACGAATACACCGCTACAGCGCCCTCTAAGGTGAAGCGAAAAAATAAGGAGGAGATAGAGGGACAACAATACATGGCGCTTTTCAGAAAGCGCCCTCTAAGGTTACCCTTAGAGGGCGCTTTTAATAAAGCGCTGTTATAAGTCCATGTGCATTTCCAGTTTATAAAGCGCTTCTGGAAAGCCTTAGAGAGCGCTTTCATAAGCGCCCTCTTAGGCCCCCTTTAGAGGGCGCTTTTTTTCCACAAGCGCCCTCTAAGGTCCCCTTTAGTAAACATTAAAATTATAACATACTGCGCGTTTTGTTATTTCACTCTCTGTTATTTTCGTTCTTTTTCACGTTAGGGTTCTCACTGCTACGATTTTCGCTACTTCTAAGGCGTTCTCCTTCCACCTCTATTAAATCTACGACGTTTCCTCCTTCTACCAATCAAAGGTACACGATGCTACTATTGCTTTGTTTTAGCTTTGCCCCATTTCAGTTTTATGTTATTGTTGTCTATGCTACGTTTGTTTCGACCTGTAAAGTTTCAATATTCATAGTCATTTAAATAGTTTGGGTTTATTAGGCAATTGACGGTTGGTTTTTAAATTGCTGAATTTGATATCGCTATGAATCATATTCAAAGACTGTTGTTAGGGTTCGGTTATGGTTGCATTATAGAGACATTAGAAACCTTTGATTCTAGTAACTTAGCGTACATAGCGTAGCTAGTAACTTAAGAAGTTTAGGTATGGATGTTATTTGATAGAGTAAATGGAGACATGAATGCCCTGCACAGAGACTAACTCAATAAAGCGAAATTGTTTTGTCTCATCCCATTTTTGGTTTCTCTTCTGAAATTGATTTTTGTTTATTCTAATTAGTAATGGATAATACATGGATGTCTTCCAATCGTGGCGGTATCAAGGGTCGAACGGGATCAAGTGCATTTGTATGTTCTGCACAATGAGAATGAGGTTGAGCCGTATGTTGAAATTCACAAGGATGTTCTCCGAGGTTTAAATCCCAATAGAAATGAAAATTGGATAGTACGAGAGCACAATCGATGTTTTATACCTTGGTTTAAGGATCATATTTATTCAAAGTATTATTCAGATCCCGCTTCAATAACAGAAAGGTTGAGATGCTTAGCATATGGTCCAAGTTTCCATGTTTTTTCTTATAGCGCATACGCGATTAATGGATACACATTTTATACCAAAGAACAAGATGATAAAAGTACTATGCAGAATAGTGGTGTCACCGTGGTAGCTGAAGCAATGCACATATCAAGTGTGAAGGACTTAAACCCCAAATTTGCAAATCTGTCGTATTTTGGTGTTATCGAGCGCATTTGGGTGTTTGATTATGAGAAGTTTCAGATTCCTATATTTGGTTGCAAGTGGGTTTAAAATAATAACGGCATTCGAATGGATAAGTCAGGATTTTTGCAAGTGGATCTTAATAGGGTGGGATACAAAGATGAGTCTTTTATTCTAGCCTCTCAAGCTAGACAAGTGTTCTATGTCAATGATCCAAAAAGTACGAAATGGTCTATAGTTCTTTTTTCCAACAAAGTAATTGATGAAAACACTGGAGATCAAGGTGATATTGATGTTGAGATTGAATCGTTTACCAGAAATGGTCAAGATGAGAATATTATATCAAATGATTCATATATTAGAAATGATCATAATGAGGGTATTTGGATCAATCCAACCGTCCGTGTTGTTAAGAGACATGTAGAACATATTCCAACCAAGAAAAGAAAGAGAACTTAGTGAAAAAGGTACAGGTCAAATGATTTTAATTGTTTTCTTTATTACAGGTAAAATGACTTTTATGATTTTAATTGTTTTTATATTTGTCATCTGATTTTAATTGTTTTCTTTATTACAGGTAAAATGGCTATTATAAAGTCAATCATTCGTGCAAGGGACAAGGGATACTTGAAAGTATCAATTGATATTTGTTTAGATGGAGATGTTCCATTCTCGTCAAGCCTCATTCGCGTAGATGATGATGCTGGATATTTGAAAGTATCCCTCTACGACAATGGAACATGTCCATCTAAACAAATATCAATTCTATCTTCAAAAGATAAGGGACCAAAAATATAAGGGGATTACGCAGCAAATCGAGTCAGTTGCATAAAAAAAAAAGGTATAAACACAATTATATGATATTTATGCATAGAAAATGTTAATTCTTGATCTTATACTTCACCTAACTAATTTTATGATATTTTAGGTTCATGCTATTGATATTGAACAAAAAGAGGTTGTTGCTAAGAAGACTGCTGCTAGCAAAAAAAACATACATCTCAGAGATGCTTTTGCTACTTAGTTTTATTTATTTTTAAGTTATGAATTGGTTGTATATTTAGAATCTTTAGAAGTTAAACGATTATATATCAGTGGATTGTTGTATATGTATGGATTGTTGTATATAAGGCTTGTTGAATGCAATGTGTGAAAAAGGGCTTCAAATTATACAGTTTTGGGTGTACTGCTTCAATATACAGGTTGTCTAAAATAAATAAAAAAATATAGCGATTTTTAAAAAAAAAAATTTAAATAACCACCCACTTTAGAGGGCGCTTCCTAAAATAAGCGCCTTCTAAACCCTTTAAATTTCCACTTTAGAGGGCGCTTTCCAGTAAAAGCGCCCTCTAAACCCTTAAAAGTTTCCACTTTAGAGGGCGCTTTCCAGTAAAAGCGCCCTCTAAACCCTTAAATGTTTCCACTTTAGAGGGCAAAGCGCCCTCTAAAGTGGCCCTTAAAGGGCTTAAAGAGCCACTTTAGACAGCGCTTTCACCAGGAAAAAAAGCGCTGTCTTTACCTATGCCAGCGCCAGATTAGAGGGCGCTTTAAAGCGCTGTTATAGGCCAAAAAAAGCGCCCTCTTTTCCCTTATTTGGCGTAGTGAAAGGGTTCAACCAAAGAGTGCATGAGATATATTATCTATAGCCGTCAAAACGTAGATAATATATTCGAAAAGGAAGAATCACCAGGGATACCGGTTTGTAAGTATGTAAAAGGTGATCAACCAAAGAAGTGAATTGGTGTGTGTTCCAAAACACTCATCATCTTGGAAGAAAGCTTGAAAAAGCAGACTTGTTAAAGGATGGACATTCGATTCCACAAGGAATACGAATCTTACTCCACTGGGAAGGACAAGACTTCAACCAAAGAGTGCATGAGATATATTATCTATAGCCGTCAAAACGTAGATAATATACTCGCAAGGAAGATTATCCATAACTGGGTTGTAGGTTGACAAAGGATAAATCGACCGAAATCGTGAATTGGTGTGTGTTCCAAAACACTCATCATCCTGAAGAGAGCGAAAGCAAACTTGTTAAAGGATGGATATTCGATTCCACAAGGAATATGAATCTTACTCCACTGGGAAGGACAAGACTTCAACCAAAGAGTGCATGAGATATATTATCTATAGCCGTCAAAACGTAGATAATATACTCGCAAGGAAGATTATCCATAACCGGGTTGTAGGTTGTCAAAGGATAAATCAACCGAAAAGAGAAACAATCGTTACCAACAACAACAGGGTAGACGAGAGATGACTCACTGGGGATAAATTGCACGAACAAGGCAATTATCCAAACAACTGGGGTAGAATGAATATTCGATTCCATAAAGGGACAACGAATCTTACTCGACTGGGGAAACACGAAGGGCTTCGACCGAAGAGTGCATGAGATGTATTATCTATAGCCGTCAAAACGTAGATAATACTCTCGCATGGAAGATCATCCATAACCGGGTTGTAGGTTGTCAAAGGATAAATCAACCGAAAAGAAAGGCATCGGGATACCAGACTAAGTATGTAAAGATGACCAATCAAAAGGGGAAACCACAAACATTATCGGCAAACGGCGAATGAAAGAGGACCCACTGAGGATAAAATGGCTTACTCGGAGCAATTATCCAAAAGGAAGGGGAAGACCCGCTGGGGATAAGATTGCTTAATCAAAGCAAATATCCAAAAGGGAAAAGGACTATCAATACCGAAAACTGGATAATGATAACTGCAAAGAGGGGATTACATCTACCGGTTAGTAGGTAGAAAACCACGGAAAAGTAACTGTCATCGACTAGGATGAGCACAAGGGTTGACTCCACAAAGGGGAGAAAAGAGGGTTCACATCTACCGGTTAGTAGGTAGAAGACCACAACAATCTGCCGAGGAACAGAATGGGAGAAAATAGGATTTACAACTACCGGGTGGTAGGTAGAAGACCGTAAAGATAGGATTTATAACCACCGGTTAGTAGGTAGAAGCCAACAACTTCCGCTGAGGATAAGATGAATGAGTGCCGGTTAGTGAGCAACTATTCATTTATACCATAGGGAAGCACAAGAGACAGCCAATAGGAAGCCAATTTAGGATCGATCCAAAGAGGCAAACTAAATCAAGACTCATCCTAATGAGGAAAGAACTCAATAGGGAAAACCCATCCCGTTATGTGTGTAGGGAGGGAACGGAAACAACCGTCATCCACGAGGATATAACTCAGTGGGGAGTGCAGAAGGAAATGGTAGACACTTTCTGCTTAAGGGGCTGACTCTATATGGAGAGATCAGACACACCAACATCTGCTTGGGGAGATCTACTAGGGAGATCTGTATCACCAATTAGTAGGAGACAACAATCAACAGATATATGGCAAAAGATGCAACATGAATATCTGAATGTTATGATTATGCGTATATGCATTATGCATGATGAATGCTGACAAACAGACATGTCTAACACACATAGGTCCCAGAATCAACCACCCGACACTACCCTTCCAGAGGGAAAGCCAAAAGATCACCCGAGAGCAAAAGAGATCTGCCGGAGACTGGGATATCAGGGGACAACACCATCCTGCAGGGGAGGAAGGCCACAAGAGGCTTCCGGAGGGATCGCCAGTCACAACCGGAGAAAAGAGTTCATAGCACAAGCAGACACTGCCACAACAACAACTCATGCTAGGGGTCAAAGATACCAAGAAGCAACCAGATCTCTGGTGGGGATAGATATGCATTGATAAAGTTCATCATGCCAACAACTCCGTTGGGGATCTACTCGAGGAAATGATGGAGTACTGGGATGTCAATCCACCAAATACCGAATCTTCAAAGAAAAGCACCCATGCTGGGGAAAAGAGAAGACTGCTCTGTTGGAGAGAAGAAAGTTGAAGTCTTCAGCAAACACTCTGCTTGGGAACTGGCCCACAAAAGTGTTCAAACAGCAACCTACTGGGGATGACCCTCCATAGGGCTCAAACAGCACTCTACTGGGGATGACCCACAATAGGGGCTAATATGGCTTGGAGGAAGAATGCTGCACTGTCGGGGAAATGAAGATGAACAACTTCGAACAACACTGCACTGAGCACCCTCGCTGAGGAGAAACCATGAAAGGTTCTACAGGAAAAAGATACAGTTATGTCAGAGATATGAACAAAAGTCTTTCCCTGTTGGGAATCATATCACCCTTGGGAGAGCACTGCAGATCTCCTAAGTATCCTTCCATCATCGTGAATGTTCACTTTGTTTAAGAACAATTTTGTGAAAAATTTGTTTATTTGAAAACAATGATATTTTATCAATTAAGACATGCAAAACATTTGTTGAGTTGAAACAAATAAGAGTGCAAATAATTGGATAAAAGCTCAAATTGATTTGATGGAATGGTAGTCTGCGAATGGCAAGACTCCATAGATCTGTACAAGTTTGAAATTAGTGATATATATTGGAAAGAGCTACATTGAACATAATGACCATTTCCCCACTAATTCCGAATTTCGATGTATTCGAAGCTTCAGTCGACGACGAATCAAGAATTTTCTGGCGGATGACAGATGTAGAACACAGTCTTGTCAGGATGCAGTTACTTGCCAAATCCCTAATTTTTGCCTAGATTGCCCCAGTGTGAGGTACTCAATCTAGCGGGATGAAAATTATTTTTTTCAATGTCTCTAACTTTTTCCTGGATCGCCCTTTCGGGTTTTCAATCCACCGAGACGCTCCTTTTTGCCTAAGTCGCCCTTTCGGGTGTTCAACTTAGCGAGCTATTCTGCTTTTTAGGCGAAGTAATTCTTGACTGCATCTGAATTCACAGGACGAGTGAAATCCTCCCCGTCCATTGTTGTAAGTGTCAAAGCACCGCCTGAAAATGCTCTCTTGACAACATATGGACCTTAATAGTTTGGAGTCCACTTGCCCCTGGAATCGGGCGCAAAAGACAAGACTTTCTTAAGCACGAGGTCACCTTCTCGGAACACACGAGGCTTGACCTTCTTATCGAATGCTTTCTTCATTCTCTACTGATATAACTGACCATGACACATGGCAGTTAATCTCTTCTTTTCGATCAGATTCACTTGGTCGTAACGACTCTGAATCCATTCAGCATCAGTCAACTTGGGATTTGAGGGTGCTATTTTTCTTTTGTTTCTTTCTTTATTTTTTCTTTCTTTTGATTTTGATTTTGATTTTGATTTTTCACCCCCCTCTCTTTTTTTTTTGATTACATTTGTAATGCCCCAGTTGGATTGTTTTGCTGATTCTCGAGATGCAGCTGAGTGATCTTCTTTTCTTGCTCAAGAAGTCGGGAAATCTCGTCAGGAATCCTTTCAACATCATCTTCCTCTGCTTCGAATACAGGGAATTCACAATTGGGAGATGGCGTTGGATCATTATGTTCAATGGGTTTTAGAATCAACCTGCATAATGATTTTGATATGAAAAGCTTTTTGGAAATCAAACAAGGCAATCATTATGCAGATGAAAAGATTGCTTTTATTCTTGTTTTTAGGGTTTTTTGTGATCACCAATTTCATGCAAAAAGCGAAAAGGGAAAACAAATGGAAAAACAAATGTTTTAACACGAATTTATTTGAATGAAAATATCATTGCACAAATGTTGCCAACAATGTCATCACTTCTCCTTTTGGCATGGGAGAATGGTTTTTAAACAAAGTGATTATTACTCTGACTTATGCCTGACTGTAGGAACATCCACAGCGATCCAAATGTGGCAGATCCCGCCAGGGATGACAAATGTCAGTATCTTCTGCATCTTCTTCCAGAATAGCAGCAGCTTCTTCACTCTGATCGACGTGGATAAAACCTCCACTTCTGAACAACCCTTTTCGTTGAAGACCCCAGAAGAAAAGCCAATGTCAACCCGGGACTTGCTGTCTTCAAGCTCGATTAACATTGGGACCTACGTCCTCAAAGTTCAGAATACCTGATCTCATAAGGTCTTGAACCTTATTCTTCAACTGAAAGCAATTGTCCACATCATGGCCAGGAGCACCCGAATGATACACACAATGCTGATCAGGCTTATACCACCACCGAGGGTTGACGGGTATAGCCGGTGGGTCTCTGGGAGTAATCAAGTTCCGCTCTATCAAAGAGGGATACAGTTCTGCGTATGACATAGGAATCAGATCAAAAGTGATCTTCTTCCTCTCATTACTCGTACTAGCTTGACTACCATTGTGAGGTTGGTTAGCCTGCTGTTGAGGACGATGTTGTTGATTTTGAGTTGCTGGAATAGTCACAGCAGCGACTTGACGATATTGTCTTCTGTTCACATTCCTCTGATGGTGTACAATATTTGTTCCACCCTCTCCCCTTCCGGGTGCCCCAGAAAATGGCTTCTTAGAACTGGAAGAGCTTGAAGAGCCAGGATTTCGGATCTTTCCTGCTTTGATAAGACTCTCTGTTCTTTCTCCACAGATTACAACATCTGAAAAGCTACCAAACGGGCAACTTCCCATAGGGTCCATGAACACACCCTGCAGGGTTCCAATGAACATGTCAGTCATCTCTCTCTCCAACATAGGAGGTTGCACTCTTGCGGCTAGTTTACGTCACCTCCGGGCGTACTCTTTGAAGCTTTCACCAGATTTCTGGCACAAACTCTGCAGCTGAGTTCTGCTCGGAGCCATATCCATGTTGTGCTTATACTGCCTCAGAAAGGCTTCACCCAAATCCCTCCAACTTCTAATGGATTCTCTCCTCAGGTCCATATACCAGTCCAAGGATGCTCCAGACAAGCTGTCTTGGAAAAAGTATATCCACATCTTCTCGTCGTCAGTATATGCGGAGATTTTTCTGTAGTAAGCCTGCACATGAGTGCGAGGACAAGAAGTGCCATTATATTTGTCAAAGGATGGCGCCTTGAATTTGTAAGGGATCCTCAGTCCATCAACCAAGCCCATATCGGTAACATCAAATCCCAAAGAGTTCTGACATTCCATGGCACGGATTTTCTCAGCAAGGGCATCAACTTTTCTGTCCCTCTCTTCAGTCCTTACAACTTCATCATCCTCACTGAGGAGAGTAAACATATCCTCTTGTCTGTCAACCAACGGAGCAGGATGACGAACTGGAGCACGGGTTGCTCTAACATTAGCAGCCTCTGGAGCCATAGGTTGTCTGTTGATTCTGATACCCCTCAACTCATCACCCACAGCATAGTTGTTGATGGGAATAGCGGCAGTAACAGTGTCATTGACTGGGTCTCCCTCTGGTGAAGCGCGGTTGACCGATGGAATCACAGCTTCCTGTCTCTGGGCTAAGGCTCGCAGCTCCTCTTGCCCTTGCACAACCCCTGCATCATGCTCATAAACTGGGCCATGTTAGCTCTCATCTCTGCCAACTCAGCTTGAACTTGATCCATACTTCTCTGTTGATTCAGTCTTGTCGCGTAGCGATGCGGACGACGATCAGCAATCCTGCCTAGGACAGGAACCAGAATGAGAAGTCTCTTCAAGAACCTGTAATGCAAGAATGATATGGGTATGATGCGTATGATGCAGATGCTGTTTTATCATGAATGATCCTGGAAAAGGATATGCGTATGCGGGTTAACTTTTTTCCTTTTTTGCATTTTTCATCATTCATTTTTTCATTTTTTTTGCGTTACTTTCTTTTGAAAATAAACATGCTATGATGCAAATGATGCAACTATGACTGGTTGGCTGTGCATCACAAGGCACAGGATCAGAGCTTCGGCATCGGAACCGGAAACCACAAATCAAAGTCATCTGAAACCCATACTTCTGAACCAAGTCACCAACAGGACCAAACAGACGTCACCAACAGAATACGGTCACCAACAGATCAAGTCACCAACAGATCAAGTCACCAACAGTACCTGTAATGATTCATTCCCGCCCCACTCACGGGTGTCATCTAGGCCAGGGTAAGGTCAAGAGAAACGCAGGATAAACGATCCTTTCAAGAATATCATCATATGCACACCAGATGTATGCAACGATAATACCCCATCAGAATCCGAACTGCTCGTGATATCATGTTCCTCTAAGTGGCGCCATACCACCCGCTTCCCATGAATCACTCTATTCCTATGTATCCTAGAGTTCACTCATAGCCTGGGTATTGGGCCTTTTACCTCTTGTAACTCCCCACCCAACAAAGAAACAGATACACAGCCAGCACAATGAAAATATGATGCATGCAAACACATAATGCACATATATACAATCACATCATAATAAACAAAATGCAATAAATAAAGTAGCAAAAGCAACCAAAACTATCCTAGAGAGCGCTAGGATTGACTCGCTTAGGGAAGATGGACCAACAAGAGGTCAACTTCTCTATAGTCCCCAGCAGAGGAAAGGAAATGCTCGAAGTAAACCTGGAAAGGAATAGTCTCACGACCAGAGATTGATAGGATCGGGAGTCGATTATGCGAAGGGAAGGTATTAGCACCCCTACGCATCCGTCGTACTCGACGGGATCCACGCTCAGAAAGAATAGAAGAAAGGTTGCTAAATAACTGCTCAAAAACTACACAAAACTGGAATAAAACACAGATGAAAGACGAAGGAAACAGACTCGGCAGGATGTCGCATCCTGGGCCTACGTAGTTTGTCAGAGACAAACATCAGAGTTAACGTAGTTCGGAGACATGGGAAACATGCTCGCTAGGATATCGCATCCTATGCATACGTATCTTCTCTAACTAGAGGAAGAATCAGAGCACTCGTAGCTCGGCTAACGCACGCTGAAACAAAATACTGAAACAGGGACACTGAGGCAGCAAACGAAACACACAACTGGAATCGGAATGCCAATCGCTGGTCTTACATCCAACTCCTAACAAACAACAAACAAACGGGAAACCGAATGCCAATCGCTGGACTTACATCAGACTCCAAGCACACACACAACACGGGAAACCGACTGCCAATCGCTGGACTTATGTCAGACTCCAAACAAGCAAACCCACACAGGAAACCGACTGCCAATCGCTGGACTTACGTCAAACTCCAAACACACGAGAGGGTCGAAAGAGAAATAGGGCGAACCAAACACACGCAACAAAAAAAAAGGCGCCCGGAGAGATCAGCTCATCTCCTGCCTACGTACCTCATCTGGTATGAGGATCTGGGCGACATAGTTCCCCTTAACAGGGAAAAAACTTCTATCCTAACCAGAGACTAGGGAGATAACAGACTACTAGGGAGACTACGACTCGAGCCTAGAAGTTGTCATGCATACGATCCCTATGTTGAGGTCTCTAATCCTAACTCGCACAGGAAGCAAGCTAGCCTAAACATCAATCAAGTAAGCAAACACAAGCACAAGAGAGCA
Source organism: Lathyrus oleraceus (assembly GCF_024323335.1). Lineage (NCBI taxonomy): Eukaryota > Viridiplantae > Streptophyta > Magnoliopsida > Fabales > Fabaceae > Lathyrus > Lathyrus oleraceus. The sequence continues at coordinate 111,048,753 of NC_066581.1, read as the reverse complement.
AGCACACACACTATATGCAAACAAGTGGCTCATACAAGGCTAGGCTTTAGTCAAGGGGTCATGTCAACCTCGACAAACAAGCCAACTGGAAGGAGGTGTTATTAGCTCTTAACCCTAACATTGAGAGTTAGGGTGAAGCGGATGAAAAAGGTAATGAGGGTCAGACCTCATAGCTCTTATCCCTGGCCTGGGAGAGCTTCAATCAATGAAAAAGTGGGAGTCCAGAATGAGGAACTCTACTCCACATGACTGACTTGATAGACAATGATCTTGGGTGTGTAGTCAAAATGCATCAGCATGTAGTGCGAGCAATATGAAAGACTCAACTGAATAGCAGGGGATGGATTGCACATCCCTTCTATCTGCCAATGCCTCTTCACTTAGGAGGTCTTTACATGTACAAGGCACAAAGATAGACAAGCACAAACATTGCCTCTTAAGGAGGGCTTCAGACAGGTACCTGCCAAAATAACATGACAGGTCTTCCAGACTACATGGAGAATAGGAAGTTACCTAGGTGGTATGTCAACCACAAGCAAAGCAACTCAAGCAATGAGTTAAAGCGGCTAAAGTACCTGTAAGAAAAGCTAAACAATCAGTACTATGTTCAGACAAACAACCAACAGACAAACAACAAATGTACACAATATGCAGGCCATAAACTCAATTGACTTCACCCAAGGACCTACAACACAATCAACATTAATTAAACAAAGTAGCAGACAAGACTTAAATGAGGAAGCAACATCAACCATGGAGCTAAAGGCTTGATCCTGAAATACAAAGCTCAAATGTGAGTCCAAACCCTTAGGTCAAAGCCTATGGTCAAAAGTAAATCAAAAAGTCAAAACAGCAACCAATATTCAACCAAAGCAACTTTAAACACATATGAACATGTCCTAAAAAGGACCAAGTCAACATCATCAAGCAAGGTCATTTCATGTGCAAGAGAAGGCAAAGGCAAATTCAAAGCTCACAATTGACCATTGAGAATCAAAATTCCCTATTAAAACAGAAAAGACTCAAACAATTCTGGAAACTTTCACGAGCATACAAAATGTCAAATATAATCATCATGCCAAAAATTATAATCAACAGAATTCATTTGACCTAGAAATGAAAATGCACAAGCAAGACATCCAATTGTGTGACACATATTGTCACACCATACAATCATGTATCCTAAACAGCGAAGGAAATAGCAAAAAATTCCAAATAAAATCTCACAAATCAATCATCATGTTAAGAATCATCATGCAAAATTTCATGGCAATAGGATCATTTTTGAGCATTTCACATTAGTTTGAATGAGGCAAGGTCACAAAAGCATACATGTCCAAAGGATCAAGCACATTTTAATTTCCAGAAATGACAAAATCATAAAATCACAACCAAAAAATAATAGAAATCTCAAGGATCATGTAGAAAAAAACCTGGAATTATTTGGATCATTATACTATTTTTGGTGATTTTTTGAAGATCATGGAAAAAATGAAATAAACATTGAAATATCATGAAAATAATAAAAGAAATGAACAAAATGGAAATGCGCCAGGCCAGATTCGAAGGAGGTCCAGCACGCCTCTCCAAAACGGCAGCGTTTCATTTGGCCAGGAAAAATGAAAATAAAAGTCCAAAACGCTGGAGCATGGATTCGAAGAGAGGACCTGAGTACGTCAAAACGACGTCGTTTCAAATGCACATCCTAGGGTTTTGCAGAAGGGCGGCGTTACTGTAGCTCGCGGAGGAAACCACCGTCTTCCTCATGAAGACGGTGGTGGTGAACAGTGACATTCATGAAATTTTTTCCAGTTTTTCAAAGCCATATACCAAACGAATCGTCTTGACATGAGGAATTCAAATATATCATTATTTCGTCCTAAAACCTAAAATATAAACCAAATCGATGAAGAACATATTTACATTCAAAACTTCCAATCATCATATCTCCATAAATATTGCACCAAATTTCACGATTTTTATATAAGTAGAATCAGCAGAACACGCACGATACAATTATGGCAAGGAATCAAAGAATCAAGAGATGCGAAATTGTGACCTCTTGAAGCTCCAACAATGGCAGTGGTGGATTCAAGGCTTGGTACGTGTGTAGATCCACTCCTGAACACTTGTTATGAATCATGAAGTTGAAATTGAGGCTTGGAACAGCTTAGATCTTGCTCAAATCTGAACTTCCATGCTTGTGTTCTTAAGCTTGCACCACACAAATCTTGGCCAAATGCTGCAATTAAGAGCTTGATCTACACCAATTCCATGTCACAGAACCAGAATATGCAAGAAAATAGCAAGGTTATGTGGAAGAAATTTGAATTTGGATTGGGAGAAAAATTTGGAGGGAAGAAGATTTTAGATCTAGAAATGGTGAATCCTGAAAATTCTGTTATGATTAGCTATTTATATGACATGTTAATCCATTTCCTAATCATGCTTAGGCTTGGCTAATTAAATTTTAATGAGAAAAGAGGTGTTATGCAAAATTTGGTTTTTTCACCCCATGCATGCAATCCCACGTGAACAGTAGCAAATGGCCATGCATTTTCACTTAAAATCATCATATGAACATGTTGGAATGGTCAAAAAACTCATATGATGCACCAAATTCAAATTCATGATTTTCCCTCCAAAATGAACATGAATGAGCAAATGGTCATGTGATGAAATTTCATGCAATGTGATGAATGATTTGGAAAATACATGTCATGAGAAGAAATATGCAAAAAGAGGCACTCAAATTGGAGTTCTAGATCAAAAGTTATGGCTTGTTGAAGTTCCATGCACACTTGGCAATGATTTGATCATATCTCCTCAACCATTCATCAGATGCTCATGATCTTGGACTTTTTGGAAATGGGAGAGAAATATATTCAACTTTCATGTTGGACAAAATTTCATTTTAAGCTTCTTTGTTGTTGGAAAGTCAAGTTGAAGTTGGTCCAAAAACTTGCCATTTTTGGAAACTTGAAATTACAGGTCACTTTCCATTTTGGGAAACTTTTGATCTGGCTTCAAAATCTTCAAGGTAGATGTTTGACATGATGAATAAGCCTCTCTTGAACATGAATGAAGTGTCTCAAACCATTTCTCCACCTCCTAGCCCTCAGTTGACTTTCAGTTGACTTTCATGGGCCCCAGATGACCTGAAACTGCACTGATGACTTCTTAGCCTCTAGCACTTGGTACAATGCTTCAAAATGAACCTTGGGTTCACATAAGCTCTCTAGAACAACCATAGGGCTTTTATCTCAAGAAAAACCTTGCTCCTTTGCACTGAGGAATCCTCTTGATGCCAGTCTTGATTGATAAGATGCAATGTACTATGCAATGTTAATGTAATGTTAATGACCTAAAAATAAAATGAATGCATGAATGGGGGGTGCAAATTTGAGGTGCTACACCATGGCGTCCTTATCGTTTGTGTTTCTACCTTTTTGCTCACCATAGTCGGTGTTTCTACCTTTTTGCTCACCATATTTGGGTGAAGGGGTTGGATACACGGGTAGTAATATAACTTTATGATGAAATGATGGCCCAAGTTAGTTTTATCGGGGTCCATGGTGGATGCCAATTGTACTTGCTAAAAGTATAATGAGTGACAAAGCCTAAGTCACTTTTTATCACGGTCAAAGTTTCCAACCATAGTGAAAAGTGGCACTTGATCATGGGTTCGAATCTCAGTACCGGCAGTTTTGTTTCTTATTTATTTTTAAGCCACTTTTTATCATAGTTGGAATTCCAACTATGGTGAAAACTATCGCTTGGTCATGAGTTCGAATCCCAACACCAATTTTTATTTATTTATTTATTATTAAGCCACTTTTCACCACAGTTGGAATTCCATCCATGGTGAAAAATGGGTTGACTAACATTTCACCACGATTGACAATTCCAACCATGGTGAAAAGAGGAATGAATACATTTCACCATGGTTGGAATTTCCAACCATGGTGAAATGTAAAGTTCTATTTAGTTTTTCACCACGAACCATGGCTCGTGGTGGAAAGTAGCACAATTACTATCACGAACTTTGTTACCACGAACTACCATATGTGATGGAATCCTTCTCCCGACCGTGATGATAGATACTTTTTGTAGTAGTGCCAGATGTCTACTATCCCTGCTTCGAGTAATGGGTATTATCTCTTTGTTGATTCTTGTATGGCACCCTACATATTCTTTGTGAATATACCAGTACATTTTGAAATTATCTTTCATGAATAAGATGGAATGATACATTTAACGTTAGATACCACCCATCCTATTCCTCTTTTAAAAATCATTCAATACCTAAATCAATTTTCGTTGATAATTATCAGTTTATTTCCACCTTCAAGAAAGACGTAGCTTAAATGTGAGGAAAATACTCTCAATTCTGGATTGGTAGTATCTGATATTGTTCATCTTTCGATTATGCTATTTTGACTTCACCAAGAGGAATTTTTTTCCAGAGTTTTGTAGTGGGGTATTCGTTACCTATAGATTTATTGACTAAATCAAAAGTAAATCATACAATTCGAGTCGCCACCGCACTTCTATTTATCCAAAGGAAATGTTATAAAGCGAACAAAAACTGAGAAGTTTTATCAAATCAAAAACTAATAAAAATGTCAGAGATCTCGTTAAGGGGGTTGGTTATGCAATGGGAAGGTTTTAAGCACCCAAAACATCCTTAGTACTCTAAGGGAGCCCTTTTTACAAATGTTGTAAGGTAGGTTGGTATTTGTGAAAATATTTGTGAAAATATTTGTGCAAACATAATTGGGGAGATGAGAAAAGAATATACAAGTTATTTACAATTTTGTGTTTGAATGGATAAACCCATTGCCTACGTACCATCCTAGGAATCTTCCAATTGGCTTTTGTATCTCTTATCTTGGATGTCCATGACAATGGTTCTTTTAATTGGCTCAAGCTTAGGATCCCTATCACACAAGAACACACAAATCAAAAAGTTCCACAATGCAAATAAAAGAATGGACAAGAGTGAGTTTAGAATTAGGGTCATTTCAATGTCATCTTCAAGATTAAGCATTCTAAAGGCATGAGGCCTAGTTGCTCTTCAACATATTTAGCATTCTAAAGGCATGAGGCCGAGTTGCTCTTGAAACTCCATTTAGCATAGGTAAGGTCCTAAATCTAAGTCCTTTCTCCATTTGCATTGGGTTCACACAAACAACAACAAAACAAGCACAAGGCAATAGTATATACACAATAAGGTGCTCAAGTGAGCAAAAGGCAAATTGCATTAACATAAACATGAGCTCAAGTGAGCAAAGAGAAAAGACAAATGAATTAATGAGCAAGAAATTAAATTGCATTAAAGTAAATTGCAAGAATTAAATGCTTGAATTAAAAAGTTAGTAATTAGTTTTTAGTGTTAGTGTGCCATAAGGCAATTTAGCGCTATGTTAAGCAATCGTAAGTGGACTAATGTAGTAGTCACACCTATCTGAGGCCGGTCAATAAAACTATAGGCAACAAACACAAGTTAGAGACCATGACTAGTAAGCCAAGCTCCTACAACTTGCCATGCCAAAAGAAAAGAAGAATGATCTTGTATGGATTTAGGTTTTTTGCTTGACCAAGAAGCAACCTATCTTTAATGCAAAGCAATTCACTTGTTCTTTGATCAAGATGAATTTGATTTGAATCAAAGAAGGTTAAGCCCCTCATATGTCAAGGCTAACCACCAATCATTAACTCATTGATCAAAAAGAAAAAAGAAGAAGAAGAAGAAGAAATGGAATATACATAATTGAAATTCAAATGACATAACCAACACACATTGATCAAACATGAATGGAATCAATATCGATCAATGGTAAACAGAAGTGAGATGAAGCTTAGAAGTCAAGAAACAATAAAAATATTTTTTGGTATTTTTTGGAATTAAAATAATACTTGAATTAAAATAAACAAATAAAGGTCAAACTTCAAATCCAATTCAAATCAACTTGGAAAAGTCCAATTGGATCATCATAAGTCTAACATGGTCAAACAAGGTTTAACAAATTTTTTCATCATTTTTTGAAAACAGAAACTAATTTTAAACAATTAAAAATGAAGAAAAATAACATAATTGAACTAAAATCTCAAATAAATTAAGAAATTGATGAGAATATTTTTCATAGATTCATCATCATCCAAAGATGTTAAAAAAATATTTTTGGCATTTTTTAATATTGAAAAGTATTTTAAATGAATTAAAAACAACTAGAAAAGAAATAATTCACAAAAAATATTAAATGGAATCACAAAAATAATTAAAAGTCATTTTTAGAAACTAGAATTCAAGAGAAATTTTTTGCAATTGGTCCCATATTTTTGTGATTCCAAATAAAGAAGTTATGAATTTTTAAAAATAATTGGAATAAAAGAAAATTAAAACCGAAATTAAAAATTGGAAAGTCCAGAGGCGTCAGATCTTGGTTCATTAATTGACGTGGCGCATCCAGTGGCTGATAAGCGCACGCTCATGGTGTGGATTAGTTAAACGCGTAACACACATGATTAAATAAAGTCAATCAAACCAAGAGCCAGGATTAGATTTGGGAACAAGGATCCAATGGCCAGGAACTCATCCACGTGGGAACGGTGGTGGAAACCACCATCTTCTCTGGTGAGACTCACTGTTCCGGCCAGAGTTGCAGGTTTTCAAACCTTCACCAAAACTCACGATCCATACATCATTCGAAAGCTGGGGTGATGTACATCACTCCTGTACCCTTAGTTTCTACTCTAGACTCTCATAGAAGGAGAAATCTGAGATAGAAAAATGAGGTGTTCAATCTGAGTTTGCTCAATTCACAAAATTTAAAGCACAAACCAATTGCCTCTCACATGAGGACTTCAGAGGTACCAACCAATACAAAAAATGATCAATATCCAAGGAGATTCAAATGAAAACAGTTTGAGAATCAACCTTTGAAGTGCAACTTTTCAATGCTTGATCCACTCCAATTCTTTGATGCAGCTTGTTCTTGAGGTAACAAAGAAGCTAGGCTAAGGAATTGAAGTTCAAAGATCAACCAATGAAGTCGAAAATTGAACTTGAAAAATTGAGAGAAAAATCAAAATTCCTTTGAGTGAGGGTTAGGGATTCAATTGTGCAGAACTTCAGGCGCCTTTAGGTTGAAGTTTAAAGTGAATGAAGCATTCTATTTATAGGCAAGGTTGATGCAAGGCATGAAGAAACTCGTGTGCATGTGAAGTTGGGTCCTCCATGCATGGGCCTGTACAGGCGCATGTGAGGCCTAAAATCCATTGCAAATGCAAACTGAGATGAATGTGAGATGGTTTGGACGTGCAAATTTCATTGTATTAGCTTGTGCACAAAGATTCAACATGGTTTCCATAAATGATCACAAAACTTCACCTCTTCGAAAATGCCATTTGAAAAATTAAAACATAGACATGTGGGTAATGGTTGGAAAGGTCTTGACATGAGGAACAAATGTTATGTTGAACAAAAATCCGTTTGGAGTTGGGAAAATATTGAAAACTGGTCATGAAGTTCAATGTACAAAACATGTATATGGGAATTTTGCCAAAATGGACCAACTTCAAGCCCTTATGTTTCAATGATTCAAGCCTCAAATGACAAAACCTTAAAAATCAAAGTTGTAGATATTTTCAAGAAAATAAATTTGGACTTAAGTTTTGCATCATTTGGATTTTGTATGAGAAAGTTATGGGCACTTGAAGTTGGACTTTTTCACATTTCAATGACTTTGGTCCAAAGTGACCTATAATGTTTTTTATTATCACATGTATTTATTTTTAGGATTATAAAATTTTGTATAACATAACAATTAAAGTATACATCTTAAACTTTCCAATTCATTTGGTCCCACCTCAAAATCATGAAAAATGAAGGAGTTAGGTCCTTGGGAAGTTGACCCAAAATTAGGGTTTTAGTCAAAATGACCTATAATGTTTTGAAATGAATGATGACCTTCCAAGCTTCAAATTAATTTTTGATGAACATGAAAGTTGTTCATATGGTTCTTAAGAACATTGTTTCTCTTGGGGTAATCTTCATTTGATAAACACATCAAAAGTTAGGTCTCAGTGGATTTCAAAATAGTCAGATGAATTGACTAATCAACTTCTCAAGTCCAAACTTCAAACCTTGATGGATGAATGATTGAGGATACTCACATAAGCTCAAATATGCATAAAATGATGAATGAAATAACTTCCCTTGATTGTATTTGATCATAGGTTGAGGTTGCTTCATGAGCAAGGCACAGTCAAAGCACAGTTGAATTAGGGATTCCTTGGGAAACAATCCTCAAACCCATTTGTTTATCTTGATCAAATTGACAAATTGAGAAACTTGGGAGGCATATATGATGATTGAGAGCTTTGTGAACCATTGTCATGCTTGCTTTCACTTTCATCTGGCCATTCTTTGAGCATAGGGGCCTCCTAGGAGCCTTGGATCACATGATTGCTCAAGCTTCAAAACAAAACAAGTTAGTGACATATTTTTGTGCTTTTGGTTAGTAAACAAAATAAGAAAAGCAATAATATACAATTCAAACATGCTTGGTGGTCTCAAACCAACTCACACAAGTCCCAACCCAAGGGTAAAGGAGCCAATATGTTATGATCGTTGAGGCAAATGCAATGTGCAATGTTATGATGACATGAGGGATCTTAGGGTCAAAATTAGGGTCTTACAGATGCCCCTATTTAAGGTCATTCTATCTGGAGATATGAAGGTTAAAATCTTCGTCTCGACGAGGTAGAATGGGCTTAAATAATAACAAAGAGACGAATTTTGGTCCCTAAGAGACCTCATGATGCACATGTATGTATGCAAAAGTTAATGCTCTGTGGGGATACGTGTCCACAAAGAAAAAGAAAGAAGAAATCAGGAGAAATTGAAAATCCAAATGAGTAATATCCTCACACGTGGGACAAAGACTCTAGGGGGACTTTACTGGGAAATAAAGGGGATAGAATGCGTGAGCAGGTCACGACTTAAAATTTGCTGGGAGACACGAAGGGATTCCATGAAAATAAATCAATGGAAAGACTCGAGCTGACGCAAAGATGCATGTATTGAGGAATATGTCAATACAGCAAAATTATCCACAACGGATACTTCGGATAAAAAGCCGGACTCGGATGGGGAAAATCCGCTAAAGGACTCAGGCGGGGATATCCACAAAGGACTCAGCTGAGGACGAACAAGTGAGGTATTACCGGCTACTGGGTAATAAGCTCAAAGAGACATGTGATCAAGACACCAGTATAAGGGTGAGAAAACAACACGCTCGGGGAGAATGAATATCTAAGACCGGTATAAGGGTAAGAGATATCAATCATCCAAAACATCTGAGGAAGACCTAAAAAGGTATATTTCAACTCAGGAAAATCTGACTCCACAGGGGACAAAAGTCATAATAGGGAGCAGAAAGGAAGGAACACCAGGGATACCGGTTACTGGGCATATAATAGGTGACCAACCAGGCGTGAATTGGGGAATATTTCCAAGACACTCATCATCCAAAAGGAGGGCTAAAAAAGCAAACTCGATTACAGGATGGTCATTCGATTCCATAAGGAAATATGAATCTTACTCGACTGGGGAAGAAAAAGACTTCGACTGAAGAGCGCATGAGATATATTATCTATTACCGTCAGAATGTAGATAAATTACTCGCATGGAAGATTATCCACAACCGGTTACTAGGTTAATAAAGGATAAATCGACCGAAAAGAAAAGACATCGGGATACCGGCTACAGGGTATAAAATGATGACCAATCAAAGGGGGGAGAAACAATCATTACCAAACAAAGGTAAATGAAAGATGACTCGCTGGAGATAAATTGCTTAATAAGAGCAATCATCCAAGAGATATATCATCGGTTACTGGGAGATATACTCAAAACGTGAAGGAATATCAATACCGAATATTGGATAAAGATACCCAACAAATAGGGGATTACATCTACCGGTTACTGGGTAGAAAACCAAAGAAGAGAGTAACCGTCATCGGTTAGGATGAACAACAATCAAAGATTAAATCTGCACCGGAACAAAATGGGGTTTACAACTACCGGTTACTGGGTAGAAAACCAAAGAAATAGGACTTACAACTACCGGTTACTGGGTAGAAGGCCAAAGAAATAGGACTTATAACTACCGGTTACTGGGTAGAAGGCCAAAGAAATAGGACTTACAACTACCGGTTACTGGGTAGAAGGCCAAAGAAATAGGACTTACAACTACCGGTTACTGGGTAGAAGGCCAAAGAAATAGGACTTATAACTACCGGTTACTGGGTAGAAGGCCAAAGAAATAGGACTTACAACTATCGGTTACTAGGTAGAAGGCCAAAGAAATAGGACTTACAACTACCGGTTACTGGGTAGAAGGCCAAAGAAATAGGACTTACAACTACCGGTTACTGGGTAGAAGGCCACAAAACTCCACCGGGGAAAAGATGGACAATTATTGGTTACTGAGCAATCATTCATCTAAACTACGGGGAAGTGCAGGGGAAAAAACAAGAGTAGAGTCAGTCTAGGAACAAACTAGAGAGACACAATGAAACAAGACTCAACCCAATGAGGATACAAACTCAGGGGAGTAATTCCATCCCAATACATGTTTTGGGAGGAAACTGAAACCAAAGATCATCCACGAGGACATAACTCAGTGGGGAATATGGAAGAAAGGATAGACACTTTCTGCCTATGGGGCTGACTCTATATGGAGAGATCAGACACAATCATCTGCTTGGGGAAATATTTCACCACTAGAAGGAGATGACAAGCAAAGATACGTGGCAAGAAATGCAATATGAATATCTGAATGCTATAATTATGCATGTATATGCATGGTTTATGTTTGATTGATGCTGGAAAACAGACATATCTAACACAAACAAGTCCAAGAATCAATGGACAGACATCCGGTACTACATCTCAAAAGAGAAAGCCAAGCCCACAGGAGAAATCCAAACTGGTGGGGGAAACAAATACCAGGAAACACCAATCTCTACAGGGGAGAAAGACCAATTCTGAGGATCGAGCGAAGTCGCTGCCAGGGATAGAGACCACTGATAGGGGAACAAGCAGGATCACCAGGGATCAGAGACAGTTGTTGGGAATAAGCAAGGGATCACAATCACCAAAGCTGGGGATCTTCTAACCGTACACAGAAACAAGGATAAGATCAGTCGGAGAAGAAATCTACTGGGGATCTTATCAGGGGGTGATGTGGAATTATGTGGGGGGATCAACCACTAAACAGAAGCACATCAAAACACATTCACTTCTAACCACGGAAGGAATGTCTATGCTGCGGAGAAGGAGAACCAGTCACTCTGCCGGGGAAGAAGACAACACATCCTCCTCGAAGTTCCAAAGCCAAACTAGGGTTAGGTAGAGCCTTAGTTGGGGGAACTAAACACGGATAAGATCCACCGTATAAGTAACTCTACCGGGGAATAACCGAGGCAAGATATGAAACTCTGCGGGGAATAACCACCAAACAAAAGTTCCAATAAACATCACAATTCCTCATACTGCTGGAGAAACAATCTCTATCGAGGAGTAGAGAAACATCGTTCCTCTAGGGATAGAAAATAAACATTTTCATCACCCGCTTTGCTAGGAGGAAAACTATCCGAGAAGGAGGAAGTAACAACAATCAGGCTCCGATCAGGCGACTCCACTAGGGAAAAATTGTTGATGACTGAACCGGGAATAACCTGTGGGCGATCAGCTGGAGATAACCTGTTGGTGACCAAACTGAGGAAGTCTAATGTGAACAACCTGCTGAGGATGAACAGGAGGCAAACCTGCTGGAGATCAATGTAGGCGAATCCACTGGGGATAAGTTACAAACCAACTTGTTGAAAATTCCTCTCATGCTGGGATTTCCGGCTCACTATGCGGGGATTTCCAATCTGAATAAAGGGAAGACTAACTTCCTCGAAAGAAGATAGCATGTCAATTCATCAATCTATAAGGGATTTTAGGTCAATCCGCACAAGGGATGACAACCATATAATTGATAAAACACAGATGCTAGAACCAGATCCATTGGGGAGTTAGAAGACTAAGACCAAACTCCAGACTCTCAGGGGATCTGGGTGGTGTATTACCTTCCTGCGCTCATTGAGAAGACAACCTAATAGATGATGAAGAGGATACAGATATGCTAGGAATATGAACAAAATGCCTTACCCTTTTGGAGATCATACTATCCTTGGGAGAGCACTGAAGATGTTCCAATTATCCTTTGAGTCATTGTGAATGTTCACTTTGTTTAAAAACCGTTTATAAAACTTTATTTGTTTAAAACAATGATATTTATCAATTAAAACATGCAAACATTTGTTGAACAGAAACAAATAAGAGTGCAAAGAATTGGATAAAGGCTCAAATTTATTTGATGGGGTGGTAGTCTGCAAATGGCAAGACTCCATGGATCTTTACAAATTTGAAATTGGTGATATATATTGGAAAAGGGCTACATTGAACATAATGACCATTTCTCCACCAACTCTGAATCCAATGTATTTGAAGCTTCAGTTGACGATGACTGAGCGAGAATCTTTGACAGAAGATGGTTGAAAAACAAAGTCTTGTCAGGATGCAGTTACTTGCCAAATCCCTAATTTTTGCTGAGATTGCCCTAGGGTGAGGTACTCAATCTAGCGGGATATATATTTATTTTTTATGTCTCTAATTTTTGCCTGGATCGCCCTTTCGGGTTTTCAATCCACCGAGACGCTCATTTTTGCATAAGCCGCCCTTTCGGGTTTTCAACTTAGCGAGCTATTCTGTTTTTATTTTTAGGCGAAGTATTTCTTGACTGCATCTGAATTCACAGGACGAGTGAAATCCTCCCCATCCATAGTTGTAAGTATCAAAGCACCGCCTGAAAAGGCTCTCTTAACAACATATGGACCTTCGTAGTTTGGAGTCCACTTGTTCCTGGAATCGGGCGCGAAAGACAAAACTTTCTTGAGCAAGAGGTCACCTTCTCGGAACACACGAGGCTTGACCTTCTTATCAAAGGCTTTCTTCATCCTTTGCTGATACAACTGACCATGGCACATGGCAGTCAATCTCTTTTCTTCAATTAAATTCAGTTGGTCATAACGACTTTGAACCCATTCAACCTCAGTCAACATGGTTTCCATCAAGACTCTCATTGATGGGATCTCAACCTCCACGGGGAGCACAGCCTCCATACCATACACAAGGGAGAAAGGGGTTGCCCCTGTTGAAGTGTGGACAGATGTACGATAACCATGCAAAGCAAATGGCAGCATTTCATGCCAGTCTTTGTACATAACAACCATCTTCTGAATAATCTTCTTGATATTCTTGTTAGCAGCTTCAACAGCCCCATTCATCTTGGGTCTATAAGGAGAAGAATTATGATGCGCAATCTTGAACTCGCTACACAGCTCTTTCATCATCTTGTTGTTCAAGTTAGATCCATTATCAGTAATGATCTTATCTGGCACACCATAACGGCATATGAGTTGATTCTTGATAAACTTCATAACCACCTTCCTGGTCACATTTGCATACGATGCCGCTTCAACCCACTTGGTGAAGTAATCAATTGCTACGAGAATAAATCTGTGACCGTTCGACGCTTTTGGCTCTATCATGCCAATCATGTCAATTCCCCACATAGAGAAAGGCCATGGTGATGAAATCACATTCAGAAGTGTCGGGGGAATATGAATCTTATCCGCATAAATCTGACACTTGTGGCATTTCTTCACATATTTGCAGCAATCAGACTCCATTGTCAGTGAATAGTAGCCTGCTCTCAACATCTTCTTTGCCATGGCATATCCATTGGAATGAGTACCAAATGAACCCTCATGGACTTCAGTCATCAACAGGTCGGCTTCGTGTCTATCCACGCATCTGAGCAGAACCATGTCAAAATTCCTCTTATAAAGCACATCACCATTGAGGTAGAAACTGCCAGATAATCTCCTCAAAGTCTTCTTGTCTTTAACAGATGCCCCCAGGCGGGTAAATCTGACTCTGAAGAAAACATTTGATGTCATAATACCATGGCTTATCATCTTTCACTTCTTCCACTGCAAATACATGAGCTGGTCTATCCAAGCGCATCACACTGATATTGGGGACTTCATTCCAGAATTTCAGCATAATCATAGAAGTAAGCGTAGCAAGTGCATTTGCCATCCGATTCTCATCTCGAGGAATATGATGGAAGTCAACCTCAGTAAAGAACGTTGAAATCCTCCTCGCATAATCTCTGTATGGGATGAGGCCAGGCTGATTCGTCTCCCATTCACCCTTAATCTGATTAACAACAAGGGCCGAATCACCATAAACATCAAGATGCTTGATCCTAAGATCAATACACTCTTCCAATCCCATAATACAGGCCTCATACTCCGCCATATTATTCGTGCATTTGAAAGTTAGCCTTGCTGTAAAAGGAAAATGTATGCCCTAAGGAGTAATAATCACTGCCCCAATACCATTTCCATATTGATTTATAGTGCCATCAATCACCATGCTCCATCGGGAACCAAGCTCTGGCCCTTCATCGAACGTAGGCTCATCGCAATCTTTCATTTTCAAATATAAAATCTCCTCATCAGGGAAGTCGTACTGAACAGACTAATAATCCTCAATTGGTTGATGGCCAAGTGGTCAGCCAAGATACTACCTTTAATAGCCTTCTGAGCTCGATACTCAATATCATGCTCAGACAACAGCATCTGCCAACGGGAAATCCTCCCAGTTAAAGCAGGCTTCTCAAAGATATACTTGATTGGATCCATTTTGGACATCAACCAAGTCGTATGATTTAACATATACTAGCGTAAACGCTTAGCAGCCCAAGCCAAAGCACAACATGTTTTCTCAAGCATTGAGTATCGAGACTCATAATCAGTGAACTTCTTACTCAGATAGTATATAGCATACTCTTTCTTCCCTGATTCATCTTGCTGACCCAATACACAACCCATAGAGTCTTCAAATATTGTCAAGTACATAATCAAGGGTCTCCCTTCCACAGTCGGAGACAGAGTCGGAGGCTCGGACAGATACTCTTTGATACTATCAACAGCTTTCTGGCAATCCTCGGTCCAATCATGACGCTGATCTTTCCGGAGGATCTTGAATATTAGCGCACATGTGGCAGTCATGTGGGATATAAATCTGGAAATATAATTCAAGCGGCCAAGAAAACCTCGGACTTGCTTCTCAGTTTTGGGCGCAGGCATCTCTTGTATTGCTTTGACCTTGGCAGGATCAACTTCAATACCTCTTTCGCTGACGATAAAGCCCAATAACTTGCCGGAACGGACTCCAAATGTACACTTGTTCGGATTCAGGCGGAGTTTGTACTTCCTCAAACGCTGAAAAAGCTTCAACAAGTGCTCTACATGTTCAACTTCCGTTCTCGACTTCGCAATCATATCATCAACATACACCTCGATCTCCTTGTGGCATCATATCATGGAACAAGGTAGTCATAACTCGTTGATACGTGGCTCTGGCGTTCTTTAAACCGAAGGGCATCACTCGATAACAGAATATTCCCCAAGGTGTGATGAATGTTGTCTTCTCCATATCCTCGGGTGCCATTTTGATTTGATTATAACCGGAAAATCCGTCCATAAATGAGAAGACATTGAATTTAGTTGTATTGTCTACCAACATATCAATATGTCGTAGAGGAAAATCATCTTTCGGACTAGCTTTATTCAAGTCTCTATAGTCCACACACATTCGGACTTTTCCATCTTTCTTAGGCACAGGAACAATATTGGCCACCCATTGAGGATATAAAGAAGTCACCAGAAACCCCGCATCAATTTGCTTCTGAACTTCTTCTTTAATCTTCACTGCCATATCAGGATGAGTTCTTCTAAGCTTTTGCTTCACTAGCACACACTCTGGCTTCAAAGGCAGGAAATGTTGCACGATATTAGTATCCAGACCAGGAATGTCTTCATATGACCAGGCAAAGACGTTGACATATTCTCGTAGCAACTCAATTAACCCCTTCTTGACAGACTCTTTAAGGAGTGCCTCAATCTTCACTTCTCGAACACAATCCTCAGACCCCAAGTTGACTGTTTTCAGATTCTCGAGATGTGGCTGAATGATCTTCTCTTCGTGCTCAAGTAGACGAGTAATCTCATCAGGAATCTCTTCAACATCATCTTCTTCAGCCTCAAATACAGGGAACTCAAAGTTGGGAGATGGTGTTGGATCATTATGTTCAATGGGTTTGATCAACCTGCATAATGATTTTGGATATAAAAGAGATTTTAGAATTCAAGCAAAGCAAATCATTATGCAGATGAAAAGATTGATTTTATTCTTTTTTAAGGTTTTTTGTGATCATCAATTTCATGCAAAAAGCAAAAAGTGAAAATAATTTGGAAAAAACAAACATTTAACATGTAATTATTGAATGAATGTCATTGTATTTATGTGCCAACAATGGGAGAAGGGTTTTTAAACAAAAATGAACATTACATGGACTTATGGACAACTGTTGGAACATCAACAGCGACCCAATTATTGCAGACTCCTCCAAGGATGACAAAATTGCCAGAATCTTCCTCTGCATCATCTTCCACTACAGCAGCAGCTTCCTGGTCTTCGACCGTGTGGATGAAACCACCACTCTGAAACAAACCGTGCTTGTTGAAAGTGCCTGAAGAGTACCCTATCCCAGCCCGAGATTTATTGTCTTCCAGCTTAATCATTTGTCCTAAACCAGTAGTTGCGCCATGCTCAATGGCCAACTTCGCATCATTGTAGGACGCAAATGAAGAAGATCCTTTCTTAGAAGGCTCAGCAATAGACAAGGCTTGGAACGGCGTCCCAACATCATCCTAAGCGTCAATGTAAGAAAAGGAAGACATATGGCTTACCAAGAGAGCCTTCTCTCCCCCTACCACCACTAACTTCTTGTTCTTAACGAACTTCAACTTTTGGTGTAGGGTGGATGTCACGGCGCCTGCCTCGTGAATCCATGGTCTGCCTAACAAACAACTATATGATGGGTGGATATCCATGACCTGGAAAGTGATCTAGAAATCACTAGGTCCTATCTTGATTGGGAGCTCAACCTCGCCAATCACAGTCTTCCTGGATCCATCAAAAGCTTTCACAACCACTCCATTCTGCCTCATGGGAGGCCCCTGGTAAGAAAGTTTGGCCAGAGTGGATTTTGGCAACATATTCAGCGATGATCCTGTGTCTACCAACACATTAGACAAGGCATTATCCTTGCAGTTCATAGAGATGTGTAGTGCCAAATTGTGGTCTTTTCCCTCCTCGGGAAGATCAGTATCGCAAAAGCTCAGGTCGTTACAAGCAGTAATGTTTGCAACAATGCTATCAAACTGTTCAATTGTGACATTGTGATCCACGTATGCCACGTCCAACACCTTCTGCAAAGCTTCTCGGTGTGGCTCGAAGTTCATCAACAAAGACAGCACAGAGATCTTTGATGGCGTTTGTAGCAGCTGATCTACAACATTATATTCGCTCCTCTGGATGAGCCTCAGCATCTCATCACAGTCCTCTTTCATCATGCCATTCTGGCCAACAGGGACAGGAGTTTTAACAGCAACGGCAGGTCTATTAACCACAAGTGCCAAATTCGGAGAAGAAGAAGAATTCCCCAAAAGATGGGCGACACTATCATCAACATCAGTTCTTCTGGTGTCAGCCTGGGGTTTCGGCGGCGCCGAGAATACATGACCACTGCGGGTCAAACCAATGACATCAGCAATATTAACAACAGAAGTGGAGGGAAAAGGCACCTCCTTCCCGTCTTCTAATGCAACCGCATTATATCGATAGGGAACAACCTTGTCAGAAGTGTACTGAACAGGGCCAGCTGGCTTAATAATGAGAGTAGGAGAGGCCTTCTGCTTGCTGCCATCGTTTCTGACAACAACAGGCTCAGGTATTCTGAATACAGGGGATATAACATTAACTTTATCCTCAGCACGATTCTGAAGTATCTCGATCACACCCTGATCCAGCATTTCTTGGATGTCTTTCCTGACTTGACGACATCCTCTCTCATTGACAGTGCATACACGGCAACTGTCATGGTCATGCTCATAATGATTGTATCCACATAACAGTCTATGCATCTCGAGCAAAGATTGTCTGATATGGCTGACATATCTGACCTTGTATTTGCCAGGACAACCCTGAACCATGTTAACAGCAGATTTCCCATGCTCGGGCAATGGGTTCTTCTTGACGTTAGGACCTACGTCCTCGAAAAACAAAATACCGCTTCTAACAAGGTCTTGAACCTTGGTCTTGAGAGGGTAACAGTTCTCCACATCATGTTCGGGAGCACCAGAATGATAAACACAGTGAAGCTCGGACTTATACGACCATTGAGGGTTGGTTGGTATAACAAGTGGGTCACGTGGAGTGATCAGCTTCCTTTCAATCAGTGAAGGATATAGCTCTGCCTAAGTCATTGGAATAGGATCAAAAGTGACCTTTTTCCTATCATAGCTAGTGCTGGTTTGATTGTTGTTTCGAGGCTGGTAGGCCTGCTGTTGCGGATGATGTTGTTGCTGTTGATACTGTTGATGTTGCTGTTGCTGATTCTAATGCTGATAATGTTGGTTCTCTCTGAAAACAGGTGCTATATGAGCCACCTGGTGCTGGTTACTGGCGGGACGCACAGTCTTCCCCTTCACAGAGGGTCTTCGTTGTTTAACATGAGAGGACACGACATGTGCCTCTCCATCTTTCTTCTTGGCAAATGCCCCATAACGTTTGGTAGAAGAGCCTTCTTCTCTGGTTAGGCGTCCTTCCCTGACTCCCTCTTCTAAACGCATCCCCATGTTCACCATCTCGGTGAAATCAGAGGGAGCGCTAGCAATCATCCGCTCGTAGTAGAAAGAGCTTAAAGTCTTGAGAAAGATCTTCGTCATTTCTTTCTCTTCGAGCGGGGGCACGATCTGTGCAGCCAATTCACGCCATCTCTGGGCGTATTCCTTGAATGTTTCTTTCTCCTTCTGGGACATGGCCCTCAATTGGTCCTTATCGGGAGCCATATCAACATTGTACTTGTACTACTTGATGAGGGCTTCACCAAGGTCGTTGAAGGAGTAGATGTTCGCACTATCCAGACCCATGTACCATATCAATACGGCACCAGACAGGTTGTCCTGGAAGTAGTGGATGAGGAGTTGATCATTGTCGGTTTGAGTCGACATCTTGCGTGCGTACATCACAAGATGGCTGAGCGGGCAAGTGTTTCCTTTGTACTTTTCAAAGTCAGGTACTTTGAATTTGACAAGAATCTTGACATTGGGTACGAGACACAACTCAACAGTAGATTTTCCAAAAAGGTCTTTTCCTGTGAGAGTTTTAAGTTCCTTGCGCAGCTCAAGGAATTGATCATTCATAGCGTCTATTTTCTCGTAGACATCTGGGCCTTCAGATGGCTCAGAGTGATAAATGGTGTCATCAACTCTCGAAAAAGTATGCACGACTGGAGGTGGCACAGCAAGGACCGGGCTAGATGCCGGCAGAGAAGCAAATGTAGGGGCGGGACCCTCTAGAACAAAATTAGCGGGCATCCCCCAGGGAAACCCGACTGGCATAGCAGACGGAGCAAAGTGAGCACTGGCAGCAGGCACGGTAGAGGAAGCGACCTCTGAAATGACCGCCCTCTGGGGAGGAGTTGAAGGCGTTGGAGAAGACTGGCTCTGGGCAGCCAAGAAAGACTCCATCAGGGAAATCAATCTTGCCACTTCCTCCTTGAGTTATATGTTCTCTTGCTCGAGGTGATCCATTAGCTTTGATGAGTTGGCTCTGGTGTAGTACCGGTGCGTCAGCTTGTCTTCAAAATAAATGAAGAACACAGAGTTAGACCACTGATCAAGAAGCCTGGGACCAAAACCTGCTTATGCACATGATGCATGCAATGTTTGTGCATATGATTTATTTTTAATGAGAGGAACTTTTAGAGTTCTATTTGCAACTATTGGAAAATATTAATCATTTAGACATATATGGAATAATCATATCAATAATATCTGGAAAAATTTACACCAAAGAAGTACAGTCTTGGTAACCAAATACAATACAAGAGAGAAGGAAAATGAACATCCTATGGAACCCTAGAAACAATCGTCCAAAGCTCTCGAGACCGGAAGATAAGCTGCACGAAGCCTCTTCACCTCTCTCTCATAGGCTGCCTCCATATCTGCCTTCTCCTTGGCAAGTCGATCATACTTCCTCTTCCAAAACCTTGAAGACTGAGGAAGAAGAGAAGTCACCACATTATCAGGCTCGTCGATAACCTGATGCTCCAGAAACTCTATCAACGCATCCTTATCTTTAAGCTGCTGAAGTAGCTCCTCTCGCTCACGGACCCAAGCACGCGAACAGTCTTTATCTCTCAACTCCTCTACTCCTTGGTTAGGTAGGGTTGAAGGCCCAACCATAACCATAGGTGTAGGTCTCGGGTAGTCATAGGGCATGCGATACTCAGAAGCTCTCCTCCTAACCCACGAGGTGTAAGGTTCCAAAGCAATACAATTCTTCAGATCAAGCTCTTTCCTTCCCTTCCTATGAATCTTGCGGCAAGCGCGGACCATTCTGCCCTTCAAGTTTTGGGGATCTTTACCCTCTTTAAAGAACACACCCTCTAACAAAAGGTTATTAGGTTTGTCCTTTAAGGGGAACACAAGCTGACGACGTGCCAAAATAGGGTTGTAGTTAATCCCACAACATGTACCAAGAAGAGGCACATTGGAGAATTCACCACAAGAGTCAATAATCTGCACACCATCATATACACGGTTATACCAAAAGATATCATCATTAGTGAGAGACATAAGTCTTATGGACCACCGTAGACATCCTTTGTTCTCCTTGAAGACGAGCGTCTGTGGCAAGTGCGAAATAAACCACTTGTACAACAGAGGAAAACAACACACAATGGTACCACCATCCTTTGCATTCCTCATATGCAAAGATAAATAAGTGTCACCCAACAGAGTTGGAACGGGATTAAGAGTAGAGAAAATCCTAATGGCGTTCACATCCACAAAATTGTCGATGTTGGGGAATAACACTAGCCCATAGATGAGAAGTACAAATATGGCCTCAAAGGCATCCTCACTCATGGCCTTCCCAAACAAAGTAGCTTGAGCGATGAGGAAATCAGATGGGAGACCTTGAATTCCACCTTTGGTAGTCATAGCAGCACCAACAATAGATTCATCTATATGCAACAGATCAGCAATCTCTTGGGAAGAAGGAACTCTCTCCAAGCCACTGAACGACAACTGATCTAGAATAGGTATACCCACAAGATAGGCATACTCCTCAAGCGTAGGCAAAAGCTGGAAATCCGGAAAAGTGAAGCAACGGTACAAGGGATCATAGAACTACACCATGACACACATCAAACCTTCATCCACCTGAGTAGCAAGAATAGACAGAAGCTTCCCATGGCGAGCTTTGAACTCCAAGGGGTCTAATACATAGGATGTCAAACTCCTTAACTCTTTCAAGCCGGGTTGTCTGAAACTGTACTTCTTCGTATTCCTTCTTTGCTTATCCATGTTTGAAAATTTGCAAATAGACCTCTTAAGTTCCTTGAAATTTTTCTCATTGTTGATGATATGGATGTGTATGAATGCATGAATGCATGGATGCAAAAATCACACTCAAGGATCAAGCAAATCACACCACACAAAGGTTACGGGATGGATCAAGTCATCCTTAATATCAATCATCCATTTTGGTGGATTATGGTTTATACCTTATCAACACCCAAGTTCCATTGATATTAAGGATATACGAGAACGGATCAACAGCGAATCAAGGGTTTATTGCAAGTCACGAGCATGGAGTTTTGGTTAAGAACCACCCAAAGGGAGTGTACTATGGTTAAACCTGACAATCATGTTCTACAAGAGGTTCCCATAGTCATCATCCCATCTTTCGGATATTATCGGATAAACGACTACTCGTATTCCAAAAATATTCTCAAGAGAGACTCTTATGAGTGTAGTATCGCGTAACAATCGTATTAATTCTTACACTTGAAAGACCTTCGCACTACGTCCTAAAATAGGCCAAGATGGGCTAGGTAATCTAAGGTCCTTGGCTTCTATGGCATATATTGGAAAGAGTAATGCCTAACCACGACTACTCATGTGACATTATTGATCCCAATATAACCTCCACCAAGTGAATGGGCTTGCAAGTCAACTTGCTAAGGAATAACTCCATACAAGTCAATAAGACTATGCCATTCTCCTATCATAAGTGCACTCGAGTTCGGGTATAGAACTCATCTCACAAGAGACCACTAAGCACATAAGCAATTGATATATCAAGCAATTCATACATTACAAACAATACAGTCATCCCAAATTTGCACAAAAATATGGCACAAAATAAATATAAACACATGATACAACAAAGAAAAAAGTAGCCTAAACCCACTAGGAAGTGTCCATCTTGTCCCCAGCAGAGTTGCCACTTTTCTGTAGCGGGGTACTCGTTACCTTTAGATTTATTGACTAAATCAAAAGTAAATCATACAGTTCGAGTCGCCACCGCACTTCTATTTATCCAAAGGAAAGGTTAGAAAACGAACAAAAACCGAGAAGTTTTATCAAATCAAAAACTAATAAAAATGTCAGAGATCTGGGTAAGGGGGTTGGTTATGCAATGGTAAGGTTTTAAGCACCCAAAACATCCTTAGTACTCTAAGGGAGCCCTTTTTACAAATGTTGTAAGGTAGGTTGGTATTTGTGAAAATATTTGTGCAAACATGATTGGGGAGATGAGAAAAGAATATACAAGTTATTTACAATTTTGTGTTTGAATGGATAAACCCATTGCCTACGTACCATCCTAAAAAGGTAGGATCAAAACCTCGTAGTTCGGGGTAAAAATCTCAAAAGAAGTTGGTGAATTGATTGGTCAAAAGCCTTAAGGTCTTTTGTTATCAAAGGGAGAAAACTCAACCTAAAACCACAAATCCACCATGTGAGGAGAGCTTCAACATACTAGTGAGGGATCCACCCTATAATAAGTATGGAAGACTTATAGTCCAATCACTAAGGATACAGGTGAGGATTACATCAACCTTTATGATAACTCAAACCTAATAGCTAATGTTTATAACAAGCTTTGGCAAAAGTGGCCATTGGAACCACAAAAGCAATTGAGTGAGTTGTATTTACAAATGAAAAATATTCACAAAATAAAGTCAAAGTTGACTTAAGATTCAATTCAAAATAAGTGTTATGAAAAGAGTTTGAAAAATCAAAGGCATAGTGCCTAGGTTTCTAGTTTTGAAAGCAATGTTAATGTTTGCACAAAAGGTTTGGCTTGGGTTAGAGTGGAGAGAAGAAGAGAAGGGCTAGGTCCTAAACATGCAAAGATGAGGGAAGAGAAATAAAACCACTTGGTGTTCTCTTCTTGAGATCATAAAGATGATCCAAGTTGCTCCTTTCCTTTGGAATTAGCAAGCAATAAGCAATTAACTCAAGCAATCAAGCTCCTAGGAATCTTCCAATTGGATTTTGTATCTCTTATCTTGGATGTCTATGACAATGGTTCTTTTAATTGGCTCAAGCTTAGGATCCATATCACACAAGAACACACAAATCAAAAAGTTCCACAATGCAAATAAAAGAATGGACAAGAGTGAGTTTAGAATTAGGGTCCTTTCAATGTCATCTTCAAGATTAAGCATTCTAAAGGCATGAGGCCTAGTTGCTTTTCAACATATTTAGTATTATAAAGGCATGAGGCCTAGTTTCTCTTGAAACTCCATTTAGCATAGGTAAGGTCCTAAATTTAAGTCCTTTCTCCATTTGCATTGGGTTCACACAAACAACAACAAAACAAGCACAAGGCAATAGTATATACACAATAAGGTGCTCAAGTGAGCAAAAGGCAAATTGCATTAACATAAACATGAGCTCAAGTGAGCAAAGAGCAAAGACAAATGAATTAATGAGCAAGAAATTAAATTGCATTAAAGTAAATTGCTAGAATTAAATGCTTGAATTAAAAAGTTAGTAATTAGTATTTAGTGTTAGTGTGCCATAAGGCAATTTAGCGCTATGTTAAGCAATCGTAAGTGGACTAATGTAGTAGTCACACCTATCTGAGGCCGATCAATAAAACTATAGGCAACAAACACAAGTTAGAGACCATGACTAGTAAGCCAAGCTCCTACAACTTGCCATGCTAAAAGAAAAGAAGAATGATCTTGTATGGATTTAGGTTTTTTGCTTGACCAAGAAGCAACCTATCTTTAATGCAAAGCAATTCACTTGATCTTTGATCAAGATGAATTTGATTTGAATCAAAGAAGGTTAAGCCCCTCATGTGTCAAGGCTAACCACCAATCATTACCTCATTGATCAAAAAGAAAAAAGAAGAAGAAGAAGAAGAAGAAGAAGAAATGGAATATACATAATTGAAATTCAAATGACATAACCAACACACATTGATCAAACATGAATGGAATCAACATCGATCAATGGTAAACAGAAGTGAGATGAAGCTTAGAAGTCAAGAAACAATAAAAATATTTTTTGGTATTTTTTGGAATTAAAATAATACTTGAATTAAAATAAACAAATAAAGGTCAAACTTCAAATCCAATTCAAATCAACTTGGAAAAGTCCAATTGGATCATCATAAGTCTAACATGGTCAAACAAGGTTTGACAAAAACTTTCAACTTTTTTTTAAAACAGAAACTAATTTTAAACGATTAAAAATGAAGAAAAATAACATAATTGAACTAAAATCTCAAATAAATCTCAAATCAATTAAGAAATTGATGAGAATATTTTTCATAGATTCATCATCATCCAAAGATGTTAAGAAAATATTTTTGGCATTTTTGAATATTGAAAAGTATTTTAAATGAATTAAAAACAACTAGAAAAGAAATAATTCACAAAAAATATTAAATGGAATCACAAAAATAATTAAAAATCATTTTTAGAAACTAGAATTCAAGAGAAATTTTTTGCAATTGGTCCCATATTTTTGTGATTCCAAATAAAGAAGTTATGAATTTTTAAAAATAATTGGAATAAAAGAAAATTAAAACAGAAATTAAAAATTGGAAAAATCCAGAGGCGTCAGATCTTGGTTCATTAATTGACGTGGTGCATCTAGTGACTGATAAGCACGCGCTCATGGTGTGGATTAGTCAAACGCATAACACACATGATTAAATGAAGTCAATCAAACCAAGAGCCAGGATTAGATCTGGGAACAAGGATCCAATGGCCAGGAACTCATCCACATGGGGACGGTGGTGGAAACCACCGTCTTCTCCGGTGAGACTCACTGTTCCGGCCAGAGTTGCAGGTTTTCAAACCTTCACCAAAACTCACGATCCATACATCATTTGAAAGCTGGGGTGATGTACATCACCCCTGTACCCTTAGTTTCTACTCTAGACTCTCATAGAAGGAAAAATCTGAGATAAAAAAATGAGGTGTTCAATCGGAGTTTGCTTAATTCACAAAATTAAAAGCACAAACCAATTGCCTCTCACATGAGGACTTCAGAGGTACCAACCAATACAAAAAATGATCAATATCCAAGGAGATTCGAATGAAAATAGTTTAAGAATCAACCTTTGAAGTGCAGCTTTTCAATGCTTGATCCACTCCAATTCTTTGATACAGCTTATTCTTGAGGTAACAAAGAAGCTAGGCTAAGGAATTGAAGTTCAAAGATCAACCAATGAAGTTGAAAATTGAACTTGAAAAATTGAGAGAAAAATCAAAATTACTTTGAGTGAGGGTTAGGGATTCAATTGTGCAGAACTTTAGGCGCCTTTAGGTTGAAATTTGAAGTGAATGAAGCATTCTATTTATAGGCAAGGCTGATGCAAGGCATGAAGAAACTCGTGTGCATGTGAAGTTGGGTCCTCCATGCATGGGCCTGTATAGGCGCATGTGAGGCCCAAAATCCATTGCAAATGCAAGCTGAGATGAATGTGAGATGGTTTGGACGTGCAGATTTCATTGTATTAGCTTGTGCACAAAGATTCAACATGGTTTCCATAAATGATCACAAAACTTCACCTCTTCGAAAATGCTATTTGAAAAATTGAAACATAGACATGTTGGTAATGGTTGGAAAGGTCTTGACATTAGGAACAAATGTTATGTTGAACAAAAATCCATTTGGAGTTGGGAAAATATTGAAAACTGATCATGAAGTTCAATGTACAAAACATGTATATGGGAATTTTGCCAAAATGGACCAACTTCAAGCCCTTATGTTTCAATGATGCAAGCCTCAAATGAGAAAACCTTCAACATGAAAGTTATATATCTTTTCAAGACAATATATTTGGACTTAAATTTTGCATCATTTGGATTTTTTATGAGAAATTTATGGGCACTTGAAGTTGGACTTTTTCACATTTCAATGACATTGGTCCAAAGTGTCTTATAATGTTTTGTATTATCACATGTATTTCTTTTAGGATTATGAAATTTTGTACAACATAACAATTGAATTAGACATCTTAAAATTTCCAATGCATTTGGTCCCACCTCAAAATCATGAAAAATGAAGGAGTTAGGTCCTTGGGAAGTTGACCCAAAATTAGGGTTTAAATCAAAATGACCTATAATGTTTTGAAATGAATGATGACCTTCCAATATTCAAATCAATTTTTGATGAAAATGAAAGTTGTTCATATGGTTCTTAAGAACATGGTTTCTCTTGGGGTCATCTTCATTTGATAAGCACATCAAAAGTTAGGTCTCAGTGGATTTCAAAATAGTCAGATGAATTGACTGACCAACTTCTCAAGTCCAAACTTCAAACCTTGATGAATGAATGATTGAGGACACTCACATAAGCTCAAATATGCATAAAATGATGAGTGAAAAAACTTCCCTTGATTTTATTTGATCATAGGTTGAGGTTGCTTCATGAGCAAGGCACAGTCAAAGCACATTTGAATTAGGGTTTCCTTGGGAAACAATCCTCAAACCCTTTGGTTTATCTTGATCAAATTGACAAATTGAAACACTTGGGAGGCATATATTATGATTGAGAGATTTGTGAACCATTTTCATGCTTACTTTCACTTTCATCTGGCCATTCTTTGAGCATAGGGGCCTCCTAGGAGCCTTGGATCACATGATTGCTCAAGCTTCAAAACAAAACAAGTTAGTGACATATTTTTGTGCTTTTTGTTAGTAAATATAATAAGAAAAGCAATAATATACAATTCAAACATGATTGGCAGTCTCAAACCAACTCACGCAAGTCCCAACCCAAGGGTAAAGGAGCCAAGATGCTATGATCCTTGAGGCAAATGCAATGTGCAATGTTATGATGCCATGAGGGATCTTAGGGTCAAAATTAGGGTCTTACAAGTTTCAAGCTCCTATAAACATTTTTTGATCCCTTGCTCTTATTTTATGTTTAGCATTGTAGCGGTAAATTCATGACCATTAAGCTATGGATAAACTTAACGTTAATAAAACCAGAGTCGCCACGGCACTTTTATTGTTTCCAAAGGAAAAGGGAAAAGTACGAACAAAACCCAAATATAAGAAGTTTTAAAATCAAAACTAATAAAATGCCAGAGACTACAGGTAAGGGGGTTGGTTACACAGAGGGAAGGTGTTAGCATCCAAAGTGTCCTAGGTACTCCTAGGGAGCCCTTTTTTATGTGTACATGTGTTTTGGTATAAAAAGATGTTTGCAATGAATAGAGTGTGGGGGATGAGAAAAGAATTCATTAATTATATTTTTGCGTTTGATAAGACCTTCGGACTTGTGCCTACGTACCAACATAAAATGAGGGATTAAAACCTCGTAGTTCGGGGTAACAATTTCAAAGTGAATTGATTGCTTTTAACAAAATTTTAAGTTTAAAAGAGGCACAAAAGCCCTAAAAAGGTTTGAATGAGTGTTAGTTCTTTTTGTCTTTTGAAATTTTAAGTCAAGTATAGTTAGGTTCATTTACAAGTTTGATTAAGAAAAGAGTTTGAAAATACAATAGCATAAGGCCAAAGTTTCTAATTTGCAACAAGGTCTAAGTTTAGAAATCACAAGCAAAGAAGATTTTGAAAGGGGGGAGATTTTGAAATTAAAGAAGTGTGAAGAGATGAAGCGACTAATCCTAAGCAAAAAAAATAAAAGTTAAGAGTTGAAAAGATCTGACCAATGGGATGCAATCCAATAGACAAGAATGTCATATAGAAACCCAAATTTCCCTTAGACTTTATAATCAAGCAATATCAATACACACAATTGCAAGGTGAAGAGCAAGGAATCAAATAAAGATAGCCACATCCAAGCTTAGCAACTCCATGATCTTCTTCATAATCTCCCATGCATCAGATGAAATACTCCTTGAATGGCTCGGAGATAGGCATTAGACACAAGTTCAAAGTAATAACTTCATCAAGACCATGTAGCAGATGAACTAAAAAAGGGGCCTAAATACTTGTATCAGATGAAAGTTTTCTTCACAAGCACTTGGTTTCAGAAAAGTTGGCATTGACCAAGACCTTTTTCATAGGGAACATTGCCTAACTCTAAGTCCAATGTCTCAGATCAAAACCAACATTCCACACAAATATTTTTTAGGGTTTTTTGTTATTATGTACATTAAGGTCAAAAGACCACAAACACAAACAAAATACACAAACAAGTATATACAATCACAATATAATCACAATGTACGACTCAAGTGAGCAAAGTGAAAATGGCATTAAAGTAAACAAATTGAATGGTATGAATAATGGCAAATGAATAAAGACTTGAATTTAAAGTGCAAAATATAAATGACTTGAAATTAAAAGTTAATAAAATGTTAGTTTATTAGAAGTTAGTATTGCTTTTGCTTTTTGTTGTTTAAGTCATTCTTTGGAGAATACTCAACCCACTATTCATAAGCATGAATCCTTGAACCAAGACATCTTCCAAAGGAAGGAAAAAAGGCCAAGTTTCCACACAATACCATGAAAGGAGGGAGACTTACAATCTCACTTACTAGAATGATATGCCTTTTTGTGTCAAAATTTAGCGCTATGTTAAGCAATCGTGATTGGACTTATCTAGAAGTCACAACTATTTGAGGTCGGGCAATAGAAATTTAAATGTTAATGTATGTTAGAGATATGGTATTATTAATCATACTCCTAAAACATACCACACTTAAAAGAAAATGGCAAAAGGGTGGACCTAATCTCATCCATACTTATGTTAATTTTGCAATCAACTAGCCTTAGGATATAGAGATATCATAGGTCAAAGAAATGGATTGGGATAGAATAGGATTGAGATGAATAGGGAGGGGAAATGAAATCAACACAAATTGGTCAAAGGAGGACTTTTATCAAATTAAAATCATTCATTCATTTTGGAAGATGAAATGTACATTTCATCAATCCCCTAAGTCCAATGATTTTAACTTAACAAAGTCAAATCAACATTGACCAAGGCCCAACAACAATAGTAAAACTCAACAAGTCAACACAAATAGCTCAACACAATTTATTTGCAATTAAACAATTAAAAATGCATTAAATTAAATTATGGTTGGTCAAAATCTTAAGACCTCATCAAAACACCAAATAAATGGCCATGACATTTTATCATAGGTCAAACAAGGTCAAAGGACCTTGGAGAAAAAATTTCATTATTTTTGAAAACTTAAAAGTATTTTTAAACAATTAAAAATATGCACAAAAACAATTAAATCATGAAAAATATTAATATTGATCCCAAAAATAATTTTAATTCAAAAAATGAAAGAGGAATTTATTTGAAATTTTTTGGTGAAAGTCCCATATTTTTTGGATCAATATTGAAATTAATATGAATTAATGAAAATAAAGCAATTAAACTAAAAATCAGAAAATGCAAAAATACGTGGACCACTTGATCTCCCTCATTAATTGAGGTGACAAATCTAGTGGATAAGAGCGTGTGTTCCATGTGTTCTCAAGTCAACAACGTTGCACACGTGGCAATCAAAACCAACGCCTAAGATTAAAACAAAATGAATGGATCCTATGGTCTGAGACATACCAACGCACCGCCGGAGCCAGAGCTCCGGTCTTCCTCTCTGGTGGACCTCACCGGACTGGTCCACCTTCAACCATCACCAAAATGAAAAAGGAGGACATGAATTTAAAGTAAAAATGCTCAGGAGCTCGAATCTGGCCTCAATTTCACCTAACTCCAAGTATATTGAAAGATACAGGGAGTTGAATTTTGAGGATCATGATCTGAGTTGCTTCGATTTGACCTCTAAGTAACTCAATCTTGTTGCCTACATTGGTAGGACTTCAGACAACCAAAAAACAACAAGAATTATGGAGAATTGAGTGAGAATTGAAGAGCTGAAAAATTCAGAAATTCACCTTCACTGTAGGTTCAGATGGACACGATCTTACTTTGAATTATGCTTGGCCTTGCTCTAGATACTTGATGGAGTGTAAATGGATCAAGAAAGAAGCAGGACTCTTGGAGATTTGAATCTCAAAACAGTGGAGATTCAAACTCGATTTTCAATGAAAATCCTCAAGGTTATCCTTTGAATGTGAGGGTTTGGGGTTGGAGAGTCAAAGCTGGCGCACCAGGGTCCTCAATTCAGAGTGAAAGAGCTTCTATTTATAGCCAAGACATTGTTATTTTCACACTTGTTTCAAGCTTTTCAAAAATAGTAAAAATACCTTGCATGGATGCATGGGCATATGATAGGCCCATGTAATGATGCATTTAGGTCCAAAATCATGTGCAAGCAATGCTGAAGTCATGTTAACAAGCCATGCATTTGTGTATGGAAAGTGGAAGTTCATATATGCCAAATGGTCATCCAACTTCAAGTCATGCACAAGTCACTCATACTTTGTCTAAATGGGATGAACTTGGACCTTTTGGAAAGGTTAGATCAAGAGGAACAACTTACATATTGAAAACTTTTTCATTTGAAGCTTGGATCATGATAAATTTTGAGGTGGAAATTTGGAAAATCAAACATATCAAAAAAATATTATAAGTACCAAGCCATATGTTCACTTCTTCCACCTTGAGTAACATTTTCTATGGACTTCAAATGAGAAAAGTTCCTTCGTCAAAGTTGTAGCTATCTCGAAGTCCTTCAAATTGGTCATAAATTTGACCTCATTTGGGTTTATCATGAAGGAGTTATGCATTTTAGAAGTTGAGGAAAATCACTTGTTCAATGGTATTGGCCCAAAATGACCTATAATGTCTCCTTATATCACACGTATTTGAAAGTTGAATTTGCTATTCCTTCAAACATAAACGTTGAAGTATACATCTTAAATTTGATTTTTCAACTTGAATAGCTTTCATATCATAAAAATTGAGCAAGTTATGGTCTTGGGAATTTGACCTCCAAATTAGGGTTTAGACAAAATGACCTATAATCTTTCATCATAAAAAATGACTTTCCAAGAAAACCTAGCTCTTGACCTCAACATGAAAGTTGTTTAGAATGTCATTTAGAGTAACTTTGATATTGGAATCATTTTCATATGACAAACATTGTAGGAGATAGGGTCTAGGGAACCCCAGTTTTGACCAGTTGAATTCCTCTAGTTAACCACCATGAACCAACTTGCTAGCTTGATATTCTCTTCAATTTTGGGGCTCATGGTGGATCATATATGCATAAGATGATGAAATGTGAAGTATCCCTTGAAATATTTGACCAATTGGTGAAGAAACTTGTTGAAGAAGTCACATAAGATACCCAAATGAATTAGGGTTTCCAAGGCAAACCAACTCCAAACCCTTGATGATTTCTTGATCAAAATAACATGTGGAAATCATGGCGATTCATATATGATATTTAGAGCCATATTAAACCACTTCTTGATTGAGCTCCTTGCAATGAGGGTCTTAAACCCTATATATGAACTTAATAGAGCATAGGTGAGCATGTGCACTACCTACAAAAGAGTTAAACTATATAATGACATATTATTGGTATTTTTGTTAGTAAATGATAGAAAAAACAAAGTATGATACAATCACATGGTGCTTAGTGATCTCTCCCAATGTAAACCCAATGAATGAGGGGCAAGGAGGATGCCAAGGTGTGATCCCAATGCTAATGCATATGATGAGAATACCATGAGGGATCTTAGGGTCAAAATTGGGGTCTTACAGCTGCCCCTATTTATGGACGTTCTAGATGAGGAGATGAAGGTTAAAATCTTCGCATCGACTCAGTAGAATGGACTTAAATAACAACATATAAAAACAAATTTTTGATCCCTAAGAGACCTCATGATGCATATAATATGAATGTTAAAATAGTCTTTGTGGGCAGAATGTTTCCACAAAGGAAAAGAATCCAAAGAGACTGAAAGTCCGCAGGGGTGTAATGAGTTCCATAGGGAAAACTCATTGGGGGAGATAGAGACTCTGAGAATAAAAAGTTGGGCGTAGGACAGGCTATGACTTAAAATTGCTGGGGGACTCGAGGGATTGCATGAAAATAAATCAATGGAAGGACCCAACCGGGGGGAAGAAAAAACATCTGCCGGGGAAACGGGTAGATCAGACGAAAGCTGAAATACTCGACCTGAGCAGAAAAGGCGATCCCCTGAGGAAATACGCACTCAAACTCAACTGGGGAAGAAATGATCTTCAACATAGGAGGAATAGAAGTATATTATCCATTATCGGTTATCGGGTAAAGGGATAACAAATTCTGACAGGGAGGATATCCGTTGCCGACTAGGGTAAACATATCAAGAATGACCCGCTGAGGGCAAACAGGAGATGCATTCGTTACCAGTTACTGGGTAAGAATGACCTGCTGGAGAAAAACCAAATAAGATTTACAACTACTGGCTACTGTGCATAAGAACACAAAGAAACAGAATATATGTCACTGATTAAAGTGAACATATTAAGGATAGAGTCAAAGGGGAAGAATACCCGTCATCGGTTAGGATGAACATATCAAGGATAGACTCACCTGGGGACATCAGGAAGGATACCCGTCACTGGTTAAGATGAACATATCAAGATAAACTGCCTGAAAGAGTAGGAATTACATCTATCGGATATTGGATAGAACACCAAAAAGAGGATATCCGTCATCGATTAGGATGAACATATCAAGGATATACTCCGAGCGGAGAAATAGGAATTACATCTATCAGTTACTGGATAGAATACCGAAAAGACAATATCCGTCACCGGTTAGGATGAACATATCAAGGATAAACTCTACATAGAAAACAGGATTTACAACTACCGGTTACTGGGCAGAAGACCGTAAAGAGAAGGAATCTTGTCATCGGTTAGGATGAACATATCAAGGATTAACTCTCTAGGAAGCAAAACAGGGATTACAACTACCTTTTTACTGGGTAGAATACCAAAATTAGAATATCCGTCACCGATTAAGATGAACATATCAAGGATAAACTCAAAGCAGGGGAAGAAAATATTTGTCATCGGTTAGGATAAACATATCAAGGATAAACTTCCTGGGGAAACGTAAAAAACGAATCCGCTGGGGAGTAAAGGGTTACTTTTGCCGGGTATTGGGC
Source organism: Lathyrus oleraceus (assembly GCF_024323335.1). Taxonomy (NCBI): domain Eukaryota; kingdom Viridiplantae; phylum Streptophyta; class Magnoliopsida; order Fabales; family Fabaceae; genus Lathyrus; species Lathyrus oleraceus. The sequence continues at coordinate 111,015,124 of NC_066581.1, read as the reverse complement.
AAAAAGTAAAAATCTGCAAAAATTGAGAAGAATATTACCAGTTACTGGGTAATAGACTCTCAAGGGGACCAGAAGCATCTATCTAGGTAAGATCTAGAAAGAAACAGTCAATCAAAGACTCAACCCAATGAGGATATAGCTCTAGGGGAGTGGGTACATCCAGATAATCAACTGGGGAGGAAACTAAAATAACAACCATCCACGAGGAAATAACTCAGTGGGGAATGAGAAAGGTTAAATTCTTTCTGCTTAATGGGCTGACACTCTACAATTGAAAGAGGACAGACAAACCAAACCTGCGTGGGGAAAAGTATACCACCGTAGCAGAGGGTCAGAGAAATAATGAATCACAAAGTGTATTACTAATGCAATAATGAAATAAATATATATGTATATGTATATATGATAATTATGCTAACAAAGCAATCACAAAGGATACAAGTGTCACTAGTCTGGATCATCGATACAATTCTCCGCCAATCCACAAAGGGAGGAAACAACTGCTGGAGAGAATAAGGTGCAAAAGGAATGCACAAGACTCATCCACCTCAAAGGGGTCAACCCAGGCTGGGGAGAGAGGAGAGGATCTGTTGAGGAAACTGCAACGTCAACTCTACGGGGAATTTTAGGTCAACACCATATTAAATGGGAGACAACCCTGCAAGGGACAACTACAACGCTGCTTAGAATCAGGTCTAACAGAGGTTAGGGAAAACTCTGACAACGACTTTCGGGGGAAATAAAATTCTGCCGAACTGTACGAACCGTTGCTAGGACGCGTCTACAACTCACGGGAGGTAAATACAAACTTAGCCGGGGAAACCAACGAAACTCGGTTGCTGAAATGTTGCGGGAATGCTGCTGGGGATGAAATAGGGATCATACCAACCGTTTGGGGAAAAACCAACAATGCTTCGTATTTAGGGCTTACCGCTTTTCAAACCGCTGTTGATATTCCTTAATGATATCGATTGCTCTTTTAAAAGTATTTGCATTTATTATTTAAGAAAACAAGCTTTTTATTTTAAAATTTTAATTTCAAAAATGGTCACAATAAAATTTAATTCTATTTAGCTGAATAAATAAGAGCGGAAATAATTGGATAAAAAATTCAACTTTATTTAATAGAATGGTAGTCTATAAATGACAAGACTCCATAGATCTTTACAAATGTTGAAAAATGGTAATCTACATGGAAAAGGGTTACATTGAATACAATGATCACTAATCCTTCTACCGCCTTCAATATCTGTTGTGTTCTTAGCTTTGGTTGAAGATGAATCAGAACCAAGCATTATGCTCAAGAAAGTCTTCAAGACTGAAGATCAACCAGCTTGCAGTTACTTGCCATGATCCCTATTTTTTGCATAAATTTCCCTAGGGCGGGGTACTCAATCTATCAGGATATATATTCTGTTTTATGTCTCTAATTTTTGCCTGGATCACCCTTTCGGGTTTCAATCCACTGAGACGCTCATTTTTGCCTAAGTCGCCCTTTCGGGTTTTCAACTTAACGAGTTGTTCTTTTCTTTTTAGGTGAAGTATTTCTTGACTGCATCAACATTCATAGGATGAGCGAATTCTTCACCATCCATAGTTGTAAGATTCAAAGCACTGCCTAAAAAATCTCTCTTAACAACATATAGGCCTTCATAATGAGGAATCCATTTGCCCCTAGAATCTGGTTTGAAAGATAGAATCTTCTTGAGCACAAGATCACCTTCTTTGAATACACGAGGTCTGACCTTCTTATTAAAAGCTTTTTTCATTCTCTGCTGGTATAACTGACCATGACACATGGCAGTTAACCTCTTCTCTTCAATTAAATTCAACTGGTCATCCCTGGTTTGACACTATTCAGCCTCAATCAACTTGGCTTCCATCAAGACGCGCAATGATGGGATCTCAACCTCTACTAGGAGCACAACTTCCATGCCATAAACAAGTGAGAAAGGGGTTGCCCCTGTTGAAGTGCGGATGGATGTACAATACCCATGTAAAGCAAATGGGAGCATCTCATGCCAATCCTTCTACGTCACAACCATCTTCTGAATGATCTTCTTGATGTTCTTGTTTGCAGCTTCAACAGCCCCATTCATCTTAAGTCTGTAGGGAGAAGAATTATGATGTGCAATCTTGAAGTCTTCGCAAAGAGCTTCCACCATATTGTTATTCAAGTTCGATCCATTATCAGTAATGATCTTACTTTGCACACCATAACGGCATATAATCTGATTCTTGATAAACCTCATAAAAACATGCTTGGTTACATTCGCATACGATGCCGCTTCAACCCACTTTGTGAAGTAGTCAATAGCCACTAGAATAAAACGATGTCCGTTCAAAGCTTTGGGCTCAATCATGTCAATCATATTGATTCCCCTCATGGAGAAGGGCCATGGGGAGGAAATGACGTTCAACAATGTTGGAGGAACATGAATCTTATCTGCATAGATTTGACACTTGTGGCATTTCTTCACGAACTTGCAACAGTCAGATTCCATTGTCAGCCAATAGTAACATGCCCTCAACATCTTCTTTGCCATAGCATGTCCATTGGAATGAGTACCAAAGGAACCTTCATGGACTTTAGTCATCAATAAGCCTGCTTCGTGTCTATCCACGCATCTGAGTAGAACCATATCTAAGTTTCTCTTGTAAAGCACATCACCATTTAGGTAAAAATTATCGGCTAATCTCCTCAAAGTCTTCTTATCTTTCAAAGATGCCCTTGACGGGTAGATCTGACTTTGGAGGAAACACTTAATATCAAAATACAATGGCTTCTCATCTTTAACATCTTCAATAGCAAACACATGAGCTGGCCTATCAAGACGCGTCACAGTCAAATTGGGAACTTCATTCCAATATTTCACCATAATCATTGAAGCCAACGTTGCAAGAGCATCTGCCATCCGGTTTTCATCTCGAGGGATATGATGAAACTCAACCTTTGTAAAGAAAGTTGAAATCCTCCTCACATAATCTCTATATGGTATCAAACCGGGTTGATTCGTATCCCATTCACCTTTGATTTGATTCACAACCAAAGTTGAATCTCCATAGACGTCTAAATATTTGATTCTGAGATCAATGGCCTCTTCAAGCCCCATAATGCAAGCTTCATACTCAGCCATATTATTCGTACACTTGAAAGTTAATCTAGCTGTAAACGGAAAATGAGTGCCTTGAGGAGTAATAATCACTTCCCCAATGCCATTACCATATTGATTAACAGCTCCATCAAATTCCATGCCCCAACGGGAACCGGGTTTTGGCCCTTCTTCAAGCAATGGTTCATCACAATCTTTTAGCTTCAAGTACAAGATCTCTTCATCAAGAAAATCATATTGCACTCACTGGTAATCTTCAATTGGTTGGTGAGCCAAATGGTCAGCCAAGATACTACCTTTGATTGCTTTCTGAGATCGGTATTCGATATCATACTCTGATAACAACATCTGCCAACGGGCAATCCTCCCAGTTAAAGCAGGCTTCTCAAAAATATACTTGATTGGATCCATTTTGGATATCAACCAAATGGTATGATTCAACATATACTGACGCAGACGCTTAGCAGCCCAAGCCAATGCGCAACAAGTTTTCTCTAGCATAGAATATCGAGTCTCATAATCGATGAACTTCTTACTGAGGTAGTAAATAGCATATTCTTTCTTTCCAGTTCCATCTTGCTGACCAAGGACACAACCCATACTCTCTTCAACCACAGTCAAATACATGATCAAAGGTCTTCCTTCAACAGGTAAAGACAGAATCGGAGGCTCAAACAAATACTCTTTGATACTGTCAAAAGCTTTCTGGAAATCTTCTGTCCAATCACAAGACTGATCTTTCTGAAGAAGCTTGAATATATGCGCACATGTGGCAGTCATATGTGAAATGAATCTTGAAATATAATTCAAGCGGCCGAGAAAACATCTGACTTGCTTCTTAGTTTTGGGCACAGGCATCTCTCATATTGCTTTGACCTTGGCAGGATCAACTTCAATACCCTTCTCACTGATAATAAAGCCCAACAACTTACCAGAACGAACACCAAATGTACACTTATTGGGATTCAAGCGGAGTTTGTACTTCCTCAAACGCTGGAATAGCTTCAACAAATGCTCAACATGTTCTTCTTCATCACTTGATTTATCAATCATATCGTCAACGTAGAATTCAATCTCTTTATGCATCATATCATGAAAAAGAGTGGTCATTGCTCTCTGGTAAGTTGCACCAGCATTCTTTAGACCGAAAGGCATCACTCTATAACAAAATGTTCCCCGGGGTGTAATGAATATGGTCTTCTCCATATCTTTGGATTCCATCTTGATCTGATTATAACCAGAAAACCCGTCCATAAATGAAAAGACTTTGAACTTAGTCGTGTTGTCTACCAACATATGAATGTGTGGCAGAGGAAAACCATCTTTCGGACTAGCTTTATTCAAATCTCTATAATCAATGCACATACGGGCCTTTCCGTCCTTCTTCGGAACAGGCACAATATTGGCCACCCACTGCAGATACTCAGCAGTAACAAGGAAACCAACATCAATCTTCTTCTGCACTTCTTCTTTGATCTTTACTACCATGTCAGGATGAGTTCTTCTCAACTTTTGCTTGACTGGCAAGCATTCTGGCTTCAACGGCAATCTATGCTCCACAATCTCATAATCCAAACCAGGCATGTCTGTAAGACCCCAATTTTTACCCTAATATCCCTCATGCAATTTCATCATATGCATTAGCATTAGGATGATACCTTGGTATCCTCCTCACCCTTCATTCATTGGGTTTATTTTGGGAGAGATCACTAAGCACCATGTGATTGTATCATACTTTTATATTATCATTTTACTAACCAAAATACCAAAAATATGTCTTTGTATTTGCCTAAATTCTTTTGTAGGAAGGGCATGATCACCATTGATCTATCAAGTTCATATTTAGGGTTTGTGACCCTCATGACAAAGAGCACAACCATGAATTGATCCAAGAATGGATATGAGTATCATATATAAGTCCCAATGATTCCTACATGTCATATTGATCAAGTTTTCTTCAAGAGTTTAAGGGTGATTTGCCTTGGAAACCCTAGTTTGATTGGGTATCTTGAGTAACTTCTCTAACAAGCTATCTCACGAATTGATCAATTTTTTCAAGGTACACTTCAAAATTTATCATCTTATGCATCTATGATCTAGCATGATCCAAGAAAGTCAAGAGAATTGTAGGTTAGCAAGTTGGTTGATGGTGGTTGGCTAGATGAATTCATCTAATCAAAATTGGGTCTCCCTAGACCCTATCTCCTACAATTTTCACCATATGAAAATTATTCCAAGAGCAAACTTAGTCTAAATGACATTCCAAACAACTTTCATGTTGAGACCTAGAGATAGTTTTGCTTGGAAAATCATCTTCTATGTTGAAACATTATAGGTCATTTTGTCTAAACCCTAATTTTAAAGTCAACTTCCCAAAGCCATAACTTCCTCAATTATTATGAGATGAAATATTTCCAAATTGCATAATCAAATTCAAGATGTCTACTTCAACTTTGATGTTTGGAGTGGAAGCAAATTCAACTTTTATGAGCATGTGATATGAGGATACATTATAGGTCATTTTTGACTTATACCATTGAACAAGTGATTTTTCCAAACTTCAAAAATGCATAACTCTATCATTATAAATCCAAATGACATGAAATTGGTTACCATTTTGAAGGTCCTTGAAAGAGATACAACTTTGTTGAATACACTTTTCTCATTTGAAGCTCACATAAAAAGTTAAGCAAGGTGGAAAATTGAGATATATGACTTTACACTTAGAAAAATTTTCAACATGTTGAAATTTCCAAACTTCCACCTCAAAATTCACCATGATCCAAGCTCCAAATGAAAAAGTATTGAACATCAAACTTGTTCCTATTGGTTCAAGCTTTCCAGAGAATCCAAGTTCATGCATTTTAGATGAGGTTTCCTAGGGTTGCGCATGGCTTTAACAGAGTTGCATCATTAGAGGAAATCAAATGTACAAACTTCATTTCACATTGCCTTGCCAATCAAGCTTCATTCAGACTTCAACATGATTGATTTTGGACCTTAATGCATTGCCTCATGGGCCTAAACATGCCCATGCACTCGTGCCATTCATATTGCTAAATTTGGACAAAATTTCAAGTGTGCAAATATCACTCCCTCATGCTATAAATACATGATCTTTATGCTCAATTTAAAAAACCCTTGCGCACCAGCTTTTCCCCCCAATTCAAACCCTCTCATTCTAAAGGAAAACTTGTGAATTTTCAATTTGAAAATTGAGTTTGAATCTCAACTGTTGGAGATTCAAAAACTCCAGGATCCAAAGCCTTGCACCCTTTCTAATCACTTCCTGCAAGCTTCTCAAGTGTAATCAAATCGTGTTTGAAGCAAGCAACATCAAGTTCTGCACATCATTGAAGGTAATTTTCAAAAAACTTCATCTCTTCGATTCTCACTCAATTCTCATCAATTCTCTTGGATCTTTGGTTGTCTGAAGTCCTACCAATGTAGGCAAGAATATTGAGTTGCTTAGAGGTTAAATCGAAGCAACTCAGTTGACACACCTCAAAATTCAACTCATCATATCTTTCTATATATGTGGAGTTAGTTAAAATTGAGGTGATATTCGTGATCTACACCATTTTATCTTTCAGATCATGTCCTCTTTTGTCATTTATGATGTGGTGATGACTGAACCAGACCAGCCAGGGTCATCGGAGAAGATGACCGGCCTTTGACTTGATCTTAGACCAATTGGACTTAGAATTTAGGCAACCTCCCTATGCTAAAGGACTTGGCCAATGCCAACTTTTGTGAAACCAAGTCATTTCAATTTGAAACTTCATCCGATACATCATTCAAGATCCCTTTGAGTTCAACTGCAACATGATTATTGTGAAGCTATTAGTTTGTGCATGTGATTTATGGCATTATGGAATTCATCTGCTACATGGGCAAATTTGAAGAAGATCGTGGAGTGGCTAAAAGCTTGGATGTGGCTATCTTTATTTGATGCCTTGCTCTTCAAGTTAATATTGTATGCATTGTTTGTTGCTTAATTCTAATATCCAAGGGAATTTGGGGTTTCTATATGGCATTCTTGCCTATTGGATTGCTACCCATCGGTCAGATCTTATCAACTCTTAACTTTTAATTTTGTGTATAGGATTAGTCTCTTCATCTCCTCCTCATTTCTTTAATTTCAAAATCTCTCTCTCCTTTTAAAAATCTTCTTTGTTTGAACTAGTTTTGTTCTAAATTTTGACCACTTTTCAAACTAGAAACTTTGGCCTTATGCCATTGCATTTTCAAAACTTCTTTTCTTAATCAAACTTTTAAATAGACTTAATTATACTTGACTTAAACTTTCAAAAATCCAAAAAGAACTAACTCATTCAAACAATTTTTAGGCCTTTGTGTCTTTCAAACTTAAATTTTGTTAAAAGCAATGCATCCACTTTGAAATTTGTATCATGAACTACGAGGTTTTGATCCCTCATTTTTATGTTGGTACGTAGGCATAAGTCTGAAGGTCTTGTCAAACACAAAATTATAATTAATGAATTCTTTTCTCATCCCATCACTCTATTTGTTTGTAAACATCATTTTTGTACAAAACACATATGTACACAAAAAAGGGCTCCCTAGGACACTTTGGGCGCTAACACTTTCCCTCTGTGTAACCAACCCCCTTACCTGTAATCTCTGACATTTTATTAGTTTTGATTTGAAAACTTCTTACTTTTGGGTTTAATTCGGACTTTTTCCCTTGGAAATAATAAAAGAGCGGTGGCGACTCTGGTTTTATTGATCTCTAGCTTATCCATAGCTTGATGATCATGAATTTACCGTTATAATGTCTTGATAGGACCAAGAAAACACATCTGAATACTCTCGAAGAAGATCAATCAACCCCTTCTTAACCTCTGGACACAGTCGAGACCCAATTTTGACTTCCTTCACATCATCTTCGGAACCCAAGTTGACTAACTCAATCTGCTCTTCGAATGGCTGAATGGCTTTTTCCTCGTGCTCAAGTAGACGAGACAATTCATCAGATACTTCCTCATCACTTTCTTCCTCGGCCTCAAACGCAGGGAATTCAAAGTTTGGAGAAGGAGTAGGATCATTGTATTCAATGGGTTTAGAAACCAACCTACATAATGATTTGATATTTTGATTTTAGATAAGTGATTTGTGACCAAATATTATGCAGATGGACAATTGTTGTTTATTTATTTATGTTTTTTGTGATTACCATTTTAAGAAAATCAAAAAGTCAAAATAAAACATCATAGATGTGGATGAATAGAATTGCATTTTATTAATGATCAAATTGAAAGATGCAAAACAATGTTCACTTCTCCCTTAGGCATAGAAGAAGGATTTTCAAAAACAATAAAAGCAGTTACTTAGAGCGATGCATAATAAGAGGAACATCAGAGCTTCTTGATATGACAATTTGGAAAGAGTTGACTTGGGGAGTACATTCAATGAAGAACCGGTGTCAACCAGCACATTTGACAACGCATCCTCCTTGTAGTTCATTGATATATGTAGTGCCAGGAAGTAATGTTAGCCACAATATGGTTGAACTGGTCTACTGTTACATCATGTTCCTTATAAGCTTGCTCCAATACCTTTTGTAATGCTTCTCTGTGCACTTCAAAGTTCATGAGCAGAGACAACACTGAAATTTTGGAAGGAGTTTGGAGCAACTTCTCCACCACTATAAACTCACTCTTCTTGATTAAATGGAGTACCTCATCATCATCATTAGGCTTCAAACTCCTGGATTCAGCAGACTGACACTTTAGAGCGCTAACCGGATCAACTGCATGCACTTCAACCTTCTTATTGACATGTTCTACACTCTTCGGGAACACATGCCCAAAAACACGACCACTACGGGTCACCTTCGTTACATTAGCAATGCTCATAATGGAACTGGTCGTAGGCAACAAAACCTCTTGAGCATTCTCCAACATAGTTGCATTATGTTAATATGGAATAGCTCTATCGGATGCGTACGGGACTGGACCCGCTAACCGTATTACCAATGGCGATACCGATCTATTGCTGACATTGTTACTATTGTTGTTGTCAAATTTAATTACCACCCTCTCGGGTGTCTTGAACACAGGAACTATTACATTCACATCGTCACCTAAGTGACGGGACTGAAAAATCTGGATCATACCTTCATCCATCAACCTCTGGATGTCCCTCTTGACAACCACACAACCTCGGGGGTTAACACTTCAAATTGCATAACCGTCATGGTCATGATCACAATCATTCACCATACATATATCTTTGTGCATCGTCACCAATGACCTTCTAATGAAACAGACATCATATACCTTGAACTCTCCAGGACATTCGTCCACCATATTGACAGAAGGATTACCATGAGCGGGTAATGGGTTAGCTTTGACATTAGGCGCATGGTCCTCAAAGGACATCATCCCACTCTTTACCAACTTCTAGACCTCATACTTCAGGGGGTAACAGTTCTCGATATCATGGCCAGAAGCCCCTTGATAAAAGGCACAGTGAAGCTCTGGCTTGTCCACCATGGAAGTGGTTCTGGAATCTGTGGAGGATTTCTTGGTTGTAGAAGGTTCTTGAGAACCAGAGATGGATACAATTTAGCATAAGATATAGGAATCGGGTCGAAAGAGACCTTCTTCCTCTCGAAATTCTGTTGTTATTGTTGATTATTGTTGTTGCTGTTGTTGTTGTTGTAGTTGTTCGTTCTTTGTTGTGGTTGTTGTTGGCATTGTTGTTGAACTGGAACTGATTGATTATTGGAAAATACTGGAATAATAGATGATACTTGATGATGGTGTTGACGGGGTTTCGGACTTCTTCTAACATGAGGTTTCCTCTGCCTCCCAACTGATACTGCATTGGCTTCAGCTTTCTTCATCTTAGCGAAACTGCTACCATACCTCTTGCTCGATGATACCTCTTCATTAGATAAACGTCCCTCACGGACACCCTCTCCTAATCTCATCCCCATATTTACCATTTCGATAAAATCACTGGGGGCACTAGCAATCATTCGCTCATAATAAAATGAGCTCAGGGTCTTGAGAAATATCTTAGTCATCTTCTTTTCTTCCAACGGAGGGTTGATCTGAGCAGCTATCTCTCTCCATCTCTAGGCGTACTCTTTAAATGTCTCTTTGTCCTTCTGAGACATCGACTAGAGATGGTCCCTATCTAGCGCCATATCCGCATTATACTTGTGACTGCGCAAGAGTTATGCTTTAAAGTATCAAGTGTTGATGCGAAAAATTACGTCGATTTCAAATGAACTGTTCATTAAAATTTGAGTCGGGGTGCTGCCCCCTTGACCCCCGTCCGCTGATCGGTCAGCGGAACCACCATCCGCTGACCGGGCAGCGGAACCCTCTTTTGCTGTTGTAAGTGGCTCTGATACCATTGAAGGAGAAGGGCGGTCCAAAACGCAGCGGAATTTAAAAAAAAATTCTCCTTTAGTGATCCTTACGAATGGGCATGATCAGTGATAGAATCGTTACCTCTTGTGATGATTGAAACCTTTGATGATGATCTACGGAGCGATCATGAACTTTGAACGATGACAACGCCTCTACTCAGTCCACACGAACGGATTCCTTCAATCTCAGTGCTAGCTGCTACGAATGAAGGCTTTGAGTGAGAGAGAGAGAGAGAGAGAGAGAGAGAGAGAGAGAGAGAGAGAGAGAGAGAGAGAGAGAGAAACAAAATTGCAACTGCCCCAATGCTTCTGTGCAAGGGTTCTATTTATAGAACCACTTGTGTGGGTTGCAAGCTAAAAAGCCCACTTAAGTGTATGTGGCCCATATCTTATAATATGCCAAAATCACTTAAGCGTGTGGTACCTTACCATATTTCGTATCCTACTTAAGTACATCATACCTTACGATGTCCTACAATTCACTTAAGTGCACCGTACTTTACAGTGTTCCTTAGTTACTCTATCTCTCATCAATTCGTCATTTTGTGTGTGACCCTGTAGGTTTTCGCGACATTGGCAATTATATTAAATCATGTATTTAACATAATAAACAGTGAGCGGTATCTAGCAACACATCACTGCTACCCAAGACACGAAAATGTCATGTGATCTGACAAATCCTTTTGTGATAATACTTATGTGTACAATTACCCTTTTTCCCTTATGTCTATATTGAACACAAGGCATAGACCGTGTCATCCTTGTCCAGTTCAATATTGGGCCCATAGACATTTATCCTGTTACGCAGGATGGGCAAATTTCATCTAGGTCACTCATGTCCCTTAGCATGCTTCGTAGAGTACCCATCAACTGTCTTTATGGTCATCCAGTTATGGACAATGTTTGATCAGCAATAAGGCACTCGACTCTACATCTAGGGTCCATAGTGGTTTCAGGACAAAGGGTGGTATACACCATTATCACCATGAGAATAACTTATGACACTTTGCATAACATTCTATATAGTATTCTCATAGCGGGTCAATCCAGTAAAAATCTTACTCTTAATATTCATACCTATACTTAAGACTTGATAACTCCTTATCCATGATCCATGATATGTGATCATCAGTCTATATACATAATAGTCTTAAAGCTTTAATGTTATCCCACTTCACAATAAGGCTCGACTACGGATACTTTAAGAATAGTGTCCTTATGTTTAATGTGATCTCATGATTAAGTCACACTTGATACATTAAACGGACTAGCTATTCTAGGGACTTTATTAAACAACCATACTAAAGAAAAAACCTTTTATTATTAAGAAATAATTCGATACAAGTACCAAAAGTATTGGCCTCTAGGGCTTACACCAACAATATCCACATTATACTTGTACTGTTTCACAAAGGCCTCGCCCAAATCGTTAAACGTGCGAACACTCGCACTATCCAAACCCATGTACCACCTCAAAGTGACACCAGTTAGACTGTCTTGGAAATAATGAATCAGTAACTGATCATTATCAGTTTGCATCGACATCTTTCTAGCATACATGACGAGATGACTGAGCGGACAAGTATTCCCTTTATACTTTTCAAAGTCATGGACTTTGAACTTCATCGGGATCTTAACATTGGGAACCAAACAAAGTTCTGCAACACCCTTACCAAACAAATCCTTTCCCTTCAAGGTCTTCAACTCCTTTTGCAACTCGAGGAATTGGTTTTTCATTTCATTCATCTTCTCATAGACATCCGGACCCTCAGACGGCTCGGAAGGGTAGATGGTATCTTCAATACGAGGCAGCGTATGAACAATTGGAGGAGGAACAAACATGACCAAGCTAGATGCCGGTATGGAAGCAAAGGTAAGCGCAAAACCCTCAAGCATAAAGTTGGGCGACATTCCCCATGGGAATCCGGTAGGCATAGTGGGAGTGAACTGAGTGGCAGGCATGATTGAAGTAATAATATCTGAAATGGCAGTCCTCTGAGGAGGAGGAGTTGCGGCTGTAGCGGGGTATTCGTTATCATTAGAGATATTGACTAAATCCAAGGTAAATCATACAAGTCGAGTCGCCACCGCACTTCTATTTATCCAAAGGAATGGTTAGAAAGCGAACAAAAACCTAAAAGTTTTAACAAAAACTAGTAAAAGAAACAGAGATCTGGGTAAGGGGGTTGGTTATGCAATGGGAAGGTGTTAGGCACCCAAAACATCCTAGGTACTCCTAGGGAGCCCTTTTCATACTTGTTGTAAAGGTTGTTGTTTTGTGGAAATTTGTTTTGTGCAAACATGACGGAAGAGATGAGAAAATAATATACAAGTTATTTACATTTTGTGTTTGAATGGATGAACGTATTGCCTACGTACCATCTTAAAATAGATTAGGATCAAAACCTCGTAGTTCGGGGTAAAAATTCAAAACGAGTTGGTGAATTGATTGGTCCAAAAGCCTTAAGGTCTTTTGTTATCAAAGGGAGAAAACTCAACCAAACCACAAATCCACCATGTGAGGATAGCTTCAACATGCTAGTGAGGGGTTAACCCTATAATAAGCATGGAAGACTCATTGTCCATTACTAAGGATATAGGTGAGTATTACATCTACCACAAGGATAACTCAAACCTAATAGCTAAAGGTTATGAAAATTTTGATTAAGGAAGTGGCCATTGGAACCACAAAAGGCATTTGAATGGGTTATATTTACCAATTAGAAGTATATACAAAAGTGGTCAAAGTTGACTTAAAGATTCAATTCAAGAATAAGTATTATGAAAAGAAAGTTTGGAAATCAAAAGCATAAGGCTTAGGTTTCTAATATTTGAAAACAATAGTTAAATGTTTGCACAAAAACTTTGGCTTGGGTTAGAGTGGAGAGAAGAAGAATAAGGGCTAAGGTCCTATGTAATGCAAAAAAGGTGAGGGATAAAGAAACAGAACCACAATGGAGTTCCTCTCTTGAGATCATATAGATGATCCAAGTAGCTCCTATCCTTTGGAATAAGCAATCACAATAAAGCATAAGCAATCATCAAACAAGCCTCTTAAGAGATCTTCAATGTGTCTTGTATCTTTCACTTTGGATGAACATAGCAATGGTCCTTCAATTTGAGCTCATGGAATCCCCTAGCACAGAAGCACACATATCAAAAGTTTCATGAAGTAAACCAAGAATGGACAAGAGTGAGTTTAGAGATTTGGTCCCTTTAGTCCATCTTCATCATTAAGGTCCATTTACTCCAATTTTGCATAAGGAAAGTCCTAGAATCTAAGTCCAATTCTCCATTCTTTGCATAGGGAAAGTCCTAGAAACTAAGTCCATTTCTTTGCATTTGGTTCACAACAATGAAAATAAACACAAGCATAATAATATATACACAATTATATGCTCAAATGAGCAAAAGGCAAGTGGCATTAACATAAACATGTGCTCAAATGTGCAAAGAGAAAAGCAAATGGATAATATGTGCAAGAATAGTAAATTGCATAAAAGTAAAGAGCAAAAAGTAAATGTTAGTTGTTAGTGGTTAATAGTTAGTGTGCCATAAGGAAAATTTAGCGCTATGTTAAGCAATCGTAATTGGTATTGCTGCGGATGTGGTTGTTGATTGTTGTTGTGTTGCTGGTATTGTTGATTATCTCTGAATACAGGTGCTATATGAGCCACCTGGTGCTGGTTACTGGCGAGACGCGCAGTCTTCCTCCTTACAGAGGGTCTTCTTGGTTTTACATGGGAAGTCACAGCATGTGCCTCTCCATCTTTCTTCTTTGCAAACGCTCCATAACGTTTGGCAGAAGAACCTTCTTCTCTGGTCAGACGCCCTTCTCTGACCCCTTCTTCTAGACGCATCCCCATATTCACCATCTTGGTGAAGTCAGAAGGAGCGCTAGCAATCATCCGCTCATAATAAAAAGAACTTAAGATCTTCAAAAAGATCTTAGTCATCTCTTTCTCTTCTAGCGGAGGCACGATCTATGCTGCCACCTCTCTTCACCTCTGGGCGTACTCTTTGAATGTTTCTTTGTCCTTCTGGGACATGGCCCTCAGTTGATCCCTATCGGGAGCCATATCCATGTTGTACTTGTATTGCTTGACGAAGGCCTCGCCAAGGTCGTTGAAGGACCGGATGTTCGCACTGTCTAAACCCATATACCATCTCAGGGCGGCACCGGACAGACTGTCCTGAAAGTAGTGGATGAGTAGTTGGTCATTATCGGTTTGAGTTGACATCTTCCTGGCATACATGACCAGGTGGCTGAGAGGACAAGTATTTCCCTTGTATTTCTCAAAGTCAGGTACCTTGAATTTTACAGGGATCTTTACGTTGGGAACCAAGCAGAGATCGGCAGCAGACTTGCCGAAAAGATCCTTTCCTCGAAGAGTCTTCAATTCCTTGCGAAGCTCAAAAAATTGATCATTCATAGCATCCATCTTCTCATAGACATCTGGACCCTCAGACGGTTCAGAATGATAGATGGTGTCGTCTACTCTGGGCAAAATATGCACGACAGGTGGAGGAACAGCAAGGACCGGGCTAGATGCCGGCATAGAAGCAAAGGTAGGAGCAGGATCCTCAGGCATGAAATTGGGAGGCATTCCCCACGGGAACCTGGCTGGCATGGATGCTGAAGCAAAGTGTGCACTGGCTGCAGGCACAGTCGAGGAGATAATCTCAGAGATGATTGTCCTCTGGGGAGGAGTTGAAGGTGTCGGAGAAGACTGGCTCTAGGCAGCCAAGAACGATTCCATCAGGGCACTTAATCTGGCCACTTCCTCTTTCAGCTCACGGTTCTCTTGTTCCAAATGATCCATCAGTCTTGAAATGTTGGCTCTGGTGTAGTACCGGTGAGTCAGCTTGTCTTTGAAATAAATGAAGAACACAGAGTTAGACCACAGGACAAGAATCCGGGAACAAAACCTGCTTATGCACATGATGCATGCAATGCTCGTGCATATGATTTTTCTTTTATTTTCAAAGGAACTTTTAGGGTTCTATTTGCAAATTTTGGAAATATTAAACATTTATCACATATGGAAATATCTCATCAAATAGTATCGGGGAAAAGAAGTACAACATTTTCAATCATATACAAGAGAAAAGGAAAATAATCATCCTATGGATCCCTAGAAACAATCGTCCAAAGCTCGGGACACAGGAAGATAGGATGCACGAAGCCTCTTCAACTCTCTCTCGTAGGTTGCCTCCATATCTGCCTTCTCTTTGGCGAGTCGGTCGTACTTCCTTTTCCAAAACATGGAAGACTAAGGAAGTAGAGAAGTCCATGCATCATCAGGATCATCAATAACCTGATGCTCGAGAAACTCTATCAAAGCATCTTTCTCCTTAATCTGCTAAAGCAACTCTACTCGTTCACGGATCCAGGCACGTGAACGGTCTTCGTCTCTCAACTCCTCTACCCCTTGATTAGGGAGGGTTGAAGGCCCAGCCATAATCATAGGTGTAGGTCTTGGATATTCGTAAGGCATAAGATACTCAGACGCTCTCTTCCTAACCCAAGCAGTGTAAGGCTCCATAGCAACACAATTCTGAGGACCTAACTCCTTCCTTCCTTTCCTATGAATCTTGCGCCATGCGCGGACCATCCTAGCTTTCAAACCTTGGGGATCTTTACCCTCCTGAAAGAACACAACCTCTAACAGAACGTTATTGGGTTTATCCTTTAGGGGGAACCCAAGCTGACGACGTGCCAAAACGGGGTTGTAGTTAATCCCACCACACGTACCAAGAAGAGGCACATTGGAGAATTCACCACAAGAGTCAATAATCTGCACATCATCATACACACGGTTGTACCAGGAGATATCATCATTAGTGAGAGACATAAGTCTTGTGGACCACCGTAGACATCCCTTGTTCTCCTTGAAAGCGACCGTCTGAGGTAAGTGAGAAATAAACCACTTATAGAACAGAGGCAAGCAACCCACAATGGCGTCACCACCCTTTGCATTCCTCGTATGCAAAGAAAAGTAAGTGTCACCCAACAAAGTCGGAACGGGATTAAGAGTAGAGAAGATCCTAATAGCGTTCACATCCACAAACTTGTCGATGTTGGGGAATAACACTAACCCATAGATGAGAAGTCCAAATATGGCTTCAAAGGCATCCTCACTCATGGCCTTCCCATATATAGTAGCTTGAGCAATGAGGAACTCAAAAGGGAGACCTTTGTAAGGGCAAACTATCATACAACATACGATCATAGGTTTTGATGATGACAAATGACCACCATGGATGAATCGGCATTGTCGATTCCACCTCTACAAACCAAATGCAATATATCACCTATCATATCCTTTTCTATGCTCATCTAAACTGTTATATTTCATACAACATATGTGGATAAAATATGGTCATGACAAAATGCATGAAAACCACAAAAATATGAATTTTTGCAGATTTGCAGGGTTTGAGTCGACCACAGGGTCGGCGCATAACATAGTGCATTTCCCACAGGTCAGCGCATAACATAGCGCATTTCCCACGGGTCAACGCACAAAAGGCTTGAGTCGACCGCAGGGGTCAGCGCATGAACCACGGGTCAGCCAACGCCGACCTATGGTCGACGCATACTGTTGTGCTTTTTAGTCTGTCCAAAACTGCAGGCCATGAGTCGACGCATAGACCTGCTATGGTCGACCGTTCGTGCGCAAATTCAGTTTTTAAGTATTTCCCACTCTGTTTGAAAAGCTGTTAAGTGGGTTGGTTTGTTTGTTACTATAAATAGAAGTTTTGTTACTTGTATCAACTAACATTTGTCAAATTGATTCAAGTGTTCAAAGAACAAGAAAAAGTGAAATAGGTGTCCAAGATTCATCATCTTCATCTTCAACATCTCACAACACATCAACTACACACAACCATTTTTGAAGTGCTTTGTGATTGGTTAAAGGTGATAACGTTCAAAGCCGAGATTGGGGAATCCGGTTCGGGTTGAAGCTTGCGACAGGTTTTTTCTTGAATAAAACCTTTAGGGTTTTGTCCTCCAAGACTGGTTTGTCTTTGGGGGTTTTTGGACGATTTCTTCATCAATTTTCAGCTGAGCGAAGGTGATTGAGAAGAGGAAGTCTTCATCAATCTAGTAGCGGATTCAGTGATATTTAAGGGAAGATTTCGGGTTCGATTTGTTCTAGTTGAGATCAGCCGGGCCGAGGGTTTGAAGAACTGAGGGTTATTCAACAAAGGGGCTGGAATCGGAGGTCTATCAACAACAATCGAAGGACTTGATTCACCTTGAATTAAGGAACAAGGAGTGAAAGCAACATTCAACGTCTTGAGAATTCTGTTATATATTTGCTTTGCAATCCTTGTATAAACGGTTATACTCAACAAGTGATATCTATTAAATCATATCAATTCTAGTTTTAGAATTGAGGGCAGACGTACCCCGAAGCGAGGACGACGGGGGAACTGCCTCATCAAATCTTTGTCTTCTCTATTTTTCAGCATATGTGTTTTGGCTTAAAAATAAGTGATTTTTGTATAAGCACTTTTATCAAACCTTGATATTGATTGAGTAAGAAGTTAAAACTTTGTTTTTTGAATCCAAAGTACAATAAAATATTGTACTAGACTGATTGAAATCACTTACTCAATATAAATATCACTTGGAGTGTTTTTGCACACCAAGTGTTTGATAATTTGCCTAAACCAAAATTATCTTAGTTGTGTATCTAGTTTGGTTTGCTCTTTGAATCATTGCAACTAGGAATCCTAGTAAGTGAAACAAATCATTGATAGTGTGACTAGTGTAGTGATTCTTATTCCACATTATCACTAATCCATAGGCTAGACGCATATCCGGTTTTCCAATAACAGTTCGTTTTAGACTATATTTTCCTCGGCCGCTTCCGCACTTAAAACAAATTTTCAAAACCAATTTTTAAATTGGTAGCGCCGACTCAATTTTTAATTGCGATCTATTCCCCCCTTCTAGATCCGTGCCATAGTCTAACAAGTGGTATCAGAGTCTGGTTCACTCCGTGCTTCAAAATATAACTTTGATAGAAAATGGCTAACGAACCTAAAGGGGCTTATAATAGAGCTCCCGTTTTCAATGGTGAAAATTATAGTTATTGGAAAGACTGTATGCGGGTGCACATAAATTCCATAGATAGAAAAATATGGAACGTTATTCTCAATGGTCCAATTGAAATAACCATGACCAATGAAGATAATGAATTAGTGCCAAAGCCCGAAGCACAATGGACTGATGATGAAGAAAGAAAATCCAATTATGATTGGAAAGCCAAAAATATCTTAATCTCCTCATTAGGTGTAGATGAATACTATCGTGTATCCCATTGTCCTACTGCTAAGGCCATGTGGGATTCACTACAAATTGCCCATGAGGGGACGAACGATGTTAAGTTGGCAAGAATCAACACACTAACATAAGAGTTTGATCTTTTTTTCATGGAGCAAGGGGAAACCATTGCTGACATGCAAAAGAGATTTACTTATCTCATCAATCGATTACATTCACTAGGTAGGCCGGTTTCCAATGATGTTGCTACTAATAAGATCTTGAGATGTCTCAACAGGGAATGGCAGCCGAAAGTGACCGCCATCAAAGAAGCAAATGACCTTACCATATTAGACTTGACAACATTATTTGGCAAACTACAAGAGCACGAACAAGTACTCTTGAGCCTAGAACAACACGAAAAGAAAGAAAAGAAGGAAAAAACAAAGGTGAGTGAAAAGAAATCAATAGCTCTTAAGACTTCCTCCTCGAAGTTTCAAGCAAAAGAGCAAAGTGATTATTCCTCGAGCGACGAAGAAGAAGAGGACAAAAGTGAAGATATGGGGTTGTTCGTTAAACGTTACAATCGTTACGTGAGAAAGAACGGCATCCAACATTCCGAGAAGAACTTGGTAAACTTCCGGAAACAATCGAGGTACTCTAAAGATGATGACCTAAAAGGCAAAAAGACTAGAGGGTCGTGCTACACTTGTGGGAAGCCCGGTCATTACAAACCGGACTGTCCGATGAACAAGAAGACAAAGGAAAAGGAATCATACAAATCACACAAGAAATCATCAAAGCCAAGGAGAGCATACATAGCTTGGGAAAGCGATAGCGACTCCTCCGATGATGAAAGTTCTAGTGATGAAGATGAAGCTGCAAACCTATGCCTCTCCGCTCATCAAAAGAACAAAAAGAAACAGGTACGACATGCTAAATATGAAAAATCCTCTAGTATGTCTCATCATGAATTAAAAGCTGCATTTGATACTTTACACTGTGAAGCTAAAGAGGCCTTTAAAAGGCTTGCCTCAAATAACCAAATTTTTACCCATTTGGAACAAAAAATTCGAGAATCCGAAAGGAAACTTGAGGCACTCAAAGCTTCTATTATAGAAAGCACAAAAGCAGGTTGTGAGGACCTTAGAAATAGGATAATAAACTTTGGGTGTGATACTTGTTATATTTGGCAAGGTGAAGTAAGAAACCTAAAGGCCAAACTTGACAAGGCTCTTGAGCCCAAGATTACCTTTGCAATCGAGAAATCAAACTTTCGAAAAAGTATGGTTAATCCATATCAAAAATATAAATATGTTATAAAAGATGAAGATAGCAAAGGCAATCAAAATGTTAATTTCTCTTGTCTTTATTGTTGCAAAAAAGGCCACTCCATTGCTAAATGCAGGTTTAGGAGATTCTTAGTTCCTAAAGGCATTTATCAATGGCTGCCCAAATGCAACCATTTCGTTACTCACCATTCAGGACCCAATAAGCCATTGGGTACCTTCTCGTGTTAGTTGCATTTCCATAGGTACAATGCCTCGACATCACCGAGAGAAGATGGATTCTCGATAGTGGATGCTCAAGGCACATGTCAGGAGACATATCACTCTTCACTGACTTCGTGGCTAAGAAGAAAGGATATGTAACCTATGGTGACAACAACCGTGGAGCAATACTAGGTAAAGGTAGTGTAGGTAACCCTTCTTCCACTACTATTTCTGATGTATTGCTTGTCGAAGATCTTAAGCACAATCTACTTAGCATCAGTCAATTATGTGACAAAGGATACAATGTATCGTTTTCAAAAGATTGTTGCAAAATTGTACATAATGATGATAAGAAGAGTATGTTTAATGGCCTGCGAGTGAATAATATCTATATGTTAGACTTGAACGAAGTATCGTTAACAAGTGACAAATTCCTTGTAACAATGAGTGAAGATTCATGGTTATGGCATAGGCGTTTAGCACATGTTAATTTTGACTTACTAAATAAAGTAGTCTCAAAAGATCTAGTCCTAGGTCTCCCCAAAATAAAGTTCACCAAGGATCACCTTTGTGATGCTTGTCAAAAAGGGAAGCAAACGAGGATCTCTTTTAAATCCAAAAATATCGTTTCAACAACGAGACCTCTCGAACTTCTTCATATGGACTTATTTGGGCCGTCTAGGATTAAAAGTCTATGAGGAAATTATTACGGTTTCGTAATAGTGGACGATTTTTCTAGATTTTGTTGGACTGTCTTTTTAGTAAGCAAGAGCGATACATTCGCCGCCTTTGAAAGGTTTGCTAAGCTTTCCCAAAATAAATTAAATACAAACATTGTTTCAATTAGGAGCGAACATGGGGGTGAGTTCGAAAACCATTTATTTGAAGAGTATTGCGGTAACCATGGTATCGATCATAACTTCTCCGCTCCACGTACTCCTCAACAAAATGGGGTTGTGGAGCGTAAAAATCGAATTTTAGAAGAATTGGGAAGAACAATGATTAACGAAAGTGGTTTACCGAAATATGTTTGGGCCGACGCCATTAGTACGGCGTGTTATGTTTTGAATAGGGTGCTCATTCGCCCCATTCTAAATAAAACACCGTATGAGCTTTTAAAAGGGCGAAAGCCAAATGGTTCTCACTTACATGTTTTCGGTTGCAAATGTTTTGTATTAAATAATGGAAAGGAAAACTTGGGCAAATTCGATTCCAAGGCCGACGAAGGTATATTCCTCGGATACTCTCAATCGAGTAAAGCATATAGAATATATAATAAACGATTACTTGCTGTGGAAGAGTCTGTACATGTTAGTTTTGATGAATCCTATCCGAGAAACGTCAGAAAGGGTAGTGTTGTTCATGGTGCAGGTATATCTACTGAAGACATACTCAAGGGTGGCGAGCCGGGGATTGATCAACCCGACAAAGTCAAAGTTGAGGAGGATATAGACGTACACCATGAGGAAACCGAGGTAGCTAATCCGCCTTCAAACGATGATCTTCCTCAAGCTTGGAAGTCTCCCAAAGACCATCCAATTGACAACATTCTCGGAGATATCTCAAAGGGTGTTACAACTCGATCGAAGCTAAGTAATTTCTGTTATCACTTCGCTTTCGTTTCACAAATTGAACCTAAAAACCCTAAAGAAGCCCTACTCGATGAACACTAGTTTTTGTCAATGCAGGAGGAACTAAATCAGTTCACTAGAAATGAGGCTTGGGACCTTGTCCCTCCTCCGCGAGGTCATCGAGTAATCGGCACCCGATGGGTGTTTAGGAATAAGTTGGACGAAAACGGGGTAATAACCTGTAACAAGGCGCGTTTAGTAGCGCAAGGGTATAACCAAGAGGAAGGCATCGACTATGAGGAAACTTATGTGCCGGTTTCCCGACTCGAGGCTATACGCCTTCTCCTTGCCTTCGCTTGTGCGAAAGACTTTAAACTATTCCAAATGGATGTTAAGAGTGTGTTCCTTAACGGTTGCATAAATGAAGAGGTCTACGTCGCACAACCTCCGGGTTTTGAATCTCATGAGTTTCCCGATCATGTTTGCAAACTAAAAAGGGCTTTATATGGTCTCAAACAAGCTCCTAGAGCTTGGTATGGGAGACTAAGTAAATTTTTACTTGATCAAGGTTACTCAAGAGGAAAGGTTGACACAACCCTCTTTATTAAACGTCAAGGAAAGCACTTGATATTAGTACAAATTTATGTTGACGATATTATATTTGGGTCTACCAACATGAATCTCGTGAGAGAGTTTTCGGATCTTATGCAGGGTGAATTCGAGATGAGAATGATGGGGGAGCTCACATACTTTCTCGGTTTGCAAATTAAACAACTCAAAGAAGGAACATTCGTGAGTCAAACAAAGTATTGTTTGGACCTTATCAAGAGATTTGACATGGCAAAAGCCAAGGCCATTGACACCCCCATGCCAACATGTACAAACTTGAATAAATATGAAAACGGTAAGGACGTCGAGGTAAAAAGGTATAGAGGTATGATTGGATCACTTCTCTATCTTACTGCTTATCGTCCCGACATTATGTTTAGCGTGTGTATGTGCGCAAGATATCAATCATGTCCCAAGGAATCCCATCTAAAAGCTGTCAAACGAATATTTCGATACCTATCCGGTACTCCGAAGTATGGACTATGGTATTCCAAAGGTAATGATTGCTCATTGGTAGGTTTCTCCGATTCCGATTTTGCCGGTTGCAAATCGGATAGGAAAAGCACTAGTGGCACTTGTCACTTATTTTCAAATTCCTTGGTCAGTTGGCATAGCAAGAAACAAGTTTCAGTTGCTCTGTCAACCGCCGAAGCGGAATACGTTGCCGATGGTAGTTGTTGTGCTCAAATCCTATGGATTAAGCAACAACTATTGGATTTTAACCTCAAACTCGAACGTATTCCCATTTTCTGTGACAATACAAGTGCCATTAATCTTACCAAAAATCCTGTGTTGCATTCTCGCACCAAACATATCGAAATTCGACACCACTTTCTTCGGGATCATGTAGAGAAAGGTGATGTCGTATTCGAACATCTTAATACTGAAAATCAACTAGCGGACATTTTCACAAAGCCGCTAGCTACTGAGCCTTTCTTTCATATTCGCCGAGAACTTGGTATTCTCAACATTTCGGAACGGGCGTCATAAATTGCCTGCTTTATCTTATTTCATTTAAAACTATAGTCTTGTACTTCTACCAAGTTGACGTTGTTGCAAGCACAAGTATATTGTTCATCAAGTTATTCCGGCATCGAGGTGATATTGTTCCTTTACCCTTCTCTCTCTCCCAACCTTCATGACCAAATAGTTGTATTACATGATAATATTGTATATATATATATGTCTTGTTTCGTATACCATATCTATTTGGATGTTTATTGTTGTGTGGCATTCTATTTATGCATCAAACATGTGAGCATATGTGCATAACAGTGAAAAACTGCAAAATTTGCCTGTATGAGTCGACCATAACAGGGCAATGGTCGACACACATCTTATAAATTTTCTCCTTTTCAAAATTCAAACAGTATGCGTCGACGCATGCAGAGGGTATGGTCGACGCATCGCACGAAAACTCAATTTTTCTCTGCAGAAAACATTCAAACTTCCCATGCATTTACATTTCAAATTTGAATTAATTGTGCATTCAACCCACTACATTGTGAGTTGCATCTACCTAGTGCCTATTGTCTCTTGGCCTCTCCTCTTCCCAAAACCCTAAATCCTCATCTATAAAAAGGGAAAACCTCCTTTCTTGCAAATCACTCTCAAAATCTCTACTCTCACAAAAAGCTTCAGAATCATTACCCATGGCTTCCTCATCTCGCAAACCTACCGGTAAAAGATCAAGGGAATCATCCTCTGCCTCCTTACCCATTACTGCTGTATCATTAGTTCCACCAGCTCTTGTCGACACCTTCAACAAAGACATTGGTAAAAGAGGAGTTGTGAGGCAACATGCCTTCTACAAACTCACCGCAGAACGCATGCATCTCGTAGAAATCATGTCTCTGCTATAGTATCACGGCATTGTTAAATTCCTGGAATGCAATGCCAAATATAGCGAAGACCTGGTCTGTGTGTTCTATGCCTGCCTTCATGACAAATTTCGTGGGCAAAAGTTTCACTCCAGGATCGGCACAAGAAAGGTATCGTTTAAGTCTAATGTTTGGAACAAATATTTTGATATGACATTGGCTGCTGATGAAAATCCTCTTGCTGAGGTAACTGACTCTCACCCAATAGAAGGATATGAGTTTAAGAGCGCTTTGAACGTTATGCTGAAACGACCCTACCCGGACCACATTGTGAATAGTGATGCGTTCCCACGAACTGTCACTGCCGGTAAGCTGAAAACAGGTGAGCGCATTCTCCAGTGGATTGTGTCACGCATCCTGCCGGAAATAGTATCGGGGAAAAGAAGTACATCATTGTCAATCATATACAAGAGAAAAGGAAAATAATCATCCTATGGATCCCTAGAAACAATCGTCCAAATCTCGGGACACAGGAAGATAGGATGCACGAAGCCTCTTCACCTCTCTCTTGTAGGCTGCCTCCATATCTGCCTTCTCTTTGGCGAGTCGGTCGTACTTCCTTTTCTAAAACTTGGAAGACTAAGGAAGTAGAGAAGTACATGCATCATCAGGATCATCAATAACCTGATGCTCGAGAAACTCTATCAAAGCATCTTTCTCCTTAATCTGCTGAAGCAACTCTACTCGTTCACGGATCAAGGCACGTGAACGGCCTTCGTCTCTCAACTCCTCTACCCCTTGATTAGGGAGGGTTGAAGGCCCAACCATAATCATAGGTGTATGTCTTGGATATTCGTCTGGCATAAGATACTCAGACGCTCTCTTCCTAACCCAAGCAGTGTAAGGCTCCATAGCAACACAATTCTTAGGATCCAACTCCTTCCTTCCTTTCCTATGAATCTTGCGCCAAGCGCGGACCATCCTAGCTTTCAAACCTTGGGGATCTTTACCCTCCTGAAAGAACACAACCTCTAACAGAACGTTATTGGGTTTATCCTTTAGGGGGAACCCAAGCTGACGACGTGCCAAAACGGGGTTGTAGTTAATCCCACCACACGTACCAAGAAGAGGCACATTGGAGAATTCACCACAAGAGTCAATAATCTGCACACCATCATACACACGGTTGTACCAGGAGATATCATCATTAGTGAGAGACATAAGTCTCGTGGACCACCGTAGACATCCCTTGTTCTCCTTGAAAGCGACCGTTTGAGGTAAGTGAGAAATAAACCACTTATACAACAGAGGCAAGCAACACACAATAGCGCCACCACCCTTTGCATTCCTCGTATGCAAAGAAAAGTAAGTGTCACTCAACAAAGTCGGAACGGGATTAAGAGTAGAGAAGATCCTAATAGCGTTCACATCCACAAACTTGTCGATGTTGGGGAATAACACTAACCCATAGATGAGAAGTACAAATATGGCTTCAAAGGCATCCTCACTCATGGCCTTCCCATATATAGTAGCTTGAGCAATGAGGAACTCAAAAGGGAAACCTTTGTAAGGGCAAACTGTCATACAACATACGATCATAGGTTTCGATGATGACAAATGACCACCATGGATGAATCGGCATTGTCGATTCCACCTCTACAAAACAAATGCAACATATCACCTATCATATCCTTTTCTATGCTCATCTAAACTGTTATATTTCATACAACATATGTGGATAAAATGTGGTCATGACAAAATGCATGAAAACCACAAAAATATGAATTTTTGCAGATTTGCAGGGTTTGAGTCGACCACAGGGTCGGCGCATAACATAGTGCATTTCCCACGGGTCAGCGCATAACATAGCGCATTCCCCACGGGTCAGCGCACAAAAGGCTTGAGGCGACCGTAGGGGTCAGCGCATGAACCACGGGTCAGCGCACGCCGACCTATGGTCGACGCATACTGTTTTGCTTTTCACACTGTCCAAAACTGCAGGCCATGAGTCGACGCATAGACCTGCTATGGTCGACCGTTCGTGCGCAAATTCAGTTTTTAAGTATTTCTCACTCTGTTTGAAAAGCTGTTAAGTGGGTTGGTTGGTTTGTTACTATAAATAGAAGTTTTGTTACTTGTATCAACTAACATTTGTCAAATTGATTCAAGTGTTCAAAGAACAAGAAAAAGTGAAATAGGTGTCCAAGATTCATCATCTTCATCTTCAACATCTCACAACATATCAATTACACACAACCATTTTTGAAGTGCTTTGTGATTGGTTAAAGGTGATAACGTTCGAAGACGAGATTGGGGAATCCGGCTCGGGTTGAAGCTTGCGACAGGTTTTTTCTTGAATAAAACCTTTAGGGTTTTGTCCTCCAAGACTGGTTTGTCTTTGGGGGTTTTTGGACGATTTCTTCATCAATTTTCAGTTGAGCGAAGGTGATTGAGAAGAGGAAGTCTTCATCAATCTAGTAGCGGATTCAGTGATATTGAAGGGAAGATTTCGGGTTCGATTTGTTGTAGTTGAGATCAGCCGGGCCGAGGGTTTGAAGAACTGAGGGTTATTCAACAAAGGGGCTGGAATCGGAGGTCTATCAACAACAATCGAAGGACTTGATTCACCTTGAATCAAGGAACAAGGAGTGAAAGCAACATTCAACGTCTTGAGAATTCTGTTGTATATTTGCTTTGCAATCCTTGTATAAACGGTTATACTCAACAGGTGATATCTATTAAATCATCTCAATTCTAGTTTTAGAATTGAGGGCAGACGTACCCCGAAGCGAGGACGACGGGGGAACTGCCTCATCAAATCTTTGTCTTCTCTATTTTTCAGCATATGTGTTTTGGCTTAAAAATAAGTGATTTTTGTATAAGCACTTTTATCAAACCTTGATATTGATTGAGTAAGAAGTTAAAACTCTGTTTTTTGAATCCAAAGTACAATAAAATATTGTACTAGACTGATTGAAATCACTTACTCAATATAAATATCACTTGGAGTGTTTTTGCACACCAAGTGTTTGATAATTTGCCTAAACCAAAATTATCTTAGTTGTGTATCTAGTTTGGTTTGCTCTTTGAATCATTGGAACTAGGAATCCTAGTAAGTGAAACAAATCATTGATAGTGTGACTAGTGTAGTGATTCTTATTCCACATTATCACTAATCCATAGGCTAGACGCATATCCGGTTTTCCAATAACAGTTCGTTTTAGAATATATTTTCCTCGGCCGCTTCCGCACTTAAAACAAATTTTCAAAACCAATTTTTAAATTGGTAGCTCCGACTCAATTTTTAATTGGGATCTATTCAACCCCCCCCCCCTATCGCAACGCAAAAAACAACCGGCGGGAAAAGCCAAAACAAACAGAGCCGCCACCGTGCGTTATTTATCCCAAAGGAGGGAAAGGAAACGCTCGAAGTAAACCTGGAAAGGAATGGTCTTACGACCGGAGATTGCTAGGATCGGGAGTCGGTTACGCAAGGGGAAGGTATTAGCACCCCTCACGTCCGTCGTACTCGACGGGATCCACGCTCAAAAATAATAGAATAAGGTTGCTAAATAACTGCTCAAAGAATGCACACACACTGGATAAAACACATATGGAAGAAGAGGGGAACGGGCTCGCTAGGATATCGCATCCTATGCCTACGTATCTCATCTGGAATGAGAATCAGAGCTGTCGTAGTTCGGATAACGCACGCCGAAACAAAACACACGCAAAGACGTTGAGACGTCAAAAGAAACACACAAACGGAAACGGAATGCCAATCGCTGGTCTTACATCCAACTCCAAACAAAAGAAACAGGAAACAGATAGCCAATCAATGGTCTTACATCTGACTCCACAAACAAACAACAACAGCAGGAAACGGAATGCCAATCGCTGGTCTTACATCCAACTCCGAACAAACAAACGCAAATAGGAAACGGAATACCAATGGCTGGTCTTACATCCGACTCCCAAACACACGCAAAAAGGCTATCAAACAGACAAGCTAACAGGGAGTCTGGCACTCGAGCCTAATAGCTGTCAAGCAAACACCAAGAAGACACTGAGACGTCAGAAGAAACAAAGAAGTTGAACACACAGACTAAAAGGGAGTCGGGAACTCGGACCTAATAGCTGTCAAGCAAAACACGCACAAAAAGAAAAAGGGCGCCCGGAGAGATCTCGCACGATCTCCTGCCTACGTACCTCATCTGGTATGAGGATCAGGGCGACGTAGTTCCCCTTAACAGGGGAGAAACTTCCTCCTAACCAGAGACCGAGGGAATAACGAACTAAAAGGGAGGCTAACTCGAGCCTAATAGTTGTCATACAATCCATAATAGCCCTAGGTTGAGGTATCTAATCAAGAGTTTGACTCACACATGAAGTGAGTCAACTCAAGTCCTAATTCTACATACGTTCAACTTCCTCGAAAGTTAAACGTACGATTCCTACAGAAAAGGAGGTGAGAAGCAGAAGCAGATAAACATCAAAAGCAAACACCACACGCTATATGCAAACAAGCGGCTCATACAAGGCTGGGCTTTAGTCAAGGGGTTATATCGACCTTGACAAACAAGCCAAATACTGGATAGGGTGTCTGAGGCTCTTAACCACTGACATTGACTGTCAGGGTGAGCAAATGAAAGGTAATGAGGGTAAGACCTCATAGCTCTTAACCCGGCCTGGGTGAGCTTTAATCAAAGAAGGTGTGGGGGTCCAGAATGAGGGACCCTATTCCACATGACTGGCACAACAAGATTTTGGGTGTTTATTCAAATTGCATCAGCACGTAGTGCGAGCAAAATGAAAGACTCAACTGAATAGCAGGGGATGAATTACACATCCCTTCTATCTGCCAATGCCTCTTCACTTAGGAGGCCTTTACATGTACATGGCACAAATATAAACAATAAAAAACATGGCCTCTTAAGGAGGGCTTCAGACAGGTGCCTGCCAAAGATAGCAGGTCTTCCAGACTACATGGAGGATAGAATGGTTACCTAGGTGGTATGCCAACAATAAGCAAAGCAAAGCAACTCAAGCAATGAGTTAAAGCTACTAAAGTACCTGTAAGAAAATCAAACAAGTCAATATTCACATTCAGACAAACCAAACAGACAGTCAACAGTGAGACAACCAATATACACAATGCAAGTCAACAACTCAAGTGAGCTCATCACCAAGGATCCTACAACACAAGAAAGGTTAGTGGACAAAGAATTTTGCATCTCAATTCATAAGATCAACATCAACCATCAAGACTAGAAGCTTGAACCTGAAATGCAAAACTCAAAAGATAAGTACAAACCACTAGCACCAAGGCTAGGGTCAAAGACAAAGCAAAAAAGTCAAAACAGCAACCAATATTCAACATGAAGCTCATTTAAACAAGTGAGAACATGTCCTAAAAAGGACCAAGTTTAAAACATCAAGTAAAGTCATTACATGAGCAAGATATGGCAAAGGCAATTACAAAGCTCACAATTGGTCATCAAGAATGAAAATTCCATATTAAAACAGAAATGAATCAAACAATTCTGGAAATTTTTATGTGCTATCAACAGGTTAAACACAATCATCATGCCAAAAATTGTAATCAACAGAGCTCAATTGATATGGCAATGAAAATGCACAAGTATGACATCAAATTGTGTGACACACATTGTCACACCATACAATCATGTGTCTAAAACAGAGATGAAAAATGCTAAAAATACACAATCAAGCCTCAAAAATCATGCAACATGTTAGGAATCAGCATACCAAGTTTCAAATCAATTGGCCAATGTATGAGCATTTCACAATAGAGTGAATGAAGCATGTCACATTTGCATAAAGGACATTCAAATGAACAAATAGCAAAAGATTGGAAGAGATTTGGATTAATTTTCAATTTGTTATGAATTTTACAAGTTGCATGAAAATATTATGAATAATGAAATAATGCACATGATAATTGGAGGGAAATAGAAAAGGTGAGGTTAATTTGAAAAAGTGCCAGAGGCTGGAATCAAAGTGAGTACGGCGCGTACCAAAACGACGTCGTTTCACTTAAGGGAATTAAAATGAAAAAAAGAAGAAGCGCGCAGGATCGAACACGGGATGTAAATGTCAAAGGCGCTTCTACAGTAACATGAACATGCTGAACCAGAAGAAATCCTAGGCGGTGGTTTGCGCGGCCAGGCACGGTGGTTTCCACCGTCTTCTTCATGAAGACGGTGGTGCTACAGTAATCATCATCAATTTTTTTTCCAGATTTGCACAAAATATATATCATTTGAAAGGTTATAACACGTAGATCATGAATCCAGCAATATTTCGGCCTAAAAGTCTATGGATCATGCAAATCGAACACAAACATCTTTAACATACAAAATTTCAAATCAACATAACTTAGTCAAATCTCAACCAATTTTCATGAATTTTATATCAGAATTTCCAGCATGAAAGGATCTACCTAAACATGTACATAAAATGAAGAAAGGTGATGATCGAATTGTAACCTCTTGAAGAGTAGAATGATGAAATCGAGCGATTCAAGTGCCAAAAGTGTTCAGATCTAATCCTGAGATGATGTTATGAAGCTTGATGTAGAAATTGAAGCTTGAAACAAACTGGATCTTGATTAATTTGCCACTTCCATCTTCATGTTCTTGAGCTTCATGTGCTTGATTCTGGCTCGAATTCTTCAATCAAGAGCTTGATCTGCACTCAATTACACTCCATAATCCAGAATATGCAAGAAAAATGCTATGTTATGTGGAGAATTTTCAAGTTTGAGATGAGAGAAAATTTTGGAGGGAACTTGAATCTAGATCTAGAATGAGCAAAAACTGTGAAATTCTGTTATGATTAGCCTTTTATATGTTATGTCAATCACATTGCTAATGATGCTTAGGCTTGGCTAATGAAAATTTAATGCAAAATAAGGTGTTATGCACAATTGGAAATTTCACCCTATGCATGGCCATTATGAACGTGAACAGTAGCATGCATGGTGTATTTTCACTTAAAATGATCTCCTGAACATGATGGAATGGCTAGAAAACTCACATGATCAACCAAATTTAAATTCATGATTTTCCCTCCAAAATGCATGTGAATGAGTACATGATTATGTGAACCTTTTTCATGCAATTCAATGATGGATTTGGAAAATATGAGTCATAAGGAGCATAATGCAAAAAGAGGCACTCATTTTGGAGCTTTGGTTCAAAAGTTATGGCTTGTTGAAGTTTCATGCACACTTGATGATCATTTGAGAATGACTCCTCAACCATTCATCAGATGCTCATGATATTGGACTTTTTGGAAATGGGAGAGAAAGATCTTCAACTTTCATGTTGGACAAAATTTTATTTGAATCTTCTTTGATGTTGGAAAGTCAAGTTGAAGATGGTCCAAAAACTTGCTATTTTTGGAAACTTTCAATTACAAGTCACTTTCCATTTTGGGAAAATTTTGATCTGGCTTCAAATTCTTCAAGGTATATATTTATATTGACAAGTGAACCTCTTTAGGACATGAATGAGATGTCTCAAACCATTTCTCCACCTCCAAGCCCTCAGTTGACTTTCAGTTGACTTTTATGGGCCCTAGATGACTCGAACATGCACTGTGGACTTTGAGCCTCTACCACCTGAGGAAATGGCTCAGAAATGAACCCCTAGATCCAATAAGCTCTCCACATAACCATGTGATCTCCATCTCAATAGAATACCTCACCTCCTTGAAAATCCCTAGTTGGAATAGAAGTCATTGATTAGGGTTGACCAGAGGTCAAAACCCTAATCCAAAGGAACTTGAGCAAGCACAAAGAAACCCTGAATGATGATAGAACCATGATGATGGTGACATATCCTTTCCAACAAGATAACTCTCAACCTTTGAAGAATTAGGAAAACCCTGATTGAAGTGCACACCCTCAGGTAGTTGGTAATCAGTCCATAGAAACCCTCAAGCTTGAATCATACAGCCTCTCATCTCTGACAAGACCTTAGAGGATGACTTGTTTATTTTCACATGATATGCAATATGCAATGACTAATGCCCTAAATATGAAATGCAATATGCTAAGTTAGTCCCAAGAAGAGGAGAGCAAATTTTGAGGTGTTACACCCCCCTTCTAGATCCGTGCCATAGTCTAACAACCTTGAATTCCACCTTTGGTAGTCATATGAGCACCAACCAGAGATTCATCTATGTGTAACATGTCTGCTATCTCTTGAGAAGTAGGAATACTCTCCAAGCCACTGAACGGCAACTGGTCCAGAATAGGTATACCCACAAGATAGGCATACTCCTCAAGTGTAGGCAAAAGCTGGAAATCAGGAAACGTGAAGCAACGATACAAAGGATCATAAAACTGCACCAATACACTCATCAACCCTTCATCCACCTGAGTAGTCAGAAGAGGAAGAAGCTTCCCAAAATGAGCCTTGAAACCCAAGGGATCTAGTACATAGGATGTCAGATTCCTTAACTCTTTCAAATCTGGTTGTCTGAAACTGTACTTCTTTGTGTTTCTCCTTTGTCTTTCCATGTCTGAAAATTTGCAAATAAACCCCTTTAAGTTCCTTGAAAATTTTCTTTATTATTGATGATATAGATGCAAATGGGTGCATGAATGCAACAATCACACTCAAGGATCAAGCAAAGCACACCAAACAAAGGTCATGGGATGGATCATGTCATCCTTAATATCAATCATCCATTTTGGTGGATCATGGTTTACACCTTATCAACACCCAAGTTCCATTGATATTAGGGATACATGAACGGATCAACCACGAATCAAGGGTTTGTTGCAAGTCACGAGCATGGAGTCTCGGTTAAGAACCACCCAAAGGGAGTGTACTAGGGTTTAAACCTGCCAAACATGTTCTACAAGAGGTTCCCATAGTCATCATCCCATCTTTCGGATATTATCGGAGAAACGAATACTCGTATTCCAAAAATATTCTCAAGAGAGACTCTTATGAGTGTAGTATCGCGTAACAATCGTATCAAATCTTACACTTGAACGACTTTCACACTACATCCTAAGAATAGGCCAAGATGGGCTTGGTAAACTAAGGTCTTTGGCTTCTAAGGTCTATATTGAAAAGAGTAATGTCTAACCACAACTTACTTGTGTGACATTATTGATCCCAACATGACCTCCACCAAGTGAATGGACTTGCAAGTCAACTTGCTAAGGAATAACTCCACACAAGTCAACAAGACTACGCCATTCTCGTATCCTAAGTGCACTCGAGTTCGGGTATAGAACTCATCTCACAAAGATCACCAAGCATACAAAGAATTAACATTCAAGCAATTCAAACATTACATACAATACAGTAATCCCAAATAGCACAAAAATATGTCACAAAACAAATATACAATACAATACAACAAATTTGAAAGGTAGGCAAAACCCACTAGGTATTTTCTTCCCCAGCAGAGTCGCCACTTTTCTGTAGCGGGGTATTCGTTACCATTAGAGATATTGACTAAATCCAAGGTAAATCATACAAGTCGAGTCGCCACCGCACTTCTATTTATCCAAAGGAATGGTTAGAAAGCGAACAAAAATCTAAAAGTTTTAACAAAAACTAGTAAAAGAAACAGAGATCTGGGTAAGGGGGTTGGTTATGCAATGGGAAGGTGTTAGGCACCCAAAACATCCTAGGTACTCCTAGGGAGCCCTTTTCATACTTGTTCTAAAGGTTGTTGTTTTGTGGAAATTTGTTTTGTGCAAACATGATGGAAGAGATGAGAAAAGAATATACAACTTATTTACATTTTGTGTTTGAATGGATGAACCCATTGCCTACGTACCATCTTTAAAAAGATTAGGATCAAAACCTCGTAGTTCGGGGTAAAAATTCAAAATGAGTTGGTGAATTGATTGGTCCAAAAGCCTTAAGGTCTTTTGTTATCAAAGGGAGAAAACTCAACCAAACCACAAATCCACCATGTGAGGATAGCTTCAACATGCTAGTGAGGGGTTAACCCTATAATAAGCATGGAAGACTCATTGTCCATTACTAAGGATATAGGTGAGTATTCCATCTACCACAAGGATAACTCAAACCTAATAGCTAAAGGTTATGAAAATTTTGATTAAGGAAGTGGCCATTGGAACCACAAAAGGCATTTGAATGGGTTATATTTACCAATTAGAAGTATATACAAAAGTGGTCAAAGTTGACTTAAAGATTCAATTCAAGAATAAGTATTATGAAAAGAAAGTTTGGAAATCAAAAGCATAAGGCTTAGGTTTCTAATATTTGAAAACAATAGTTAAATGTTTGCACAAAAAGTTTGGCTTGGGTTAGAGTGGAGAGAAGAAGAAGAAGGGCTAAGGTCCTAAGTAATGCAAAAAAGGTGAGGGATAAAGAAACAGAACCACAATGGAGTTCCTCTCTTGAGATCATATAGATGATCCAAGTAGCTCCTATCCTTTGGAATAAGCAATCACAATAAAGCATAAGCAATCATCAAACAAGCCTCTTAAGAGATCTTCAATGTGTCTTGTATCTTTCACTTTGGATGAACATAGCAATGGTCCTTCAATTTGAGCTCATGGAATCCCCTAGCACATAAGCACACATATCAAAAGTTTCATGAAGTAAACCAAGAATGGACAAGAGTGAGTTTAGAGATTTGGTCCCTTTAATCCATCTTCATCATTAAGGTCCATTTACTCCAATTTTGCATAAGGAAAGTCCTAGAATCTAAGTCCAATTCTCCATTCTTTGCATAGGGAAAGTCCTAGAAACTAAGTCAATTTCTTTGCATTTGGTTCACAACAATAAAAAAAACACAAGCATAATAATATATACACAATTATATGCTCAAATGAGCAAAAGGCAAGTGGCATTAACATAAACATGTGCTCAAATGAGCAAAGAGAAAATCGAATGGATAATATGTGCAAGAATAGTAAATTGCATAAAAGTAAAGAGCAAAAAGTAAATGTTAGTTGTTA
The DNA here is from genome assembly GCF_024323335.1 of Lathyrus oleraceus. Classification (NCBI taxonomy): domain Eukaryota; kingdom Viridiplantae; phylum Streptophyta; class Magnoliopsida; order Fabales; family Fabaceae; genus Lathyrus; species Lathyrus oleraceus. Next base: position 110,979,857 of record NC_066581.1, on the reverse strand, counting down.
GTGGTTAATAGTTAGTATGCCATAAGGCAAATTTAGCGCTATGTTAAGCAATCGTAATTGGACTTATGTAGAAGTCACAACTATCTGAGGCCGGTCAATAATAATGTAGGCAACAAACACAAGTTAGGAGTCTTGATTAGTGAACCAAGTCCCAACAACTTGCCATGCCAAAAAGAAAATGAGAATTGATCTTGTATTGGTTTAAGCCTTTTGCATGATTTAGGAAACAACCTATCCTTAATGCAAAGCCATTCACTTGAGCAATTGATCAAGATGAATTAGGTTTGGATCAAGGAAGATTAAGTCTCCCTAATCAATGCTAACTTATCAACAACTCATTGATCAAAAAGAAGAAGAAAAAAAGAAGAAGAAGGAGATGCATAAGAGAAATGGAAATGGCAAAATTAAAGTGCATTAAATGAAGTAATATGTACCAATCCACATATGTTGACTAATGGCATTGAAAGTCAAGGTCAAACAATCAAAAACAGAAGTGAGATGAAGATTGGAAGTCAAGAAATGAACAAAATATTTTTTGGCATTTTTAATATTAAATAAACTTGAATTAAAAAAATAAAAGAAAAGGTCAAACTTCAAAATCACTTCAAATCAACTTTGAAAGGTCCAAGTGATTTATCCTAAGTTCAACAAGGTCAAACAAAGTTTGACAAAAAATTTCAGCATTTTTAAAAGTCAGAAACCATTTTTAATCAATTAAAAATGAATAAAAATAACCTAATTGAACTAAAATCTCAAATAAATCTCAAATCAATTAAAAAATTGATGAGAATATTTTGCATGGATTCATCATCATTCAAATAGGTTAGGAAAATATTTTTGTATTTTTTGAATATCAAAAACTATTTAAAATGAATTAAAAATAACCAGAAAAGAGAAAATTCACAAAAAATATCAAATGACAAAATAAAAAATATTTAAAATCATAAATAGAAACTAGAAATTATTTGGAGACTAATGCAATTGGTCCCATAATTTTTGGATTAAAAATGAGAGAGATATTGATTTTTGAAATAAAATGGAATTAAAGAAAATAAAATGGAAATTAATAAAATCAGAAAAAGCATGGCGCGTTGGATGATATTCATTAAATGATGTAGCACATCAGATGGCTCACAGGCGCGTGCGTACCAAACACACTAGTCAACTGAAGCGCAGGGTGCATTAAAAAAAGTCATAACAACTGAAGGTCCAGATTAGATCTGGAAAAGAGATCACACAGTCCAGATTTGATCTGGAGTTGGGGGACGGCCACCAGAGCCACCGTCTTCTTCGGTGAGACCTCCAGTTCCGGTGAGAATTGCAGACATGGCAATCTCAACCAAATGGAGCGATCTATATACCAATCGAAAGAGGAAGTGATGTACATCACTCCTATACCATGCACTTCCACTCTAGATCTCTATAAATGGAGAAATCAGAGCTGGAAGTATGATGGTGTTCATCATGAACTTCATGTTTTTGCAAAATTGAAAGCATAAATCAAATGCCTCTATTGAGAGGACTTCAGCCAGACCAAGGAGCACAAGAAATAAGCAAGGATCAAAGAGTTTCGAAGAGAAAAAGTTCTGTTATCCACCTTTGAAATGCAGGTCTTGAGAGCATGATTCTTCACAATCAAAGCTTGCAATGAGATCTAGTGATGAAGAGGAAGCAAGGCTGAGGAATTATAGGTCTGAAAATCAACCAAGGAAGTTGAAATTCAGATCTTAATTTTTTAGAGAAAAGTGAAAATTCCTTTAGTGATGGTTATGGAGAGAATTCTGCAGCATTTCAGGTTGAATCAGGGTGAAGAATGAGAGCTTACATGCCATGTATTTATAGCCAAAGCCATGCTGAAAGTGTGATTTCAAATTTGCATGAATGGAAAGGACCTCCATGCATGGGCCTGTACAGGCGCATGGAGGGCCCAATTCCACTTGATTTGGAAAGCTGAGATCACAAATGAATGAAATGGACGTGCAACATAGATGTAATCAGCTCATGTATGGCAATTGAATCAAGTTTCCCAAAAATGCACTAAAAGTTCTCCTCTTCGAAAATGATATTTGCCAAATCCAAATGTGGTCATGTGAGTAACGGTTGGAAAGGTCTTGATGTAAGGAACAATTGTTATGTTGGGCAAAAATCCATTTGAAGTGTGGAAATTTATGAAATTTGAGTTTAAAGTGCAAGGTGCATGACATGTCAAAGCAAGGTTTCCAAATTTGGCCAATTTTCAAGCCCCTCTGTTTTGATGATGCAAGCCTCAAATGAAAACACCTTCAACAACAAAGTTGTAGATCTTTTCAAGACAATCAAAATGGACTTAAATTTTGCATCATTTGGATTTTTTATGAAGACGTTATGGGCACTTGAAGTTGGACTTTTTTTACTTTTAATGCCTTTGGTAAAAAAGGACCTATAATGTCTTGCATTATCACATGTATTTCCTTTGAGATTTTGAAATTTTATTCAACATAACATTTGAAGTAGACATCTTAAGCTTTCCAATGCATTTGATCTCACCTCCAAATCATGAAAAATTAATGAGTTACGTCCTTGGGAAGTTGACCCAAAATTAGGGTTTCAGTCAAAATGACCTATAATGTATTGGAATGAATGATGACCTTCAAAGATTCAAATAAATTTTTTATGAACATGAAAGTTGTTCATATTGTCCTTAAGAACATTTTTGCTTTTGGAATCATCTCCATTTGACAAAAACATGAAAAGTTAGGTCTCAGTGCATTTCAAAGTAGTCAGATGAATTGACTGATCAACTTCTCAAGTCCACAACTCATACCTTGATGAATTGATGATTGAGGATGCTCAAATAAGTTCAGATATGCATGAAATGATGAATTATAGAACTTCCCTTGATAGTACTTGACCATGGGCTGAGGTTGCTTCATGAGCAAGGCATTGTGGTGCACAGATGAATTAGGGCTTCTTTGGGGGTCAAACCTCAAACCTTATGACTTGCTTTGATCAAAATGATAGATTGAGATACTAGGGAGGCATATTTGATGGATGAGAGCTTTGGGAACCATTACCATGCTTGCTATCATCTCCTCTTGACCTTACCATTGCACAGATGATCTCCTAGAAGCTCTTGATCTTGTGATTGCTCAAGCTACAAACAAAAGATGTTAGTGACATATTTTTGTGCTTTTGGTTAGTAAACAAAATAAGAAGAGCAATGATATACAATTCAAGCATGTTTGGTGATCTCAAACCACTCACAAGGAGTCCCACCCAAAGGCAAAGGGAACCAAGAGGCTCATGATCCTTGAGGCTTATGCAAATGCAATGTTATGATGCCATGAGGGATCTTAGGGACAAAATTGGGGTCTTACAGATGCCCCTATTTAAGGTCATTCTAGCCGGAGAAGTGAAGGTTAAAATCTTCGTCTCGACGAGGTAGAAGGGGCTTAAATAATAACATAGAGACGAATTTTGGTCCCTAAGAGACCTCATGATGCAAATGTATGTATGCAAAATGGTAACACCTTGTGGGGATATGCGTCCACAAAGGCTAAGATTAGGGGGAAAAACAATTCCCATGAATAATTCATTCTAATGGGGCAGAGACTCTAACGGGGAGTAAAGGAATGCAAACACGTGAGCAGGTCACGACTCAAAGTTTGGGGAACAGAATTCCAAAGGGAATAAATCCAATGGAAAGACCCGAGATGACTCGAGGACGCCCGTATTGGGGAACATGCCAATACAGCAAAAACTATCCACAACGGATACATCGGATAAAAATCCAGATGAAGACAATCCACTAAGGGACTTCGCTGGGGAGTGTCCAAAAGGATTCTCCTGGGGGGAGCAGCGGGATGAGGTATTACCTGCTACTGGGTAATAAGCTCAACGAGACACGTGATCTGAACACCGTCATAAGGGCGAGAGATACAACATGCTCGGGAAGAATGAATATCTAAGACCGGTATAAGGGTGAGAGATATCAAAACTCCAAAACATCTGAGGAAGACCTAACAGGTATATTTCAACTCAGGGGTTCTGACTCCACAGAGGACTAAAAAGTCATAATAGGGAGCAGAGAGGAAGGGACACCAGGGATACCGGTTATTGGGCATATAATAGGTGACCAACCAAGGCGTGAATTGGGGAAAATTTCCAAAACACTCATCATCCAAAAGAGGGCTAAAAGCAAACTCGATTATGGGATGGAAATTCGACTCCAAAGTAGGGATATGAATCTTACTCAACTGGGGAAGAACAAAAGGCTTCGACCAAAGAGTGCATGAGATATATTATCTATTACCGTCAGAACGTAGATAACATACTCGCATGGAAGATTATCCACAACCGGTTACTGGGTTAATAAAGGATAAATCAACCGAAAAGAAAAGGCATCGGGATACCGAAACTAGGTATATAATGATGACCCATTCAGAAACAATCGTTACCAACAACAACAGGGTAGACGAAAGATGACTCGCTGGGGATAAATTGCGTAATCAGAGCAATTATCCAGGCAAATCAACACCGAATATTGGATGAAGATAACCGTCAGGGAGGGGATTACACCTATCCGATACTGGGTAGGAAACCACGGAAAAGTAACCGTCATCGATTATGATGAACAAAAAGTTAACTTCTGCAAGAGAAAGAAAAATAGGGTTTACAACTACCGGTATAAGGGTAGAAAACCACAGATTCCTCCGGGGATAATATGAATGATTACTAATTACTTGAGCAACTATTCATCTATACCACAGGGAAGCAAAGGAGACAATCACAAGATGCCAATTTAGGATCAAACCAAAGAGGCACATCGAATCAAGACTTGTCCCAGTGAGGATATAACTCAATAGGAAAACCTGTCCCAATATATGTGTTAGGAAGGAACAGAAACAACCATCATCCACGAGGATATAACTCGGTGGGGAATGTGGAAGAAAGGATAGCCACTTTCTGCCTATGGAGCTGACTCTATATGGAGAGATCAGACACACACACCTGCTTGGGGAGATATATCACCACATAGCAGGAGACGACAAACAACGATATATGGCAAAGAATGCAACATGAATATCTGATTGTTATAATTATGCATGTATATGCGTGGTTTATGTATGATGAATGCTGACAAACAGACATATCTAACACAAACAGGTCTAGGAATCAACCACCCAGTACTACATCTCAAGAGAGAAAGCCAAGTCCACTAAGGGCAACTATTACTGGGAAATGAAAACCTCTGCAGAGGGACGAACATCAGTCAATCCAGCTGGGGACAAGAATCATCATAGATAATGTCCACCACACAAACAAATCTATTGGGGGATCTATCTGAGGAGATAAAAGAGTTTTGGGGACCAACCACCAAATACCGAACCTTCCAAGGAAAACCTAACTGCTGAGGAGGGAAATATCGCTACTCTGCTGAAGGGAAGAGAGGTGAATATCTCAACAAGTGTTCCGCTCGGTAGGATAAACCACAAAAAGGCTCCGGAGGAAGAAGATACAGTCATGCCAGGAATATGAACAAATGTCTTACCCTATCGGAGATCATACCATCCTAGGGAGAGCACTGAGAGTCTCCTAAGTATCCTTTCGTCATTGTGAATGTTCACTTTGTTTAAAGACAAGTTATGAAAAATTCATTTATTCAAAACAATGATATTTTCGCAATTAAAGCATGCGAAACATTTGTTGAATAGAAACAAATAAGAGTGCAAATAATTGGATAAAAGGCTCAAATTTATTTGATGGAATGGTAGTCTGCAAATGGCAAGACTCCATAGATCTTTACAAAATTTGAAATTGGTGATATATATTGGAAAAGGGCTACATTGAACATAATGACCATTTCTCCACCAATTCCGAATCCGATGTATCTGAAGCTTCGGTTGATGACGAATGAGCAAGAATCTCTGACGGATGATAGTCGTAGAACCAAGTCTTGTCAGGATGCAGTTACTTACCAAATCCCTGATTTTTGCCTAGATTGCCCTAGGATGCGGTACTCAATCTAGCGGGATACATCTATTTTTTTATGTCTCTAACTTTTTCCTGGATCGCCCTTTCGGGTTTTCAATCCACCGAGACGCTCATTTTTGCCTAAGCCGCCCTTTCGGGTTTTCAACTTAGCGAGCTATTCTATTTTTATTTTAGGCGAAGTATTTCTTTACTGCATCTGAATTCACAGGACGAGTGAAATCCTCCCCATCCATAGTTGTAAGTATCAAAGCACCGCCTGAAAAGGCTCTCTTAACAACATATGGACCTTCATAGTTTGGAGTCCACTTTCCCTTGGAATCGGGTGCGAAAGACAAGACTTTCTTGAGCACAAGGTCACCTTCTCGGAACACACGAGGCTTGACCTTCTTATCAAAAGCTTTCTTCATTCTTTGTTGATATAACTGACCATGGCACATGGCAGTCAATCTCTTCTCTTCAATCAAATTCAACTGGTCGTAACGACTCTGAACCCATTCAGCATCAGTCAACTTGGCTTCCATCAAGACTCTCATTGATGGGATCTCCACCTCTACTGGGAGTACAACCTTCATGCCATAAACAAGAGAGAAAGGGGTTGCCCCTGTCGAAGTGCGGACAGATGTACGATATCCGTGCAAAGCGAATGGCAACATCTCGTGCTAATCTTTGTACGTAACAACCATCTTCTGGATAATTTTCTTGATGTTCTTATTGGCAGCTTCAACAGCCTCATTCATCTTAGGTCTGTAAGGAGAAGAATTATGATGCACTATCTTGAACTCACTACACAGTTCTTTCATCATTTTGTTGTTCAAGTTAGATCCATTATCAGTAATGATTTTATCTGGCACACCATAACGGCATATGAGTTGATTCTTGATGAACTTCATGACCACCTGCCTGGTCACATTTGCATATGATGCCGCTTCAACCCACTTGGTAAAGTAATCGATTGCTACGAGAATAAATCTGTGTCCATTAGACGCTTTCGGCTCTATCATGCCAATCATGTCAATTCCCCATATGGAGAAAGGCCATGATGATGAAATCACATTCAGAAGTGTCGGGGGAATATGGATCTTATCCGCATAAATCTGACACTTATGGCATTTCTTCACATACTTGCAGCAGTCAGACTCCATTGTCAACCAATAGTAGCCTGCTCTCAACATCTTTCTAGCCATGGCATGTCCATTGGAATGAGTACCAAATGAACCCTCATGAACTTCAGTCATCAACAGGTCTGCTTCGTGTCTATCCACGCATCTGAGCAGAACCATGTCAAAATTTCTCTTATAAAGTACATCACCATTGAGGTAGAAACTGCCAGATAATCTCCTCAGAGTTTTCCTATCTTTCACAGATGCCCCAGGCGGGTAAATCTGACTCTGAAGGAAGCACTTGATATCGTAATACCATGGCTTATCATCTTTCACTTCTTCCACTGCAAACACATGAGTTGGTCTGTCCAAGCGCATCACAGTAATATTGGGAACCTCATTCCAAAGCTTGACCACAATCATCGAAGCAAGTGTAGCAAGAGCATCTGCCATCTGATTCTCATCTCGAGGAATATGATGGAAGTCAACCTCAGTAAAGAATGTTGAAATCCTCCTTGCATAATCCCTATAGGGAATAAGACCAAGCTGATTCGTTTCCCATTCACCCTTAATCTGATTAACAAGGAGGGTCGAATCACCATATACATTAAGATGATTGATCCTAAGATCAATGCATTCCTCCAATCCCATAATACAGGCCTCATACTCAGCGATATTATTCGTGCATTTGAAAGTTAGCCTTGCTGTAAAAGGAATATGTGTGTCCTGAGGAGTAATAATCACTGCCCCAATACCATTCCCATATTGATTTACAGAGCCATCAAACACCATACTCCATCTGGAACCAGGCTCTGGCTCTTCATCAAGCGTAGGTTCATCACAATCTTTTATTTTCAAATACAGAATCTCCTCATCTGGGAAGTCATACTGAACTGACTGATAATCTTCAATCGACTGATGTGCCAAACGGTCAGCCAAGATACTACCTTTGATAGCTTTCTGAGCTCGATACTCAATATCATACTCAGACAACAACATCTACCAACGGGAAATCCTCCCAGTTAAAGCAGGCTTCTCAAAGAGATACTTGATTGGATCCATTCAGGATATCAGCCAAGTCGTATGATTTATCATATACTGGCGTAAGCGCTTAGCAGCCCAAGCCAAAGCACAACATGTCTTCTCAAGCATTGAGTATCGAGATTCACAATCAGTGAACTTCTTGCTCAAGTAGTAAATAGCATATTCTTTCTTTCCTGATTCGTCTTGCTGACCAAGGACACAACCCATTGAATCTTCAAGAACAGTCAGATACATAATCAATGGTCTCCCTTCCACGGGCGGAGACAGAATCGGGGGTTCAGACAGATACTCTTTAATACTGTCGAAAGCTTTCTGGAAATCTTCGGTCCAATCATGAGACTGATCTTTTCGGAGAAGCTTGAATATTGGTGCACATGTGGCAGTCATGTGGGATATGAATCTGGAAAGATAATTCAAGCGGCCAAGAAAACCTCGGACTTGCTTCTCAGTTTTGGGCGCAGGCATTTCTTGTATTGCTTTGACTTTGGCAGGATCAACCTCAATACCTCTTTCACTAACGATAAAGCCCAATAATTTACCGGAACGGACTCCAAATGTACACTTGTTGGGATTCAGACGAAGCTTATACTTCCTCAAGCGCTGAAAAAGCTTCAACAGGTGCTCTACATGTTGAACTTTCACTCTTGACTTAGCAATCATATCATCAACATATACCTCAATCTCCTTGTGCATCATATCATGAAACAAGGTAGTCATAGCTCGTTGATACGTGGCTCCGGCGTTCTTCAAACCGAAGGGCATCACTCGATAACAGAATGTTCCCCAAGGTGTGATGAATGTTGTCTTCTCCATATCCTCGGGTGCCATCTTGATCTGATTATATCCGGAAAATCCATCCATAAATGAGAAGACTTTGAATTTAGCTGTATTATCAACCAACATATCAATATGTGGTAGAGGGAAATCATCTTTCGGACTAGCTTTATTCAAGTCTGTATAGTCCACACACATTCGGACTTTTCCGTCTTTCTTAGGCACGGGCACAATATTGGCCATCCATTGAGGATATGTAGAAGTCACCAGAAACCCTGCATCAATTTGCTTCTGAACTTCCTCTTTGATCTTTACTGCCATATCAGGATGAGTTCTTCTGAGCTTCTGCTTCACAGGCACGCACTCAGGCTTTAAAGGCAAGAAATGTGCATAATATCAGTATCTAGACCGGGCATGTCTTCATACGACCAGGCGAAGACATCAACATATTCTCGTAGCAACTCAATCAACCCCTTCTTAACAGATTCTTTAAGGAGTGCCCCAATCTTTACTTCTCGCACACAATCTTCAGACCCCAAGTTGACTGTTTCCAGATTCTCGAGATGCGGCTGAATGATCTTCTCTTCATGCTCAAGTAGACGGGTAATCTCGTCAGAAATCTCTTCAACATCATCTTCTTCTGCCTCAAATACAGGGAACTCAAAATTGGGAGATGGTGTTGGATCATTATGTTCAATGGGTTTGATTAACCTGCATAATGATTTTGGATATGAAAAAGCTTTAGAATTTGAACAAGGCAATCATTATGCAGATGAAAAGATTGATTTTATTCTATTTTTTAGGTTTTATGTGATCACCAATTTCATGCAAAAAGCAAAAAGGGAAAATAATTGGAAAAACAAACATTTAACATGCATTTATTGAATGAAAATATCATTGTATTTATGTGCCAACAATGTCATCACTCCTCCTTTTGGAATGGGAGAAGGGTTTTTAAACAAAGTGATCATTACTTTGATTTATGGATAACTGTTGGAATATCCACAGCGACCCAATTGTTGCAGACCCCTCCAGGGATGATGAAATTGCCAAAATCCTCTGTATCTTCTTCCAAGATAGCAGCAGCTTCTTCATCCTGACCGGTGTGGATGAACCCTCCACTCTTGAACAGCCCTTGTGCGTTGAAAACCCCAGATGAATAACCTATGCCAGCCCGGGACTTGTTGTCTTCTAGCTCAATCATTTTTCCTAAACCAGCGGTTGCACCATGCTCAATGGCCAACTTTGCGTCTTTGTAGGAAGCAAATGAAGGAGTTCTCTTCTCAATAGGTTCAGCAATAGATAAAGCTTGGAAAGGAGTTCCAACTTTATCCTCAGCATCTATATAAGAGAAGGAAGACAAATGGCTAACCAGGAGAGCCTTTTCTCCCCCTACCACCACCAGCTTTTTGTTCTTCACAAATTTCAGTTTCTGGTGTAGGATGGATGTCACGGCGCCTGCCTCGTGAATCCATGGTCTGCCTAAGAGACAGCTATACGATGGGTGAATGTCCATAACCTGGAAGGTAATCTGGAAATCACTTAGTCCAATCTTGATTGGGAGATCAACTTCCCCAATCACCGTTTTGCGAGACCCATCGAAAGTCTTCACAACTACTCCACTCTGCCTCATGGGAGGCCCCTGATATGATAGTTTTGAGAGAGTGGACTTTGGCAATACGTTCAGTGATGACTCAGTGTCTACCAGCACGTTGAACATGGCGTCGTTTTTGCAACCCATAGATATATGTAATGCCAAGTTGTGGTCTCTTCCCTCCTCAGGGAGATCAGAGTCACAGAAACTCAAATTGTTACAAGCAGTAATGTTTGCAACAATGCTATCGAATTGTTCTATCGTGACATCATGATCTACATATGCCACATCCAAAACCTTTTGCAGAGCCTCTCGGTGTGGTTCTGAATTCAAAAGCAATGATAGTACTGATATTTTGGATGGCGTTTGTAGAAGCTGGTCTACAACATTGTACTCACTTCTCTTGCTGAGCCTCAGCATCTCATCACAGTCTTCTTTCACATTGCCGCTCGGGCCAACAGAAGCAGGAGTTCCCAATGTAGAGGAGGGCTTAACAACAGGTGTCGGATTCGGAGTGCTCACAGCATTCCCCATCGAGCGCTCAACAGAATCAGCAGTAGCTTGGCGCTTAGAGGGTGTTGAAAACACACGACCGCTGCGGGTCAAACCACTAACATCGGCAATATTCACAACAGAGGAAGATGGTAGAGACACTTCTTTCCCATTTTCTACAGCGACAGCGTTGTAGCGAAAGGGAATTGCTTTTTCGGAAGAGTATGGTACTGGTCCGACTGGCTTGATGATTAATGCAGGAGAAACCTTCTGCTTGCTACTATCATACTTGATAATAACGGGCTCGGGTATCCGGAATACCGGAGAAATTACGTTGACCTCGTCAGCATCTTCGTCAACATTTCTGTTTTGAAGGATCTCAATGACTCCTTCATCCAGCATTTCCTGAACATCCTTGCGCACCTGGCGACAACCCCTCTGATTGACAGAACAGACTCGGCATCTATCATGGTCATGCTCATAATGACTATAATCACACAGCAAACGATGCATCTCGACCAGCGATTGTCGAATATGACTGACATATTTGACTTTGTATTTGCCAGGGCAACCCTAGACCATGTTGACAGATTTCCCATGCTTGGGCAATGGGTTCTTCTTCACATTAGGACCTACGTCCTCGAAACACAAAATACCACACCTCACAAGGTCTTGAACCTTGGTCTTCAAAGGGTAGCAATTTTCCACGTCGTGGCTGGGAGCACCAGAATGATAAACACAGTGTAATTCGGGCTTATACCACCAGTGGGGGTTAGCAGGTATAGCTGGTGGGTCTCTCGGAGTAATCAACTTCCTCTCTATCAAAGAGGGATATAACTCTGCATACGTCATTAGAATAGGATCGAAGGTGACCCTTTTCCTCTCGTAACTCGTGCTGATTTGATTACTGTTTCGAGGCTGGTAGGCCTGCTGTTGCGGTCGGTGCTGCTGATGCTGATACTGCGGATGTGGTTGCTGATTGTTGTTGTGTTGCTGGTATTGCTGATTATCTCTGAATACAGGTGCTATATGAGCCACCTGGTGCTGGTTACTGGCGGGACGCGCAGTCTTCCTCCTTACAGAGGGTCTTCTTGGTTTTACATGGGAAGTCACAGCATGTGCCTCTCCATCTTTCTTCTTTGCAAACGCCCCATAACGTTTGGCAGAATAGCCTTCTTCTCTGGTCAGACGCCCTTCTCTGACCCCTTCTTCTAGACGCATCCCCATATTCACCATCTCGGTGAAGTCAGAAGGAGCGCTAGCAATCATCCGCTGATAATAAAAAGAACTTAAGGTCTTCAAAAAGATCTTAGTCATCTCTTTCTCTTCTAGCGGAGGCACGATCTGTGCTGCCACCTCTCACCACCTCTGGGCGTACTCTTTGAATGTTTCTTTGTCCTTCTGGGACATGGCCCTCAGTTGATCCCTATCGGGAGCCATATCCACGTTGTACTTGTATTGCTTGACGAAGGCCTCGCCAAGGTCGTTGAAGGACCGGATGTTCGCACTGTCTAAACCCATATACCATCTCAGGGCGGCACCAGACAGAATGTCCTGAAAGTAGTGGATGAGTAGTTGGTCATTATCGGTTTGAGTTGACATCTTCCTGGCATACATGACCAGGTGGCTGAGAGGACAAGTATTTCCCTTGTATTTCTCAAAGTCAGGGACCTTGAATTTTACAGGGATCTTTACGTTGGGAACCAAGCAGAGATCGGCAGCAGACTTGCCGAAAAGATCCTTTCCTCGAAGAGTCTTCAATTCCTTGCGAAGCTCAAGAAATTGATCATTCATAGCATCCATCTTCTCATAGACATCTGGACCCTCAGACGGTTCAGAATGATAGATGGTGTCGTCTACTCTGGGAAAAGTATGCACGACAGGAGGAGGAACAGTAAGGACCGGGCTAGATGCCGACATAGAAGCAAAGGTAGGAGCAGGACCCTCGGGCATGAAATTGGGAGGCATTCCCCACGGGAACCCGGCTGGCATGGATGCTGGAGCAAAGTGTGCACTGGCTGCAGGCACAGTCGAGGAGATAATCTCAGAGATGACTGTCCTCTGGGGAGGAGTTGAAGGTGTCGGAGAAGACTGGCTCTGGGCAGCCAAGAACGATTCCATCAGGGCACTTAATCTGGCCACTTCCTCTTTCAGCTCACGGTTCTCTTGTTCCAGATGATCCATCAGTCTTGAAATGTTGGCTCTGGTGTAGTACCGGTGAGTCAGCTTGTCTTTGAAATAAATGAAGAGCACAGAGTTAGACCACAGGACAAGAAGCCGGGAACAAAACCTGCTTATGCACATGATGCATGCAATGCTCGTGCATATGATTTTTCTTTTATTTTCAAAGGAACTTTTAGGGTTCTATTTGCAAATTTTGGAAATATTAAACATTTATCACATATGGAAATATTTCATCAAATAGTATCGGGGAAAAGAAGTACATCATTGTCAATCATATACAAGAGAAAAGGAAAATAATCATCCTATGGATCCCTAGAAACAATCGTCCAAAGCTCGGGACACAGGAAGATAGGATGCACGAAGCCTCTTCACCTCTCTCTCGTAGGCTGCCTCCATATCTGCCTTCTCTTTGGCGAGTCGGTCGTACTTCCTTTTCCAAAACTTGGAAGACTGAGGAAGTAGAGAAGTCCATGCATCATCAGGATCATCAATAACCTGATGCTCGAGAAACTCTATCAAAGCATCTTTCTCCTTAATCTGCTGAAGCAACTCTACTCGTTCACGGATCCAGGCACGTGAACGGTCTTCGTCTCTCAACTCCTCTACCCCTTGATTAGGGAGGGTTGAAGGCCCAGCCATAATCATAGGTGTAGGTCTTGGATATTCGTAAGGCATAAGATACTCAGACGCTCTCTTCCTAACCCAAGCAGTGTAAGGCTCCATAGCAACACAATTCTTAGGACCCAACTCCTTCCTTCCTTTCCTATGAATCTTGCGCCAAGCGCGGACCATCCTAGCTTTCAAACCTTGCGGATCTTTACCCTCCTGAAAGAACACGCTCTTTAACAGAACGTTATTGGGTTTATCCATTAGGGGGAACCCAAGCTGACGACGTGCCAAAACGGGGTTGTAGTTAATCCCACCACACGTACCAAGAAGAGGCACATTGGAGAATTCACCACAAGAGTCAATAATCTGCACACCATCATACACACGGTTGTACCAGGAGATATCATCATTAGTGAGAGACATAAGTCTCGTGGACCGCCGTAGATATCCCTTGTTCTCCTTGAAAGCGACCGTCTGAGGTAAGTGAGAAATAAAGCACTTATACAACAGAGGCAAGCAACACACAATGGTGCCACCACCCTTTGCATTCCTCGTATGCAAAGAAAAGTAAGTGTCACCCAACAGAGTCGGAACGGGATTAAGAGTAGAGAAGATCCTAATAGCGTTCACATCCACAAACTTGTCGATGTTGGGGAATAACACTAGCCCATAGATGAGAAGTACAAATATGGCTTCAAAGGCATCCTCACTCATGGCCTTCCCATATATAGTAGCTTGAGCAATGAGGAACTCAAAAGGGAGACCTTGAATTCCACCTTTGGTAGTCATATGAGCACCAACCAGAGATTCATCTATGTATAACATGTCTGCTATCTCTTGAGAAGTAGGAATACTCTCCAAGCCATTGAACAACAACTGGTCCAGAATAGGTATACCCACAAGATAGGCATACTCCTCAAGTGTAGGCAAAAGCTGGAAATCAGGAAACGTGAAGCAACGATACAAAGGATCATAAAACTGCACCAATACACTCATCAACCCTTCATCCACCTGAGTAGTCAAAAGAGGAAGAAGCTTCCCAAAACGAGCCTTGAAACCCAAGGGATCTAGTACATAGGATGTCAGATTCCTTAACTCTTTCAAATCTGGTTGTCTGAAACTGTACTTCTTTGTGTTTCTCCTTTGTCTTTCCATGTCTGAAAATTTGCAAATAAACCCCTTTAAGTTCCATGAAAATTTTCTTTATTATTGATGATATGGATGCAAATGGGTGCATGAATGCAACAATCACACTCAAGGATCAAGCAAAGCACACCAAACAAAGGTCATGGGATGGATCATGTCATCCTTAATATCAATCATCCATTTTGGTGGATCATGGTTTACACCTTATCAACACCCAAGTTCCATTGATATTAGGGATACATGAACGGATCAACCACGAATCAAGGGTTTGTTGCAAGTCACGAGCATGGAGTCTCGGTTAAGAACCACCCAAAGGGAGTGTACTAGGGTTTAAACCTGCCAAACATGTTCTACAAGAGGTTCCCATAGTCATCATCCCATCTTTCGGATATTATCGGAGAAACGACTACTCGTATTCCAAAAATATTCTCAAGAGAGACTCTTATGAGTGTAGTATCGCGTAACAATCGTATCAAATCTTACACTTAAACGACTTTCGCACTACATCCTAAGAATAGGCCAAGATGGGCTTGGTAAACTAAGGTCCTTGGCTTCTAAGGTCTATATTGGAAAGAGTAATGTCTAACCACAACTTACTTGTGTGGCATTATTGATCCCAACATGACCTCCACCAAGAGAATGGACTTGCAAGTCAACTTGCTAAGGAATAACTCCACACAAGTCAACAAGACTACGCCATTCTCGTATCCTAAGTGCACTCGAGTTCGGGTATAGAACTCATCTCACAAAGATCACCAAGCATACAAAGAATTAACATTCAAGCAATTCAAACATTACATACAATACAGTAATCCCAAATAGCACAAAAATATGTCACAAAACAAATATACAATACAATACAACAAATTTGAAAGGTAGGCAAAACCCACTAGGTATTTTCTTCCCCAGCAGAGTCTCCACTTTTCTGTAGCGGGGTATTCGTTACCATTAGAGATATTGACTAAATCCAAGGTAAATCATACAAGTCGAGTCGCCACCGCACTTCTATTTATCCAAAGGAATGGTTAGAAAGCGAACAAAAATCTAAAAGTTTTAACAAAAACTAGTAAAAGAAACAGAGATCTGGGTAAGGGGGTTGGTTATGCAATGGGAAGGTGTTAGGCACCCAAAACATCCTAGGTACTCCTAGGGAGCCCTTTTCATACTTGTTGTAAAGGTTGTTGTTTTGTGGAAATTTGTTTTGTGCAAACATGATGGAAGAGATGAGAAAAGAATATACAACTTATTTACATTTTGTGTTTGAATGGATGAACCCATTGCCTACGTACCATCTTTAAAAAGATTAGGATCAAAACCTCGTAGTTCGGGGTAAAAATTCAAAATGAGTTGGTGAATTGATTGGTCCAAAAGCCTTAAGGTCTTTTGTTATCAAAGGGAGAAAACTCAACCAAACCACAAATCCACCATGTGAGGATAGCTTCAACATGCTAGTGAGGGGTTAACCCTATAATAAGCATGGAAGACTCATTGTCCATTACTAAGGATATAGGTGAGTATTCCATCTACCACAAGGATAACTCAAACCTAATAGCTAAAGGTTATGAAAATTTTGATTAAGGAAGTGGCCATTGGAACCACAAAAGGCATTTGAATGGGTTATATTTACCAATTAGAAGTATATACAAAAGTGGTCAAAGTTGACTTAAAGATTCAATTCAAGAATAAGTATTATGAAAAGAAAGTTTGGAAATCAAAAGCATAAGGCTTAGGTTTCTAATATTTGAAAACAATAGTTAAATGTTTGCACAAAAAGTTTGGCTTGGGTTAGAGTGGAGAGAAGAAGAAGAAGGGCTAAGGTCCTAAGTAATGCAAAAAAGGTGAGGGATAAAGAAACAGAACCACAATGGAGTTCCTCTCTTGAGATCATATAGATGATCCAAGTAGCTCCTATCCTTTGGAATAATCAATCACAATAAAGCATAAGCAATCATCAAACAAGCCTCTTAAGAGATCTTCAATGTGTCTTGTATCTTTCACTTTGGATGAACATAGCAATGGTCCTTCAATTTGAGCTCATGGAATCCCCTAGCACAGAAGCACACATATCAAAAGTTTCATGAAGTAAACCAAGAATGGACAAGAGTGAGTTTAGAGATTTGGTCCCTTTAATCCATCTTCATCATTAAGGTCCATTTACTCCAATTTTGCATAAGGAAAGTCCTAGAATCTAAGTCCAATTCTCCATTCTTTGCATAGGGAAAGTCCTAGAAACTAAGTCCATTTCTTTGCATTTGGTTCACAACAATCAAAACAAACACAAGCATAATAATATATACACAATTATATGCTCAAATGAGCAAAAGGCAAGTGGCATTAACATAAACATGTGCTCAAATGAGGAAAGAGAAAAGCAAATGGATAATATGTGCAAGAATAGTAAATTGCATAAAAGTAAAGAGCAAAAAGTAAATGTTAGTTGTTAGTGGTTAATAGTTAGTGTGCCATAAGGCAAATTTAGCGATATGTTAAGCAATTGTAATTGGACTTATGTAGAAGTCACAACTATCTGAGGCCGGTCAATAATAATGTAGGCAACAAACATAAGTTAGGAGTCTTGATTAGTGAACCAAGTCCCAACAACTTGCAATGCCAAAAAGAAAATGAGAATTGATCTTGTATTGGTTTAAGCCTTTTGTATGATTTAGGAAACAACCTATCCTTAATGCAAAGCCATTCACTTGATCAATTGATCAAGATGAATTAGGTTTGGATCAAGGAAGATTAAGTCTCCCTAATCAATGCTAACTTATCAACCTTCAACTCATTGATCAAAGAGAAAAAGAAGAAGAAGAAGAAGGAGATGAATAAGAGAAATGGAAATGGCAAAATTAAAGTGCATTAAATGAAGTAATATGTACCAATCCACATATGTTGACTAATGGCATTGAAAGTCAAGGTCAAACAATCAAAAACAGAAGTGAGATGAAGATTGGAAGTCAAGAAATGAACAAAATATTTTTTGGCATTTTTAATATTAAATAAACTTGAATTAAAAAAATAAAAGAAAATGTCAAACTTCAAAATCACTTCAAATCAACTTTGAAAGGTCCAAGTGATTTATCCTAAGTTCAACAAGGTCAAATAAAGTTTGACAAAAAATTTCAGCATTTTTAAAAGTCAGAAACCATTTTTAATCAATTAAAAATGAATAAAAATAACCTAATTGAACTAAAATCTCAAATAAATCTCAAATCAATTAAAAAATTGATGAGAATATTTTTCATGGATTCATCATCATTCAAATAGGTTAGGAAAATATTTTTGTATTTTTTAATATCAAAAACTATTTAAAATGAATTAAAAATAACCAGAAAAGAGAAAATTCACAAAAAATATCAAATGACAAAATAAAAAATATTAAAAATCATAAATAGAAACTAGAAATTATTTGAAGACTAATGCAATTGGTCCCATAATTTTTGGATTAAAAATGAGAGAGATATTGATTTTTGAAATAAAATGGAATTAAAGAAAATAAAATGGAAATTAATAAAATCAGAAAAAGCCTGGCGCGTTGGATGAGATTCATTAAATGATGTGGCACATCAGATGGCTCACAGGCGCGCGCGTACCAAACACACTTGTCAACTGAAGCGCAGGGTGCATTAAAAAAAGTCATAACAACTGAAGGTCCAGATTAGATCTGGAAAAGAGATCACACGGTCCAAATTTGATCTGGAGTTGGGACGGCCACCGGAGCCACCGTCTTCTCCGGTGAGACCTCCAGTTCCGGTGAGAATTGCAAACATGGCAATCTCAACCAAATGGAGCGGTCTATATACCAATCGAAAGAGGAAGTGATGTACATCACTCCTATACCATGCACTTCCACTCTAGATCCCTATAAATGGACAAATTAGAGCTGGAAGTATGATGGTGTTCATCATGAACTTCATGTTTTTGCAAAATTGAAAGCATAAATCAAATGCCTCTATTGAGAGGACTTCAGCCAGACCAAGGAGCACAAGAAATAAGCAAGGATCAAAGAGTTTCGAAGAGAAAAAGTTCTGTTATCCACCTTTGAAATGCAGGTCTTGAGAGCACGATTCTTCACAACCAAAGCTTGCAATGAGATCTAGTGATGAAGAGGAAGCAAGGCTGAGGAATTATAGGTCTGAAAATCAACCAAGGAAGTTGAAATTCAGATCTGAATTTTTTAGAGAAAAGTGAAAATTCCTTTAGTGATGGTTATGGAGAGAATTCTGCAGCATTTCAGGTTGAATCAGGGTGAAGAATGAGAGCTTACATGCCATGTATTTATAGCCAAAGCCATGCTGAAAGTGTGATTTCAAATTTGCATGAATGGAAAGGGCCTCCATGCATGGGCCTGTACAGGCGCATGGAGGGCCCAATTCCACTTGATTTGGCAAGCTGAGATCACAAATGAATGAAATGGACGTGCAACATAGATGTAATCAGCTCATGCATGGCAATTGAATTAAGTTTCCCAAAAATGCACAAAAAGTTCTCCTCTTCGAAAATGATATTTTCCAAATCCAAATATGGTCATGTGAGTAATGGTTGGAAAGGTCTTGATGTAAGGAACAATTTTTATGTTGGGCAAAAATCCATTTGAAGTGTGGAAATTTATGAAATTTGAGTTTAAAGTGCAAGGTGCATGACATGTCAAAGCAAGGTTTCCAAATTTGGCCAATTTTCAAGCCTCTCTATTTTGATGATGCAAGCCTCAAATGAAAACACCTTCAACATCAAAGTTGTATATCTTTTCAAGACAATCAAAATGGACTTAAATTGTGCATAATTTGGATTTTTGATGAAGAAGTTATGGGCACTTAAAGTTGGACTTTTTTGACTTTTAATGCCTTTGGTCAAAAAGGACCTATAATGTCTTGCATTATCACATGTATTTCCTTTGAGATTTTGAAATTTTGTTCAACATAACATTTGAATTAGACATATTAAGCTTTCCAATGTATTTGATCTCACCTCCAAATCATGAAAAATTAATGAGTTACGTCCTTGGGAAGTTGACCCAAAATTAGGGTTTCAGTCAAAATGACCTATAATGTATTGGAATGAATGATGACCTTAAAAGATTCAAATAAATTTTTTATGAACATGAAAGTTGTTCATATTGTCCTTAAGAACATTTTTGATTTTGGAATCATCTCCATTTGACCAACACATCAAAAGTTAGGTCTCAGTGCATTTCAAAGTAGTAAGATGAATTGACTGATCAACTTCTCAAGTCCACAACTCATACCTTGATGAATTGATGATTGAGGATGCTCAAATAAGTTCAAATATGCATGAAATGATGAATTATAGAACTTCTCTTGATTGTATTTGACCATGGGCTAAGGTTGCTTCATGAGCAAGGCATTGTGGTGCACAGATGAATTAGGGCTTCTTTGGGGGTCAAACCTCAAACCTTATGACTTGCTTTGATCAAAATGATAGATTGAGATACTAGGGAGGCATATTTGATGGATGAGAGCTTTGGGAACCATTACCATGCTTGCTATCACCTCCTCTTGACCTTACCATTGCACAGATGATCTCCTAGAAGCTCTTGATCTTGTGATTGCTCAAGCTACAAACAAAAGATGTTAGTGACATATTTTTGTGCTTTTGGTTAGTAAACAAAATAAGAAGAGCAATGATATACAATTTAAGCATGTTTGATGATCTCAAACCACTCACAAGGAGTCCCACCCAAAGGCAAAGGGAACCAAGAGGCTCATGATCCTTGAGGCTTATGCAAATGCAATGTTATGATGCCATGAGGGATCTTAGGGACAAAATTGGGGTCTTACAGCGGGCGTTGGAGAAGACTGACTCTGAGCAGCTAGAACTGACTCCATCATGGCAGTCATATGGGCGATCTCGCCCTTCAGCTCTCTGTTCTCTTGCTTTAAGTGTTCCATGATTCTCAGATGATTGGCGCGGGTATTATATCGATGAGTCAGCTTGACTGAAGCACAGAAGAATAACCAATGAGACATCTAGCAGAAGAAAAACCTTCTATGCAAATGATGCATGAAATGTAATGCTTTAATTATTTTTAATTTCAAGGAACATACTATTTTATTTGCAAATATATAATAATAACAATTGCACCAATTTGATTGACCTTAAAAATCTCATTTATTTATATAATTGGAAGGATTACACTGCGTACAATTTTAGAAACCAAAAATAAAAAAATACAAGATAAAGGGAAACTAGTCATCCTAAGGATCCCCTAACAACGACATCAGACGATCTGGATGTAGGCGCATACTTCCTTCGGATGCATCAAATCTCAGACTCAAAAGAAGTCTTCATCTGAGCCTTCTCAAGGACAAGCTGATCCACAATCTTCTTCCAAGCAACGGAAGGTTGAGGCATACTAGAGGAAGATGAAACCTATGGCTCTCTCTTTCTCTTCACTACTCGGTCTTCAAGAATCTCAATTAACACATCCTTGTCCTTAGACTTAAGCTGCAACTCTTCATGCTTTCTGCTCAAAGCATGGAATCGCTCTTCCCATATATCCTTCTCTAGCTTCATCTTGGCAAGTGCGTCTTCCAACTCCTCTATATCTTGGTTAGGGAGAGTTAATGGCTCAACTACAACCATAGACATAGGTCTCTCACAAGCATAAGGCATCTTCAACTCCAAAGCTCTCTTCTTCACCCAAAGAGTGTAAGCTTCCAAAGCTACACAGTTGCATGGACCAAGCTCAGATCTTCCCTTCCTATGCACATTATGCCAAGCATGTACCATCTTTTGCTTCAAATGTTTGGGATCTTTACCCTCTTGATAGAAAAGACCTTCTAACTGAGTGTTATTAGGTTTGTCTCTCAAGGGAAACCCAAGTCGACGACGAGTCAAAGCAGGGTTGTAGTCGATTCCTCCTTGTGTACCAATGAGAGGTACATTAGAGAATTCACCATAATAATCAATAATCTCCAAACTACTTAATGAAGAATCATACCAAACTATATCATCATTAATGAGAGACATAAGTCTCTGATACCACCTTAGACATTGTTTGTTCTCCACAAAAGCAGACGTCTGAGGCAAGTGCGAAATAAACCACTTGTACAGAAGAGGAACACAGCACACAATAGATCCACCACCTGTAGAATTCCTTAGATGCAAATAGAAATACATATCACCCAACAAAGTAGGCACATGATTTCCAATCAAGAAGATTCTAATGACGTTAACATCAACAAAACCTTCAATGTTAGGGAACAAAGCCAACCCATAGATGAGAAACACAAAGATAGCATCAAAAGCATCCACACTACCGGCTTGAGCAAAGGCAGTAGCTTCCTTGATGAGGAACTCAGAAGTCAACCCGAACATTCCTCCTTTCTTCACCCAATGAGCCTCAATCTCATACTTCTTCATGTGAAGGGCTTCAGCTATAATATGAGATCTGGGAATCTCTTCCAATCCACTAAAAGGCATTTTGCTAGAAACGGGTATTCCCTGTAGATGGGCATACTCCTCCAACGTAGGCACAAGCTGATAATTAGGAAAAGTGAAGCAACGGTAGAAAGGGTCGTAGAACTGAACCAAAACACTCAAGAGTCCTTCAACCACGTCAGCAGATAACACAGATAGAAGCTTCCCATGACGTTGTTTGAAATCTAAGGGATCTAATACAAAAGATGATAACTTCCTTAACTCTTTCAAATCTGGACATCTGAAATTGTACTTCTTAGTGTTCCTTCGTCCATAATCCATGGTCTGGAAATATTTGCAAATAAAACCTCAGTTCCTTGAATTTATTTTTGGTGTGATGAATGTTATGATGTGCATGAATACATGAATGCAACAATCATAAATAAGGGATCACACACAAGGCAAACAAACAAAGGTCAAGGGATGAATCAAGTCATTGTCAAGATCAATCATCCATTTTGGTGGATTATGGTTTTCACCTTATCAACACCCAAGTTCCATTGATATTGACAAGACTTGATTGGATCAACCAAGAATCAAGGGTTTGTTGTGATTCACGAGCATGGAGTCAGGTTAAGAACCATCCCAAAGGAGTATACTAAGGATAAAAACCTGTAGATCATGTTCTAAAAAAATTCCCAGAGTCTTAATTCCATCTATCGGATATTATAGGTTAGGATGACTGACTCATCAACCCATAATATCGCGTAACAACTGTTATCAAGCCTACACCTGAACAGTCTCCGCACTACATCCTAAATAGGCCAAGTTGGGTTAAATGTTCTACGGTCCTCAGCTTCTCGGACCCCAAATCAGAGAAAATAATGCCTAACCACAAATAACTTGTATGACATCAATAGCTCCAAAAGGGTCTCCATTGAGTAGATGGGTCTCAAGCCAGCTTGTTAAGGACTACTCCACACAAGCCGAACACGACTATACCATCCTCTTATCTTAATTGCACTCAAGTTCGGGTTAGAACTTATCTCACCACTCAGAGATCACCAAGCACAACAAGCATATTATATCATACAAACAAATATACAAACATCAAAATATACAATTATATACACACAAAAAGTATGTTAAACCCACTAGAGACTACTCCCCAGCAGAGTCGCCACTTAATTTCTGTAGAGGTAAATTCATGACCATTAAGCTATGGATAAACTTAACGTCAATAAAACCAGAGTCGCCACTGCGCTTTTATTGTTTCCAAAGGAAAAGGGAAAAGTACGAACAAAACCCAAAGATAAAAAGTTTTCAAATCAAAACTAATAAAATTCCAGAGATTACAGGTAAGGGGGTTGGTTATACAGAGGGAAGGTGTTAGCACCCAAAGTGTCCTAGGTACTCCTAAGGAGCCTTTTTTTGTGTGTAGATGTGTTTTGGTATAAAAAGATGTTTGCAATGAATAGAGTGTGGGGGATGAGAAAAGAATTCATTAATTATATTTTTGCGTTTGACAAGACCTTTAGACTTGTGCCTACGTACCAACATAAAATGAGGTATCAAAACCTCGTAGTTCGTGGTAACAATTTCAAAGTGAATTGATTTCTTTTAACAAAATTTTAAGTTTAAAAGAGGCACAAAAGGCCTAAAAAGGTTTGAATGAGTGTTAGTTCTTTTTGTCTTTTGAAATTTTAAGTCAAGTATAGTTAGGTTCATTTACAAGTTTGATTAAGAAAAGAGTTTGAAAATACAATGGCATAAGGCCAAAGTTTCTAATTTGCAACAAGGTCTAAGTTTAGAAATCATAAGCAAAGAAGATTTTGAAAGGGGGGAGAGATTTTAAAATTAAAGAAGTGGGAAGAGATGAAGCGACTAATCCTAAGCAAAAAAAATAAAAGTTAAGAGTTGAAAAGATCTAACCAATGGGATGCAATCCAATAGACAAAAATGTCATATAGAAACCCAAATTTCCCTTGGACTTTAGAATCAAGCAATATCAATACACACAATTGCAAGGTGAAGAGCAAGGCATCAAATAAAGATAGCCACATCCAAGCTTAGAAACTCCATGATCTTCTTCATAATCTCCCATGCACCAGATGACATACTCCTTGAATGGCTCAGAGATAGGCATTAGACATAGGTTTAAAGTAACAACTTCATCAAGACCATGTAGCAGATGAACTCAAAAAGGGTCTCAATACTTGTACCAGATGAAAGTTTTCTTCACAAGCACTTGGTTTCAGAAAAGTTGGCATTGGCCAAGTCCATTTGCATAGGGAATGTTGTCTAAATCTAAGTCCAATGTCTCAGATCAAAACCAACAGTCCACACAAATCTTTTTTAGGGTTTTTTGTTGTTATTATGTACATTAAGGTCAAAAGACCACAAACACAAACAAAATACACAAACAAGTATATACAATCACAATATAATCACAAGATATGGCTCAAGTGAGCAAAGTGAAAATGGCATTAAAGTAAACAAATTGAATGGTATGAATAATGGCAAATGAATAAAGACTTGAATTTAAAGTGCAATAGATAAATGACTTGAAATTAAAAGTTAATCAAATGTTAGTTTATTAGAAGTTAGTATTGCTTTTGCTTTTTGTTGTTTAAGTCATTCTTTGGAGAACACTCAACCCACTATTCACAAGCATGGATCCTTGAACCAACACATCTTCCAAAGGAAGGAAAAAAGGCCAATTTTCCATACAATACCATGAAAGGAGGGAGAATTACAATCTAACTTACTAGAATGTTATGCCTTTTTGTGTAAAAATTTAGCGCTATGTTAAGCAATCGTAATTGGACTTTTGTAGAAGTCACAACTATTTGAGGTAGGGCAATAGAAATTTTTGTGTTAATGCATGTTAGAGATATGGTATTATGAACCATACTCCTAAAACATACCACACTTAAAAGAAAATGGCAAAAGGATGGACCTAATCTCATCCATACTTATGTTAATTTTGCAATCAACTAGCCTTAGGATATAGAGATATCATAGGTCAAAGAAATGGATGGGGATAGAATTGGATTGAGATGAAGAGGGAGGGGAAATGAAATCAACACAAATTGGTCAAAGGAGGACTTTTATCAAATTAAAATCATTCATTCATTTTGGGAGATGAAATGTACATTTCATCAATCCCCTAAATCCAATGATTTTAACTTAACAAAGTCAAATCAACCTTGACCAAGGCCCAACAACAATAGTCAAACTCAATAAGTCAACACAAATAGCTCAACACAATTTATTTGCAATTAAACAATTAAAAATTAATTAAAAATACATTAAATTAAATTATGGTTGGTCAAAATCCTAACACCTCATCAAAACACCAAATAAATGACCATGAGATTTATCACATATCAAACAAGGTCAAAGGACCTTGGAGAAAAATTTCATAATTTTGGAAACTTAAAAGTATTTTTAAACAATTAAAAATATGCATAAAAACAATTAAATCATGAAAAATATTAATATTGACCCAAAAATAATTTTAATTCAGAAAATGAAAGTGGAATTTATTTGAAATTTTTGGGTGAAAGTCCCATATTTTTTGGATCAATATTAAAATTAATATGAATTAATGAAAATAAAGAAATTAAACTAAAAATCAGAAAATGCAAAAAAAGGTGGACCACTTGATCTCCCTCATTAATTGAGGTGGCAGATCAAGTGGATCAGAGCGTGCGTTCCATGTGTTCTCAAGTCAACAGCACTACACACGTGGTAATCAAAACCAACGCCTAAGATTAAAACAAAATGAATGGATCCTATGGTCTGAGACATGCCAACGCATCGCCGGAGCCAGAGCTCCGGTCTTCTTCTCCGATGAACCTCATCGGACTGGTCCACCTTCAACCATCACCAAAATGAAAAAGGAGGACATGAATTTAAAGTAAAAATGCTCAAGAGCTCGAATTCGGCCTCAATTTCACCTAACTACAAGTATATTGAAAGATACAGGGAGTTGAATTTTGAGGATCATGATCTGAGTTGCTTCGATTTGACCTCTAAGCAACTCAATCTTGTTGCCTACATTGGTAGGTGATCCGCTGTCGCGCGCGGATCAAAAACGAGTATTTTTGATAAAACGTAGTTAGCGACAAATTGACTCGGATTATCGTTCTCACAAGGATTCTTGAATGAATTAACCAATGATAGTAACGATTAATGGGGTTTTGGTTGGTTTAGGATTCAATTAAAAAAATAGATTAAAATAAGTGATTATTAAAATAAGTTGTAGCAACAATTTACTGATTCGGTCTTTGCCTATCATCGACTATCGTAATTCCAACCGCAGATTAACTATTCCTATTCGATTATAATATCAACTGACAAGCGCAATTGATAGTATAAGTTGTATGTTCCTATTATCCGAATTAAGCAAACGGGATTAAGTTTCATGAATTAAGCAAACATGAATTAAACGGACTCGATAATGAATTAAGCAAACGAAATCGTGACTATAGTTAGGATCACACAATCAAAGGACTGTCAGGCTCGCTGCTGCTTCACCTAGCGAAGTGGCAGCGAACGCTCGCCCCAGGTTCGCCTAGCGAGTGCTAGCGAACCTTACGGGTTTTTGGGGTTTTCAGCATGTTCAAAGAATATTTCCCAAAACCCATACTCTAATGGTTTCAATATCAGAACCTAATGATTTATCGATTAAACAAACGTTCTATGGCTATTGGGGATTACACATTTACATGCAAAACCTAAAATCCCCAATTCCAAAACCTAAAATCCCAATTTGCAAAACCTAAACTCCCTCATGCAAACCTAAAGTTTCCCATACCACAACTCATCCTAATTGTCATTCAAATTGGAAATACAGAGTTCAAACATAAAGAAAATGTAGTAGGGCAAACCTTAGTTACAGTGATAGATTGAAATGTGAAGTGGAGTAGGGTTTGCAATCTCCAAATAGGGAACCAAGTTGTTAGTGAGAGAGATGCAAATGAGAGAGTGTGGTGAGCTCTGTAAAAATTTCCTCAGCAGAGTCGAAAAACAGAAAAATTGTGTTTGGGGCAAAATGAGTGCCCTGCTGAGATTTTAAATAAGTGCTGTCATGCAGCGCTCGCTGCTGCTTCGCCTAGCGAGCAGCTAGCGAATCAGCTCGCTATTGCCTCGCCTAGCGAGCAGCTAGCGAGAATGACAGCAAATGCCTTTTCAAAGGCAGCAATTCATGTTCATACAGCATGGTTTTAGCACTAGGAAACCCAACACAACACAACACAAAAAACAGTAAATACTTACAATGTTGGGGTGTCTCCCAACTAGCGCTTGTTTAACGTCGGCTAAGCTCGACGGTGTGATGCTCACAGAGGAGCATCAAGCGGAATTGCACAGCTCTCGCGATCCACATGACCGCCGAGATAAACTTTCAATCGTTGGCCATTCACGGTCCAACTATCTTTCTTGTCCATGTCTTCGATGACAATAGCCCCGTACTCCTTCACCTCTTTCACCCGAAATGGCCCCGACCATTTTGATTTCAACTTCCCGGGAAACAATTTCAACCTGGAGTTGAACAATAGGACCAATTGTCCGGGCACAAATTCTTTGTTACGGAGCTTCTTGTCGTGATACTTTTTTGCCTTTTCCTTGTACAACCAACTTGAGTGATATGCGGCATTGCGCATCTCTTCCAACTCAAGTAGTTGCACCTTCCTTTTGTCACCGGCCAACTCATTTTCAAAATTTAAAAATTTTAGGGCCCACAAGGCTTTGTGCTCCAATTCAACTGGCAAGTGGCAAGTTTTACCAAACACCAATTGAAAGGGAGTTAGGCCAATTGGAGCTTTAAAGGCCGTACGGTATGCCCATAATGCTTCGTCCAACTTTTGGGACCACTCCTTTTTTGAATTAGACACGGTTTTTTCGAGGATTCTCTTAATCTCACGATTAGAGACCTCAGCTTGCCCATTAGCCTATGGGTGATACGGAGTTGTCACCCTATGTGATACACCGTAATGTTTTAAAATGTTTTCCAACGGTGCATTACAAAAGTGTGACCCTCCGTCACTTATCAACACTCGGGGGGTTCCGAAACGTGAAAATATGTTTTTCTTCAAAAAATTTATCACCGTTTTCGCGTCCGCCCGAGGTGAGGCAATCGCCTCAACCCACTTAGAAACGTAATCTACTGCGACAAGCATATACTCGTTCCCATAAGAGGGTGGGAATGGTCCTACAAAATCGATGCCCCAACAATCGAATACTTCGACTTCTTGTATATTTTGGAGAGGCATCTCATCTCTCTTACCAATCCCACCGCTTCTTTGGCAACTATCACAACTTTGCGCATGGGTATGTGCGTCTTTGAAAATAGTGGGCCAATAAAATCCCGATTGGAGGATTTTAGTGGCCGTTCTCACCCCATTGTAATGCCCGCCGTAAGGCGAGTTGTGACAATGCCAAAGGATGCTCTGCGCTTCATCGCCAATAACGCATCTCCTTAATAGGTTATCACTACCCAACTTAAACAAGTACGGGTCATCCCAAACATAATACCTGGCATCCGACAGAAACTTCCTTTTTTGGTTCGAAGTTAGGTCGGGAGGCACAAAACCACTCGCCTTGTGGTTCGCAAAGTCTGCAAACCACGGCCTAACTTGAACTTTAAACAGTTTTTCATCAGGAAATTCTTCCCGGATTTCCTTCTCAGACGCTGTAACCTCCACATTCACTAAGCGGGATAAATGATCTGCCACCAAATTTTCCGACCCCTTCTTGTCTTTGATTTCCACATCAAATTCTTGTAACAAGAGGATCCAACGGATGAGCCTTTGCTTCGAATCCGGTTTGGTGAGCAGATATTTAATCGCCGCGTGGTCGGTATACACTACGACTTTAGACCCTATAAGATAAGATCTAAACTTTTCTAGCGCATACACTATTGCAAGTAGTTCTTTTTCCGTAGTGGCATAGTTTATTTGAGCCTCGTTAAGAACCTTACTTGCATAATGTATCGCATGAAAATTTTTATCTTTTCTTTGGCCAAGTACCGCTCCAACTGCGTAGTCGCTCGCATCACACATTAGTTCAAAATTTTCATTCCAATTGGGAGCGACTATTATTGGAGCGGTAACCAATTTTTCTTTTAAAGTTTCGAAAGCTTGCAAACAATCATCGGTCAAGAGAAATACCTGGTCCTTAGCGAGCAAATTGCTCAAAGGCTTAGCCACCTTTGAGAAGTCCTTGATAAAGCGCCGATAGAACCCGGCGTGCCCCAAAAAGCTACGGATGCCCTTCACATTCACCGGAGGAGGTAATTTTTCGATCACTTCAACCTTAGCTCTATCCACTTCAAGCCCCCTTCTAGAGACTTTGTGGCCTAGCACGATCCCCTCGGTCACCATGAAGTGACACTTCTCCCAATTAAGCACCAAATTGGTCTTCACACATCTTTCCAACACCGTTTTCAAGTTTGCCAAGCATAGACTAAAGGTCCCACCAAATACCGAGAAGTCATCCATGAAGACTTCCATTGTTTTCTCTATCAGATCGGAAAAAATGGCTTGCACACATCGTTGGAAGGTCGCCGGTGCATTGCATAGCCCAAAGGGCATTTTTCGGTATGCGAACACTCCAAACGGACACGTGAAAGTCGTCTTCTCATGATCAACCGGGTCAACCGCAATTTGGTTATACCCGGAGTAGCCGTCCAAAAAACAATAGTATTGTTGGCTCGATAGTCTTTCGAGCATTTGATCCATAAATGGGAGTGGAAAATGGTCCTTTCGAGTCGCGGTATTCAACCGCCTATAATCAATACACATTCTCCATCCCGTTGCAACTTTAGTAGGGATCAATTCGTCCTTGTCATTTCGGATTACGGTAATTCCACCCTTCTTCGGAACAACGTGCACAGGACTAACCCACGGACTATCCGAGATCGGGTAAATCATCCCCGCATCCAACAGCTTTACAACTTCCTTACGAACAACCTCCTTCATGGTAGGATTTAAGCGGCGTTGTGGTTGAGCTACCGGCTTGAAATCCTCTTCCATCAAAATCTTGTGCATACAATAGGAGGGACTAATTCCTTTTAGATCGAAAAGAGTCCAACCCATGGCTTCTTGATTTGTTTTTAGCACGGTGATCAGACGGGCTTCTTCTTCATTTGTCAAAAGGTTGCTTATGATGACCGGCTTTGCCTCGGTCTCATCTAGGAATACATATTTCAAAGTAGAGGGTAGTATCTTCAATTCAATAGGCGCTTTTTCGTCCATAACCTCCTTCTTCAAGTCTTCTTCCTCTACTTCCCACGGTTGTAGGTCGTCTAAACTATCAAGTTCCTTTAAGCATTCCTCAAGAGCTAGCTCTTCTTCAATAGTGAAAACCTCCAATGAGTCGTCAAGAGCTAACTCCATAGGAGATATCTCATGAATATGCTTTGAAACTTCCAAAATAGCGTCTTCGATCACATCGATGCGAAAGCTATCATTTCTATCTTTTGAGTGCTTCATTGCTTCGAATAGATCGAATGTTACTTCCTCATTTTGGACTCTCACCTTCATTAAACCGTCATCAACATCTATCATCATTCGCGCGGTCTTCATGAACGGTCGTCCCAAGATGAGCGGAGCATCATCATCTTCCTCCATATCAATAACAATAAAATCGACCGGGAAAAAGAATTTGTCGACCTTCACCAAAACATCTTGGGCTACGCCATGAGGATGGGTCGTCGACTTATCCGCCAATTGCAACGTCATTCGGATGGACTTAATCTCAATGTTGCCAAGTCTCTTGATAATTGACAAAGGTATAAGATTAATGCTTGACCCCAAGTCAATAAGTCCTTTCCCGACATAGACGTCACCAATTTTAACCGGCAGTGTAACTCTTCCCGGATCAACCTCTTTCTTAGGAAGCGTCCTTTGAATAATGGCACTACAGCTCGCATCAAGGACGATGGTCTCCGGTTCCGTATACCTCCGCTTTTTTGTTAGTATGTCCTTCATGAATTTGGCATACTTGGGCATTTGCTCCAAAGCTTCGGCAAACGGAATGTTGATTTGTAGTTGTTTAAAAATATCCATGAACCGGGCGTAATGCCGTTCATTCTCCCTTTTGGACGGGGCATGAGGATAAAGAAGGTTTTGGATTGGAGTAGCGCTCACTACCTCCTTTCCCTTTGCAACTCTAGAACTCCTCCATCTAGGCTTTTTCACTTCCTCACCCTTTACTTCATCACTCGTATTTTTCTCAATCTCCACACTTTTTTTCTTTTCAACTTCACCATTATTTTTATTCTTTTCAACTTCTTCACCCTCACTCCACTCTCCTACTTCACCATCAACATTTTCCTCCAATATTTCCTCCTCAATTTCTTTCTCTTTCTCTCTTTGTTCATTCTCAACTCTTTTTTTATTCTCACTACCCAACTCCCTCCCACTTCTCGTCATGATCGCCTTACAATGCTCCTTAGGATTTGTTTGCGTGTTTGCCGAAAAGGAAGGACCGGTTTGTTGTTCCGCGAGTTGCTTAGCAAGTTGCCCAACTTGAGTCTCGAGATTTTTTATAGCCGCGTCATTGCTCTTTTGATTGGCCATTGACATTTGCATGAATTGCGTCAATGTCTCTTCTAACTTAGAATTGACGACCGGTGGTTGTTGAGATTGATAAGGATTTTGGGGAGGGTTTTGACGGCTAGAAGAACCACCTCCATAACCTTGGTTATGATAATAGTTACTTCTAGGTTGGAACCCTTGGTTCCCTTGGAATTGTTGTTGTTGATTTTGAGGGTGCGGTTGATAAGGTTGTTGTTGTTGCTGTTGTTGTCTCGGTTGATAGTCCCGTTGATTGGCCATGTAGTTTACTTCGTCAAAACCGGGAGGTGGACAAAGTCCGGTGTCATGTTCACCTTTACAAAGTTCACAACAAGCTATTTGTTTAGCTTTTGACGGTTCTCTTAACTCTTTAATTTGTTGCGTTAAGAGTTCCACTTGTTGTGAGATGAGCTTGTTTTGGGCAAGGATGGCATCGTTCGTCCCTAGCTCAAGCACTCCCGACTTCTTCAAAGAGTTTCCTCGACTTTGACTCTGAAGATCATTTAAAGCCATTCGATTTATGATGTTCGTGGCTTCTTCGGCACTTTTTGACAATAAAGAGCCACCCGAGGTAGCATCCAACAACGTTTTGCAGTTTGGTTGAAGTCCATTTTTGAAGATATGGATTTGAGTCAATTCATCAAATCCATGCCCTTTACATTTCCGAAGCATGGACTTGAATCTTTCCCACGCTTCATTTAATGATTCACTGGTTCCTTGTGAAAACACCGAGATGGCCGTCTTGGATTCCATGAATCGGTTATGGGAGAAAAATCTTTCGATGAATTTCTCTTCTAACACGTTCCAGTCTGTCATTACGGCTGGTGTTTGATCTAGGTACCAATCCTTTGCTTTACCGAGCAAAGCGTGGGGAAATAATCGTCTGAACAACAGAAGCTCCTGAGCCTGATCCACTCCGGCAGCCAATGCTATCTCATAAAATTTTGTGAGAAAAGCAAATGGGTCTTCATGGTCCATTCCGGTGAATGGACTTCCATATAATAAATTTAGAGTTCCCGTTTTCATCTCAGCTTGCCTTCCTGTGTGGTTGGCAAACTGAGCGGTGTTCCTTGGACTATTTATGCATGGAGTAGAAATAGGTGGTGGTGGTGGTTCCATGTTTGGTATGAATGGTGGTGGATTTGTGGTCGAAGAACTTTCTCCTTGCTCTTGGCGTTGTCTAGCCTGTTGCCTCCTACGTCTCGTTTTGCTATTGAGCCTCCTTGCGGTTCTCTCGATCTCGGGATCAAAAAGAAGTTCGTCCACAGGGATTTGCCCTCGCATAAAACGTAAGCTGCACACTAAACCAAACAAATTACAAGCACAAGTCAAAAATTCAAAAGCTAAAAATTAAGCAACCATTGCGATGCTCGCAATATCAATTTACAATCCCCGGCAACGGCGCCATTTTGTTAGTTGTAATTTTAAGTGTTGGGTTTTTGTTATGGTATCCACAGGGATTGTAAGATATCACCGCCGTTCGATGGTTGTATTAATTCTAGCTCAATGTAACAATAGGGTTTTGGTTGGTTGTCACGTTATCTTGCATTAAAAGGTAATAAATTGCGGTAAAAGTTTTGGTTTGAATAAATGAGAAATATTGCCAATGTTAGGGTTCGATGATCACTTTGCATGTATTTGTTCGGTCAACAATCTTATAAACTCCTTTAGATGATAAATCATTTCACAAAGTCCTCCCAATATGTTTCTCTCGAACACACATTGTGAGTTTTCCCATTTTGATCCATTGTTTCTCTCGAACACAATCTATCAAAATGACAACTTTTTGGTTCAACCTTATGGTGAACAAAATCATTCATTACTATCTCTAGCTAACAAACAAGATTGGATGAAAACCTAGGTCAAGAGTTGGTAAACATCTCTCGATCATAAACCAACACAAAGAGTTTTAAATAGAAACAAAGTTTTCATCATATATTCACCATTAAAGAGTTTACACATGAAGATCCTTACATTTACACACAAAGCTAGTAATCACCTACATCTAACCTTGACAAATGGATGACTTAGCTACTCATTTTCATGGTAGCTTGGTCGGCAAGTTTCGGAAGAAGGTTGATCAACATCCGAGTCGAATAATCGAGATTGGATGGGAATCCACCTTCTTTTTGTAGAAGATGGTTACAAGATGAAGAGAATTGAAATCTAGGGCATAAAAGATCCTAAGAACAATGCTGGAAAATATCTCTAAGAAAGTACAAAAGTGGAAAAATTAGGGAAAACTAAGGTATGGCTCTCAAAAGTGGCACTTGCTACTTATAGAGCTGTACTGGGCTGTCATGCTCGCTAGGCGAGCAGAATGGCTCGCCTAGCGAGGGTCAAATTGAGGCACAAGAGGCACCTGCGCCCAGAGACACAGTCTATCTCAGACTGTCATGTTCTCCTAGCGAACAAAACCTTCGCCTAGCGAAGGGCACGCTTCAACCCTCGCTCCAGCGAGGTTGAGAGGTTTGGCTACTGGAATGCTCGCTGGGAACTCGCTAGAGCCTCGCCTAGCGAGTGAGTGCTGGCTGCGCTTTTCACCAAAACTGAACGAACTCGCTACCACCTTCGCTAGCAGCTCGCCTAGCGAATTTATTGATATTTTACTGGAGCTTTTCGCTGGGCGCTCGCCTAGCGAGTGCTTCGCCACAGCCCTCGCCTAGCGAGCAGGCTGATGAATGCTTGATTTCTTTGGTTCCTTTGCCAACTTTGTTGTGTCTTCATTTTCAATTATTTCATGCCTTCTTCCTGCACAATAACACACAAATCAAAGGTACCAAGATCGTTTATCAAAGTAATGCATTTCATCTAAAACAAAGGTGGTTTTGACAATTTAGCAAGGAAATAGAGTGAAAGATGCCCACATATGATAGCTCAAATAAGCACTTTTGGGCATCTAACAGTTAATAGACACCACACCTTCATGGCATGGGCTGCACTCCCCATCAGATGTGGTTAATGGATATCATACCTCCATTGTGCATATCACATTATCCACCATATATGGTCAATGGACACAGACCTCCATTTCATGGGTTATACTCCCCATCAGATATGGTCAATGGATACAGAACCTCCACTGTATTAACTGCACTAAAGCCCTTTCAACCAGATATGGTCAATGGATACCATACATCCACTATATAGAGTTATATTAATCCGTCTCAATGGCTTTTCTTTCTCACAGTGAAGTTTTCTCATCTATGGGACTCTATTCCACTTTGAGGTTCACTACTCTATGGGACTCCAACCCACTTTGACATTACAAATCAATGATTCGTCTATCCGGGTCACTACTTTACATAAGAATTGGACTCGGGAGTAACACGAATAAGGGTTGTTCCTGAATACGTGATTATTCTCATTAATTTCATCATTATCATATCTTTCCATATAAAGACTATTAACTCTCAATTATATTATCATTCACCATCCATGCCATTCGGGAACTCTCGTAGATAGAACGAGTCATGTCAAGTGATACTCGCTCATGGGTACACACCGGAGTGCCTTTCACAATCGAGCATCACAACTTAAGGTATTCATAAATTCATGATGACAATCAATTGTTTCTTCAGGGCAATCAATTGTACTCTACAATTCCTTCTAAAATCTCACTTATAAACACATCTTCTTCAATCTTAAACCATTATAAACCATATATAATCATAATCTAACATATTCAAGCATTTCAAACGAGGAATTCAACATCATACAAGAAAATATATACAATTATGTCTTGATTCTTTCTTAACCTCGTCAATTTCTAACCATGACAACACAATTCATGTAACAAGCATCTCTCAACATTAAGAAACAACAACAACATAGTTTCATCATATGATCTCACAACATCAATCCAACAACAACACAACAACCATACAAGAATCAACACCAAAAAACATCATGGTTACTACACGACACAGTAAATATCATGCTTTGATCATCAATTTCACAAACAAGCAAGATTTCATCAAACCCTAAACCAAATTTCATGTAAAAATTCCCCTAAAGGCTATGCTAACTAAGAACCCGCCCTCTTTAAGAAGAAGATGATGAACTGAGATGAGATGAGATGAATATTTTAATGATGATTCTTCCATTTCCTTTGCTCCAAGCACTTCTCATCATCTTCTTCTTTCTCTCTTCTCTTCCTAGCTAAATGAAAATGAATGAAGAAATGAGAGTTGGAATGATATGTAGTAAAGTGTTTTGTCATTTTGTGGACTTAATTGTGAAATGACCATCTTACCTTGTCAATTTCTCATATCCTCCAAAATGTCACTCTTTGTTAATTTATTAAAATGTCCTTCCTTACTAACTACTCCCTCAGTCCCAAAATAATTGTCATGCTCGACACTTTCATACATGTTAAGCAAATGTGATAAATGTAAGAGAGAGAATAATAATTTTACCAAATTATCTTTGTTGGTTATTGGTGTATTCAAATTATCATTAATCCAATGTGATAGAAATGGTAAATTAGAAGTATTAATTAGAAGATACAATTGAGAATCAGAAACTAAAGGCGATACTTATTTTAGAACAAATTTTTCTTACAAATGCCACGATTATTTTAGGATAGGGGAGTAGTAAGAATTGGAGAATTTAATTAAAACATAATCTCTTTTTAACACACTAATTATTTAACTTGTCCCATTTAATAACAAAATTAGTATTAATGACAATAAGAAAATAATAACAATTTTGTCAAATTATTTTATATAATTCAAAATTGTTGTGGTTTGCCCTAAAAGAGGTAATCCATTTCGTTTTACACGCTAGTAAATACCATTTTCTGTTTTACATAGCATTTTTGTGAAAAAGCCTTAGTTTAATGATTTTGATTTTGTCATTCAATACTTTCATTTGTGAAAAATTAGCTAGAAATGAAATAATTGTAACCCGAAATTGAATGGGTAGATAAAATGTTAGTTTTTAAAGTTAAATTTTAATTCTATGTAGTGTAGAAATAATATTTAAAAGGAGCGGAAGAAATTAGGTTACTCTAACTGAATAAACTTTTTGTCATATTATTTCAATTTTAATTTAAATTATCTTATGAATTGTGTATATTTTCTTCTCTTGCCGTATTTGTTTTTATATAGAAATTCTGAACCATTTTATAGAAATTCTTGATTGCAATCACATCTTAACGTGAACATGAATTAGGTTTAATTGTGTTAGAAATTTACTAAAATTATGGAGAATTCTGCTCCAACTTTGATGAATAAGATTCAATCACATAGATTGAATTTCTTTTTTTTTTCACTCTTCAGTTGAGTGAATCAACAAACCTTGCTTGCAAGATTATTCTCGTTGCACAATTGTTAATGGAAGAAAAAGAAAAGATAAAATTGAAGAAGAAAGAAATTAGGGTTTAAGAAAATAGGGAAAGAAGAAACGATTTTCTGCTTCCAAACTGGAATTTTACTCTTTACAACTACAAGTTCTTCTTTAATGTGTTACAATCAATAATAGGGGTTACTCCCTATTTATAGATTTGGGTTTGCATGCTCCTCAAGCAAAGCCTAAAATACCTAATTCTGCTAACACTACAAAATTAGACCTAAGTCGAAATTCCTATCGAGGTACACTACTTCGACGTTCGACATTTACATAGTTTGACACTTCCTTACTTATGTCGAGCAACCTCCTTCAGCACAAGGAAATACAATTCAATACACTACATAATTCATTGTGTCTAAGTTATCTATATTCATCATAGACCTTAACTTCTTAAACACTTCGACTTGTACTCCCTTCGTCATAATATTTGCAATCTGATTCTCAGTTCTGAGTGTTCGAAGTTCAGCTTCGCTTCTTCTACTTGCTCTGAAGATAATGGAACCTCAATTTGATGTGCTTGCTTCGCCCATGTGCTATCGGGTTCTTCGCCAGATTGATAGCAGACATGTTATTGATCTTCATGGTAACTGCTCAATGATTCTTCCCTGTAATCTCTTCGACCAAATTCATCATTTATGTTGCTTGCCATGCATAGAGAGAAGCAACTGTGTATTCTGCTTCACACGACGACAATGCTACTATTGGTTCTTTTCTCGAACTCCAAGCAACTGACGCACCACCTAGCATAAACACATAGCCAGTTGTGGGTTTTATATCCTCGGTACCACTACACCAATTTGAGTTGGTGTATCCCACAAACTTGCATTATTTTCATTCATCCGCTACAGGAAAAAAATGACATAGTCGAGAGTTTCTTTCAGATACCTTAGTATCCTCTTCGTCGCTTCTAGGTGTGATAGCTTTGACTTCTGCATGAATCTACTCACCATACATACACTGTATGCTAGATCAGGCCTTGTGTGAAAAAAATATCAAAGTGAATCCTTCTTTACATTTTCAGTCCAATCCCATTCCTTAAGCTCATCTATGATCAGGTCCGTGCTGATCACTACTTGCTTGTTCACTGGGTCGAACAACTTGTATCCTCTAATCAAATGACATCCTATTAGGATCATTTGACTTAACTTGTCATTAAGTTTTCTTGTCAACTGATCAGCCACATATCTATGTGCTATAGATCCAAATACTTTCAGATGACTTAACCTAGGCTTGACACCAGACCAACATTCTTCTAACGTGATTCCATTTAGCTTCTTCGTCGGATATGTATTCAATATATATGTTTCTGTCGAGACGGGTTCTTCCCATAATTCTTTGGGTAGATGCTTGCCTTTCAACATACTTCTCGCCATATTCATGATGGTTATATTCCTCCTTTTTGTAGTTCCATTCTACTATGGAGTGTAGGGTGGCACCACCTCATGCACAATCCCTCCATTCTCATATAGCATGTCAAAGTCTTTTGACACATATTCTCCACCACCATCAGTCCTCAGAATCTTGAGCTTTCGACCACTTTACCTTTCGATCATAGATTTAAACTTGGCAAATACCTCGATCACTTCACTTTTCTTCTTGATCAGGTAAGTCCATAGTTTTCTACTGAAATCATCTATGAATGTGACAAAGTATTTGTTACCTCTAATTGAATTCACCTAGATAGGACTATACACATAAGAGTATATAACTTAAAGGATTGCCTTCGACTTGCTTCATGCATCCTTGATGAAGTTGTTCTTGTGTTACTTCGCCTGCACATATTCCTCACACACTTCATTTGGAATGTTGATTTCTGGTAAGCCTGAAACCATATTTCTTCTTCTCAGATCCCTGATGTCTTTGAAATTGAGATGGCCAAGTCTATAGTGCCATATCCATTCATCCCTTCTAGCTGCAGTTGCAAGGTACTTGTACTCCATCACATTAAGTTCAATCTTAAAGGTTCTATTCTGAGACATAAGTGCCTTCAAGATTAACCTTCCACATGATTCGAGAACTCTCATCATCTTGTCTTCGATTGACACTTTGTAGTTCTTTTCGACCAACTGCCATATGTTGAGAAAATTGATTTGCATGCATGGTATGTACAATACATTGGAAATTACTGACCATTTGTCATCTTTCCTCACAATCAGAACATCACCAATACTTTCATCTTCTAGAGTATTGTCATTTGCAAATTTTACCATGTTCTTCATTGAGGGTTTCATGTTGACAAACCAACCTTTCCTACCAGTCATGTGTGATGAGCATCCTGAGTCCAAATACCATTGGTTATGGAATCTTTCTTCATCTTTTGTTGTGACCATCAACAACATTGTCACATCTCGAAAAATATGATCCCTCGCGATGGTCACGGAAAAATAGTTCGAACAAAGTCGCTACCGAACTTTATTTATTCCAATGAAGAAATAGTAAAATATCGACAAAACCTTTTTAAAATAGAATAATGATCATCGCAACCATATTCGGGTTCGGGAGTCGATTACACAAGGCGAAGGTATTAGCACCCCTCCTGTACGTTGTACTCAACGAGAACCTTTTAGTATAATTTGTGATTTGAATGTTAGCTAAATGTCATTTGTTTTCTTCGAGTGAATAAAAGATTGAAAAGAGAAATGAAAGGAAACCTCAAAAGGGGAAAGGGAGGTTTTTTATAAGTGTGTTCGCCAAGATCTTGCAATCTCGTGCCTACGTATCCTTATAGTGCAATAAGAAAATCAGAACATCTGTAGTTTGAGGACTATGGTTTGTGGGTGTTTTTTCAATGAACAACTATTTAGATCGCGTTCTAAAGGCAAAACATTGGCTTGTCTACTCTTAGAGGAGGCTTAAGGAGTAGTTTGTTATACGCGTTAGAAGGATTAATCAATGTTCTTTCTGAAAAGGCTTTCAGTCTCACAAGGGCGAGAAAAAGATAGATTTGATGTGTTTGGTATTTTGTAAGAACGACAAATAATCAATCAATATAGCACACACGAATCATTCAATTATTCGAGGAATAGCAAGACGAGCGCCTCATATTTCCTTTTTCGTTCAAATTGTTATTTAAAGTTGTTTGCGTAAATCGAATATACATGGTAGTGAAGGGTGCGAATATATGAAGCATCAATATTGGTACCTGGACAATGGTTGCTCGCATCATATGATGGGAGAAAAGCTTATGTTCCAAACCCTGACTCTAAATGAGGAAGAGGGTGAGGGATTCGGAGGAGGACAAAAAGGGAAGATTATTGGAACAGACACTATTGGTAACTCTCCTATCTCTGT
The DNA here is from genome assembly GCF_024323335.1 of Lathyrus oleraceus. Lineage (NCBI taxonomy): Eukaryota > Viridiplantae > Streptophyta > Magnoliopsida > Fabales > Fabaceae > Lathyrus > Lathyrus oleraceus. The sequence goes on along the minus strand of NC_066581.1, from coordinate 110,939,334 downwards.
AAATAATGTTTGGCTGCGGTGAGTGGACTTAAACATAACCTTCTGAGCATAAGTCAATTTTGTGACAGTGGTTATAAAGTTTTGTTTGATAAGAACTTCTATTCTATCATCAATGAGTCTGACAAATCCATTATGTTCAAGGGAAAGAGGAAGGGAAATGTATATAAAATTAATCTCCCTGAATTAACTGACCAAAAGGTTATTTGCTTTATACCAGTAAGTGATGAAAATGGGTATGGCGCAAAATATTAGGTCATGCTAACTGGAGGCTGATCTCCAAACTTAGCAAGCTAAAACTTGTCAAGGGACTGCCAGATCTTGAGTATCACTCAGATGTTCTTTGTGGAGCATGTCAAATAGGACAGATTTGTAAGAACAAAAATTGTTCTACAACAGATTCCATGATTTTGATGATAACAAAGGATGAAACCAAAAATGGCACCCTAACGAAAAGTTTCTAAGTGTGCAGGGTTCTAAGGAAAGAAGGAAGAAATCATCAGATACAGAATCATATCAGATACAAATTATCAGAAGACCAGAAGCATCTGAAGTAGAAACACGTTCAAGAAAGTCTAACTCTGAGCAAAATAGCAAAATATCAGAAGCATCTGAACAAGAAGTACGCTCTAGAAGTTCTGACTCTGAACAACGGTATGTCAAACTTCAGAAGCTCTCAGCGCTATCTGAAGAAACTATCAGAACTCAAAAGAGATCAACATCAGAAGTTAGATAGCAAGATTCCAAGATCTCCAGAAATATGAAGACTCTGATTATGGAATTGCTAAATAAGGAAGAGAAACGTTAACTTAAAATAAAGTTATGGAAATGGATTTCCTAATACAGAAAGAGACGTTAACTCCAAAATTCAAATGAAAAGGAACTATTTTTGGAAAGTAGTCATTCAAGAAGAGAAAGTTGTTTTGGCAACAAGCAACATAAGTTATGGCACTAATTATTATTCAAGAGTTATTATATGCTATGATCTTTCAACGACTCTTTCTCTCCTATATAAAGGATTGCAAATCAACATTGGGAAGTTAGAGAAAACAAGCACATACTGAAACATCAACACACATAAACTCATTTTATTCTCTCAATCTTCACGAAGCTTTTGCTTGAAACGTGAAACACTTTTTGTTCTTACTGTTGTAATATTTGCTTATCTTAGAAGCACTCTAGATTACATAAGTTTTTATCTTTGTTGTATTTCCTCAAGTGACTCTGTGCAGTCTGTATACTTGAGAGGACTAAGAGATCTTTCTCTTAGACGTTGTTTGTAATCAATCTTTCAAGATTAGTGGATTAAGTCCTTGTTGAAGGCGAAATCACCTTGGCCGGGTGGAATGGAGTAGTTTTGTGTTATAAGCGAACCAGTATAAAAATCCTTGTGTGATTCTCATTTTGAAAAAGCGCTTATTTTCCAAACAATTCAAACCCCCCCTTTCTTGTTTTTCTCACCTTCAATTGGTATCAGAGCTCCGGCTCTGTTATTGATTTTCTAATCAAACACTTAACAGTGTAGAGAGATCCAGAACGAGAAAAACTATGGCCCACACAAATGAAAAGGATAGTTACAATGCTAAGCCTCCTGTCTTTGATGGAGAGAAATTCGATTACTGGAAAGATAGAATCGAAAGTTTCTTTCTAGGCTATGATGCTGATCTCTGGGACATTGTCACAGATGGATACAAACCTCCTGTCACAGAGGATGGAGCTGAAGTTCCCAGAAGTAAGATGTCAGATGATCAGAAGCGAGTTTTCAAAAATCATCACAAGGCCAGAACCATACTTCTCAATGCTATATCTTACAACGAGTATGAAAAGATCACCAACAGAGAAACAGCCAAAGACATACTTGACTCTCTGAGGATGACTCATGAAGGAAACTCTCAGGTCAAAGAGACAAAGGCTCTGGCGCTTATCCAGAAATATGAAGCTTTCAAAATGGAAGATGATGAAGCCATAGAGGCAATGTTCTCTAGATTCTAAACTCTGATTGCAGGTCTCAAGGTTCTAGACAAAGGATACACAACTGCAGACCACATCAAAAAGATAGTCAGAAGTCTGCCAAAGAAATGGAGACCCATGGTTACTGCTCTGAAGCTGTCAAAGGATCTGAACAATATCAGTCTTGAAGAACTTGTCAATTCCCTCAGAAGCCATGAGATAGAATTAGAGGAAGATGAGCCTCAGAAAAGGAACAAGTCCGTAGCATTAAAGTCCAGATATGAAAGACGCAAACCTGACAGAACCAAAGCTCTCCAGGCAGAAACTGAAGATACTGATGACTCTGAACTAGAAGATTCTGATGATGAAGAAGAATTGTCCCTCCTGACCAGAAGAGTTAAACAACTCTGGAAAAAGAGGAACAACAACTTCAGAAGACCAAGACCCAGAGGGGATCGATCAGAATCAACCTCAAAAGGTAAAACTAACAAAGATATTACTTGTTATGAATGTAAAGAAACAGGTCACTACAGAAATGAATGCCCCAAGCTAAAGAAAGACAATTCTAGAAAAGAAAGCTTCAAGAAAAATACCTTTAGGACAAAGAAAGGATTAATGACTACCTGGGATGATAGTGAATCTGGGTCATCAGAATCTGACTCTGATGAAAAGGCCAACGTGGCACTTATGGCTACCACATCCAGGAGCAGCTCAGATGAAGAATCTGAAGAGGTATTTTCTGAACTCTCTCGATCTGATCTAGAATCATGCTTGTCAGAAACTCTTAGCTCATATCAGAAATTAAAACAAAAGCTTGAAAACATAAAAGGCTGTCTTAAGGCAAAATTTGAAGAATGTGGCAAGTTTGAGATGACAATTCTAGCGCAGGAAGATACAATCAGATCTTTAACATTAGAAAGAGATGGAGCAAAAAGAAAAAGCTTAGAATTAGAAGAAGCGTTGTCTCAAGCACCACAAACTTCAAATAAATTAATTTATGAATACGAAGAAGCCTTTCAAGAATTTCTAAAAAATGGAATAGGTAGGAGTATTATGGCATCCATGATTTATGGAGTCAGTCAGAACAATAAAAAGGGAATTGGGTATGATCCTAAGGAAGTTAAAACTTCTTCTAGTGACCAACTTAAATCTCCATTTTCGTATCACTATACACACACACAAGAACAAAAATTTGAAAATGCTAGAAAACCCAAAGTTATAAGAAACTCTGGGAAAACTAATCAGAAAGGACCCAAGAAATTCTGGGTACCGAAAGATAAGATTGTTTATGTTGCAGATATCCTATGCAGCAAAGTTCAGACACCAGTCATGGTACCTGGAATCAGAAAGTGTGCACTGGCTGCAGGCACAGTCGAGGAGATAATCTCAGAGATGACTGTCCTCTGGGGAGGAGTTGAAGGTGTCGGAGAAGACTGGCTCTGGGCAGCCAAGAACGATTCCATCAGGGCACTTAATCTGGCCACTTCCTCTTTCAGCTCACGGTTCTCTTGTTCCAGATGATCCATCAGTCTTGAAATGTTGGCTCTGGTGTAGTACCGGTGAGTCAGCTTGTCTTTGAAATAAATGAAGAGCACAGAGTTAGACCACAGGACAAGAAGCCGGGAACAAAACCTGCTTATGCACATGATGCATGCAATGCTCGTGCATATGATTTTTCTTTTATTTTCAAAGGAACTTTTATGGTTCTATTTGCAAATTTTGGAAATATTAAACATTTATCACATATGGAAATATTTCATCAAATAGTATCGGGGAAAAGAAGTACAGCATTGTCAATCATATACAAGAGAAAAGGAAAATAATCATCCTATGGATCCCTAGAAACAATCGTCCAAAGCTCGGGACACAGGAAGATAGGATGCACGAAGCCTCTTCACCTCTCTCTCGTAGGCTGCCTCCATATCTGCCTTCTCTTTGGCGAGTCGGTCGTACTTCCTTTTCCAAAACTTGGAAGACTGAGGAAGTAGAGAAGTCCATGCATCATCAGGATCATCAATAACCTGATGCTCGAGAAACTCTATCAAAGCATCTTTCTCCTTAATCTGCTGAAGCAACTCTACTCGTTCACGGATCCAGGCACGTGAACGGTCTTCGTCTCTCAACTCCTCTACCCCTTGATTAGGGAGGGTTGAAGGCCCAGCCATAATCATAGGTGTAGGTCTTGGATATTCGTAAGGCATACGATACTCAGACGCTCTCTTCCTAACCCAAGCAGTGTAAGGCTCCATAGCAACACAATTCTTAGGACCCAACTCCTTCCTTCCTTTCCTATGAATCTTGCGCCAAGCGCGGACCATCCTAGCTTTCAAACCTTGGGGATCTTTACCCTCCTGAAAGAACACACTCTTTAACAGAACGTTATTGGGTTTATCCATTAGGGGGAACCCAAGCTGACGACGTGCCAAAACGGGGTTGTAGTTAATCCCACCACACGTACCAAGAAGAGGCACATTGGAGAATTCACCACAAGAGTCAATAATCTGCACACCATCATACACACGGTTGTACAAGGAGATATCATCATTAGTGAGAGACATAAGTCTCGTGGACCACCGTAGATATCCCTTGTTCTCCTTGAAAGCGACCGTCTGAGGTAAGTGAGAAATAAAGCACTTATACAACAGAGGCAAGCAACACACAATGGTGCCACCACCCTTTGCATTCCTCGTATGCAAAGAAAAGTAAGTGTCACCCAACAGAGTCGGAACGGGATTAAGAGTAGAGAAGATCCTAATAGCGTTCACATCCACAAACTTGTCGATGTTGGGGAATAACACTAGCCCATAGATGAGAAGTACAAATATGGCTTCAAAGGCATCCTCACTCATGGCCTTCCCATATATAGTAGCTTGAGCAATGAGGAACTCAAAAGGGAGACCTTGAATTCCACCTTTGGTAGTCATATGAGCACCAACCAGAGATTCATCTATGTATAACATGTCTGCTATCTCTTGAGAAGTAGGAATACTCTCCAAGCCACTGAACGACAACTGGTCCAGAATAGGTATACCCACAAGATAGGCATACTCCTCAAGTGTAGGCAAAAGCTGGAAATCAGGAAACGTGAAGCAACGATACAAAGGATCATAAAACTGCACCAATACACTCATCAACCCTTCATCCACCTGAGTAGTCAAAAGAGGAAGAAGCTTCCCAAAACGAGCCTTGAAACCCAAGGGATCTAGTACATAGGATGTCAGATTCCTTAACTCTTTCAAATCTGGTTGTCTGAAACTGTACTTCTTTGTGTTTCTCCTTTGTCTTTCCATGTCTGAAAATTTGCAAATAAACCCCTTTAAGTTCCATGAAAATTTTCTTTATTATTGATGATATGGATGCAAATGGGTGCATGAATGCAACAATCACACTCAAGGATCAAGCAAAGCACACCAAACAAAGGTCATGGGATGGATCATGTCATCCTTAATATCAATCATCCATTTTGGTGGATCATGGTTTACACCTTATCAACACCCAAGTTCCATTGATATTAGGGATACATGAACGGATCAACCACGAATCAAGGGTTTGTTGCAAGTCACGAGCATGGAGTCTCGGTTAAGAACCACCCAAAGGGAGTGTACTAGGGTTTAAACCTGCCAAACATGTTCTACAAGAGGTTCCCATAGTCATCATCCCATCTTTCGGATATTATCAGAGAAACGACTACTCGTATTCCAAAAATATTCTCAAGAGAGACTCTTATGAGTGTAGTATCGCGTAACAATCGTATCAAATCTTACACTTAAACGACTTTCGCACTACATCCTAAGAATAGGCCAAGATGGGCTTGGTAAACTAAGGTCCTTGGCTTCTAAGGTCTATATTAGAAAGAGTAATGTCTAACCACAACTTACTTGTGTGGCATTATTGATCCCAACATGACCTCCACCAAGTGAATGGACTTGCAAGTCAACTTGCTAAGGAATAACTCCACACAAGTCAACAAGACTACGCCATTCTCGTATTCTAAGTGCACTCGAGTTCGGGTATAGAACTCATCTCACAAAGATCACCAAGCATACAAAGAATTAACATTCAAGCAATTCAAACATTACATACAATACAGTAATCCCAAATAGCACAAAAATATGTCACAAAATAAATATACAATACAATACAACAAATTTGAAAGGTAGGCAAAACCCACTAGGTATTTTCTTCCCCAGCAGAGTCTCCACTTTTCTGTAGCGGGGTATTCGTTACCATTAGAGATATTGACTAAATCCAAGGTAAATCATACAAGTCGAGTCGCCACCGCACTTCTATTTATCCAAAGGAATGGTTAGAAAGCGAACAAAAATCTAAAAGTTTTAACAAAAACTAGTAAAAGAAACAGAGATCTGGGTAAGGGGGTTGGTTATGCAATGGGAAGGTGTTAGGCACCCAAAACATCCTAGGTACTCCTAGGGAGCCCTTTTCATACTTGTTGTAAAGGTTGTTGTTTTGTGGAAATTTGTTTTGTGCAAACATGATGGAAGAGATGAGAAAAGAATATACAACTTATTTACATTTTGTGTTTGAATGGATGAACCCATTGCCTACGTACCATCTTTAAAAAGATTAGGATCAAAACCTCGTAGTTCGGGGTAAAAATTCAAAATGAGTTGGTGAATTGATTGGTCCAAAAGCCTTAAGGTCTTTTGTTATCAAAGGGAGAAAACTCAACCAAACCATAAATCCACCATGTGAGGATAGCTTCAACATGCTAGTGAGGGGTTAACCCTATAATAAGCATGGAAGACTCATTGTCCATTACTAAGGATATAGGTGAGTATTCCATCTACCACAAGGATAACTCAAACCTAATAGCTAAAGGTTATGAAAATTTTGATTAAGGAAGTGGCCATTGGAACCACAAAAGGCATTTGAATGGGTTATATTTGTCGCATCGCGCGAAAAACCGGCGGGAAAAGAAAGAACAACAGAGCCGCCACCGTGCGTTATTTATCCCAAAAGAGGGAAAGGAAACGCTCAGAGTAAACCTGGGAAAGAACATGGTCTCGCGACCAAAGAGAATGGGTTCGGGAGTCGGTTATGCGAAGGGAAGGTATTAGCACCCCTACGCATCCGTAGTACTCTACGGGATCCACGCACAAAAGGAAGGATAAATTGGTTGCTAAACACTGCTCAAATATTCACACACACTGGCTGAAAGAAACGAAAGAGACTGACTGAAACTGGACTCGGCAGGATGTCGCATCCTGGGCCTACTTAGTCTATCAGGCATAGACATCAGAGTCAAAGTAGTTCGGACTGGGGAAACAACACATGCTCGCTAGGATGTCGCATCCTATGCATACGTATCTTCTCGGACGAGAGAAGAATCAGAGCATTCGTAGCTCGGCTGACACGCACACAAACAAACTAGACAAAGGCAAACATGGAGCCTGAATGCCAATTGCTGGACTTACATCAGCATCCGAACCAAAACACACACAAAAAGGCAAACGTGGAGCCTGAATGCCAATTGCTGGACTTACATCAGCATCCGAACCAAAACACACACACACTGGAACCCAAATGCCACTCGATGGACTTACATCGGCTTCCAAGCACACAACAACACAACAGGTTGATAGGGAGTCGGGGACTCAGCCTATAACTGTCAAGCACGCATTCAAACAAACAGACAACAAATTGCTAAGGAATCAGGCACTCGAGCCTAGCAACTGTCAGACAACACACACAAAAGAAAGAAAGGGCGCCCGGAGAGATCAGCTCAATCTCCTGCCTACATACTTCATCTGGTGTGAAGATCAGGGCGATGTAGTTCCCCTACGCAGGGAAAAAGGACTAGCCTAACCAGATAACAGAGGGAGACACAACTAGGGAGACTACGACTCGAGCCTAGATGTTGTCATGCAAGATCATCCCTAAGTTAAGGTTTCTAGCTAAATGGCACGCGGGCCAACCTATCCTAAGTATGGCTCACACAGGAAGCAAGCCACACACACTTAACTTGCACAGGAAGCAAGCCAAGCAAAACCTAACTTGCACAGGAAGCAAGTCTAAACTAATCCTAACTTGCACAGGAAGCAAGTCAAACAATCCTATCTTGCACAGGAAGCAAGTCAAACAATCCTATCTTGCACAGATAGCACACGCTATACACAAACAAAGGGCTCAAACAAGGGTTAGGTTTTAGTCAAGGGGTCATATCAACCTCAACAAACAAACCTCTGGAATGGGGTGAGTGTTGCTCTTAACCTTGCCATTGCGGGGCTAAGGTGAAGCAGATGAAAGGATGAAGTGAGGATGAGACCTCACAGCTCTTATCCCTGGCCTGGGAGAGCTCAAGACAAGAATGTGTGGGTTCAGAAAGTGGGAACCCTTCTACACATTAAAACTGACTCAACTGTACAGTTGTACAAGATCTTGGGTTTGTATCTGCAATGCATCAACACAGTGGTGTGAGCAAGGCAGATGACACACTGAATAGTGGGGGATAGATTGCATATCCCTACCTTCCACCAATTGCCTCTTCACTTAGGAGGACTTTGACTCTATGCAAGGACAAAAGTAAACAATCACAAACATTGCCTCTTAAGGAGGACTTCAGACAGTTGCCTGGCCAAGTAACAAGCCAGGTCTTCCAGACTACATGAAGTAAAAGAGACATACCTCAATGCAAATTGCTTATACAAGCAAAGCAAAGCAAAAAGTTCACAAGGAACTAAGCAACTAAAGTACCTGAAACAGTCAAGCAGATGTTAGTATGCAACAAAACAAACAGAAACAGAAACCAACAATCAATTGGAGGCACATGGATGTGCAAGGCACAAGGCTTAAGGCATGTGAGCCAAGCCACCTACAAAACAAAGAGGTTAGACAACAATATTTAACCAAGCTCAGTCAAAAGAATGGGTCACAATGGCCATTTGGTGGTCAACCTGAAATCACAAGCTCAAAGGTGAGTAACAGGACCACTAGGGCAAGCCTAGGGTCAAAAGTGAATGAGAAAGTCAAGACAGCAAGGGTCAAGTATCCAAAATCATGTTCAAACCATTAGGAAACACAACCAATTGGATTCACATTCATACCAATCACTGTCATCATTTCATGAACCAATTAGGTCAAAGTAAGGCAAACAGAAACCCACAGAAGTCAACAGAAAGACTTGATTCAAAAGTCAACTCAAACATTTTTAAAAATTATGAAATAAATCACACTCAATCCTAACATCTAACATGGTATACATGCAAAATTTCATGGCATTTGGATGAGAGGAAGGCAGTCAACAAAAAATCATGAAGTCAAATCAAATTCAAGTAAGCATGGTGAAAGTCAACAAGCATGGGTCAACTTCAAAAAATCATATCAATTTGAAAACAGAAGAGAAATGAATGAGATTAACACCAATGCAAAGCTTGAGATGTCTAGTTATCACATATGAAATTTCATGGTCATACAATAAGATTTGAGAATTTCACAAAAGATTTGGCAAGGCATAGCACAAAAAGTCAACAAATGACCACATATGGAAGAAAATTCACAATCAAATGGAAAACAGCATGATTAATTCCACGAAAAATCATACATCAATTAGACATACAAGGGATCATTCATGCAAAATTTGGAGTCATTTGGATGTGGGGAAGTGTGTGAACAAAATTTGTGAAAATACATGATCATGGTATGACACCAAATGCAACACATGACTTCAAAAAATCATAACTCTCAATCCACAAATGATAAATGCACAAACTTTATATGGAAATGAAGGTCAATGTGTCTAGTTTTACCACAAACAATTTCAAGCTCATTGGATGCAATATGACAATTTCACAAAAGGAATGGCACAATGTATCATTTTGGCATACATGTCAAGAAAATAATTATCATTAAAAATCCAGCCAATGGAAAAATAATTAAAATTCATAATAAAATTCTAGACACATTCATGAGTATGAGGGAAAAATTTCACAATTTTTGGAGTTGAAATGAATTAAAAATAAATTGTTCAAGTTTGGTGAAATAATGGAACAAGCATGAACAAATGACATGAACTAGTGGTCAAACAAGGAAGTCAGCATGGCATAATTGTAAATCTGCAGTCACTTATTGAAGTGCTGCGTTTTGACAAGGCAAAACGAAATGTTTTGATTGGCTCTCAGCCAATAAAACAGTAATGAGCCAACCAACTTGAATTTTTGAGTTTTCTAAAACCCTAGGGGTTTCTAACACAGCAAGGCCAAGGCATTTCCAACATTCAAGCAATCAACATCATGCAAAATTCGACCAAGCAACAACATCATGCAATCATCATGTAGGCATCAAGCAAACAGCAGGAAAACTTCAATGTGCTTCATGTCATAAACATCAAACAACACAAGCATGACAAAAAGATTCTGGGCATAGCAAGTAGTTTAACAGCAGTAAAGGTTTTAGCAGCATCACCATGTGTTCAACATCAATGTTCATCATTAAATCGAAATTCAATAGCATCATACAGAAAAATGGCAGTGGTGATGTTCATTCAACAAACAACAACAGCATTCGACATGGCTCATATAGATTCTCTAGGCATGTTCATAAGGTTTTAAACTGCAGCAAGGTATATGACATCAACAGCAACACAAAAATTCGACCAGCAATTACAAAAGCCTAGCATTGAAATACTTCATGCAACATGAGCAACAACAATAGCCAATGTTCATGCAACATAAAAGCATGATTTTTGGAAGGGAACAGCAGGGTTTCAACAACAGCAGCACTCATGTTCATCCAACATTAAGCAATCAACATTCGAATTGAATCAAACACACGGCATGGCGATGATCACATAGCAAGTAGTCAAAAGCATTAACAATTAAGCATGGCAAGGAAGTACTGTCATCATGCAGTAACATCAATCAACAACAAAACAAAACACAATCATAGGAAACTCTGGGCATGGTAGGTTTCACACAGCAGGGTATTTTATGTAATCCACAAACATAATTTCAACCAAGCATCAAACGATCATCATGGCAAACAAATTTCAAACAAAATCATGCAGACCAACATGGTACCACAAACATGATATTCGAGCAACATAGAGCAACATCAGCTAACAACAAAAACTGGGAAATGGCTCTAGAGTTTCAACAGCAAACATCATGTGTTCATCATTATAAAACAATCTTCAAACAAAGTCATACAATAACATGGCATTGGTGTTCAGGCCACAACATTTAGCAACAACCAAACACACACATCACATGAATTTCTGGACAGAACCATGGATTATGCAACAGCAGTACTCATCATCATCATGTAAAATCAACATGAACAAATATGCTCAGAAATCAACCATATGCATATCAATAGCATTAACATACATCAAACAACAAACATGCATCAAACAATTTCATTAAATCCATTCCAGCCAAACAAATCGAGCAGAGTTTACCATGAACACAGAAAAATGAAATTCAATTTTCTCTCAATAGAATCAGCCATTTAACATGATGTAATTTGCAATAGACTAAGTGATGCATACTCTACCAAAAACATACCATGGATTGAAGGAAAGGGAAGGTCGAAAAACTTACTTGGTTGTGAAGAAAAAGTGAATCAATGGCTCTTTGTGTGTGATAGCTTGAAACAGGTGAAGACTCTAGCTCTAAATGATGGATGATGAACTTGTTTCAGCTCACACTTGCTTGGATATGACCAAATCAACTTCTGCCATGACTGTTCTTTGATAAAAAACCAGAGCACGAAATGTGGTTTCCAACAAGGTTTTGAGGTTGCAAAAGGCTTTCAACTGATGTCCAGATGAGGAAGGATCACAAGCTTGCTCGATTGTTTAAAGGGTTTGCTGAGAAATACTCTTTTGGCCAAAGTGTAGGATGAGAGAATGAGATGAATCAATGAGTCCAGTCCTGCCTGCAATGCGTTTTTTGTGAGGGCTCTAAAATGCAACAGCCAGCTGCATGAGTGAAGTCTATCTGCAGTTTGTTATGTTGGCCATGGTGGGAAATTGAAAATGAACAAAACTGATATGATTGGCCAGGCAGGAGGGATGCTTGTTCTACTGGCTTTGGTGACAGGAAAAAGGAGGTCTTTTGCCTGCTGCTAGGTTTTGTTTGTTTTGTGAGTTTTTGAAAATCATTTTGATAAATGCCAGATGATCCTCTTTTGCATCCAAGAGCCAAAAGGTTTTTTTTTCTGTTGGGAAAATGCCTGAAGGTTCTTTGTGGTCTGCTATATGATGTTTTAAAACATTCTGTTTTGGACAGGGGAAACAAATGCCAAAATAGCAAGGGTGAGGTTTAACAAAATGAAGGAAAGATTGGTTGGTTTTTTGTCCAAGGCATTGTTGTGTTCAGATTTTTTGGCCAAGCCTATGAGATGATTCTTGAGGGAGTAAGTTGTTGGTCTGCTACTGGTTTTTGTTATGGCAGGGAAATGGTGACGAACAATGTGTAAGGCCAAGGGTGAGTGTTGAATGAGTGAAGTCTATATCTTTTTTTCTCTGCTGTGCTGCTGCTATGTGTTTTTCTCATGACAGGAAAATCCTCTTTTCAAAACCTGCTATTGGCTGTTGTTTTTGGTGTCATGCCCATGCTGCTACCAGTCACAGCACATTAAAGCCTTGGTCTGCTATGAGCAGTACCAGACATGGCAAGGCCCATGCTTTTGGGTGCTTTTGACAGCTCCTTTGGAAAAAGAAAGGCCAAAGTGTTTTTTAGCTTCCCTCCATTTCTGTTGGTCTTGCTGCTAGTAATGTATCCAAACAATGACAGAAAGAATGCTGCACCATTGCCACTAGATCTGCTGTTGCAAGTACAAGGTATGGTTCAACAATTGGATGTTTGAAACAATGTCCTTTTTGCCAAAATTCAAGTGAGCAAGCATGGCTATGTGTACTTGTTGGTGTATGGCTGCATAATGAGGTCTCAACATGACAGAAAAATGATCAAGAATGCTGCATAATTGCTGTCCTCTTGAGGTACAAGGCAAGGCATGGTGGAAGCATAGACAAGCATGGTGCAATGGTACTTTTCTTGTATTTCAAGCAACCAAGCAAGATTCACATGTTCTGCATAATTTGGCTTTGCAAACACATTCTAAATGACATTTATGAGCTGTTCCAATTGGCCAAATGTTGAAAAAATGCTTGAGTCAAAAAGTCAACTCTTGGTCAAACTTTGAATTTAAATGAAAAAGGTCCAAAAATGCCATTTTGATTGGTAAGGTTTTAGGTCATGAAATTTATATTTTTGGAAAGAGGATGAAAAATGTGGTTTGTAGGAAAAAACCCCACCAAATTTGGCCAAACGGTTTGGGAGATATGGCCCTTTGAAGTTCAAGATTTTCTAAAATCGATTCGATCATAACTTGCCAACCATACATGGGAATTGAGAGTTCTATGACTTTTTGGAAATGGGAGAACAAGATCTTCAACTTTCATGTTGGGCAAAAATTCATTTGAGGCTTTTATCACAATGTAAGTTTGAGGATCAAAACTTTCCATTTTTGGTAAGTTTCAGTTACAGGCCCAGTTTCCGTTTTGGGAAATTCATGATCTGGCTTCAAATTCTTCCATGATGGTGTTTGGCATGATATATGATGACTATTTGGACATGAATGAACTCCCACAAACCAATTCCAATCATCAAATCTCTGATTAAATGGACAGTTGACCAACAGTTGACTTATTAGGGTTTTTGTCTGATTATGCATTGACTGATGAATTCCAAACCCTAATTCCTTGAGAATTTGACTTCAAATGATGTCCCAAGTTGTTTGAACTCTTGATTATTGACCATGGTGCCCAAATTCCACAAGAATGACCACCAACCATTGCCTTGACTGACAGTTGACTTTTCTAGGGTTTTTGACTGTCTGTGTATGAACTGCTGACCTCTGAGCCTTCAACCCTTGACTTGAACACTTCAAATGGATCCCCAAGTCATGTGAACTTGTTGGACAAACCCCAAGGCCTTGATTCAATGAGAAATTCCTTTGCTTGCTTGGTTGACTGATCAGGAGATTAGTTTGACCTAATTCTTGATTGCTTGCTCTTGAGGCAACTGAGGGACAATGCAACTGCTATGCAATGGACCATGATATACCATGACCTAATGTGAAAATGTATGCATGATGATAGGTGCAAATTTGAGGTGCTACAGCTGCCCCTATTCAATCAGCTGGGAACCCGACCGGATGATAGCAACGGCTGTCAGACTTTCGGGGTAAACAGGGATTGAATACCAAGAGGACCGTAGAATTTGCACAACTGGATATGATACAAGAAGAACCACGTCATTTACCGATGACAAACCGCATGACAGCTTCAGAAAAAGCAAAACCATTTACCGATGGTTGGAGAACTGGAAACTTGATATTTACCGATATCAACTGCAGCACGACCATTTACCGATGGCGGCTGGGGAAAACAAACTTCTGAGAAACGAAACCATTTACCGATGGTTAGAACTTTGATATTTACCGATATCAACTTCAGCCAGACCATTTACCGATGGCTGCTGGGAAAACAGATTTTGATGCAGAAAGGAAGCAAAACCATTTACCGATGGTGGCTTCAAAGAACCTTGACATTTACCGATGTCAACTTAGCAAGACCATTTACCGATGGCTGCTGCAACTGGGAATTCGATATTTACTGATATCGAAGAAAACTGGGCCATTTACCGATGGCATCTCCACTTGGGGAGGAACAAAATCTTTGTGGTGATACCAGACAAGACGTTTACCGACGACTTCTGGGGATTTTGATTTCACGACCAGACATTTACCGATGACTGGGATGAGACTCGACGTTTACCGACATCGAAAGATGATGTTTACCGACATCAAAAGAATGACCAGACATTTACCGATAACTGGGTGGGACACGATGTTTACCGACATCGAAAGATGATGTTTACCGACATCCAAAAGGATGACCAGACATTTACCGATAACTGGGTGGGACACGATGTTTACCGACATCGAAAGATGATGTTTACCGACATCCAAAAGGATGACCAGACATTTACCGATGACTGGGGTGGGACACGATGTTTACCGACATCGAAAGATGATGTTTACCGACATCCAAAGAAATGACCAGACATTTATCGATGACTGGAAATGAGAAATTTATTGGGGAGATACGAATATTTGCAACTGGAAACCAGGTAGGACATTTACAGATGACTCTACTGGGGATTTCTAGTTGGGGATTATCAGACATTTACCGATGACTGAAAGAAAGACTCGATGTTTACCGACACCGAAGCAATGGCGTTTACCGACACCATAAAAATGACCAGACATTTACCGATGACTGGGTGGAGACTCGATGTTTACAGACGTCGAAAGATGATGTTTACCGACATCAAAAAAATGACCAGACATTTACCGATGACTGGAGTGAGACTCGATGTTTACAGACATCGAAAGATGATGTTTACGGACACCAAAAATGATGACCAGACATTTACTGATGACTGGAGAAAATACTCAATGTTTACAGACACCGAAACAATGGTGTTTACCGACACCAAACAAAGAAAACACACGCGGGTGCTGTCGTGACACTGACTGGTATCACAAAGTACAATATCTGGGATATGCTGATGCAAGGCTGATCACTTGCTGGAGGGTCTCACTGGGGAGAAACAAACTTTCTGTCACCATCGGGTGAGGAAATAAACCTCTGTCACCATCGGGTGAGGAAATAAACCTCTGTCACCATCGGGTGAGGAAATAAACCTCTGTGGGGAATAAACAATTCTGAATGCTGTCGAGAGCAACTGTAGCGGTCTTGCTGTGCTGAAGTCGAATGAAATGATCCGCCTCTGCCGGGGATACGGTCTGATGAAGGTAACACATGAATGCATATGTTTGAATTTTTCTATGGCGTAATGCTCCATATGGAATGGAAATGCTACGCAATTTGAGGATGCAATGATTACTACATGCAAAATGCAAATGAACCCTGGCTAGGGAGCCGAAATGATCAGATACTCTGACTCTGTGGGGAGATTCCTCTTGGGGAAATACTCTGCGGGGAACTCTGCTTGAGGAATGGTAAAGCGACTTCACACTTATGTTGAAGAACAGTACTGCTGCTGGGAAAAGATAAACTCCGCTGGGGATATCCTTCAGCCCACAGGTAGGATAATGCTGGAGATAAATTTCAATGAACCTGCCTCACTCGGGGAGGAAGTCGGCAAATACAGGCCTGTTGGGGATAGGCAATCCTTAGATCTGTTGGGGAATAGAAGGCACTATCCACAGACGTCTCTGCAGGGGAACATAGCTCTGATAGCTTCCAAACTTGCTTGGGGAAAAATATCTGTTGAGGAAACGTCCTCACAGATGCCATCCTGAAAAACAACACAACAAAATGCCCCCAGGGGGTACATGGACAAGATACGCTCAAGTGTCCTCAACATTCAAAATGATTTTCAGATGTTTCGTCATCCTGCGAGTTGTTGTGTAGCCTCCATGTTTTACATATGCAATGCTTATCAAAAATTCGGACATTTTGCAAACAAAACAGTAAAAATAAAAACAGAAAGAGCTATTTATCTGAATAACGACTTTTATTGATTGAAAACGTGCCTGAAGAGGCAAATACATTGGGAAGCAATTCCTAGAAAGAGGTAATTGCGCATAAAAGGAAAAAATCTATCCTAATGGCAATGCGAATACGGCATCCACTATTTCCCAATTCTGTTATAACCCACAGATCATCAGTTTTCCTCCCAACTCCTTGCTTTCTGAGAAGAATGACTGGACGGATTACATCTTTCGAGATGGCAGACGACAAAGCTTGATGAAGTACAGATAACTCAGACTGTAGTCTTCGCTTTAATCCCTTATTTTTTCCTGGATCGCCCTTTCGGGTTTTCAATCCACCGGGATACCCATTTTTGCCTAAGCCGCCCTTGCGGGTTTTCGACTTACCGGGTGTACAAATTCTTTTCATTTTATCCCTAATTTTTGCCCGAACCTTTTCTTTCTGTTTTTTTTTGGTTCGCCGGGATGCCCTTTTTTTTGCCTGGACTCTCTTATTCTTTTGTCCAGCGGGTCAATTTATGCGAAGTATTTTTTGACTACATCTGAGTTGACAGGAGATGGAAAATCTTCACCATCCATAGTTGTAAGCATCAAGGCTCCACCGGAGAAGACCTTCTTCACAACATACGGACCTTCATAATTAGGAGTCCATTTGCCCCTGTTATCTGTACCGGGAGGGAGGATCCTCTTCAAGACTAAATCACCGACCTGATAGCTTCGAGGACGCACTTTCTGATCAAAGGCTCGCTTCATCCTTCTCTGATACAACTGTCCATGACATACAGCTGCTAGCCGTCTCTCCTCGATGAGGCTCAACTCGTTAAACCTTGTTCGAATCCACTCGGCTTCGTCCAGCTTGACATCCAATAAAACTCTCAGAGAAGGAATCTCCACTTCAACAGGTAGGACAGCTTCCATACCATACACAAGGGAGTAAGGGGTTGCCCCGGTCGACGTACGTACTGAGGTACGGTACCCATGCAAAGCGAAAGGCAGCGTCTCATGCCAATCCTTGTACGTAACGACCATCTTCTGCACAATCTTCTTGATGTTCTTGTTTGCCGCTTCTACAGCACCATTCATCTTCGGTCTGTAAGGAGAAGAATTGTGATGTTCGATCTTGAAATCTTTACAAAGCTCTTTCATCATCTTGTTGTTGAGATTCGAACCATTGTCAGTGATGATTCTCTCAGGAACTCCGTAACGACAGATGATTTCTTTCTTGATGAACCGGGTAACCACTTGTTTGGTAACGTTAGCATAGGAAGCTGCTTCCACCCATTTGGTGAAATAGTCAATCGCAACCAAGATGAAGCGATGTCCATTCGAAGCAGTAGGCTCAATCTTCCCAATCATATCAATGCCCCACATAGCAAACGGCCAAGGCGAATTCATGATATTCAGAGGACTTGGTGGTACGTGCACCTTATCAGCATAGATTTGACACTTATGGCACTTCCGAGCATACTTGAAACAATCGGATTCCATAGTCATCCAGTAATAACCCGCTCTCAACAATTTCTTAGCCATTGCATGTCCGCCGGCATGAGTACCGAAGGAACCTTCATGCACTTCCTGCATTAACATGTCTGCCTCGGGTCTGTCCACGCATCTGAGCAAGACCATGTCAAAGTTTCTCTTATACAGCACATCATCCTGATTCAAATAGAAGCTTCCAGCCAGCCTCCTCAGGGTTTTCTTGTCATTCTTCGACGCACCTTCAGGATACTCCTGAGTCTTGAGGAAATTCTTGATGTCATAATACCACGGCTTCTCATCCATCACAACAGACTCGGCTGCAAACACATACGCAGGCCTCTCAAGTCGATTCACCGCAACATGTGGCACATGATTCCACCAATGAACTTTGATCATAGACGACAAAGTTGCCAAAGCATCCGCCATTTGATTCTCATCCCGGGGGACATGATACAACTTTACTTTCTTGAAGAACGTCAGTATTCTTCTGGTGTAATCTCTATACGGAATCAGATGCGGCTGGTTCGTATTCCAATCTCCATTGACTTGATTGACCACTAGAGCGGAATCTCCAAATATATCAAGAGTTTTGATCCTCAGATCAATGGCTTCTTCTATCCCCATGATACAAGCCTCATACTCAGCTTCGTTGTTGGTGACGTCAAACGTCAATCTGGCAGAAAAAGGTATATGAGCACCTTTAGGATTGATCAATACTGCCCCAACACCGTTACCGTTCATGTTCACAGCCCCATCAAACATCAGTGTCCATTTGTCATCCGGGTCCGGTCCTTCCTCGACAAGCGGCTCTTCACAGTCTTTCATTTTCAGATACATGATGTCTTCATCAGGGAATTCAAACATCATAGGCTGATAATCTTCGATCGGTTGTTCGGCGAGGTAGTCTGACAGAATACTACCCTTGATGGCCTTCTGTGACGTGTACTGAATATCGTATTCTGTTAGAATCATCTGCCAACGGGCAACGCGTCCGGTGAGAGCTGGTTTCTCAAAGATGTACTTCACTGGATCCATCTTAGAAATCAACAGAGTAGTATGGTTCAACATATACTGTCTTAGTCGGCGAGCAGCCCAGGCCAAAGCACAGCAAGTTTTCTCGAGCAGTGAATATCTTGTTTCACAGTCGGTAAACTTTTTGCTAAGGTAGTATATGGCATGCTCTTTTCGACCAGACTCGTCATGCTGTCCCAATACACACCCCATCGAGTTCTCAGTCACTGACAGGTACATTATCAGAGGTCTCCCTGGAACTGGAGGTATAAGGATTGGAGGTTTCTGTAAATACTCCCTGATCTTGTCAAAAGCTTTCTGACAATCATCATTCCACTTGATCGCCTGATTCTTTCTGAGCAGTTTGAAAATTGGTTCACATGTAGCAGTTAGATGAGATATGAACCTTGC
This sequence comes from Lathyrus oleraceus, assembly GCF_024323335.1. NCBI lineage: Eukaryota > Viridiplantae > Streptophyta > Magnoliopsida > Fabales > Fabaceae > Lathyrus > Lathyrus oleraceus. The sequence goes on along the minus strand of NC_066581.1, from coordinate 110,919,942 downwards.
AATGTAGTTCAACCTCCCTAAAAACCCACGGACTTGCTTCTCCGTCTTCGGTTCAGGCATCTCTTGAATAGCTTTGACTTTTGCCGGATCAACCTCAATCCCTTTCTCACTGACAATGAAGCCTAAGAGCTTCCCGGATCTCACTCCAAACGTGCACTTGTTCGGATTCAACCTTAGTCTGAACTTTCTCAACCGGTCAAACAACTTCTGCAAATTAACCAGGTGCTCCTCTTCTGTCTGCGACTTCGCGATCATATCATCTACGTACACTTCAATTTCTTTGTGCATCATGTCATGAAAGAGAGTCGTCATTGCCCTCTGATAGGTAGCACCAGCATTCTTTAGTCCAAATGGCATCACCTTATAGCAGAACGTGCCCCAAGGTGTAATGAATGTCGTCTTTTCCATGTCCTCTGGCGCCATCTTGATCTGATTATATCCGGAGAAACCATCCATGAAAGAGAATACCGAGGATTGAGCCGTGTTATCAACCAATACATCAATGTGAGGTAATGGGAAATCATCTTTCGGACTCGCTCTATTCAAATCCCGGTAATCGACACACATTCTGACTTTGCCATCCTTCTTCGGCACAGGAACGATGTTGGCAACCCACGGCGGATAACTGGTAACAGCCAGAAAACCTGCATCCCACTGCTTCTGAACCTCTTCCTTGATCTTAGTTGCCATGTCAGGACTCGTTCTACGAAGCTTCTGCTTGACTGAAGGACATCCTTCTCTAAGAGGTAATCGGTGCATCACAATATCTGTATCTAACCCAGGCATATCTTGATACGACCAGGCGAACACTTCCACATATTCTTTCAACATCTCAATCAGCCTCCTCTTGACAGAGTCCTCTAAAACAGCCCCAATCTTGATTTCTCTTTTGTCGTCCTCAGTACCCAGATTAATAGTTTCCAGCTCCTCTTGATGAGGTTGGATGACCCTTTCCTCCTGCTTCAGTAGTCTGGCCAATTCTGCAGGGAGTTCACAGTCTTCCTCACTCTCCTCTTCAGCTTGGTAGATGGGATTGTCGAAATCATACTGAGCCATAACAGGACTGTTCATAGTGAATGCCATAAGATCGCTTCTGCATGTTTAATGCTTTGTTTTAGAAAAAGAGTTCAAAAAAAAAGTCACAAAAAACAAAAACATTGCCATTTTTATTGTTTTTTTTGAAAAAAAAAGAAAATGAAAACAAAAAATAGAAAAACAGGGATCGCAAAATTTGATTGCAAAAAATGTCCTTCATTAATGATAATCATTCAAAACATGATGAGGCCCTACAAAAATGAATCACTACGCCTTGGGCAGAACGTAGGATTTTCATGCAAAATGACAAAACAACAGAAAATTACTCTGTCAGAAGAGTAACTTGAACCACTTCTTCAGCCGTCCAGTTGTTGATAGACCCCCCTGGTGCACACGGGCGAACCCAGTTGTCCAAAACACGATCACTGCCACAGTCTTCACTACCGGTTACAGAGACGTCGCCATGATTCATCAGCCCAGCGCTGGTAAAGGTACTCGGACCCGCTTGACCATTCTGCTCTGCTCGAAGAGGCTCATAACCAACACCAAATTTGTCTTCTTTGATAGGCAAATCCACCATCTTACCCCAGCCTTCAGCCTTGCCAGAATCAACGACCTCCTTAGCCTGCTTGTAAGAAGTGATTGAAACACCTGGCTTCCTCTGCTCAGCGTACGCCACTTTCTCAAGAGCCACAGTCTCAAACGCCTGGCATAAGGTTTCGTGGATCTCGCCATCCACCTCAACATATTTGAACGAGGATAAATGACTCACCAGAATCTCCTCTTCACCGCATACAGTCACAATCTGACCGTTCCAGACATACTTGAGCTTTTGATGGAGAGTCGACGAGACTGCCCCTGCTGCATGAATCCATGGACGCCCCAACAAACAACTGTAGGCGGGCTGGATGTCCATAACATAGAAGATGATATTGAATACCTCAGGACCTATCTTCACAGGCAAGGTAACTTCCCCACACACAGAACGTTTGGATCCGTCGAAAGCACGAACGATCAGGTCACTGGGATTAAGCACAAACCCTTCCGCATCAATCTTCCTCAGAATCTGCTTAGGCAACACATTCAACGACGACCCGGTGTCTACCAATACGTGAGATAACACTGCCCCCTTGCACTCCATGGTGATGTGCAAGGCTTTGTTATGGTTTCGCCCTTCAGGTGGTAAGTCCAGGTTGGTGAAACCTACACCATGTCTGGTGCTCACATTGGCCATCACACCCTCCAGTTGATTGACAGAAATCTCTTGAGGCACGTAAGCCAGATTCAACATCTTCAACAAGGCGTTACGGTGTGCCTCAGAGCACATCAACAGTGAAAGTATAGAGATCTTGGACGGAGTCTGATTCAGCTGGTCTACAATCTTGTAGTCACTTTTCTTGATTATCTTCATAAACTCCTCCACGTCCTTCTCAAATGACCCCTCGGGCGCTTCTTTCTGGACAGGCTCTTCCTCAACCACGGCTTGCTTACCCTTTGCTTTGGCGAGAGCTTCAGCATTATTGTCCCTCAAAGGCTGCGGTGCGAACAGACGACCGCTTCTGGTAAAACCTCCTGGACCCCCTACATTATCCACAGCCGGACCAACAGTTGCAGGAACTCTATTCGGTAAACCAATTGTCACTGGAGTTTGATTCACTGGTCTTGTCTGACTTTCAGCCCTTCTGTAATTGCGGTGAGCATTATCATACTTCCACGGCACAGCTCTACTATTCTCAACAGCCCTTCTTTCAGACGCAACAATAGTAGTTGGAACACTGATGGTTACAGGCACGGGAATGGTAACTGGGGTACCATTTGCTGCAGGTGTACTGACGACCCTTTGTCCACGTTCTTCAGACGGTTTAAAGTAAATGGTGATAGTCGACGCTGTTCCACGATCTTTTACAGCCCTACTGAATTGCAAACAACCTTCATCCATCATACCCTGGATACCTGTCCTCAACTGGTCGCAACCATTCTCAGATTCTGTACAGCCCAAACAATCTTCATCACAGCCCGGGTAGACACCCCCCTTCAGCAGACGGCACTTCACAACTAGCAGAGAAGTCTGAACATCATCCACATTAACAACCAGATCTTCAGCTTCTTTCCCTTCAATATTGTTCACTCTATGCCCACCATGCTGAGGCATAGGGTTGTTTACGACATTAGGCACTGGAGCGAAGTTGATTGCCTTGGCATCGATCAAATCTTGAACCTTGTGCTGGAGAGCTCGACACTTCTCAGTATGGTGGCCTGGTGCCCCAGAATGAAAGTCACATCTAACATTAGCATCATAGCCAGGAGGCAGCACTGTAGGCGGAGCCATTGTACGCAACTCAATCATCCCCAACTTGAGTAGTTCGGGTAGTAACTCTGCGTAGGACATGGGCAGAGGATCAAATCTTCTATCAGCCTGTAATTTCTGCCTAGGCTGATAAGGACGTTGCTGTTGTTGTTGTTGTTGCGGTTGTTGAACTCTTGGTTGTTGTTGTTGACGAGGTTGAGGTGCCGGAATAGTCACTGCAGCTACTGGACGATATTGATCTCTGTTAGCATTTGTTCTGTACACACCCCCTCTGTGCTGTACAGCATTGGTCTCTCCTTCTCTACGGCGAGGTGCCCCAGAGAAGGGTTTCTTTAATGAAGACGAGGAACCAGCATCATGGATTCTACCAGCTTTGATTAGACTCTCAGTCCTTTCTCCACAAATGACAACATCAGAAAAACTACCGAACGGGCAGCTCCCCATCCGGTCCATAAACACACCTTGAAGAGTACCAATAAACATATCTGTCAACTCCCTCTCCAGCATAGGGGGTTGAACTCTAGCAGCCAGTTCACGCCACCTCTGAGCGTACTCCTTGAAGCTTTCATTGGATTTCTGACATAGACTCTGCAGCTGAGTCCGGCTCGGTGCCATGTCCATGTTATGCTTGTATTGCCTCAAAAAGGCCTCACCCAGATCTCTCCAGCATCGGATCGAATCTCTCTTCAATTCCATGTACCAGTCCAAAGAAGCCCCAGATAGACTATCTTGGAAAAAATACATCCACATCTTTTCATCATCGGTATACGCAGAGATTTTCCTGTAGTAAGCCTGCACATGGGTGCGAGGGCAAGAAGTACCGTTGTATTTGTCGAATGACGGTGCCTTGAACTTGTGAGGGATCCTCAAACCTTCAACCAATCCCATATTAGTAACATCAAAACCAAGAGAATTTTGACTTTCCATAGCACGGATCTTCTCAGCAAGAGCTTCAACTTTGCGGTCTCTCTCATTAACCCTTCCCAGAACGTCTTCGTCTTCACTGAGCAGAGAGAACAAATCCTCTTGTCTGTCAACAATCGGAACAGGATTGCGGGCCGGAGCACGGACTACTCTGGCATTAGCGGCATCTGGAACAATAGGTTGACCGTTGATTCGAATACCCCCCAACTCATCACCTACAGCATAGTTGTTGACGGGTACAGCAGCAGCGACATTGTTATCATTGACCGGGCCTCCCTCTGGCGGAGCATGGTTGATCGGTGGATTTGCAGCCTCTTGTCTCTGAACCATAGCTCGAAGTTCTTCTTGACCTTGCGCAACCCCTTGCATCATGTTCATAAACTGGGCCATGCTAGCCTTCATCTCAGCCAACTCAGCCTGAAATTGATCCATACTTCTCTGTTGATTCAGTCTTGTTGAGTAGCGGTGCGGACGTTGATCAGCTATCCTGCCTGAACAGGAACCAAGAGTGAGAAGTCACGATCAAGAACACCTGTTATGCAAAATGATATGAGTATGATGCAAATGATGCGTATGATGCACATGATATGCTTATTTCTCAGGCATTCAAAGAGCCTGACCCATCCTGAAAAGATGGCAACCTGCAGCAACAAGAGAACAAATAGATACAAGGGAATGCTGACATCCTTATACATACATAAGAGTGAAAAGGCATACAACCAATGTCAACAAAATATCTGAATAAACAACGTACAAAGAAAAAGAATCCCATCCAACAAGCCTGGAGGTGATTCTTAACAAAAGATCCAAGAGATGGCTTACACGCAAATGAATCCCATCCAACAAGCCTGGAGGTGATTCTCAACAAAATACAATCAGAGATACAAACTAAGACAGACGGTCTTCTGGAATGAGGGTCTTCAGGTAATGGCACTGGTCTATCAACAGTGAGCATTCTGAGCATTCTGGTAGAGGGGTAATCTTCTCCTTCAATTGTCTTCTCAGCTCTACCACTTCTCCTCCAAGGTGGTTCTCTGATGCCTGTCTCAAGTCTACTTCCTTCTTCAACTGGATATCTTTATCTCTGAGTTGCTTCTCCAAGTCTCTGATCTTCTTCTGATAGTTGGCTTCTGCTCTCTGCAGTCTCAAGCGCTCCCTATGCTCCTCATCCAACATAGACTCTATCTCCTCATATGACCTCTTCTTACCTCTTACTCTGCTAGCGTCTTCTCCTTGTACTTCCCTGAGTTGATGGGCCACGTGCAACCTATCAGCCTGAGCTTTGTACAGCTCCATATGGGTGTTTTGCTCCTTCTCTCTCAAACGACGATTCTCCATCAGGGCTTGCTTATAGTGCTCAGCAGGTACACTATCAGCAAGGATCAAGGGTGGTTGCTCCTGCAACGGCTCCATCCTATCGTAGGGTAGCAACAAATTTTCCACTCTCTTCTTGACCCAATCAGTGTAATCAGGCATGGCTATGGCAAATTTCTTCCCTAAGACGGATCCATCTTTCACACCAATAGACTTCCAAGCTCTCCCTACCAGCTCCAATCTAACAGGGTCACTCTGCTTCTCAAAATACACACTTTCAGCTACCTCAGCCTCAAGTGGTCTTCCCTTCATCACAAACCCCAACTGGCGAAGAGAAAGAACCGGGTTGTAATTGATGCAACCTCTGGTCCCTACGAGTGGCACATTACGGAATCCTCCACAGCTCATAATGACGTTACGCACATCCATCCGGTAAGATTGCCACCTGATATCATAGGAGGTAAGAGACATAACCCTCTGAGTCCATTTATGCGTGCTCTGGGTATCCACAAATGGTCCACTGGCTGGCAGAAGAGACATGAACCATTTGAACAGAAGAGGTAGGCAACACCTGATGGCCCCACCCTTACCATGCCTACTGTGAATAGCATAGTAAGTGTCAGCCAATAGAGTAGGAACTGGATTTCCTCCAATGAAAATACTGACTGCAGCATAGTCAACAAAATTCGGCATACTCGGAAACAAGACGATCCCATAGATCATGACGGCCAACTGAGCATGAAAGGCTTCCCAACTTCCCTTCTCTGCTTCTTCTCTAGCTACCCTCAACAGAAATTTCAAAGGCAATCCTACAACATCCCCACTGGACTTCCAACTATCACTGACTTCCTTGATACCCAAGTGGAGAGCTCTGGCAACAACTCTGAAATCAACCTCCTTTGGGACGTCGAAGAAGGGAGTCCGATGCTGAATAGGGATACCTAACAGGATAGAATACTCCTCGAGAGTAGGTGCTAACTGGTAATCTTGGAAAGTGAAGCATCTGAGCTCTGGATCGTAGAACTGAAGTAGTGTCTGCAGAGGTACTGGATCCACTATCGTCTTCAACACTGTCAAAATGTCTCCATACCGCCCGACAAAACTCTTCAGTCGATCGTCTGTCACGAGGCTACCCAACTCAGCTAGCGGAGTCAACGGCTCACGGTGGAAACTGTAGGAACAGGTCTTCCGCTTCAACTCAGGAACTGTTGCCATCTCTATCAGTAGACAAGCTCGGGAATGTACCTGAGAAATGATATGCATGCAGAGATTAGTTTTTTTTTCTTTTTTTTCTCTTTTTTTTTATTTGATTTTTTTCTTCTTCTTTTTTTTTATTTTTTTTTCATTGCGTTTCTTTTGAAAAAATAAATATGCTATGATGCACATGATGCAGACACGGCTGGCTGGTTGTGCAATCTCTGATCACTAGGTCGAAGCTTCAGTCAAAATCAGAACATAAATCCAACTTAAGGTCAACTGAACATTGTTGTCTGAACTAGAGTCACCAACAGAACCAAGTCACCAACAGTACCTGTAACAATGAAATAACCCTTCCCTACTCACGGGTGTAGTCTAGGCCAGGGTAAAGCTTGAGAGAAACGCAGCATAAATAACCTTTCGCAGAATACTGTCATATACACACCCGAAGTATGTAACGACAGCATCCCACCAGGGTCTGAACTGCTCGTGATATCAATGTTCCGCTAAGTGGCGCCATACCACCCGCTTCCCATGAATCACTCTATTCCTAGGTATCCTAGATTGCACTCATGGTCTGGGTATTGGACCTTTTACCTCAACTGACTCCCCCCCACACAGAGAGAAACAAACAACCAGCCAGGTGAACAGATGAATAAATGCAAACATTAATGCAAACATAAATGCAAACAATAGACAACGAATGCAAACAATAAATAATGAATGCAATAAATAAACACAGCAAAAAGCAACCAAAACCCTAATCCTAGAGAGCGCTAGGAGAGACTCGCTTAGGGAAGATGGACCAGCATAGGTCAACTTCTCTATATCCCCAGCAGAGTCGCCAGCTGTCGCATCGCGCGAAAAACCGGCGGGAAAAGAAAGAACAACAGAGCCGCCACCGTGCGTTATTTATCCCAAAAGAGGGAAAGGAAACGCTCAGAGTAAACCTGGGAAAGAACATGGTCTCGCGACCAAAGAGAATGGGTTCGGGAGTCGGTTATGCGAAGGGAAGGTATTAGCACCCCTACGCATCCGTAGTACTCTACGGGATCCACGCACAAAAGGAAGGATAAATTGGTTGCTAAACACTGCTCAAATATTCACACACACTGGCTGAAAGAAACGAAAGAGACTGACTGAAACTGGACTCGGCAGGATGTCGCATCCTGGGCCTACTTAGTCTATCAGGCATAGACATCAGAGTCAAAGTAGTTCGGACTGGGGAAACAACACATGCTCGCTAGGATGTCGCATCCTATGCATACGTATCTTCTCGGACGAGAGAAGAATCAGAGCATTCGTAGCTCGGCTGACACGCACACAAACAAACTAGACAAAGGCAAACATGGAGCCTGAATGCCAATTGCTGGACTTACATCAGCATCCGAACCAAAACACACACAAAAAGGCAAACGTGGAGCCTGAATGCCAATTGCTGGACTTACATCAGCATCCGAACCAAAACACACACACACTGGAACCCAAATGCCACTCGATGGACTTACATCGGCTTCCAAGCACACAACAACACAACAGGTTGATAGGGAGTCGGGGACTCAGCCTATAACTGTCAAGCACGCATTCAAACAAACAGACAACAAATTGCTAAGGAATCAGGCACTCGAGCCTAGCAACTGTCAGACAACACACACAAAAGAAAGAAAGGGCGCCCGGAGAGATCAGCTCAATCTCCTGCCTACATACTTCATCTGGTGTGAAGATCAGGGCGATGTAGTTCCCCTACGCAGGGAAAAAGGACTAGCCTAACCAGATAACAGAGGGAGACACAACTAGGGAGACTACGACTCGAGCCTAGATGTTGTCATGCAAGATCATCCCTAAGTTAAGGTTTCTAGCTAAATGGCACGCGGGCCAACCTATCCTAAGTATGGCTCACACAGGAAGCAAGCCACACACACTTAACTTGCACAGGAAGCAAGCCAAGCAAAACCTAACTTGCACAGGAAGCAAGTCTAAACTAATCCTAACTTGCACAGGAAGCAAGTCAAACAATCCTATCTTGCACAGGAAGCAAGTCAAACAATCCTATCTTGCACAGATAGCACACGCTATACACAAACAAAGGGCTCAAACAAGGGTTAGGTTTTAGTCAAGGGGTCATATCAACCTCAACAAACAAACCTCTGGAATGGGGTGAGTGTTGCTCTTAACCTTGCCATTGCGGGGCTAAGGTGAAGCAGATGAAAGGATGAAGTGAGGATGAGACCTCACAGCTCTTATCCCTGGCCTGGGAGAGCTCAAGACAAGAATGTGTGGGTTCAGAAAGTGGGAACCCTTCTACACATTAAAACTGACTCAACTGTACAGTTGTACAAGATCTTGGGTTTGTATCTGCAATGCATCAACACAGTGGTGTGAGCAAGGCAGATGACACACTGAATAGTGGGGGATAGATTGCATATCCCTACCTTCCACCAATTGCCTCTTCACTTAGGAGGACTTTGACTCTATGCAAGGACAAAAGTAAACAATCACAAACATTGCCTCTTAAGGAGGACTTCAGACAGTTGCCTGGCCAAGTAACAAGCCAGGTCTTCCAGACTACATGAAGTAAAAGAGACATACCTCAATGCAAATTGCTTATACAAGCAAAGCAAAGCAAAAAGTTCACAAGGAACTAAGCAACTAAAGTACCTGAAACAGTCAAGCAGATGTTAGTATGCAACAAAACAAACAGAAACAGAAACCAACAATCAATTGGAGGCACATGGATGTGCAAGGCACAAGGCTTAAGGCATGTGAGCCAAGCCACCTACAAAACAAAGAGGTTAGACAACAATATTTAACCAAGCTCAGTCAAAAGAATGGGTCACAATGGCCATTTGGTGGTCAACCTGAAATCACAAGCTCAAAGGTGAGTAACAGGACCACTAGGGCAAGCCTAGGGTCAAAAGTGAATGAGAAAGTCAAGACAGCAAGGGTCAAGTATCCAAAATCATGTTCAAACCATTAGGAAACACAACCAATTGGATTCACATTCATACCAATCACTGTCATCATTTCATGAACCAATTAGGTCAAAGTAAGGCAAACAGAAACCCACAGAAGTCAACAGAAAGACTTGATTCAAAAGTCAACTCAAACATTTTTAAAAATTATGAAATAAATCACACTCAATCCTAACATCTAACATGGTATACATGCAAAATTTCATGGCATTTGGATGAGAGGAAGGCAGTCAACAAAAAATCATGAAGTCAAATCAAATTCAAGTAAGCATGGTGAAAGTCAACAAGCATGGGTCAACTTCAAAAAATCATATCAATTTGAAAACAGAAGAGAAATGAATGAGATTAACACCAATGCAAAGCTTGAGATGTCTAGTTATCACATATGAAATTTCATGGTCATACAATAAGATTTGAGAATTTCACAAAAGATTTGGCAAGGCATAGCACAAAAAGTCAACAAATGACCACATATGGAAGAAAATTCACAATCAAATGGAAAACAGCATGATTAATTCCACGAAAAATCATACGTCAATTAGACATACAAGGGATCATTCATGCAAAATTTGGAGTCATTTGGATGTGGGGAAGTGTGTGAACAAAATTTGTGAAAATACATGATCATGGTATGACACCAAATGCAACACATGACTTCAAAAAATCATAACTCTCAATCCACAAATGATAAATGCACAAACTTTATATGGAAATGAAGGTCAATGTGTCTAGTTTTACCACAAAAAATTTCAAGCTCATTGGATGCAATATGACAATTTCACAAAAGGAATGGCACAATGTATCATTTTGGCATACATGTCAAGAAAATAATTATCATTAAAAATCCAGCCAATGGAAAAATAATTAAAATTCATAATAAAATTCTAGACACATTCATGAGTATGAGGGAAAAATTTCACAATTTTTGGAGTTGAAATGAATTAAAAATAAATTGTTGAAGTTTGGTGAAATAATGGAACAAGCATGAACAAATGACATGAACTAGTGGTCAAACAAGGAAGTCAGCATGGCATAATTGTAAATCTGCAGTCACTTATTGAAGTGCTGCGTTTTGACAAGGCAAAACGAAATGTTTTGATTGGCTCTCAGCCAATAAAACAGTAATGAGCCAACCAACTTGAATTTTTGAGTTTTCTAAAACCCTAGGGGTTTCTAACACAGCAAGGCCAAGGCATTTCCAACATTCAAGCAATCAACATCATGCAAAATTCGACCAAGCAACAACATCATGCAATCATCATGTAGGCATCAAGCAAACAGCAGGAAAACTTCAATGTGCTTCATGTCATAAACATCAAACAACACAAGCATGACAAAAAGATTCTGGGCATAGCAAGTAGTTTAACAGCAGTAAAGGTTTTAGCAGCATCACCATGTGTTCAACATCAATGTTCATCATTAAATCGAAATTCAATAGCATCATACAGAAAAATGGCAGTGGTGATGTTCATTCAACAAACAACAACAGCATTCGACATGGCTCATATAGATTCTCTAGGCATGTTCATAAGGTTTTAAACTGCAGCAAGGTATATGACATCAACAGCAACACAAAAATTCGACCAGCAATTACAAAAGCCTAGCATTGAAATACTTCATGCAACATGAGCAACAACAATAGCCAATGTTCATGCAACATAAAAGCATGATTTTTGGAAGGGAACAGCAGGGTTTCAACAACAGCAGCACTCATGTTCATCCAACATTAAGCAATCAACATTCGAATTGAATCAAACACACGGCATGGCGATGATCACATAGCAAGTAGTCAAAAGCATTAACAATTAAGCATGGCAAGGAAGTACTGTCATCATGCAGTAACATCAATCAACAACAAAACAAAACACAATCATAGGAAACTCTGGGCATGGTAGGTTTCACACAGCAGGGTATTTTATGTAATCCACAAACATAATTTCAACCAAGCATCAAACGATCATCATGGCAAACAAATTTCAAACAAAATCATGCAGACCAACATGGTACCACAAACATGATATTCGAGCAACATAGAGCAACATCAGCTAACAACAAAAACTGGGAAATGGCTCTAGAGTTTCAACAGCAAACATCATGTGTTCATCATTATAAAACAATCTTCAAACAAAGTCATACAATAACATGGCATTGGTGTTCAGGCCACAACATTTAGCAACAACCAAACACACACATCACATGAATTTCTGGACAGAACCATGGATTATGCAACAGCAGTACTCATCATCATCATGTAAAATCAACATGAACAAATATGCTCAGAAATCAACCATATGCATATCAATAGCATTAACATACATCAAACAACAAACATGCATCAAACAATTTCATTAAATCCATTCCAGCCAAACAAATCGAGCAGAGTTTACCATGAACACAGAAAAATGAAATTCAATTTTCTCTCAATAGAATCAGCCATTTAACATGATGTAATTTGCAATAGACTAAGTGATGCATACTCTACCAAAAACATACCATGGATTGAAGGAAAGGGAAGGTCGAAAAACTTACTTGGTTGTGAAGAAAAAGTGAATCAATGGCTCTTTGTGTGTGATAGCTTGAAACAGGTGAAGACTCTAGCTCTAAATGATGGATGATGAACTTGTTTCAGCTCACACTTGCTTGGATATGACCAAATCAACTTCTGCCATGACTGTTCTTTGATAAAAAACCAGAGCACGAAATGTGGTTTCCAGCAAGGTTTTGAGGTTGCAAAAGGCTTTCAACTGATGTCCAGATGAGGAAGGATCACAAGCTTGCTCGATTGTTTAAAGGGTTTGCTGAGAAATACTCTTTTGGCCAAAGTGTAGGATGAGAGAATGAGATGAATCAATGAGTCCAGTCCTGCCTGCAATGCGTTTTTTGTGAGGGCTCTAAAATGCAACAGCCAGCTGCATGAGTGAAGTCTATCTGCAGTTTGTTATGTTGGCCATGGTGGGAAATTGAAAATGAACAAAACTGATATGATTGGCCAGGCAGGAGGGATGCTTGTTCTACTGGCTTTGGTGACAGGAAAAAGGAGGTCTTTTGCCTGCTGCTAGGTTTTGTTTGTTTTGTGAGTTTTTGAAAATCATTTTGATAAATGCCAGATGATCCTCTTTTGCATCCAAGAGCCAAAAGGTTTTTTTTTCTGTTGGGAAAATGCCTGAAGGTTCTTTGTGGTCTGCTATATGATGTTTTAAAACATTCTGTTTTGGACAGGGGAAACAAATGCCAAAATAGCAAGGGTGAGGTTTAACAAAATGAAGGAAAGATTGGTTGGTTTTTTGTCCAAGGCATTGTTGTGTTCAGATTTTTTGGCCAAGCCTATGAGATGATTCTTGAGGGAGTAAGTTGTTGGTCTGCTACTGGTTTTTGTTATGGCAGGGAAATGGTGACGAACAATGTGTAAGGCCAAGGGTGAGTGTTGAATGAGTGAAGTCTATATCTTTTTTTCTCTGCTGTGCTGCTGCTATGTGTTTTTCTCATGACAGGAAAATCCTCTTTTCAAAACCTGCTATTGGCTGTTGTTTTTGGTGTCATGCCCATGCTGCTACCAGTCACAGCACATTAAAGCCTTGGTCTGCTATGAGCAGTACCAGACATGGCAAGGCCCATGCTTTTGGGTGCTTTTGACAGCTCCTTTGGAAAAAGAAAGGCCAAAGTGTTTTTTAGCTTCCCTCCATTTCTGTTGGTCTTGCTGCTAGTAATGTATCCAAACAATGACAGAAAGAATGCTGCACCATTGCCACTAGATCTGCTGTTGCAAGTACAAGGTATGGTTCAACAATTGGATGTTTGAAACAATGTCCTTTTTGCCAAAATTCAAGTGAGCAAGCATGGCTATGTGTACTTGTTGGTGTATGGCTGCATAATGAGGTCTCAACATGACAGAAAAATGATCAAGAATGCTGCATAATTGCTGTCCTCTTGAGGTACAAGGCAAGGCATGGTGGAAGCATAGACAAGCATGGTGCAATGGTACTTTTCTTGTATTTCAAGCAACCAAGCAAGATTCACATGTTCTGCATAATTTGGCTTTGCAAACACATTCTAAATGACATTTATGAGCTGTTCCAATTGGCCAAATGTTGAAAAAATGCTTGAGTCAAAAAGTCAACTCTTGGTCAAACTTTGAATTTAAATGAAAAAGGTCCAAAAATGCCATTTTGATTGGTAAGGTTTTAGGTCATGAAATTTATATTTTTGGAAAGAGGATGAAAAATGTGGTTTGTAGGAAAAAACCCCACCAAATTTGGCCAAACGGTTTGGGAGATATGGCCCTTTGAAGTTCAAGATTTTCTAAAATCGATTCGATCATAACTTGCCAACCATACATGGGAATTGAGAGTTCTATGACTTTTTGGAAATGGGAGAACAAGATCTTCAACTTTCATGTTGGGCAAAAATTCATTTGAGGCTTTTATCACAATGTAAGTTTGAGGATCAAAACTTTCCATTTTTGGTAAGTTTCAGTTACAGGCCCAGTTTCCGTTTTGGGAAATTCATGATCTGGCTTCAAATTCTTCCATGATGGTGTTTGGCATGATATATGATGACTATTTGGACATGAATGAACTCCCACAAACCAATTCCAATCATCAAATCTCTGATTAAATGGACAGTTGACCAACAGTTGACTTATTAGGGTTTTTGTCTGATTATGCATTGACTGATGAATTCCAAACCCTAATTCCTTGAGAATTTGACTTTAAATGATGTCCCAAGTTGTTTGAACTCTTGATTATTGACCATGGTGCCCAAATTCCACAAGAATGACCACCAACCATTGCCTTGACTGACAGTTGACTTTTCTAGGGTTTTTGACTGTCTGTGTATGAACTGCTGACCTCTGAGCCTTCAACCCTTGACTTGAACACTTCAAATGGATCCCCAAGTCATGTGAACTTGTTGGACAAACCCCAAGGCCTTGATTCAATGAGAAATTCCTTTGCTTGCTTGGTTGACTGATCAGGAGATTAGTTTGACCTAATTCTTGATTGCTTGCTCTTGAGGCAACTGAGGGACAATGCAACTGCTATGCAATGGACCATGATATGCCATGACCTAATGTGAAAATGTATGCATGATGATAGGTGCAAATTTGAGGTGCTACAATATTTACCAATTAGAAGTATATACAAAAGTGGTCAAAGTTGACTTAAAGATTCAATTCAAGAATAAGTATTATGAAAAGAAAGTTTGGAAATCAAAAGCATAAGGCTTAGGTTTCTAATATTTGAAAACAATAGTTAAATGTTTGCACAAAAAGTTTGGCTTGGGTTAGAGTGGAGAGAAGAAGAAGAAGGGCTAAGGTCCTAAGTAATGCAAAAAAGGTGAGGGATAAAGAAACAGAACCACAATGGAGTTCCTCTCTTGAGATCATATAGATGATCCAAGTAGCTCCTATCCTTTGGAATAATCAATCACAATAAAGCATAAGCAATCATCAAACAAGCCTCTTAAGAGATCTTCAATGTGTCTTGTATCTTTCACTTTGGATGAACATAGCAATGGTCCTTCAATTTGAGCTCATGGAATCCCCTAGCACAGAAGCACACATATCAAAAGTTTCATGAAGTAAACCAAGAATGGACAAGAGTGAGTTTAGAGATTTGGTCCCTTTAATCCATCTTCATCATTAAGGTCCATTTACTCCAATTTTGCATAAGGAAAGTCCTAGAATCTAAGTCCAATTCTCCATTCTTTGCATAGGGAAAGTCCTAGAAACTAAGTCCATTTCTTTGCATTTGGTTCACAACAATCAAAACAAACACAAGCATAATAATATATACACAATTATATGCTCAAATGAGCAAAAGGCAAGTGGCATTAACATAAACATGTGCTCAAATGAGGAAAGAGAAAAGCAAATGGATAATATGTGCAAGAATAGTAAATTGCATAAAAGTAAAGAGCAAAAAGTAAATGTTAGTTGTTAGTGGTTAATAGTTAGTGTGCCATAAGGCAAATTTAGCGCTATGTTAAGCAATTGTAATTGGACTTATGTAGAAGTCACAACTATCTGAGGCCGGTCAATAATAATGTAGGCAACAAACATAAGTTAGGAGTCTTGATTAGTGAACCAAGTCCCAACAACTTGCAATGCCAAAAAGAAAATGAGAATTGATCTTGTATTGGTTTAAGCCTTTTGTATGATTTAGGAAACAACCTATCCTTAATGCAAAGCCATTCACTTGATCAATTGATCAAGATGAATTAGGTTTGGATCAAGGAAGATTAAGTCTCCCTAATCAATGCTAACTTATCAACCTTCAACTCATTGATCAAAGAGAAAAAGAAGAAGAAGAAGAAGGAGATGAATAAGAGAAATGGAAATGGCAAAATTAAAGTGCATTAAATGAAGTAATATGTACCAATCCACATATGTTGACTAATGGCATTGAAAGTCAAGGTCAAACAATCAAAAACAGAAGTGAGATGAAGATTGGAAGTCAAGAAATGAACAAAATATTTTTTGGCATTTTTAATATTAAATAAACTTGAATTAAAAAAATAAAAGAAAATGTCAAACTTCAAAATCACTTCAAATCAACTTTGAAAGGTCCAAGTGATTTATCCTAAGTTCAACAAGGTCAAATAAAGTTTGACAAAAAATTTCAGCATTTTTAAAAGTCAGAAACCATTTTTAATCAATTAAAAATGAATAAAAATAACCTAATTGAACTAAAATCTCAAATAAATCTCAAATCAATTAAAAAATTGATGAGAATATTTTTCATGGATTCATCATCATTCAAATAGGTTAGGAAAATATTTTTGTATTTTTTAAATATCAAAAACTATTTAAAATGAATTAAAAATAACCAGAAAAGAGAAAATTCACAAAAAATATCAAATGACAAAATAAAAAATATTAAAAATCATAAATAGAAACTAGAAATTATTTGAAGACTAATGCAATTGGTCCCATAATTTTTGGATTAAAAATGAGAGAGATATTGATTTTTGAAATAAAATGGAATTAAAGAAAATAAAATGGAAATTAATAAAATCAGAAAAAGCCTGGCGCGTTGGATGAGATTCATTAAATGATGTGGCACATCAGATGGCTCACAGGCGCGCGCGTACCAAACACACTAGTCAACTGAAGCGCAGGGTGCATTAAAAAAAGTCATAACAACTGAAGGTCCAGATTAGATCTGGAAAAGAGATCACACGGTCCAAATTTGATCTGGAGTTGGGACGGCCACCGGAGCCACCGTCTTCTCCGGTGAGACCTCCAGTTCCGGTGAGAATTGCAAACATGGCAATCTCAACCAAATGGAGCGGTCTATATACCAATCGAAAGAGGAAGTGATGTACATCACTCCTATACCATGCACTTCCACTCTAGATCCCTATAAATGGACAAATTAGAGCTGGAAGTATGATGGTGTTCATCATGAACTTCATGTTTTTGCAAAATTGAAAGCATAAATCAAATGCCTCTATTGAGAGGACTTCAGCCAGACCAAGGAGCACAAGAAATAAGCAAGGATCAAAGAGTTTCGAAGAGAAAAAGTTCTGTTATCCACCTTTGAAATGCAGGTCTTGAGAGCACGATTCTTCACAACCAAAGCTTGCAATGAGATCTAGTGATGAAGAGGAAGCAAGGCTGAGGAATTATAGGTCTGAAAATCAACCAAGGAAGTTGAAATTCAGATCTGAATTTTTTAGAGAAAAGTGAAAATTCCTTTAGTGATGGTTATGGAGAGAATTCTGCAGCATTTCAGGTTGAATCAGGGTGAAGAATGAGAGCTTACATGCCATGTATTTATAGCCAAAGCCATGCTGAAAGTGTGATTTCAAATTTGCATGAATGGAAAGGGCCTCCATGCATGGGCCTGTACAGGCGCATGGAGGGCCCAATTCCACTTGATTTGGCAAGCTGAGATCACAAATGAATGAAATGGACGTGCAACATAGATGTAATCAGCTCATGCATGGCAATTGAATTAAGTTTCCCAAAAATGCACAAAAAGTTCTCCTCTTCGAAAATGATATTTGCCAAATCCAAATATGGTCATGTGAGTAATGGTTGGAAAGGTCTTGATGTAAGGAACAATTTTTATGTTGGGCAAAAATCCATTTGAAGTGTGGAAATTTATGAAATTTGAGTTTAAAGTGCAAGGTGCATGACATGTCAAAGCAAGGTTTCCAAATTTGGCCAATTTTCAAGCCTCTCTATTTTGATGATGCAAGCCTCAAATGAAAACACCTTCAACATCAAAGTTGTATATCTTTTCAAGACAATCAAAATGGACTTAAATTGTGCATAATTTGGATTTTTGATGAAGAAGTTATGGGCACTTAAAGTTGGACTTTTTTGACTTTTAATGCCTTTGGTCAAAAAGGACCTATAATGTCTTGCATTATCACATGTATTTCCTTTGAGATTTTGAAATTTTGTTCAACATAACATTTGAATTAGACATATTAAGCTTTCCAATGTATTTGATCTCACCTCCAAATCATGAAAAATTAATGAGTTACGTCCTTGGGAAGTTGACCCAAAATTAGGGTTTCAGTCAAAATGACCTATAATGTATTGGAATGAATGATGACCTTAAAAGATTCAAATAAATTTTTTATGAACATGAAAGTTGTTCATATTGTCCTTAAGAACATTTTTGATTTTGGAATCATCTCCATTTGACCAACACATCAAAAGTTAGGTCTCAGTGCATTTCAAAGTAGTAAGATGAATTGACTGATCAACTTCTCAAGTCCACAACTCATACCTTGATGAATTGATGATTGAGGATGCTCAAATAAGTTCAAATATGCATGAAATGATGAATTATAGAACTTCTCTTGATTGTATTTGACCATGGGCTAAGGTTGCTTCATGAGCAAGGCATTGTGGTGCACAGATGAATTAGGGCTTCTTTGGGGGTCAAACCTCAAACCTTATGACTTGCTTTGATCAAAATGATAGATTGAGATACTAGGGAGGCATATTTGATGGATGAGAGCTTTGGGAACCATTACCATGCTTGCTATCACCTCCTCTTGACCTTACCATTGCACAGATGATCTCCTAGAAGCTCTTGATCTTGTGATTGCTCAAGCTACAAACAAAAGATGTTAGTGACATATTTTTGTGCTTTTGGTTAGTAAACAAAATAAGAAGAGCAATGATATACAATTTAAGCATGTTTGATGATCTCAAACCACTCACAAGGAGTCCCACCCAAAGGCAAAGGGAACCAAGAGGCTCATGATCCTTGAGGCTTATGCAAATGCAATGTTATGATGCCATGAGGGATCTTAGGGACAAAATTGGGGTCTTACAGCGGGCGTTGGAGAAGACTGACTCTGAGCAGCTAGAACTGACTCCATCATGGCAGTCATATGGGCGATCTCGCCCTTCAGCTCTCTGTTCTCTTGCTTTAAGTGTTCCATGATTCTCAGATGATTGGCGCGGGTATTATATCGATGAGTCAGCTTGACTGAAGCACAGAAGAATAACCAATGAGACATCTAGCAGAAGAAAAACCTTCTATGCAAATGATGCATGAAATGTAATGCTTTAATTATTTTTAATTTCAAGGAACATACTATTTTATTTGCAAATATATAATAATAACAATTGCACCAATTTGATTGACCTTAAAAATCTCATTTATTTATATAATTGGAAGGATTACACTGCGTACAATTTTAGAAACCAAAAATAAAAAAATACAAGATAAAGGGAAACTAGTCATCCTAAGGATCCCCTAACAACGACATCAGACGATCTGGATGTAGGCGCATACTTCCTTCGGATGCATCGAATCTCAGACTCAAAAGAAGTCTTCATCTGAGCCTTCTCAAGGACAAGCTGATCCACAATCTTCTTCCAAGCAACGGAAGGTTGAGGCATACTAGAGGAAGATGAAACCTATGGCTCTCTCTTTCTCTTCACTACTCGGTCTTCAAGAATCTCAATTAACACATCCTTGTCCTTAGACTTAAGCTGCAACTCTTCATGCTTTCTGCTCAAAGCATGGAATCGCTCTTCCCACATATCCTTCTCTAGCTTCATCTTGGCAAGTGCGTCTTCCAACTCCTCTATATCTTGGTTAGGGAGAGTTAATGGCTCAACTACAACCATAGACATAGGTCTCTCACAAGCATAAGGCATCTTCAACTCCAAAGCTCTCTTCTTCACCCAAAGAGTGTAAGCTTCCAAAGCTACACAGTTGCATGGACCAAGCTCAGATCTTCCCTTCCTATGCACATTATGCCAAGCATGTACCATCTTTTGCTTCAAATGTTTGGGATCTTTACCCTCTTGATAGAAAAGACCTTCTAACTGAGTGTTATTAGGTTTGTCTCTCAAGGGAAACCCAAGTCGACGACGAGTCAAAGCAGGGTTGTAGTCGATTCCTCCTTGTGTACCAATGAGAGGTACATTAGAGAATTCACCATAATAATCAATAATCTCCAAACTACTTAATGAAGAATCATACCAAACTATATCATCATTAATGAGAGACATAAGTCTCTGATACCACCTTAGACATTGTTTGTTCTCCACAAAAGCAGACGTCTGAGGCAAGTGCGAAATAAACCACTTGTACAGAAGAGGAACACAACACACAATAGATCCACCACCTGTAGAATTCCTTAGATGCAAATAGAAATACATATCACCCAACAAAGTAGGCACATGATTTCCAATCAAGAAGATTCTAATGACGTTAACATCAACAAAACCTTCAATGTTAGGGAACAAAGCCAACCCATAGATGAGAAACACAAAGATAGCATCAAAAGCATCCACACTATCGGCTTGAGCAAAGGCAGTAGCTTCCTTGATGAGGAACTCAGAAGTCAACCCGAACATTCCTCCTTTCTTCACCCAATGAGCCTCAATCTCATACTTCTTCATGTGAAGGGCTTCAGCTATAATATGAGATCTGGGAATCTCTTCCAATCCACTAAAAGGCATTTTGCTAGAAACGGGTATTCCCTGGAGATGGGCATACTCCTCCAACGTAGGCACAAGCTGATAATTAGGAAAAGTGAAGCAACGGTAGAAAGGGTCGTAGAACTGAACCAAAACACTCAAGAGTCCTTCAACCACGTCAGCAGATAACACAGATAGAAGCTTCCCATGACGTTGTTTGAAATCTAAGGGATCTAATACAAAAGATGATAACTTCCTTAACTCTTTCAAATCTGGACATCTGAAATTGTACTTCTTAGTGTTCCTTCGTCCATAATCCATGGTCTGGAAATATTTGCAAATAAAACCTCAGTTCCTTGAATTTATTTTTGGTGTGATGAATGTTATGATGTGCATGAATACATGAATGCAACAATCATAAATAAGGGATCACACACAAGGCAAACAAACAAAGGTCAAGGGATGAATCAAGTCATTGTCAAGATCAATCATCCATTTTGGTGGATTATGGTTTTCACCTTATCAACACCCAAGTTCCATTGATATTGACAAGACTTGATTGGATCAACCAAGAATCAAGGGTTTGTTGTGATTCACGAGCATGGAGTCAGGTTAAGAACCATCCCAAAGGAGTATACTAAGGATAAAAACCTGTAGATCATGTTCTAAAAAAATTCCCAGAGTCTTAATTCCATCTATCGGATATTATAGGTTAGGATGACTGACTCATCAACCCATAATATCGCGTAACAACTGTTATCAAGCCTACACCTGAACAGTCTCCGCACTACATCCTAAATAGGCCAAGTTGGGTTAAATGTTCTACGGTCCTCAGCTTCTCGGACCCCAAATCAAAGAAAATAATGCCTAACCACAAATAACTTGTATGACATCAATAGCTCCAAAAGGATCTCCATTGAGTAGATGGGTCTCAAGCCAGCTTGTTAAGGACTACTCCACACAAGCCGAACACGACTATACCATCCTCTTATCTTAATTGCACTCAAGTTCGGGTTAGAACTTATCTCACCACTCAGAGATCACCAAGCACAACAAGCATATTATATCATACAAACAAATATACAAACATCAAAATATACAATTATATACACACAAAAAGTATGTTAAACCCACTAGAGACTACTCCCCAGCAGAGTCGCCACTTAATTTCTGTAGAGGTAAATTCATGACCATTAAGCTATGGATAAACTTAACGTCAATAAAACCAGAGTCGCCACTGCGCTTTTATTGTTTCCAAAGGAAAAGGGAAAAGTACGAACAAAACCCAAAGATAAAAAGTTTTCAAATCAAAACTAATAAAATTCCAGAGATTATAGGTAAGGGGGTTGGTTATACAGAGGGAAGGTGTTAGCACCCAAAGTGTCCTAGGTACTCCTAAGGAGCCTTTTTTTTGTGTGTAGATGTGTTTTGGTATAAAAAGATGTTTGCAATGAATAGAGTGTGGGGGATGAGAAAAGAATTCATTAATTATATTTTTGCGTTTGACAAGACCTTTAGACTTGTGCCTACGTACCAACATAAAATGAGGTATCAAAACCTCGTAGTTCGTGGTAACAATTTCAAAGTGAATTGATTTCTTTTAACAAAATTTTAAGTTTAAAAGAGGCACAAAAGGCCTAAAAAGGTTTGAATGAGTGTTAGTTCTTTTTGTCTTTTGAAATTTTAAGTCAAGTATAGTTAGGTTCATTTACAAGTTTGATTAAGAAAAGAGTTTGAAAATACAATGGCATAAGGCCAAAGTTTCTAATTTGCAACAAGGTCTAAGTTTAGAAATCACAAGCAAAGAAGATTTTGAAAGGGGGGAGAGATTTTAAAATTAAAGAAGTGGGAAGAGATGAAGCGACTAATCCTAAGCAAAAAAAATAAAAGTTAAGAGTTGAAAAGATCTAACCAATGGGATGCAATCCAATAGACAAAAATGTCATATAGAAACCCAAATTTCCCTTGGACTTTAGAATCAAGCAATATCAATACACACAATTGCAAGGTGAAGAGCAAGGCATCAAATAAAGATAGCCACATCCAAGCTTAGAAACTCCATGATCTTCTTCATAATCTCCCATGCACCAGATGACATACTCCTTGAATGGCTCAGAGATAGGCATTAGACATAGGTTTAAAGTAACAACTTCATCAAGACCATGTAGCAGATGAACTCAAAAAGGGGTCTCAATACTTGTACCAGATGAAAGTTTTCTTCACAAGCACTTGGTTTCAGAAAAGTTGGCATTGGCCAAGTCCATTTGCATAGGGAATGTTGTCTAAATCTAAGTCCAATGTCTCAGATCAAAACCAACAGTCCACACAAATCTTTTTTAGGGTTTTTTGTTGTTATTATGTACATTAAGGTCAAAAGACCACAAACACAAACAAAATACACAAACAAGTATATACAATCACAATATAATCACAAGATATGGCTCAAGTGAGCAAAGTGAAAATGGCATTAAAGTAAACAAATTGAATGGTATGAATAATGGCTAATGAATAAAGACTTGAATTTAAAGTGCAATAGATAAATGACTTGAAATTAAAAGTTAATCAAATGTTAGTTTATTAGAAGTTAGTATTGCTTTTGCTTTTTGTTGTTTAAGTCATTCTTTGGAGAACACTCAACCCACTATTCACAAGCATGGATCCTTGAACCAACACATCTTCCAAAGGAAGGAAAAAAGGCCAATTTTCCATACAATACCATGAAAGGAGGGAGAATTACAATCTAACTTACTAGAATGTTATGCCTTTTTGTGTAAAAATTTAGCGCTATGTTAAGCAATCGTAATTGGACTTTTGTAGAAGTCACAACTATTTGAGGTAGGGCAATAGAAATTTTGTGTTAATGCATGTTAGAGATATGGTATTATGAACCATACTCCTAAAACATACCACACTTAAAAGAAAATGGCAAAAGGATGGACCTAATCTCATCCATACTTATGTTAATTTTGCAATCAACTAGCCTTAGGATATAGAGATATCATAGGTCAAAGAAATGGATGGGGATAGAATTGGATTGAGATGAAGAGGGAGGGGAAATGAAATCAACACAAATTGGTCAAAGGAGGACTTTTATCAAATTAAAATCATTCATTCATTTTGGGAGATGAAATGTACATTTCATCAATCCCCTAAATCCAATGATTTTAACTTAACAAAGTCAAATCAACCTTGACCAAGGCCCAACAACAATAGTCAAACTCAATAAGTCAACACAAATAGCTCAACACAATTTATTTGCAATTAAACAATTAAAAATTAATTAAAAATACATTAAATTAAATTATGGTTGGTCAAAATCCTAACACCTCATCAAAACACCAAATAAATGACCATGAGATTTATCACATATCAAACAAGGTCAAAGGACCTTGGAGAAAAATTTCATAATTTTGGAAACTTAAAAGTATTTTTAAACAATTAAAAATATGCATAAAAACAATTAAATCATGAAAAATATTAATATTGACCCAAAAAATAATTTTAATTCAGAAAATGAAAGTGGAATTTATTTGAAATTTTTGGGTGAAAGTCCCATATTTTTTGGATCAATATTAAAATTAATATGAATTAATGAAAATAAAGAAATTAAACTAAAAATCAGAAAATGCAAAAAAAGGTGGACCACTTGATCTCCCTCATTAATTGAGGTGGCAGATCAAGTGGATCAGAGCGTGCGTTCCATGTGTTCTCAAGTCAACAGCACTACACACGTGGTAATCAAAACCAACGCCTAAGATTAAAACAAAATGAATGGATCCTATGGTCTGAGACATGCCAACGCATCGCCGGAGCCAGAGCTCCGGTCTTCTTCTCCGATGAACCTCATCGGACTGGTCCACCTTCAACCATCACCAAAATGAAAAAGGAGGACATGAATTTAAAGTAAAAATGCTCAAGAGCTCGAATTCGGCCTCAATTTCACCTAACTACAAGTATATTGAAAGATACAGGGAGTTGAATTTTGAGGATCATGATCTGAGTTGCTTCGATTTGACCTCTAAGCAACTCAATCTTGTTGCCTACATTGGTAGGTGATCCGCTGTCGCGCGCGGATCAAAAACGAGTATTTTTGATAAAACGTAGTTAGCGACAAATTGACTCGGATTATCGTTCTCACAAGGATTCTTGAATGAATTAACCAATGATAGTAACGATTAATGGGGTTTTGGTTGGTTTAGGATTCAATTAAAAAAATAGATTAAAATAAGTGATTATTAAAATAAGTTGTAGCAACAATTTACTGATTCGGTCTTTGCCTATCATCGACTATCGTAATTCCAACCGCAGATTAACTATTCCTATTCGATTATAATATCAACTGACAAGCGCAATTGATAGTATAAGTTGTATGTTCCTATTATCCGAATTAAGCAAACGGGATTAAGTTTCATGAATTAAGCAAACATGAATTAAACGGACTCGATAATGAATTAAGCAAACGAAATCGTGACTATAGTTAGGATCACACAATCAATCGGATTAAATCAATATAGCATATGTAAATCGGATTAAGCAAACAAAATACATATATTAATATTGAAAGGAATAAAAAACCTGAATAAGAATTACTAAAATCTCAAGGTATCGGAACCCGAATACAGCAAATTGTTTGGATCGATTAGTTCTTCATGAGAATTCTTGCCAAAGCTTTCAAGTATTTCGTGAATAGTGATCATCCTCATGTTATGCGGCTGCTAGGTATATGGAAAACAAGGAATTTGGTTTACAACCCAACTGGATCGAAAACATAACCCAAGCCCAAAACTAATGACCAAAAACTTAAATAAAACTAATGTTGCAACTTCAACGAATTTTATGGCCCTATTACAGGCCAAATCAGCTTTCAACTTCTGAACAAAAGTTATAGATCTTTTTCTTAGCTTTCCATCGACTAGTAGCACGTCTCAATCCGATACTCCTAGCTCAAGATATGATTTTTCTCATGAAAGCTGCTAATGCTGAAAATTAAATACGAAAATTAAATAAGTGCAAAAATAACATAAATTATGAAAACACATTAAAACATAAAAATAATCAAAGCAAACCGAAGAAATGCTTAAGTACAAACATGGAAGAACGTGCATCCAAAATGCACTGATCAGTAGGACTTCAGACAACCAAAAAACAACAAGAATTATGGAGAATTGAGTGAGAATAGAAGAGATGAAAAATTCAGAAATTCACCTTCACTGCAGGTTCAGATGGACACGATCTTGCTTTGAATTGTGCTTGGCCTTGCTCTGGATGCTTGATGGAGTGGAAATGGATCAAGAAAGAAGCAGGACTCTTGGAGATTTGAATCTCAAAATAGTGGAGATTCAAACTCGATTTTCAATGAAAATCCTCAAGGTTATCCTTTGAATATGAGGGTTTAGGGTAGGAGATTCAAAGTTGGCGTGCCAGGGTCCTCAATTCAGAGTGAAAGAGATTCTATTTATAGCCAAGGCATTATTATTTGCACACTTGTTTCAATCTTTTCAAAAATAGTAAAAATGCTTTGCATGGATGCATGGGCATGTGATAGGTCCATGTAATGATGCATTCAGGTCAAAAATCATGTGAAAGAAATGTTGAAGTCATGTTTTGTGTATGGAAAGTGGAAGTTCAAATATGCCAAATGGTCATCCAACTTTAAGCCATGCGCAAGTCACTCATACTTTGTGCAAATAGAATGAACTTGGAATTTTTGGAAAGGTTAGATCAAGAGAAACAACTTTCATGCTAAACAATTTTTCATTTGAAGCTTGGATCATGATGAATTTTGAGGTGGAAGTTTGGAAAATCAAACATATCAAAAACATTTCTAAGTACCAAGCCATATGTTCACTTCTTCCACCTTGAATAACTTTTTCTATGGACTTCAAATGAGAAAATTTCCTTCATAAAAGTTGTAGCTCTCTCAAATTACTTCAAATTAGTGACAAATTTGACCTCATTTAGATTTAGCATGAAGTAGTTATGCATTTTAGAAGTTGAGGAAAATCACTTGTTCAATGGTATTGGCCCAAAATGACCTATAATGTCTCCTCATATCACGCGCATTTGAAAGTTGAATTTGCTCTTCCTCAAAACATAAAAGTTGTAGTAGACATATTGAATTTGATTGTGAAACTTGAATAAATGTCATATCATAAAGATTAAGCAAGTTATGATCTTGGGAGTTGACCTCCAAATTAGGGTTTAGACAAAATGACCTATAATCTTTCATCATAAAAAATAACTTTCCAAGCAAAACTAGCTCTTGACCTAAACATGAAAGTTGTTTGGAATTTTATTTAGAGTAACTTTGGTCTTGTAATAATTTTCATATGACAAACATTGTAGGGGATAGGGTCTAGGGAACCCCAGTTTTGACCAGTTGATTTCCTCTGGTCAACCACCATGAACCAACTTGCTAGCTTGATATTCTCTTGAGTTTTGGGGCTCATGGAGGATCATATATGCATAAGATGATGAAATGTGAAGTATCCCTTGAAATATTTGACCAATTGGTGAAGAAACTTGTTGAAGAAGTCACATAAGATACCCAGATGAATTAGGGTTTCCAAGGCAAACCAACTCCAAACTCTTGATGATTTCTTGATCACAATAACATGTGAAGATCATGGGGATCCATATATGATATTTAGAGCCATAGTAAATCACTTCTTGATTGAGGGTCTTAAACCCTATATATGAACTTGATAGAGCATAGGTGAGCATGTGCACTACCTAAAAAAGAGTTAAACTATATAATGACATATTTTTGGTATTTTGGTTAGTAAATGAGAGAAAAAACAAAGTATGATACAATCACATGGTGCTTGGTGATCTCTCTCAATGCAAACCCAATGAATGAGGGGCCAGGAGGATGCCAAGGTGTGATCTTAATGCTAATGCATATGATGAGAATAGCATGAGGGATCTTAGGGTCAAAATTGGGGTCTTACAAGCATACTAGGAAAATCTGCCAACGCTCGCTCTAGAGGAATGGGACTATGTAGTTGGTTTTTCACATTTATTATGGCTTCTTCTGTAGGATCTATTTTGAAATGAATTCCCTTATCTTTGGGTGCTTCACAACGTCAAAAAGATTAAAACTTACCTATTAATTATGAACTTTGACCTTGATTTTTCCATTATCAACGTTAATCATCATTTCTGTTGTCTTCATGAAAGGTCAACCTTGAGTTAGAGTAACTTCATCATTTACTTCAATGTCCATAACTACAAAATCAGCAGGAATAAAAATTTGTCCACTTTCACCAAAACATCTTCGGTTATCCCATATAGGCGCTTGATTAATTTGTCTACTACATCTTCCTTTCTGTTTCATTCTGAGATCATCAATGTTCATGATAACTTATACAAGTATAATATTGATGGTTTTACTTAAATCAACAAGCGTTTTTTCAACATTTACATTACCTCAAATCATTAGTCATGAGAAGGGAAAACACGCGACAATATTAGGGGATCTTCCTTAATCCTTTGTAAGGCTAATCTCTTCTTTTCTATTGTAATTATCATGGATCCCTTAAGGATGAGTGGCTAGCTCTTTTAGATTAGACTCCCCTTTAATAAAGTTTCCAAAATAATATGAACCATGTGATTTGTGTAGATATGTTGTTTGTAATGAACATATTTTTATAATTATACAATGTTATTTTGTATTCAATGTTTTTCCCATCTACAAAATTGGGAGAATTGTTCTGGATATTAATTAGAATTAGTTGTAGATTTTTTATATTGGTCGTGACAACAAATAAGTGGTAGGGAATATGGCATAATCAGTCGTGAACTTAGGTATTTTATGTGCCATAAAAGCTTTGTTAGTTGCAACTTTTTCCCTCAAGGTCTCTAGGGGGTCGTATTAAGACAAAGTGGGTTACTTGACGGTGAATTTGTTAGGTAACCATATTTTGTATAATTGTAGTGATATAAGAAGACTAGTTGCATGTTCAAGTCGAAATTGACCATTAAAAAGGGGAAAATATTTATAAGGGGGACTTAATCATATTTATCATAATTTTTATTAAACGTTAGTATAGTTAATTAGGTTTATAATCCTTACAAAGCAAGTCAGCGCACTTCTAGTTACTTAATTCCCTTTGTTTCCTAATGAGAAGTACTCCCATCATTGATTTTTAGAAATTAACACATTCCTGGGTGATACAAGTATAAAAATTTACTCACCACTTTTTATTTTTGTTAGCAAAAATTATTACAATCAATTTTTGTCCAACCTCATTCATTTTGTTCACATAATTACTAACTAGATATAACTGCTCCAAGAACTTTCATTCAAGATCAACCAACATACGAATAGTCCCACTTAGAAAATAATATAACATATCTTGGTGAAAGTAAGCCGTCTAAGATTTTTCTAAACTTCAGTTACCTATATGGACAACAAAAAGAAAATGTTTCATAAATCCTACTCCGATCTTATGGATCTAGAATTCATCCTCAACTGATCGTATGGATCTAGAATTCATCCTCAACTGAATTGCGTGTCTCGTAAATATGTAAGAAAAAATTTTGTTATTGAAGAAAGTGGATCAGCCTATTAAAATCGGTGAGTGATTTTCCCTTTGTTGGTCCTTTTATAAAAAAATTCTAAATTCCGCCAATGTTTTCTAATGTAGGATCCACTCATCTTTCTAAATATTCAATCTCGTTTTCTAAATTCCATGCGATTTCTTTCTCTAGTTCTGCTTCTTTTTTCATCATTTAAATTGTTTTTTGATTTTCTTTAGCGGTCTTTTCGATTTCTTAGTTAAATACTCTTTCTTTCTATCTTATAAATCATTTTGTCAAAAATATTTATACCAAATTATGAGTTACTTTAGAATTTCAATACAACATTAATGATTTTTTCCCAACATACCCTCTATCATTTATTACTATTTCATATTTCGATTCTTTAAATTTCTCTTTCATCTATAATAAATAAATGATAATATTATAAAATCACGTAGAATTTGTCTTTCCCATATAACAATCATTGTGTTTCTTAATTTGCGTAAAATATGTAAAACATCTTATAATTTGAAACCAAGAATAGTAAATTGTCTTATCCACCTACACAAAACAATAAAAGTATTAGTAGTGTACTATCAAACATAAAGCAATAATTATAAAATTCATATTATTTTTCAATTGTTTTTATAAGAAAAATCAATTGCAATAATTATAAAATTCATATTATTTTTCAATTGTGTATATAAGAAAAATCAATTGCAAAAATAAATAAATTCTAAATCTAAGTAAAATAATCAATATTCTTGTTAAAATAATTCAACAATTTCAAAACAAAGCAAAACAATTGATAGACTTTTAGCGAAGAGTTTAATGGTAGTGCACTACCAATATAAAAAAGTATTTTATATATATATATATATATATATATATATATATATATATATATATATATATATATATATATATATATATATATATATATATATATATATATATATATATATATATATATATATATATATATATATATATATATATATATATATATATATATATAATCAAAATATTTTAAAGTGTCAAATTATATAAGTAATTTAAAATTTACAAAGCTTATTTTGACGGAATACATAATTGTCAGTGACTAATAGTGTAAAAATAATTTATATGGTCAATGCATCATCCCAAATTTTATTAAATAATATAATTTATAAAATTATATTATAAAACTCCTTTAAAATATTTCAAATTTCTTTCAAATTTTTGAATTAATTTTATATTATTATAAAAGTATTTGACAAAAGTGCTAAAATATTTTAATATAGTTCTTGTGCAACAAGAAACTCCTTTACTAGTAAATTGTAGCCACAATATTCCTATTTAAATTTTAATTTGTAGCCACGATATTCCAATTTAAATATTCCATTAAGAAATCATCCAAGAAATTCTATGAAGTAAATAAAAGAAATTTGAAACATATATTACCATGTGGCGCGTGAAGATTCAAACTCTCATTCTTAGCAATATGAGTCGTGTCAAATTTTGCTTCACTTGTTTTAAACATGTAATAAGTCATGATAATCTTAATTATTGTGGAGATTAATTTTCTGCTTGATGTTTACTTTCTCATCAATTAATATTCCATATTGACCCAAATATATATATGAACATATCAAAATGACTTACTATACAAGACATGTTCCATCTTTGACCATCAACTTTGACATTTCAATTGATAACTAGACCCTTGTAGTTTGATTAATATACATTCCATCAAAGTTCCAGAATCCATGAATCCCTTGTTGTGTATATATGGAAAGATAAAGTTTCCAATACATAAGGACTAACTCCCATTATATTTTCTAAGTATTTTTCTTTATAACAACTCATGCAAGGTTCCACAATGCCTATGGTTTCAACAAGTGAAAACATTGTTTTAAATCAACTTCTACAACCCACAAGACCCTTGAGTAGTGATGACATGATATTTGAAACATCCTCGACGGTTGATCAATTTAACAACCACGTGGTACCAATGCAACCAACTATGTTAAAAGAAGAAGGTGAGGGAAAAAAACATTTTGTACTTGTTGATAAGGTTGGAAATCGTGTTTTGGACAAGATTTATGAGAAGCTTCCTGCAAAATTAAGAGAGGAAATGAGTTTGGAAGGAAAAAGAAGAGATGAACCTGAGAATACTACTTCTCGTGGTGTTGAAATTGGGATATCAGATAAAGAGAAACTTGGGCGCTTTAAGATTCAAACGGTTGTTCCTCAAGAGGTTGTCAAAGAGGATGAGAAGAAATAAGCTATTCCGATTTATTTTAATTTTTATATATTAATTATTTCATTTTTTATTATTTTTATTATAAAATAATATACAGATAGTATTTATATATATATATATATATATATATATATATATATATATATATATATATATATATATATATATATATATATATATAAACGGATACTATTCAAAACATCATAAAATCTTCGAACGTCTTTAAACAACTTTGATTTTCCCTTGTCATGCCTTGAATTACCTGAAACTCAACAATATAATTAAGGTGGAATAATAATTCCAATAAATTTCTCTATCTTATGAGGCCACTCGACTCTACAAGATTTTATACCTCATATAACTAAAATCACTCTTGATGTTATACACAATGAGAATAACAAAGTTCTGCTAGCTTCTCAACATGTACAAATGTCATACTCACGGCTACACCTGCCATTTAACTTAAGGGTGATTAGCCCTAAAATAAATCACAAGGATCTACTAATTTATCCGTCAGATATGGTTGATGATATACCATACCTTCACTGCACAGACTATGTTATCTACCAGATATGGTCCAAGGATACCAGACATCCTCTGTATGAATTTCACCATCCATAAGATATTATCAATGGCACACAGACCTCCATTGTGTAGATCACACTATCACCCATATATGGTTAATAGACACACACCTTCATGGCATGGTTGCACTCCCCATCAGATGTGGTTAATGGATATCATACCTCCATTGTGCAGATCACATTATCCACCATATATGGTCAATGGACACAGACCTCCATTGCATGGGTTATACTCCCCATCAGATATAGTCAGTGGATACAGAACCTCCACTGTATTAACTGCACTAAAGCCCTTTCAACCAGATATGGTCAATGGATACCATACATCCACTGTATAGAGTTATATTAATCTGTCCCAATGGCTTTTCTTTCTCACAGTGAAGTTTTCTCATCTATGGGACTCT
This sequence comes from Lathyrus oleraceus, assembly GCF_024323335.1. NCBI lineage: Eukaryota > Viridiplantae > Streptophyta > Magnoliopsida > Fabales > Fabaceae > Lathyrus > Lathyrus oleraceus. Next base: position 110,887,539 of record NC_066581.1, on the reverse strand, counting down.
ATTCCACTTTGAGGTTCACTAGTCTATGGGACTACAACCCACTTTGACATTACAAATCAATGATTCGTCTATCTGGGTCACTACTTTACATAAGAATTGGACTCGGGAGTAACAGGAATAAGGGTTGTTCCTGAATACGTGATTATTCTCATTAATTTCATCATTATCATGTCTTTCCATACAAAGACTATTAACTCTCAATTATATTATCATTCACCATCCATGTCATTTGGGAACTCTCGTAGATAGAACGAGTCATGTCAAGTGATACTCGCTCATGGGTACACACCGGGGTGCCTTTCACAATCGAGCATCACAACTTAAGTTATTCATAAATGCATGATGACAATCAATTGTTTCTTCAAGGAAATCAATTGTACTCTACAATTCCTTCTAAAATCTCACTTATAAACACATCTTCTTCAATCACTACGCCAAATAAGGGAAAAGAGGGCGCATTTTTTGGCCTATAACAGCGCTTTAAAGCGCCCTCTAATCTGGCGCTGGCATAAGTAAAGACAACGCTTTTTTTCCTGGTGAAAGCGCTCTCTAAAGTGGCTCTTTAAGCCCTTTAAGGGCCACTTTAGAGGGCGCTTTTTAAAGAAAGCGCCCTCTAAAGTGGAAACTTTTAAGGGTTTAGAGGGCGCTTTTACTGGAAAGCGCCCTCTAAAGTGGAAACTTTAAGGGTTTAGAGGGCGCTTTTACTGGAAAGCGCCCTCTAATGTGGAAATTTAAAGGGTTTAGAGGGCGCTTATTTTGGAAAGCGCCCTCTAAAGTGGGTGGTTATTTAAAATTTTTTTTTTAAAAAGCGCTATATTTTTTTATTTATTTTAGACAACCTGTATATTGAAGCAGTACACCTAAAACTGTATAATTTGAAGCCCTTTTTCACACATTGCATTCAACAAGCCTTATATACAACAATCCATACATATACAACAATCCACTGATATATAATCGTTTAACTTCTAAAGATTCTAAATATACAACCAATTCATAACTTAAAAAGAAATAAAACTAAGTAGCAAAAGCATCTCTGAGATGTATATTTTTTTTGCTAGCCGCAGTCTTCTTAGCAACAACCTCTTTTTGTTCAATATCAATAGCATGAACCTAAAATATCATAAAATTAGTTAGGTGAAGTATAAGATCAAGAATTAACATTTTCTATGCATAAATATCATATAATTGTGTTTATACCTTTTACCTGTAATAAAGCCATTTTACCTGTAATAAAGAAAACAATTAAAATCATTTGACCTGTACCTTTTTCACTAAGTTCTCTTTCTTTTCTTGGTTGGAATATGTTCTACATGTCTCTTAACAACACGGACGGTTGGATTGATCCAAATACCCTCATTATGATCATTTCTAATATATGAATCATTTGATATAATATTCTCATCTTGATCATTTCTGGTAAACGATTCAATCTCAACATCAATATCACCTTGATCTCTAGTGTTTTCATCAATTACTTTGTTGGAAAAAAGAACTATAGACCATTTCGTACTTTTCGGATCATTGACATAGAACACTTGTCTAGCTTGAGAGGCTAGAATAAAAGACTCATCTTTGTATCCCACCCTATTAAGATCCACTTGCAAAAATCCTGACTTATCCATTCGAATGTCGTTATTATTTTCAACCCACTTGCAACCAAATATAGGAATCTGAAACTTCTCATAATCAAACACCCAAATGCGCTCGATAACACCAAAATACGACAGATTTGCAAATTTGGGGTTTAAGTCCTTCACACTTGATATGTGCATTGCTTCAGCTACCACGGTGACACCACTATTCTGCATAGTACTTTTATCATCTTGTTCTTTGGTATAAAATGTGTATCCATTAATCGCGTATGCGCTATAAGAAAAAACATGGAAACTTGGACCATATGCTAAGCATCTCAACCTTTCTGTTATTGAAGCGGGATCTGAATAATACTTTGAATAAATATGATCCTTAAACCAAGGTATAAAACATCGATTGTGCTCTCGTACTATCCAATTTTCATTTCTATTGGGATTTAAACCTCGGAGAACATCCTTGTGAATCTCAACATTTTCAGATATCTCTGACTTCAATAGCATGAGAATGTATGAACCATGCATTAAGCATTAGTGGTATGCACTAATTTGTAGCATAGTTATATATCATCATATAGTTTTTACAAAAGATAAACATTGACTAGAAAATATATATGTAGAATTGTATAATGGTCTAACTGAAAGCTAACAGAAGAATAGTCGACTCTAATTTACTCTATCAAATAACATCCATACCTAAACTTCTTAAGTTACTAGCTACGCTATGTATGCTAGAATAAATACACTCATAAGCTGCATAGTGTACCTTTGATTGGTAGAATGTGTTTTAGATATTGCTGCCTCCTTTTTCTACATCGAGAAACAAATGGAACAGTTGGTGAAATTTAACCCATAATGCCTAGTCTCCATTGCTAGCATTGCAACACAATAATTATTGTTGAGAATACTCAATAAATGTATGAACCAAGAAAAATGAAACCAAAAATGAACAATAGCGAACGTCAGAAGAGAAACCAAGTAATATGAAGATTAGAAAAATACCTATGGTGTCAAAATCGAACAGCTAACAACGAATTAATAGAAGGAGGAAACATCGTAGATCTAACAGAGGTGGAAGGAGAACGCCTTAGAAGTAGCGAAAATCGTAGCAGTGAGAACCCTAACGTGAAAAAGAACGAAAATAACAGAGAGTGAAATAACAAAACGCGCAGTATGTTGTAATTTTAATGTTTACTAAAGGGGACCTTAGAGGGCGCTTGTGGAAAAAAAGCGCCCTCTAAAGGGGGCCTAAGAGGGCGCTTATGAAAGCGCTCTCTAAGGCTTTCCAAAAGCGCTTTATAAACTGGAAATGCACATGGACTTATAGAGCGATTTTTTAAAAGCGCCCTCTAAGGGTAACCTTAGAGGGCACTTTCTAAAAAGCGCCCTGTATTGTTGTCCCTCTATCTCCTCCTTATTTTTTCGCTTCACCTTAGAGGACGCTTTATTACAAAAGCGCCCTCTAAAGTGCGCTGTCTATTCCAGTTGTTCGCTCCTTATTTTTTCGCTTCACTTTAGAGTGCGCTTTTGTAATAAAGCGCCCTCTAAGGTGCGCTGTCTATTCTAGTTTTTGGCGTAATGAATCTTAAACCATTATAAACCATATATAATCATAATCTAACATATTCAAGCATTTCAAACAAGGAATTCAACATCATACAAGAAAATATATACAATTATGTCTTCATTCTTTCTTAACCTCGTCAATTTCTAACCATGACAACATCGTTCATGTAACAAGCATCTCTCAACATTAAGAAACAACAACAACATAGTTTCATCATATGATCTCACAACATCAATCCAACAAACACAACAATCATACAAGAATCAACACCAAAAAACATCATGGGTTACTACACGACACAGTAAATATCATGCTTTGATTATCAATTTCACAAACAAGCAAGATTTCATCAAACCCTAAACCAAATTTCATGTAAAAATTCCCCTAAAGACTATGCTAACTAAGAACCCACCCTCTTTAAGAAGAAGATGATGAACTGAGATGAGATGAGATGAATATTTTAATGATGATTCTTCCATTTCCTTAGCTCCAAGCACTTCTCATCATCTTCTTCTTTCTCTCTTCTCTTCCTAGCTAAATGAAAATGAATGAAGAAATGAGAGTTGGAATGATATGTAGTAAAGTGTTTTGTCATTTTGTGGACTTAATTGTGAAATGACCATCTTACTTTGTCAATTTCTCATATCCTCCAAAATGTCACTCTTTGTTAATTTACTAAAATGTCACTCTTTGTTAATTTACTAAAATGTCCTTTCTTACTAACTACTCCCTCAATCCCAAAATAATTGTCATGCTCGACACTTTCATACATGTTAAGAAAATGTGATAAATGTAAGAGAAAGAATAATAATTTTACCAAATTATCTTTGTTGGTTATTGGTGTATTCAAATTATCATTAATGCAATGTGATAGAAATGGTAAATTAGAAGTATTAATTAGAAGATACAATTGAGAATCAGAAACTAAAGGCGATACTTATTTTAGAACAAATTTTTCTTACAAATGCGACAATTATTTTGGGATACGGGAGTAGTAAGAACTGGAGATTTTAATTAAAACATAATCTCTTTTTAACACACTAATTATTTAACTTGTCCCATTTAATAACAAAATTAGTATTAATGACAATAAGAAAATAATAACAATTTTGTCAAATTATTTTATATAATTCAAAATTGTTGTGGTTTGCCCTAAAAGAGGTAATCCATTTCGTTTTACACGCTAGTAAATACCATTTTCTGTTTTACATAGCATTTTTGTGAAAAGCCTCAGTTTAATGATTTTGATTTTGTCATTCAATACTTTCATTTGTGAAAAATTAGCTAGAAATGAAATAATTGTAACACGAAATTGAATGGGTAGATAAAATGTTAGTTTTTAAAGTTAAATTTTAATTCTATGTAGTGTAGAAATAATATTTAAAAGGAGCGGAAGAAATTAGGTTACTGTAACTGAATAAACTTTTTGTCATATTATTTTAATTTTAAAATCTTATGAATTGTGTATATTTTCTTCTCTTGCCGTATTTGTTTTTATATAGAAATTCTGAACCGTCTTATAGAAAGTCTATCAGAGCGAATGTAATGTGATTGATCTTGATTGCAATCACATCTTAACGGGAACATGAATTAGGTTTAATTGTGTTAGAAATTTATTAAAATTATGGAGAATTCTGTTGCAATTTTGATGAATAAGATTCAATCACACAGATTGAATTTTTTTTTCTTCACTCTTCACTTGAGTGAATCAACAAACCTTGTTTGCAAGATTATTCTCGCTGCACAATTGTTAATGGAAGAAAAAGAAAAGATAAAATTGAAGAAGAAAGAAATTAGGGCTTAAGAAAATAGGGAAAGAAGAAACGATTTTCTGCTTCCAAACTGGAATTTTACTCTTTACAACTACAAGTTCTTCTTTAATGTGTTACAATCAATAATAGGGGTTACTCCCTATTTATAGATTTGGGTTTGCATGCTCCTCAAGAAAAGCCTAAAATACCTAATTCTCCTAACATTACAAAATTAGACCTAAGTCGAAATTCCTATCGAGGTACACTACTTCGACGTTTCGACATTTACACAGTTCGACATTTCCTTACTTATGTCGAGCAACCTCCTTCAGCACAAGGATATACAATTCAATACACTACATAATTCATTGTGTCTAAGTTATCTATATTCACCATAGACCTTAACTTCTTAAACACTTCGACTTGTACTCCCTTCGTCATAATATTTGCAATCTGATTCTCAGTTCTGAGTGTTCGAAGTTCAGCTTCGCTTCTTCTACTTGCTCTAAAGATAATGGAACCTCAATTTGATGTGCTTGCTTCGCCCATGTGCTATCGGGTTCTTCGCCCGATTGATAGCAGACATGTTGTTGATCTTCATGGTAACTGCTCCATGATTCTTCGTTGTAATCTCTTCGACCAAATTCATCATTTATGTTGCTTGACATGCATAGAGAGAAGCAACTGTGTATTCTGCTTCACACAACGACAATGCTACTACTGGTTCTTTTCTCGAACTCCAAGCAACTGACGCACCACCTAGCATAAACACATAGCCAGTTGTGGGTTTTATATCCTCGATACCACTACACCAATTTGAGTTGCATTATTTTCATTCATCCGCTACAGGAAAAAAATGACATAGTCGAGAGTTTCTTTCAGATACCTTAGTATCCTCTTCGTCGCTTCTAGGTGTGATAGCTTTGACTTCTGCATGAATCTACTCACCATACATACACTGTATGCTAGATCAGACCTTGTGTGAAAAAAATATCAAAGTGAATCCTTCTTTACATTTTCAGTCCAATCCCATTCCTTAAGCTCATCTATGATCAGGTCAGTGCTGATCACTACTTGCTTGTTCACTAGGTCGAACAACTTGTATCCTCTAATCAAATGACATCTGTAAGACCCTAATTTTGTCCCTAAGATCCCTCATGGCATCATAACATTGCATTTGCATTGCCTCAAGGATCATAAGCATCTTGATTCCCTTACCTTTGGGTAGGACCTCTTGTGAGTGGTTTGAGATCACCAAGCATGCTTGAATTGTATATCATTGCTTTTCTTATTTTGTTTACTAACCAAAAGCACAAAAATATGTCACTAACATCTTTTGTATGTAGCTTGAGCAATCACAAGGTCCAAAGCTTCTAGGAGATCTTTTGTGAAATGGAAGGTCAAGAGGAGATGAAAGCAAACATAGTAATGGTTCCCAAAGCTCTCCTCCATCAAATATGCCTCCCTAGTATCTCAATTCATCATTTTGATCAAAGCAAGTCAAAGGGTTTGAGGTTTGTTCCCCAAAGAAACCATAATTCATCTGTGCACCATAATGCCTTGCTCTTGAAGCAACCTCATCCCATGATCAAATACAATCAAGGGAAGTTATTTAATTCATCATTTCATGCATATTTGAACTTATTTGAGTGTCCTCAATCATCAATTCATCAGGATATGAGTTGTAGACTTGAGAAGTTGATCAGTCAATTCATCTGACTATTTTGAAATGCACTGAGACCTAACTTTTTATGTGTTGGTCAAATGGAGATGATTCCAAAATCAAAAATGTTCTTGAGGACAATATGAACAACTTTCATGTTCATCCAAAATTGATTTGAAGCTTGGAAGGTCATCATCCATTCCAAGACATTATAGGTCATTTTAACTGAAACCCTAATTTTGGGTCAACTTCCCAAGGACATAACTCATTCCTTTTTTATGATTTTGAGGTTGGATCAAATTCATTGGAAAGATTAAGATGTCTACTTCAAATTTTATGTTTAACAAAATTTCAAAATCTCAAAATAAATACATGTGATAATGCAAAACATTATAGGTCACTTTGAACCAAATGCATTGAAAGGTAAAAAAGTCCAATTTCAAGTGCCCATAACTCTTTCATCAAAAATCCAAATGATGCAAAATGTAAGTCCATTTTGATTTTCTTGAAGAGATCTACAACTTTTAAGTTGGAGGTTTTTTCATTTGGGACTTGCATCATCAAAACAGAAGGGCTTGAACATTGGCCAAATTTAGAAACTTTGCCTTTACATGTTTTGCACCTTGCACTTTAAACTCAAATTTCACCAATTTCCATACTTCAAATGGACTTTTGCCCAACATAACAAATGTTCCTTACATCAAAACCTTTCCAACCATTACTCACATGCCCATTTTTGGATTTGGCAAATGGCATTTTCGAAGAGGTGAAGTTTTAGGCATGATTATGCATAACATGATAAAACTCATTATACAAGCTTGTGCATTGCCAATTCCACGACCATTTCAGCTCAGTTATGCTTCAGAGTGCATTTGGCATTGAATTTGGGCCTTTTGAATGATCATGGAAGCCCATGCAATGAATATCCAATTCCATGCACACGGCTTTGATCACACTTGCCTTGCCTTTCCATCTATAAATAAGAGCCTCACTCCATTCAAATTTCATCCATGAATCAACCTGAAATGCTGCTGAACTGAAAACCTAACCTCTCACCAAAGGAGCTATTTCACTTTTCTTCATTTTTTTCAGATCTAAAATTCAACTACATCTGGTTGAATCTTTGGATCTAAAGCTCCTAGACCTTCATCCTTTAGTCCATTGCACTTCTGTTTTGCCAAAGGAAGCAAGGAAGCAAGCTCAAATCTCCAGAATCCAAGGTTGTTCTTCAACTGGTTTTTTCTTCGAAACTCACCAATTATTGATCTATTTGCTTGGATATTGTGTTGGCTGAAGTCCTCTTCATAGAGGCAATTGTTTTGAGTGCTTAATTGTTAAAATCCATGAAGTTCACATGAACACCACATAATTTCCATCTCTGATTTCTCTCAATATAGAGATCTAGAGTGGAATTGAGTGGTACAGGGATGATGTACATCATCCCAGCTTTCCAATGATGTATAGATCGTGTATTTTGGTTAAGCTTTTGAAACCTGCAAATGTCGCCGGAATCTTCATGCTCACCGGAGAAGAAGGTGGCTCCGGTGACCGTCCCTTTGCTAGATGCATTGTGGATCGTTGGATGCTTTCTCCAGTTTATATCACAACCGTTTGATCTTATGACTTTTAATAATGCCATGTGTGATGCTGTTGACTCAAGTACACCAGGCGTGCGCGTCTCCCTGCCTTCAGATGTGCCACGTCAATTAATGAATCCAGATCTGACGCCTCTGGAATTTTGGCATTTTCTATTTTCTGATTTATTTTCTTTTATTTCCATTATTTTCAAAAATTCATATCTTCTTCATTTTAAATCCAAAAAATATGGGACCAATTGCATTCTTCTCCAAATAAATTCTAGTTTCTAATTTTGATTTTTAATATTTTTTATTTTGTCATTTGATATTTTTTATGAATTTTCTCTTTTCTGGTTATTTTTAATTCATTTTAAATAGTTCTTGATATTCAAAAAATACAAAAATATTTTCCTAACCTATTTGAATGATGATGAATCTATGAAAAATATTCTCATCAATGTTTTTAATTGATTTGAGATTTATTTGAGATTTTAGTTCAATTAGGTCATTTTTATTCATTTTTAATTGATTAAAAATAGTTTCTGACCTTTAAAAATGCTGAAATTTTTTGTCAAACTTTGTTTGACCTTGTTGAACTTGGGATAAATCACTTGGACCTTTCAAGGTTGATTTAAAGTGATTTTGAAGTTTGACCTTTCTTTTATTTTTAATTCAAGTTTATTTTAATATTAAAAATTCCAAAAATATTTTGCTTATTGTTTGACCTCCAATCTTCATCTCATCTCTGGTTTCTCATTATTTGACTTTGACTCTCAATGTCATTTGGTCAACACACATGGATTGGTAAATTTTATTTCATCTTAATGCATTTTATTCTTTCCTTTTCCATTATCCATTATTCATCTCCTTCTTCTTCTTCTTTCTTTTTGATCAATGAGTTAAAGGTTGATAAGTTAGCATTGATTAGGGAGACTTAATCTTCCTTGACCCAAATCTAATTCATCTTGACCAATTGATCAAATGAATGGCTTTGCATTAAGGATAGGTTGTTTCCTAAACATGCATAGGACTTAAACCAATACAAGATCAATTCTCTTCTTCTTTTTGGCATGGCAAGTTGTTGAAACTTGGTTCACTAATCAAGACTTCTAACTTGTGTTGTTGCCTACATTATTATTGACCGGCCTCAGATAGTTGTGACTTCTACATAAGTCCAATTACGATTGCTTAACATAGCGCTAAATTTGCCTTATGGCACACTAACTACTAATACTAACCATTAACCATTAACATTTACTTTTTGCTCTTTACTTTTATGCAATTTACTATTCTTGCACATATTATCCATTTGCTTTTCCTTTTGCTCACTTGAGCACATGTTTATGTTAGTGCCATTTGCCTTTTGCTCACTTGAGCACATAATTGTGTATATACTATTGTGCTTGTGTTTTGTTTTGATTGTTGTGAACCAAATGCAAAGAATTGGAAAAAATGGACTTAGACTTTAGGACTTTCCCTATGCAAATTTGGAGTTAAAGAGCAATTAGGCATTGGGCCTTTAGAGTGCTATAAAAAGTCAAAAAGCAACTAGGCATTGGGCCTTTAGAATGCTTAAGCTGAAGATGAACATTGAAAGGACCATATTCTAAACTCCCTCTTGTTCATTCTTTGATTGTATTATAGAACTCTTTGATGTGTGTGTTCTTGTGCTAGGGACTCCATCTTGATTCAAATTTGAGGAACCATTGCCATGAGCTTCTAAGAGAGAGATATCCAAGATACATTGAGGAGTCTTTCCAAGAGTTCATTTGACTGTTGATTGCTTGAGTTTATGCTTATGTGATTGCTTATTCCAAAGGATGAGAGCTACTTGGATCATCAATATGATCTCAAGAGAGGAACTCCATTGTGGTTTTGTTTCTTATTCCTTACCCCTTTGCATGCTTAGGACTTTAGCCCTTCTTCTTCTTCTCTCCACTCTAACCCAAGCCAAAACTTTTGTGCAAACACTTAACATTTGTTTTCAACATTAGAAACCTAAGCCTTATGCTTTTGATTTTCAAACCTTCTTTTCATAACACTTATTTTGAATTGAATCTTTATGTCCACTTTGACCATTTTGTATATACTTCTAATTGGTAAATATAACCCATTCAAATGTCTTTTTATGGTTCCAATGGCCACTTCCTTAATCAAATTTTTCATAACCTTTAGCTATTAGGTTTGAGTTATCCTTGAGGTAGATGTAATACTCACCTATATCCTTAGTGATGGACAATGAGTCTTCCATGCTTATTATAGGGTTAACCCCTCACTAGCATGTTAAAGCTATCCTCACATGGTGGATTTGTGGTTTTCGGTTGAGTTTTCTCCCTTTGATAACAAAAGACCTTAATGCTTTTGGACTAATCAATTCACCAACCCATTTTTGAAATTGTTACCCCGAACTACGAGGTTTTGATCCTAATCTTTTTTAAGACGGTACGTAGGCAATGGGTTTATCCATCCAAACACAAAATGTAAATAACTTGTATATTCTCTTCTCATCTCTTCAATCATGTTTGCACAAACAAATTTTCACACAACAACAACCTCACCACAAGTATGAAAAGGGCTCCCTAGGAGTACCTAGGATGTTTTGGGTGCCTAACACCTTCCCATTGCATAACCAACCCCTTTACCCAGATCTCTGACTCTCTTTTACTAGTTTTTGATTCGATAAAACTTTTAGGTTTTTGTTCGCTTTCTAACCATTCCTTTGGATAAATAGAAGTGCGGTGGCGACTCGACTTGTATGATTTACCTTGGATTTAGTCAATATCTCTAACGGTAACGAATACCCCGCTACAACATCCTATTAGGATCATTTGACTTAACTTATCATCAAGTTTTCTTGTCAACTGATCAGCCACATATCTATGTGCTATAGGCTTGACCCAGACCAACATTCTTCTAATGTGATTCCATTTAGCTTCTTCGTCGGATATGTGTTCAATATATATGTTTCTGTCGACACGGGTTCTTCCCATAATTCTTTGGGTAGATGCTTGCCTTTCAACATACTTCTCACCATATTCATGATGGTAATATTCCTCCTTTTTGTAGTTCCATTCTACTATGGAGTGTAGGGTGGCACCACCTCATGCACAATCCCTCCATTCTCATATAGCATGTCAAAGTCTTTTAACACATATTCTCCACCACCATCAGTCCTCAGAATCTTGAGCTTTCGACCACTTTACCTTTCAACAATAGATTTGAACTTGGCAAATACCTCAATTACTTCACTTTTCTTCTTGATCAAGTAAGTCCATAGTTTTCTACTGAAATCATCTATGAATGTGACAAAGTATTTGTTACCTCTAATTGAATTCACCTAGATAGGACCACACACATAAGAGTATATAACTTAAAGAATTGCCTTCGACTTGCTTCATGCATCCTTGATGAAGTTGTTCTTGTGTTGCTTCGCCTGCACACATTCCCCACACACTTCATTTGGAATGTTGATTTCTGGTAAGCCTGACACCATATTTCTTCTTTTCAGATCCCTGATGTCTTTGAAATTGAGATGGCCAAGTCTATAGTGCCATATCCATTCATCCCTTCTAGCTGCAGTTGCAAGGTACTTGTACTCCATCACATTAAGTTCAATCCCGAAGGTTCTATTCTGAGACATAAGTGCCTTCAAGATTAACCTTCCACATGAGTCGAGAACTCTCATCATCTTGTCTTCAATTGACACTTTGTAGTTCTTTTCGACCAACTGCCATATGCTGAGAAAATTGATTTGCATGCATGGTATGTACAATACATTGGAAATTACTGACATTTGTCATCTTTCCTCATAATCAGAACATCACCAATACTTTCAGCTTCTAGAGTATTGTCATTTGCAAATTTTACCATGTTCTTCATTGAGGGTTTCATGTTGACAAACCAACCTTTCTTACCAGTCATGTGTGATGAGCATCCTGAGTCCAAATACCATTGGTTATGGAATCTTTCTTCATCTCTTGTTGTGACCATCAACAACATTGTCACATCTCGAAAAATATGATCCCTCGCGATGGTCACGGAAAAATAGTTCGAACAAAGTCGCTACCGAACTTTATTTATTCCAATGAAGGAATAGGAAAATATCGACAAAACCTTTTAAAAATAGAATAATGGTCATCGCAGCCATATTCGGGTTCGGGAGTCGATTACATAAGGCGAAGGTATTAGCACCCCTCATGTACGTTGTACTTAACGAGAACTTTTTAGTCTAATTTGTGATTTGAATGTTAGCTAAATGTTATTTGTTTTCTTCGAGTGAATAAAAGATTGAAAAGAAAAATGAAAGGAAACCTCAAAAGGGGAAAGGGAGGTTTTTTATTAGTGAGTTCGCCAAGATCTTGCAATCTCGTGCCTACATATCCTTATAGTGCAATAACGAAATAAGAACATTCATAGTTCGAGGACTATGGTTTGTTGGTGTTTTTTTTAATGAACAATTGTTTAGATCGCGTTCTAAAGGCAAAACATTGGCTTGTCTACTCTCAGAAGAGGCTTAAGAAGTAGTTTGTTATACGCGTTAGAAGGATTAATCAATGTTCTTTCTGAAAAGGCTTTCAGTCTCACAAGGGCGAGAAAAAGATAGATTTGATGTGTTTGGTATTTTGTAAGAACGACAAATAATCAATCAATATAGCACATACGAATCATTCAATTATTCGAGGAATAGCAAGGCGAGCGCCTCCTATTTCCTTTTTCGTTCAAATTATTATTTTAAGTTGTTTGCGTAAATCGAATATACGTGGTAGTGAAGGGAGCGAATATATGAAGCATCAATATTGGTACTTGGATAATGGATGCTCGCATCATATGATGGGAGAAAAGCTTATGTTCTAAACCCTGACTCTAAATGAGGAAGAGGGTGAGGGATTCGGAGGAGGACAAAAAGGGAAGATTATTAGAACTGACACTATTGGTAACTCTCCTATCTCTGTAAATAATGTTTGGCTGGGGTGAGTGGACTTAAACATAACCTTCTGAGCATAAGTCAACTTTGTGACAGTGGTTATAAAGTTTTGTTTGATAAGAACTTCTATTCTATCATCAATGAGTCTGACAAATCCATTATGTTCAAGGGAAAAAGGAAGGGAAATGTATATAAAATTAATCTCCCTGAATTAACTGACCAAAAGGTTATTTGCCTTATACCAGTAAATGATGAAAATGGGTATGGCGCAAAATATTAGGTCATGCTAACTGGAGGCTGATCTCCAAACTTAGCAAGCTAAAACTTGTCAAGGGACTGCCAGATCTTGAGTATCACTCAGATGTTCTTTGTGGAGCATCTCAAATAGGACAGATTAACAAAACCTCTTTCAAATCTAAAAACATCATCTCAATCTCTAGACCCTTAAAACTACTTCACATTGATTAATTTGGTCCTATTGGGAATGCTTCAATCAATGGGAAGAAGTATGGATTAGTTATTATTGATGATTACGTCATATGGACTTAGGTTAAATCCCTCAGATACAAAGATGAATCATATAAAGTATTCAGCATCTTCTGCGCACAAGTTCAATCTGAAAAAGAACTAAAAATTCTAAAAGTTAGAAGTGATCATGGTGGTGAATTTGAAAACGAACCTTTTGAGATATTTTGTGATAAACATGGAATTATTCATGAGTTATCTTCTCCTAGAATTCCACAGTAAAATGGGTTTGTACAAAGAAATAATAGATCACTACCAGAAATGGCTAGAGCCATGATCCATTAGAATCATATTCCAAAATACTTGTGGGCAGAAGCTATTGATACTTCTTATTATGTTCAGAATAGGATCTATATCAGATCAATTATGAATAAAATATCATATAAATTGTTCAAAGGAAGAAATCCAAGAATATATTACTTTCATCAGTTTGGATGTACCTGTTACATTATGAACAACAAAGTCTATTTAAAGAAATTTGATGTTAGGGATTAAAAGGGTATCTTTTTAAGATACTTTGATCGGTCTAAGGCATACAAAGTGTATAACTCTTCAACCAAGATGTTGAAGAGTCTATACATGTAAAATTTGATGATAAAGGGCCTGACCATGATATATCAGAGCCTGTTGAAATTGTTGTAGATTTTAAAGTTTCTGAAGATTTTTAGGTTGTATCCTCAGAAGTTAGTATCTCAGAAGTCAAAGATTCAGAAGTTGTTGAACCAGAAGCTAGTCATATGTCTGAAGCTCTTCCACAAGTGGAGAATTCAGAAAAAGTCCAAAATGGTTCATAAATGTCTGCACAACCCAAGAAGTACTTCAAATATAACGACTCTCGTCTAGAAGATCTAATCATTGGAAATAAGGATGATGCCTTGAATACTAGATCAACTTTTAGAGATGATAATTGCATGTTAGGGTTTATTTCCTAGGTTAAGACAACTTCTGTAGATGAGGCTTTATCAGATGATGGATGGATTTTGGCCATGCAAGAAGAGCTGAATCAGTTCCAGAGGAATGATGTTTGGGATCTGGTTCCAAGACCAGATCCGAAGAACATTATTGGAACAAAGTGGGTATTCAGAAATAAGCTAAATGAACAAGGAGATGTGGTAAGGAATAAGGCTCGACTGGTAGCTAAAGGATACAATCGACAGGAAGGTATAGCTTTCTCTAAAACCTTTACTCCTGTAACAAGGTTATAGGCGACCAAACTTCTTCTCTCTTATGTTGTCAATCATAATATTATTTTTGATCAAATGGATGTTAAGAGTGCCTTTCTGAATGGAGTCATTTCTGAAGAAGTGTATGTTAAACAACCCCATGGGTTTGAGGATCCATTCCACCCAGATTATGTGTTTAAACTAAAGAAATCACTTTATGGACTTAAACATGCTCCTAGAGCTTAGTATAAGAGACTAAGTAATTTCTTGTTGGAAAATGGTTTTGAAAAGTGGCAAGTTGACACTACACTGTTTAGAAAGACTCTGAATAAGGAAATCTTAATTGTTTAAATTTACGTTGATGACATAATTTTTGGTTCCACTAACGCCTCTTTGTGTCAAGAATTCTCTAAGGCTATACTGGTTGGATTTGAGATGAGCATGATGGGAGAACTGAAATTCTTCTTGGGAATCCAAATAAATCAAGGCAAGGATGAGACTTATGTTCACCAGTCCAAATATACAAAGGAGTTTGCGAAGAAGTTTAATCTTGAAGATTGCAAGATTATGGCAACTCATATGCATCCTAACTGTATCCTGAACAAGGAGGAAAACAACTCTAAAGTGGATCAAAAGATTTTCAGAGGTATGATTAGTTATTTGATTTACTTAACTGCTTTTATGCCTGATATTTTTTCAGCGTCTATTTGTGTGCAAGATTCCAATTAAATCCTAGAGAAACTCATTTAACTGTTGTTAAGAGAATATTTAGGTATCTAAAAGGAACAACAATACTGGAACTTCTCTATAAGAAATCCTTGGATTATAAGCTGATTGGATTTTGCAATGCTGATTATGCCGGGGATATGATTGAAATAAAGTACACTAGTGGAAAATGTCAATTCATATGTGAAAACCTAATATTCCGGGCTAGCAAGAGACATGCAACTATTTCTCTCTCTACAATAGAAGCATAATACATCTCTGCTACTAAGTGATGCACACAACTACTCTGGATGAAATACCAGTTAGAGGATTATCAAATTTGTGGAAACAGTATCATATCTTTAGTTATAATATTGATGTTATTTGTTTAACAAAGAATCCATTTCAACACTCCAGAACCAAGCATATTGAAATTAAACATCACTTCATAAGAGGTTGTGTTTAGAAGGCAGTTATAGATATTAAGTTCATTGATACTGATCATCAATTGGTAGACAAATTTACAAAACCCTTAGCTATTGAAATATTTGATTTCATGAAAAAGAATCTGAACATGGTCTATATTAAGGAATAATGCTT
Organism: Lathyrus oleraceus; assembly: GCF_024323335.1. Classification (NCBI taxonomy): domain Eukaryota; kingdom Viridiplantae; phylum Streptophyta; class Magnoliopsida; order Fabales; family Fabaceae; genus Lathyrus; species Lathyrus oleraceus. Next base: position 110,871,472 of record NC_066581.1, on the reverse strand, counting down.
GTATCTGATTAGAGTATCAAATCCTGATGTTGTTCAAAAGTAGCTTCAATCAAAGTCTAGGAAACTTCCTTTGATAAAAAGTGGCTACTGAAAAACTATCAGACTCTAAGACTCTGGAGGTTGGTTATTTGCTTTAGTTTGCTCTCACTTTCCTGATAATTATCTTGCACAATAGCTGGTTGGGTAAAGATTATTGGGTAATGATGTGTAACTTCTTGATTTCTATGAAATTACCCCTCTGTCATCACCTTATGTTTTCTTTCTTGTTTTTTGCTTATTATTATTTTTTAGAGATATTCCTTGAGTGGTCTTAAAGTAAAGACAATTGCCTTGAAACTTTATGACAAATATTTTTCTATATCTTTGAGAAACTCTTTTTTTTGCGTCCTTATTTCTTGTATATTTCCCTATCTAAGATGGCTTCTAGATCTAACCTTGGTATGTAAAACCAGTTGAATTTAATCATGAAGGACTAGTTGTTTTTTAAGAAATGATGGCTCCTGGCTTTGATCTTCAAAGCACTGTCTCCCAAAATGGTTGGGATAATTTATTTTATATACTTTAAGGTCCTACTTACCCTAACCTGATCAAGGATTTTTGGGTAAATGCTTCCATTCAGGATCTAAATCTAGAATTTTTTATTCTTTCAATTGTATCTGGTGTTCCTATCACCATCACTCCCACAACTATTGCTAATACTATAAACTGTGAGGATGAAGGTGTGGTTATGGATACGCTCTTTTGGGAATCTTATTTGTCTCCTCATTTTATCTTTGATGATCTCTCTGATCTATCCAAAGTTTCTAGTCTCAATTACAAGGCATTAGTTTATTATCATCTGCTAATCTCAAACTTCTTGCCAAAGAAGAAGGGTATACCTTCTTTGGATATTTATGAACAAACTTTTATGTTACTTCTCAACTCAAATCTAAAGATTAACCTCCCTCAAGTCATGTTTGATTATCTGAAAATGAGTCTCACTTCCTGCAAAGAGGGCAAGTCATGTTTCATTCCTTATGGAATGGTTCTTTCTAAACTCTTCATTCAACTAGGATTTGAGTTAACTATAACTAAGGTTACATCAAAAGTATGGGGAGATAAGTTGAAGCTTACAAGAGCTTTGAAAGTTATTGACCCATTTAAGGTCAAAATGGTCTCTATGGATGGATCTTTTTCTTTTTCTTAGCTATTTTTTTATGTTTTATCTATGTAGTTTATATTTCTTTTTAATGAAAAGTTCTTTATTTGGTCTTTCTGATTTAATCTTTCTTGGTTCTCATATTGACTGATTTTTAAGCATAAATCATTTTTTTTAAAAAGATATCAAAGGTTGTGTGTGACCTTTGGAAAAGAAATGGAAACTTTGTTCATAAGACATTACAAGAACATTTCCTAAACACTATATTCTTGGTCTTATCTTCCCTTAAAAGTCTCTAGAAAAATCCTAAAGTCTTCATCCCTTTCCCCATCTGCTGCTGGAATCTTGCTTTTCTCAGTCATTCCACCAGAAGTACTTTCTTCATCTACTAGTGTGGTTCTCTGAGTTCTTGCTATTTCCTCGGCCTTCTTCTTCTTTTTCTCTTCCCGTGCATCTTTTCACATCACATTGTGGATTTATTTTTCAAAATCTCGCTTATCTCCTTTGAATGTCTTCTTTTTGCCCATTCATGTGCGTTGTGTGATTTGGTGTTGGTTTTGCATATGTTTTTATAGGGACTTTAGTTAACATCTTCTCTATCTTGAAAAATGTGATTCATATGCTTATCAGTCATCAATGTCTATTTATTCATGATAAAAGGGGGAGAAAATTTTGGGAATATTTAAGAAGGTTAAAAGTCTTTTTTAATGCTTTTAATTAATCATGAACTCTAATTATTCAATTATTTTGATATTGATTTCTTTTGAACATTTTTATATAAAAATAAGTTTAAATTAACTTTGGTAGAACTTAGGGGAAGCTTATAAAACTGAACCAATGAACTATTAGACTCAGAGGGGCTTACAAACCTCAGACTCCGATGTTGTCGAATTAGTTAAAACTGATTAACCATTGTTCTTAAATAGATTTGTTTGTCATCGTCAAAAAGGGGGGGGGGATTGTTGGAACAAGTTTGTTCATATCTCTTAGGTTTTGATGATGACAAAGTATTTAAAGAAAAAATGGGTATGCTAACATATGCTTAAGTGTGCGGGATCACAAGCATAAAACTAATCCTGATTGTTAGCATATGTGAAGAAGCAATGTTAGTCTAATTTTGATTGATCATAATCTAAATTGGTTCATCGGCATCTGAAGGCATTAGACTCTGAAGGTTCAAACTATGGTGTCAAGACCCAACTTCTGGTGACAACTCAGATTCTGAAAGGTTGAATAACATCTGATCTATAGACTGTACCAAAGCAGACTTGTCTTATCAAAGCCCCAAATTTTTGGAAAAAGTCAATTAAGTTTTCGTTTTGCAACGCTCAAGGATTGAAGATGTGACATCTTCAGTTTGTTCTACCTTTTGGTAGATACCTAGTGTCACATCTCGAAAAATACGATCCTTCACGAAATCGCGGAAAAAACATGATTTGAACAGATTCACCATCGAACTTTATTTATTCCAAAAAGGAAAGGGAAAATATAGATAAAACCATTTAAAAATGAAGATGGTCATTGCAGTCAAATTCGGGTTCGGGAGTCGATTACGCAAGGGGAAGGTATTAGCATCCCTAACATCCGTTGTACTCAACAGAAACATTTTAATTGAATTTGCGATTAAATGATAACTAATGTTATTTTTTTTCTTCAATTAAATTAAAAGAGAAAAGAAAAAGAAAATGGTTCGCAAAAATGTTTTTATTAGGGTGTTTGACGAGATTGCGGATCTCGCTCTTACATATCCTCGGGTACAATGAGGAACTCAAAGCTTCGTAGTTCAGGGCAAGACAAAATATACTTTTGGTGTTTTTTGTTATAGTGTTTGACGAGATATTGAATCTCTCTCCTACGTATCTCCAAGTGTGATGGAGAACTCAAAGCTACGTAGTTCTGGGTAGCCAAGAGTGTTAGTTGATTGATTTTAATGCATGAATGTTTAGGTTGCATTCTAACGGTTAAACACTGGCTTGTTTGCTCACGGATGGGAGACTTATCGTTTGTTTTTTTGAGGTAGAAAGGATCATGTTTGGTCACATTCTAGCAGTTTAAACATTTAGCTGTATGCTCACGCATGGGAGGCCTAAGCGCTTCGTTTGTACACGCGTTAGAAAGGACTAAACTGTTTTTGTTTGTGAAAAGATTTTCAATCGCACGGGGTGAGAAAAATATAGGTTTGACGTGTTTGAATATATTTTACGGTTGAAGACGATTATTCGAACAAGAACTCTACAACAGTGTTCAAATAATCGGAGATTGAGGAATGTATAAACCCAATCAATCCTTTTTCTTCTAGATTATTATGAAAATATGTGGCGAATTTCAGTCAAGGTTCGTTAACAGAAAATGATTATTCGCACAGGGAGCTCTACAATAGTGTCCAAATAATCGGAGACTGAGGAAGGTTTAAACCCAATCAATTTTTTTCATTCTATAATAGAACCAATTAAATTCAATTAGTTATTTTGTTTTAGTACAAAAGATGAATGTTCAAACATGGAGCTCTACAATATTATTCAAACATTTAGAGACTGATGAAGATCTAAACCCAATCAGTTTTTTTCCTTCTGAAAAATTGAGTGTGATTAGAAGTTTTAATTGTGAAAGTGGTTTTGAAATGGCTTGAACTTGAAATAACTCGAAATGGATTGGTTTGAGGAAAAGAATCCACTTGGCGTTGAACTAAGGGTTTTGATTATGAAAATGTTTGTCTTAAGTTATAAAAAATGGTTTGAATTTGAAGTGATTATGAAATCGAAATTGACATAAGTCGATCAATTTTTAATTATCAAAATCAATTGATTAAAATCTAATTAAACCTCTTAACTAATATAATCAAAATTAATTATCAAATACTCAAGGTAATTAAAATTAATTCTCAAAATTAATTAATTAAAACAAATTTTAACTAACTAATTAATCAAATTAAAACAAAGAAAGAAATAAGTGACAAAGACGGTATAAAAGTTATTGGAATAAATTAGCCAAAATGTGCTTAAAGTCGGTTTGTATATAGAGACAACGTAATCGAAGTGACGTACGTAAGGATTGAAACATGGTGAAAATATCATGTTGATATACCAAAATAAAATTTGACGGCATAACGACATAAAATTGTCGAATCCGCAGATTAAAATCTGATTTATTGCAATGAAATAAAATGAACAGCAATACAAACATACACCAATCATTACATAATGTTAGAGTGTTTGAATATGAAATAAAACCAGTACAAACAAAGTAATCGAACTAGAATATACATCAAATCCCAAAAGAATTAGAGTTTATCTCATCACTACATCAAACCTGCTACTTTAGAAATAAACCAAAATATAAAATCAACATTTAATAACTAAACACAATAATTACATTATTAAAACAGACTAAATTCGAATTAACAGTAACCAAAACTCCACTAATTAAAATAGTTAAAAACTTACAATACCAAAAGTTTGAAAATGAAAGAAAATAAAATATGGTTAAGGCAAAGCAATTCAATCTGCACAATTTTCATGAACTCAACACAGTACCAAAAATGCAGCCTCTAAACTCAGCACAAGCAAAACGTGTTTGGATCACGATCAATAACTGACAAATACACATCAAAACAACAAGTAGGCAAACAGAATTGACACAACATACAACAAACATATTGAAGCTATCGTAAATATAACCGAACACATCGCACACTCGAACATACAACAGAGTCGCCATCGAACTTTATTTATTCCCAAAGGAAAGGGAAAACATTGATAAAACCCGGGGAAAAAGAGATATGATGGGCAAGGAAGTCGGTTATGCAAGGGGAACATATTAGCACCTCTAATATCTATGGTACTCCATGGGAACCCTTTTTATTGTTCTTCCTCGAATGGGTGTTATATCTAAAGATTACTCACAAAAGAATAAGGGGAAAGAAAAGAATAAATAAAATGCTCGGTAAGGATTAGGGCCCTAATGCCTACGTATCCTCATGGTGCAATGAGGAATTCAGAGCTCCGTAGTTCATAGAACTAACGGTAGGAGATGAAGAGAAGTTGTAAGAAAAATATGGTTTAAACCAAAGACTAATCTGATTTGAACTCCAACAACGGGTGAAATATGAACCCAAGAGTAAAACTGGTATGAACCAATAAGTGAGGGGCCCGAGGCACGGTATCAATGTATTGGAATAACCGAAAAGAAAGGAATTAAGTGTTTGGTTTTACAACACAAACATTTCTTTGTTCACAAAGAGATACAAGATGGAGCACAAAGAGATATTGTATTTGGCTCAAAGAATTGGGTAGATCACATGAATTGAATGAAGGTAGAATATGAATGCATCATGGAGATGACTGGAATGAAGTGACCAAAGTCACATAAATGAATATTTGGTAACAAGTGACTGAATAGGTATACTTTGAAACCAAAGGTAAAGGTATACATTGGAATCCATAGGAGAATATATAATTTTTACCCTAGAGGGAAATTTCTTCTTAGCCAAAAATGGAGGAATTAAATGTCTGGGTCCGAGCCAAACAACTATAGGTACAAATGCGGATTGTCACTATATGCTCCTAAAAGGGTGTATATGGAATTCCGAAGGAAGTGTATTTCAGTTTCAAGGAAACGATATGTCACTAGGTGAACGATTTTAATGATTGAAGGTAGATAATGAATCGTGAAAGATATGAATGGTGCCCTAAGACGAAAGTGTAGCGGGGTATTCGTTACCATTAGAGATATTGACTAAATCCAAGGTAAATCATACAAGTCGAGTCGCCATCGCACTTCTATTTATCCAAAGGAATGGTTAGAAAGCGAACAAAAACCTAAAAGTTTTAACAAAAACTAGTAAAAGAGAAACAGAGATCTGGGTAAGGGGGTTGGTTATGTAATGGGAAGGTGTTAGGCACCCAAAACATCCTAGGTACTCCTAGGGAGCCCTTTTCAGACTTGTCGTAAGGTTGTTGTTTTGTGAGAGTTTATTTGTGCAAACATGATTGAAGAGATGAGAAAAGAATATACAAGTTTATTTACATTTTTGTGTTTGGATGGATAAACCCATTGCCTACGTACCATCTTAAAAAAAAGATTAGGATCAAAATCTCGTAGTTCGGGGTAAAAAATCTCAAAATGAGTTGGTGAATTGATTGGTCCAAAAGCCTTAAGGTCTTTTGTTATCAAAGGGAGAAAACTCAACCTAAAACCACAAAATCCACCATTTGAGGATAGCTTCAACATGCTAGTGAGGGGTTAACCCTATAATAAGCATGGAAGACTCATTGTCCATCACTAAGGATATAGGTGAGTATTACATCTACCACAAAGATTACTCAAACCTAATAGCTAAAGGTTATGAAAGATTTGATTAGGGAAGCGGCCATTGGAACCACAAAAAGACATTTGAATGGGTTATATTTGCCAATTAAAAGTATATACAAAATGGTCAAAGTGAACTTAAAGATTCAATTCAAAATAAGTGTTATGAAAAGAAAGTTTGAAAATCAAAAGCCTAAGGCTTAAGTTTCTAATGTTGAAAACAAATGTTAAATGTTTGCACAAAAGGTTTTGGCTTGGGTTAGAGTGGAGAGAAGAAGAAGAAGGGCTAAGATCCTAAGCATGCAAGAGGTGAGAGATAAGAAACAAAACCACAAAAGGAGTTCCTCTCTTGAGATCATAGTGATGATCCAAGTAGCTCCCATCCTTTGGAATAAGCAATCACATAAACATAAACTCAAGCAATCAACAGTCAAATGAACTCTTGGAAAGACTCCCCAAAGTATCTTGGATCTCTCTCTCTTAGAAGCTCATGGTAATGGTTCTTCAATCAAGCTCAAGTGGGAACTCCTAGCACAATAAAACACACATCAAAAGGTTCTATAATACAATCAAAGAATGGTCAAGAGGGAGTTTAGAATATGGTCCTTTCAATGTTCATCCTTAAGCTTTAAGCATTCTAAAGGCATGAGGCCTAGTTGCTCTTTGACATTTAAGCACTCTAAAGGCATGAGGCCTAGTTGCTCTTCAAACTCCATTTGCTAAGGTAAGGTCCTAAAATCTAAGTCCATTTTGTCCAATTCTTTGCATTTGGTTCGCAACAATCAAAACAAAACACAAACACAATAGTATATACACAATTATGTGCTCAAGTGAGCAAAAGGCAAATGACATTAACATAAACATGTGCACAAGTGAGCAAAGGAAAAAGCAAATGGATAATATGTATAAGAATAGTAAATTGCATAAAAGTAAAGTGCAAAAAGTAAATGTTAATTGTTAGTGGTCAATAGTTAGTGTGCCATAAGGCAAAATTTAGCGCTATGTTAAGCAATCGTAATTGGACTTATGTAGAAGTCACAACTATCTGAGGCCGGTCAATAATAATGTAGGCAACAACACAAGTTAGAAGTCTTGATTAGTGAACCAAGTTCCAACAAGTTGCCATGCCAAAAAGAAGAAGAGAATTGATCTTGTATTGGTTTAAGTCTTTTGCATGATTTAGGAGACAACCTATCCTTAATGCAAAGCCATTCACTCGATCAATTGATCAAGATGAGTTAGATTTGAATCAAAGAAGATTAAGTCTCCTTAATCAATGCCAACTTATCAACCTTCAACTCATTGATCAAAAAGAAAAAGGAAGAAGAAGAAGGAGATGAAGAATGGATAAGGAAATGGAAAGATCAAAATGCATATGGTGAAATAAAAAATGTACCAATCCATATGTATTGACCAAATGACATTGAAAGTCAAAGTCAAACAATGAGAAATCAGAAATGAGATGAAGATTGGAGGTTAAACAATAAACAAAATATTTTTGGCATTTTTAATATTAAAATAAACTTGAATTAAAAATAAAAGAAAGGTCGAACTTCAAAATCACTTCAAATCAACCTTGAAAGGTCCAAGTGATTTATCCTAAGTTCAATAAGGTCAAACAAAGTTTGACAAAAAATTTCAGCATTTTTTAAAAGTCAGAAACTATTTTTAATCAATTAAAAATGAATAAAAATAACCTAAATGAACTAAAATCTCAAATAAATCTCAAATCAATTAAAAAATTGGTGAGAATATTTTTCATAGATCCATCATCATTCAAATAGGTTGGGAAAATATTTTTGTATTTTTTGAATATCAAAAACTATTTAAAATAAATTAAAAACAACCAGAAAAGAGAAAATTCACAAAAAAATATCAAATGACCAAATAAAAAATATTAAAAATCAAAATTAGAAACTAGAATTTATTTGGAGAAGAATGCAATTGGTCCCATATTTTTTGGATTAAAAATGAAGAATATATGAATTTTTGAAAATAATGGAAATAAAAGAAATTAAAATCAGAAAATAAGAAAATGCTAAAAAACCAGGAGCGTTAGATCTGAGATCATTAATTGAGCTGGCAGATCATATGCTCCAGAAGCGCGCTTCCACCATAAACCAAAGTCCACGCGTAACACCTAACATTATTAAAAGTCAAAAGATCCAAGGGCTAGGATATAAACTGGAAATCAGATCCAACGATCCACAACGCATCTGGAAAAGGGACGGCCACCGGAGCCACCTTCTTCTCCGGTGAGCATGAAGATTCCGGTGACAATTGCAGGTTTCAAAAGCTTAACCAAAATACATGATCCATACATCATTGGAAAGCTGGGATGATGTACTCAAGCATTATCACATGTATTTCCTTTGAGATTTTGAAATTTTGTTCAATATAACATTTGAAGTAGACATCTTAAGCTTTCCAATGCATTTGATCCCACCTCAAAATCATAAAAAATGAATGAGTTATGTCCTTGGGAAGTTGACCCAAAATTAGGGTTTCAGTCAAAATGACCTATAATGTCTTGGAATGGGAGATGACCTTCCAAGCTTAAAATCAATTTTTGATGATCATGAAAGTTGTTCATATTGTCCTTAAGAACATTTTTGATTTTGGGATCATCTCCATTTGACCAACACATAACAAGTTAGGTCTCAGTGCACTTCAACTTCTCAAGTCCACAACTCACACCTTAATAAATTGATGATTGAGGACACTCAAATAAGTTCAAATATGCATGAAATGATGAATTAAATAACTTCCCTTGATTGTATTTGATCATGGGTTGAGGTTGCTTCATGAGCAAGACACACTTGGTACACAGATGAATTAGGGTTTCCTTAAGAAACAAACCTCAAACCCTTTGACTTGCTTTGATCAAAATGATGAATTGAGATACTAGGGAGGCATATTTGATGAATGAGAGCTTTGGGAACCATTACCATGCTTGCTTTCATCCTCACTTGGCCATATCTTTGCACAAAGGATCTTCTAGAAGCTTTTGACCTTGTGATTACTCAAGCTACAAACAAGAAATGTTAGTGACATATTTTTGTGCTTTTGGTTAGTAAATAAAATAAGAAAAGCAATAATATACAATTCAAGCATGCTTGGTGATCTCAAACCACTCACAAGGAGTCCCAACCAAAGGCAAAGGGAACCAAGATGCACATGATCCTTGAGGATTTGCAAATGCAATGTTATGACGCCATGAGGGATCTTAGGGACAAATTTGGGGTCTTATAGGAAGGAATAAACAAGTATGCTCGAGGAGGATTCGAACCCTCGCGCCTACGTATTCTCGCCGTAAAATGAGAAAATCAGAGCAATCGTAGTTCAGCCTACTACGGCTGAAAACAAAGGAGGATAGATTGATTTCCAAAAGGCAAGGTAGGTTGCTTAACAAGCAGGAATGTGGTACTAACCAATGATGGTAATCAACCACAGGGAGAAATGATATATGATTGGCCTATATGCGAGAGGATATATAAGCCAAGAGATTTGTCTAAGCACAAGAGGTCTTATAAGACGAACAATGATTATGAAAAGATTAGCCTACACACGATAGGGTTTACAAGGAAATAGCTTAAAAGGGGTTCTCCTAAGCATAAGATGTCTTATAGGGATAACAATGATTAAGGGGTTTGCCAAGGCACAAGAGTACTGATAAGGCTCACAATGAATAGGGTTTTGCCAAGGCACAAGAGGACTGACAAGGCAAACAATGCTTGACATGATTGGTTGGGCTTTTAAGATTTGGCCATAATGGACATGATCCAAAGGATATCTGGATATCAAAGAGAGTATGATTAATGACCCACTAGAGGAGAAATGATTGAAGTGCAATGGTGTTTCATTGGTTGAAGTGTTGAATGATTGGTGTTTGCTTGAAGAATACTTATCAATTGCATGATTCAAATTGCATTTAAAGTCTATGAATAGAGGTGAATACAATGAGCAATGGGTCAAACGTCCCGTACCCAAAGATATTCAGAATGAGTTAATAGAATCCTCCACTCTCATTCATTCTCTATTTCTTAAGGCTCGTGTCATGCAACTCAAATCAAAATTAACAAGTTGCTGATAAGAGATCATGCGTATTGATCTTATTGATACAATGCTACTTGTTGTAGAAGAAGACTTGACAATCACGTAATTCAAATTGTGCTAAAGTCTATGAATAGGGGTGAATACGATGAGCAACTAGGTCAAGCGTCCCATACCAGAAGATATTCAAAATGAGGATATGAATTCTCCACTCGCATCCTTATCTATTGCTTAAGGCTCGTGCCACACAATTTGAATTATGATCGACAAGTGTTGATACCTTTGTCGTGCTTGAGAAGTAGTCCACATTGCTAGCTATGCTTGACTGATGTTGACTTGAAGTTTTGATCTTGCACTTGAACCTTGAGGTCTTGAGCTCATATCCACAATAGTTTGGGCGTAATGGACTTGCCATATCAAGTTATCAAGGGTCTTTTGATCACTTGAATAGGCTTGGGATTTTTCAGCACAATTACAAAGGATTTGGTTGACCAAAGTGTCATTTAGTCAACACTAATCGATGGGATTAAAATGATAGTTGAAACTATGTACAATAATAATCTATTAAGTTAATCTACTAGGTAAGAATTAGACAAATTTGATTAAGGCCTTAAGCTAAGGGAGCATGTATTAAAATCAGAATTTTAAGCCTTAAGGGCAAAATGGTCATTATGTGCAAAAAAGAAATAATTAGGAAAAATTTCTACTAATCATCAATTAACTAAATTAGGCTTAATTATTATGCTAATCCTAATTAGTCTAACCATCTTAATCTCCCTAATCAAAACAAACTCTAAGTATGGCCTAATTAAGATTAACTAAGTTCTAAAATCTAATTAATGTTTTATTCTTCAAAGAAAATTAATTAAATCTCTTAAAAATCAAATTAAATCAACCTAAAATCTATTTAATCAAGTCATGTGAATTTGTTTGAATTAACTCTTAATTCTGAAATTAATCAAATTAGTTAAAGATAATTAAATCTAATTGCACTAATCGCTTCTAAAAGAAAACTCAAAAGGGCCAGCAATGGAGTTGAAACCAAGGGGTGCAGGCTCACAAAGGTAATGTTTTGACCAACAAAAATAAAAATGTCGCTTGGGCCTGGTTCCTGGCCCAATTGTGGATGATGCACCAAAGGGGGTGTAATGAGGAAGCAGGGGGTATGAACAACAGAAATGCGAATGGGCCTATGAAGCAGTTGGAAATTTAACTGAAATTAACTTGAAATGCAATAGTTATTTGTAGATGCAAAATTCTGTTAGATTTTAATAGGAGTTAGTTTCTAACTTATGGTTATTGTTCTCTGCAATGCGTTTCCATTAGCTTATCGTGGAATCTCGCTTTATGGTGCTGACTGAATTAAAGGGTTTTATTAGGAATCTGAATTTCTTTTTCCATATTGGTATTTTGTTGGTTAGTATAAGTGGTTTTTTCTGTTAATTAGAGTTTATATGTTAGTTAGAAATTCTGTGAAGATATTAATGTTAGGTGAATTAATTCTATTAAAATGGTGTTGTAGATTAGATTTTGGTTAGGCATAAACTAAGTTAAAAGAACTCTGCTAAAATGAAGTTCCTATTATGAATGCCCTGCTAGTGATTTCTGTTATTTGATACTCAAATTCTTTCAATGAAAATCATGTTACCAATCATTATATGTGGACTGCTATTGGTGCATTATTGTTAAGTTAAAATTATGCTTTAACATTTAGTTGGCTATTGAAGTTATTATAGCTAGGAGTAGTTGAATGAAAAAAATATGCTCTGCAGGCCCAAAGTGAGCTCAATTGAAGCATACAGATTATGGTTTCCAAGTTCAAAGCAAAATATCCGTTTTGGTTTTTGATTCGAGCCATGTATCATGTGATGCTATGTAATAGTATGGTGCTATGATGTAATAGTCATTAGGATGGAAGATAGAATCTTATGCTTGTGCTTGTTTTGGATTTGTAAACTTGTAATGCATTGCCATGGATGGAAAGTTTAGATTGAATGGATTTGTAAATAGAAAGTTTGCAAATTTATGGAATTGTATGGAAAGTTTGGAAATGGAATGAAATTGTATGAATTTGTAAATGGAAAATCGTTTTTGAACATTGAATGGAAAAAGTATTGGATTTTGGATTGTGTTAATTAGAATCAAGTATAATTAAATGCCAACAATTGCTAAGGAAATTTAATTAAATTCTAATCTACCTTCTCTTTGAATGTTGGATTATGGAAAGGTGAATGTCATTATGCATGTTTATTTGAAATTGACTTGGAAAATGATTTATGTTAAGTTGAAACGGACCTAAATGTTATTAAAAGGTTTGAGATAGAAATTTAAATGTTAGTAAAGGTTTCAAAATGTTAATGGAATGGTTTTAAAGGTTAATTGAATGTTAACTAAAAATGGTTTTGAAAAGTTAATTGGAAAGTGATTTAAAAAGTTAATTGAAATTGTTTCAAATGTCAACTTGGATTGTTTTTTTTAGTCAATAGAAATTGTTTTGACATGGAAATGTTAATTGAGAAATTTAATCGAATGAAGTGTTTTATAGAATCTCAATTCTTCATGACCTGGTTAATGTGAATGAAACAAAACAATATCAACTCTACAAATCTAATTATTGGTCATGGTTAAAAACGACATGGGAATGGTATGTTAACAAGACAAGTTAGGTTTAGACAGACAAAAATTGGAATGGTTAACTTTGGTCATGTGGTTGGCCAGAAAGTCAACACTTGACCAAGGTCAACTATGAGGCATGGATTAGGGTTTCAGATGCATAGATAAAAGCTCATGAGGTCAAAGGGTGGTTGAGTCAAGAATTAGGGCTTGAGTATCATGATTGTGACCTTTTTTGAACCAAGGCCCAGAAAGGTATTAGATTAGGGTTTCCAACAAACACGAGGTGAAAACCACAAGGTGCATTAGGATCAAATCTTCCCTGATTAGGGTCTTATGGGGTAGGTCCCTTAACCAAGGCCTCTAAATCAAGTATGATGTTTCGCAAGCAAGTCTCAATGTCTGAGCTCCCTACTAGGGTTTAGATAGCCAAGATAAGGCCCAAAGAAAACCTAAAAATTCTCATAACCACACCAACAAGGATTAGGGTTTTGTTCCCCAAAGGAAAGCAATGATAAATTCATATCTTGAAGATCAACTGAGCTTTGAATCTATAGATTAACAAGTGTCGTCATGAATGGATGCATATGAATGAATTTTGAATGTGGGTAGGTGAATCAAAAAGAAAAGATGAGAAGGGGAGGACAAATTTTGGGGTACGACGCATACCAACATCTCATATTAACAAAAACATTTAAAACAAAAAATTAGCAGAATTAGAACCAATGAAGAGGAAGAATTTGAATATGATGCCATCAGTAAATTAAAACAAAATCAACAAAACTAATCAAATTGTAGTGCTACTTGAACCTTAATGAATGGTTTGTTCTTGGCATAGGATCGGTTACCTTACATACTGATTTTTAAAATGCAGAACACTGTTGTGCATGTTTGTCGTCAATTTGTTGTAATGATGATATTGAGCTTATCTATTAACTCATTTCCAAGATACTTCTCTATAACTCAGAACTCACAATCAAGTTTGTTTGCACAAATCGTGTCAGTGAAAAGCGACAGAAGCAAAAGGATTAAGCGGTTGCTTGAGGTGGCATGGAAAATGCTTGCTAGGTGAATAATCAGGACGTGATAGGGGTGGTTGAGGAGTTTGAAGGGACTAAAATTGGTTATCAGAAGGTGGGTAAAAGCATAGTGGTATGGAGTTATTAAGTTGTTGTCGTGGTAGGTTGTACAATGGTTGTTGAGTGTTAGGAAGAGGGTCTCGTCGGGGGAGGGTTTATTTTTATGGTGGAACAGAATTGGGGTTTAAGATGGTTATTGATGGAACTGAATGTTATGGCTATGGAGGAGTGGAAAATAGAGTAGTGTTGGAGGGAGAAGGAGGAGAGGTTGTAACGGCGACGGTTTAGAGGAAGAGGTCGGGTGTTGTGGTTTTTGAGTGAGTGGCGGAGGTGAAGAAGTATTCTCGACGGAGTATGATGGATGCAAATAAGAGAGGTGGTTTTCTTTTTTCAATTACAGATGAGAAAAATGTTATTGGTTAGTGGTCAAAATGAACCAAGAGAGGGTCTTCAATCAATATACACCTCTATCAGAATCACATGTGACTTGTAAAATGGGAGAGTTATGCATGTCCAATCGTGAGTGGAGAGTGGAGAGTGAGGATTGAAATTGCTAGTTGTCAAACTATCATAACTCACCTGAATCACCCTTTTTGTTATTCCATTTTTTCCTTTTCATTAGTGGAGGTACGTGGAGCATTGCAGTTGGAGGAATTTCACATTTTTTCCAGTTCTTTTTTTTTCTATTGTTATTCTTTCTAATTTTTTTAATTGGATGATAAGATGACCACATGGATTGAAAATATGAGCCTTTCATCATTTTGAATTTGATGGCCATGATGAGAACAAAGAAACACAAATTTTAAACAATCCAGAATTCCCCTTTTAGATGCTTTAATTGATTAAAATCAATTACAACAACTAAAAATCACATCTTTTAAAATAAACACAAAAAAAATGAAAATGAAGACATGGAACATTCTATTTAATTATTCTGGATATTTTGACAAAAGAATAAAAATAAAATGATTGAATATGAATAAAAATCGAGTGCAAAAGTGCTCGAAAAATTAAAATGAATGCACTAGAATGATCAACGCAAAGTAAACTTCTCAGAAACATATTGGTTTTTGTTAAACTTTGAAGTAAAAAATGTCTGGTTGAAAAGGCTAAAGCTGATCAAAATGCGACTGAAAAAATAATCCAAAAAATAAAATGAGCATGCCAGGTTAAACTACAAATACTGTATATTAATAATATTGACGTCTGCAAACCCGCTCTTTTAATTTTTTGCCCCCTGATTTCACATATATTTGAAAAATGATTCAACCCGCCTGTCTATAGATCCAAGAATTTATTCTAGTCGACATTTTAGGCATTATGCATTATGAAATGCATGTTGTTCTATACAGATCATGTAAAGTAAAGATAAAGTCAGATGCATGAAAGTTTTAAAAATGTCCGATCAAAATTGAGATATGAGAGTTGTCCATATTTAATTACCTTAAACCAGAAGGTAAGAATGAAAACGGTCTTCATGCATTCATGGTGGAAGATAATTAAATACGAAAAGACCCCAAAATTTGTCCTACAAGGTGGATATGAAATGCATAGATAAAATGCAATGAAATTGAGAAATCGGGTTTATAGAATAGGATACTGAATCACTATTTACCATCGAGTTGATACTAATCTAGCTGCACAGAATTCCATCACCTAAAGGATGAAGGTAACATAACCATGACAAAGATCGTTATCACCAAAAGGCTAATGGTTAGATCATAATAACTTCAAAACTTGCTGGCACCAAAAGAATGTTGGTAAGATCAAACTGATAGAGGTTTACCATCACCAAAAGGACAATGATTAATGACTTCAACAATCGCCGACACCAAAAGGATGAAGGTAAGATCAAACAACAAAGCTTGCTATCACCAAAATAATGATACTAAGAACACAACTTCAATGATCATCATCACCAAAAGGATGAGGGTAAGATCAACAACGAATCTTGCTAGCACAAAAAGGATGATATTAAGACTTGACAACTTACAAAGATCGCCGACATTAAAAGGATGACAGTGAGAACAACAATAAAAAAATTTCATCACCAAAAGGATGATTGTAGCATAATAATGACAAAGATAGCCATCATTAAAAGGATGGTGGTTAGATCACAATGACTTTAAAGATCGCCAACACCAAAAGGATAACGGTAAGATCAAACAACAAAACTTGCTATCACTAAAAGGATGATAGTAAGCACATAATTGCAATGGTCACCATCACCAAAAGGATGAAGTAAGATCCACAAAAAAGCTTGCTATCACTAATAGGATGATAGTAAGACCGTGATGATTTCAAAGATCGCCATCACCATATGGATAATGGTTAAACCAAAACTTCAAGGATCGCTGACACCAAAAGGATGACGGTAAGATCACAACTGACAAAGATTTTCCATCACTAAAAGGATGATGAACATCACCATAAGGATGATGATTACATAATAATGACAAACACTACTATCACCAAAAGGATGATGGTAAGATAAAAAACAAAGTTTGTTATCACCAAAAGGATGATCATAAGACCATAACTTCAATAATGACCATCTGTAGTGGTAAATTCATGACCACTGAGTCATTGGTTAGCTCAACGTCAATAAAACTAGAGTCGCCACCGCACTTTTATTGTTTCCAAAGGAAAAGGGAAAAAGTACGAAAAAAATCCAAAGATAAGAAGTTTTCAAATGAAAACTAATAAAATGTCAGAGATTACAAGTAAGGGGGTTGGTTATACAGAGGGAAGGTATTATGACCCAAAGTGTCCTAGGTACTCCTAGGGAGCCCTTTTTTGTATCTAAGTTTTTTAGTTGAAAAGATGTTTGCTAAAAAATTGAATGTGGGATTGAGAAAAGAATTCATTTATTATATTTTTGTTTTTGACAAGACCTTCGGTCTTATGCCTACATACCGACATAAAAATGAGGGATCAAAACCTCATAGTTCATGGTAAAAATTTCAAAGATTGGTGGATTGGTTTTACCAAAAGCTCAAAGATCTTTTGTTATCAATGGGAGAATACTCAACCAAACATCCACCGATAATGAGTGCTTTACAACATTTAAGATAGAGGGCTCCAACTTGGATTCAATCAACAAGTATGCCACTTACCCCTAATAAATGGAAAGACTTACAATCAATGTATCATGGAATCAGAGAATTATATCTCAACCAAATATAACTCAAATCTAAATACTTTCTTTTGAAAAGTTTAAAATAAAAAGGCACAAAATGGACAAAAGAATTAGATGAGGTTGTTAGTTCTTTTTGAGTCTTTTTGAAATTAAAGTCAATATGATTAATTTTATTCACAAGTTTGACTTAAGAAAAGATTTTGAAAACCAATGGCATAAAGCCAAAGTTCCTACTTATTAAAACAAGTCTAAATTTAAAGCAACAAGCAAAGAAGTTTTTTGAAATGAGTGAGAGATTTTTGAAATTAAAGAAGGTGGAGGAGATGAAGGGACTATCATAGACAAGATTTACAAGTTTATAGTTGAAAAGATCTAACCAATGGGAAGCATCCACAAGACAATAGTGTCAGATAGAAACCTATTTCCTTTGGACTATTAAGCAAGCAACAAGCATAATCATCCAAGTAATAATAAGAAGACCAAATGGTATCAAATAAAGATAACCAAATATCCAAGCAAGTAACTCCAAAAGAAAGCAATCTCCAATGTCCTTTAGATGTATCAGATGAAATATCCCTTACAACATACTCAAAGAGAAAGCATCAGATAATACCAATAAGATCAAAATAACAACTTAAGCACAAAGACAAAGTAATGCATCAAATAAACCAATGGAGTCTCTAGCTTGTATCAGATGAATGGCATTGGCCAAGAAAGGTCTCAAATAATGGCATTGGCCAAGTGCTTCATATCTTAGGGATGTTGCCTACTCTAAGTCCATAAGTTTAGATCAAGTCTCAGATAGAGGTCCAATAGTCCACCAATGCATTTTTTAGGGTTTTTGTTGTTATTATTTATTTTAAGATCCTAAGACCACCAACAAAACAAAGTCACAAACACAAGGTATGTCACAAGCACAAATAAAATGGCTTAAGTGAATGAAAGATAAACAACTTGCATGAAATGTAAATGATAATGAATGATAAATTGCAAGAATTTAAATTGCGTTAAAGTAAATGACATTAAAAATAAAGTCAATAATAAAGAGATGTCAATGAATGTTAGTGGGAGAAGAAAATTATTTTAAGTCATTCTTTGGAGAACACTCGACCATTCACTCACAAGCATGAAGATATGAACCTAGACATCATCCATGAGTAGGGCTTCAACTTGGATAAATCAACAGGTATGCAACTAGATCTCATGAATGGAAAAGAGGTAAAATTATCGCACAATACCATAAGGAATGGGAGACTTACAATCTGAGTTACAAAAATGCTATGCCTTCGGGACACATTTAGATCTATGTAAAGCAATCGTAATTAGACTTATGTAGAAGTCACAACTATCTGAGTTCGGGCAATAATAATATTGGTGTTAATGCATGCTAGAGAAAAGGTATAAAGAACCAAGCTCCTAAAGCATGCCACACACAAAAATAAAATAGGATGGACCTATCTCAATCAAGCTCATGTTGATTCATTTGACACAAGGTCATTGATGAACCAACTAGCATTTGATCTCTGAGAAATCATTTACCATGGATGGATTGGGAAAGAAGTGAGATGATGAAGAATATGAAGTGAAAGAGAAATCCAAATTGATCAAGGGATGAACTTCACTTGATCAATACTATCCATTCATCTTGAGGGATGAAGTTCAAACTTCATCAACCCCCTAAATTCAATAGTATTGATCAAATTAAATTCCAATTCAACCAAGATCAAGGTCAAACAGAAGATGAGTCAACACAAATTCAATCCAAAAGCTCAACACAAGTTTAAAACAATTAAACAAATTAAATTCAATTTTTAAATGAAGAAAAATACATTTTAAAAGGACAAAAACCTCAAATTCCTTCAAATTACCAAATACATTGCCAAGGGATTTATCATAGGTCAAACAAGGTCAAAAGACCTTAGACTAATTTTTTTGGCATTTTTGAAAAGTCGGAAGTATTTAAAATCAATTAAAAACAAGTCAAAAATCATTAAATTCACTAAAAATATCAAATCCAGTCCAAAAAATAATTTTAATTCATAAAATGGAAGAGGAAATTATTTAAATTTTTTTTGGTGAAAGTCCCATAATTTTTGGATAAAAATTGAATTTATAATGAATTTAATAAGAAATTGGTATTTAAAATATTAAAACAGAAAATGAATTAAATCCAAAAAACAAGGGCCATCAGATCTCCCTCATTAATTGAGGTGGCAGATTTTATGCGCACGCATGGATGGTAATCAAAACCAAAGACTGGGATTAGAACATGGACCAAGGATCAGATGGTCTGGATTGAACAAGCGCACCACCAGAGCCCTAACTCAGGTCATCTTCTCCGGTCACCCTCACTGGACTAGTCAAACAAAAATGTCACCAAAATTTATGGATCATACATCAATTTGAAGACAAAAATGCCAGGGTCTCGAATAGGACCTCCAATTTCTACAACCCCCATTCTATAAAAAGATATGTGGAGTTGAAGATTGAGGTTCCATAAATGAGTTGCTTCGATTCAACCTCAAAGCAACTCAATCTTATTGCCTACATTGGTAGGACTTCAGCCAACCAAAAATCAAGCAAAAAGGTTAATAAATGAGTGAGAATCGAAGAAGGAAAGTTTGAGAAATTTCACCTTCGGGTGATGAATTCTGAGCTAGATCTCGATGCAATTACACTTGACCTTGCTTCCTCTTGCTTACAGGAGATGATTGAGATGAAAAAGAATGTGAACCCTTGGATTTCTAGTTCACAAACAGAATTTGAACTAGAAGCTCGATTTCAAAGAAATCTTCAAGGTGTTATTTCAATGGAGGTTATAGGGTTGTTGGGAAAAGCATGGGCAATGTTCTCTTCGAATTCTGAGGCAATGGCAATGTATTTATAAGTTCCTCAATTCATTTCCACACCATTCAAATTTCAACCAAAAATAACAAGTTGTGTGCATAGTGTCGCATTACGCAAAAAACCGGCGGGAAACAAGAACAACAGAGCCGCCACCGTGCGTTATTTATCCCAAAAGAGGGAAAGGAAACGCTCAGAGTAAACCTGGAAAAAGCATGGTCTCGCGACCAAAGAGAATGGGATCGGGAGTCGGTTATACGAAGGGAAGGTATTAGCACCCCTACGCATCCGTCGTACTCGACGGGATCCACGCACAATAGGAAGGAAAATGGTTGCTAAAACACTGCTCACAAACAAACACACTGGCTGAAAGAGACACAAGAAAACATACAAGACTGACTCGGCAGGATATCGCATCCTGGGCCTACTTAGTCTATCAAGCATAGACATCAGAGTCAAAGTAGTTCGGACTGGGGAAAACACATGCTCGCTAGGATGTCGCATCCTATGCATATGTATCTTCTTGGACGAAGAAGAATCAGAGCATTCGTAGCTCGGCTCACGCACGCCAAACAAAACAACACAAACACGGGCAAACATGGAACCCGAATGCCAATCGCTGGACTTACATCAGCTTCCGAACCAAAACGCACCCTCACTGGAAACCAGGTGCCAATTGATGGACTTATACCGGACTCCAAGCACACAACAAGAGGATACGGAATGCCAATCGCTGGGCTTACATCCATCTCCTGACACACACAAGAGAAAACAAAAACGGGCGCCCAGAGAGATCAGCTCATCTCCTGCCTACGTACCTCATCTGGCATGAGGATCAGGGCGACGTAGTTCCCCTACGAAGGGACACAAGACTAGCCTAACCAGATAACAGAGGGAGACATAACTAGGGAGACTAACTCGAGCCTAGATGTTATCATGCATAATCATCCCTAAGTCAAGGTTGCTATCTAACTTGCACAGGAAGCAAGCTAAACCTAAAGCACAGGCAATAGTAAAGCAAACAATTACAAATAGCACACACTATATACACATCAAGTGGGGCTCAAACAAAAGGTTAGGCTGCAAGAGCAAGCCAACTGGAAGGGTAATGTTAGCTCTTAACCTTGACATTGAGAGTCAAGGTGAAGCTGATGAAAGGTGAGTGAAGATGAGACTTCACAGCTCTTATCCCTGGCCTGGGAGAGCTTTCAGACAAATGAAGTGTGGGTTCAGAAAGTGGGAATCCTTCTACACTTATGACACTGACTCAACTGATCTTGGGTTTTTACTCACTATGCATCAACACATGTGGTGTGAGCAAGGTGAGTGACTCACAGAATAGTAGGAGATAGGCTACATATCTCTTTTGTCTACCAATTGCCTCATATGAGGTCTTTTCCTGCTTGGGGACAAAGTAAACAATCACAAACATTGCCTCTTAAGGAGGACTTCAGACAGGTGCCTGGCCAAGTAACAGGCCAGGTCTTCCAGACTACATGGAGACAAGAGATTCTACCTCAATGCTAATGCTATCAAGCAAAGCAAGCAAGTTCAAGATGAACTATAGCAACTAAATGTACCTGAAATCAATCAAATATAATCAGTATACCAATCACAAAGTCAAAACAGACAAGATAAGAACCAACAGTCAACACAATCAATCACATGTGCAAAGCACACACTCAAATGAAATGAGCTAGCATCCTACAAAACAAACCGAGTTAGTTCATAACAATCCAATAAACAAAACTCAATCATCTTGAATTAATCTCCTTAAAGCAATTGCTTCTTAAACCTGAAAATCAAACTCAAATGTGAGAAGTGAACCCTTAGGCCAAAGCCTAGGGTCAAAGGAGGAGAAAATATTTAAAAAAGAACATGAAACTTGATCAAAATCAAGATTTATCAAATAAGAACAAATTCCAGCTGGTCCCATATCAAAAGCATTCATCAATTGCATTTCATAAGCAAATCATGTCAAACTAGGCAAGTTGAGAACTCAATGATGTAAACAGAATGAACACAAGCATATCAATACCAAAATGGCTCAAAAAATTCTAAGAAAAATCATGCTTAACCAGAACACATTGAATGAGCTACATACCAAATTTCATGGTAATTGGACAAGTGGAAGTAAGTCAATTAAAATCAACAAGTCAAAGCATATTCAAACAAGCTCATACAAGACCACAAATCATACATCATGTTCATGCAACCATAAGACAGTGTTCAAACATGAGAAATGAATGAAATCAAAGCCATGTCAAACTTCAAGATGTCTACAATACACATGCCAAATTTCAAATCCATCCAATAATGCATGAGAATTTCACAACACATATAAAATCATGACTCACAAAATGTTCACAATTG
Organism: Lathyrus oleraceus; assembly: GCF_024323335.1. Classification (NCBI taxonomy): domain Eukaryota; kingdom Viridiplantae; phylum Streptophyta; class Magnoliopsida; order Fabales; family Fabaceae; genus Lathyrus; species Lathyrus oleraceus. Next base: position 110,848,926 of record NC_066581.1, on the reverse strand, counting down.
GCCAAACAGGGGGAAAAATTCTCAAACAAATAGAAAATGCATTCAAAAATTCCAGAAACATTCACAAGCATTCTCAACATTCATAAGCATCCTCATGCAAAAATTCAAACCATTTTGAGTTCAATAAGCATGGTAATTAAAATCAAGAAGTTGCACAAAAATTAGTGTGACACACATTGTCACACTCACAAAGATTACCTCATATCTCAACATCCAGGAACTCAAAAATCACAAATCATATACCAAAATGACCAGGAGTGAGTCTAGAACACACATGTAAAATTTCAGGCATTTCCAATTAAGAATCAAGATTTTATGATCAAAAGAGCAAGCATGGTGCACCAAAGGACATGTGAAAGCAAACCCTAGGAATTTTAAAATCCATCCGTGCACAATATTATTAAAAATCACCAAAAAATCAAGGACATGATAAGGAACATTCCAAAAAAAGAATCATGAAATTTGAATTAAAATTGAGTGAGATATGAATTTTCTATCATGGTGAAAAATAAAAAATGAATGAAGGCAAGACATGAGCATGTGAACAATTGGAAGAAAATAATGCCAAGGTCCAAAACTAAAATGCTAGTGCCAGGGTTCGATCCGTGTTCAATTTTAAAATAGGGTGCGCCTAATGAAACTCTGCGTTTCATTTAAATAGGTGGCGCCGTGTGATTGGTTCATGGAACTCTAACAACTAAAAACATGCACAGCCAGACGAATCAGATCAAACACGACTTGGAATGGTTTTCTGGACAAGTTCATCCCGCGTTCTTCATGTTCATCATCAACATGAACTTTTTGTCACCAAAATTAGCAAACTATATACCGTTGTGTTCGTCTTCTCATGCACATCAATAATATCAACATGATTTGTTCTAATTTCACTCATATCAAAAGATTCGAGTCAAACAAGTTTTAGTATGCAAACTTCAATTCAAGATATCTCAATCAATACTCAACGAAAATTCATGATTCAAGTTGCAGTGTACTCTACAATAGAGGATCTATACAAGCCATAACCTAATTTCATGAATTGAAAGTTTCGAATTCCAACCTTGTGTGAAGTGCAGATCTCGATTTGGCGTTTTTTGGATGTGAAACGTGAAAACAGAAGTTCCTTAAGGATGCAGAAGATGAATGAACCGAGGATCGTAGCTCAACAATGCTCCAGCTCGAAGGAATTTCCAACTGTCCTATGGATCTTCAAGCTTCAACAGTTGCCATGTTCAACGATTCTTCCAAAAGGAGCTTCAACAGAACTTCAATTGTGCAAGAATTGATGATTGGAATGGAGAACCTGCAAGAGAAATCAAGATTCGAGGGAAAAAAGTTGAAGAAAAGTTCTTGAGGATTTGAGAGAATTTTGTGATTTTTTGTATTTGGATCTGAAAAAGTGATTGTGTTAATCTGATTTCTGTTACAATTAAGAATATATACCACTTCCTAATCCAATTGTTAATCACGATTAGCAAAATTAAGTGAATTAGTGAAAGTGGAGTTTTATGCTAAATTGGCCAAAATGTCCTTTTTCAATTAAAGCCAATGGAACAGTAAAAATGCACTTGAGGCAAATCCAAATTTCAGTTTTTGAGCTGTTGGAAGTGGTTTGGCATAAAAATCATGTGTATTTTTCAAAATCACTATTTTTCCCACCAAAATGCAAAATGAACACTTGAAAAATGGACTTTTGATGTGATGATTTTTGATGAAATGTAATGATGCATTATGATAGTACATGTCAAATGTGACTTGCTCAAAAAAGAATCACCCAATTTGGCCAAATGGTTCAAGAGTTATGCCACTTTGAATTTCAACTTTTCTTGAAAATGATTTGATCATAACTTGCCAACCACACATAAGAAATGAGTGTTCTTGGACTTTTTGGAAAGGTGAGAGTAAGATCTTCAACTTTCATGTTGGACAAAATTCCATTTGAAGCTTGTATGATGATGTAAATTTGAGGAGAAGAACTTTCCATTTTTGGCAGTTTCCAATTATAGGTCACTTGCTATTTTTGGAAACTTTTCATCTGACCTCAAATTCTTCAATATTGATCTTTGAAATGTCAAATGAGACTTGTATGGACATGAATGAAGCCTTTCAAACCAACTCCCACCTTCAAATCCTTGATTTCTGGCACAATTGACCACAATTGACTTTCTAGAGTTTCAGATGCAATTCAACTTGACTGATGACTTCTGAACATCCAATCTTTGGTCAAACCACTTCAAAATGATCCCTAGGTCATGTGAACTTGATGAACCAACCATAGGGCTTTGTTTCAATAGGAATGCACTTGCTTGCTTGATTGACTGATTCTCTTGATCATCTTGACGTAATCTTGTCTGATGAACTTGCACTTGGGCAAAGGGCAATGCAATGCTATGCAGTGAACTATGTTATGTTAATGACCTAATCATGAAAATGTATGTACAAATGGGAGGTGCAAATTTAAGGTGCTACAGCTGCCCCTATTCAATCAATTGGGAACCCGAATGGATGAGAGCAACGGCTGTCAGACTTTCAGGGTAAACAGGGATTGAATACCGAAGAACCGTAGAAATTTGCACAACGCGGGGATCCACCAACGGAAACGTCCACTGGGGTCTGATATTTATTACCGGGGATTTTGATTTTCTCTAAGGTACAGCCACTTCCAGACATCTCAAGACGATGAATGGGAACAGAAATCACCACTAGACGTCAACGGACGACTAGGAAACACTCAACGTTTACCGAGACCAACGGAGAGGCAACCAGACATTAATGAATGACTGGAAGAGTAACAACCACATGTCAGCGGACATAGTGGGAAAAACTCAACGTTTACCCAAAACCAACGGAGAGATAACTCTACTGGGGACGACCAGGAAAAACTCGACGTTTACCAAGACCAACGGAGAGGTAGCCAAACATCAACGGACGACGGATGAACTGGGAAGGACTCAACTAGACGTCAACGGACGAAAGGGAGAAGCTCGACGTTTATCGACACCAACGGAGAAGGAGACCAGACATCAACGGACGACGGATGAATTGGGAAGACTCGACCAGACGTCAACGGACGAAAGGGAGAAGCTCGACGTTTATCGACACCAACGGAGAAGGAGACCAGACATCAACGGACGACGGATGAACTGGGAAGACTCGACCAGACGTCAACGGACGAAAGGGAGAAGCTCGACGTTTATCGACACCAACGGAGAAGGAGAAATACTGGGGACAATACAACTAGATATCAACGGATAACTAGGAAAAACTCGACGTTTATCGACACCAACGGAGAGGAGGAGCCACTTCACTAAGGAAGGGGTGTAACAACCGGAAACTGAATAGGACGTCCACCGACGACTCTACTGGGGATTCTGGCTGGGAACCAACCAGACATTAATGAATGACTGGGAAAGAGATAGACAATCAGACGCCACTGGACGACTGAGAAAAACTCAACATTTATCGAAACCAACAGAGAGGTAGCTCTGCATGGGGAAAGGTACCACTAGACGTCATAGGACGAATAGGAAAAACTCGGTGTTTATCGACACCAACGGAGAGGAGGACACTCTGAGGGGAATCATATGGTATTACCAAATGATCTGTGGGGAATAAGCAACTATACATCAACGGACGCATAGGAAAAACTCGACGTTTATCGACACCAACGGAGAGGAGGACTCTTCTGGGGAGAGAGAACACAACCAAATCATCAACGGCTGATCGGGAAAAACTCGACGTTTATCGACACCAACGGAGAGGAGGAATACTTCACTAAGGAAGGAGGACGACGTTACGAACATCGAAAGATGATGTTTACCGACATCAAAAGAAGGCCAGACACTACGCATGACTGGGAAAGCACCGAAAGATGGTGTTTACCGACACCAAAGAAATAACACACGCGGGTGCTGACATGACACCGAACAGTATCACAAAATGACATCTACATATGTCAGGGCAAGGCTGAACACTTGCTGGGAATCTCACTAGGGAGAAACAGGCTTTCCGTTCTCGGACGGGTGAGGAAATTAAATTCTCCGGTGTATCAATCCTGAAAGCTGTCAGGAGCAACTGTAGCAAACGTGCCATACAGATGTTGATCAAAAAATCCGCCTCTGCCGGGGATACGGTCTGATTGGTCTCGAACACATGAATGCATATGTTTGAATTTTTCTATGGCGTAATGCTCCACATCGAATGGAAATGCTACGCATTTTGAGGATGCAATGATCACTATATGCAAAATGCAAAAATGACGAACTCTGGCTGGGGAGCCAAACTGATCAGATAGTCCAACTCTGTGGGGAGACTCTTATTGGGGAATGCTTTGCGGGGAGAGCACCGACTTCGCACTCATGCTGGAGAAAACAACACTGTTGCTAGGGAAAGGATAAACTCCGCCGGGGGGTACGTCCTTCATCATATCCAAATCCACTCGAGGACTCTGCTTGAGAAGCAACCAATATGACTCCGCTGGGGAATCAACAAACAACTCGCTGGGGAGTAAACAAGGCAACTCTGTCGGGGAATGATAAAGCGACTTCGCTGGTGAAGACTCAACCAATCCTCAGGTAGGATAAACTCTGCTACAGGGGATAACCGCTACTCCGCTGGGGACGGCCCACGCAATCCACAAGTAGGATAGACTCAGCCGGGGGATGCAAATACCATTCCGCTACGGAAAACTCATCCAATCCACAGGTAGGATAGCTGCTGGAGATAAACTCATGGAACCCGCTCCACTCGGGGAATAGCTGGGGAAAAGCAACTCTGTTGGGAATAACACACCAACTCTGCTGAGGAAGAGCATAACTCTGGTGTGGAAAGCAAATATACCAGACTCTGTGCTGGGGAGAAACATCCATAACCCTGCTGGGGATGAGCGCTCTCAATCATGCTGGGGATAACAGTATTACAAACCCGACTGCTGGGGAACAACGCTCCACTGACAACTCCGTTGGGGATACCACACCCTTCCAACTTAGTGGGGAACTCTCCTGGGGAAATATTCGCTGGGGAATAAACCCGCTTCCATGCCTGCTGGGGATAGGCAACCCTTAGATCTGCTGGAAGAGAAGGCACCATCCACAGACATCTCTGCAGGGGAACATAGCTCTGAAAGCTCTCAAACTTACTTGGAGAAGTATCTGCTGGGGGAAACGTCCCTACAGATGACGACCTGCAAAACAGCACAACAAACTGCTCCCAGGGGAGACATGGACAAGATATGCTCAAGTGTCCTCAACATTCAAAATGATTTTCAAATGTTTTATCTTCCTGCAACTTATTGTTAAGCCTTCATGTTTTTATATGCAATGTTTATCAAAAATTCGGACGTTTTTGCAAACAAAACAGTAAAATAAAACAGGAGAGCTATTTATCTGAATAACAACTTTTATTGATTGAAAAATGTGCCTAAAAAGGCGAATACATTGGGAAGCAATTCCTAGAAAGAGGTAATTGCGCACAAAAGGAAAAATCTATCCTAATGGCAATGTGAACACGACATCCACTATTTCCCAATTCTATTATAACTCACAGATCATCAGTTTTCCTCCCAACTTCCTTGCTTTCTGAGCAGAATGATTGGACCGATCACATCTTTCGAGATGGAAGACGACAAAGCGCAATGAAGTACAGATAACTCAGACTGTAGCCTTCGCTCTAATCCCTCTTTTGGCTGGATCGCCCTTTCGGGTTTTCAATCCACCGGGATACCCATTTTTGCCTAAGCCGCCCTTGCGGGTTTTCGACTTACCGGGTGTACAAGTTCTTTTCATTTTATCCCTAATTTTTACCTGAACCTTTTCTTTCTGTTTTTTGGTTCGCCGGGATGCCCCTTTTTTGCCTGGACTCTTTTATTCTTTTTGTCCAGCGGGTCAATTTATGCGAAGTATTTTTTGACTACATCTGAGTTAACAAGGGACGGGAAATCTTCACCATCCATAGTTGTAAGCATCAAGGCTCCACCGGAGAAAACCTTCTTCACAACATACAGACCTTCATAATTAGGAGTCCACTTGCCCCTGTTATCTGTACCGGGAGGAAGGATCCTCTTCAAAACTAGATCACCAGTCTGATAGCTTCGAAGACGCACTTTCTGATCAAAGGCTCGCTTCATCCTTCTCTAATATAACTGCCCATGGCACACAGCTGCTAGCCGTCTCTCTTCAATAAGGCTCAACTCATTAAACCTTGTCCGAATCCACTCGGCTTCGTCCAGCTTGACATCTAGTAAAACTCTCAGAGAAGGGATCTCCACTTCAACAGGTAGGACAACTTCCATACCATACACAAGGGAGTACGGGGTTGCCCCGGTCGACGTAGGTACTGAGGTACGGTACCCATGCAAAGCGAAAGGCAGCATCTCATGCCAATCCTTGTACGTAACGACCATCTTCTGCACAATCTTCTTGATATTCTTATTAGCCGCCTCTACAGCACCATTCATCTTCGGTCTGTAAGGAGAAGAATTGTGATGTTCAATCTTGAAATCTTTACAAAGCTCTTTCATCATCTTGTTATTGAGATTCGAACCATTGTCAGTGATGATTCTCTCAGGAACTCCATAACGACAGATGATTTCTTTCTTAATGAACCGGGCAACCACTTGTTTGGTAACGTTAGCATAGGAAGCTGCTTCCACCCACTTGGTGAAGTAGCCAATCGCAACCAGGATGAAGCGATGTCCATTCGAAGCAGTAGGCTCGATCTTCCCAATGATATCAATGCCCCACATGGCAAACGGCCAAGGCGAGTTCATGACATTCAAAGGGCTTGGTGGTACATGCACCTTATCAGCATAAATTTGACACTTATGGCACTTCCGAGCGTATTTGAAACAATCGGATTCCATGGTCATCCAGTAATAGCCGGCTTTCAACAGTTTCTTAGACATTGCATGACCACCAGCATGGGTACCAAATGAACCTTCATGCACTTTTTGCATCAACATGTCTGCTTCGTGTCTATCCACGCATCTGAGCAAGACCATGTCAAAGTTTCTCTTATACAGCACATCATCCTGATTCAAGTAAAAGCTTCCAGCTAGCCTTCTCAGGGTCTTCTTATCATTCTTTGACGCACCTTCAGGATACTCTTGAGTCTTGAGGAAGTTCTTGATGTCATAGTACCACAGCTTCTCATCAATCACAACAGACTCGGCTGCAAAGACATACGCAGGCCTCTCGAGTCGATTCACCGCAACATGTGGCACATGATTCCACCAATGGACTTTGATCATAGAGGATAAAGTAGCTAAAGCATCAGCCATCTGATTCTCATCCCGCGGGACATGGTACAACTTCACCTTCTTGAAGAACGTCAGTATTCTTCTGGTGTAATCTCTATACGGAATCAAATGCGGCTGGTTCGTATTCCAATCTCCATTGACCTGATTGATCACTAGAGCGGAATCTCCAAAAATGTCAAGCGTTTTGATCCTCAAATCAATGGCTTCTTCTATCCCCATGATACAAGCCTCATACTCAGCTTCGTTGTTGGTGACATCAAAAGTCAATCTGGCAGAAAAGGGTATATGAGCACCTTTCGGATTGATAAGCACTGCACCAACACCGTTACCATTCACATTCACAGCCCCATCAAACATCAGTGTCCACTTGTGATCAGGATCCGGTCCTTCCTCGACAAGAGGCTCTTCGCAATCTTTCATCTTAAGATACATGATGTCTTCATCAGGGAATTCAAACATCATAGGCTGATAGTCATCGATCGGTTGCTCGGCGAGATAGTCTGATAAAACACTACCTTTGATAGCCTTCTGCGACGTGTACTGAATATCATACTCTGTTAAGATCATCTGCCAACGGGCAACACGTCCGGTGAGAGCCGGCTTCTCAAAGATGTATTTCACTGGATCCATCTTAGAAATCAACAAGGTAGTATGGTTCAACATATACTGCCTCAGTCGACGAGCAGCCCAGGCCAAAGCACAGCAAGTTTTCTCGAGCTGCGAATATTTGATTTCACAGTCGGTAAACTTTTTGCTAAGGTAGTATATGGCATGCTCTTTTCGACCAGACTCGTCATGCTGACCCAATACACACCCCATCGAATTCTCGGTCACTGACAGGTACATTATCAATGGTCTTCCTGGAACTGGAGGAATCAGGATTGGAGGTTTCTGTAAATACTCTTTTATCTTGTCAAAAGCCTTCTGACAGTCATCATTCCACCTGATTGCTTGATTCTTTCTTAGCAATTTGAATATTGGTTCACACGTGGCAGTTAGGTGAGATACAAACCTTGCAATGTAGTTCAATCTCCCTAAAAACCCACGAACCTGCTTTTCTGTTTTCGGTTCAGGCATTTATTGAATAGCTTTGACTTTTGCTGGATCAACCTCAATCCTTTTCTCACTGACAATGAAGCCTAACAGCTTCCCTGATCTCACGCCAAACGTACACTTGTTTGGATTCAGCCTCAGTTTGAACTTGACCAATCTGTCAAACAACTTCTGCAAATTAACCAGGTGCTCCTCTTCTGTCTGCAACTTCGCAATCATGTCATCCACGTACACTTCAATCTCTTTGTGCATCATGTCATGAAAGAGAGTCGTCATAGCCCTCTGATAGGTAGCACCGGCATTCTTCAGCCCAAATGGCATCACCTTATAGCAAAACGTGCCCCAAGGTGTAATGAATGTCGTCTTTTCCATGTCCTCTGGCGCCATCTTAATCTGGTTATAGCCCGAGAAACCATCCATGAAAGAGAATACCGAGGATTGAGCCGTATTATCCACCAATACATCAATGTGAGGTAATGGGAAATCATCTTTCGGACTCGCCCTGTTCAAAACCCGGTAATCGACACACATCCTGACTTTGCCATCCTTCTTCGGCACTGGAACGATGTTGGCTACCCACGGTGGGTAAGTTGTCACTGACAAGAAACCCGCATCGAACTGCTTCTGAACCTCTTCCTTGATCTTAACTTCCATATCAGGACTCGTTCTACGAAGCTTCTGCTTGACCGAAGGACAATCATCTCTGAGAGGTAGTCTATGAACCACAATATCAGTATTCAGCCCAGGCATGTCTTGATAAGACCAGGCGAATATCTCCACATACTCTCTCAGCATCTCAATCAGTCTGCTCTTGACATCCGGCTTCAAAGCAGCCCCGATCTTAATATCTTTTCTGGCGGCCTCAGTACCAAGATTCACAATCTCCAACTCTTCCTGATGAGGTTGGATGACCCTTTCCTCTTGCTTCAACAATCTAGCCAATTCTTTCGGGAGCTCACAGTCTTCCTCACTCTCCTCTTCAGCTTGGTAGATGGGATTATCGAAATCATGATGAGGCATAACAGATTTGTTCATAGTGGATGCCATAAGATCACTTCTGCATGTTTAATGTTTTGTTTTTAGAAAAAGAGTTCAATAAAGTCACAAAAACAAAAACATTGCCATTTTTATTTTTTGAAAAATGAAAAACAAAAATAGAAAGACAGGGATCACAAAATTGTTTGCAAAACGTCCTTTATTAATGATAATCATTTAAAACATGATGTGGCCCTACAATGAACCTCTACGCCTTGGGCAGAACGTAGGGTTTTGTGCAGAATGAAAAAACAAAAGAAAATTACTCTGTTTGAAGAGTAACTTGGACTACATCCTCTGCTGTCCAGTTGTTGATCTGCTCCCCTGGTGCACTCGGGCGAACCCAGCAGTCGAGACCAATATCACTGCCATTGTCTTCAACATCAGCTGCGAAGACATCACCGTGATTCATCAGCCCAGCGCTGGTAAAGGTACTCGGACCTGCTTGACCACCCTGCTCTGCTTGCAACGGTTGATAGCCAATACCAAACTTGTCCTCTTTGACAGGCAAGTCCACCATCTTGCCCCAGCCTTCAGCTTTGCCCGAGTCAACAACCTCCTTGGCCTGCTTGTACGAAGCGATCGAAGCGCCTGGCTTCCTCTGATCAGCACATGCCACACCCTCGAGAGCAACAGTCTCAAATGCCTGGCATAAAGTTTCGTGGATCTCGCCATCCACCTCGACATACTTGAACGAGGACAGATGACTCACCAAGATATCCTCTTCACCGCACACGGTCACAATCTGACCGTTCCAAACATACTTTAGCTTTTGGTGGAGAGTTGACGAGACTGCCCCTGTTGCATGGATCCATGGACGCCCTAACAAGCAACTGTAAGCGGGTTGGATGTCCATGACATAGAAGATGATGTCGAAAGTCTCAGGACCTATCTTCACAGGCAGTGTAACTTCACCAAAGACAGAACGCTTGGATCCGTCAAATGCCCTCACAATCAGGTCACTAGGAGTAAGCACAACCCCTTCAACAGATATCTTCTTCAAGATTTGCTTCGGCAGCACATTCAGAGAAGACCCGGTGTCGACTAGCACATGCGACAAAACAGCCCCCTTGCACTCCATGGTGATGTGCAAGGCCTTATTATGGTTTCGCCCCTCTGGTGTCAAATCGAGATCAGTGAACCCCAAGCCATGCCTGGTGCTCACATTAGCAATCACCCCTTCAAGCTGGTTGACAGAGATCTCCTGAGGTACATACGCCATATTCAAAATTTTCAGCAAGGCGTTGCGATGTGCCTCAGAGCACAACAGCAAGGAAAGAATAGAGATTTTGGACGGAGTTTGGTTGAGTTGATCCACAATCTTGTAATCACTCTTCTTAATTATTCGCATGAACTCCTCCACGTCCTTCTCAAACGAGCCACCAGGCACATTCGTTTGAGCGGGCTCCTCATCAACCACGACCTGCTTGCCCTTTGCTCTAGCAGATGCCTCAGCATTGGCATCCCTCAATGGTTGAGGCGCAAACAACCGTCCACTTCTAGTAAAGCCTCCCGGTCCACCAACATTGTCCACGACGGGACTCACAACCACGGGAGTTTTACTAGGTGCAGCAATTGTTACTGGCGCTTGATTGGTCGGCCTGACCCGATTCTCAGCCCTTCTGTTGCTTCTGTAGGCGTTGTCGTATTTCCAAGGCACCGCCTTACTATCCACAGCCCTTCTGACTGGAGCGACAATCATTGCCGGATTACTGGTAGAAACTGGGGAGATGGTAACTGGATTACCACTTGTTGTAGGCGCACTACCAGCCCTCGGCCCACGTCCTTCAGACGGTTTGAAAAATATCGTGACAGTAGACACTGCCCCACGATCTCTACTACCAGACCGACCAAACTGGACACAGCCCTCATCTACCAACCTCTGAATACCGGCCCACAACTGCATACAACCATTATCAGATCCTGCACAGCCCCAACAATCTTCATCACAGCCCGGGTGCACACCACCATCTAGCAAATGGCCCTTGACCACCAGCAGTGAAGTCTGAATCTCATCAACACTGACAACAAGATCTTCAGCTTCAACCTCTTCAATACAGTTCACCCTATGCCCACCATGCTGAGGCATAGGATTGTTCACAACATTAGGCACTGGAGCGAAGTTGATCGTCTTGGCATCGATCAGATCTTGGAATTTATGCTGGAAAGCCCGACATTTCTCAATATGATGTCCTGGTGCCCCAGAATGAAAATCACACCGGACATTGGCATCGTACCCAGGCGGCAATACTGTTGGCGGAGCCATAGTTCTCAACTCAACAAATCCTAATCTGAGCAACTCAGGCAGTAGCTCAGCGTAGGTCATTGGCAGGGGATCAAAACGCCTTTCAGGCATCCGTTGCCTCGGCTGATACGGACGTTGTTGTTGTTTTTGTGGTTGTTGTCTCGGTTGTTGCGGAGGTTGACGTTGTTGCGGTGCAGGAATGGTCACTGCGGCAACCTGACGGTAATGATTCTGATTTCTGTTCTGACCTCGGCGGTGTTGAACAACATTAGTTTCTCCTTCTCTACGGCGAGGTGCCCCAGAGAAAGGTTTCTTGGACGAAGAGGAACTAGCATCGTTGATCTTTCCAGCCTTGATCAAACTCTCAGTCCTCTCCCCACATATGACCACATCAGAAAAACTTCCAAATGGGCAACTCCCATTCGGTCCATGAAAACACCCTGAAGTGTGCCGATAAACATGTCTGTCAACTCCCTTTCCAGCATAAGGGGTTGAACTCTCGCAGCTAATTCACGCCACCTCTGGGCGTACTCCTTGAAGCTCTCGTTGGATTTCTGACATAGACTCTGCAGCTGAGTTCGGCTAGGCGCCATGTCCATGTTATGCTTATATTGCCTCAAGAAGGCCTCTCCCAGATCCCTCCAACAACGGATAGAATCTCTCTTCAGTTCCATGTACCAGTCCAAAGAAGCCCCAGATAGACTATCTTGGAAAAAGTACATCCATATTTTTTCGTCATCCGTATACGCAAAGATCTTCCGGTAATATGCCTGCACATGAGTGCGAGGGCAAGAAGTACCATTGTACTTGTCGAAAGTGGGTGCTTTGAACTTATGGGGGATTCTCAAGCCTTCAACCAATCCCAAGTTAGTAACATCAAAACCGAGAGAGTTCTGACATTCCATAGCACGAATCTTCTCAGCCAGGGCATCAACCTTGCGATCCCTATCCTCAACTCTGACAACATCCTCATCTTCGCTCAGCAATGTGAACATGTCCTCTTGTCTGTCGATAATAGGAGCCGGATGACGAACAGGAGCCCGGGTGGCCCTGATATTGACAGTCTCTGCAGCAAGAGGCTGTCCATTGATCCTTATTCCTCTGAGTTCATCTCCCACAGCATAGTCATGAACGGGAGCAGCAACAACATTCTCTGTTACAGGAATACCAGCAGGTGAACCACGGTTAGACGCCTGAATAACCGTCTCTTGTCTCTGAACCAAAGCTCGGAGCTCCTCCTGACCCTGAGCAACCCCTTGCATCATCGTCATAAACTGGGCCATGTTCGCCCTCATCTCAGCCAATTCATTCTGAACCTGATCCATGCCTCTCTGTTGATTGAGTCTGGTATAATACCGGTGTGGTCTTCGATCAGCTATCCTGCCTGACATAGGAACCAGAGTGAGAAGTCGTGTGCAAGATCACCTGTTATGCAAGATGATATAAGTATGATGCTAATGCATATGATGCACATGAAATGTTCATTTCTCGGGCATTCAAAGAGCCTGATTCATCTTTAAAAGATGGCAACCTGCAACAAGACCAACACAGGAGATACAGAAGCAGCATACAAAAGAGCACTGAGTACAGAGTGAAACAACAATCTCATCTATAAATGAGCAACAGGATCATACAACACAGATCCAAATATCCAACAAAGTACAACAAATGAATCCCACCCAACAGGCCTAGGGGTGATTCTCAACATAAACATCAGAAAGTACAAGCTAAGACAAGCGGCTTCCAGGAATGAGCGTCTTCAAGTAGTGACACTGGTCTATCAACAGTTCACACTCTGAACATTCTGGCAAGGGAGTGATCTTCTCCTTCAACTGTCTTCTAAGCTCGACAACTTCTGACCCAATTCGGTTCTCTGATGCAAGTCTCTGGTCGACTTCCTTTATCAACTGGATATCTTTGTCTCTGAGTTGCTTCTCCAAGTCTCTGATCTTCTTCAGATAACCGGCCTCAGCTCTCTGCAATCTCAAACACTCTCTATGCTCTGTATTCAGCAAGTTCTCCATCTCTGAATAAGATCTCTTCTTGCTCCTCACTCCACCAACATCTGCACTCTGGGCTTCTCTGAGTTGATGAGTTAAATTCAACCTATCAGCTTTGGCTTGATACAACTCCATCTGGGCATCTTGCTCTTTCTCCTTCAGACGTCGATTCTCCATCAAAGCTTGCTTGTACTGCTCAGCAGGTACACTCTCAGCAAGGATCAAAGGCGGTTGCACTTGCAACGGATTCATCCTATCATAGGGCAACAACAAAGTTTCCACTCTCTTCTTCACCCAATCAGTATAATCAGGCATAACAATGGCAAACTTCTTCCCTAAGACAACTCCATCCTTAACACCAATAGACCTCCAAGCTCTCCCAATCTGCTCCAATCTGACAGGGTCGCTTCGCTTCTCAAAATACACACTCTCAGCTATCTCAGCTTCAAGCGGTCTTCCACTCATTACGAACCCCAAATGGCGAAGAGAAAGAACTGGGTTGTAATTGATGCAACCCTTAGTCCCCACAAGTGGCACATTCCGGAATTCTCCACAACTCATAATGACATCCCGCACATCCATCCGGTATGACTGCCATCTGATATCATATGAAGTAAGAGACATAACCCTCTGAGTCCACCTATAAGTGCTCTGAGCATCCACAAAAGGTCCGCTGACTGGTAAGAGAGACATGAACCATCTGAGCAAAAGTGGGAGACAGCATCTGATAGCTCCACCCTTACCATGCCTACTGTGGATAGCATAATAAGTGTCAGCTAACAGAGTAGGAACTGGATTTCCTCCAATGAAGATACAGACTACAGCATAGTCCACGAAGTTGGGCATACTCGGAAACAGGACGATCCCATAGATCATAACAGCTAACTGAGCATGGAAAGCTTCCCAATTCCCCTTCTCTACTTCTCTTCTAGCAACTCTCAGCAGAAACTTCAAAGGCATACCCACGACATCCCGACTGGACCTCCAATTATCACTGATCTCCTTGATACCCATATGGAGAGCTCTGACAACAACTCTGAAATCGACCTCCTTAGGCACGTCCAAGAAAGGAACCTGATGCTGGATCGAGACATTCAACAGAATGGAGTACTCCTCGAGAGTAGGCGCCAACTGATAATCCTGAAAGGTGAAGCATCGAAGCTCTGGGTCGTAGAACTGAAGAAGAGTCTGCAACGGTACTGGGTCGACTACCATCTTCAACAGTGTCAGAATATCCCCATACTGATCCACGAACCCCCTCAGATGATCGCTAGTCACAAGGTTGCTTAACTCTATCAGAGACGTCAAAGGCTCACGGTGAAAGCTATAGGAACAAGTCTTCCGCTTCGGCTCTGGGACTGTTGCCATCTCTATCAGTGAACAAGCTCTGGAATGTACCTGAGAAATGATATGCATGCAGGGATTAGTTTTTTTTCTTTTTTCTTTCAATTTCTTTATTTCTTTTATTGCGTTTCTTTTGAAAATAAACATGCTATGATGTAGATGATGCAGACAAGACTGGCAGGCTGTGCATCTCAGAACACCGGATCGAAGCTTCGGCTCAAACTCTGAATCACCATTCATCTGAAACCCAAAGTCAACTGATAAACTGTCATCTGAACCCAACCTGGAGAACTGAGTCACCAACAGGACCACAAGTCACCAACTAGTCACCGACAACTCACCAACTATACCTGTAATAATGATCATTCCCTCCCCACTCACGGGTGTCATCTAGGCCAGGGTAAGGTCGAGAGAAACGCAGTGTAAATAACCTTTCGCAGAATACCATCATATACACACCCGAAGTATGTAACGATAATATCCCACCAGGGTCAGAACTGCTCGTGATATCAATGTTCCGCTAAGTGGCGCATACCACCCGCTTCCTATGAATCACTCTATTCCTAGGTTTCCTAGATTTCACTCATAGCCTGGGTATTGGGCCTTTTACCTCGAGTACCTCCCACCCCAAACAGAGAGAGCACAGCACAACCAGCAGATGAATATGAATGAATGCAAACATTAATGCAAACATAAATGCAAACAATAAACAATGAATGCAATAAATAACAGCACACAACAACCAAAACCCTAACCAAGAGAGCGCTAGGAGAGACTCGCTTAGGGAAGATGGACCAGCAAGAGGTCAACTTCTCTGGTCCCCAGCAGAGTCGCCAGCTGTCGCATTACGCGAAAAACTGGCGGGAAACAAGAACAACAGAGCCACCACCGTGCGTTATTTATCCCAAAAGAGGGAAAGGAAACGCTCAGAGTAAACCTGGAAAAAGCATGGTCTCGCGACCAAAGAGAATGGGATCGGGAGTCGGTTATGCGAAGGGAAGGTATTAGCACCCCTACGCATCCTGTAACACCCTTCTAAAATACCCCAAATATTTAATTAAAATAGCAATATATCAATCAGAGTAATTATGCAATTAAGGGTGTCACACAATCATTTCACACCATTCACCATAATAACTGTCATGCTCTTTTATTAACTCAAAACATAAAGCATTTGCACAATACGCAGCGGATAGAAATCAAATCAATCATGCAAAACATGTAACACATTACATGTAAAATTATTCATCAAGGTAAAACATCCCGTCCCGATGTTACATCTATCAGAGCATGACCCACTAAGGAGACTACACTAGACTCCAAGCACTAGCTTCTACTCAATCACTGCTCGTTACCTGAAAAATAGTTGTAAGGGTGAGTTCCTCAATCGATATAATAAGCATTATAAAATATCATGTAATGCTAAGTAAATAACACATTAATCACCCTAATCATATCACACATTCGGTAACGGCAACCTCCACTCAAACATCATAATCATGCTCAACATAAACATCAAAACACACGTATAATATTGGAACACATCCATTCATATTATACACAAGACATACATTATGCAATGAGACTCCATGCATGCGGTACCGACTATTCGTGAACATATAGTTCACCTCACCGATCAAATCCAGATACGGCTACCAAGCCCACTAGTCCCACTCATTTGAGACCTAGTGACTCACTCACTAATTCCTCACCATGGGAATTAGCTACCACCCCAAGGGCTATGCTATGCACGCTAATCACCTAGCATGCAACATCAACAACAATCTACAAAGATTTACTCACTAATTCCTCACCATGGGAATTAGCTACCACCATAAAGGCCACAATATGCATGCTAATTCACCTAGCAATGCAACATCATCAACAACAATCCACAATGGACATATGCTCACACTCTAAGCCATAAAACAGTCCATTCACCAACACATGCATAATATATACATTCACAACATTATGCATATTTTCACACATCATCAGCACATGTATCAAAACATCATATCATGTCAAATAATTAATCACAGTATTAGCACACTCCACTAATGCCTATCCTACTCAAAACAACGGGAAATAATCCCTACTATATCACACGCCAATATAGGCTAAACACCAATTATGCACACATTATTCAAATATTAATTTTTCCAATTTCCAACAGTGTTAACCGGTTAACGCCCTGGGTTAACCGGTTAACGCAGGACAGAACACGCTTTCTGGCAAAACTCAACAGTGTTAACCGGTTAACGCCCTGGGTTAACAGGTTAACGCAAACAGAACAACAATTTCTCAGAAACCACAACAGTGTTAACCGGTTAACGCCCTGGGTTAACCGGTTAACGCAAGCAAAACAGCAATATTTTCACAGTTCATAACAGTGTTAACCGGTTAACACCCTGGGTTAACCGGTTAACGCAAGACAGAAAGCTGTTCCTGCGCTAACACGAAGCAGAATGCAGAATTCTCCGCATTTTCCGCCGTTGGAGAACTTCCGGACCTCCGATTCCGATTCCGTAAAAAGCTATACGTTCGGGAATTCACAACTCACACAAATACAGATTCAATTACAGTTTTCCCATCATCTATTCATCACAATTTTTCAACATTCATAATCCAATTAGGGTCAATTCAACGGTTTATCACTACCCATTACATGTTAACCCATAATACCCATTAAACGACGATAAACCCCCCTTACCTGAGTTAATCCGGCGAACCTTTAAGCTTCAAGCTTTTCTCTTCTCCAACCTTCTTCCTCTTGCTCTGTCTCTTTGCCCTTTCTCCATTTCTCTGTCGCTTCTCTGTTTTCACGTGAAAACCTTTATTTACCAAATGAGCTCTTTTTCTTATTTCCCACTTATATATTTTCCAATAATTATTATTCCAATAATAATAATAATAATAATAATAATCCAAAAATTCCAATTATTTAATTAAATTAATAAATATAATATTAACTTAAATTAAATAATTATCTTATTTTTATCGGGGTTTTACAACTCTCCCCCACTAAAAGAGTTTTCGTCCTCGAAAACATACCTCAAGCGAATAACTCCGGATAAGACTCCTTCATCTGACTCTCAAGTTCCCAAGTCACATTGCCACCTGCTGGTCCTCCCCAAGCTACCTTCACCAAAGCAATCTCTTTACCCCGCAACTGCTTCAACTCTCGATCCTCGATCCTCATAGGTGATGTTTCAACAGTCAGGTTATCTCTCACCTGTACATCATCTATTTGGACTACATGCGACGGATCAGGAATGTACCTCCTCAACTGAGACACATGAAAAACCTCATGCAAATTCGCAAGTGACGGCGGTAAAGCGATACGATAGGCTACCTCCCCTATCCTCTTCAAAATCTGATAAGGACCAATAAATCGAGGTGTCAACTTCTTCGACTTCAAAGCTCGACCAACACCAGTTATCGGAGTAACACGTTGAAACACATGATCTCCCTCTTGAAACTCAAGTGACTTCCTCCTCTTGTCGTGATAACTCTTCTGACGACTCTGAGCAATTCTCATCTTCTCCTGAATCATCTTAATCTTTTCCGTAGTCTGTTGAACAATCTCCGGTCCAACCACAGCACTCTCACCGGACTCATACCAACATAAAGGCGTCCGACATCTCCTACCATACAAAGCTTCAAACGGTGCCATACCAATGCTCGAATGAAAACTATTGTTGTAGGTAAACTCAATCAAAGGTAAATAACAATCCCAAGTACCTCCCTTTTCCAAAACACAAGCCCTCAAAAGATCCTCCAGTGACTGAATCGTCCTCTCAGTCTGACCATCAGTCTGCGGATGATATGCAGAACTCAATCTCAGCTTAGTTCCCAAAGCCTTCTGCAAACCTTCCCAGAACTTCGATGTAAATCTAGGATCTCTGTCCGAAATAATACTCGACGGAATACCATGCAAACTTACAATTTTCTCAATATACAATTCAGCAAATCTCTCTAACGGATAATCCATTCTGATCGGAATGAAATGAGCCGATTTTGTCAATCTGTCAACAATCACCCAAATAGCTTCAAAATCCTTAATCGTTCTCGGTAAACCAGAAACAAAATCCATACTGATACTATCCCACTTCCACTCTGGAATAGCCAACGGTTGCATTAGCCCAGACGGCTTCTGATGCTCAATCTTTGACTTCTGACAAGTCAAACAAGAATAAACAAAACTCGCAATTTCTCTTTTCATTCCCGGCCACCAAAATAACTTTTTCAAATCATGATACATCTTCGTAGCCCCAGGATGAATACTCAGGCCACTACGATGTCCTTCCTCAAGAATACTCTTCTTAAGTTCGGTAACATCCGGAATACACACCCGATTACCAAATTTCAAAACACCATTCTCATCAACTCTGAATTCACCACCTTGACCTTGATTCACCAGAGTCAACTTATCAACCAAAAGCACATCGGATTTCTGACCCTCTCTAATCTCCTTCAGAATACCACTTGTTAACTTCAACA
The DNA here is from genome assembly GCF_024323335.1 of Lathyrus oleraceus. Classification (NCBI taxonomy): domain Eukaryota; kingdom Viridiplantae; phylum Streptophyta; class Magnoliopsida; order Fabales; family Fabaceae; genus Lathyrus; species Lathyrus oleraceus. The sequence continues at coordinate 110,829,494 of NC_066581.1, read as the reverse complement.
TTCCCAATTTAACACTATTGTGAGTACTCTCACACACCAAACTCAAGTCTCTAAACTGTTCAATTAAATCCAATTCCTTAACCATTAACATAGACATATGTAATGATTTCCGACTCAATGCATCAGCCACTACGTTTGCTTTACCCGGATGGTAATTCAAACCAAAGTCATAATCCTTCAGAAACTCTAACCATCTCCTCTGTCTCATATTCAGCTCTTTCTGATCAAACAAATACTTTAAACTTTTATGGTCACTGAAAACCTCAAATCTTGACCCGTACAAGTAATGCCTCCATAACTTCAGAACAAATACCACAGCTGTCAACTCTAAATCGTGTGTCGGATAGTTCCTCTCATGAACCCTCAATTGTCTCGAAGCATAAGCTATAACCTGCTTGTTCTGCATCAACACACCACCCAAACCCAACAATGAAGCATCACAGTAAACCTCAAATAGTTCCGATGGACTCGGTAATATCAGAATAGGAGCAGTAGTTAACCTTCTCTTTAACTCTTGGAAACCTTCTTCACATTTTGAGTCCCAAGAAAACGCTTGCCCCTTTCTAGTCAACATCGTCAACGGTAACGCCAACTTAGAAAATCCCTCGATGAACTTCCTATAATAACCAGCCAAACCAAGAAAACTCCTTATCTCAGAAACTGACTTCGGAGCTTCCCACTTAGATACCGCTTCTATCTTAGAAGGATCAACAGCAACACCACCTCTTGAAATCACATGACCAAGAAAACTAACCTCTTCTAACCAAAATTCACACTTTGACAGTTTAGCAAATAACTTCTTTTCCCGCAGAACTCCCAAAACCACTCTCAAATGTTCAGCATGCTCTTCTTCAGATTTCGAATACACCAAAATATCGTCAATAAACACCACAACAAACTTGTCTAGGTACGGATGGAAAATCCTATTCATATACTCCATAAATACTCCAGGCGCATTAGTCACACCAAAAGGCATTACAGAATACTCATAATGTCCATACCTTGTTCTGAAAGCAGTCTTCTGAATATCCTCAGTTTTCACACGTATCTGATGATAACCCGATCTCAAATCTATTTTGCTGAACACACTCGCACCAACCAACTGATCCATCAAATCATCAATCCTCGGCAAAGGATACCGATTCTTGATCGTCACTTTATTCAGTTGCCTGTAGTCCACACACAACCTCATAGTACCTTCTTTCTTCTTAACCAATAACACTGGTGCACCCCACAGTGACACACTCGGACGAATAAATTTCTTATCCAACAGATCTTCCAACTGACTCTTCAATTCAGTTAACTCAACAGCAGACATACGGTACGGAGCCATCGACATCGGCCTAGTACCAGGTACCAAATCAATCGAGAACTCAACTTCACGCTCTGGCGGTAATTCATTCACTTCTTCAGGAAATACATCAGGAAAATCACACACCACAGCTAGATCGCAAATCACCAGTTTATCTTTAGCTTCCAAAGTCGCTAACAGCATAAGCAACTCTGCCCCATCTGCTACTTCCTCATTCACCTGCCTTGCAGATAGAAACAAACTCTTCCCTTCCTCAATCTCAGGAAAGATCACAGTCTTATCAAAACAATTGATATAGACTCGGTTAAACACCAACCAGTTCATACCCAGAATAACATCAATCTGCACAAGTGGAAGACACACTAGGTCCATCCCAAAGTCTCTACCAAAAATACTCAAAGGATAATTTAAACAAACTGAAGTAGTAGTCACTGAACCCTTCGCAGGAGTATCAATCACCATACTTCCATGCATCTCAGATATCTCTAACTTAAGTTTCACAGCACAATCCAAAGATATAAAGGAATGAGTCGCACCTGTGTCAATAATAGCTACAAGAGGAAAGCCATTAATATAACACGTACCTCGGATCAAACGATCATCTGCAGAAGTCTCAGAACCCGATAAAGCAAAGACCTTGCCTCCCGACTGGTTCTCTTTCTTCGGCTTAGGACACTGTGGACTGATATGACCCACCTCTCCACAGTTGAAACAAGTCACAGTCTTCAACCGGCACTCTGCAGCCAAGTGACCACCTTTGCCACACTTAAAACACTTCTTCTCATTACTGGTACACTCATGGATACGATGTCCAGCCTGACCATATCTGAAACACTTAGCAGGGGCACTGGAGTCTCCCCCACTAGGCCTCTTCATCCCACTCTGTCGCTGGAAACCTTTGCCAGCTGCATACGGTTTCCCACGATCATTCTGATTCTTGCCTTTCCTATCAACCCTCTGCTGATAGCTTTCCGCTCTGGCTTTGGTATCCTGTTCAAAAATCCTGCAACAGTCAACCAAATCAGAAAACACTCTAATCCGTTGATACTCAATAGCCTGCTTGATCTCGGGACGCAACCCGTTCTCAAACTTCACACATTTCGAAAATTCCCCAGTAGCCTCATCATAGGGAGTGTAATACTTCGACAGCTCTGTGAACTTAGCAGCATACTCAGTAACAGACCGGTTGCCCTGCTTCAATTCCAAGAACTCTATCTCTTTCTTTCCTCTAACATCCTCTGGAAAATACTTCCTCAGGAATCTCTCTCTGAACACAGCCCATGTGATCTCAGCATTCCCAGCAGATTCCAACTCAGTGCGGGTAGCAACCCACCAATCATCTGCTTCTTCTGACAGCATATGCGTACCGAACCTGACCTTCTGGTTATCGGCACACTCAGTCACTCGGAAGATCCTCTCGATCTCCTTTAACCACTTCTGAGCACCATCTGGATCGTATGCTCCCTTAAACATTGGAGGATTGTTCTTCTGGAACTCACTCAGTTGACGAGCAGCTCCCATTCCCACAACATTCGGATTCCCTCCAAGTACTCCAGCCAGCATACCCAGAGCCTCAGCAATCGCAGCATCGTCTCTACCTCTTCCAGCCATATCTATTCTGAGTTAATCCAATAAGATAAAACAATAAGTACTGATAGGGTTACACAACACCTATCCCGTACAGGGAAAACAGAATAATTACGACTCGACTCGACCGACTATGCTCTGATACCACTAATGTAACACCCTTCTAAAATACCCCAAATATTTAATTAAAATAGCAATATATCAATCAGAGTAATTATGCAATTAAGGGTGTCACACAATCATTTCACACCATTCACCATAATAACTGTCATGCTCTTTTATTAACTCAAAACATAAAGCATTTGCACAATACACAGAGGATAGAAATCAAATCAATCATGCAAAACATGTAACACATTACATGTAAAATTATTCATCAAGGTAAAACATCCCGTCCCGATGTTACATCTATCAGAGCATGACCCACTAAGGAGACTACACTAGACTCCAAGCACTAGCTTCTACTCAATCACTGCTCGTTACCTGAAAAATAGTTGTAAGGGTGAGTTCCTCAATCGATATAATAAGCATTATAAAATATCATGTAATGCTAAGTAAATAACACATTAATCACCCTAATCATATCACACATTCGGTAACGGCAACCTCCACTCAAACATCATAATCATGCTCAACATAAACATCAAAACACACGTATAATATTGGAACACATCCATTCATATTATACACAAGACATACATTATGCAATGAGACTCCATGCATGCGGTACCGACTATTCGTGAACATATAGTTCACCTCACCGATCAAATCCAGATACGGCTACCAAGCCCACTAGTCCCACTCATTTGAGACCTAGTGACTCACTCACTAATTCCTCACCATGGGAATTAGCTACCACCCCAAGGGCTATGCTATGCACGCTAATCACCTAGCATGCAACATCAACAACAATCTACAAAGATTTACTCACTAATTCCTCACCATGGGAATTAGCTACCACCATAAAGGCCACAATATGCATGCTAATTCACCTAGCAATGCAACATCATCAACAACAATCCACAATGGACATATGCTCACACTCTAAGCCATAAAACAGTCCATTCACCAACACATGCATAATATATACATTCACAACATTATGCATATTTTCACACATCATCAGCACATGTATCAAAACATCATATCATGTCAAATAATTAATCACAGTATTAGCACACTCCACTAATGCCTATCCTACTCAAAACAACGGGAAATAATCCCTACTATATCACACGCCAATATAGGCTAAACACCAATTATGCACACATTATTCAAATATTAATTTTTCCAATTTCCAACAGTGTTAACCGGTTAACGCCCTGGGTTAACCGGTTAACGCAGGACAGAACACGCTTTCTGGCAAAACTCAACAGTGTTAACCGGTTAACGCCCTGGGTTAACCGGTTAACGCAAACAGAACAGCAATTTCTCAGAAACCACAACAGTGTTAACCGGTTAACGCCCTGGGTTAACCGGTTAACGCAAGCAAAACAGCAATATTTTCACAGTTCATAACAGTGTTAACCGGTTAATACCCTGGGTTAACCGGTTAACGCAAGACAGAAAGCTGTTCCTGCGCTAACACGAAGCAGAATGCAGAATTCTCCGCATTTTCCGCCGTTGGAGAACTTCCGGACCTCCGATTCCGATTCCGTAAAAAGCTATACGTTCGGGAATTCACAACTCACACAAATACAGATTCAATTACAGTTTTCCCATCATCTATTCATCACAATTTTTCAACATTCATAATCCAATTAGGGTCAATTCAACGGTTTATCACTACCCATTACATGTTAACCCATAATACCCATTAAACGACGATAAACCCCCCTTACCTGAGTTAATCCGGCGAACCTTTAAGCTTCAAGCTTTTCTCTTCTCCAACCTTCTTCCTCTTGCTCTGTCTCTTTGCCCTTTCTCCACTTCTCTGCCGCTTCTCTGTTTTCACGTGAAAACCTTTATTTACCAAATGAGCTCTTTTTCTTATTTCCCACTTATATATTTTCCAATAATTATTATTCCAATAATAATAATAATAATAATAATCCAAAAATTCCAATTATTTAATTAAATTAATAAATATAATATTAACTTAAATTAAATAATTATCTTATTTTTATCGGGGTGTTACACATCCGTCGTACTCGACGGGATCCACGCACAATAGGAAGGAAAATGGTTGCTAAAACACTGCTCACAAACAAACACACTGGCTGAAAGAGACACAAGAAAACATACAAGACTGACTCGGCAGGATATCGCATCCTGGGCCTACTTAGTCTATCAAGCATAGACATCAGAGTCAAAGTAGTTCGGACTGGGGAAAACACATGCTCGCTAGGATGTCGCATCCTATGCATACGTATCTTCTTGGACGAAGAAGAATCAGAGCATTCGTAGCTCGGCTCACGCACGCCAAAGAAAACAACACAAACACGGGCAAACATGGAACCCGAATGCCAATCGCTGGACTTACATCAGCTTCCGAACTAAAACGCACCCTCACTGGAAACCAGGTGCCAATTGATGGACTTATACCGGACTTCAAGCACACAACAAGAGGATACGGAATGCCAATCGCTGGGCTTACATCCATCTCCTGACACACACAAGAGAAAACAAAAACGGGCGCCCGGAGAGATCAGCTCATCTCCTGCCTACGTACCTCATCTGGTATGAGGATCAGGGCGACGTAGTTCCCCTACGAAGGGACACAAGACTAGCCTAACCAGATAACAGAGGGAGACACAACTAGGGAGACTAACTCGAGCCTAGATGTTATCATGCATAATCATCCCTAAGTCAAGGTTGCTATCTAACTTGCACAGGAAGCAAGCTAAACCTAAAGCACAAGCAATAGTAAAGCAAATAATTACAGATAGCACACACTATATACACATCAAGTGGGGCTCAAACAAAAGGTTAGGCTGCAAGAGCAAGCCAACTGGAAGGGTAATGTTAGCTCTTAACCTTGACATTGAGAGTCAAGGTGAAGCTGATGAAAGGTGAGTGAAGATGAGACTTCACAGCTCTTATCCCTGGCCTGGGAGAGCTTTCAGACAAATGAAGTGTGGGTTCAGAAAGTGGGAACCCTTCTACACTTATGACACTGACTCAACTGATCTTGGGTTTTTACTCACTATGCATCAACACATGTGGTGTGAGCAAGGTGAGTGACTCACAGAATAGTAGGAGATAGGCTACATATCTCTTTTGTCTACCAATTGCCTCATATGAGGTCTTTTCCTGCTTGGGGACAAAGTAAACAATCACAAACATTGCCTCTTAAGGAGGACTTCAGACAGGTGCCTGGCCAAGTAACAGGCCAGGTCTTCCAGACTACATGGAGACAAGAGATTCTACCTCAATGCTAATGCTATCAAGCAAAGCAAGCAAGTTCAAGATGAACTATAGCAACTAAATGTACCTGAAATCAATCAAATATAATCAGTATACCAATCACAAAGTCAAAACAGACAAGATAAGAACCAACAGTCAACACAATCAATCACATGTGCAAAGCACACACTCAAATGAAATGAGCTAGCATCCTACAAAACAAACCGAGTTAGTTCATAACAATCCAATAAACCAAACTCAATCATCTTGAATTAATCTCCTTAAAGCAATTGCTTCTTAAACCTGAAAATCAAACTCAAATGTGAGAAGTGAACCCTTAGGCCAAAGCCTAGGGTCAAAGGAGGAGAAAATATTTAAAACAGAACATGAAACTTGATCAAAATCAAGATTTATCAAATAAGAACAAATTCCAGCTGGTCCCATATCAAAAGCATTCATCAATTGCATTTCATAAGCAAATCATGTCAAACTAGGCAAGTTGAGAACTCAATGATGTAAACAGAATGAACACAAGCATATCAATACCAAAATGGCTCAAAAAATTCTAAGAAAAATCATGCTTAACCAGAACACATTGAATGAGCTACATACCAAATTTCATGGTAATTGGACAAGTGGAAGTAAGTCAATTAAAATCAACAAGTCAAAGCATATTCAAACAAGCTCATACAAGACCACAAATCATACATCATGTTCATGCAACCATAAGACAGTGATCAAACATGAGAAATGAATGAAATCAAAGCCATGGCAAACTTCAAGATGTCTACAATACACATGCCAAATTTCAAATCCATCCAATAATGCATGAGAATTTCACAACACATATAAAATCATGACTCACAAAATGTTCACAATTGGCCAAACAGGGGGAGAAATTCTCAAACAAATAGAAAATGCATTCAAAAATTCCAGAAAAATTCACAAGCATTCTCAACATTCATAAGCATCCTCATGCAAAAATTCAAACCATTTTGAGTTCAATAAGCATGGTAATTAAAATAAAAAAGTTGCACAAAAATTAGTGTGACACACATTGTCACACTCACAAAGATTACCTCATATCTCAACATCCAGGAACTCAAAAATCACAAATCATATACCAAAATGACCAGGAGTGAGTCTAGAACACACATGTAAAATTTCAGGCATTTCCAATTAAGCATCAAGATTTTATGATCAAAAGAGCAAGCATGGTGCACCAAAGGACATGTGAAAGCAAACCCTAGGAATTTTAAAATCCATCCGTGCACAATATTATTAAAAATCACCAGAAAATCAAGGAAATGATAAGGAACATTCCAAAAAAAGAATCATGAAATTTGAATTAAAATTGAGTGAGATATGAATTTTCTATCATGGTGAAAAATAAAAAATGAATGAAGGCAAGACATGAGCATGTGAACAATTGGAAGAAAATAATGCCAAGGTCCAAAACTAAAATGCTAGTGCCAGGGTTCGATCCGTGTTCAATTTTAAAATAGGGTGCGCCTAATGAAACTCTGTGTTTCATTTAAATAGGTGGCGCCGTGTGATTGGTTCATGGAACTCTAACAACTAAAAACATGCACAGCCAGGTGAATCAGATCAAACACGACTTGGAATGGTTTTCTGGACAAGTTCATCCCGCGTTCTTCATGTTCATCATCAACATGAACTTTTTGTCACCAAAATTAGCAAACTATATACCGTTGTGTTCGTCTTCTCATGCACATCAATAATATCAACATGGTTTGTTCTAATTTCACTCATATCAAAAGATTCGAGTCAAACAAGTTTTAGTATGCAAACTTCAATTCAAGATATCTCAATCAATACTCAACGAAAATTCATGATTCAAGTTGCAGTGTACTCTACAATAGAGGATCTATACAAGCCATAACCTAATTTCATGAATTGAAAGTTTCGAATTCCAACCTTGTGTGAAGTGCAGATCTCGATTTGGCGTTTTTTGGATGTGAAACGTGAAAACAGAAGTTCCTTAAGGATGCAGAAGATGAATGAACCGAGGATCGTAGCTCAACAATGCTCCAGCTCGAAGGAATTTCCAACTGTCCTATGGATCTTCAAGCTTCAACAGTTGCCATGTTCAACGATTCTTCCAAAAGGAGCTTCAACAGAACTTCAATTTTGCAAGAATTGATGATTGGAATGGAGAACCTGCAAGAAAAATCAAGATTTGAGGGAAAAAGTTGAAGAAAAGTTCTTGAGGATTTGAGAGAATTTTGTGATTTTTTGTATTTGGATCTGAAAAAGTGATTGTGTTAATCTGATTTCTGTTACAATTAAGAATATATACCACTTCCTAATCCAATTGTTAATCACGATTAGCAAAATTAAGTGAATTAGTGAAAGTGGAGTTTTATGCTAAATTGGCCAAAATGTCCTTTTTCAATTAAAGCCAATGGAACAGTAAAAATGCACTTGAGGCAAATCCAAATTTCAGTTTTTGAGCTGTTGGAAGTGGTTTGGCATAAAAATCATGTGTATTTTTCAAAATCACTATTTTTCCCACCAAAATGCAAAATGAACACTTGAAAAATGGACTTTTGATGTGATGATTTTTGATGAAATGTAATGATGCATTATGATAGTACATGTCAAATGTGACTTGCTCAAAAAAGAATCACCCAATTTGGCCAAATGGTTCAAGAGTTATGCCACTTTGAATTTCAACTTTTCTTGAAAATGATTTGATCATAACTTGCCAACCACACATGAGAAATGAGTGTTCTTGGACTTTTTGGAAAGGTGAGAGTAAGATCTTCAACTTTCATGTTGGACAAAATTCCAGTTGAAGCTTGTATGATGATGTAAATTTGAGGAGAAGAACTTTCCATTTTTGGCAGTTTCCAATTACAGGTCACTTGCTATTTTTGGAAACTTTTCATCTGACCTCAAATTCTTCAATCTTGATCTTTGAAATGTCAAATGATACTTGTATGGACATGAATGAAGCCTTTCAAACCAACTCCCACCTTCAAATCCTTGATTTCTGGCACAGTTGACCACAGTTGACTTTCTAGAGTTTCAGATGCAATTCAGCTTGACTGATGACTTCTGAACATCCAATCTTTGGTCAAACCACTTCAAAATGATCCCTAGGTCATGTGAACTTGATGAACCAACCATAGGGCTTTGTTTCAATAGGAATGCACTTGCTTGCTTGATTGACTGATTCTCCTGATCATCTTGACCTAATCTTGTCTGATGAACTTGCACTTGGGCAAAGGGCAATGCAATGCTATGCAGTGAACTATGTTATGTTAATGACCTAATCATGAAAATGTATGTACAAATGGGAGGTGCAAATTTGAGGTGCTACACATAGGTGCATAAACATGTGATTAGGCCCAAGTAATGATGTAATCCTCTCCAAATTCGCGCCCAATGGATGCTGAAATCATAACACGGAAGCATGCAAAAGAGATTAACATTTGAGTGCAAAAGTTGCCAAATTGAGCCATGTAAAAGAACCATGCTCAAGTACCTCAATTTTGATCCAAATGCAATGATCTTGGAATCTTTGGAAAGCTACCATTAAGGGGAATAACTTTGATGTTGGGATTTTTTCCATTTGAAACCTAGATCATGATGAATTTTGGCCTTGAAGTTGGGGGAATCAAACATGCTTGGAAAATTTCTAAGTTAAAAGTCAAATGACCCTTTTTTTCACCTTTAATAACTTTTGCTATGAGCTTCAAATGACTTTAGTTCATGCTTCAAATGACCCCTTTGGAGCTTGCATGATGGAGTTATGGATTTTAGAAGTTGAGGAAAATTGCTTGTTCAATGATAAGGACCCAAATGGACCTATAATTTTTCCTCATGGAACATACCCTTGAAAATGGAATTTGACATTTATCAAAGAAGAAAAGTTGTAGAAGACATCTTGAATTTGATCATGAAACTTGGGTGACCTTCATATCATAAAAATTAAGGAAGTTATGATTCTTGGAAGTTGACCTTCTATCTAGGGCACATACAAAATGACCTATAATCTTTCACCATAAAAGTGACTTTCCAAGAAAAATTAGATCTTGATGAAAACATGAAATTTGTTTGGAATGTCATAAAGAATAACTTTTCTCTTGGAATCATTTTCATATGACACAAGTTGTAGGAGATATGGTCTAGGAACCCTAGATTTGACCAATTGACTTCTCTGGTCAACCTCTTTGAACCAACTTGCAAACTTGAATTTCCTTTGCTCTTTGGGGCTCATGGAGAATCCTATATGCTTCAGATGATGTACAATGGAGTATCATTTTATATCTTTGACCAATTGTTGAAGAAACTTGCTGAGGAACGCACACAAGATACCCAGATGAATTAAGGCTTCCTTGACAAAGAAACTTCAAACTCTTGATGAATTCTTGATCAAAATTCCAAATAGAGAACATGGGTGTCATACCCCAAAATTTGCCCGTTAATATTACAAGGCATTTCTAAGGCACTCCAACTTATTTTTCAAGGCATTGATCTTAAAAGAACAAGGACCCAGCACACAGACAACAAAATCAAGAAAATGGCCTAAACTGGTTTGCTCGCTAGGCGAGCAATTCCTTCGCCTAGCGAACCCTTCGCTACGCCACTCGCCTAGCGAAGCTTGCGAATACCAGAAAATTCTGGGCTTCATTCTGAGCCCATTAGGTCATAAAAAGAGCATTATAAATACCACAACTTCAGTCAGAAAAAAGAAAAAGGAAAAAAGGGGAAGAGAAAGGAAAACACCGACAGACAGCAAACCCTGGAGGCTAACCCAGAGAATTCAGAGCAACCCTAAAGGAAACCCTGAAGGAAACTCATCTGCACCAAGGTTACCTCCGCCCAACTCAATCCGACTTGCCAATTCAAGGTTGTAATTCAATTGCAAACAGGTTTGCATTTCTATTACCGCCTTATGTTCTTAACTTGCATGTGGCATTATGATTGAATTTATGAAAATATCTCAAGTTTTTGCATGTGAATTTAAGTATGTATGAATATCTTGAACGCTTGACCAAGTAATTTCTGTAATGGATGCCATAGGGTGTGAAGCTTGCTGAAATTGTACTGTTATCAAAACCAGAAACCGCAGCCGCTCGCTAGCACATCGCTAAGCGAGCATGCAGCGAGTATTCGCTAAGCCTTCGCTAGGCGAGGCAGGAGCGAACGTGACAGTCGCTGACTTTTCTGTCCTGATTTTTGCTCATCTGACATGTTTTATCATAGCCATGCATTGTTTACCTGACCCTATTACTGTTGTGATTTCTTTTGTGGTGTAATTCTCGATTGCACCCTGATTTCGTATTCTGACCTGTTTGCTGAATTTTGGAAGGGTTCACATACTCCCGGAAAAGGTAGCTTGCTAGGTATTCCACTTTATTTGTGGGATACCCTTGTGGAGATTCATCCTAATTATTTAATTGATTTTAATGTGGAGATTCACCCTAATTACTTAATTGATTTTAATGTGGAGATTCATCCTAATTACCTAATTGATTATAAAATATTGCCTTTGAATATGTGATCTTGGACCCCTCTTTGTTGCCTTACGGTATTACGGTCATGTCACGCGAATGCGGGGATACACTTAGCAAAGACCCTTCGATTAAATCATCATGTCCCTATAAAATAAATCATAGTCCCTCGGATGTTGCCTTCGAATATATGATTTTGTCCCTCGATGACCCTTCGGTGTAGCCTACGGTTAAATGATGATCGTCCCTTCGAATGCTAAGGTATCCTTACAAATGTTGCCTTCAATGACCAATCGATGACCCTACGATGACCCTTTTACATCCAAAGGATAAAACTACTTACTTCTCAATAGTAAGGACAGTTTTACCCTCATAAGGATAGGAAATGCCCATAAAGGTTTTGGGTAGGTATAACTCTTAATTGCTGACTCACAACCTAAAACATTTTTCATACCTCACACTTTGCAAAACATCTACTAGAAAATCACCACTTGGTATACATTCGTACTAGAACCATTGCCAAGTTATATTTTTCTAAACCGCTTTCAAAATTAAATGAGATAAATACTTTGTATACATTCGTACAAGAATCATTACAAAGTTAAACTCTCTTTTCAAAACATTTTTTAAGCAATTCACAAACACTTTTTCAGACAAACATAAGTGATCGAGCAATTAAGAGCCCATGGACAACCATGGATACAAAGGGTGCTAACACCTTCCCTTTGTATAATGTACCTCCCGAACCCAAAATCTAATCAAGGTATTTCCTGTTCTTTTCCGCCTTTCCTTATTGGATAAAAGAAAAGTTGGTGGCGACTCTTGCTATCCGCGACATTTGCTTTCAAAAGCAAAAACCCACAAAGTCAGTTCACCGTATGACAGAACTGGCGACTCTGCTGGGGACTTAAAAAGAGAGGTTACCTTAAAAAACAAGATCACTTATTCAAATTGTCTGATTTACTTTTAAGGGTTTGCTTGGGTATTTTATGCTTGAGTGAAAGATCCTACACCCGGATCTAGTGTACCTTAGGTAAGTAGCAATAGATCATCGCGACTATCCGGCGTATACTGGAATGGTCAAAATGATGGCTACGGTTAATGTGACACTTTGGATGTCCTGATGTTCCTCATGTTTACTTGAGGAAAAATTTGGCTTCCGCGTGGTGTCATCAAAGCATTAACCAGACCTTTAGAACCCTAATTGACTCATCCTAGCCATTAGAAAGTAGTGAGATAACTGACTTCGGTTCCGACTGGGGTTGGTTGAGACTCGATACTACACTCTTTGAGATTGGACTTTAGGGAAGCTTCGGTCAACCACTTGGTGTTGCACTGAAGTGGACTTAAAGGAAGGTCAATGATTTGAGATCCTTCTAGAACCCGGTTACTATTCTAGGACAGGTTGAACCAACCAAACTACAGTGGGGAGGGTATTTACCTATGGAACTCATGCAAGCCTTAAAACCTAAGAATGATTGTTGTGTGACTTATTTGTGCTTGTTACTTATTTAACATCATAACATCATAACATCATAACATCATGGCATTGTACTAACCATTCAAGGACTTAGGGATTTAACGTTGCTCTGTTTTGTAAGGCTATGGCTCCCAGGAAGACCATCCGGATCAATTTTGTAGCCATCTCTCCTCAACTCAAGGATTTAGTGTCAGAACTTCCTGATCAAGCTCAGTTCATCAAGAAACATGGTTCTCTCCTCAATTTGGTTACCACTGGTTTCAAAGAAGATATGATGAGAGTCCTATTCCAGTTCTTCGATCCTAAACATCATTGCTTCATATTCCCAGATTATCAGTTGGTACCCACATTAGAAGAGTTTTCCCGGATGCTTGGGATACCTATTCTTGATCAAACACCTTTCAGTGGTTTAGAAAAGATTCCGAAGTCTGAAGAAGTTACCGCAGCTTTACACATGACAAAGTCAGACATTGAAACCAACTGGGTAACAAGAAGTGGAGTTAAGGGTTTACTTGCCAAGTTTCTGATAAATCAGGCCCGAGAATTCTTAAAAGATATGAATGTCCATGCTTTCGAAGATGTCCTAGCATTACTAATCTATGGTTTGGTGCTATTTCCTAACCCGGATCAATTCATAGACATGAATGCTATTAAGATATTTCTCACTCATAACCCTGTGCCTACCTTGCTTGGAGACATTTTGCATTCCCTTCACACCCGTACTATGAAAAGGCAAGGGAATCTCATGTGCTGCATACCTTTATTATCTAGGTGGTTTATTTCACACCTTCCTCAATCAGTCTTGAAGAATGAGCAGAATTTGAAATGGTCTCAAAGGATAATGTCACTCTCCCATTCAGACATCCGTTGGTGTCCTCATCTCGAAGAAAATGTTATCCTCATTGACCGTTGTGGAGAATTCTCTAATGTACCACTCCTAGGAATGAGGGGAGGTCTTACTTATAATCCTGCTTTAGCCCTACGTCAGTTTGGTTGTGCTCGAAGAGATGGTCCACATGAAATGATTATCCAAGGCACTGTGTTTGACTATGACAATGATTCTCAAAGTCTCCGTCAAAGGTTTATACGAGCTTGGGGCATGGTGAAAAGAAGCACTTTAGGACAGAAAAACTCTATTCCTATGGAACCTTATCTCAGATGGGTACGCGCCAGAGCTCGTGAGCTTGTCATGCCATATCTTGCAGTCGGACCGCTGATTGTTGAACCAGAAGTTGAAGGAGGTACTCCTCAGATCATTCCTTATCCAGATATGCCTACCGATGTTGAAGAGTTGAAGAGATCCTGGATCCAGTTGAGAGAGGAAAGGGATACTTTTGAAGCTCAGTTCTGTGCTGAAAGGAAGAAAGTGTTAGAACTCACCAGCCAGCTTAATGAGGAACGAAGACTCAATACATATCTTCTCCCGAAAAGAAGCCGTCCCTGGGAGACTTGAGCTTTCATTGTATTTTATTATTTTGTTGTAATAAATATTGATTACAAAATTATTAATAAAAGTTCCTTTCTTGGCGGTTTATGCAAAGTTAAATTCCAAAAGTCCTTGAAAACATTTCATACATTGCATAACATAACATTGCATAACAGGTATTCTAAAGGATCTATGTTCTCACGGTCTTCCTATTGCAAACAGAAAAATGGCCCTCGAACAAACTGTCAAAGATCTCCAGGCTCAAAATGCTCAATTCCAGGAGATGATCTTGAGCTTATCCAAGGGGAAGGAGGAACTGAAGGCTCTCTTGCTCGAGAAGAAGAAGGACAAGAAACCTGTGAGTTACATTAACCCGGGAAGAAGGCTTAAAGGACAGGCTGCAGGAGTAAAGATTAGACTTCCGAAGGATCAAGAAGAGGAGACAAAAAATGATTCGGAAGATGAGAATGTTGATCCTCTCAACCATGAGGACGACGATGAAGATTATGAAGATGAACAGTACTCTCCGAAGGATGATAAATACAAGTTGCTGGAAGAACGTATGCTAGCTATGGAGGGTCAAAAGGCGCCCGGTCTGGACTTCGAAAGCTTGGGTCTGGTCCCTGATGTGGTCATTCCTCGCAAATTCAAGGTCCCCGCTTTCACTAAGTATGATGGGGCATCTTGTCCTCAGATGCATTTGAGAGCTTACGTGAGAAAGATTCAGCCGTATACCACTGATAGGAAGCTATGGATCCATTTCTTCCAAGAGAGTCTGTCTGGCACACAGCTGGAGTGGTATTATCAGCTCGAGAGCTCTAACATCCACACCTGGACTGATTTAGCAACAACTTTCTACAAGCATTACCAGTATAATTCTGAATTAGCACCTACTCGGCTACAGTTGCAGAATATGACTATGGGCTCTAAAGAAAGCTTCAAAGAATATGCTCAAAAATGGAGAGATTTGGCTGGCAGAGTCAAACCCCCTATGACTGATCGAGAATTAGTGGACATGTTCATGGGTACACTGACTGGTCCATTCTACAGCCATCTACTGGGAAGTTCTTCATCAGGTTTCACTGACCTGATACTGACAGGTGAACGTGTTGAAAGCGGTATTCGAAGCGGAAAGATACAGGTAGCTACCTCCGCAAGCACCAGGAAGACCCATCAGGGAAAGAATGAATCAAATGCTGTGTACGGTGAAAGGGGTCATAACAAGAAAAACCGTGACCATACCGTTGGAGCAGTTACGATTGCAGCACCGCCATCTCAAAACTTCCAGCACAGACAAGACAGGCCGAGAAGGCAGTTTACCAAGATCAATATGACTTTAGCACAAGCACTGCAAGGTATGCTAAAGGCAAATTTAATCACTCTCAGAGGCCCTCTTGCAAATCTCAACACTACTTCTCCTCGTTATAATCCCAACGCCAGGTGTGCGTATCACTCTGATAGCCCCGGGCATGATACAAACGATTGCTGGTTGTTGAAGAATAAGATTCAGGATATGATCGACGCGGGAGAAATCGAATTTGATCCTCCGGAGACTCCCAATGTCATCACTGCACCTATGCCTAATCATGACAAGACTGTTAATGTTGTGGATGACAATTCTCACATCACTACTATAGCGGACTTAACATCTCCTCTCCTGATCATCAAGAAGAATTTATTGCAAGCTGGTTTACTTCCAGGTTGTGCTGAAAATTGCGATCTCTGTATACTCCGACCCAATGATTGCCTGAAATTGAGGAATGGTATTCAACGGCTGATGGAAGATCGTACAATTCTCTTTGAAAGGATTCCTAAGGTGGAAAACCCTATTGAAGAAATATCTGTGATTGCTAAGTCCAAAGTTCCGGTGAAGATTACCGCTACTAGAGTGCCTGTGAAGATTACTGTTGAGCCCAAGGTAGCTCCCTTGATCATTACTGCACCTGGCCCAGTACCGTATTCCTCAAGCAAAGCCATTCCGTGGAATTATGGAGGTGACGTTTACATCCATGGCGTAAAGCAGGTTGGTAATTCTGCTAATCCTAACGACATTGTTGGGACTAGTAGAATTACCCGAAGTGGAAGGATCTTCTCTCCAGAAATCTCACCTCCCGCCCCTGAAACTCGAGGAAAGGAACAAGTTATCAACCCTTCTCAGTCAAAGACATCGGTCGAAGTTACTACTGAAGATGTTGCCAAGCAGGAAGTGGAGGAAATGCTGAAAATCATCCGTAAGAGTGATTTTTATGTGGTAGAGCAGCTGGGGCATACTCCGTCTAAAATTTCGATGTTATCCTTGTTGTTATCTTCTGAATCTCATGCCCATGCATTGATAAAATTCTTGAAGACCGCTCATGTACCTCAGGAGACATCTGTCGATCAGTTCGAAAACTATGTTGCTAACCTGACTGTTGACAATGGCCTAGGTTTTTCCGACGCTGACCTGACGCCAGCAGGAAAGAATCACAATAGAGCTCTGCATATCTCCATTGAGTGTAAGGGGATCACCTTATCTCACGTATTAATCGACAATGGCTCTTCTTTGAACGTACTGCCGACAGCTGTGCTCGATAAGCTTGATTGTAAGAGCATCGAATTGAAACCTAGTGATACTGTGGTGCGTGCGTACGACGGTGCGAAAAGTGTTGTCCATGGTGAAGTGGTTCTCCCTATCAAGATAGGACCTCAAGTCTTCAACACTACCTTCCACGTGATGAACATCCGTCCGGCCTATTCCTGCTTGCTGGGACGCCCTTGGATTCATGGGGCAAGTGCCGTAGCTTCATCTCTCCATCAAAAGCTGAAGTATCCAATAGAGGGTAAGATTGTCACTGTGTGTGGAGAAGAAGAGTATATTGTTAGTAGTGTGCAGGCCTTCAGATACGTCGAGATGGATGGCGAATTCTTCGAGAGTCCTTCTCAGTCATTTGAAGTGGTTCCTCTGCCCAGTCCTGTCCTTAAGCCAACTCCCCTTGTGCCCAAGGTTATTCGTGCTCCCCCTGCTATGATTTCTCTGAAAGACGCTCGAACCGTGGTTGAAGATGGTGGTCGTACTGGCTGGGGTCAACTGATCGATGTACCGTACAAGTCTGATAAGTCTGGCCTGGGGTTTAACTCTGAAAAGATAGTCAAAGATCAGATTAATGCTGTAGAAGATGCTGATAGCGATTATGACTTGGATAGCTGGATTTTCCCAACAGTTGGTGACGGACTCAATAATTGGAAGGCTGAAGACACTATCCCGATTTCCTTTAGTCAGGAGTAATTGTTATTGTCTATTTTAGTGTTGCAAATTTTTAAATTGAACTTCTTAAAGCATTGTGTCTATGCCCGGGGCACAATAGCTAATTTGTTAAGGGTTTTGTCATTTTCATAAGCATATTCACATTCAATAAATCAATGGACGTTTTGCATTCAAATATTGCGCTCTTTATCTTTCCTGTCATCTTTCGAACAAGCTATGTTTTCTTACACACACTCACGTAACGAATTGCAGCTCCATATCCACTCTGGATCCTGTTGGTAATAGTTCTGCTACTGTTAATTATGACGTCGAAAATCCGATCTACCAAACCGAGGATGGAAGTGAGGAAGATTGTGAAGTCCCTGAAGAGCTTGCTAGACTGGTACTGCAAGAAGAAAAGACTATACAGCCGCATGAAGAGCCAATCGAAATTGTAAATCTGGGTACTGAAGTGGACAAGAAAGAAGTCAAAATAGGAGCAGGCTTGGGAAACAGTGTCAAGGAAAGATTGATTCAGATGTTACATGACTATATTGAGATTTTCGCTTGGTCTTATGAAGACATGCCAGGACTGGATACTGATATAGTAGTACATCGTTTGCCGATGAAGGAAGATTGTCATCCTGTTAAGCAAAAGGTTCGTCGCATGCGTCCTGAGATGTCCGAGAAAATCAAAGCCGAAGTTATGAAACAGTTCAATGCCGGTTTTCTAGCTGTTACTTCTTATCCCCAATGGGTTGCTAATGTGGTACCAGTGCCGAAGAAGGATGGTAAGGTGCGAATGTGTGTCGATTACAGGGATTTGAATAAAGCGAGTCCCAAAGACGACTTTCCACTTCCGCACATCGATGTTCTGGTAGATAACACCGCTCAACACAAAGTATTCTCCTTCATGGATGGATTCTCAGGTTATAACCAGATTAAGATGGCACCTGAAGACATGGAAAAAACTACGTTTGTGATGCAATGGGGCACTTTCTGTTACAAAGTAATGCCATTCGGTTTAAAGAACACCGGGGCAACGTACCAGCGTGCTATGGTGGTTTTGTTCCATGATATGATTCATCATGAAATAGAAGTATATGTGGATGACATGATAGCCAGATCTCATACTGAAGAAGAACATCTCGACCATTTGTACAAATTGTTTGAGAGGTTGAAGAAATACAAGTTGAGATTGAACCCGAACAAATGCACCTTTGGAGTAAGATCCGGTAAACTCTTGGGATTTATTGTCAGTGGCAGAGGAATTAAGGTTGACCCGGCCAAGGTGAGAGCTATTCAAGAAATGCCAGTTCCCGGTACAGATAAAGAAGTCAGAGGTTTCTTGGGACGTTTGAATTATATTGCCCGGTTTATCTCCCATTTGACCGCTACCTGCAAACCCATCTTCAAGTTACTGAGGAAAAATCAAGAGATGAAATGGAATGATGAATGTCAAGAAGCTTTTGACAAAATCAAGAAGTACCTCCAAGAACCTCCAATTCTGATGCCACCAGTTGAAGGAAGACCTCTAATTATGTATTTGACCGTGTTAGAAAATTCAATGGGGTGTGTGTTGGGGCAACATGACGAGACTGGTCGAAAAGAGCATGCCATATACTACCTTAGCAAAAAGTTTACCGACTGTGAAACAAGATACTCACTGCTCGAGAGAACTTGCTGTGCTTTGGCCTGGGCTGCTCGCCGACTAAGATAGTATATGTTGAATCATACCACTTTATTGATTTCTAAGATGGATCCTATCAAATACATATTTGAGAAACCTGCCCTCTCTGGAAGAATAGCAAGATGGCAGATGGTTTTAACAGAGTATGATATCCAGTATACTACCCAGAAAGCAATCAAAGGAAGCGTGCTAGCTGATCATTTGGCTCATCAGGCAGTGGATGATTATCAATTTATGAATTTTGATTTCCCAGATGAGGATGTCATGCTTGTTACTGATTATGAAGAACCTGAACCGGATGAAGGACCCGAACTGGGATCCCGATGGACTATGGTTTTTGATGGATCTTCTAATGCATTGGGCAATGGTGTTGGTGTTGTAATCATTTCCCCCAAGGGTTGCCATACTCCTTTCACTGCTAGACTATGCTTTGATTGTACCAATAACATGGCTGAGTATGAAGCCTGCATTTTGGGACTCAGAGCTGCTATAAACCTAAGATTCAAGTTTTTAAGCGTATACAGAGACTCAGCCTTAGTAATCAGTCAGATCAAAGGAGAATGGGACACTAAACATCCGAATCTCATCCCTTATCGAGAGCGGGTGTTGACATTAATCCCATACTTTGAAAAGATTACATTCGAACATATTCCACGAGAAGAGAATCAGTTGGCAGACGCATTGGCTACCATGTCATCTATGTTCAGAGTTGGATGGGACAATGAAGCTCCCACGATCACTATTGAACGATTAGATGAACCAGCATATTGTTATGAACTTAACGCTGATGAAGTAGAAGAGAAACCTTGGTTCCACGAAGTAAAAAGATATTTAGAAGCTCAGGAATACCCTGAAGGGGCGTCCATCAACGACAGAAAATTCCTGAGGAAGTTCTCCGCTAAATTCTTTCTGAGTAATGGAGTATTATACAAACGTAATCATGATTCGACTTTGCTTCGCTGTGTGGATAAAAAGGAAGCAGAAAAGATTATGGAAGACATGCATGACGGTATTTTTGGGACTCATGCTAGTGGACATACGATGGCCAAGAAGATTCTGAGATCAGGGTATTATTGGTCTACCATGGAAGCTGATTGCCACCATCACTCCAGAACCTGTCACAAGTGCCAGATCTATGCGGATAAAGTACATGTGCCTCCTGCTCCATTGAACGTGTTGACAGCCCCTTGGCCCTTTGCAATGTGGGGCATTGATATGATCAGAGAGATTAAACCTACTGCTTCTAATGGACATCGTTTCATCCTCGTTGCTATTGATTACTTTACAAAGTGGGTAGAGGCAGCCTCATTTGCTTCTGTCACCAAGAATGTGGTGGCACGATTCATCAAGAATAATCTCATTTGTCGATACGGCATCCCTGAAAGAGTTATCACTGACAATGGCACTAATTTGAACAACAAGATGATTACTGAACTCTGCACGCAATTCAAAATAAAACACCATAACTCTTCTCCGTACCGGTCAAAGATGAACGGCGCCGTGGAGGCTGCTAATACGAATATTAAGAAGATTATACAAAAGATGACAGTGACGTACAAAGACTGGCATGAAATGTTACCATTTGCTCTTCATGGTTATCGCACTTCAGTACGAACTTCGACAGGGGCAACTCCTTTCTCTTTAGTCTACGGAATGGAAGCCGTCTTACCAGTGGAAGTTCAGATTCCCTCTCTAAGAATCATGAAAGAGGCAGGTTTAGACGAGGATGAATGGATTCAGACTCGACTCGATCAGATAAATTTGATTGATGAAAAGAGACTTGCGGCTGTTTGTCATGGGCAGATATATCAGAAGCGCATGACCCAGGCATTTAACAAAAAGGTCAAAAGACAGGTGTATCAAGTTGGCGATTTGGTGATCAAGCGCATCATTCTACCACAAGGTGACCCCAGAGGCAAATGGACCCCCACATACGAAGGGCCATTTGTAGTTAAGAAGGTATTCTCTGGTGGAGCCATGATACTCGCTACAATGGATGGCGAAGACTTCCCACATCCCGTGAACGCAGACATAGTTAAAAAATACTACGCATAAAAGAGACCCGCTAGGTCGACGTATCTAGACAAAAGTAAGGGCATCCCGGCGAACCAAAAGGGTTCGGGAAAAAATTAGGGATAAACATATAAAAATGTACACCCGGCAAGTCAAAAACCGGAAAAGGCGGCTTGGGCAAAAAAGGGTATCCTGGTGGGCTGAAAATCTGAAAAGGCGGTCCAGGCAAAAATTAGGGATTAAAAGCGTATGACTATGTCCTGTTCTCAGACAGCTTCGTCCAAGTCAATGGGACTGAACAAGCCAATCACTTCTAATCCGACAGTAGGAGATGAGATGCTTGAAGACATAATGACAGCGGCCGAATTAAAACCAATAGGACTTTTTCTTCATAGCTTTTCTTTGTTGTCTCGACGATTTCCTCTTACTAGGATTTCTGTCTCCTTGTGCTCAGATTGCCTGTTTATAGGCCCTCTTTCAAAATCAATATAATTTTATTTCCAAAAAAGATGCTTTTATTTTATTTTTTCTGTTTTGTTTGCGTAAACGTCCATTGATTTAATTTGAATTAATATATGCATTTGAATATGATCGATGTTTACCAAAAATGCATGCATAAAATAGAAATAGCGATTACTACAAGACTTCAGGATCAAGGAGAAGGTCTAACCATGCTTTCCAATGAATCCGTTGCTAATTCTATTCCCCAGCAAAGCCAGTTATTCCCCAGAAGAAATTGGCATTACTAGACAAATTGGTCATCTCTCCCACCCCCAGCCAGGCTTTTGTTGAACATTTCTGCCCTCAGACAGAAATCAAATACCCCCAGCTGAGAAAGGGTCATCAATACAAATATCTCCAACCAGGATATGGGGATTTATTTTCCCCTGGCAAAATTCTCAGACACATAATTCATTCCATGCATCATTTCACATCACCTACATGCATACAATGTTCGCATTTATTTTCAAAAGCATAAAACATCTCATGCATCATGACGGGACATGAGGCTAACTTTTCTTTTCAGGTTAATTATCCTCCTGATATAGTCAAAATAAAAGGTTCATTCAGGCAGACACCTTTATTAAGTACATTCAAGATTCAGATACAACTTTCAGATATACTCCATATGAACATTCATTCTGGCCAGCATTCTGGCATCTTCCTGATGATGGCATCTTTAAGCCCATCTCAGACATTTACTGCAAATACAACTTTCTTTATCAGATACAGCCTAACGTACGGTTCATTCTGATTCAGCCCAACATATGACTTCTTCAACTACTCCAATACGGTCTAACGTACGACCCATTTGGATCTTCAAATCCTCAGATACTGCCTAGCATCCGGGGTGTAGTCTAGCGTACGACTACTTTCTTCTTCTGATACAGCCTAACGTACGGCTCATTCTGCAACTCCAATACGGTCTAACGTACGACCCACTTTCTTCTTTATTTAACTTTTGTATGTGTGTGAGTGTGCTGCCACTCTGAGTGTATTAGCTAGTATTAGTTCCTGCTAGGTGTGTGATTCCGCTGCTATGAACTCTGTTATGGGGATCAAAGTGTTTTAGCCAAAAATTGGCCAAAGGGGGAGTTTGTAGGTGTTTAATTGGCTGCATTATATGGTAAAACACTAGATGGGTACTAATGTCTTGACTGATGTCATGACATGTATGTGTGACTACATTTTAGTTACTGCAGGACTAGCTAACACAGGATTTATTGAATGTCAAACTGGATGCTGTGACATTCATACCTGTCAACAGATACTAAGGAATAGAACAGCAGGTGTTCTGTTAGAACTTAGTATTTATTTCCAGTCTGGTTATCAAGGAAAGACCAGACCTGGCATAAGGCCTACTGACTGAATGTCAAACTGGATGTTATGACATTCATCATTGACAGCAGCTACTGAACATTAGACAGAGTGGTGCTCTGCAATAATTCAGCATGTAACTTAGTTTGTTCTTCAAGAGAATAACAGAACTAAGTTAAGGCCAAATGTGTAAATGTTAAGTTGGACACTTTGACATTTATTAATGTAAGCTGTTACTGTAGTATGGTCATTTTGATCATGTACAGGTCAGCAAAATTGTACAGTCTGTTTTCTGGACAAACAGACTCAGCATATGGACCTTGATGTCAAGCTGAATGTCGTGACATTCATGCCTGACATCATATGCTAAATTGTAGGTTGTTCAGTTTTCTGTTTCAGCTTTTTCTCAGGCTATTCTTCAGGGATTCAACAACTGAGAGAAAATCCAGGAAATCAACAACCAAGCTACATTCAATGAACCTAACAAATAGCCTATTTGTTAGTGACCTAAATGTTGAATTTATGGGAACTCGCGCGACCTTAAATTCAGGAGAATACAGGTGCAAAAGCCCAGGATACTGCAATATAAAAGGAAGGCGTTCCTTCATTCAGTTTCAGGGGATTTTGAGGCGTGAAGATTTTTGTGTGTCCATCATACTTCACTGCTGTATTTTTGTGAGTCTTGTATTAGACGTATCTTGTAAGCCAAGCCATTATCAAGTAGATGATTGATGTGGCATAGGGTGTTCATTGAGTTGTAAGTGTTGTGTCACTCAAAGCTTTTAAGCGTGAGTGCTGTGTATCTTGATTAAAGCTGTGAAGCACAATCAAGAGTTGTTTGAAGTGTGACTTCAACTTGTCTTTAATATTGTTTAAAGATAGTAATCACTGAGGTGATTGAGGGGGAGTGAGTAGGAACTCTGATCTTAGGTTAAGATTGAAATTGCATTGGGTAGGGATTAAGTGATAAGTTGTAAACGGGTGAGTTTAGCTTTGAATTGATACTACTAATAGTGGATTTCCTCCCTGGCTTGGTAGCCCCCAAATGTAGGTCATGTTGGACTGAACTGGGTAAACAATTGCTTGTGTTATTTACTGCACTTACTGTTAAGTTTTGCATAATCCCTGTCTGTGCAGAATTGGATGTCATAACAACCCGTGTGACATCCCAAGTCTGATAACTAGAATTTCAATTGGCATCAGAGCAGGCACCCTGCCTGTGAATTTCTGGGTGAGATCTAGAGAAGTTACTTTCTAGTACCATGGACAAGGATTTAGGACACTCAAACAGACCACCCATGTTGGATGGCTCTAATTATGATGACTGGAAGCCTCGTATGATAGCCTTCTTAAGGTCTCTAGACAGCAAAGTCTGGAGAGATGTCAACAAAGGATGGGAACATCCAATGAGGACAGGTGAAGATGGAGTCAGTGTGCAGATTCCTGAAGAAGAGTGGGACAAGGAGCAAGAGGCATTAGCTCTTGGAAATTCTAAGGCCTTGAATGCATTGTTCAATGGAATCAGCAAGAACATCTTCAGGCTGGTACACCACTGTGAACTAGCTAAGGAAGTTTGGGATACCCTCAAGGTAACTCATGAAGGTACTTCCAAGGTGAAGATGTCCAAACTTCAGATGCTGACCACCAAGTTTGAAAATCTGAGGATGAAAGAGGATGAGACTATTCATGACTTTCACATGAATATTCTTGAAATTGCAAACACCTCTGGTGGACTAGGTGAGAAAATGGCTGAAGAGAAACTTGTAAGAAAGATTCTCAGGTCCTAGCCTAAGAGATTTGCTATGAAGGTCACAGCCATAGAGGAGGCGCAAGACATCTGCAACATGAAGGTGGATGAGCTCATTGGTTCCCTCCAAACCTTTGAAATGGGCTTGGGTGAGTATGCTGAGAAGAAGAACAAAAGCATAGCTTTTGTATCTAATGCTGAAGAGGAGTCAGAAGCAGGATATACTGGAGGTGATGAAAGTATATCAGAAGCCTTAGCCATGCTTGGGAGACAGTTCAACAAGTTCGTGAAGAAGATTGATCAAAGAGGTAGACCCAATGTCAAGAACATCCCGTCTGACATTAAGAAAAGATCAACTTCTGATGAGAAGTTCAATCACGGCAAGGGAATCCAGTGTCATGGCTGTGAAGGGTATGGACACGTCAGAGCTGAATGCCCTACTTACCTCAAATTGCAAAATAAGGGGTTAGCTATCACATGGTCTGAAGGAGACTCTGAAAGTGAATCTGAAGGAGAATCTGCCAAACATGTCACTGCACTAACCAATGTTTGTGCCTCTGAAGGTGACTCAAGTACAGATGAACTGACCTTTGATGAACTTGCTGCAGCCTATAAGAAGCTGTGTTCCACCAGTGCAGAAGTGCGTGCACTAGGAGAAAAGCAAAAGAAACTCATCAAGGAACTGGAAGATGAGAGACAAAAGCAACTGTCTGTCATAGAGGGTCTAAATGGTGAGATAACCCTGCTGACCTCCAAGCTGAATCAGATGACTAAATCCATCAGAATGATGAATAAGGGAACTAACACCTTGGAAGAGATTCTAAAGGTGGGACAGCAGTCTGGAACCAAATCTGGCCTTGGATTTGGGAAAAGATCCTCAACTGAACACAAACGCCCAAAGGCTAAAGTTCAGAAGTTCAAGCGGAAGTCAAAGCCAATGTCTCAACATCGAGGAACTAGGATGAATGATCATCAGAAGAGGAAATACCAGGAGTGGAGGTGTCACCACTGTGGTAGGCTTGGTCATATAAAAGCCTTCTGCTACTGGATTCATGGTTTCCCTAACCAAGCATTGCATGTTAAGCCTAAGCATAAAACACATAAGCGCTATGTTCCCATTAAGAAGCAACAATGGTATGCTAGGATAGCACACACTGCTCTAAGGGCTTCTACCAGAGAAGACTGGTACTTTGACAGTGGATGCTCAAGACATATGACTGGTATAGAAAATCTACTGGTAGATATTCAACCTCACACTACCAGCTATGTGACCTTTGGTGATGGTGCCAAAGGAAAAATAAAAGGTGTGGGCAAACTGGACTGTTCTGGAGTGCCAAAACTGAATAATGTGTTGTTAGTAAGAGGACTAACTGCAAACCTCATCAGCATAAGTCAGCTGTGTGATCAAGGGTTTCATGTTCAGTTTACTAAGGAGCCATGCATTGTGACAAATGGTGACAATCAGGAAGTTATGAGAGGAACCAGGTCCAAAGATAACTGCTACCTGTGGGAACCTGAAGTCTCTAACTTTTCCACAACATGCTCGTCAGCCAAGGAAGAATAGGATGTGAAGCTGTGGCATAGACGTCTTGGATATCTCCACTTACGGGGAATGAAGAAGATTATATCCAAGGAAGCAGTCAGAGGAATTCCAAAGCTTCTGATTGATGAAGGAAGAGTCTGTGGAGAATGCCAGGTGGGCAAGCAAACCAAGATGTCACATCCGAAGCTGGGACATCCCACAACCTCCAGAGTTCTGGAACTGTTGCACATGGACCTAATGGGACCTATGCAGGTTGAAAGTCTTGGTGGGAAGAAATATGCATACGTGGTGGTGGATGACCATTCCAGATACACGTGGATAAGCTTCATCAGAGAGAAGTCAGATACATTTGATGTCTTCAAAGACCTGTGCATAAGACTTCAAAGGGAAAAGGACAGTTGTGTGGTCCGGATTAGAAGTGATCATGGTACGGAGTTTAAGAATTCCAAGTTTGATGAGTTTTGCTCGTCTGAAGGAATAAGTCATGAGTTCTCCTCCCCTATAACTCCTCAGCAGAATGGAATAGTTGAAAGAAAAAATAGAACTATTCAAGAATCTGCCAGAGCAATGATTCATGCAAAGAAGCTCCCCGTGCACTTCTGGGCTGAAGCAATGAATACCGCATGCTATGTTCACAACAGAGTTACCTTGAGAAAAGGAACCTCCTCCACTCTATATGAAATATGGAAAGGCAGAAAACCCACTGTGAAGTACTTTCATATCTTTGGAAGTAAATGCTACATTCTCACAGATCGTGAACAGAGAAGGAAGCTAGATCCCAAAAGTGATGAAGGTATATTTCTGGGATACTCCACTAACAGCAGAGCCTACAGAGTGTTCAACTACAGGACCAATGTCCTGATGGAATCCATAAATGTCATTATGGACAACAAAGAGGAAGGAACCGATGTCATGGAGGATGTTGAAACATTCCTTGACAGTTCAACTGACAGTCCAGTCAAGTCTGAAGAAGTACAGGAACCTCCTCCTGAATGTGAAGTAGATGCAACCACCAAAGTGCCATCTATCAGAATTCAGAAAGACCACCCTAAGGATCTTATCATAGGGGATCCCACCAGTGGTGTAACTACCAGGTCAAGAGGAATAAACTCAAATTCCTGCTTTGTATCCAAGGTTGAACCAAAGAATGTGAAAGAAGCCCTGACTGATGAATACTGGATCACTGCCATGCAAGAGGAACTTGAGCAGTTCAAAAGGAATGAAGTCTGGGAGCTAGTTCCAAGACCTGAAGGGACCAACATCATTGGTACCAAGTGGATCTACAAAAACAAATCTGATGAGAAAGGAGTAATTACTAGGAATAAAGCAAGACTAGTAGCTCAAGGATACACTCAAGTTGAAGGGGTAGATTTTGACGAGACATTTGCTCCTGTGGCTAGGCTTGAGTCCATCAGATTGCTGTTGGGGGTAGCATGCATCCTGAACTTTAAGCTATTCCAAATGGATGTGAAGAGTGCATTCTTGAATGGCTACCTGAATGAGGAAGTCTATGTGGAACAACCTAAAGGGTTCTGTGATCCTAACCAACCTGAGCATGTATACAAGTTGAGGAAAGCCTTGTATGGGTTGAAACAAGCACCTAGAGCATGGTATGAAAGGTTAACCGAATTTCTGACCTCAAATGGATACAGAAAGGGTGGCATAGATAAAACCCTGTTTGTGAAGGATGAAGAAGGCAAAATCATGATAGCTCAAATCTATGTTGATGATATAGTCTTTGGTGGAATGTCAGAACAAATGGTTCAAAAATTTGTTCACCAGATGCAGTCTGAGTTTGAAATGAGTCTAGTGGGAGAACTGACCTATTTCCTTGGAATGCAAGTAAACCAAATGGTGGACTCTATGTTTCTCTCCCAAAGCAAGTATGCCAAGAACATAGTTAAGAAGTTTGGTATGGATAATGCTAGGCACAAGAGGACTCCTGCTCCCACTCATCTGAAGTTGACCAAAGATGATGGAGGGCCTAGTGTTGATCAATGCCTGTATAGAAGCATGATAGGTAGTCTGTTGTACCTAACTGCAAGTAGACCTGACATTTCTTATGCAGTTGGAGTGTGTGCCAGATATCAAGCAGAGCCTAAGGTGAGCCACTTGAATCAAGTCAAACGGATTCTCAAGTACATCAATGGGACCTGTGACTATGGGATGTTGTATTCACATGGGCCTGAGACTGTCCTATCTGGGTATTGTGATGCAGACTGGGCTGGGAGTGCTGATGACAGAAAAAGCACATCAGGTGGATGCTTCTTCTTAGGAGACAACCTCATATCTTGGTTCAGCAAGAAGCAGAATTGTGCTTCTCTGTCCACTGCAGAGGCTGAATACATAGCAGCTGGAAGCAGTTGTTCCCAACTGGTTTGGATGAAACAGATGCTCACTGAGTACAATGTCACTCAAAATGTCATGACATTGTTCTGTGATAATCTCAGTGCCATCAATATCTCCAAGAATCCCATCCAACACAGCAGGACCAAACATATTGACATTAGGCACCACTTCATCAGAGATCTGGTGGAAGACAAGGTGATGACTTTGGAACATGTAGCCACGGATCTTCAACTGGCTGACATATTTACAAAGGCTCTGGATGCTACTCAGTTTGAAAACTTAAGGAGCAAACTGGGAATATGTCTCTCTGAGACCTGATAGCAACCACTGATGGTTGGGATAAATTGTTTAATATCTCTGCCTATTAAACAATTTGTACTAGGCTATGATTGGCCAACAGATCATAGCTATGCCACTTGCAACAAGGGTGGATACAAGAGGGTAAGGAGACACCCTAATGTGAGAAGGCCAATGTACCTGCAGGAGTTCAAGGATGTTGTTCATGCAGGAGTGGTTCTGGATGTCAGAAACAACATCATGGCATCTGATATGGTGGTACCTACTGTAAAGCAAAAGTGGGTGGTTACTTGATCAAAGCTGTGAAGCAAGATCAAGTGGATGGTAACTTGGTTGAAACTGTGAAGTAAAACCAAGTCTGTAACTCTGTCGTTATTCTCTGGTTATGTATTTGGCTTTGGCAACATTTTTGACAAAAAGGGGGAGTAACCCCTGACAAACAGAGTGGGTGTCTCTACAACAGACTCTCATGACGACAGATTCCTCCCCTGCAGCGATTGTGTGTGAAGTTTTTATTTAACTTCTGTATGTGTGTGAGTGTGCTGCCACTCTGAGTGTATTAGCTAGTATTAATTCCTGCTAGGTATGTGATTCCGCTGCTATGAACTCTGTTATGGGGATCAAAGTGTTTTAGCCAAAAATTTGCCAAAGGGGGAGTTTGTAGGTGTTTAATTGGCTGCATTATATGGTAAAACACTAGACGGGTACTAATGTCTTGACTGATGTCATGACATGTATGTGTGACTACATTGTAGTTACTGCAGGACTAGCTAACACAGGATTTATTGAATGTCAAACTGGATGCTGTGACATTCATACCTGTCAACAGATACTAAGGAATAGAACAGCAGGTGTTCTGTTAGAACTTAGTATTTATTTCCAGTCTGGTTATCAAGGAAAGACCAGACCTGGCATAAGGCCTACTGACTGAATGTCAAACAGGATGTTATGACATTCATCATTGACAGCAGCTACTGAACATTAGACAGAGTGGTGCTCTGCTATAATTCAGCATGTAACTTAGTTTGTGCTTCAAGAGAATAACAGAACTAACTTAAGGCCAAATGTGTAAATGTTAAGTTGGACACTTTGACATTTATTAATGTAAGCTGTTACTGTAGTATGGTCATTTTGATCATGTACAGGTCAGCAAAATTGTACAATATGTTTTCTGGACAAACAGACTCAGCATATGGACCTTGATGTCAAGTTGAATGTCGTGACATTCATGCCTGACAGCATATGCTAAATTGTAGGTTGTTCAGTTTTCTGTTTCAGCTTTTTCTCAGGCTATTCTTCAGGGATTCAACAACTGAGAGAAAATCCAGGAAATCAACAACCAAGCTACATTCAATGAACCTAACAAATAGCCTATTTGTTAGTGACCTAAATGTTGAATTTATGGGAACTCGCGCGACCTTAAATTCAGGAGAATACAGGTGCAAAAGCCCAGGATACTGCAATATAAAAGGAAGGCGTTCCTTCATTCAGTTTCAGGGGATTTTGAGGCGTGAAGATTTTTGTGTGTCCATCATACTTCACTGCTGTATTTTTGTGAGTCTTGTATTAGACGTATCTTGTAAGCCAAGCCATTATCAAGTAGATGATTGATGTGGCATAGGGTGTTCATTGAGTTGTAAGTGTTGTGTCACTCAAAGCTTTTAAGCGTGAGTGCTGTGTATCTTGATTAAAGCTGTGAAGCACAATCAAGAGTTGTTTGAAGTGTGACTTCAACTTGTCTTTAATATTGTTTAAAGATAGTAATCACTGAGGTGATTGAGGGGGAGTGAGTAGGAACTCTGATCTTAGGTTAAGATTGAAATTGCATTGGGTAGGGATTAAGTGATAAGTTGTAAACGGGTGAGTTTAGCTTTGAATTGATACTACTAATAGTGGATTTCCTCCCTGGCTTGGTAGCCCCCAAATGTAGGTCATGTTGGACTGAACTGGGTAAACAATTGCTTGTGTTATTTACTGCACTTACTGTTAAGTTTTGCATAATCCCTGTCTGTGCAGAATTGGATGTCATAACAACCCGTGTGACATCCCAAGTCTGATAACTAGAATTTCAATTGGCATCAGAGCAGGCACCCTGCTTGTGAATTTCTGGGTGAGATCTAGGGAAGTTACTTTCTAGTACCATGGACAAGGATTTAGGACACTCAAACAGACCACCCATGTTGGATGGCTCTAATTATGATGACTGGAAGCCTCGTATGATAGCCTTCTTAAGGTCTCTAGACAGCAAAGTCTGGAGAGATGTCAACAAAGGATGGGAACATCCAATGAGGACAGGTGAAGATGGAGTCAGTGTGTAGATTCCTGAAGAAGAGTGGGACAAGGAGCAAGAGGCATTAGCTCTTGGAAATTCCAAGGCCTTGAATGCATTGTTCAATGGAATCAGCAAGAACATCTTCAGGCTGGTACACCACTGTGAACTAGCTAAGGAAGTTTGGGATACCCTCAAGGTAACTCATGAAGGTACTTCCAAGGTGAAGATGTCCAAACTTCAGATGCTGACCACCAAGTTTGAAAATCTGAGGATGAAAGAGGATGAGACTATTCATGACTTTCACATGAATATTCTTGAAATTGCAAACACCTCTGGTGGACTAGGTGAGAAAATGGCTGAAGAGAAACTTGTAAGAAAGATTCTCAGGTTCTTGCCTAAGAGATTTGCTATGAAGGTCGCAGCCATAGAGGAGGCGCAGGACATCTGCAACATGAAGGTGGATGAGCTCATTGGTTCCCTCCAAACCTTTGAAATGGGCTTGGGTGAGTATGCTGAGAAGAAGAACAAAAGCATAGCTTTTGTATCTAATGCTGAAGAGGAGTCAGAAGCAGGATATACTGGAGGTGATGAAAGTATATCAGAAGCCTTAGCCATGCTTGGGAGACAGTTCAACAAGTTCGTGAAGAAGATTGATCAAAGAGGTAGACCCAATGTCAAGAACATCCCGTCTGACATTAAGAAAAGATCAACTTCTGATGAGAAGTTCAATCACGGCAAGGGAATCCAGTGTCATGGCTGTGAAGGGTATGGACACGTCAGAGCTGAATGCCCTACTTACCTCAAATTGCAAAATAAGGGGTTAGCTATCACATGGTCTGAAGGAGACTCTGAAAGTGAATCTGAAGGAGAATCTGCCAAACATGTCACTGCACTAACCAGTGTTTGTGCCTCTGAAGATGACTCAAGTACAGATGAACTGACCTTTGATGAACTTGCTGCAGCCTATAAGAAGTTGTGTTCCACCAGTGCAGAAGTGCGTGCACTAGGAGAAAAGCAAAAGAAACTCATCAAGGAACTGGAAGATGAGAGACAGAAGCAACTGTCTGTCATAAAGGGTCTAAATGGTGAGATAACCCTGCTGACCTCCAAGCTGAATCAGATGACTAAATCCATCAGAATGATGAATAAGGGAACTGACACCTTGGAAGAGATTCTAAAGGTGGGACAACAGTCTGGAACCAAATCTGGCCTTGGATTTGGGAAAAGATCCTCAACTGAACACAAACGCCCAAAGGCTAAAGTTCAGAAGTTCAAGCGGAAGTCAAAGCCAATGTCTCAACATCGAGGAACTAGGATGAATGATCATCAGAAGAGGAAATACCAGGAGTGGAGGTGTCACCACTGTGGTAGGCTTGGTCATATAAAAGCCTTCTGCTACTGGATTCATGGTTTCCTTAACCAAGCATTGCATGTTAAGCCTAAGCATAAAACACATAAGCGCTATGTTCCCATTAAGAAGCAACAATGGTATGCTAGGATAGCACACACTGCTCTAAGGGCTTCTACCAGAGAAGACTGGTACTTTGACAGTGGATGCTCAAGACATATGACTGGTATGGAAAATCTACTGGTAGATATTCAACCTCACACTACCAGCTATGTGACCTTTGGTGATGGTGCCAAAGGAAAAATAAAAGGTGTGGGCAAACTGGACTGTTCTGGAGTGCCAAAACTGAATAATGTGTTGTTAGTAAGAGGACTAACTACAAACCTCATCAGCATAAGTCAGCTGTGTGATCAAGGGTTTCATGTTCAGTTTACTAAGGAGCCATGCATTGTGACAAATGGTGACAATCAGGAAGTTATGAGAGGAACCAGGTCCAAAGATAACTGCTACCTGTGGGAACCTGAAGTCTCTAACTTTTCCACAACATGCTCCTCAGCCAAGGAAGAACAGGATGTGAAGCTGTGGCATAGACGTCTTGGACATCTCCACTTACGGGGAATGAAGAAGATTATATCCAAGGAAGCAGTCAGAGGAATTCCAAAGCTTCTGATTGATGAAGGAAGAGTCTGTGGAGAATGCCAGGTGGGCAAGCAAACCAAGATGTCACATCCGAAGCTGGGACATCCCACAACCTCCAGAGTTCTGGAACTGTTGCACATGGACCTAATGGGACCTATGCAGGTTGAAAGTCTTGGTGGGAAGAAATATGCATACGTGGTGGTGGATGACCATTCCAGATACACGTGGATAAGCTTCATCAGAGAGAAGTCAGATACATTTGATGTCTTCAAAGACTTGTGCATAAGACTTCAAAGGGAAAAGGACAGTTGTGTGGTCCGGATTAGAAGTGATCATGGTACGGAGTTCAAGAATTCCAAGTTTGATGAGTTTTGCTCGTCTGAAGGAATAAGTCATGAGTTCTCCTCCCCTATAACTCCTCAGCAGAATGGAATAGTTGAAAGAAAAAATAGAACTATTCAAGAATCTGCCAGAGCAATGATTCATGCAAAGAAGCTCCCCATGCACATCTGGGCTGAAGCAATGAATACCGCATGCTATGTTCACAACAGAGTCACCTTGAGAAAAGGAACCTCCTCCACTCTATATGAAATATGGAAAGGCAGAAAACCCACTGTGAAGTACTTTCATATCTTTGGAAGTAAATGCTACATTCTCACAGATCGTGAACAGAGAAGGAAGCTAGATCCCAAAAGTGATGAAGGTATATTTCTGGGATACTCCACTAACAGCAGAGCCTACAGAGTGTTCAACTACAGGACCAATGTCCTGATGGAATCCATAAATGTCATTGTGGACGACAAAGAGGAAGGAACCGATGTCATGGAGGATGTTGAAACATTCCTTTACAGTTCAACTGACAGTCCAGTCAAGTCTGAAGAAGTACAGGAACCTCCTCCTGAATGTGAAGTAGATGCAACCACCAAAGTGCCATCTATCAGAATTCAGAAAGACCACCCTAAGGATCTTATCATAGGGGATCCCACCAGTGGTGTAACTACCAGGTCAAGAGGAATAAACTCAAATTCCTGCTTTGTATCCAAGGTTGAACCAAAGAATGTGAAAGAAGCCCTGACTGATGAATACTGGATCACTGCCATGCAAGAGGAACTTGAGCAGTTCAAAAGGAAAGAAGTCTGGGAGCTAGTTCCAAGACCTGAAGGGACCAACATCATTGGTACCAAGTGGATCTACAAAAACAAATCTGATGAGAAAGGAGTAATTACTAGGAATAAAGCAAGACTAGTAGCTCAAGGATACACTCAAGTTGAAGGGGTAGATTTTGACGAGACATTTGCTCCTGTGGCTAGGCTTGAGTCCATCAGATTGCTGTTGGGGGTATCATGCATCCTTTATCCCCAGCAGCGTATGATCCATTCTGATCCTTTATCCCCAGCAGCGTATGATCCATTCTGATCTTTCATCATCAAACTTCCTGGATGGCATCTTTAAGCCCATCTCCATCAGGAATAACTTCTGATTAACAAGTGCAAATTTTTGGGGCATTCTAGTGTTCAATAATCTTCCACCTCCAGACCACGAATGGCGTACATACCATTCTAAATCTCTTGGTTCAAGAATATTGAACAGGGGCAGCTGTCATACCTCAAAATTTGCCCGTTAATATTACAAGGCATTTCTAAGGCACTCCAACTTATTTTTCAAGGCATTGATCTTAAAAGAACAAGGACCCAGCACACAGACAACAAAATCCAGAAAATGGCCTAAACTGGTTTGCTCGCTAGGCGAGCAATTCCTTCGCCTAGCGAACCCTTCGCTACGCCACTCGCCTAGCGAAGCTTGCGAATACCAGAAAATTCAGGGCTTCATTCTGAGCCCATTAGGTCATAAAAAGAGCATTATAAATACCACAACTTCAGTCAGAAAAAGGAAAAAGGAAAAAAGGGGAAGAGAAAGGAAAACACCGACAGACAGCAAACCCTGGAGGCTAACCCAGAGAATTCAGAGAAACCCTAAAGGAAACCCTGAAGGAAACTCATCTGCACCAAGGTTACCTCCGCCCAACTCAATCCGACTTGCCAATTCAAGGTTGCAATTCAATTGCAAACAGGTTTGCATTTCTATTACCGCCTTATGTTCTTAACTTGCATGTGGCATTATGATTGAATTTATGAAAATATCTCAAGTTTTTGCATGTGAATTTAAGTATGTATGAATATCTTGAACGCTTGACCAAGTAATTTCTGTAATGGATGCCATAGGGTGTGAAGCTTGCTGAAATTGTACTGTTATCAAAACCAGAACCCGCAGCTGCTCGCTAGCACATCGCTAAGCGAGCATGCAGCGAGTATTCACTAAGCCTTCGCTAGGCGAGGCAGGAGCGAACGTGACAGTCGCTGACTTTTCTGTCCTAATTTTTGCTCATCTGACATGTTTTATCATAGCCATGCATTGTTTACCTGACCCTATTACTGTTGTGATTTCTTTTGTGGTGTAATTCTCGATTGCACCCTGATTTGGTATTCTGACCTGTTTGCTGAATTTTGGAAGGGTTCACATACTCCCGGAAAAGGTAGCTTGCTAGGTATTCCACTTTATTTGTGGGATACCCTTGTGGAGATTCATCCTAATTATTTAATTGATTTTAATGTGGAGATTCACCCTAATTACTTAATTGATTTTAATGTGGAGATTCATCCTAATTACCTAATTGATTATAAAATATTGCCTTTGAATATGTGATCTTGGACCCCTCTTTGTTGCCTTACGGTATTACGGTATTACGGTCATGTCACGCGAATGCGGGGATACACTTAGCAAAGACCCTTCGATTAAATCATCATGTCCCTATAAAATAAATCATAGTCCCTCGGATGTTGCCTTCGAATATATGATTTTGTCCCTCGATGACCCTTCGGTGTAGCCTACGGTTAAATGATGATCGTCCCTACGAATGCTAAGGTATCCTTACAAATGTTGCCTTCAATGACCAATCGATGACCCTACGATGACCCTTTTACATCCAAAGGATAAAACTACTTACTTCTCAATAGTAAGGACAGTTTTACCCTCATAAGGATAGGAAATGCCCATAAAGGTTTTGGGTAGGTATAACTCTTAATTGCTGACTCACAACCTAAAACATTTTTCATACCTCACACTTTGCAAAACATCTACTAGAAAATCACCACTTGGTATACATTCGTACTAGAACCATTGCCAAGTTATATTTTTCTAAACCGCTTTCAAAATTAAATGAGATAAATACTTTGTATACATTCGTACAAGAATCATTACAAAGTTAAACTCTCTTTTCAAAACATTTTTTAAGCAATTCACAAACACTTTTTCAGACAAACATAAGTGATCGAGCAATTAAGAGCCCATGGACAACCATGGATACAAAGGGTGCTAACACCTTCCCTTTGTATAATGTACCTCCCGAACCCAAAATCTAATCAAGGTCTTTCCTGTTCTTTTCCGCCTTTCCTTATTGGATAAAAGAAAAGTCGGTGGCGACTCTTGCTATCTGCGACATTTGCTTTCCAAAGCAAAAACCCACAAAGTCAGTTCACCGTATGACAATGGGGATCCAGATATGATGCTTTTAATCAATGTAAACCTTTTCTTGCCTGATCCTTTGCATTGAGGGTCTTAAACCCTAAATGTGAGCTTGATGAGACACAGGTGAACATACACACTACCTACAAAAGAAACAATGCTACACTAGACATATTTTCGGACTTTGGTTAGTAAAACAAAGAAAATAAAGTATGATACAATCACAAATTCTTGGTGATCTCTCCTAATACAAACTCAATGAATGATAGGTGAGGAGGATACTAAGATGTGATCCCAATGCCAATGTAATGTTATGAGATGTGATCCCAATCACCAAAAGGATGAAGGTGAGATCAACCACAACACTTGCTATCACCAAAAGGATGATAGTAAGACCATAATGATTACAAAGATCTCCATCACCAAAAGGATGATGGTTAGACCAAAACTTTAAGGATCCCCGACACCAAAAGGATGACTGTAAGATCAAACAACAAAGCTTGCTATCAACGGAAGGATGATAGTAAGCACACAACTTCAATGCGCACCATCACCAAAAGGATGAAGGTAAGGTCAACAACAAATCTTGCTACCACCAAAAGGATGATGGTTAGACCAAAACTTCAAGGATCGCCGACGCCAAAAGGATGACTGTAAGATCACAATTGACAAAGATTTTCCATCACCAAAAGGATGATGAACATCACCAAAAGTATGGTGATTACATAATAATGACAAACATTGCCATCACCAAAAGCATGATGATAATATAAAAAATAAAGCTTGTTATCACCAAAAGGATAATACTAAAACCATAACTTCAGTGATGACCATCCCCAAAAATATGAAGTTAAGATCAACAATAACGCTTTCTATCACCAAAAGGATTATAGTAAGACCATAATGATTACAAAGATCACCATCAACAAAAAGATGATGGTTAGACCAAAGCTTCATGGGTCGCCGGCACCAAAAGGATGATTGTATGATCATAACTGACAAAGATTTTCCATCACCAAAAGGATGATGGTACCATAATAATGATAAAAATCATCATCACCAAAAGGATGATGGTTAGATCACAATGAAAAATGTTGCCATCACCAAAAGGGGGATCGTTATATCAAACATACCTTGCAATCACCAAAATGATGATAACCATCACAACGATTTCAGAAGCCGCCATCACCAAAAGGATAATGACCATCACCAAAAGGGTGATGATTATTATTAATGATTATAGGAATTTCATCAAAAGGATGACATTAAAAACACTTGTTGGAAAATAAGACTATCGATAAAAGGTCCATAGAACAAACTTGCTAGGTAACATTGGAACATCAATGGGTAAGATTTACTTTAGGATATCATCAACAAAAGGTTGGAAAAATATTAATTATGTAATACTATTCTTATCAACAAAAGGTTGAAAGGGAAGAATTCACTGAAAGATATAATTCATATCAACAAAAGGTTAAAGGAAGCAAAATCATTGGGGAACACCTAATAAGAAAACAATGCAGGATAAGAACTTATTCAAAGAAATACCACTTACTTATCTGAGGATTGCCCCTGATACTCATGATTGATCTTAAATTCTGACTTAATCATGTATGCATGTTTGATTTTGTAAGGCACCCCATTTTAGTGGAAATATAATGTATGAATTGGTGCGTTGAGATGCATGTAGGGGATGCAACTGCTATGGATATATTTTTTTAAGGTTCATGTAGGAATGGAAATCATTGATATAATTTTGTATAATGTTTATTTATGCAGTGATGCATGACATATTATTTTTTGAAACTTCCCATTTCGACGAGAATGCTATGTATGAAGTGATGCATGCGATGCATGTTTAAATGCAAACTAGGTGATTGGATGTTTGGGACTGGTCTCTTTTTTTTGAAGGTGAGATCTTTTATGGAAACCAATTTTGATTGGATTTGGTTTTATGATGATGCCAGCAGTGTGGACTTTGGTTTTTTCTAGCTGCCAATGTAGATTGGACTTTTGGTTGGTGAAAGGATTTGACTTACCGACACCTAGTCTTTGATGATGCGATGATCGTAGGATATATGGAGATGCGCTTGGTGCCCCAAGTTTTTATCCCTTACTGATAAGTTGCATATTTGTTCCTCAGAACTTTAACTTCTATGCATGGTGGGCTCTGACGGCCTGCAAATGAGTGTAACGACATGATCAATGTATGACGATTATGCTTTGCTCTGCCTTAAGGCTTCTTGTCAAAATATGATGTTGTGCTAGCGTGATCTTTTGACACTTGATTTGAACGCAATAGTTACTAGTTATGGTCTAGTCTGTTTGATCAACTTGAAAGCAATGGAGAGGACATGCCCCTTTGCAAGTTGTCTTACCCCAATATGTAAGGTATTTGGTGGAATTTTCCTCGAAAGGAAGCTCTGGGAGTTACTATAACCTGACATGGTATGAGATGATTTACCCTAGTGTTTGAACCTTGAAGTGGGCTTCCTCTAATTAACCGGTTCTTAAATTGATTCACTTTGGACCAACTGATCTTTGGAAGTTAGGCTTAACTGTACTCTTGAGATTACCTGCCCCCAGTTGAGCCTTTGAGGGACTTTTCCCTTTTGGAATTTCCCTGATATCTAGTACTGACCTGCAGTTAAGATTGTTTATTTAGAAATGGTAATTTTAATGCAAAGCTCATGCAAATTTTGGAAAAAAAAACTTTTATTGGAATGATGTGATAGTGTGTGACGAATGGACCATTAGTCTGAACGCAATGTTGATTTAGTAATTCAAAGTGTGAAAGATACAATGAGAATATGATATCAATAGATAATATTAGCAAATCTCTAGGAGTCAGTTTACACAACCTTGCTATAATATGCTTTCAAAATGAATCCCGCCTCAATTAGGTCATTTAAGGGTTGTAATGTAGTCTGACTCATGGTTTGTGAAACAAAGGATATAAGGCTAAAATTTGATTTAACCCACCCCTTCTTCACGATGATCATCACTCCTATGTTCAATTAACTCATCACACGCATTCGACTTCCAAGAGATTTTGACAGTGTAAGA
This sequence comes from Lathyrus oleraceus, assembly GCF_024323335.1. Taxonomy (NCBI): domain Eukaryota; kingdom Viridiplantae; phylum Streptophyta; class Magnoliopsida; order Fabales; family Fabaceae; genus Lathyrus; species Lathyrus oleraceus. The sequence goes on along the minus strand of NC_066581.1, from coordinate 110,789,334 downwards.
GTGAAGATGATGGCTCAAGATCCTCTTGAAATAGCAGTCACCTAGCGTTATTTTCATGGATGTCGGTGATCCTTTGATTCTTGATATGGTGGTCACCGAATCTTTTCTTTTTTGCTAAGGATTTACACGACCTATTTTGATTGATTTTTTTTGCTTTTTAATCCCTAATATTTGCTTGGACCGCTTTTGAAGGTTTTAGTCCGCCAAGATTGCCCTAATATTTGCCTAAGTAGTCTCTTGGGTGTTCGACTTAGCGGATTTTTTTTATTTTTTGTTCTTTTTGATTTGGAAAGGCTTCCGACGATCAATTCATTAGTCATTGAAGAACAACTGACATAAATTTTGGATTTTATATGGTTCTTTCGTGACTTCAACACATGTATGAAGTATGGCATATGGTTGATCCTCAGATGGGATGTTTCATCTTGTAATTCAAATGCGGAGTCAAACTAACTAAACATTATCCTACCTCGGGTTAATCGTAAGGGTTTAGATCCGAAAGAAACTCCTACTTCTAGGCTCGAAGTGTCTAACTAGGGATTAACTCCTTATTTCTTCAGTGTTTGAGGAATTTGAAATAATGTTTATTCATCATTAGTAGGATTTTATGCGAAACCATATTGTTAACAATTGTGAGTGTCTTATTTTCGCCATTCTCCCTATAATCTTTGATAAAACAACATTTTGATAAAGAAAGTGAAGTAGAGAAGTATGTGTTTGTGCTTTGCAATAAATGATAAAAGATGTGTGAATACGAAAAGACTGATCCAAAACATACATAATCATTTCATTAATAAGACCAATTACAAACAACAATGCTTAAAGCAAACAATAGTTAGACAAACAAGAACAAAATACAAGAATGCAAAATGGTAATATGGCATAATGATTTCCTTCATTAAGGAACTGGGCTTTCCCTTATTGATTCTTTCTGGACTAGCTTTGTTGGAAATCGTTCTGCTTATACAAACCTGGTATGATGCTTATCTTCGGCAACCCATCAATGGACTTTACTGACGACTCGCATGAGGCGACATGAGGTTTGTTGCAACATTTGGTTTTGTTGACGTGAATGTGATTGCCTTAAGTCAATTATATCTTGAACATGTGTTTCAAAGCCTTGAAATTCTCCATTGTATGACATGGGGCACCTATATGATACTCGCAATGTCTTTATGGCCTCCTTACCCTTTATTGGTTAGATTCACGCTGTTGTGGAGCATGCTGCTACTGATTTTGGTGTTGTTGTTGATACCCTTAGGGTTGACACAACTACTATTGCTTATAAGCCGACTGTTGATATGGTTATTGCTGCTGGAATAGTTGTTGATATGGCACGGGCGCGATGGCAGCAACCTGATGGTAAGGCATGAGAATATGTGGTTGGGCTCTATTTCCACCTCCTCCCATTATGGAACTGGCCTGGCCTTCTGGCTTCGTCGGGAAGTTAGATTATGGTTTCTTCCCTCCACTTGAGGCACTAACTACACAAGGTAGCTTTCCATTCTTCATCCGGCTCTCAATTTGTTCCCCAACAGAAACAACCTCGGAGAAAGTTGGGAAGTTGGATCCTACCATCTTCTCCATATATTAGGCATGAAGAGTCCCCACAAACATATCAATTAACTCTTTGTCAAGGAGAGGAGGTTGAACACAAGCTACAAACTCTCTCCACCGTTGGGCATATTCCTTGAAAAAATCATTGTTGCGTTGAGTCATGTCTTGTAGCAGAGTGGGGTTGGGCACTAGGTCAGTGTTGTAATGATAATTCCTAAGAAAGGCTTCTGTAAGGTCTCTCTATGACTTGACTTTCACTCTCTCCAACTGCACGTGCCACTCTAAGATGTCCCACTGAGGATATCTTGGAAATAGTGGATTAAGAGTTGATAGTTATTGATGTGGGCCGCCATCTTACGACAATAAGCTTTATGGTGAGTCCTAGGACAACTAATCCCCTTGTATTTATTAAAATCAAAACTTTGAATTTCTGAGGAATCACTAGACCTGGTGCCAGGCACATATCACCAACATCCAAGGCCGGGAGTACTGTGAACCTCCAAAGACTTGAATTTGTCTTCCAAAGCATGAAGTCTCTCAATAGCTAGGTATAGAAGAACTCCAACAATATGCCTTGTGGGTTGTGGCATAAAGAAAGTATCATATTGGTCTTCGTCATCAGTCACATATCCATGCCGAGCAGATGCAGTAAAATGTTTAGGGGATCCACATTGACCACCGGTACAAGAATAGGGATAAGGCCTCCCTTAGGACGAACAAAACTACCATCGAGGTTGGTTACTCCAGGAATTTTAAGCAACGACGAACCAAGTTTCTTTGAGTTTTATTTTTAAAGAAGAAAGGAAAAGTGGCATCGATCCAAGAAGAAGATGATCTTCAAATTTTTCTTTTTTCTCTTTCTTCAGAAAAAGTGGATTCGTTCTCTTACAAGATATAGGCCGCTTGTAAGCAAATAATTGGTCCCCTCAATTTCATCGACAAACCAATATATATATATATATATATATATATATATATATATATATATATATATATATATATATATATATATATATATATATATATATATATATATATATATATATATGTGTGTGTGTGTGACATCTAGATTTACTATTATTTTTCAACAATACCAAAATACCCTATATTAAACTTATTAGTGCAAAAAACTAGTTAAAAATAAAATTGAATCGAAATAAAATTACATTAATTTAAATAATCAAAATTAATTCAAAACAAAAACATAGAAAAATCTATTCATTTATTTCGACCATTTTGACAAAGGAATAAAAATAAAAGGACACAAAATGAAAAGAAGTTGTGTGTAAAAATGCTCAGAAATTAAACTGAATGCACTAAAATGTTCAACGCGAAATAAACTTCTCGGAAACATATAAGTTTTTTGTTAAATTTTGAAGTAAAAAATATCCGATTAAAAGGCTCAGGCGGATCAAAATGTGACCGAAAAAGTAATCGAAAAAAATAAAACGAGCACGCCGGGTTAAACTACGAAAACCGTAGGTTAATAAAAATGACGACTGCAAGTTTGATCTTGAAATTTTTCGCCTGCTAATTTGACACACATTTGAAAATTTATTCAACTGGTCTGTCTGTAGATCCGAAAATTTATTTTGATTGACATTTTAGGCATTATGCGACATGAAATGCATGTTGTGATATGCCTAGATGTAAAAGTTATGATGTATGTATTAATTCGACAATTCGATAATTCATGGTCAAAATTAGGGTGTGACAGGTGATAGGTTGTATAATGGGTGTTAAGTGTTAGAAAGAGGGTCTCTCTGGTGAAGGGTTCATTATTATAGAAGAACAGATTTGGAGTATAAAATGGTTATTGGGGGAACTAAATGTTATGTTTGTGGAAGAAAGGAAAACAGAGTTGTGTTGGAGGGAGAAGGAGGAGAGGTTGTAACGATAGTGGTTTAGAGGAAGAGGTTGGGTGTTGTGGTTTTTGAGTGAGTGGTGGAGGTGAAGGAGTATTCTCGGTGGAGTATGGTGAATGGAAATATTAGAGGTGGTTTTCTTTTTTCAATTGCAGATGAGAAAGTTGTTATTGGTTAATGTTCAAAGTGAATCAAGAAAAGGTCTTCAAACAATATTCACCTTTGAGAGAATCACATGTAAGTTGGCAAATGAGAGAGTTATGCGTGTCTAATTATGAGTGGAGGGTGAGGATTGAAATTGCTAGTTGTCAAACTATCAAAACTCACGTGAATCACCGTTTTTGTTATTCCATTGTTTCCTTTTCCTTAGTGGAGGCACGTGGAGCATCTGGTTGGAGGAATTTCACATTTTTTTGCACTTCTTTTTTTCTATTGTTACTCTTTCTAATTTTTTGATTGGATGATAAGATGACCACATGGATTGCAAATAAGATCCTTTGATCATTTTAAATTTGATGGCCATGATGAGAACAAAGAAACAAAAAATTAAAATAATTAAGAATGCCTAGAACGCCCCTTCTAGATGCTTTAATTGATTAAAATTAATTAAATCAATTAGAATAACTAAAAATCACATCTTTTAAAATAAACACAATAAAAATGAAAATGAAGACATGGAAAATTATATTTAATTACTATGGATATTTTAAAAAAAGAATAAAAATAAAATGACTGAATATGAATAAAATTCGAGCGCAAAAGTGCCCAAAAAAATTAAAATGAATGCACTAGAATGATCAACACAAAATAAACTTCTCAAAAACATATAGGTTTTTGTTAAATTTTGAAGTAAAAAATGCTCGGTTGAAAAGGGTTAAGTTGATCAAAATGCAGCTGATAAAGTATTCAAAAAAATAAAACAAGCACACTAGATTAAACTACGAGGACCTTAGATTAATAATACTGACATCTGCAGGTCCGATCTTTAAATTTTCCGCTTGCCGATTTCAAATGTATTATAAAAATGATTCAACCGATCTAATTGTAGATCAAAGAATTTATTCTAGTCGACATTTTAGGCATTATGTGTGATGAAATGCATGTTGTGCTATATAGATGATGTAAAGTAAAGATAAAGCCGGATGCATTAAAGTTTTAAAAATGCCCCAAAAAAATTGAGGTATGACACCTAGTACTTCGAAAGGTGCTATGAATATTGCCTTTATTCAGTGGACAAAGCTTCAAACCAGATGCATTCTCCAACATCTCTCTTGGCATGCTTCTTCACTAAGTTTTCTCATTATGTTCAAACCCTCTAACGACTCTTTCTTAGTATCTAAAAAAGGAAGTTAAAGATTCAAAGGAAGGCCACAACATCGCAATGCATTTGAAAGATCTTGTGCATAACTCTTAGCTGTTATTTCTTGTAACTGTTATTGCCTAAGATGTTAAGATTTCTTATCTTTTTTTATCTTAGAAATCTTAAGGGGTTGTAAAACCTTTGTGACTGTTGCACAACTGTTATACTTATAATTGTGTATATAAGTATAGTGGTTACCATTATGTACTAAATTTTTGTTTAAAGTAAAGGAAATCTCTTCCATGCGTAGTTGAGCAAGGAAGTCTCTTGTCTGAGGACTTCAACAAGGAAGTCTCTTTCTAGGTTGATTGAGCAGGATTCTCTTGCAAGGTTGCTTGAACAAAAGTTTCTTTCTAGGTTGTTTGAGAATTGAAGTCTCTTGAAAATATGCTTGAGAAATTTGTAACTTGTTTAGTTATAATGAAAAGCTCTTGTTAAGGCAAGGGGACTATACTACTCTCAGTTGAGGAGAGGAACTAGGATAATCTTTGTGTGTTGTTTGAATTTACTTTTGAATATTTTATTTTCGCTAATGTGATTAGTTATGATATTAGAGTCTGAACTTTGTTAAGAATCTGAACTTGCTAGTTCATAAGTGAAATCGATTTTTGGGCATATACAATTCAACCCCCATCCCTTCTTGTATATTTTTTCTCACCTTCAACCCCCACTTAACAAAATCCTAGAACCTTGTATTAACTCATATTAACAACCACCAAAAAAGCTTTGAAAAATCATTAAATCAAAATACAATAGATCACAATTAAAACCATAACCTAACAAGTGCTTATAAGGATTAATTTTGTGACTCGATTAGCCTAAGTTCAAAGTAACGTGAGTGACAAGGAGCAATGCAAGTGAGAAACACTTTCACCTGCTTGTGAGTGAGATACACTTCAACCTGATTCACAAAGAAACAACATAAGATGAAGAGTAACACTAAAAACATAATGAGGAAAATGAATATTCATTATGTTCACCTAATCGAGAAGAAAAAAAATTAAATCAACAAAGTCAGTAGGGATTGAGTTGTCATTTTTGAAAGAGAGGAAATTGAACAAATTGAAGAATCAATTTAGGGATTGAGTTTCGTCATTCTTCAAAGCAATCAACTTTAGGCACTACTACAAAATTAGCATTTTACAATAGTTGGAAGAAAGATTTTATCACGGTTGGAGGTCCGTCATAATGAAGGTGTGGTAGTTAGTGTCTTATTTACCACCACTAGCTAGGCGGCATGGTAAAAAAATAATAATGCACAACCTATCACCACAGTTGAAAACCAACTATTATAAAAGGTGCAATGGTCATGGGTTCGATACCCAACGCCAAGATTTTGGGTGAATTTGACCATGCTTGTAAGTTCCAATCATAGTGAAACAATTAGCGCAAAACATTTCACCAAGGTGGTAGATTTCAACCATGGTTATATCTGCATTTGAGTTGATCATAGCTTATATAGAATGTTTGTTTCGCCAACCGCTCACTAAATATATAACCTTTAAATTTGATTTGGAAAATAGTAATATGAAAAAATAAGTTAAATTCGAAGAATAACTTATACTAATCAATGTGCTTTTAGCTTTCTGCAACTCATTATTCATATCTCGCTCATTAACAATTGAAATTTAGTTTAATGATTTTAATTATTAATAACAGCTTCCTCTACAAGAATCTTGTGCTTGATGGATTGTGTAGTGTTATATTTCTAAAAGACCTGGCGAGTGCGATGACCATAAGTCTCCCCCGGGAAAGGTGACGACCATATGTCACCCTTAGGAAGGTGCCACCTTACCCCAATGCTTTCCTCTCGCCAATTCATGGGAAACATGGGATAAGACGTTTCTAGGAAGAGAGAAGTCAAGGTCAATAGCTAACCCACAACCCCTTTGAAAATAGGGATTCAAATGTCCACCATTGACTGAGTGGGCAATGACATTTTAAAAGGAAACTCTAGGTCCAAAGTCTCTATAAATACTTCCCCCCAACAGGAGGGAGGAAATATGAATTTATACGCTTATACCTAAGCACCAAACACATATATAGAGCTTCTCACTTGGGTTATCTCTCTAAACCACCATAAACACCACCATATATGACTTCTCACTACAGTAGCAAGCTTTTACTACCATACATGGTAATATACCTGCTGAGGTCTCTATATACCCATTCTCTTGCATGGGTAACATGCACGCCTGTACATTTTGACCAGTACAATATATATATATATATATATATATATATATATATATATATATATATATATATATATATATATATATATATATATATATATATATATATATATATATATATATATATATATATATATATATATATATATATATATATATATATATATATATATATATATATATATATATATATATATATCCCTTGTTTTATTAAAATAAAAAATTTCTTATTTTACATTGTTTTCATTTCAATCTACATTGTCAATCTTGAAGAAGAACAAATGTTGGTTTTGTTGCATACCCATTGCTTTTGAAGTTCAATGGTTTTTGCATGCAATATATTTTCAATTGCTTTTTCATGCATTTATTTCTGAAATGATTTTATTTAAATTCTAGGTAAAATAAAATAAAATTTTAGTTACAAGATAAGAGATTATGTAAGAACACCAACCTTGCACCCAAATTTTTCCCGCTCTTGCAATCCAACCAATATATTTGTTTCCAATCTTCTTTAAGTTTCACTATTTTCATGAAAAATATTTTCTTTATCAATGTTTGGGTTTCGCATCATAGCATCCAAAATATATAGTTGTGGTGTTCGTGTTCTGATTTGATGTAGAATGTTTCTTGTGTCTTGTTGTGTTGACAATATCTTGAGTGTTGTGACTTTATAAATGGACGGCAAATATTTCTTATAAATAAACATTTGATACTTTTCCCCTACGTTCTTAAGTAAAACCGAGGTAAAATATTATTTCTTTATTAAATAAAAAATAAAATAAAATATAGACTTTTCTCCTTGGTGTCTAAGTCCACCGAGTTAAGAGATTACTTTTATTGCAAAAAAATGGTGAATGATTTTTTTTTTGAAAGAAATATGTATAGTTTCTTTTTTCAATTTCTTACCATTCACAAATTTCTTTTTGTGATGCAATATTCAAACAAAGGAGTATATTCAAAACCAAATTTTCAACAACTTGTTTTCTGAAACAACAACATTGTTTGCAATATATTATCAGTATGATTAGGAATAGATTTCTCAATGTTGTCAGGCGAGGAAATCATTAAATTATTGAATGTTTTCTTTGACTAACAACACTGTGAATTTAATGAAAAATATAATAATGGCCTTACAAGGGGTAGAAACAACAACAACAACTACTACTACTACAAATAGCACAGTTCATGACGAAACTTTCACCACACCTAACAAAAAACCAAGGTGCAAACCATAGACGCGTCACATTTTTTTAATTTTAAAAATACCATATATTCTCTCGGTTGAGTTGGAAACTGAGGGGTAAAGTATTTAGAGGACACGCCTTCAAATCTCAACAACTACATTTTAACACCTTTTAATTTTATTCAAATTTTTTATGACACATTGTCTCGATTTTGCCAAAAACCGAAGGATAAAGTATTTAGAAGACACATCTTCGAATCGCAGCAACTACATTTTATCACCTTTTAATTTTTTATATTTTTTTATGACCTATTACCTAGCTTTTGCTAAGAACCAAGAGATAAAGTAGCGTATTTTAATGTTACTTAGGAAAGCATGAAATTAACTTATTAATGTTAGTTGTAGTTGTATCAAATAAAATATTTAATATTGTTGTTGTAAAAATTTAGTATTTAATATTTCTATTGATTTTGTTTATTTGTTGTTGTTGTTTTTGTTTTTGTTTTTGTTTTTTTTTTGTTGTTGTTGTTGTTGTCGTTGTCGTCGTTGTTGTTGTTGATATTGTTATTGTAGTTTTTGTTGTTGTTGAAATTTAATGTTTAAAGATTTCATGACACTACTACAAATAACACATGTCATGTCGAACGCAAAATAGATTTCGTCTCGGTTACAATGCTGAGGTAACGAAGGGTGACATGAAAAATGAGAACTTTCCTTCTCGGTTAACTTTACCCATCGGATTAAAAATAACTAAGGGGTTCATTTAAATGGTCATGAGTTTGAACCCCAACAATTATTTTATATTTTCCAAACTAGTATCATATACCTCTCACTTTAATAACAAAACCGAGGGAAATATATATATATATATATATATATATATATATATATATATATATATATATATATATATATATATATATATATATATATATATATATAATATTATATATATATATATATATATATATATATATATATATATATATATATATATATATATATAGGGGTCAGGATCATCAGGATCAAATGACACCAACGTGTCAAACTTAGTAACATGACACCTTCGACTACTCTTCACCAGACATCCGTATAACAAAATCAACCATTGGATTAAAAATTGTTATCATATAAATCATCTTATAAAATTTAACTTAAATCAAAAATCATTTGATATGTCAACGAGGTGAATAAAAATTAACATCTTACAAAACTTTAACAAAACCGTTAATTTTGATCCTTCTCTTTAACATATCAAATTATTTTTTATTGATGTTAAATTTTAAAGAGATGATCTATATGATAATAACTTTCAATCCAACAGTGGATTTTGTTATACGCGTATGCGGTAAAGAGTTATTGAATGTATCATGTTATTAAGTTTGACACATTGGTGTCATTTGATCCTGACCATGTATATATATATATATATATATATATATATATATATATATATATATATATATATATATATATATATATATATATATATATATATATATATATATATATATATATATATATATATATAATATATATATATATATATATATATATATATATATATATATATATATATATATAATATATATAATATTATATATATATATATATATATATATATATATATATATATATATATATATATATATATATATATTAAATATATTAAATACTCGTTAAATTGTTTACACAGAATATTAAAGTAAAAATATTGTTCTTCATCGTCATCGTTGTCGGTGAATAACAAATGTTGGATATCTTGGAGAAGAGAAAATGTTGGGGATCCTTATTTCATTGATCTTGAGGAAGATTAAATGTCTAATATAAATTATTAAAAAGGTTACATAAGTAAAATAAATATTCAATTAAGAGATTATGTTAGAACACAACCCTTTGAAATAATTTTTTTCTGCAATTGCAATTCATCACATAAATCTTTGACAAAGTAAATACACTTTCACCATCCACATATAAAATAAACCTAAATTTTTTTCTGCTCTAGCAATCTATCACATTGATACTTTTACTTTATAAAATCTCATGGCACATGATTAAACATAGAGGATTTGACAACAATGTTTGAGTTTCTTGTGGATTCACTATTATCAGATTTTAATATTCATAATATTTTTATAATGAAGGTTTTAGGTTTCACGAGGATCACTAATGGTAGTATCTTGAGCATTGATACTCATCAAATGAACGACAAATATTTCTTTAAGGACGGTGAAGAAACTGAATAAATACGCTAAATAAAAAAACAATAAAATATATTTCAACCCAAACGCCACATACTTCTCGGGTTTTGTTAAAAACCGAGGGGAAAAATCTTTTTGAATACAAAAAATATTAAAAAAAATTGTTTAAAAAAAATCAAGAGTTTTCCCCCTCAATTATATGAAATAATCGAGGTAATATTTGGTTTTTTTATTTTAAAAAAATAAAATATCACACGCTTTGGAATCATATCACTAGAATAGTAATGATCATTCGTATTCAAAACGTAACGTATCTTTTGAATTTTCAAGGAGACGTTTGAGTTTCTATGATTATTTCACTTCCTCTTTTTCAATTTCTTTATACACTATTTAGGTCTCATTTCATTTTCATCTCTTTGTGTCTTCAAATCTTGTTTAAGAGTCATTTATTTTATTAAAAAAATATCTACAAAAACCTTCAATGGAGATGAAAATATTTGGTTTGTTATCAATGAAAAGTTTGTTGATTTTGATGAGTTGAAAGACAAAGATTTTGATCTAATGAAAACTATTTCCACACAAAAGTTGAAAGGTTACCTTGATATCCTTCATGGACTCATCTACACTAATATCGTAACAGAGTTCTGGTTAAATACATTCGTTAGACAATTTGGTTAGATAATACAGTCCAATGTATGTGACTCTCCTATCATCATTACTCCATCACTTATTGCTCAAACAATAAAGTGTGAAGAGAAAGGTACTTGTATTGAACATTAAGATTGAACAATGTCTTCTCAACTCACATTAGCCTAATTTATGTCAACTACAATAAGCTCACCAGTCCTGCTACTCTCATCCCAATTGCAAATATTTGATATCAACTTCTAGTGTAAAATCTTCGCCCAAGAGAGAAATAACTAGAAACGTGTACTTCAGATAATAAACATCTTTTGTACGTTCTTATCCACAACGTCAAAATTAATCTTTCTTTTACTATTTTTAACTTCTTATTGGAAATGGTTGTGACCTTTCAGGAAGAAATGATTTTCCTCATACCATATGGAAGTGTTCTTTTTAAACTTTTCTCTTAGTTAGAGATAGTTAAAAGGGTAAAAAGAGCAGGATTAACTGTTGAAGTTGAGTGGAGTCAGAAGTTTGAATATGTGGAATAGTTATCTGTTGTCTTGTTTTTTTATAATCTGTTATTGATTATCAATGAAATTTTTCCTTTCCTTTTCAATCGTATTATTGCCTAATCTTTTTTATGATAACAAATATTTTGAGTTTTACTAATTAACTTAGAAAAGAAATGAAGAAAACAAAATTTAATAAAGAAAAACGGAATCTGGAAAGGCGTGAAGTGAGAAATACCAATTAGACCATCGAAAAAACCATAAAAATGAAGTAACCGGGATTCGAAGTGACCTCCATAATATTTATACTTCCTTGGTTTTACCGAGGTAATAGGTTATATTAAAAATAAAATAGCATTCCCTTATAGATATATTCCCTCGGTTTTAAGAAAAACGGAGGTAACAGGTTGTTAGTTTGACGCTATCAGGAACTATACTCTTAGTTTTTAGCATGTTCGAGGTGAAAAATTCGTCATAAAAAAGTGTTATTTGTAGTAGTATGAATTTTGTTGTTGTTGTTGTTATTGTTGTTGTTTTTTGCTTTTGTTGTTGAGATTTAATGTTTGAGGATTCAATTGATTTTATTTTTGTTGTTGTTATTGGTGTTCTTGTTGATGATGATGAGGAGGAAGATTTAGAATTTGTCAATAAATTTGATGCTTTGCAGATTAAAACGAAAACAAAGTTAAAACTAAAATTTTGTAAACAAAACATTATCCCTCGATTATTGTTTAAAATCAAGGTAACATATAGCGCAGTTTTGAGAATCCAAAAAATGTAGTTGCTGGGGATCAAACCCATGTCCAGTGCCACTTTTTCCCTCAATTAAATCGATGAGTAAAGTGACAGGTTTTCATGTCGTCATTTGGTATCTCGCCTGTATAACCGAGGTTATATCTCATTCGCGTCCGAGATGGGGTTATTTGTAGTAGTGAACAACAACAACAACAATAATAATAACAATAACGACAACATCATTATATGAGATAGATTGCAAGAGTAAAAAAATGTTTTGTTCAAGGTTAGTGTATGGAAGAACAACAACACACAATCTTGAAATGTTAACTAATTAAAAAACTTGAAGATTTTCATGTCTTGCAATCCATTTTAAAAAATGATGTTTACGAGTTTGGAGCAGCTATAAATGAGTTAGATTTATGATACAACTTAATAACCAATGCTTTTATATTTAAGTATGGGTATCTAACATATCAGCTAATTTTTAATTAAAATAAAATAAAAATAAAACTGCCACTTTTAAAAAAAGAAGTTGTTAGGATTCGAAGTATGTCCCTTGAACTAGTTTTTCCCTCGGTCATCTACACCAGGAATAAATGGTATTTTTATTTAAAAATAAATAAAACGTAACGCGTCTAGGAATTATACTTCGATTATTTATTGGTTGGAGGTGAAAGATTTGTCATAAAATATATTATTTATAGTAGTGACATCATTATCTATACACCTTATGCATATATTTTATCATTATGGTGTATGTTGTGTATGGTGCAAAACAAGTTTTAGATTCTGTTTTACATATCGTCTGTCATAGTTGGTAGTAATAATGTCTACGCATCAAAGAAATAGGATCTCTAATATGAGATGTTAAAAACTAGCATCGGCCAAAGCCGAAGCTAATAATGGTTCGCATCAAAGAAATAAATAGTATCCCCAATAACAAAGGCTAATAACATCTCTTTTTAATCTATATTTTAGCATTGCTCTAACGTCTCTATAGACGCTCGCTAACTAGCGTCAACTAGACGCTACTGTTAACTTCCAGTTTGAACGCATTAGCCCTAACTGTGATGCTAAACTGATGCTAAAATCTCTCTAGTGTCCGCTTTTGACTTGTTACAATTCATTTTTGGCCAACGATTTTGAACAGTTTTCTTACCTTTTATCTACCCATTCAATTTTGTTTTACAATTCTTTCATTCTAGCTAGTTTTGCACAAATAAAAGTAATGAACGACTAAATAAAAATCATCAAACTATGGCATTCTCACAAACATGCTATGTAAAGCACAAAAATTGGCGAAACTGATTGAATTACCACTTTAGGGCAAACAACAACGATTTTAGAAAAATAAAATAAAAGAATTTGACAAATATATTATCATTTTCTTATTCTCATAAAAATAACGGAAAAAAAATAACATATAAAAATTGAAACAAATCGAACTAATGAAAAAATTAGCTTATTTCTTCTCATCCTCTTTGACAACCTCTTGAACAACAACCGTTCGAATCTTAAAGCGTCCAAGTTTCTCTTTATCTGAAATCCCAATTCCAACACCACGTAAAGTAGTATTCTCAGATTCATCTCTTCTTTTTCCTTCCAAATTCATTTCCTCTCTTAATTTGGCAGGAAGCTTCTCATAAATCTTGTCCAAAACACGATTTCCAACCTTATCAACAAGTACAAAATGTTTTTTTCCCTCACCTTCTTCTTTTAACATAGTTGGTTGCAGTGGTACCACGTGGTTGTTAAATTGATCAACCGTCGAGGATGTTTCAAAGATCATGTCATCACTATTCAAGGGTCTTGTGGGTTGTGGAAGTTGATTTAAAACAATGTTTTTACTTGTTGAAACCATAGGCATTGTGGAACCTTGCATGAGTTGTAGCTTATAGTTTTTGTATAATGCACTTTAATTAACACTTGTAGGTAGCACTTTGGCTTTCCATTTCCACACACACACACACATATATATATATATATATATATATATATATATATAACAAGGAAGAGTCATGCATTTTGGAACTTTCATGGCAATTCAAATGTGAAGGTTTATGGTCAAATATGGAACATGTCATGCATGATAAGTCATTTTGATATTTCGATAGATACAATATGAAATATTTATTGATGACAAAGTAAACATCATGGAGAATATTAATCTCCACAATAATTAAGATTATTATGATTTATGAGACCTGTTATTTTACACAAGGGAAGCAAGATTTGACACGACTCATTTGACTGATAGTGAGAGTTCAAATCTTCAAACGCCACATAGCAATACATGTTTTAAATTTCTTTTATTTGACAGCACGGAATTGTCATAAATAATGTTATTATATAAAATAATACATTTGATTGATTAAAAGTCTAATATAAAAAATAATTAGCATAGTTAAAATAAACAACATAAATAATAAAATATTTATTTTTTAATAAAATAATTAGACACTTTTAACTTAATTAAGATAAATCATTATAACTATTATAATTTAGTTATTTAATATGTATTCCAAGTTGTTAAGATTAAATTTTATAAATTTGATTTTCTATTCAAATATTAGTTTCGTGCTTTTTATGTATTAATGTTTTTTTATGTATTAATGATAAATATATTTTTTTATTCTTTTATATTTATCAAGTGCAAATATTTGTCTTATTTTTTTAAATATTTATCGTTGATAATGTTAAGAATGTAGCAAATGTGAGTAATGTGGGTAATAGTCATACATTGGTTGGAAATGTGGAGACTTGAATATTTATAAATGAGAGAATCCACCCACCTAACACCTTAAGGTTTTGGATGAATATGTAGTATGTGTCTCACAAAGGTGTTACTCTAGAAAAAGAAGTCTCACAGTGTTCAATGCTCTCTAGTAAAAGAACTCCCCCAACACATGATATCATGAGCCTTTGGTTCGAGAAAAGGACTGACTTACTTGTATCGAAAGTCAACGGCACCACAAAGATGGTGAGTAAGAAATGTTCCATTGAAGAGTGTCAACGGCGCCACAAGGGTGGTGAGTAAGAAACATTCGATGCAGTACAAGAGTTTGTGGAAGTAAGAAGAACTTCCACTTGAGGGGGAGTATTGTGGACTCACTTGAGGGGTGATCCGCTATCGCACATGGGTCAAAACGAGTTTAAGACAAAATACAGTAGAAAGGGAACAACACACAAATATCAAATCTCAAGGATTCTTGGATTATTATTAACCTACTGAAATCAATTTTTTGGGGATGGTAGTGGTGGTGGTTTATATTCAATTCATAATAAGTGATTATAAAAAATGATTATGAAAAATGATTATAAAACTAAGTTGATATACTAATTCGGTTCCTACCTGTCATCGATTATTATAACTTCATTGTCCTAAGCGGATTCTATCCCTGTTCGATCACAATATCAATCAACAAGCGCGAATGAAATTATAAGAATTATGTTTCCTATTTTCCGAATTAAGCCATTGGTTAAGAATAAAGTGAATTAACGGATCAAACATACGGTAACACGGAATCAAAATTAGGAAACAATAAATCAATCGAACCAAACAAAACTACTATGTGATAAATCAGATTAAGCAAACGATAAACACATAGCAGAATTGAAAGAATAAAAATTAAATTGCAAAGTTAGATTAATCTCAAGTATAGGAACCTAAATACAAAAGATCAACAAAAGTGGTTAGTTCTTCATAGGTTTTCGTACAAAGCTTCAGAAATATTTCGTGAATAGTGAATATCAGTGAATAGTAGCAGTGACCACTAGGTATAGGAAAAACATAGCATTCGGGTTCTAACCCAACCGGGTCGAAAAATATAAAAAACCCGACCCAGAACTAAATATTTCTTAAGTCTGAAACTTTAATGATTTATTCGATCCTGCTTTACTCTGAATCAGTTTTTAACTTCAATATAAAACTTGTAGCTCTTTCTCTTATCTTTCCAACGCCTATAAGAACGCGTCGATCTGATTCTTGTAGCTCAAGTTATGGCCAACACAGTGAACATGTATCGAATAACTATTAATGTTGAAAATAAAATACGAAACTAAAATAAAGGCAAAAAAAACTTAAATCTAAAAACACAATAAAGTAGTAAAATTAATAAAACAAACTTGAGAAATGCCTAAGTACAACAGTAGATGAATGTGCATCAAAATGCACTGATCAAATTCCCCCACACTTGAATTTTTGCACTCCGAGCAAAACTATAAATTCAAAATCGAAAAACTTAAAAACAAAAACAAAATAGAGCATGCATTTCCAAAGATTTTAAAGATGACAAAAGTGTAAGTAAAATCCTAAGTCTAAGCTTCATGAAAAATGATGTTAGTGAGTACCATTTTGTGACAGTCAAAGCAGATAAGAGAACAATTTACCAAAGAGTACATCATAAGTAGCAAGATCATCACAAGATAAAATTCACTCAACTCTCAAGTGTTTAGGTTAACTGTTTACACTCAAAGCACAACATGAAAGCTAGTACTACCATAAGCTTAAAAATACTTTAACATCCACAATTGAATTACATGCACATAAAGATAAAAATGACTTTTATTAGGTTGTAACTTGGCCAGAGTATGGGTGAGATAAATTCTAAGGGATACTAGGCTAAGATTCAAAGAGAGAAAAGAGATATGAAAGAACTTGCGGGAGTTGAACTACATTCATCCACTTTCAAACAACAACGTTTTCGCTATTTTTCTTCTCTTTTATATTTTTATTCTATTGAGGAGGAGTATTGTGGACTCACATTTGAGGGGAAGTGTTAAGAATGTAGCAAGTGTGTGTAATAGTTATGTATTTGTTGGAAATGTAGAGACTTGAGCATTTAAAAATGATAGAACCCACTCACATATCACGTTAGGGTTTTGAGTGAATATGTGGTGTGTCTCACAGAAAGGTGTCGCTATATAAAAAGAAGTTTCACAATGTTCAACGTCCCTAGAGAAAAACACACCCCCAACAGATAAATTTGTTGTCTTATACTTTTTAAAAATATTATTCATTTACAAATATTTGCCTTACACTTTTTTTATGTTTCATTGAAAATGTATGTCCCATGTTTATTTTTATACTTATCAATGAAAAATATTTCCTTGGTATATTTTCAATATCTTGATCTTAAAATTTTTATCTAGTATGTTTTCACATAATTATCAATAATAAATACATGTCTCTTATTATTTCAATATTAATCAGTGTCAATTATTTTTCAAAATATATCAATGCATTTTTAAATTTATAGAATAACTCCATGTCTCATGTATGCTTTTTATAAGAACTATAACTCATATATTATAACTATTCTTTTTTTTAAATAAAAATAATATTAAGTCTAACAAATTGATTTTTGGTAAATTATTTGTATGAGAAATATAAATGTTAGTTATCTTTTGAAATATATTGTTTATGTTTGTAAGGAACTGTTAATGTAGTAGTGAAGTTTGTGAGATACAGACAAGTTTGGCGTTATTCGCGGTATATGAAAACACTTAGACGTCCATGTAAATTTTTATCGTTGTCAGAGATACTATATGTATAATATGTTTGTATCTTGAGTTGCTTATTTTATTAGAGGTTTTTAGTGTTTTGGGGAGCCTAGAATCTCCCGATGTAAGATCGTTGTCTAAACAGACATTTATTAGAGTATAATTGGTTCTTTCATCAAAGGTGCTTCTTCATTCATTTGCTCGAATCAAGTTATTTCATATGATATATTTATGCTTATTCCCGAGGTCCTAGAACCTTCTTTGAGTCTATAGTTGAACGTAGAAAATCTATTACCTTAACTCAATAGTCTTACATCATAATGGTGTGTTAAGTTGAACGACATCTTGATTTTAATGGCTCGTTATTGGATCATGTGTTATTAGACTACATATGTTATAGAGCAATCATTTATTAGACTGCATGCATTTTTAGGTCACGAGTATAGTCTAAGTCGAGGCAGAAACATATATCAATGTTTATTTAAAGTTAGAAATTACATCAATGCATCATGTATGATTTTTATAAGAGAGTATACTTCATATACAAAATCTATTCTCATTCTTCTTTATAAAATATTGAAAAATTATTAAATTTAAATAATTGATTTGGAATAAAGTATTTGTCTCGTGGATAAACTCTTCATTCCAATATCTTCTTAGTTTACTTATTTTTTTAAAAATAAATTGAAAAAAAGTATGGTAAAAAATAGTCAGGGTAATATAATTATTCTTTTTTTTAATATTAAAGAAATAACAAATCAATCATGAAGACTTGTTTTTATTTATAATAAGTTATAATTAGGTTAATATAAATATTATTTTTACTTTTTACTTTTTTTTTTTAGACAAAATGACAATAATCACCAAAATCTCATACATTACTATGAGGTTCAGGTTTGAATTTGGAACAAATATTCGTCTAACAATATTGATATTTTTCAATTGAACTAAGTCTTACAATTACATATTGTCATTTTTATTTGGAAGATAATCAATAAAATATTAAGTTTAATTAATAAATTAGTGACAAATATTTGTGAAATTTTTACGAAAATAATCCACTTTTTTAAGGAAATTCCCAAAATACCCATGGTTTCAAAAAAACTCTCAAACTACCACACTTTTAGGAGGAGTCGCCAATTGAATTGGAGACTCCTCTTAAAAATTGAATGGAGGCGCCAATTGGATTGGCTAGGGCAGGTGCCCTAGTCAATCCAATTGGCTCCCCTGTGTAGGGTTTAAGAGGAGGCGCCAATTCAATTGGAGACTCCTCCTAAAATGCTATTTTTGTGTTATAAATAGATGCGTTGTGTGAGTAATTGTTCCACATCTCATACAATCATTTGGCAATCATGTTTAGTGTTCGTCGCCGATATGGTAAGGTGATTTATGCGAGAGACAAACCTCAGATGCTGATGTTGTTCTGGAACATCACTACG
The DNA here is from genome assembly GCF_024323335.1 of Lathyrus oleraceus. Lineage (NCBI taxonomy): Eukaryota > Viridiplantae > Streptophyta > Magnoliopsida > Fabales > Fabaceae > Lathyrus > Lathyrus oleraceus. The sequence goes on along the minus strand of NC_066581.1, from coordinate 110,770,158 downwards.
TTCAATCAACTGAAGAGGGAGCTGGTTCGTTGGTTAGATGGGAAAATACCAGTAGGGAAAAAAATTAGAAGTATTGAGAGACTTGACAATATCTTTGGTTGGGTGCGAATGAAGATTGATAAGGATGCTAGGGAAATGATGTTCGGTCGAGACGACATCAATTTGATTGTTGTAATCAGTTAGAAATATTTCTGTTTTCAGATAGCTTATTTTGTACTGATGTTTGTTGTGAACCTCGTTGTAACAAAAACTTAATGATATATAATGATTGAAGGTTATAGAAATACAATGATACAAAAATCTTAAGACCTAGATGATGCTCCTCGATTGGGACAGTTGTTCTTGTTGTGTCCTGGTTGACGACAGATACTACATAATCTTATCATTTTATCTATGGAATCCATCTCTGTTCTAATACGTGTGTTGTTTGGCCTTCCTTTTTTCTTTCTACGCATCTCGTCATTGTGCCAAACAATATCACCTTCATATGGAGGCCAGTAATCCTCTATTGGTAGTACCGAGAAACTTTGATTATATACATTCATGACGGTGTCAGTCTTGTACACATCAGATAAATAGCTGTAAGCATCTTGACGAGTATAAGCGCATGCTGCAATGACATGGGAGCAAGGTATGCGGAAGGCCTGGAATTTTCCACAATCGCACCAACTTCTGTTTAGTCTAACATCGTAGGCTAAATTTGGTTTCCCCTCGTTGTGGTCCATTGTTTCCTGGACGCTGAAATTTTGCCTATTACGGTCAAAGACTGTTACATCGTATGTGCTAGCTTTGATGCTCTCCTCTTTCATGACCTTCATGCAACACTCACTGAATACTTTCCCGGACATTAACACCGCACTCCATCTTTCACCTCTGGTTGCAAACGTAGAAGCCAACCTATAATAGGTTGATCTTACCAAGGCGTTTATCGGCAGATTTCAAATTCCTTTGAATACCCCGTTCATGCATTCCACAAGGTTTGTTGTCATGTGGTCCCATCGACAACCTCTATCAAATGCCCTTGTCCACTGCTCTACTGGTATGTTATTTAGCCATCTCTCTGCGTCTTCTTTATACAGTCTAATTTCATCACGATAATATTGAAATGATGGCTGAGTTAGAGCATACCCATCATTCACCACCTTCTTGCGAAGATTCTTATCTTGTATAACTCGCATGAAGTTTTGTGCAATATGTCTAATGCAATAGACATGGGTAGAAGGAGGATCATGCCATCTGTTGTCATGGTTGTTGTAGGCACTCTCAATGGCAGCATGTCTATCAGAAATCAAACAGAGATTGGCTTATGGAGCCACATGCGTTCTGAGATGTCGAAGAAAGAAACCCCATCCACCAGCCGTTTCACCTTCAACAAGAGCAAAGGCAATGGGAAAGACATTGTTGTTGTCGTCTTGTGCAACCTCCATGAGAAAAGTACCCTTGTATTTTCCGTATAACCAAGTGCCATCAATTTGAATAATATGTTTGCAGAATGCGAAACCTTTGATGCATGGGTCAAATGCCCAAAAGAGACGGTGAAAGATTCTATTACCTGTAGCACAGGTTCCGTCTGGCATCATCGCTGGCAATGTCTCTATAATTGCCACAGTTCTTGGGACATATGTTTTTAGTACCCATAAAAACCGTGGCAATTTCTTGTATGAATCCTCCTAGTTGTCGAAAACTTGTTCAACAACCTTTGTCCTCGCAATCCATGCTTTCTTGTAAGATGGAGTATAATTATATGTTGTTCTGATATGGGATATAATTATACTCACCTTCACTGATGGGTCTTTATTAACCAACGGCAGAATGTCTTGACATATCATCACTGAGCTTAGTTTACGGTGATCTTGTTCAACGTTAGTTGCAATGCAATTGTGAGGTGGGTCTATTGAAGCGATCTCCCAAGAGTCGTTTTTCTTCTTGTAAGACGCAGCCAAATGAAACTTACAAAGCATGTTACAACATTCGATAATATACCTTCTAGAATCAGTGTGTTTCACTGTAAAATCAGCAGAGTTGTTCATGTGGAATATTTTGATAGCCAAAACACATTCTTCTTTGGTACGAAACATGTCTCCCACCTTTAATTCGCCTTCTGATCTCGGATACGGATTATAGAAAACACTGTTGGATGTTTCATCGTCGTGCAGATCCATATTTGTCATATGTTGAGGCGGGTCGTAGACATGACTAAGAGGTATTGGTGGTGGTTGATCATCATCTTCATCGTCGTTGTTCAGCATGTGATCAACCTGTATCTCAGTCTCATCTTCTTCTTCATCAACGACGTCCACTTCTGCTTCTGCTTCTGGATTGACGTCATCTGACCATTGTGGATTAAATTCACCAGATTCATCCTGACTGGTTAGTTGAGACTATTGAGATGGTATACATGGTTGAAGAGTAATGTACAACTCAATACAGTTGCAGCCTAAATGTTCATGACTAACAAACATGTATTTAACATCTTCATCGTCTCGTACCTTAAGGGGGAAATACTTGCATTGACTATTCTCAAAAAATATTGGATTTTGATATGTGATCTTTGACACAATACCCGATCCTATACAGGATTATATTCTTTTTTTCAAATGCAAGAAGGTTGCATTTCTCTTGATCGTGAATCTAATGGTATCGGTGTTTCGAAAACAAAAACCATATAGCTCATACTCGTATGTTTCACCGTTGCAGTGAACGTTGACACTGTATAATGATGAAGATGACATTGTGCAGATGAAAACTATTTTCTTACTGCAGATGAATGTGAGTGAAGTGTCTTGGATGTTGATAGTAAGACACTTAAATAGAGGAGTGACGTGTCTCACATGCTAGCTAGTTCGAAGTGACGTGTCGCACATGCAAGCTACTCCGAAGTGACGTGTCGCACATGCAAGCTACTCCGAAATGATGTGTCAACCATGCAAGCTACTAAGAAGTGACATGTTCAGTATGCAAGAGAGAGGACAGCCACATGTCAGACATGCAAACACACACTCCAAATGAATTAGCGCCCCCACTCATTCCTTGCACATGGGCGCCAATTCAAGTGGAGACACCTTGTCAAAGCATGCATTCAGACCTCGAAACCAAGCAATCAGACCTAGGTCTTGCTTGCATGTCCCTATGGAGCCGCCAATTTGAATGGAGACCCCTCTTAAAGGTTGTACATGGTCGCAAATTCAAGTGGAGACACCATGCAAGCACAACTTTTCATGCTCCCATCCATTTGTCTATAAATACATCCACTTCATTAACACTTCTTCCACACTATCACTCTCACTACTTCTTCTACAATACTTCTTCTACAATTTCATCTGCAACAACTTCTTGTAGTTTCATCTACACCAACCCCTCGACAAAATGTCCATCCTCACAATGGGCGAATCACATAGAGGAACGATTGCAAACATTGCAACATATGTAAGTTTTTTCTTTTGTTAACTTTTTAACTTTCATCTTCACAACCCCCCTTTTATTTTAACATACCAACTTAGTCAAGTTTTTTGTTCTTTCTTTTATAGGATGTATCAAGGTTCCGAACTCGGGTCCACGAATATGTCCATATGGACCCGATGATTCAACCTTATGTTGAACTCGCCGGTTTTGGTCATATAAGCAAGATTTTATCTTGGTCCGTAGATAACAAATTCATTCTAGCTTTATGCGAAAAATAGAGACCAGAGACACACACATTTTGGTTCCCAACCAGTGAGTGTACCGTGATGTTAGAATATGTTTACATGCTTTTGGGACTACCTGTAAGACCCTAATTTTGACCCTAAGATCCCTCATGGCATCATAACATTTGCATTGACATTGCCTCAAGGATCATAAGCATCTTGGCTCCTTACCTTTGGGTGGGACCTCTTGTGAGTTACTTTGAGATCACCAAGCATACTTGAATTGTATATCATTGCTTTTCTCATTTTATTCACTAACCAAAAGCACAAAAATATGTCACTAACATCTCTTGTTTGTAGCTTGAGCAGTCACAAGGTCTAAAGCTTCTAAGAGATACTATGTGCATTGATATGGTCAAGATAAGATGAAAGCAAGCATGGCTATGGTTCCCAAAGCTCTCATCTATCAAATATGCCTCCCAAGTATCTCAATTCATCATTTTGATCAAAGCAAATCAAAGGGGCTTGAGGCTTGTTTCCCAAGGAAACCCTAATTCATATGTCATCAACTATGCCTTGCTCTTGAAGCAACCTCAACCCATGGTCAAATACAATCAAGGGAAGTTCTTTAATTCATCATTTAATTCATATTTGAGCTTATTTGAGTGTCCTCAATCATCAATTCATCAAGATTTGAGGTATGGACTTGAGAAGTTGATCAGTCAATTCATCTAATTATTTTGAAGTACATTGAGACCTAACTTTTTATGTGTTGGTCAAATGGAGATTACCCAAAGAGAAAAAATGTTCTTAAGGACCATATGAAAAACTTTCATGTTCATAAAAAATTTATTTTAAGCTTGGAAGGTCGTCATGCATTCCAAGACATTATAGGTCATTTTGACTGAAACCCTAATTTAGGGTCAACTTCCCAAGGACATAACTCATTCATTTTTCATGATTTTGAGGTGAGATCAAATGAATTGGAAAGGTTAAGATGTATAATTCAAATGTTATGTTAAACAAAATTGCAAAATCTCAAAAGAAATACATGTGATAATGCAAAACATTATAGGTCACTTTGGACCAAATGCATTGAAATGTGAAAATGTCCAACTTCAAGTGCCCATAACGTCTTCAGACAAAATCCAAATGATGCAAAATTTAAGTCCAAATTGATTGCCTTGAAAAGACCTACAACTTTCATGTTGAATATTTTGTCATTTGGAGCTTTCATCATTGAGACAAAAGGGCTTGAACTTTGGCCAATTTTGAAAATTTCACATATGCATGTTTTGCACCCTACACTTCAAGTTCAAATTTCATTAATTTCCAAGGTCCAAATGGAGTTTTGATCAACATATCATTTGTTCCTTATGCAATAAGCTTTCCAACCATTACCCATGAGGCTAAGTTTTATTTTTGGAAGTACCATTTTCAAAGAGGGGAACTTTTTAGTGCATTTTTGGAAACTTGATTCAAACTTTATGCATGAGCCAAATACACCTCATCTGCACGTTCAAAGCATATTTGGTGATGTTTAGCTTGCCATTCCAATCAGAATTGGGCCCTCCATGCGCCTGTACAGGCCCATGCATGGAGGCCCTCTTCATTCATGCACACACTTTGCTCATGCTTGCAACTTCCTTTGGCTATAAATAAGAGTGCATAGCTTCATAATTTCACAACCTAAAGGAACCTGTTATGTTGCACGAATCCCTCCATAACCATACTCAAAGGAACTTTCTCTTTCTTTCAAAAATTTCAGATCTGAATTTCAATTGCATTGATTGATTTTCTAGATCTATAGTTCCTAAACCTTGCTCACCTTGATCCTGAGATTACACTGCAAGCATTAGCAAAGGAGAATTGCACTCTCAAGATCCTCATTTCAGAGGTTTACATCAGAACTTATTTTCTTCGAATCTCTTTGTATGTAGCTTATTTCTTGCATTTGCTGGGTTGCCTGAAGTCCTCTCAATAGAGGCAATTATTTTGTGCTTTGAATTTTTAAATTCCATCAAGTTTCAGTTGAACACCCCAAATTTCAAACTCTGATTTCTTTCTCCATGGAAGTCTAGAGTGGAATTGGTTGGTACAAGGGTGATGTACATCACCCCAGCTTTCATTTGATATATGGATCGTGGCATTTGGTGAAGTTTTGATCTCTGCAACTTTCACCGGCGCCGGAAGTTTAGCCGGAGAAGACGGTGGTGTACACCACCGTCTGGTTTCCAGATCGAATCCTGGACACATGATCTTGTTTCCAGATCTAATCTGGACCACTCTCTTTTATGACTTTTTTTAATGCTATATGTTACGCATTGACTTTACTGCACCTTGGACACGCGCATATGATCCACATGATATGCCAGCTCAATTAATGAGCTCCATCCAATGCCTCACGTTTTTTCCATTTTTTAATTCTGATTTTAATTTTCAATTTATTTCTTTTATTCCATTTTATTTCTAAAATTCATATCTCTCTCATTATTGGTCCAAAAATTAGGGACCAATTTCATTCTTCTCCTTTTAATTTCTACTTTCTAAAATTGATTTTTAATATTTTTTATTTTATCATTTGATATTTTTTAGTAATTTTATCTTTTCTGGTTATTTTTAATTCATTTAAAATAGTTTTTGATATTCAAAAAGTTTAAAAATATTTTTCCAACCTCTTTTAATGATGATAGATCTATGAAAAATATTCTCATTAATTTATTAATTAATTTGAGATTTATTTGAGATTTTAGTTCAATTAGGTTATTTTTATGCATTTTTAATTGATTTAAAATAGTTTCTGACTTTTAAAAATGCTGAAATTTTTTGTCAAACTTTGTTTGACCTTGTTGAACTTGGGATAATTCACTTGGACTTTTCAAAGTTGATTTGAAGTGAGTTTGAAGTTTGACCTTTCTTTATTATTTTAATTCAAGTTTTATTTTAATATTAAAAAATGTCAAAAGTATTTTATTTGTTTCTTGACTTCCAATTCTCACTTTGCTTCTGTTTTCTATTATTTGACCTTGATCTTCTCTATCTTTGGTCAATGCTTGTTGATTAGTACATACCATTTCCATTAATGCACTTTAATTCTTCATCTTCTTCTTCTACTTCTTTTTTTTTCTTTTTTTGATCAATGAGTTAAAGATTGATGGTTAGCATTGATACATGGAGGTTTAATCTTCCTTGATTCAAATCTAATTCATCTTGATCATGGATCAAGTGAATGACTTTGCATTAAGGATAGATTGCTTCCTAAATCATGCAAAGAACCTAAATCAATACAAGATCATTTCTCATCTTCTTTTTGGCATGGCAAGTTGTTGGAGTTTGATTCACTAATCAAGACCTCTAACTTGTGTTGTTGCCTACATTATTATTGACCGGCCTCAGATAGTTGTGACTTCTACATAAGTCCAATTACGATTGCTTAACATAACACTAAATTTGCCTTATGACACACTAACTACTAACATTAACCATTAACCACTAATATTTAATTCTTGCTCTTTACATTTATGCAATTTACTATTCTTGTACATATTATTCATTTGCTTTTCCCCCTTTGCTCACTTGAGCACATGTTTATGTTAATGCAATTTGCCTTTTGCTCACTTGAGCACATAATTGTGTATATATTATTGTGCTTGTGTTTTGTTTTGATTGTTGTGGACCAAATGCAAAGAAATGGACAAATGAACTTAGTTTCTAGGACACCCCCTATGTAAAATTGGAGTACAAGGACTTTAATGTTGAAGATGGATTAGAAGGACCAAACCTCTAAACTCACCCTTGTCCATTCTTGATTTGCTTCATAAGACTCTTTGATGTGTGTGTGCTTTTGTGCTAGGGGATTCTATGAAAGTTCAAATTGAAGAACCATTGCCATGTTCATCCAAAAGTGAAAGATACAAGAGGCATTGGGGATCTTCTAAGAGCTTGCTTGATTTATTTGATTGCTTGAGCTTACACTTATTTTGCTTGCATATTCCAAAGGATGGGAGCTACTTGGATCATCAATATGATCTCAAGAGAGGAACTCCATTTGTGGTCTTGTTTCTTATCCCTCATCTCTTTTATGATTAGGACTTTAGCCCTTCTTCTTCTTCTTCTTCCCTCCACTCTAACCCAAGCCAAAAAATTTGTGCAAACATTAACATTTGTTTTCAAACATTAGAAACCTAAGCCTTATGCTTTTGATTTTCAAACTTTCTTTTCATAACACTTATTTTGAATTGAACTTTTAAGTCAACTTTGACCATATTTTGTAAATACTCTTCATTGGTAAATACCACTCATTCAAATACTTTTTTGTGGTTTCAATGGCCACTTTCTTAATCAAAAGTTTTCATAGCCTTTAGCTATTAGGTTTGAGTTATCCTTGAGGTAGATGTAATACTCACCTATATCCTTAGTGATGGACAATGAGTTTTCCATGCTTATTATAGGGTTAACCCCTCACTAGCATGTTGAAGTTATCCTCACATGGTGGATTTGTGGTTTTAGGTTGAGTTTTCTCCCTTGGATAACAAAAGACCTTAAGGCTTTTGGACCAATCAATTCACCAACTCATTTTTGAGATGTTTACCCCGAACTACGAGGTTTTGATCCTAATCTTTTTAAGATGGTACGTAGGCAATGGGTTTATCCATCCAAACACAAAATATAAATAACTTGTATATTCTCTTCTCATCTCTTCAATCATGTTTGCACAAACAATTTTTCACAAAATACCAACCTTACAACAAATGTGAAAAGGGCTCCCTAGAAGTACCTAGGATGTTTTGGGTGCTTAAAACCTTCCCATTGCATAACCAACCCCCTTACCCGGATCTCTGACATTTTTACTAGTTTTTGATTCGATAAAACTTTTAGGTTTTTGTTCGCTTTCTAACCATTCCTTTGGATAAATAGAAGTGCGGTGGACACTCGACTTGTATGGTTTACCTTGGATTTAGTCAATATCTCTAATGGTAACGAATACCCCGCTACACTACCCATTGAAGGTAAGGCTATTAATGGTAAAACCAACTATGGGAATTCAATTTGCATGGATCTCTTGGAGACTGATTTGTTAGATGATAACTCAAGAGGTCAAGGTATACTACTTTCACACGATGGATGCGTAGGGGTGCTAATACCTTCCCTTCGCATAACCGACTTCCGATCCTATCAATCTCTGGTCGTAAGACCATTTCCTTTCCAGGTTTACTTCGAGCGTTTCCTTTCCCTCCTTTGGGATAAATAACGCACGGTGGCGGCTCTGTTTGTTTTTCCCGCCGGTTTTTCGCGTAATGCGACAGCTGGCGACTCTGCTGGGGAAACAGAGAAGTTGACCTCTTGCTGGTCCATCTTCCCTAAGCGAGTCAATCCTAGCGCTCTTTAGGATAGATTTTGGTTGCTTTTACTGTTTTATTTATTGCATTTATGATTATCATGCTGTGATTGTATATGTTTGCATATATGTTTGCATCTATGTTTGCATGCATCATATTTTCACTGGTTGGCTGTGTATCACGGAGCACAGGATCAGAACTTCGGCATCGGAACCGGAAACCACAAATCAAAGTCATTTGAAACCCATACTTCTGAACCAAGTCACCGACAAGAACCAAACAGAAGTCACCAACAGAATACAGTCACCAACAGATCAGGTCACCAACAGATCAAGTCACCAACAGTACCTGTAATGATTCATTCCCACCCCACTCACAGGTATCATCTAGGCCAGGGTAAGGTCAAGAGAAACGCAGGATAAACGATCCTTTCAAGAATATCATCATGTACACACCAGGTGTGTGCAATGATAATACCCCATCAGAATCTGAACTGCTCGTGATATCATGTTCCGCTAAGTGGCGTCATACCACCCGCTTCCCATGAATCACGTGCCCGTCTGTCCGCTTTCTCAAATACTGATGCACGTAAAATATAAATCGTATTATATTTTTATTTATTGTTATTTTTATTTTTAATTATTTATAAAATATTTAAAGATAATAGTGTGAAAAATAATAAATCGTTGTATAACCGTCGTTTGTGGGGAAGAGAGTCGTTTGTGGGGAAGAGAAGTTAAGATTTAAAATAAAATTGAAAAGGGTATATTTAGAAGAAAAAAAGTTACATCAAACTTATATTTTTCCTTTATATATTAGTATAGATACTATTAAATTAATATAGTACAATAAATTGGTATTATGAAACTAACCAATTTAATGTTAGATTGAGAGAGAAAAAAAAGGTCTCCAAAAGTTTAACATGTTATGTTAGGATAGAAATTGAGTGCACTTTCTTATTAGTATTATTAAATTAGTTTAACATAACACCCTAACATTATTAAACTAATAAATTTAATGTTAATAAAATTTTTTAAAAGTCCTTTAAAAATTCAACGTGTCATAATAAGAAACAAAAGAAAAAAGGGCATAGTAATATATTTGGTGGCAATTTGTTTTCCTAAGTCTATAAGAGACTTCATAAATTTCTTGGATGATTTCTCCATGGAATATTTAAATCGAAATATTAAAGGAGTTTTTTATTGAAATATTATCATTCGATTGCGCCACAATTATATTAAAATATTTTAGCACTTTTCTCATATATATATATATATATATATATATATATATATATATATATATATATATATATATATATATATATAACTCTTCTTTTAAGTATGAGATTTCAAAGGCCTTGGCCGCCCCACCAACATAAGAACTTTATAAAAGATGGCAAAAATAACATCACATAACATGAAGATATGATCAGTCGATTCCACCTGCCTGACACACAAGATGCACCTTAAACTATTAGAGCTAAACAAATCTGGTTTCCACACTCAAACATCTACTTGATCCTGTTGACCATATTTGGGATAAGATTTAGCAAGGCGTCGAATAATTGGGTATATATGACATACCCCAAAATTTACCCTACCCTTCACAATGTTCACCTAGGTCCATAACCCTAATTCATATGCATGTCTTCATGTTCAATTATTTCACTTGCATTGACATTGTTCAAGACAAGAGGACATGTATCTTGGATTCAAGGTATAGTTATGTGTACCTAGTGAAAGCTCGGGTTTTCTAGTAACTTGAGGTTGCTCAATCAAGCTAAACCCAAATTGGTTGCATCTTTGATTCTTTGTGATGCATCTTACCTTGGAAATTCATTTGTATCATCATGGTACACCAAAACCCTAATTGTGGATATCATTCAATGTATGTGAATCTAACCCTAATTTCATATGATTCGCTATCATTCATTGTGCATGCTTCATTTGCTTGGTCAAGATACATTCAAAGCCATTTGTTCTTGGTTCATTAGGAGGTTTGATTGATTGAATTGAATTTATTTCAAGTCATTACATGGTCATCTATTGTCTGAGGGCATCCTTTGGTCCAAAGCTCATTCTCATGGCACCACAACTTCCACTTGTTCCAGACATTATCATTTCATCTGATCATTGCTAGTTCTTGGTTTGTTCGTGTCTAGTTGTTCAAGTGTCCCTTGATGCTTCATTCAAGTCTCATTGCCTTTGGTCCATGCTAGTGTCCTTGATTCATTGATCATTGGTGCAATAGGGGATTGGTCATTCAAGTCCACTTCATCCCCATTCATTTCATTCTCAATGTCATGATGGATTATCCATTAGTCTTTGGTTCATTCAAATCTTGTCATTCAATTCCCTTTATCATTCATTCAAGGTTGTTAGGTTTTAGATTTGAGTGTGTGTATCTAGGGATTTTTATTGGTTCATTTTCAATTCAATTCTAGTCCACATTCAATCCAATTCAAATCAAGTCCACATTCAATCCAATTCAATTCAAGTCCACTTTCAATTCAAGTCCAATTTCAATTCAATTCAATTTATTTCAAACATTCAATATCATTTCCATTCATTCAAATATCCATTTCATTTATACATTGTTCATCAAAAGTCCATACATACAAAAAAATTATAAGTTTGATAATTTTTTACAATAGTTGACTTTTGGTCAACAATTGACTTTTTGGTCAACCAGTTGACCAAAGTCAATTGACCCCCCTTGACTATCCTAAGACCTAACCTAATCCATTTTGTCTTGATTCATCATTCAAATCCATGTTGCTTGCTTTTATCATGGTTTCTTCATTTTATCATGGTTTCTTCATTTACAAGTCACCTTGGCCATGTTCATTTTCATCATGCCATCAAAACCTAACAAACACATTTAAAAAATCCAAGTTAGCATACATGCTCATTACCATTAGCCTACATTACAACTTAACCATAACCAAGCCACGATGCAAACAGATCCAACAATGCAGGACTAAAACAATTCAAACATACATTACAACATACACATGACCAAAGGCATAAAACAATCCCCACTTTCCCTTTGTTGCCACAAACTATGAGTTCACTCATTTTCACTCACGAATTAAAGCAAAATAAGGAGTAGAAGGAGAAGAGGAGATTTTTGCAACAACAAAGCAGAGAAAGGAAGATAAAATGCTTACCTGAGAGTTTCTTCCGAGCTTCTTCTCCGGCTAGGTAATTTTGAACTTCCCTTGTTTCTTCATTTTCTTCATACCAGAATATAGGGTTTGAGGAGAGGAATCAAAGCCCTAACGTCCTGGGTCTTGATTCCTCATAACAACCATTTAATTTAACCTAAATTATCTAGGGTTCTTAATGCATTTGCCTTCGATTTGGATTGGTGTTTGAGAATCTCGTAATTTCATTTCTATATTCAACATCAACTTTGCATTAGACTTAAGATGGTGGTTTTAATTTGTTGTTTGGAAGACCACCACTACCGGATTATAATTACATATTGCCCATTGGCATAAGTAAATTGATGTCATTGAAAAATATACTTAATTATTAACTTTGACTAACGGAATGAATTAAAAGAACTAACCTGAAATTCTTTAAAGGACAAATATAAACATTTTTTTTGAAGTTAAAGCATTAATATGAACCCCAAGCTAAACATACGGACAAAAAATGCTTTAGTAAAAAAATTACTATATGATCATTATTATTGATATAATAATTTTTCTCTTTTTAGTTTATATGATAGGTGTGTGCCCAAATCCAAAAATATTTTATGTGTTCATATAAGCCTTGCTCCCTATTAAGGATATAATCTAAATAATTAGATTAGTTAGTTGTTCTTAACCATTTCATTTACATTGAATGTCAAATGGATATGTACCTAATATATTAAGTGTCCATCTATCACTCCATTTTTTAAAATTAAACTAACACTTGCTTAATAAATAAAGTAAGACCTTTGAGAACCAGAGCAATTATGAATCAGAAGACTCATGTCATCATAACAAATAGAGTAATTATAATTTGAACTTTGGAATAAAATCAAAAATCTTCACTTACACCCATAAATTTGGTTACATGATACAAAACCAATACCACAATAACTAATAGCCAAGAACACTTAGATGAGGTGGTAAGAGACTCTTCCAACTTAACCAAAAAAATTGGGTTCGATCTAATCCTTTGCACAGAGTGTCAAATCTTTAGAAGAAGAACTTTATCGCTTGCTGTTGTCCTCCTTTGCTCGAAGAATTAGTCTCTGCAATTTATACCAAAAACTGATAGCACAATCCTCTAATCGAACAGATTTAATTATCAAAATACGGATAAGCTGCAAAGTAAGTCTGAGCAATAGTAAGAACCAACAACACTAATGCAGCAAAAGCAGATATAAAAGACCAAGGTGTATCAAAATAAGTGTTCTTAAAACTAGCCCATTGAACATGCAAACTATTTCCATAATAATGATGAACCTCATTGAACAAACCAGACAAATAACTCAAATCCAAATCAACCACAACATCTTTTCCAGCATTATTAAAAAAAATGTGCCACTTCACCTTCTACTCCAAAATGGTTCTCAATTATGTTCCTCTCACATAAATACTCAACATCCCTATAAGTATTTATCAAACAATCCAATAATGTTAATAGGTTGTGAAATACCTCATAGAACAACCACTGTAACATTGTTCAAAAGTGTTGGTGCAAAGGTAGAATAAATGATGAACGGAAATATTCTATTAAGAGAATGACGGCTACAAAACATGATAAAAGTTACAATGATTGCCACCCTATTTATAAGCTAAAACTAGGGTTACTAGAATAGGATGAAATACTAAAATACCCTCTAACAAACTTAGGGGCTAAGAAAATAGTACAACTAATAAATATGAATTACTTCTAATACCATCCCTTAATTCATATTCCATCAAAACTTGTAACACCAATTCCATCCCTTAATCTGAGAAATTGATCAGTCTTGATAGCTTTCGTCAGAACATCTGCCAACTGTTTCTGAGTGCTGCAGTGTACAACTTCTAACACTCCCCTCTGAACTTGATGTCTCAGAAAATGATACTTGGTCTCAATGTGCTTGCTTCTCCCATGCAACATTGGGTTTCTGGCAAGATTGATTGCAGACTTGTTGTCAATCATCAGCTTTAGAGGTTTGTTTACTTTAATCTTCAGATCCTGCAATAGATTCAGAATCCACACAGCTTGGCATGCAGTAACATCACCTGCAATGTGTAATACCCCAAAATTTACCCTTCATTTTTCCTTAAAAATAAAAAATAAAAAAAAAAAACGAAAAAAAAAATTTAATTAATTAATTAATTAATTAATTAATTAAATAAATAAAATATAACAAATTATTTTGGACTTGGGTCTCCCTCATTTGAGCCCACTACCCACGAAAATCAGTCTATAAATACTGAAGTTTCAGTAGAGGAGTGACACTTGGAGTTACACTGGGAGATTCACTTGAGAAAAAGGGAGAGAAGCAAAATACTCTAAGGTTTCCTTGGAACAAAACCCCGAGGAAAAAGATAGTGAGAGAAGAACTAACAGAGTTCAGAGCAGCCTCCAAACCCTGAAGGGAACTCAACTTGTAAACCTCACGGGTGCAACTCAATTTCAATCAAGCTCTCCAATCAGCTGGAGACATTTCAGGGTTTCTTGCCCCTTTAACTGCTATAGCTTCGGATCTTTATCCGTGTGGTAATTTTTTCCCTTTCTCATACTTTATCGCTTTCTTAGCTGGAAGACCTCGATAGGAGGCAATGTTTGAGCCCCTTGGTGGCATTTTACTTTGAGATACATGTTTTGTGTTTTGTATTCGTATCCCCACATGTAGCGCGGTTCCTTCGTCAAAGACTGCCCGTTTGCCCTCGAGCATCCCAAACCCTAAAACCCATACCACACGTTTACTCCTTCTACTACAGGCGAGTAAGTCTCCGAAGGTCGAGCATCCGGTAGATTGCGTAGTGACGTCGTTCGTCCAAAACCCAATCCATAACCCCGTAGTTAGCCGAACTACGGCTTGCTCTGATTCTCATTCCATATGAGATACGTAGGCATAAGACGCGATGTCTTAGCGAGCACACATCCCCCAACCCATAGGTCAGCCGAGCTACGAAGACTCTGATTCTCATATTCAGATGAGATACGTATGCAGTGGATGCGACATCCACGCGAGTCATTTCTCTTAACCTTTTAGTAAATAGTACATTAGGCAAACCCACACCCTTTAGACAAAAAGCCACAAAAGTGGATCCCGTAGAGTACTATGGATGCGTAGGGGTGCTAATACCTTCCCTTCGCATAACCGACTCCCGAACCCAAGATTTGGTTGCGAGACCCCGTCTTGTCCTTTCCCTTTTTTAGGTTTACTTCGAGCGTTTCCTTTCCCTCCTTTGGGATGAATAACGCACGGTGGCGACTCTTCTGTCATTTTCTTTCGCCGGTTGTTTTTTCGCACACTGTATTTTTCAGGTTGCGACAGCTGGCGACTGTAACACCCTTCTACCCAAACGACATATTTAAATAGATTATCAGAGTACAACATGTAGAAGAGTTTACATTTCTTACAACGTAACAATTATCGCATCACAACATAAAACATATTAGTTATTTTATTAAAACTTCGCAGCGGACAACAACATTAATATTATTTTTCATCATATAACAATTCATAATAATGGTTCAACATTATCTCAACAAAACATCTCAACATGTTAGTCATCATAAACAACGTAAATAATAATCAATTATCTATCGAACCCCATAACCCCGGTGTCACATGACCAGAGCATTTGACTCGACTCTGTAGAATAACTCTACACTTATTCTTCAAACCTCAACAATAGCTACTCCTCTTTATCTGCACATTGCTCATCATAGATGAACATAAACACATGCAGAAGGGGTGAGAATTACATTATTAAATAATAATATAACGACAGAAATATAAACATAAATATATTTCACATATGCCAACACAGCTCATCATAATCCTCATAATCAACATATTCATGAACATCAACAAAACAACATATCAAATGCAATGCACACACCCATGCATGACTCAACACGACTCGGTATACCCATTTTGTGACCAACTACAGGATCACCACTCCCAGATTCATCACCATAGAATCCGAGTTCCCCGCAAGGAACCAAGCCTCTCAACAAGCCCGGAGTCAACAACATCATTGGAACTCAGTCCGTTCATCACTAGGCATCGGCCTTTCATGAATGCATGCACACCAAGCATGCATCATAATCAACATAGCAACAACAACATCATATAGTCATGTTATCATCATCATTAACACATCCTATCACCAAAAGCATATCACATCATGCCACATAATCAAACACAGTATTATCATACTCTATTAATATCTATACCACTCAAAGCAACGGGAAATGATCCCTCATATACCATGCATCAGCTAAGTTACCCCGCTCAGCCTAAACAACCAAAACTGCACAACAACAGCCCCGGAAAGACCACAGTCTGCCCATACGCGTATTGCCTATGCTCATACGCGTATTACCCACGCCTGACCAAATCCATACGCGTATTGCCCATGTCCATACGCGTATGCTACGCGTATCACTTTTCCATACGCGTACCAACAGAGACCAAAACACGTTCAAAACATCATCTTCCTCATCCATACGCGTATTGCCTAGTGTCATACGCGTACCAGCAATCTCATACGCGTATTGCCTAGTGCCATACGCGTACCAGCAATCTCATACGCGTATTGCCTAGTGCCATACGCGTATGACCAGAAACCAGATTTCCAGATCTGCAATGGCTCCCTCTACTACGAGATCTATCCAAATTCATCCCTCCACAGTCCAAATTTCACACAAAATCACTCATATCATCTAATACAATAGTCCCCTATTCAATTTCACAAGTCCTAACATCATTGCATATAATTTCTACGAATTCCTTCGATTAAAATCCTAATTTCGTTCATCCAATATTTCACCATTTTCAGCATATTATTGTTTAATAAGGTTCAGACCCCTTACCTCTTTGGATTGAAGGAAGCTCTGAGCAATCTTTGGCCTTTTCCTCTTCCTTCTCTTTCTCTTCAGCGTTTCTTCCCCCTTTCTCTGACTCTGAGGCAAAACACGTGAAACAACCTGAGTCCTCACTTTGGCCTCTTTTATCCAATTTCCACTTTTACCCTTCCACTCTTCATATTCCATTTATTTTATTTATTTAATTATTATTAAATAAATAACATCTATAATAATAATAAAAATAATCCAATAATTCAACTTTATTTAATTAAATTAATAAAATAATATTAACTCAATTAAATAATTCTCTTATTTTAATCGGGGTGTTACAACTCTCCCCCACTAAAAGAGTTTTCGTCCTCGAAAACATACCTCAAGTAAATAGAGCCGGATACGACTCCTTCATCTGATCTTCACGCTCCCAAGTCAAGCTCTCACCAGCTGGACCTCCCCAAACAACTTTCACTAGAGCAATCTTCTTACCTCTCAGGGTCTTCTCTTCTCGGTCATCTATCCGAATTGGCAACACATCAACGGTCAAATTATCCCTCACCTGGATATCATCCAACTGAACAACATGCGAAGGATCCGCAATATATTTTCTCAACTGAGATACATGAAACACATCATGCAGATTAGAAAGCGACGGCGGTAAAGCTATCCGATACGCCACTTCCCCAACCCTCTTCAAAATCTGATACGGACCCACAAACCTCGGAGTAAGCTTTTTAGACTTTAAAGCTCTACCCACACCTGTCGTCGGAGTAACTCTCAAGAACACATGATCTCCCTCTTGGAACTCAAGTGCCTTTCTCCTGTTATCATGATAACTCTTCTGACGACTCTGAGAAATCTTCATTTTCTCCTGAATCATCTTAACCCTTTCAGTCGTCTGCTGCACAATCTCAGGTCCGAGTACAACACTCTCACCTGATTCATACCAACACAATGGAGTTCTACACCTCCTACCATACAATGCTTCATATGGAGCCATACCGATACTAGCATGAAAACTATTATTATAAGTAAACTCCACCAACGGCAAATAACTATCCCAAGAACCACTCTGCTCCAACACACAAGCTCTCAACAAATCCTCCAAGGATTGGATAGTTCTTTCAGTCTGACCATCAGTCTGAGGATGATAAGCTGAACTCAACCTCAACTTAGTTCCCAACGCTTTCTGCAAACTTTCCCAAAATCTAGAAGTAAATCTAGGATCTCTATCAGACACAATACTGGATGGAATACCATGCAGCCTCACTATCTCCTCAATATACAACTCTGCCAACTTCTCTAAAGAGTGATTAATCTTCATCGGTAAGAAATGCGCCGACTTAGTCAACCGATCCACAATCACCCAAATAGAATCATTACCTTTCACCGTCCTCGGCAATCCCGTCACAAAATCCATGGAAATGCTATCCCACTTCCATTCAGGAATCTTCAAAGGTTGCATCATACCTGCCGGTTTCTGATGTTCAATCTTTGACTTCTGACAAGTCAAACAGGCATACACAAACTTAGCAACATCTCTTTTCATACCAGCCCACCAAAACAACTTCTTCAAATCCTGATACATTTTAGTTGCACCTGGATGGATACTCAATCCACTCCTGTGGCCCTCTTCAAGAATACTCTTCTTCAATTCAGACACCTCAGGAACACAAACTCTACCTTTAAATCGCAGGATGCCATTCTCATCAATCTCAAAATTACCACCATTACCCTGGTTAACCATAGTAATATGATCAACTAGAGCGACATCAACTTGCTGACCATTCCGAATATCTTCCAGAATTCCACTAGTCAACTTCAGCATACCCAACTTTACACTATCAGCGGAAACTTCACAACCCAAACTCATATCACGGAACTGTTCAATTAACTCAAGCTCCCGAACCATCATCATAGACATATGTAGAGACTTTCTACTCAGCGCATCTGCAACTACATTAGCCTTACCGGGATGATAACTCAATTCAAAGTCAAAATCCTTCAGTAATTCTAACCACCTTCTCTGCCTCATATTTAACTCTTTCTGATCAAACAGATACTTCAGACTCTTGTGATCACTGAACACTTCGAATCTGGAACCATACAGATAATGCCTCCACATTTTCAACACAAATACAACAGCTGCAAGTTCTAGATCATGCGTAGGATAATTCCTCTCATGAACTTTCAACTGTCTAGAAGCATAAGCTACAACTTTACCATTCTGCATCAAAACACCACCAAGACCCATCAAAGAAGCATCACAATAGACAACGAAGGACTCACCAGGATTAGGCAAGATCAACACTGGAGCACTGGTCAACCGCCTCTTCAACTCCACAAAACTCGCTTCACAAGCTGTATCCCACACATACACTTGACCCTTCTTAGTCAACTGCGTCAACGGCAATGCCAACTTAGAGAAGCCCTCAATAAATCTGCGATAATAACCAGCTAACCCCAGAAAGCTGCGTATCTCAGTAGCAGACTTCGGAGTCTCCCACTGTAATACAGCATCAACTTTAGCCGGATCAACAGAAATCCCACCACTCGAAATCACATGGCCAAGGAAACTCACTTCCTTCAACCAGAACTCACATTTAGATAACTTTGCATATAATTTCTTTTCTCTTAACACCTGTAAAACAATTCTCAGATGTCCTGCATGCTCTTCTTCCGTCTTAGAATATATCAATATATCATATATGAACACCACAACAAAATTATCAAGGTACGGATGAAATATACGATTCATATATTCCATAAACACACCTGGGGCATTAGACACACCGAACGGCATCACAGTGTATTCATAATGACCATACCTCGTACGGAAAGCAGTCTTCGCAATATCATCTGACTTCACTCGGATCTGATGATAACCCGACCGCAAATCAATCTTACTGAAAACATGAGCTCCAACCAACTGGTCCATCAAATCATCAATCCTCGGCAATGGATACCGATTCTTGATAGTCACCTTATTCAACTGCCGATAATCGACACACAACCTCATCGTACCTTCTTTCTTCTTCACTAACAATACTGGTGCACCCCAAGGAGAAACACTTGGACGCACAAACTTCTTCTCAAGCAATTCTTCAAGTTGCTTCTTCAATTCAACTAATTCAGTTGCCGACATTCTATAAGGAGACATCGACACTGGACTCGTACCTGGTACTAAGTCAATGGCAAATTCGACTTCACGTTCTGGAGGTAATTCACTTACATCCTCCGGAAACACATCCTGAAATTCACAGACAACAGGCAAATCTACACTCACCACTTTCTTATTCGCTTGCAGAGACGCAAATAAAGCGAATATATGAGCTTCATCTTTCACAAAATCCCCCACCTGCCTAGCAGATAGAAATCTTGCCTCATCATTCTCACCAACTTCAGAAAACCGCACCGTCTTCCTATAGCAGTTGATAAACACGCCATAGAATTCTAGCCAATTCATTCCCAGAATAATATCAATTTGGTGCAAGGGTAAGCACACCAAATCAACTACGAACTCTCTCTCAAAGATCGTCAAACGACAACCTCGACAGACAACAGAAGTCTTCACAGAACCATTAGCAGGAGTATCTATCACCATACTTCCGCCTAGGGACGACATAATCACACCAATCCTGGTCGCACACTCATACGAAATAAACGAATGAGTAGCACCAGTGTCAACAATAGCAAGCAATTCAACATTATTAATCAAGCAAGTACCTTTAATCAGATTATCTTCTTTAGGAGCTTCAGCCCCACTCAGAGCAAACACCCTACCAGTAGTATGAGCTGCAGTAGCCGCCTTCTTCGGTTTCGAGCACTGCAAACTGATATGGCCTTTCTCGCCACAATTAAAACATGTCGGACCAGCATCCTTACATTCCGTAACTCTATGACCAGCCTGACCGCATCGGAAACATCTCAGCACTTTCTTGGTACAGTTATCAGCACGGTGGCCTGGCTCGCCACACTTGAAACATTTACCAGCTACGGGAGATCCTCCCCCACTTGGCTTCTTCGCATCTACCACTTTCTGCTTACCTTTACCATTCGGAGATGCATAAGGACTACCACGATCCTTATTCTTCTTCTCACTAAGACTCTTGTAGTGAGCAGTCCTAGCCTTGCTATCTTCATCAAATATCCTGCACTTGTTAACCAGTGTAGGAAACCTACGAATCTCCTGGTAACCAATGCCTTGTTTGATCTCGGGACGCAACCCGTTCTCAAACTTGACACACTTGGATTCCTCAGCATCAGCATTATTATAATGAGGACAATACTGTACCAGCTCCTCAAACTTCGAAGCGTAATCAGCAACAGACATGTTACCCTGCTTCAGTCCCAGAAATTCCATCTCCTTCTTACATCGCACATCAGCAGGAAAATATTTCTCCAGAAAGGCCGTCTTGAACCTTTCCCAAGTCATCTCAGCACCTGGTACTTCAATCCTCTGTCGAGTGTTATCCCACCAGTTTTCAGCCTCTTCAGATAACATATGCGTACCAAACTGCACCTTCTGTGCTTCAGTACACATCATCACCCGGAAAATCTTCTCAATTTCCTTCAGCCAAATCTGAGCACCATCTGTATCATAGCGCCCCTTGAATGTAGGAGGGTTATTCTTCAGAAACCTTCCCAAATTCCTAAACTCGTCGACCGGCGGATTCTGCTGCGCCTGCATAGCCTGCGCCATAGCAGCCAAAGCCTCAGCAATCGCACGGTCATTTTCTCCAGCCATACTCTGCATGACACAACTACAACCGTTAAATATCGATAGTGTCATTTACATTAATCGACCAACAGGGAAAACATCACATTATGACTCGACTGGACTGACCATGCTCTGATACCACTAATGTAACACCCTTCTACCCAAACGACATATTTAAATAGATTATCAGAGTACAACATGTAGAAGAGTTTACATTTCTTACAACGTAACAATTATCGCATCACAACATAAAACATATTAGTTATTTTATTAAAACTTCGCAGCGGACAACAACATTAATATTATTTTTCATCATATAACAATTCATAATAATGGTTCAACATTATCTCAACAAAACATCTCAACATGTTAGTCATCATAAACAACGTAAATAATAATCAATTATCTATCGAACCCCATAACCCCGGTGTCACATGACCAGAGCATTTGACTCGACTCTGTAGAATAACTCTACACTTATTCTTCAAACCTCAACAATAGCTACTCCTCTTTATCTGCACATTGCTCATCATAGATGAACATAAACACATGCAGAAGGGGTGAGAATTACATTATTAAATAATAATATAACGACAGAAATATAAACATAAATATTTCACATATGCCAACACAGCTCATCATAATCCTCATAATCAACATATTCATGAACATCAACAAAACAACATATCAAATGCAATGCACACACCCATGCATGACTCAACACGACTCGGTATACCCATTTTGTGACCAACTACAGGATCACCACTCCCAGATTCATCACCATAGAATCCGAGTTCCCCGCAAGGAACCAAGCCTCTCAACAAGCCCGGAGTCAACAACATCATTGGAACTCAGTCCGTTCATCACTAGGCATCGGCCTTTCATGAATGCATGCACACCAAGCATGCATCATAATCAACATAGCAACAACAGCATCATATAGTCATGTTATCATCATCATTAACACATCCTATCACCAAAAGCATATCACATCATGCCACATAATCAAACACAGTATTATCATACTCTATTAATATCTATACCACTCAAAGCAACGGGAAATGATCCCTCATATACCATGCATCAGCTAAGTTACCCCGCTCAGCCTAAACAACCAAAACTGCACAACAACAGCCCCGGAAAGACCACAGTCTGCCCATACGCGTATTGCCTATGCTCATACGCGTATTACCCACGCCTGACCAAATCCATACGCGTATTGCCCATGTCCATACGCGTATGCTACGCGTATCACTTTTCCATACGCGTACCAACAGAGACCAAAACACGTTCAAAACATCATCTTCCTCATCCATACGCGTATTGCCTAGTGCCATACGCGTACCAGCAATCTCATACGCGTATTGCCTAGTGCCATACGCGTACCAGCAATCTCATACGCGTATTGCCTAGTGCCATACGCGTATGACCAGAAACCAGATTTCCAGATCTGCAATGGCTCCCTCTACTACGAGATCTATCCAAATTCATCCCTCCACAGTCCAAATTTCACACAAAATCACTCATATCATCTAATACAATAGTCCCCTATTCAATTTCACAAGTCCTAACATCATTGCATATAATTTCTACGAATTCCTTCGATTAAAATCCTAATTTCGTTCATCCAATATTTCACCATTTTCAGCATATTATTGTTTAATAAGGTTCAGACCCCTTACCTCTTTGGATTGAAGGAAGCTCTGAGCAATCTTTGGCCTTTTCCTCTTCCTTCTCTTTCTCTTCAGCGTTTCTTCCCCCTTTCTCTGACTCTGAGGCAAAACACGTGAAACAACCTGAGTCCTCACTTTGGCCTCTTTTATCCAATTTCCACTTTTACCCTTCCACTCTTCATATTCCATTTATTTTATTTATTTAATTATTATTAAATAAATAACATCTATAATAATAATAAAAATAATCCAATAATTCAACTTTATTTAATTAAATTAATAAAATAATATTAACTCAATTAAATAATTCTCTTATTTTAATCGGGGTGTTACAGCGACTCTGTTGGGGAGTCTAAGAAGTTGACCTCTTGCTGGTCCATCTTCCCTAAGCGAGTCCCTCCTAGCTTTTGTAGTTTGTTTGTTTATTGGGTGTTCATGCTTTTGTACAGTTATTTATTTACCTGCTTTACCTTATTGCATTGTGTACGTATCATTGTTGTATCTGTTGGCTGGCTATGGCTGCTTGGTGATCTTTGTGAGATGAGTTCTATACCCGAACTCGAGTGCACTTAAGATAGGAGAATGGCATAGTCCTGTCAACTTGTGTGGAGTATTCCTTAGCGAGTTGACTTGCAAGCCCATTCACTTGGTGGAGGTCATGTTGAGATCAATAATGTCACATAAGTAAGTTGTGGTTAGACATTACTTGTTCCAATATAGACCTAAGAAGCCAAGGACCTTAGTTTACCTAACCCATCTTGGCCTATTCGTAGGACGTAGTGCGAAAGTCGTTCAAATGTAAGATTTGATACGATTGTTACGCGATACTACACTCATAAGAGTCTCTCTTGAGAATATTGTTGGAATACGAGTAGTCGTTCCTCTGATAATATCCGAAAGATGGGATTATGACTATGGGAACCTTTTGTAGAACATGTTTGGCAGGTTTAAACCTTAGTACACTCCTTTTGGGTGGTTCTTAACCTAAACTCCATGCTCGTGACTTGCGACAAACCCTTGATTCATGGTTGATCCGATCAGGTATCCTTAATATCAATGAAACTCGGGTGTTGATAAGGTGTAAACCATAATCCGCCGAAATGGGTGGTTGATATTAAGGATAACATGATCCATCCCATGACCTTTGTTTGGTGTGCTCTTAATTTCTCTCCAGACAGTGCAACCTGACAGATGTTCAAGCAGATACAGCAATCCTGATTGGCATGCCATTGCATTGCATTCACATCATCACACCATTTGCATTCATATCATTTAACACATGTTTATCCATTTCTGTGGGGTTTATATCTTCTACTTGATTCTAGTCGGAATTTTCTTGGTTCTCATCAACGGCTTAGTCGGGGTTTTCTTTTTACACTGTTTATCAAATGTGAGACTGGAATCAAGGGGGTAGAATACTTTTGGAATTGATAAACATGTCATTACATTGGCATAGTCATCCGCATGTCTTGCATAACAGGTACCGCCACAATGTTCTCAGTTTGTTTGGTGTTCCATCAGCAGGATAGCTGACTCAGGCATTCACCGATACGGTACCCGCAGGAATCAACAGAGAGTAATGGAAAGCCTACAGGCAGAGCTCGCCGAGATGAAGATTCGCATGAATCAATTCATGGATTTGGTTCAAGGGGTGGCTCAAGGACAGCAGGAGCTTAGATTATTGGTGCAGAGGGATCCCCCTATTACTCAACCGGAGACGTTAGCTGATCCTCTAGCTGGAGAGGCTAATGGACCCAATGGACCGGGGCCTATCCCAATCCTACATGTCACCTCCGGTCAACAACCCATTCAGGATGGTCAGGATGATCAGTTCCCCTTGCTTCAGGAAGACTTTGGCATGGACCCCATGTTTAGAAGATTGGAAGAAAGGTTGAAGGCAGTGGAAGGACAGAATCCTCTGGGAGTAGATGTTGCTGACTTGGGGCTGGTCCCAGGTGTGAGGGTGCCACCGAAATTCAAGGTCCCGATATTCGACAAATACAATGGCAGCTCTTGCCCCAAAACTCACGTGCAAGCCTATTTCCGTAAAATGGTTGCATACTCTGATGACGAGAAGCTACTTATGTACTTCTTCCAGGATAGCCTAGCTGGGGCATCCTTGGAATGGTATATGAGGCTGGACAGAGCCCACATCCGTTGCTGGAGGGATTTGGCAGAGGCTTTCGTGAAGCAGTATCAGTATAATGCAGACATGGCTCCGGACAGAACTCAACTTCAGAATCTGTCTCTTAAAAGCAATGAGTGCTTCAGGGAATACGCTCAACGCTGGAGGGATACAGCTTCCCGTGTTCAGCCTCCTATGTTGGAAAAGGAAATGGCCAACATGTTCATGAATACTCTGCCTGGACCTTATCTGGAGCGTCTGGTGGGGTGCAATGCTTCCAACTTTGCTGATGTGGTCTCTACTGGAGAAAGGGTGGAGAATTACCTAAAGACCTATAAGAGCCAGAGTGGAGGTGGATCCTCATCAGGGGTGAAGAAGCCGTTCATTCAGGGACAGAAGAGGAGAGAAGGGGATGCAAATGCCATATCTTCTTATCAGAACAGGGATAACCGGAGGAATAATTATCATCAGCAACCGTATGTTGCGGCTGTGACCATTCCAGCTGCAGCACCACTACAACAACAACAATCACAACGTCAACCAGCTCAGTATCAACAGCAGCAACAACCGGGTAACAGACCCGCTTATCAACAGAGGCAAAGGATGATGGACCGGCGTTTCGACACCCTTCCAATGTCGTACGCTCAGTTGCTTTCTAGTCTTCAACAACTACAACTTGTGCAATTACGCACTCTGGCTCCTCCTGTTGGTAGACTTCTGGTGGGTTACGACGCCAACGCTAGGTGTAGCTTCCACTCTGGGGCACCTGGCCATGATATTGAGAACTGCAAAGCTTTAAGCACGTAGTTCAAGACCTCATAGATTCAAAGGCCATCGACCTTGCACCGGCTCCGAATATCGTCAACAATCCCATGCCCCAGCATGGTGGTGCAAATGTTAATTTGGTAGAGGGAGAAGCCAAGTCCATTAAGGATGTGTTGAAGCTGAAGACTCCATTGTCGGATGTCAAAGGATGCTTGCTGAACGCCGACGTTTTCCCCGGTTGTGGGAAGGGTTGTTTGGATTGTGCCACTCAGGGCGGAGGTTGTTTGAAGTTACAGCAGGGTATCCAGGCCTTGCTCGACAAAGGTATCCTCCAGGTTGAGGGTTTGTCTGTCCAAGAGTCTGTGGAAGGGGTTGAGGAAGAAGTGTTTGAAGACGCTACTGATGAATTCGCAGATGTTGTTCCTACTGATTCTGTAATCCGTGATGATGTAGTTATTTTTTCCAATGTGGATGATTCTGATGTAATTGAACTTGATTCCGATGTTTCGGATGCTTACTTTTCAATGAATGAGATTTCAGAGTATGACTATGATGTTGCTACTATCACCATTTTCTACCCAACTAATCAGATCAGTGCGCCAGAAGCGCAACCCGTGCCACCAGTGCGACGATCTACTATGACCATCACAACCCCTGGTCCTTTACCCTTCACCAGTGAAAGGGCCATTCCGTGGCATTATGGGGGAAGCGTGTATACGCACGATCATAGGGTGGAACGGCCACTGAAAGTAGAAGAGGGTCAGAAGCCTGAACTTAAAGGTCCCGCAGTGGATAATGTCGGTGGAATTGGGCGATTCACCAGGAGTGGTAGACTGTTCTCACCACCGATTACCCAAGCTGATAATGCTGATGCTGTGGCGAAAGCCAAGGGCAAGCAAGCCGTGAATGGGGGTACCTCTGCACCCCAGGGAGGTTCTGAGCCCACTTTTGCAAAGGATGTGGACGAGCTTCTGAGAATCATAAAGAAAAGCGATTACAAGGTAGTCGATCAGTTGATTCAGACTCCGTCCAAGATATCCATTCTCTCACTCCTATTGTGTTCGGAGGCACACAGGGAGGCACTTCTGAAGGTTCTTAATGTTGCTTATGTACCTCAAGAGATCTCGGTAAACCAACTAGAAGGGATCGTTGCCAATGTGCATACAAGCAACGGGTTAGGTTTTACTGATTCTGACTTAACACCAGCCGGACGCAATCATAACAAGGCTCTGCACATCTCGATGGAATGCAGAGACACCGTGCTATCGCATGTTCTGGTGGATACAGACTCCTCTCTCAATGTGCTACCCAAGAGAGCCCTGTCGAGGTTAGAAGTAGAGGGTTTGGTCTTGAAACCTTCAGATCTTATTGTGAGAGCCTTCGATGGTTCTAAGAGATCGGTGTTTGGAGAGGTAGAATTGCCAATTCTGATTGGATCACAAACCTTCAACACTGTCTTCTACGTGATGGATATCAGTCCTTCCTACAGTTGCCTGCTGGGTCGTCCTTGGATCCATAATGCTGGGGCAGTCTCTTCAACTCTACACCAGAAGATTAAGTTTCCGGTCAACGGACGAATTATCACCGTCTGTGGTGAGGAAGACATCCTGGTCAGTAACCTGTCTACGTTCAAGTATGTAGAAGTAGAAGGTGAAATTCATGAGACTCTGTGTCAGGCTTTTGAATCAGTTCAAATCAAGGATGCAGCTCCGGTGGAAGAGGTTAAAGCGGGTGCCTCTATCTCATCCTTTAAGCAGGCACGGGCCGTGGTGGATTCAGGTGTTGCTCCCGGTTGGGGGCGTCTGTTGGAATTACCAGTGAAAGAAGATAAGTTCGGGATTGGATATCAGCCAGCTCTGACTTCTACAACACTTCAGGGGCCGATCACTTTCTCCAGTGCTAGCATCATTCAGTATGGTCAAGTCTCTGCAGTCGACGAAGAAGATGGGGATAGGGATTGTGACATTGACAACTGGGTGCGTCCGAGGATCCCGGGTGAAGTTCTCAACAATTGGTCTTCTGAGGAGATTATCCAAGTCACTCTTCTTGAAGAGTAATTTTCTTTGTTTATTCATGCATATCCAAGTCTTATGTTCCGCCCAGGGCGTAATGACTCATTGTAGGGCCCATCTATGTGACACTTGCATTTTTTATCATAAATAAAGGACGTATTTTTGCATTCAAATATTTCGTTCCCTGTCTTTCTATTTTTGCAGTTTTTCAAAATAAAAAAATGGCAATGTTTTGTTTAGTTTTCACTTCTTGTTCACACTCATAAGCACATACCATCACTCATGCAGATGCACATCACCGGATCCTATTGATAACGTTTCTGCTACGACTCGCTTCGACTTTGAAAATCCAATCTTTCAAGCTGAAGAAGAGGGTGATGAAGACTGTGAACTCCCTGAAGAACTTACCAGGTTATTAAAACAGGAAGAACGGGTCATTCAACCGCATCAAGAGTCTGTTGAAGTGATTAATCTCGGCACCGAGGACGCCAAGAGAAAAATCAAGATAGGGGCTGCTTTGGGAGATGATGTGAAGAAAGGGCTGATTGAATTGCTGCAAGAATACGTTGACATCTTCGCCTGGTCTTATCAGGACATGCCTGGGCTGGACACAGACATCGTGGTGCACCGCTTGCCTCTCAAAGAAGGTTGTCCTCCGGTCAAGCAGAAGCTCAGAAGAACAAGACCAGAGATGGCTGTCAAGATAAAGGAAGAAGTGCAAAAGCAGTTGGATGCAGGGTTTCTAGCAGTCACCAATTATCCGCCATGGGTTGCAAACATCGTCCCAGTACCTAAGAAGGATGGAAAGGTACGGATGTGTGTCGACTACCGGGATCTGAACAGAGCTAGCCCTAAAGATGATTTCCCATTACCTCACATCGATGTTTTGGTGGATAATACAGCTCAGTTCTCGGTATTCTCCTTCATGGATGGCTTTTCTGGCTATAACCAAATCAAGATGGCACCAGAAGACATGGAAAAGACAACTTTCATAACTCCATGGGGCACCTTCTGCTACAAGGTGATACCGTTTGGTCTGAAAAATGCCGGAGCAACATATCAGCGAGCAATGGTGACTCTGTTCCATGATATGATTCATCATGAAATCGAGGTTTATGTGGATGATATGATTGCCAAATCTCAGACAGAAGAAGAACATTTATTGAATTTGCAGAAACTGTTTGAGCGTTTGAGGAAATTCAAACTGAGACTTAACCCGAACAAGTGCACTTTCGGGGTGAGATCGGGAAAATTGCTGGGTTTTATCGTTAGCGGGAAAGGGATTGAGGTGGATCCCGACAAAGTAAAAGCGATACAGGAAATGCCAGAGCCAAGAACAGAGAAGCAAGTCCGTAGTTTCTTAGGGAGGTTGAACTACATTGCAAGGTTCATCTCTCACCTAACAACCACGTGTGAGCCAATTTTCAAATTGCTGAGGAAAGATCAGGCTATCAGGTGGAATGAAGATTGTTAAAGGGCTTTCGAGAAGATAAAAGAGTATCTACAGAAACCTCCAATCCTTATACCTCCAGTTCCTGGGAGACCTCTCATAATGTACCTGTCAGTGACCGAGAACTCGATGGGGTGTGTATTGGGACAGCATGACGAGTCTGGTCGAAAAGAGCATGCCATATACTACCTTAGCAAAAAGTTTACCGACTGTGAAATCAAATATTCGCAACTTGAGAAAACTTGCTGTGCTTTGGCCTGGGCTGCTCGACGACTGAGGCAGTATATGTTGAACCATACTACCTTGTTGATTTCTAAGATGGATCCAGTGAAGTACATCTTTGAGAAGCCGGCTCTCACCGGACGTGTTGCCCGTTGGCAGATGATTTTAACAGAGTATGATATCCAGTATACATCCCAGAAAGCCATCAAAGGTAGTATTCTGTCAGACTACCTTGCCGAGCAACCGATTGATGATTATGAACCGATGAAGTTTGAATTCCCTGATGAAGACATCATGTTCCTCAAGATAAAAGACTGTGAAGAGCCAGTTGTTGAGGAGGGACCTGATCCAAACGAAAAGTGGACTTTGTTGTTTGATGGGGCTGTCAATGCTAGAGGAAGTGGAATTGGCGCTGTTATTACTACTCCGAAAGGTGCCCACATACCTTTCACCGCTCGTTTGACTTTTGAGTGCACAAATAATGAAGCTGAGTACGAGGCCTGTATCTTGGGTATTGAGCAAGCCATCGATCTAAGAATCAAAACTCTGGACATCTTCGGAGATTCAGCTCTGGTGATCAATCAAGTAAATGGTGATTGGAATACTCTCCAGCCCACTCTGGTCCCCTACAGAGATTACACGAGAAGACTGTTGACTTTCTTCACAACAGTAAAATTGTATCATATACCTCGTGATGAGAACCAGATGGCAGACGCACTTGCTACTCTATCCTCCATGATCAAGGTAATTCGTTGGAACCATGCTCCCAGGATCGATGTGATGCGCCTTGACAGGGCCGCGCATGTGTTTGTTGCTGAACTGGTAGTCGATGACAAGCCCTGATATCACGATATCAAGTGCTTTCTGAAGAATCAAGAGTACCCTGCAGGGGCATCCAACAATGACAAAAAGACTTTGAGGAGATTGGCAGGCAGTTTCTTCTTGAACAAAGACGATGTGTTGTATAAGAGGAACTTCGACATGGTTTTGCTCAGATGTGTGGACAAACACGAGGCGGACATATTAATACAGGAAGTTCATGAAGGTTCCTTCGGTACTCATGCCGGCGGACATGCAATGGCTAAGAAATTGTTGAGAGCGGGTTATTATTGGATGACCATGGAATCAGATTGTTTCAAGTATGCTCGGAAGTGTCATAAATGCCAGATTTATGCTGATAAGGTGCATGTACCGCCGAATCCTCTGAATGTGATGTCTTCGCCGTGGCCGTTTGCCATGTGGGGCATTGACATGATTGGAAAGATTGAGCCGACTGCTTCCAATGGGCATCGCTTCATCCTTGTTGCCATCGACTATTTCACCAAGTGGGTCGAGGCAGCGTCGTTCGCGAATGTCACCAGACATGTGGTTGCCCGTTTCATCAAGAAAGAAATCATTTGTCGCTATGGGATTCCCGAAAGAATCATTACTGATAATGGTTCTAATCTCAACAACAAAATGATGAAGGAGTTGTGTCAGAACTTCAACATTCAGCATCACAATTCTTCCCCTTACCTCCCTAAGATGAACGGCGCTGTTGAGGCGGCAAATAAGAACATAAAGAAGATTGTGCAGAAGATGGTCGTCACGTACAGAGATTGGCATGAGATGCTACCTTTCGCCTTGCATGGGTACCGCACTTCAGTACGTACATCGACCGGGGCAACCCCTTACTCCCTTGTGTATGGTATGGAAGCAGTCCTACCTGTTGAAGTGGAGATTCCTTCTCTAAGAGTCTTGTTGGATGTCAAGCTAGACGAAGCTGAATGGATTCGGACAAGGTTCAATGAGTTGAGTCTTATCGAAGAGAAGCGAATGGCAGCCATTTGTCGTGGGCAGTTGTATCAGAGTCGGATGAAGAGAGCCTTTGATCAGAAAGTGTGTCCTCGTTGTTTCCAAGTTGGAGATCTAGTTTTGAAAAGGATCCTTCCTCCTCAGACAGATCACAGGGGCAAGTGGACTCCTAACTATGATGGACCGTATATTGTCACCAAGGTTTTTGATGGTGGGGCCTTAATGCTTGCAACTATGGATGGTGAAAACTTCACTTCCCCTGTGAACTCAGACGCAGTTAAAAAATACTTCGCATAAAATAGACCCGCTGGATAGTAAAAAGAATAGTCCATGCAAAAATGGGCATCCCGGCGAACCAAGAAAATGAAAAGGTTCGGGCAAAAATTAGGGACAAAAATAAAAAAAAAAGATTGTACACCCGGTAAGTTGAAAACCTGAAAAGGCAACTTAGGCAAAAATGGGTATCCCGGTGGATTGAAAACCCGAAAAGGGCGATCCAGGCAAAAGTTAGGGATTAAGCGAATGACTGCGTTCTGAGTAGTTCTGAATCTCATCTCGTGCCAATGACTGGAAATTTTTGAAGGATAGGAAACAGTCCAATCACTCTTTCAGAAAGCTGATCATTTGGAGGATCTTGAAGACGGGCAAGTCATAGCAGAATTGGAACCCAATAGAAATCCATTTCACATTGCCATTAGATTAATTTCTGTTTTTATCTATTGTGCGATTACCTCTTTCCAGGGATTGCTTCTTAGTGTAAATGCCTATTCAGAGGCCATTCAATCAATAAAATCATGTTATTCAGTATATCTCTGTTTTCATTTTCATTTTACTGTTTTGTTTGCAAAAATGACGTCCGAATTTTTGATAAACATTGCATCATGACACATAAGGGCTTTACAGGTACATGCTTAATAAACATTTAAAATTGCTGTAAATTTTAAGTGCTTTGGATCGTCTATTCAGAACAGATACCCTCGGGGCATTCCATTAAAATCCCCTGCGGACGATCGTGAATATCTTCCCCAGTGAAGTCGCCAACAGACGAATCTGGTGTCTTATCCCTGCAGAGCTGATCAGAGTGTTGGATTCTTCAATCCCCAGCAGGTTCTCACCACTGTACTTCCCCAAGCATTTGTTTCAGGACATACACTCCCTAGTAGAGTTGACAGTGCCAGACTATATATCCCCAGCGGAGTTGACAGTGCCAGACTGTATCTTCCCAGCAGAAGTGGCTGCTCCTTAGAGTTTGATGCCAGATCGATAATCCCAATGTCAGATCCATGGTTTCTTTCCTTTAAGCAGAACCTCGGTACCGTATCAGTGTTTGCTCCCCCTGCTGAGTCATCTCTCGCAAACCGTGGTTGCCAGAATCATTGCAGCTTTCCTCAGCAGCAGGCTTCCAATGCCATTCTTTCCCCGATCAGAGTCTCGGTATGGCCAGAACACCGCATGGCTAGTCATCTCCCCACAGAGTTCATTGTGGTGTGTATCTCCAGCAGCCTGGCCAGAGCCCAGAGGATGGTAATCATTTCCCCAGCAGATCCCCTTGCCTCGGCTTGGCATTTTACCCAGCATTTCGCATCCCTGCATGTAGAATCATATTGCATTGCATCCTTCCAAATCACGTAGCATTTCCATTTTCATGGAGCATTACGCCATTGAAAAATTCAAACATACGCATGTAAGCATAAAACATTCTCGGTATCCCAAGTGATAAGCTAGAAGTTGTTTCCAGTACTCAGACTGAAGATTGTTCATGACTTACCTTTGTTATCCCCAGCAAGTGTCATTGGCCCATGCGCCGCCTCTATTATCATTCCCTATTTCTGCCAATGCTGACAGGCATGAAGTTTTCCGGTATCCAGATCGAAGTGGCATTCAGGCCAAGTCTTTCCGATGTTCAGATCGAAGAAGTTTCCGACGTTCAGGTCGATGCAGCTTGTGGCATTCAGGCCAATTTTCCGATATTCAGATCGAAGTGGCATTCAGGCCAAGTCTTTCCGATGTTCAGATCAAAGAAGTTTTCGACGTTCAGGTCGATGCGACTTGTGGCATTCAGGCCAATTTTCCGATATTCAGACCGAAGTGGCATTCAGGCCAATTTTCCGATATTCAGATCGAAGTGGCATTCAGGCCAATTTTCCGATATTCAGATCGAAGTGGCATTCAAGCCAATTTTACGATGTTCAGATCGAAGAAGTTTTCGACGTTCAGGTCGATGCACTTGTGGCATTCAGGCCCATTTTCCGATGTTCAGATCGAAATCCTTTCCAGTATTCAGACTGATGAGCGGCATTCAGGCCATGGTTATTTCTGTGTTACCATTTATTTTGGTATCCAGTTTAACATTCTTTTTCGATATTCAGACTAACTCTCACCGTACCAGACGGATTCTTCTTTCAAGACCACCTCTTTGCCGATTCTGACAGACATTGTTACTTCAGTTCACTTCAGTGCAAATTTTTGAGCTTTTATTGTATTCAATCCCTTGATACCTCGAAAGCACGAAAGCAGTTGCCATCTTCTTTCCGGGTCTCCAGTTGATTGAATAGGGGCAGCTGTAATACCCCAAAATTTACCCTTCATTTTTCCTTAAAAAAAACGAAAAAAAAGAAAAAAAAACAAAAAAAAACGAAAAAAAAAAACGAAAAAAAAAGAGAAAAGAAAAAAGAAAAAAAAATTAATTAATTAATTAATTAAATAAAATAAATAAATAAAATATAACAAATTATTTTGGACTTGGGTCTCCCTCATTTGAGCCCACTACCCACGAAAATCAGTCTATAAATACTGAAGTTTCAGTAGAGGAGTGACACTTGGAGTTACACTGGGAGATTCACTTGAGAAAAAGGGAGAGAAGCAAAATACTCTGAGGTTTCCTTGGAACAAAACCCCGAGGAAAAAGATAGTGAGAGAAGAACTAACAGAGTTCAGAGCAGCCTCCAAACCCTGAAGGGAACTCAACTTGTAAACCTCACGGGTGCAACTCAATTTCAATCAAGCTCTCCAATCAGCTGGAGACATTTCAGGGTTTCTTGCCCCTTTAACTGCTATAGCTTCGGATCTTTATCCGTGTGGTAATTTTTTCCCTTTCTCATACTTTATCGCTTTCTTAGCTGGAAGACCTCGATAGGAGGCAATGTTTGAGCCCCTTGGTGGCATTTTACTTTGAGATACATGTTTTGTGTTTTGTATTCGTATCCCCACATGTAGCGCGATTCCTTCGTCAAGGACTGCCCGTTTGCCCTCGAGCATCCCAAACCCTAAAACCCATAACACACGTTTACTCCTTCTACTACAGGCGAGTAAGTCTCCGAAGGTCGAGCATCCGGTAGATTGCGTAGTGACGTCGTTCGTCCAAAACCCAATCCATAACCCCGTAGTTAGCCGAACTACGGCTTGCTCTGATTCTCATTCCATATGAGATACGTAGGCATAAGACGCGATGTCTTAGCGAGCACACATCCCCCAACCCATAGGTCAGCCGAGCTACGAAGACTCTGATTCTCATATTCAGATGAGATACGTATGCAGTGGATGCGACATCCACGCGAGTCATTTCTCTTAACCTTTTAGTAAATAGTACATTAGGCAAACCCACACCCTTTAGACAAAAAGCCACAAAAGTGGATCCCGTAGAGTACTACGGATGCGTAGGGGTGCTAATACCTTCCCTTCGCATAACCGACTCCCGAACCCAAGATTTGGTTGCGAGACCCCGTCTTGTCCTTTCCCTTTTTTAGGTTTACTTCGAGCGTTTCCTTTCCCTCCTTTGGGATGAATAACGCACGGTGGCGACTCTTCTGTCATTTTCTTTCGCCGGTTGTTTTTTCGCACACTGTATTTTTCAGGTTGCGACACAATGTATTCAGCTTCACAAGTTGACAACGCCACAACAGGTTGCTTCTTGGAACACCAAGAAATGGGACCTCCCAGAAATTTGAATAAGTACCCAGACGTACTTCTTCTGTCAACTCTGTCTCCACACCAATCAGAATCTGAATAACTCAGAAGTTCTGACTCATCCTTTCTTCCAGAAGGAAATAATACTCCATACTTCAGAGTTCCCTTGATATACCTCAGAATCCTGACAGCAGCTTGGTAATGGGACCACTTAGGTTTACTCATGAACCTACTAACCATCCCAACTGTTTGAAGGTTGTAGCGTCCACATCCTTTCCATCAGAGTCAGAATCCAATTTCTGATTTGTATCAGAAGGTGTGACAGCAATCTTACAATTCTTCAGATTAAATCTCTTCAGAATTTCTAATTCATACTTGAGCTGATGCAAAATAATACCTTTCTCAGAGTATCTGAATTCCATCCCTAGAAAGTATGTCATTTTGCCTAGATCAGTCATTTCGAATTCATTCATCAGAACTTTCTTGAACTTGGCTATCTCCTGTTCAGAACTTCCAGTCAGCAGTATATCATCAAAATATAAACATACCAGAGTCATATTTCCTTCAGAGGTATGCTGAACATAGACACCGTACTCCATCTCACATTTTCGAAAGCCTTGCGTCTTGAAAAATGAATCAATCTTCTGATTCCAAGCTCTGGGCGCTTGTTTCAATCCATATAGAGCTTTGTATAATCTGTACACCATCCCTTCCTGATTCTTTTTCACAAATCCAGGAGGTTGTGACACGTAAACTTCTTCTTCTAATGGACCGTTCAGAAATGCAGATTTTATATCTAAATGCATCAGGGGCCAATTCATGTTAGCAGCTATTGCAATCACCATTCTGATTGTTTCATGTCTTGCTACAGGTGCAAACACTTCAGAGTAATCCAGCCCAGGTTTCTGTAGAAATCCTCTGGCTACCAACCTTGCTTTATGTTTGCCAATTGAACCATCTGGCTTTAACTTCTGCTTGAAAACCCATCTGATGCTGATGGCTTTCTTGTCTTTTGGAAGTTCTGTCAGCTTCCAAGTCTTGTTTCTCTCTATAGCATCAAGTTCTTTTTTGATGGCCTTCAGCCAGAGCTTCTGCTTAAGAGCCTCTTCTGTACTTATGGGTTCAGAGTCTACTAACATGGCACACTGAATAACTTCTCCTTCAGAGTCTACTTCAATGTCTTGCAGCATGTCAAATTCTGCATATCTTCTGGGGATGTTTCTGATTCTTTGTGGTCTCTGAACTTGTTCAGAGTCTTGAGCTTCAGAGTTTCTAGCTTCAGATGGTTGACTTCCTCCAGAGCTTTGACCATCTTCAGGGGCTGGCATATTTCCAGAGTCTGAATTGCCACCAGAATCTGGATTACCATCAGAGTCTGGGTCATCAGAGTCTGGATCATCAGAGTCACCTTCATCTTCTGAGTCTTCTCCAGAGTTAGAATCACTATCAGAATCAGAATCAACGTCAGAGTTTACTCCAACATCAGAAATTCTTAACTCTGACCTTTCTTCAGAAGTTCTAACATCAGAACCAGATTGAGACTTATCCCAATTCCAAAGTTCTGATTCCTTCACAATCACATCTCTGCTGAATTCAATTTTGTTGGTTTCTGGACAATAGAGCTTGTATGCACCTGTACTGTGGTACCCTATCAGAATCATCACTTTGCTTCTATCATCCAGCTTCTGTCTTTTGGCTTCTGGAACATGTTTATAGTAAACAGAACCAAACACCTTCATATGACTAACACTTTGCTTATCTCCAGTCCACTTCTGTATTGGAACTATTTCCTTCAACTTCTTCGTAGGACATCGGTTGAGTACA
The DNA here is from genome assembly GCF_024323335.1 of Lathyrus oleraceus. Taxonomy (NCBI): domain Eukaryota; kingdom Viridiplantae; phylum Streptophyta; class Magnoliopsida; order Fabales; family Fabaceae; genus Lathyrus; species Lathyrus oleraceus. Next base: position 110,732,669 of record NC_066581.1, on the reverse strand, counting down.
TACGATGCAGTGGCAACAGCTTCTCCCCAGAGCTTCTGAGGAAGTTTCTTCTCCTTTAGCATGCTTCTCACCATATCAAGCAAAGTGCGGTTTCTTCTTTCAGCAAGACCATTGTGTTGAGGGGTATAAGGAGCAGTAACCTCATGCTCAATTCCATTCTCCTCACAGAACTTCTGGAACTCTTTGGAGTTATACTCACCTCCACTGTCAGTTCTAAGAATCTTCAACTTCTGACCACTCTGATTCTCAGCCTTCATTTTGAACTTCTTGAATTCATCAAACACCTCGTGTTTAAACTTAATAAGGGATACCCATGTCATTCTTGTGAATTCATCAACAAATAACACAAAGTATTTATTCCCTCCAATCGATGCTACTGGAAATGGACCACACACATCAGAATGTACAACTCCCAAGGCATGTTTTGCTCTTGGAGCCGTTTCTGACGCAAATGGAAATCGTGGTTGTTTTCCTTCCATGCAAACTTTGCATGACTTTTCAGACTTCTTAATTGCAGGAATTCCATGTACCAACTTCTTTGAATTCAGATGTTTTAAGCTTCTGAAATTCAAATGACCAAATCTTCTGTGCCACAACTCACTCTCCTTCTCAGCACTTGTTGCACTAAGACATTCTGAGTCTGCAGTTCTGACATTCACCTTGAATGTTCTATTCCTTCCCTGTTCTGACTCCATAATCAACTTCTGATTGCAGTCATACAACTTCAGAAGATTGTCCTTCATGGTAACTGAAAAACCTTTCTCAATTAATTGTCCCACAGTCATCAGATTGCTTCTGATGCCAGGTACATACCACACGTTCTGAATCAATGCTATTTTCCCATTGTTCAGAATCACTCTGACATTTCCCATACCTTCTGCATTAAGATATTTGTCATCAGCACATCTGATCTTTGTCCTCTTTTCAGAGTCAAAGTCAACCAGCCATTTCTTGTTTCCAGTAAGATGATTTGAACAACCAGTGTCCATATACCACCAGTCTATCAGATCCATATCATCAGATTCAGAGGCCATCAATAGCACAGATTCGTCATCAAAACTTCTGGATATATTTGCTTCTTCTGATTTTCTCTCCTTGTTTGACCAACAGTCTCTAGCAAAGTGACCAAACTTCTTACAACAGTAACATTGGATCTTCTTCTTGTCATACTTCTCTTTTCCCTTCTGAGCATTCTTTTGTCTATCAGAGGTTGAGCTTTCTGACTTCTGACCACCATCAGATCTTCTCCTGGCTTCTGACTGCTTCTGATACCTCCTATCAGAAGTTGCTTTTAAAGCCTGCTGCTCTACTTCCCTTTCAGAAGTTCTCTCAGTCAAACGCAACTCTTGCGCTTCTAGACTGCTCTGCAGCTCTTCAATTCTCATGGTGCTCAGATCTTTGGAATGTTCTATTGCTACCACAATGTAATCAAATTGAAAAGTAAGGGATCTCAATACCTTCTCCATGATTGTTTCTTCAGAAAGAGTTTCTCCACACGCTTTCATCTCATTAGTGATCAGAATCACTCTGGAGATGTATTCAGAAACTTTCTCATTATTCTTCATATTGAGATTCTCATATTGCTTTCTCAAGGACTGAAGCTTCACCTTCTTCACTGATGCGTCACCACCATAACATCTAACCAGTGTGTCCCACGCAGCCTTTGCTGTCGTTGAATCTGCAATCTTCTCAAACACATTTACATCAACACATTGATGAATGAAGAACAATGCTTTCTGATCCTTCTTCCTTACTTCCTTCTGCGTGTTTTTATGTTCATCCGTCGCATCTGCTGCTACCGGAACATAACCATCAGTGACAAGATCTAGAACATCTTGAGCACCGAACAGTACACGCATTTGGATCATCCAACGATTCCAGTTTTTACCGTCAAATACTGGAAGTTTGGTGTTCATGTTGCCGTTTCCATTCATCTTTCTACCTTGCACAGTACACTCAGATTTCTCACAGTGTTTCCCAACCCACAGAATTAAAATTCTGATCAGATTTTGTTCAAGATTCAACACGAATCTAAGAATCAAAATCAAACACACAAGACCTCACGTTCACTCGTGTTTCCCTTGTTTCCCAATGAATCCGAACCGGGGCTCTAGATACCAATTGTTGGTGCAAAGGTAGAATAAATGATGAACGGAAATATTCTATTAAGAGAATGACGGCTACAAAACATGATAAAAGTTACAATGATTGCCACCCTATTTATAAGCTAAAACTAGGGTTACTAGAATAGGATAAAATACTAAAATACCCTCTAACAAACTTAGGGGCTAAGAAAATAGTACAACTAATAAATATGAATTACTTCTAATAAAAAGCAACACAGTTTAGTAAAACCGAACTCATGAAATCGCCCATAGTAATTGTTGGCATTTCTATCACACCGTGTTTGAATTTCACCTGCAAGAAGCTTTCTCTCTCGCTTTTCTTCCCTGGATTTATCGTAATCCCTGCGTGACGAAGCTTTGAGACGCAATGAATCACGTGTGTAGGTGTTTTTATTCTCTTGTGCTCTTTTTCTTTTTCGCTAATTGGAATAAAACTCGAACGAACGAAATCAAGTTAATGTTTTGGTACTTCATTTTGCTTTGATACCGTTGCGATTACTTCTTCTGGTCTTTGTAACGAGTTGTTGAAGAATTCCATAGCAAGACTTGAAAGTGTAAACGTTGAGTTTTCATGGGGTGGTTTTGAAATTTCGAACAAGCGTTGAAGTACAAAGAAAGGTATTTGATTTTCAAGCTTAAGAAAATCCCTGTAAAAATACGGTAGAATCCATTCCATGTGAACTAATGGGTCACCATCTTCAAAAGGTACTAATCTCGAAACTTTACGAAAAAGTTCAATGATGAAATAACCATCAAGAACCATCATTTCAACGAATTCGTGTGAATCGAGTTGAATTACTTTAGAGTAACACTCCCTAGCTTCGTGTGAATCGAGTTGAATTACTTCAGAGAAAAATCGATTAGTCTCTGTCTCGTTGATGCCAAGCAGGAAGGTTCATGGAAATAGCAAGTGAGCTTGACTTGCGACCCTTGACATTAGTTTCACTTTGAGTATGCATAGAGTTTTTAAAAGAAATTTAAATGATCATATAGTTCAAATTTAAAATATCGACCATTTACGTATTCTAAAAACTTTTATTTATAGGAAAAATATACTAACTAAGTGCCACTTTTGATGAACTATTCTTAGCAGATTGTATGCTAGATATCAATACACGCTCTAAAATTTCTCTTGCTCGATTGATATTTCGTTGAATTTCTGTTCATTGTTTGATATTTCGTTGACTTTAGTTAGGAATATAGAACATGTGTCAGAAAACTATTCAGTCTCCATATTTATTACCAATAGGATGCAAGTTCTTCATTTCCATGGCATACCAATAGAATATTAATAGAATTGTTATTCCGTGGATATATTATGAATACGCTAATTGATCGTCTCTACAACCTCTATACGGATACTTAATCTGCAACAGAAATTTAGAAAGCATTTGAATTTAAATTGAAGGCCAAAGAGGAAGGTACGAAGAAGTTTTTAATTTCTAAATATTTTGACTTTAAAATGATAGACTCCAAGCTCATTCTTTCCCAAGTGCACGAGTTACACTTTCTCGTGAATAAAATAAAAACTGTGAAAATAGACATTCTTAAAACTTTTCAAGTCATTGCAATCATTGCAAAGTATTGCCACCTTCGTGGAAAGGCTATAGAAAAAAATTGATGCATAGCTATCAGGACTTCTCTCTGGAGAAAATCCAAAAACACCATCGAATCAAGGAGGAATCAAAGGACAGGGAGAAATCAGAGTCTGCTGGATTTTCCAAAGTCAATGTTTTTATCACTAAAGGAATAAAAAAACATGATGACATGAAGAGCCATCTTGGCCCAAGGAAGGAACATAACAAGTTCAAGAATGTTCGCGGTTCGAAAGGTCCAAAAAATGGATGTTTTGTGGTCGGTAAACTATTACCTTAAATTTTTTGACCTGACTATAAATGACAAGTAAGAAAAAGTGTGTCATGATGAAAGCTATTGAACATGTCGAAACGATGCGTGTGGCAAGTGCGGTCGAAGCAACTGAAGGTCGAGGAGCGTTGGTAGCATCTGTGGACTTAGTGAAAATTTCAAATGCTCTAAGTTGGCTATTTGGTTTGATTGAAAGAGCGGGAATTGGATTAGAACATGTGGTTACTCAAAAACACGTGGAGGCTCGTCGAAGATAAAGGTTGTATGAAAGTAAAACGTGTCGTGATTTGTTTAGTCGACCATCTGTAGGTGGTTATTTTAGATTAATATATAAGGGGACACATGTTTATATTATAGGGGTCCGTAATTGAGAAACGAGTGAAGAAAATGTATGTATGCGTTCCACATTTATAACTTCTAAGCACTTTTACATTCAAGCCTTTTTTTGCATTCATTTACATTTCGATCATTTATCATTTTATCTTCATTTTTACATTTTGATTTCAGTTATCTCTATCTTCAAAATCTTTTACATTCCAAGTCTTGTCAAAGTTTCACATTGTATTTTCGATTTCAATCATAACATGGTGTTCAAAGGTTTAAATTCACACAAATATGTTGCCTTGTGGAGAATGTTGGTCGATGTTGAATTCCACTTCAGGTTGTGGAGAAGCGTCTGTTGTCTTATTGATGGGTTGGTTGTCTGGATGAATAGAAGAAGTGATAGAATCAAGGGAATCTGACCAATGGATATGAGATATTATATCAGAAGGAATTGAACTAGGGATACCTGGTGGATTTTCTGCCTCATTTTGGTTCGTTTATGTTGTTCCCTGAAAAGAGGAAAGAATAATGAGTTGAAGCCTAAGGTACAAAGAGGAGAATAAGGGGTGAATCGAGAAGTACCTTAGAGTCGGCTTTTTCTGGTTCTTCAACCGGTTTGCTTTGAGGTACGTTTTTGGAATTCTGAAATGGCGAAAACATATGTCCCCTCGGTTTTGTAATCTTACCGACGAATATACCACATTTTCACCTCGGTTATATAATAAAATCGAGGGATAAAACAATTTTGAGTTTATTAAATCTAATGTGGATTGCTTATTTCACCAAACCTAAATTTGTGATTTAACATGTCCTAATGGTGTTATAACATGTGATATAATTTTTTGGGCTTCTGGGGATGTTTGGGGCTGAATTGGGATTTTTTGGGGTTGCTGCAAAGGAAAATTGTGTTCTACATTTTTGTAGGTCTAGATGTGTTTGCTTAGCGAGGGTGATTTCTTTTAGCGAGAGTTCGCTCAGCGAGCTACTGTGTTCGCTGAAGCGAACGTGATAGGGAATGCTTCTGGTTTTCTATAACTTTCTCTTAGCGAGAGATGTGTCGCTTTTGGGGAGAAAAGGCTTCGCTCATCAAGGAGGCACAGTGCGGAAATGCTGATTTTTTGTTTCCAATTGTTTTCATCGTAACTTGAGTTTCGTGACTCGGATTGAGGCGCAATTTGAAGAATTGGAAAGCTAACACGAAAAGCTATCACATGGTGATTCTTGGTGAACTGTTTGAATTATAATTATATACCTATTATGGTAATGTTTATGCTGACTTGTATGATCGGTTAGCGAATCTTTATGATTATATGATGATGTGTTATTGTTTTGGTGAAGTAACATGAATGAATGCTTATGAATTTACATTTGTTGAGCTGCTACTGTTTGTTATTGTTTATTGATGTTGTGTCATGGATTGGTTGTTGTGTATGATGAATGATGTGGTATATAAATGGTAAGATGTGTATGGGGATCCTTTTGGTGAACCTTTTATGATAATGCATGCTGATTGAGAGTCATGCATCATGGTGTACGAGCTTAGGTCCAGTTTTGGTGTGTTCTAGTCCTATGTTGGGGATCGAAGCGAGTAGCCGGTTTCAGCTGGGAGTTGGTGACACATTATCAATGGTGATGGTAACGATTTGGTGTCCTCTGGTCCTATGGTCCTATGATGGGGATCAGGAGCGAGATGAACTTGAGTGTTCATGAATCGTACCACATGCATAAGGAGTCAGTTGTGGAGTATATTTGTATACATGAATGCATATGTAGTCGATTGTTCATGATGTTGTTGATTTTATGTGAATATGTAAATGTTATCATAATTTGGATGTGAGAACTTGTTATTGATGGATGTGTAATAAATATGTGTTTGTTGTGTATTCTCTAACTTAGCATTCTTTACACTATTTATATTGGTTTGTTGTTTTTCACCCCCTTTGCTTTGATATTATCCATAATGGAAATCTTGCAGATACGCGGGAGTAGCGTTTGTTGTAGTAAGTGGAAGTTAGCTCTCGGAGTTACTTCGTTTAGTTCTTCGCTGTTTTAGAATTCTCGCTCTGATCCTGTAACATCGGGGTTGGGAATGTTTGATTGTTTTATTCAGTTTGTGTTTTTCTAATTGAGAGTTGTATGTTATGCTCTTGGAGTTTTGAGCTTGTGTTATAATGTAGATTTTTTCCACATTGTTTTAATTCAAATACGGAATTTTATTGAGACTTAATTATTGTGAAGCATGCTTATTTGATGATTTCTGCTGTGATGATACCCTAAGTCAAGGTGAGCATGTGTCATACCCCGATTTTGGCCCTAAAATTTTTTCCCATCCGTCATTCATTTTTCTTTTTCTCATATATTCGAGGTTCGGAGATTCCATCCATATCTCTCCATTCATATTCATTTTCTCATTCATTCATAATTCAAAGAATTTCCATAACGTTTTTAATTTCTTTGTCAACCGTTCATTAACAATTTTAAGACATTTTTTTCCATTTTCTATAAACCATCTTTTTCTTCATCTATTAATTTTCCACAAACCATTCAACTTTAATTCATTAATCCATTCATGTAGAATTTAATCCAATTTAATTCAAAACATTACATACACATAAAAAGGTTTCATTTGTTTGTTTTTCAAGTGCATTTCCACATTGATCATTTCAAATCCATTTTTGGGAACTTTTCAACTAACATTTGTGAACATTTTAATCAAAACATTTTCAATTGATTTTCAAAGAGAAACTTTCCAAATTGACATTTGTGAAAATTTTAATTAACTTTCTTAAATCCATTCAATTAATACTTTAAGAAAACCTTTGCTAGCATCCAAAATTCTATTTAAAATTCATTCTAAACTTTGAGTCTATCACGAACTTAAAACCATTTGATTAAATCCAATAGTTTTCAAAGTCAATCACAAGCTAATTAAATCTCAATTCCATAAAATCCACATTTATTCATGATTATTTCTACATTTAACGTTACATCCCATTACACTCATAATTATACAACAAACAAATACAATGTTCAGTTTCTTAACCGGAAAAGACGCTAGAAAGATTCTCAAGCGCAAAGATAGCGATGCTGGTGAAAAAGGAAGGGCTTTGGAAGACTTGAGGGCCTCTATCTTTAATCAATTTAATTTCTCCGACGGTGCAAAATGTCAACAGCGGCGTCTATGTGGTCCAGCTACTGCACTCACCTTCAATTTTGTGGTTGTAGTTGGTATTATTTTCGTAAACAAAATGGTGCTTCAAACTGTTAAATTCAAATTCCCTATACTTCTCACACTAATTCACTATGTAGTGAGCTGGTTTTTAATGGCAGTACTAAAAGCATTTTCTCTCCTTCCTCCATCTCCTTCCTCCATCTCCTTCCTCTAAATCAACTCGAATGTCAACTTTATTTACCCTTGGATTTGTTATGTCTCTATCTACTGGCTTCGCTAATGTTAGCTTGAAGTATAATAGCATTGGTTTCTATCAGATGGCAAAGATTGCAGTGACACCATCGATAGTTTTTGCAGAATTTGTATTGTATAGGAAGAAAGTATCTCTTCCCAAGGTGTTAGCATTGACAGTGGTATCGGTTGGCGTTGTTGTGGCTATAGTGACGGATTTGCAATTCCATTTATTTGGTGCTTGTGTAGCGTTGGCATGGATTGTACCGAGTGCTGTAAATAAGATCCTTTGGTCAAGATTGCAGCAGCAAGAGAACTGGACAGCTTTGTCGCTGATGTGGAAAACGACACAATTCACATTACCTGCATCTTACAAACATAACAGTGCAAATGGAAGTTTTAATCCTCATCACATCATTATCAAGTCCAAATAGCAACTTCTGTCCCGACAACACGGTTACCGCTGCCAATGAAGAGATTCAAGATTTGTCATTCGGATTTGTTCTCTCTTGACCTTGATGGAAAGATCCTGAACAAGCATTATGATGTAACCGAACATGTTGCATCATCGTGCCGAAACAGAAGCATAGACCAAGTGAAGCCTTGTAGCACCAGGTTTTGGAGCTCGCACCAATTCGTGCCGCTTACAGCAGAGTACATCTTGTCCTTGTCAACCGTGAATGGATTCAGACTTGTTGCTGCAACATTAAAGCCATCATACCGTTAACAAATTGTAAATGGAATAGAAAACCTTTAGGGGACGGTAACTTGAATTTCTAAATAACGGAAACTTGTGGATGGAATAGAAAGCACATGCTATTAAAATCAACCAGCGGCCAATGCATTTTCGTGCAGAATTCCAAACTTAACAAACCTATAACGGACTCCAAATCCACAATAAAAATAACAAACTCTCATAACAGCTTCTAACCACCTTCCAAAAACACTGACACTTTCAGTTGATACACAAGAAACATGCACTGCCATAACAGCAACATAACAATTTCATCAGCAATAGATCTTTGCATTTAAACCAATGCATCATCATCATCAATATCATACCTGGTGCATATTAATTTCAGCAGGAAATGAAAAATGAAGAGTTAATTCTAACTATTACAAATATCGCCCTTGGTTTCGCAAATGCAATATTGGAAAGGAATATGAGTACCAAAATATCCTCTAACACTCATGTAGCAGAGGCTGGGAAACCTGAACCCGGAGATACCTGAGATAGCCATGTATTCAGTATAAATCCTGAAATTAATAAAGAAAACTTATCAATCATGCAAGTGGATAACAATCAACAGAATCTTCAAAGGGGCAGAGATAAATGTTTCAATCAACAATGAGAAAGAAAAAAACTTTTAAGTTATCACCTTCTGTGGATATCCCCAACGTTAAAATTGGAATTAATGATCAACTAAGAAAGAGATTTGCTCTTTCGGAAGCCTTGGAAGCATCAAACGACAATACATTTGTTCAACTTAAGGCTGAAGTAAAAGGAAAGGAGGCCATAGAGTCAGCTTTCAATCCTGAGAGTTCTGAGTTTATCCTATACAAGCTTCTTGATAACGCTAAACAGTGGCATATCTACTAGTATTATTGAGTAGTCTGATCATAAAGAAGACGAGGCATGGAGTCCACATGCCTTCCTATCTTCGAAGCTTGCTCAATTGGTTTGCTGAAGAAGAAAAAAAGTCGATGGATGACCCGCTCTCGCTTATTGTTGGTGGTGAAAAGGGTGGGCTACAGGCTTCCAATGTAGAGACAACCCATTGTGAAGCACCAAATTGTATTTTCCAAAATCTTGAACCCGCTGGTGAGGGTATACCAACAAATGAAGAATCTCTACCGCCCATCACCACGTTCAAGGGTTGCAAACTGATTGGAAAATACACGATCATCAAACCAGAGCTATCAGCCCATGAATCTTCCATAGAACTGCTGCTCGTGACGAAACTAGAATATGCACAAACAAGCTATTGAAGTTAAAACCGTGGTTAACAGTATTAACACAAAGTTCACTGCATTGTTGTCAAGAATGCTGAATCCTGAAATCTTTTTAATGGTTGGTCCTGGCTTCCCAACAACCTACAACATAGAGTGAGAAATTTCAATTTCAATAATCAAATACCCAATGTCATTGGATCTTTCATTGATCTTTCATAGGAGAGAAATGTGTATCAGAATTTACCTTCTGGCGAATAGAGCAGAATCCGCTAAATTGTAAGGTTGCACCCAATAGAGAGTCAATGATACTCCCACCTAGTCCTGCCGTGGTAGCGATGGGTATTACCAGTAGTTGCTTGAGAACTCTATCAGACCCGCACTTGATTGTCGAAAATTCTAAAAGAACATATGATAATCCAATGACACTTCCACCGGCTGCAGCAGCTAGAAGTCCTGCTTTTGTCACACCACCATTTGTACCCTTCCTCACAGGCTGATGAAATATCAAAAATACAAGAATTTTAACTGTTTTCAACATTCATAACAGAATTCCACAATCAACATAACCTGTAGGAAGCCTAATTCCGCAAAAATCTTCAACAAGACATCAAACCACTCATGAATTTTCACCATGTTTTCACTGCAGTAAAACACAAGTAATTAGCAAGGCTGTAAAAATTCGAAAAGTAACCCAAAAGAGAATCAAGATGAAATAGAGCGAGAAAGCGTAGGTTCACATTACCGTTTTCAGGTCGAGCGCCAAATGAGGCAGACCAAAGTCTGAGCGCCTTAAAGCAATACAGGAGATGCCCTTTTGGATCTCCATAAGACAACTCAAAAAACCCTAAGTTATGGATATAAAAGGAGGGAAGCGGAGGCGAGAAAGGGGGGACGGGAAAAAAACCCTAAACCTTGGCGGCCACGAAGAAAACCCTAATTTTCCAAACCACGAAAACCCTAATTTTCAGAAACGGTGTGAAAAACCTAGCGAAGAGAGGAAGACACAAGCTCTCCGTCGTCGCCGAACCACTGCCGAAGGTGAGCCTTCTTATTTGATTCTCTTTAAAGTCATGGATTTGTGCATTTGGGGTAAGAGTAGGGTATTGTGAGGTTGGTGCAAGCGATTGAGAGATGATGAGAGATTGGGAGTTTGAATGATGTCGAGGGTGAGAGAGATCGAATGAGGGCGGGTGAGATTGAGGGAACGAGAGTGGGTCTTCGTGAGGAAGACGAATGAGTTTTGTTTTGTTTCACTAGTCTCTGTTTTTGTTTCTTTTATTTATTTTCAAAGAATAGTATTTAAAACCTAATTAAAAACCACCTACCCTTTGGTTTTTCTTGGCATTTCCTTTATTAATTTTTGTGTGCTGGTATTAATGCATGGTTATTTTCCACCCAACAGCCAGGCGGCTAGGGTCTGTCCTTTGGGATTCCTCCATTGTTTTAATTAGTCGTCCATTAACAGACCACCTCATTTTAGTTTTTTATTTTTATTTTTATTTTAATCTATTCTGGTTTATATATTCCAGTTGTTATTAAGATAACAAATGACCATAAGTGGCCTAGTGGAGAGAGAGCAGTTTCATTTTCTTTAGTGGGATGGGTTCGATACTTAGGAGTAGCATATCTTTCATATTTTTATGCTTGCTATTTCATTTAAATTTTTTATAACTTCTACTATTTATTTTACTTTTAATATATTTATTGGATTAATTTAACTTAATTGTTAATTAGTTGTTAGATTTTGAATGTTTAGTTTTTTAGATTTTTCTTAATTATTGATTTTTTTTGATTTGGGATTTGGTACGGTTAATTGATTTCCATGCGTTAATTAATTTAAAGGTAATGTTAACTCGTGCCCTAGGGGCACAAGTTAAGAACCAAATGAAGAAATGTTATCTTGGAAATTGTGTATTGATTTTAATAAAAATATTAAATTAATTTTTTAACTTTTTTTTCCAATACAAATTTTCTATAAGTGGTTTTCTTAACTTGTGCCCTAGGGGCACAAGTTAGCATTACCCTTAATTTAATTCGGTTATTAACATCTATGTTCATACCTTTACACATGTAAATAATCATATTCAAATTCACTAGCTTTTGATTTAAATTTCACTAACTTTCCATAGTTTCAACATTTAATTTCTTTTCCTCCCATTTGGATCTAGCATTTTGATGGGAACTCGATTATATATATAAAATTAACTCGATTATATATATAAAATTAATTCGATATACATATAAAATTGTAAAATTAATTTTATTCCTACAATTTTATTTTTAAACTATCTTTACAACCCGATTAAATTCCTTTTTAAAAAACAAAAGAAGAGGACCATTCGAATCTTGCATTCCGGTGGGAACCCTCGAATAATCAGTCCTGAGCCACGCGTTTTGGATTAACCGTTCATTCTTTTCTTTCATTCTTAAAATACTTAATAATTAACTTGGACAAAAATAAAGGGCCGTTGGGATCAAGCATTCTGGCGTAACCCTTTGAATATTTGATTCTCATCAAGTGTTCGTTGTCCATTAAATAATTTTCTTAAATAATTCAAATGAAAAAGGACCATTGGAATCTAGCATTCCGGTGGAACCCTGAACTATCAATCTCAAGGCTTATGTCTTGTTCTTAAATATCCGTCTTTCCAAACCCAAAAAATATATACTTAATTCCTACCTTAACACCTTTTCAATAAAGATGGAAATGGAACATGGTGTATACCGTGCACTCCTGAGATTAAGATTCAAGGTGGATGCCTTGCTTATCTTAGCTCTCGCCATCGTCTAAAATTGTCAATGCGGTTTCTTCAAATCCTTTCTCAATCAAACCTAAAAATACTTAATCTTTATTAAACATTTTTTTCAATAAAGATGGAAATGGAACATGGTGTATACCGTGCATTCCTGAGACTAGGATTCGAGATGGATATGTCGCTCATCCAAGTTCTCGCCATTACTCAAAATAAATCCAACCAATCAAACTCTTTCTCGCCGCCGTGCGATTAATTAGAAAAACCCTTTTTCATAAACGAAAGATATATTGTCTTAAGGTGATGCAAAATAATATTTCGGCCATGATTATTGAGTCGAGATAAGTGACGCTTTTCCGAATGTAGATTTGTAAATCCATTCGATGTGTGGTATACGTCCGCTCCTCATCTGTTTTGGGTAAAACAATGTTTTCATCGATTAATACAATATAGCTTTCGCTAAAATTGACCAACAAACAAACATTTTTCTACCCAGAACTACGTAAGCCTTGATTTCTCTATTGAGATACGTAGGAGTAGGATTTGTAAATCTTGTCAGGCCCACTAATAAAAAACTTAGGTTTAGTCCTTCGTCAAAAATCCAAAAAACATTTCTTCTCTCTTCTATTCATTCTCTCCCTCATTATAACTTGGGAAGACTAACATAAGCTAACAGTCAAAATGAAACTAACTAAACGGTTCCCGTTGAGTACAACGGACGTGAGGGGTGATAATACCTTCCCCTTGCGTAACCGAGTCCCGAACCCTGATTTGGTTGCGACGATCAATAATCATTATCGTTTTGTCTTGGGTTTTATCGATATTTCCCCTTTCCTTTTTAGGAATAAATAAAGTTCGGTGGCGACTCTGTTCAGTCCATCATTGCGAGCGTGTGATGGCGCTTCGCTTAAAGTCGTGTTCTCATCATTTTTTGAGGTACGACAGCATGCAATGATAAGTGTATTAGAATGTTTTACCTTAGTTAGGACAAGTGTTGTTTTTTGACAAGTGGCATCCTAAATGTGTGCATTATGTTCAATGCTTGAATTATTCTATGATTGATTTGTTACGGGGTGTAGGGTGTTACATAGTGGTATTTGAGCAGGTCGATCCGTCCAGCCAGGTTTTGTAATGTGATCGAGCCTCTAGTTTGCGACATGTGTGTGTACATTGTCGATCCATTATTTTTTATAATATTAGTTTTATGATGTGAAGAATGGCTGGAAAAAATGATCATGCTATTGTTGATGCTTTAGAGTGAATGGCTCATGAACTACATAGATAACAAAATTAGGAAGGTGGTGAGTTTTATGGTTTGGGAAAATTTTAGAGAAATAATTCGCCGATGTTCAAGAGTAGGTATGATCTGGGGGGTGCTCAGGTGTGGCTCCGAAAGATCGAGAAAAGTTTCCAAGTGATGGCATGTATTGAAAGATAAGGTTTTGTTTGGTACTCACATGTTGTTTGAGGAAGCTGAAGACTGGTTGGTGCTGAGATCACTTGGGTTGTGTTAATGGTGCAATTCCTTAAGAAGTATTTTCCTGAAGATGTATGTAGCAAGAAAGAAATAAAATTTCTTGAGCTTAAGCAAGGAAACGTGACGGTTGCTGAGTATGCCACCAAGTTTGAGAACTAGTGAAGTTCCACCCTTACTACAATGGTGCAACTATGGATGGGTCAAAATGCATTAAGTTTGAGATCAGACTACGAACTAAGATAAAGCAGGGTATTAGATACCAAGAGATTCGTAGGTTTCTTACTCTAGTGAACAAGTATAGAATTTATGATGAGGACTACAAGGCTCATTCCACTCACTACAAGAGCGTTAGTGAGAGGAAGGGAAATAATCAGTTTAGAGGAAACCATACAGTGCTCTAGCTGACAAAGGAAATCAGAGAGCTCCATATGAGAAAAATCCAAGTGGGAGAGGGACTCCTACTTCTGTTAAGTGTTTCAAGTGTGGTGATTTAGGCCACCATGCTAATGAATGCAAGAATAATGTACCGAGGTGTTTCAAGTGTGGTAAGACAGGTCACCATGATGTAGATTGTATGTAACATGGGACGATTTATTATAACTGCAACGAGCAGGATCATATTAGTACAAATTGTCAAAAGCCGAAGAAAGCACAGTCTGGAGGGAAAGTCTTTGCTTTGAATATGACAAATATTACTTGTGTTGACCATTTGATTCGAGGTACATGTATTATAAATAGTATTCCTTTTATTGTTATTATTGACACGGGTGCAACACATTCGTCTATTTCACTTAAGTGTGCTAAGAGGTTGGATTTGAAATTGTCTTCTATGGATAGGAATATGATTATTGACACCCCGACTCTAGGTTCAGTAACCACTTCATGGGTTTGTTTGAATTGTCCACTTACTATTTATGGTAAGAGATTTGGTATGGATTTAGTATGTCTCCCTTTGAGAAATCTTGATGTTATCCTTGGAATGATCTAGTTGGAGTTCAAGCATGTTCATATCAACTGTTCTGACAAAACGGTATCAATTCCAGAGTTTGATGCTATTAATGAGTTGTTCGTGTCAGCTAAGGAAGGGAATGAGTTCGTAAAGGATGATGTTGCAATGTTTAGGATATTAGCTTCTATGAAGGCAGAACGTAAAGATGTGTTGGGCGAGTTTCCAGTGGTGTTTGATTTTCCAGAGGTGTAAGATTACTATCTACTTAGTACTTGGTACTTGTCCAATGTTGATGGCTCCTTATTAGATGTCTGCTTCAGAGTTGAGTGAATTGAAGAAGAAACTGGAAGATCTACTTGAAAAGAAGTTTGTTCATCTGAGTGTTTCACTGTGGGGTGCGCCAGTGTTATTAGTGAAGAAGAATGATGGTAGTACAAGGCTATGTGTTGACTACCAACGACTGAATAAGGTGACTATCAAGAACAAGTATCAACTTCCAAGGACTGCTGATTTGATGGATCAACTGATAGGTGCTTCTGTGTTTAGCAAGATAGATTTGCATTCATCTTATCATCAGATTCATGTGAAGCCTGAAGATATTTCGAAGATTGTGTTCAGAACAAGTTATGGACATTACGAGTGTTCGGTAATGTCGTTTGGTGTCTCTAATGCACCTGAAGTATTCATGGAATACATGAATAGGATATTCAATTCATACATAGATCAGTTTGTGGTTGTATTCATCGACGACATATCGAAGTCTGATGAAGAGCATGTGGAACATGTGAGAATTATATTGAAGACATTGAAAGAGAAGTAGTTGTACGCAAAGTTGTCCAAGCGCGAATTCTAGTTAAGACAAGTGAGTTTCCTTGGTCATGTGATTTCTATAGAGGTATAGTTTTGGATCCATCTAAGATAGATGTTGTGTTACAATGAGAAACTTTGAAGTTTGTCACTGAGATTAGAAGTTTTCTTGCACTGGTGGGTAACGACATGAAGTTCATTGAAGGTTTTTCAAAGTTAACGTTGCCTTTGACTCAACTGACTCGAAAGGGTCAAGCCTATGTTCGGGATGTGTATTGTGAAGAAAGTTTCCAAGAACTCAAGAAGAAGTTGACGTCTGCTCTAGTTTTGATTCTGTTGAATCCAAGTGAATCCTTTGTTGTGTATTATGACCCTTCGAAGATGGGTCTAGGTAGGGTGTTGATGCAGAATGATCAGGTTGTGGCTTACGCTTCTAGGCAGTTGAGAGTTCATGGGAGGATTTATCCTACACATGAACTTGAGTTGGCAACAATGGTATTCCTGTTGAAGATTTGGAGGAACTATATGTTTTTCTCCAGATTTGAGGTGTTCAGTGATCACAAGAGTTTGAAATATTTATTTGATTAGAAAGAATTGAATATGAGGCAGAGGAGATGGCTCGAGTTTTTTAAAGAATACAATTTCGACTTGAGTTGCCATTTGGGAAGGCTAATATTGTAGATGATGCATTGAGTAGGAAATCTTTGCATATGTCAATGTTAATGGTTTGAGAGTTAGAGTTGACCGAGCAATTCAGAGACATGAGTTTGGTATGATAGGAGACTCTTAATAGTGTGAAGTTTGGTATGTCGAAACTAAGAAGTGGTATTCTTGAAGAGATCGGAGAGGGTCAGAAGACTGATGTGGGATTGGTTGACTGACTTATATTAATCAATCAAAATAAGGATGGTGACTTCAGAATTGTCGAGAATGGCGTGATGAGGTTTAGAGACAATGTTTGTGTATAAGATGTACCCGAGTTTAAGAAGAGTATTCTTGACGAGGGTCATAGAAGTGGGTTTAATATTCATCTCGGTGCCACAAAGATATATCAAGACTCGAAGAAGTTATTTTGGTGGCTAAGAATTAAGAAAGAAGTAGTTGAGTTTGTCTATGCTTGTTTGACATGTCAGAAGTTGAAGATCGAACATCAAAATCCATTGATTCTGATGCAACAGTTGATTATTTCAGAATGGAAATGGGATAGCATTTCCATGGATTTCGTGACAAGTTTTCCGAATACGACGGAAGGATGTGATTATATTTGGGTGATTGTTCATAGGCCGACTAAATCGTCTCATTTCATACCGAAATATTTGCCTCATCTAACTCAAAAGGGCCAAGCCTATGTTTGGGATGTGCATTGTGAAGAGAGTTTCCAAGAACTCAAGAAGAGATGATATTTGCCCCAGTTTTGATTCTATTGATTCCAAGTGAATCCTTTGTTGTGTATTATAACCCTTAGAAGATGGGTCTAGGTAAGTGTCTGGTCGAGCTTTCTTTGGTGTCAGTAAACATCATCATTCGATGTCCAGTAAACGTCGAGTTTTTTCCCAGTCATTGTTTAATGTCTGGTCGATCCTTGTTTGATGTCCTGTCAACATCCTTGTTTGATGTCCTGTCAACATCATTGTTTGATGTCCTGTCAACATCATTGTTTGATGTCCTGTCAACATCCTTGTTTGATGTCCTGTCAACATCATTGTTTGATGTCCTGTCAACATCATTGTCCGATGTCCAGTAAACATCGAGTTTCTTCCCAATCATCAGTAAGTGTCGGGTCGAGTTTTCTTTGGTGCCTGTAAACATCATTGTTCGATGTCCAGTAAACGTCGAGTTTCTTCCCAGTCATCAGTCAGTGTCTGGTTGAAGGGGTTACTCTGAGGAGTTTAGCATCATGACGTCAGATCAGCAATGTTCCCTAGTAGTGCGATACTGGAGGAAATTTTTCCGTCGGGCAGAGATGGAAATAATATCAGAAGACGTTACGCGATCAGCGCGATTCCGGGGTTCAAATGGAGAAAAGGAGATGTTGAGGCATTTTCTGGGGTTCAAATGAAGAAAGGAGATGTTGCGACATTTTCTGGAGATCGGGGTTCAATCAGAGAAGAGTATATGCTGAGGCATTTTCTGGGGTTCAAATGAAGATTGGAGTTGAAGATTGTATCCGGGATGAGGTCCTTAGGATTATCTTCTGTTCACGTGTCACCTTAGACTCTGGCTGAGGCCAATGGAGGTCGTTATAGGTGTCTTCTGAGGAAGAGATACACATGCTACCTTCCTTTGTGAAGGTATACCCTCTGACATGTCGCCCTCAGAGTGGTGTTTGGTGTTATTCCCGACGTTGCCAGCGGAATTATCACGAGAGATTGGAGAATGGGGTTCAAATGGAGAAAAGAAGATGTTGAGGCATTTTCTGGAGATGGGGTTCAAATGGAGAAAAGGAGATGTTGCGGCATTTTCTAGAGAACGGGGTTCACAATGGCGATCGCGAGTTATCGTCAGGCGACTGGGGTTCGAATCGGAGATTGGGGTTCATTATTTTGGCAAAAAAAAAAGAGAATGGGGTTCAAATGCAAAGATCCGAGGATCATTTGCGCAAAGAAAAATTTCGGGGTCCAAGAAAATGGAAAAAATAGAGAAAACTTTGGGGTTCAAGAAAAGCATAAAAAGAAAGGAATAATAATCCCCAGCGGACGTGGTGTTCAGGCCATGGTTATCCCTGCGTTACCATTTATTTTGGTATCCAGGTCGATGTTGCTGTTTCGGTATTCAGGTCGACTTTCTCCGTACCAGACGGATTTTTCCTTCAAGACTGCTTCTTCGCCGATTCTGACAGGCGTTGTTAATTATTCTCCCATCAGAGTGCAAATTGTTCGTCTGTTCTTGGTATTCAATCACTCTTCATCCTGATCATCTGAAAGCCGAGGCTATTCATATCGACAGGTTCACAGTGGATTGAATAGGGGCAGCTGTAACACCTCAAAATTTGCCCTCTTCTCTTGGGACTAGCATATCATATTGCATATCATTTTTAGGTCATTAGGCATTGCATATTGCATATCATGTGGTTACATTGTGCAAGTCATCCTCACAAGTCTTGATCAGAAGATGGGAGGTCATGTGCAAGCTAGGGTTTCATTGGACTGGTCATCAATCATCTGAGGATGTGGAGGTCCAATTTAGGGTTTGGTGATTCTCAAAGGAGATTGGTCTTCATATTGATTACAATGATTCATTATCATCATCATGGTTTGTCATCATCAAGTGTTGAAGCAGATTCCTTGAGATTAGGGTTTTGACCACTGGTTAACCCTAATCAGTTGCATTAGGCCAACCAGGGCATGATCAGGAGATGGGGTCTATGATGTATATGGGGATCATCTTATGTTTTTATTGAGCTTATTGAGGCTAGGGTTTCATCCTTGAGCCATTTCATCAGGAGATTGGGGTTCAGTTTGATCTATGCATTGCCAAATTCATCTATCAGTTAAAAAGTCAACTGTGGTCAACTATGCTTGATTTTATGGATTTGGAGGTGGGAGAGAGTTGGATACACTTCATTCATGTTGAAACAAGTGTTATTTGACATTTCAAAGCTCAAGAATGGAGAAAATCAAGTCAGGACAAAAACTGCCAAAAATAGAAAGTGACTTGTAATGGAAGTTTCCCAAAATGGAAAGTTTTTGACCTCAAAATTACATGTCCAAGGAAGCTTCAAATGAAAATTTGTTCAACATGAAAGTTGTAGATCTTGGTCTCACCTTTCCAAAAAGTCCAAGAACTTGAAATTCCCATGTATGGTTGGCAAGTTATGGTCCATTCAATTTCAAAAATGACCCATAATCAGAGGGGCATAACTTCCACATGGAGTGTCCAAATTGAGTGATCTTTTTATGTACAAACTCCATTTGACATGTACTTTCATGGTGCATAATTGGAATTCATCAAAAATGGTAAATGCAAAAAGTCATTTTTCAAGTGTACAGTTAAAAATCCAAGGGCAAAATGGTCCAAGTTGAGAAATAATGAGAATTTTGGCATGGGGATTTTTGCAACACCTCACAAATGCAAAATAGAAATTGTTTGAATTGTCATAACATGTCAAGGTCCAATATTTGACCAAGTCATTTTTGAACTTGCCTTTGAAATTGTACAAAGTGGCATGACATGGTGAAAATGAAAATTACATGGCCAATGGATGTGGGACCAATGCCAACTCATCATAACTGATATTTGGAGAGTGTGTGAGCTGTCATACAGCTGTCATGGGCCCTATATGAAAAGTCCATTTTGCCCTTGCTTAGTAAAGTGCAATTTTGCTAATTACATGTCATTTTGCTAATTTGGTGATTAAGAGCTTGATTAGTTGGAAGTATATATTCCTAATCATAACAAACTTCTAATTACAATCACATTTCACAAGAGTCCCAACCACTTTTCCCTCCAATTCTCCAAATTTCTCAAGAACACACAAGAACAAGATTGAAGAAAACTCTTCCAATTCTTCATCAAATCCGAAAATTCTTTTTGATGCTTCCTCCTTGGATTTTCTTCTTGGACTGTTTCATTGATTCATCACCTAAAACCTCCAAATTCGTGACTGTTCAAGTGTTGGTTAACAATGGTGATTTGATTTTTCTTGCAATTGGAGTCGTGTTGGATTGATCTAGCTGTTCCAGTCAACTCACCTATCATTCTTCTCCATCTGTTTTGGATCAACACACCTTGAAACATCAAGATTCGACACTGCTATCTCAAGGTGCCTCAGATTCGAATCTCTTCATTCTTTATATGTTCATATGCGTTTTGTAGATTGCTTAACATAGATTATCATGATGCTTTTAGTTTTAGAAATGGTGAACCATAGGATAAGTTATGTTGATTCAAAGATTTGAGAGCAAAACCTAATTCGATCGATCCGGTTTATACAGTTAGAGTTAGCTTAATTAGTTTACATATTTGAGATCTACACACTTAGACCTTTCCAACGGATATCCGTTTGTGCATTTTGGTGATGAAATGAGCAAAATCGAATTTGGAAGGTGATGAAGAACATAGGCCACGCGGTGAAGAAGAAGAATCCCGTGTTTGATCCATTTCAATCGCCAGGCATTTCAAAAAGTTGTTTACCGCCAAGGAGAGCCAATGAAACACGTCCAGCGCATTAATGAATTTTGGACCGGTGAGAGATAATAACGAAAGTGCCACTGAAGCTTTCAAATTAATTTTAATCAAATTAACACTTTAAATAATTATTTCAAAAAACTAACAAAACTTAAAAAAATCATAGAAAAATATTGACTAGTCCAAAAATAGTGAGGATTTTTTTGATGGATTCCAATTTTTCCCTAGATTTTATAGGCATGGTTTCACAAGTTGTGCATGGTAAAATGTTGACCTGGACTATGGATCTTTGACTTGTGTGTATTTTTTACATGTTTTGCCAAATTCATCATGAAATGCTCATACATTTAAATAAATGATTGAAATTTTTTGTGCTCATTCTGGACATGTAGATGGTGATTTACATATAAAGTTTGTGATTTTTGGATACCTGATGATTGAGATATGATTTTTTGAATCTAGGTGTGACAATTTGTGTCACACCTAGCTAGGTCAAATTCATGAATTTATTTGCATGACCTATGATTGTTGGATTGGATTGAAATTTTGCATGGATGATCATTGATATGTTGAGATGTCATGTGAATTTTTCTGGATTTTTCTATGGCATTTTCCATTTGATTGATAATTTGCTTCACTGTATGTTCATTGTGCAAGCTTGTGTGACACATGTTTGTATATCTTGTGTGAAATTCTCATATGGTTTTGGATGGATGTGAAATTTGGTATGCTGGTTGTAGACACATTGTAGGACATCCCTGTTTTGGTCCTATTCATTTCTTAAATGTTCTCACTGATTTATGAATTTTTGAAGTGGATGCTTGTGTTGATGCTATGGTTTGGCTTGAATAATTGTGTCTGGATTTCTTGATTTTCATTGGCCTAGTTCCTTTTGTCCAATTGAGCTGAAAATTGACATGCTATACCCTGAATATGTCCTGTTTAGGTGTGAATTATTTGAGGATTTTTGGAATTATTTTGGTATGCTTTTGATTGAATTCATTCTGTTTGGACATTGGATGTTGCATTTGGCCTAGTTTGACTTGTTTTGGTCATGAAATGAATATGGTGAATGGTATGAGTATGGGATCAATTGCATTTGCTTTCTATTTGATTTAAGATGATTTTGGTTGAGAATTGCTTGCTGTTTAGAATTTTTTCTCCCTTTTGGACCCTAGGCTTGGCCTAGTGGTCTTGTTTCTCACATTTGGATTGACTTTTCAGGATGAAATGCATGATGCTTAAGGAGAATGCTTCAAGTCAATTAAATTGAGATTGTTGGGTGTTGGAAACTAACATGAATTTGTTTTGTAGGTTGTGAAGCTTGAGCTTGAGCTTATAGCTTGCACTTATGTGCATTAACCTGTGTTGCTGAGTCTGTATAGTCTGACTGATTAACATTTGCTGTTTATTGTTTGTCTGTCTGAGTACTGATGATACTTGATTGATTTCAGGTACATTTAGTCGCTTACAGTTCTTTAAGAACTTGCTTGCTGCTGCTTGGTTTTTAAACCACTTGAGGTAGGACTTCTATTCTTCATGTAGTCTGGAAGACCTGGCCTGTTACTTGGCCAGGCAACTGTCTGAAGTCCTCCTTAAGAGGCGATGTTTGTGGTTGTTTACATTTGTGCCAAGCAGGTGAAGACCTCTATGAGGCAATTGGTGGATCAAAGGGATATGTAATCTATCCCCCACTATTCTGTGAGTCGTCCCTCTGCTCACACGGCTGTGTGTTGATGCATTGGGACACAAACCCAAGATCTTGTGCTGTTGCACAATCGAGTCAGAGTCTTTGAGCGTAGAAGGGTCCCTCCATTCTGGACCCACGCTCCTTTGTCTGAAGCTCTCCCTGGTTAGGGATAAGAGCTGTGAAGTCTAATCTTCACTCACCTTTCATCTGCTTCACCTTAGCCTCGTAATGGCAAGGTTAAGAGCGAATACTACCCATGTACAGATGACTTGCTTCGGCAGTCAAACCCATTGTTTGAGCCTCACTTGATTGGTTATAGTGTGTGCTATGTGAATATTTGTTTGAAATGCTTGTTTTATTTTGATTGATGCCTGTATGCTTGTATGCTTGCTTTCTTCCTGGATAGGATTAGCTTGCAGTTGTGCAAGTAGGTAGAAACCTGAACATAGGGTAACGATGCATGACAACACTAGGCTCGAGTACAGCTCCCTGGTAGTGTGTCTTCCCTGGGTTTCTGGCTAGTTTTTCTTTCCCTTGAGGGGGAACTACATCGCCCTGATCCTCGTTCCAGACGAGGTATGTAGGCAGGAGCTCGTGCGAGACCTCTCCGGGCACTTTTTTTCTTTTTGTGTGTGTTTACTTGTTATCTTCTTGTGCGTGTTTGGTTCGGATGCCGACGTAAGTCCAGTGATTGGCAGTCGGGCTCCACGTTTGCCCTTTGGCGTGTGTTTTGGTTCGGATGCTGACGTAATTCCATCGAGTGGTTGTCGGGCTCCATGTTTGCCATCTGTTTGTGCGTTTTGTGTTGTTTGGCGTGCGTAAGCCGAACTACAGTGGCTCTGATTCTCGTTCCAGACGAGATATGTAGGCATAGGATGCGACGTCCTATCGAGCTCCCTTCTGTTAACCCCACCTGCGTTCCCTGTGTGTGTGTTATGTTTTAGCAACCTATTCTTTCTTTTAGAACGTGGATCCCGTCGAGTACGACGGACGTGAGGGGTGCTAATACCTTCCCCTTGCGTAACCGACTCCCTTACCCTTTCTCTTTGGTCGCGAGACCATTTCCTTTCCAGGTTTCTCTGAGCGTTTCCTTTCCCTATCTTGGGATAAATAACGCGCAGTGGCGGCTCTGTGTTGTGTTTTTGTTTGAGTCCCGCCGGTTGTTTTTTCGCGGATGCGACAGCTGGCGACTCTGCTGGGGATGAATTGATGTTGACCTGAGCTGGTCCATCGTCCCTAAGCGAGTCTCTCCTAGCGTTCTAGGATTAGTTTAGGTTGCTTGTGTTGTATTATTTATTGCATTTATTATTCTAACCCTCTATATTTGCATAAATATTTGCATGCATCATACTATCATGTTGTCGTCCTCTGTGCAGGTGATTCCTCTGTGTTGGGGTGGGTGTTCTGAGTGGGGCTAAAACCCAGGCCCGAGTATACACCTAGGATTAGTGTGGTCTCATGTTGCCTCCTTCATGTTAAGTCAATATGTGCCTGGCAGCATGATGTACCACAAGCCGGACGAGGTTCATTTGATAGTGCTTTCCTCTGTGGGGTACCCCACTTTGGTTGAGTTACTTCATTTGAGCTGTTGACTCTGGTGACCGATCATTTCCCGGATCTTTGGTTTAGACGATCTCAGGAGAGCTACAATGGCACACCCGAAAGGGCAAACCCATTGAGTATCTCTGCCCGATTGTCGAGACCATTATCCGCCTTAGGGTGACTTGATTAGAATTTACCTGTGAGGGGAGGGTCATTCTTTCAGATGCATGTTCAGATGGTGACCTTGATGGTGACTTTTGGTTCCGTGGATCAGAGTCATATTTATAAGTCGGATTTATGGCCGTTTATTTCCGAGACGCCGGAGTGCTGTCCGAGTTATTTATCAGTGGGGATCCGTTTATTTCAGGATTCCCCGGGCCGATTTTATCAGTGGGGATCCGTTTATTTCAGGATTCCCCGGGCCGATTCAGATGGTTGTGGGTATCTGTTCAGAGATTGTTAGACGATGATGATGATGTATCTGTCTTCCGTTTATTTCGGAACTCCCAAGTCGGACTTATGGTTAATCAGTACCTCAGATGGTTGTGATCGGTTCAGAGATCAGGGCTGTGATTCAGAGCAACAAATGATCAGATGACTTGGAGGATGGCCCAGTACATTGCATACATCTGCATCATTCTCATTTTGCATTCATCTGCACTAAACCTACGTCTAGCCATATGGGGAGTATTATGGATTGAGAATCTGGTTGAGAGACATCTGGATGTCAAAATGTTATTGGTGAAATATTATCTGTCTCGATGAAACCAGAATCGAAGGACAGAATCTTCCTCATATGGACAGACGTTGCGTTCATGCATATTAACCCATTTGCTGTTTTGTAGGTGTCAATCGGTGCGCATAGCTCGTTTGCTCAGATATCCTGCTGGGGGCAACAAATCCAAACTGATGGATCCTCCCAACGCCGACATCCTCGGACTGAAAGAGATGGTGAGGGATTTGTTCAGTGTTGTGCAAGGGCTTGCCTTGGGGCAGAAAGCCATGGCCGAGAGATTAGAAAGGATTGAGGGCTGGATGATCAAGGAGAAAGTTCAGGAAAAGGCTCCGTCATCCGAAGTAACAAATCCCTCTGGCTCTGTGGTGAAGAAATCCCTTGACAGTGGTCAGCCCAAGAAGAAGGTTGAATCAGGTGGTGCGCAGACTAAAAGAGAATGCGGTAAGGATCGTTACCACCCTTATGCTGCCACCCTAACCATTCCTGTTGGCGATTCATCTGCACCACAGCGGCAACAGTCACCTCAACAGAGGACACAAAGAGCTGTGGGCCAAGTGAGAAGGAGGACGACAGATCGTCATTTCAATAAGCCGCCCGTGACTTACGCCTCTCTGTTTAGAAGGTTGTTGGATCTTGGATTGGTGCAGCCAAGGATGTTGACTCTGTTAAAACCTGATCAGAGGCCTGCCAGTTACGATGAGAATGTCAGGTGTGAGTTCCATGCTGGGGCACCCGGACATCATGTTGAGGATTGCAAAGCTTTTAAGCATGTGGTCCAGGACTTAGTGGATTCTAAGGCAATCAGCTTTGCACCGACGACAAATGATAGTGCTAACCCTGTGCCAAGGCATGGTTCTGTAAAAGCAAAAATGATGTCGAAAGACAAGAAAGGGATGGAGGTGACTGAGAAGGATCAGTTAAAAATGCCAATATCCGTGGTCCCAAAACGCCCGAAGAAAAATGAAGCTTTCCCTCGTGTTGATGATTGTTGTGCCGCTATCGCTACAAAAGAGTGTGTAGTAATTGGGGAAACGGTCCAGAGAATGATGAAAGCAGAAATGGACGATGTAAGGTGTAAAGCACTCAGTCTGGCAGCTGAAACCGTCAAGGTGGAAAATGCCATTGGTGTTGAGAAAGAGAAAAAGCCATCCATTTCTTCTTACAAGCAGGCATTGGAAGTGGTGAGAAATGGAGGGATCCCAGGCTGGGGACAGATCATGGGCATTGTGGTAAAGGCGGATATGTTTGGGATTGGTTATCATCCAGGTCAAGACTCGTCTGAGCAGAACAGAGGACGTCGTCCGTCGTTCACTTTTGTCAGTGCCGGAATGCTAGATTCAGATCACGTCTATACAGTGGGTAAAGAAACTGACAGTGACTGGGGGATTGATCAATGGATAAAATCGTGCGTACCAGGGAGCTGGAAGGCCTAAAAAGATCAGCACTGACACTCAGCCTGAAGAGTAATGTTTCTTGTTTTCAGTTTATATGCATGAAAGCCTTACGTGTTGCCCGACACGTAATGGTTCATTGTAAGGCCCACCTCATGTTCATAATTTGCAACATTTCTGCATCAGTAATAAATGGATGTTTTTCAGTCAAAAAGCGGTGTTCCCTGTTTTTCATTTATTTTTGCAGTTTAAAAACAAATAAAAATGACAATGTTTATTTTCGTTTTTTTCCTTTTTGATTTGTCTTGTTCCGAATTCAAAATTAATTCTCCGAATCTCGTTGATAACAATTCTGTTACACCTCATATGACTTCGACAAACCGATCTATCATGCCGAAGAAGAAGGCGAAGAAGATTGTGATCTGCTGGAATTAGCCAGGTTGTCAAAACAAGAGGAAAAGGTGATTCAGCCGCACGTGAAGCGGATTGAGATTGTTAACCTGTATACCGCCGAGGTCAGAAGGAAAATTGGGGCCGTTTCAGAGGCGAGTCGAAAGCAGGATGGTAGCCCTGTTGAAAGAGCATATGGATACCGTCACCTGGTCGTGTCAGGATATGCCAGGGTCGGATACCGATGACGTTGGGCACAAGCTACCATGGAAAGGAGACTGTCCTCTAGAGAAGCAGAACGCCAGTGCTACTTATCAGAGAGCCATGGTGACTTTGTTTCATGAGATGATTCATCATGAAGTTGAATGCTATGCTATGACATGATAGCAAAGTCCCAAACAGGAGTGGGGCATCTGGTGGAGATAATTCAAACTGAGGTTGAATTCAGATAAGTGCACTATCAGAATGCGGGCCGGTAAGCCGCTGGGGGTTTATTGTAAGTAAGAGAGGAATCGAGGTCGATCCTGCAAAAAAAAAAAAAAACAATAAGAGAAACGTCTGAACCGAGAAAGAAAAAAAGAGGTTCGTGGTTTCTTAGAAAGATTGAACTACCTGTCATGGTTCACATCTCATCTAGCAGCCACGGGTGAACCCATATTCAGGATGTTGAAAAGAAAGATCAAACGGTCAGGTGAAATAATGATTGCCAAGGGGCATGGAAAGAATAAAAGAATAAGTTGCAGGAGCCTCCGATTCTGATGCCTCCTGTGAAAGGAACAATTGTTAATCTGTACTTAACGACCTTCGAGGGGTCTACGAGGTGTATTGGGTCAGCATGACGAGTCTTGTCGAAAAGAGCATGCAATTTACCTTAGCAAAAAGTTTATCGACTGTGAAACAATACATTCACTGCTCGAGAAAACTTGATGTACTTTGGCATAGGCTGCTCGCCGACTGAGACAGTATGCTGATTCATACCACTTTGTGGATTTCGAGATGGATCTAATCAAGTATGTGTTTGAAGAGCCAGCAATGACCGGACAGGTTGCGAGAGTGCAAAAGAATGTTGACTGATTTGTGATGCTCTCAGAAAGCAATCAAGGGGTGTATTGCCTGATTACATCTCTCTGCAACCCATTGAGGATTATCAACCGATGAAGTTTGGAGTCCCTGATGAGGACATCTCGAGGTGCTCCAATCGAAAGATTGAGAGTGACCGATCCCGGAGGAGGGGCCGGACCCCGAATCCGAACGGGTTTTGATGTCTGATGGGGAGGTTAAGGTGAATGAGCTTTCGTTTCCCGGTTAGTATTCGAATGCACCGACAATGTGGCAAGTACGAAGCTTGTATACCGGGTATCGGATCTCGGTGCGTCTACTGGGGCAACGCCTTTCTCATTGGTATATGGAATGGAGGCTGTGTTACCGGTTGAGGTTCAGATTCCCTCTTTGAGAGTCCTGATGGGCGCGAAATAGCCAGAGGCTGAATGGATAAGGACCCGGTATGAGGAGTTGAGCCTAATTGAAGAAAAGAGGCTGGCAGCCATCTGTCATGGGCAGTTATACCAGCAAAGGATGAAGCGTGCCTTCGACAGAAAGGTGCGACCTCGGGTATATCACGTAGGTGATATGGTGCTGAAAAGGATCCTTCCTCCTCAAAACGATCGAAGGGGCAAATGGACACCGAATTATGAAGGTCCGTTCGTGGTCAAGAAGGTTTTCTCTGATTGAGCCTTGTTGTTAACGACCATGGATGGCGAGGATTTTCCATCCCCTGTGAATGCGGACGCAGTTAAAAAATACTTCGTATAAAGAGACCCGCTGGACGAAAAGAACAAAATAGTCCAGGCAAAAATGGGCATCCCGGCGAACCAAAAAACAGAAAGAGAGGTTCGGGCAAAAGTTAGGGATATGAAAAGAAAAATGTACACCCGACAAGTCGAAAACCTGAAAAGGCGACTTGGGCAAAAAAGGGTATCCTGGTGGACTGAAAACCCGAGAGGGCGGTCCAGGCAAAAGAGGGATTAAAACGAATAACTGCGTCTAGCATGATCGTTTGCGCTTTGGTTAAAGCATCATGGATAATACCCGGTAGGGATCAGTCAGAAGCGTCTGGTTCAGAAGGCAGAAAGCACGGAGAGTCTGAGGACATATGGGGTGTAACCGAGTTGGAACTCGATGAGATCACGAGTTTCACATTGCCATTAGGATAGATTTTTCCTTTTGTGCGCAATTACCTCTTTTCAGGAATTGCTTCCTTTGTATTGCTCAATTTGAGCCACACTTTTCCAATCAATAAAATGCATATTCAGTCAAATAATTCTGTTTTTGTTTTTCATTACCACTTTGATTGAAAAACATCTGATTATTTTGATAAAGAATCTGGCATTTTAAGACATACAGGTTCCTTCCAATGCATGTTTATAAGATTGAAAGCTTGAAATCTTATTTGGAAGGTTGAGTGACCCGAGTGTTGAAATCTTGACACGCCTGGGGCACGGTTTTATCTAACGATCTGTTTTGCAGGAACTGTTAGGTATTCCCATTCACTTGCAGGTTGTGGTGTGGAAGCTTTGTAGCAAATCCCCAGAGAGTTCGCTCAGGAACAAATGAATATGAAAGAATGACGAAGACGTTGAGACGTACGACGATCCTTGATGATAATCAAGAAGACTCTTCAAAGTCGGAAGATTTGAAAGTATGTAATTCCCCGCAGAGTCCAATCAAGGACGAGTGCATGAAGCGACGATGAGAAGACGTCGAGACGTATGACGACCTATGGAATTAATCAAGAAGACTCTTCAAAGTCGGAAGATTGAAAAGTATGTATAAATCCCAGGAGTACGTTTCTCGTCGAGCGCGGGGCGATTGGGAATACAAGATGATGGAGCAGAAAAGGTCCAGACGAGTCTGGGAATTCTCAAAAGTGGAAAGTCGGTACGAGATTGGGAGGTGGATACCATGGTTCGACGAGTCGACGGGTGTTCTGTACCAACTTTTCTCATTTCCCCAGCGAGGTCCCTAAGCAGAGTGATGAGGACCAAACTCCCCAGCAGATTCCAGATCTGTGACTTCCCCAGCCGAGTCACGATGGTTATCCCCGGTAGGTTTAAAACGGTGTTTCCTCAGCAGCCAGGTCCGAAGGTTGCTATTCCCCGAGTGGAGCGGGTTTCAACGAAATATATCTCCAGCAGTGTTCATCCTACCAGTGGATTGGATGAGTTTCCGTAGCAGACTGATATGTGCATCCCCAGCTGAGTTGATTCTACCTATGGATTGCATGGGTTGTCCCCAGCGGAGTAGCATTCGTTTCCCTAGCAGGGTCAGGATGGTTATCCCCAGCAGGTGTTAGAATTGATGCTTCCCCCAGTCGACAGGCTTGGAGGTCGCTATTTCCCCAGCGGAGTATCTGTGAGCATTTCCCCAATGAAGTCAACAGGTATCTGTGAGGGTTTTCCGAAGCAGAGTTGGGATTGATATCCCCAGCAAGTCAAAGACTGTTGTATCCCCACAGAGTGTTGGTGGTTCTTATCCCCAGCAGTTTCTTGAGCGGATTGGGTGCAAAGGAGGTTCTTCCCCAGCAAGGGTTGCCTATTTCCCAGCAGCAGTATTATTCCCCAGCGGGGTGGAGATTGGAGTATTGACGAGTTCCTCAGCAGAGTGTCTCGTGCTCCCCAGCAGAATCCCTTGAGGGGGATACTTTTTATGCATTCATCATGTAGAGTAAGCATAGCATGTTGCATAGAAGATATAATAAATCGCGTAGCATTTCCATAATTATGGAGCATTACGCAGAAAAATCAATCATGCATCATATTGCAAGCACAAGCTAGTCTCAAGCTGTGGTTATTGTTTGAGAGGTGGTTTTACCAGAAGTAGAGGTGTTACTCCGAGGAGTTTGGCCTCATGATTTGATCAAAGGTATTTCCCCAGTAGTGCGATACTGGAGGAGTTTTTCCGTCGGGCAGAGATGGAAAGGTTACACGATCAGCGCGATTCGAGCCGTGGTTACCGCTTGAGGATTGGTTTTGCCGGACAGTGAAGACGATACTCCGAGGAGTTCAGCATCGGGATTTTGGAGCAACAGTATTTCCCAGTCATCAGTAAGTGTCTGGTCGAGCTTTCTTTGGTGTCAGTAAACATCATCATTCGATGTCCAGTAAACGTCGAGTTTTTTCCCAGTCATTGTTTAATGTCTGGTCGATCCTTGTTTGATGTCCTGTCAACATCCTTGTTTGATGTCCTGTCAACATCATTGTTTGATGTCCTGTCAACATCATTGTTTGATGTCCTGTCAACATCCTTGTTTGATGTCCTGTCAACATCATTGTTTGATGTCCTGTCAACATCATTGTCCGATGTCCAGTAAACATCGAGTTTCTTCCCAATCATCAGTAAGTGTCGGGTCGAGTTTTCTTTGGTGCCTGTAAACATCATTGTTCGATGTCCAGTAAACGTCGAGTTTCTTCCCAGTCATCAGTCAGTGTCTGGTTGAAGGGGTTACTCTGAGGAGTTTAGCATCATGACGTCAGATCAGCAATGTTCCCTAGTAGTGCGATACTGGAGGAAATTTTTCCGTCGGGCAGAGATGGAAATAATATCAGAAGACGTTACGCGATCAGCGCGATTCCGGGGTTCAAATGGAGAAAAGGAGATGTTGAGGCATTTTCTGGGGTTCAAATGAAGAAAGGAGATGTTGCGACATTTTCTGGAGATCGGGGTTCAATCAGAGAAGAGTATATGCTGAGGCATTTTCTGGGGTTCAAATGAAGATTGGAGTTGAAGATTGTATCCGGGATGAGGTCCTTAGGATTATCTTCTGTTCACGTGTCACCTTAGACTCTAGCTGAGGCCAATGGAGGTCGTTATAGGTGTCTTCTGAGGAAGAGATACACATGCTACCTTCCTTTGTGAAGGTATACCCTCTGACATGTCGCCCTCAGAGTGGTGTTTGGTGTTATTCCCGACGTTGCCAGCGGAATTATCACGAGAGATTGGAGAATGGGGTTCAAATGGAGAAAAGAAGATGTTGAGGCATTTTCTGGAGATGGGGTTCAAATGGAGAAAAGGAGATGTTGCGGCATTTTCTAGAGAACGGGGTTCACAATGGCGATCGCGAGTTATCGTCAGGCGACTGGGGTTCGAATCGGAGATTGGGGTTCATTATTTTGGCAAAAAAAAAGAGAATGGGGTTCAAATGCAAAGATCCGAGGATCATTTGCGCAAAGAAAAATTTCGGGGTCCAAGAAAATGGAAAAAATAGAGAAAACTTTGGGGTTCAAGAAAAGCATAAAAAGAAAGGAATAATAATCCCCAGCGGACGTGGTGTTCAGGCCATGGTTATCCCTGCGTTACCATTTATTTTGGTATCCAGGTCGATGTTGCTGTTTCGGTATTCAGGTCGACTTTCTCCGTACCAGACGGATTTTTCCTTCAAGACTGCTTCTTCGCCGATTCTGACAGGCGTTGTTAATTATTCTCCCATCAGAGTGCAAATTGTTCGTCTGTTCTTGGTATTCAATCACTCTTCATCCTGATCATCTGAAAGCCGAGGCTATTCATATCGACAGGTTCACAGTGGATTGAATAGGGGCAGTTGTAACACCTCAAAATTTGCCCTCTTCTCTTGGGACTAGCATATCATATTGCATATCATTTTTAGGTCATTAGGCATTGCATATTGCATATCATGTGGTTACATTGTGCAAGTCATCCTCACAAGTCTTGATCAGAAGATGG
This sequence comes from Lathyrus oleraceus, assembly GCF_024323335.1. NCBI lineage: Eukaryota > Viridiplantae > Streptophyta > Magnoliopsida > Fabales > Fabaceae > Lathyrus > Lathyrus oleraceus. Next base: position 110,700,396 of record NC_066581.1, on the reverse strand, counting down.
GAGGTCATGTGCAAGCTAGGGTTTCATTGGACTGGTCATCAATCATCTGAGGATGTGGAGGTCCAATTTAGGGTTTGGTGATTCTCAAAGGAGATTGGTCTTCATATTGATTACAATGATTCATTATCATCATCATGGTTTGTCATCATCAAGTGTTGAAGCAGATTCCTTGAGATTAGGGTTTTGACCACTGGTCAACCCTAATCAGTTGCATTAGGCCAACCAGGGCATGATCAGGAGATGGGGTCTATGATGTATATGGGGATCATCTTATGTTTTTATTGAGCTTATTGAGGCTAGGGTTTCATCCTTGAGCCATTTCATCAGGAGATTGGGGTTCAGTTTGATCTATGCATTGCCAAATTCATCTATCAGTTAAAAAGTCAACTGTGGTCAACTGTGCTTGATTTTATGGATTTGGAGGTGGGAGAGAGTTGGATACACTTCATTCATGTTGAAACAAGTGTTATTTGACATTTCAAAGCTCAAGAATGGAGAAAATCAAGTCAGGACAAAAACTGCCAAAAATAGAAAGTGACTTGTAATGGAAGTTTCCCAAAATGGAAAGTTTTTGACCTCAAAATTACATGTCCAAGGAAGCTTCAAATGAAAATTTGTTCAACATGAAAGTTGTAGATCTTGGTCTCACCTTTCCAAAAAGTCCAAGAACTTGAAATTCCCATGTATGGTTGGCAAGTTATGGTCCATTCAATTTCAAAAATGACCCATAATCAGAGGGGCATAACTTCCACATGGAGTGTCCAAATTGAGTGATCTTTTTATGTACAAACTCCATTTGACATGTACTTTCATGGTGCATAATTGGAATTCATCAAAAATGGTCAATGCAAAAAGTCATTTTTCAAGTGTACAGTTAAAAATCCAAGGGCAAAATGGTCCAAGTTGAGAAATAATGAGAATTTTGGCATGGGGATTTTTGCAACACCTCACAAATGCAAAATAGAAATTGTTTGAATTGTCATAACATGTCAAGGTCCAATATTTGACCAAGTCATTTTTGAACTTGCCTTTGAAATTGTACAAAGTGGCATGACATGGTGAAAATGAAAATTACATGGCCAATGGATGTGGGACCAATGCCAACTCATCATAACTGATATTTGGAGAGTGTGTGAGCTGTCATACAGCTGTCATGGGCCCTATATGAAAAGTCCATTTTGCCCTTGCTTAGTAAAGTGCAATTTTGCTAATTACATGTCATTTTGCTAATTTGGTGATTAAGAGCTTGATTAGTTGGAAGTATATATTCCTAATCATAACAAACTTCTGATTACAATCACATTTCACAAGAGTCCCAACCACTTTTCCCTCCAATTCTCCAAATTTCTCAAGAACACACAAGAACAAGATTGAAGAAAACTCTTCCAATTCTTCATCAAATCCGAAAAATCTTTTTGATGCTTCCTCCTTGGATTTTCTTCTTGGACTGTTTCATTGATTCATCACCTAAAACCTCCAAATTCGTGACTGTTCAAGTGTTGGTTAACAATGGTGATTTGATTTTTCTTGCAATTGGAGTCGTGTTGGATTGATCTAGCTGTTCCAGTCAACTCACCTATCATTCTTCTCCATCTGTTTTGGATCAACACACCTTGAAACATCAAGATTCGACACTGCTATCTCAAGGTGCCTCAGATTCGAATCTCTTCATTCTTTATATGTTCATATGCGTTTTGTAGATTGCTTAACATAGATTATCATGATGCTTTTAGTTTTAGAAATGGTGAACCATAGGATAAGTTATGTTGATTCAAAGATTTGAGAGCAAAACCTAATTCGATCGATCCGGTTTATACAGTTAGAGTTAGCTTAATTAGTTTACATATTTGAGATCTACACACTTAGACCTTTCCAACGGATATCCGTTTGTGCATTTTGGTGATGAAATGAGCAAAATCGAATTTGGAAGGTGATGAAGAACATAGGCCACGCGGTGAAGAAGAAGAATCCCGTGTTTGATCCATTTCAATCGCCAGGCATTTCAAAAAGTTGTTTACCGCCAAGGAGAGCCAATGAAACACGTCCAGCGCATTAATGAATTTTGGACCGGTGAGAGATAATAACGAAAGTGCCACTGAAGCTTTCAAATTAATTTTAATTAAATTAACACTTTAAATAATTATTTCAAAAAACTAACAAAACTTAAAAAAATCATAGAAAAATATTGACTAGTCCAAAAATAGTGAGGATTTTTTTGATGGATTCCAATTTTTCCCTAGAATTTTATAGGCATGGTTTCACAAGTTGTGCATGGTAAAATGTTGACCTGGACTATGGATCTTTGACTTGTGTGTATTTTTTACATGTTTTGCCAAATTCATCATGAAATGCTCATACATTGAAATAAATGATTGAAATTTTTTGTACTCATTCTGGACATGTTGATGGTGATTTACATATAAAGTTTGTGATTTTTGGATACCTGATGATTGAGATATGATTTTTTGAATCTAGGTGTGACAATTTGTGTCACACCTAGCTAGGTCAAATTCATGAATTTATTTGCATGACCTATGATTGTTGGATTGGATTGAAATTTTGCATGGATGATCATTGATATGTTGAGATGTCATGTGAATTTTTCTGGATTTTTCTATGGCATTTTCCATTTGATTGATAATTTTCTTCACGGTATGTTCATTGTGCAAGCTTGTGTGACACATGTTTGTATATCGTGTGTGAAATTCTCATATGGTTTTGGATGGATGTGAAATTTGGTATGCTGGTTGTAGACACATTGTAGGACATCCCTGTTTTGGTCCTATTCATTTCTTAAATGTTCTCACTGATTTATGAATTTTTGAAGTGGATGCTTGTGTTGATGCTATGGTTTGGCTTGAATAATTGTGTCTGGATTTCTTGATTTTCATTGGCCTAGTTCCTTTTGTCCAATTGAGCTGAAAATTGACATGCTATACCCTGAATATGTCCTGTTTAGGTGTGAATTATTTGAGGATTTTTGGAATTATTTTGGTATGCTTTTGATTGAATTCATTCTGTTTGGACATTGGATGTTGCATTTGGCCTAGTTTGACTTGTTTTGGTCATGAAATGAATATGGTGAATGGTATGAGTATGGGATCAATTGCATTTGCTTTCTATTTGATTTAAGATGATTTTGGTTGAGAATTGCTTGCTGTTTAGAATTTTTTCTCCCTTTTGGACCCTAGGCTTGGCCTAGTGGTCTTGTTTCTCACATTTGGATTGACTTTTCAGGATGAAATGCATGATGCTTAAGGAGAATGCTTCAAGTCAATTAAATTGAGATTGTTGGGTGTTGGAAACTAACATGAATTTGTTTTGTAGGTTGTGAAGCTTGAGCTTGAGCTTATAGCTTGCACTTATGTGCATTAACCTGTGTTGCTGAGTCTGTATAGTCTGATTGATTAACATTTGCTGTTTATTGTTTGTCTGTCTGAGTACTGATGATACTTGATTGATTTCAGGTACATTTAGTCGCTTACAGTTCTTTAAGAACTTGCTTGCTGCTGCTTGGTTTTTAAACCACTTGAGGTAGGACTTCTATTCTTCATGTAGTCTGGAAGACCTGGCCTGTTACTTGGCCAGGCAACTGTCTGAAGTCCTCCTTAAGAGGCGATGTTTGTGGTTGTTTACATTTGTGCCAAGCAGGTGAAGACCTTTATGAGGCAATTGGTGGATCAAAGGGATATGTAATCTATCCCCCACTATTCTGTGAGTCGTCCCTCTGCTCACACGGCTGTGTGTTGATGCATTGGGACACAAACCCAAGATCTTGTGCTGTTGCACAATCGAGTCAGAGTCTTTGAGCGTAGAAGGGTCCCTCCATTCTGGACCCACGCTCCTTTGTCTGAAGCTCTCCCTGGTTAGGGATAAGAGCTGTGAAGTCTAATCTTCACTCACCTTTCATCTGCTTCACCTTAGCCTCGTAATGGCAAGGTTAAGAGCGAATACTACCCATGTACAGATGACTTGCTTCGGCAGTCAAACCCATTGTTTGAGCCTCACTTGATTGGTTATAGTGTGTGCTATGTGAATATTTGTTTGAAATGCTTGTTTTATTTTGATTGATGCCTGTATGCTTGTATGCTTGCTTTCTTCCTGGATAGGATTAGCTTGCAGTTGTGCAAGTAGGTAGAAACCTGAACATAGGGTAACGATGCATGACAACACTAGGCTCGAGTACAGCTCCCTGGTAGTGTGTCTTCCCTGGGTTTCTGGCTAGTTTTTCTTTCCCTTGAGGGGGAACTACATCGCCCTGATCCTCGTTCCAGACGAGGTATGTAGGCAGGAGCTCGTGCGAGACCTCTCCGGGCACTTTTTTTCTTTTTGTGTGTGTTTACTTGTTATCTTCTTGTGCGTGTTTGGTTCGGATGCCGACGTAAGTCCAGTGATTGGCAGTCGGGCTCCACGTTTGCCCTTTGGTGTGTGTTTTGGTTCGGATGCTGACGTAATTCCATCGAGTGGTTGTCGGGCTCCATGTTTGCCATCTGTTTGTGCGTTTTGTGTTGTTTGGCGTGCGTAAGCCGAACTACAGTGGCTCTGATTCTCGTTCCAGACGAGATATGTAGGCATAGGATGCGACGTCCTATCGAGCTCCCTTCTGTTAACCCCACCTGCGTTCCCTGTGTGTGTGTGATGTTTTAGCAACCTATTCTTTCTTTTAGAACGTGGATCCCGTCGAGTACGACGGACGTGAGGGGTGCTAATACCTTCCCCTTGCGTAACCGACTCCCTTACCCTTTCTTTTTGGTCGCGAGACCATTTCCTTTCCAGGTTTCTCTGAGCGTTTCCTTTCCCTATCTTGGGATAAATAACGCGCAGTGGCGGCTCTGTGTTGTGTTTTTGTTTGAGTCCCGCCGGTTGTTTTTTCGCGGATGCGACACATACATAATACATACATTCACAGCATTATGCATACCATCACACATCATCAGCATATTATCACAAAATCATATCATGTCAATAATATAGTCACAGTATTAGCACACTCTACTAATACCTACACTGCTCACAATAATGGGAAATGATCCTTACTATACCATACATCAGCTAAATTACATTACTCAGCTGAAACGACCAAAACTGCACAACAACAGCTCAGGAAAACCAAAATTCTGCCCATACGCGTATGCCCCATGTCCATACGCGTATGGCCCATTTCCTGGCCAAGCCCATACGCGTATTGCCTACCTCATACGCGTATGCTACGCGTACCACTTCCTCATACGCGTACCAACAAAGACAAAATTACATTAAAAACGTCATCTTCTTCATCCATACGCGTATTGCCTAGTGCCATACGCGTACCAGACCATCTCATACGCGTATTGCCTAGTGCCATACGCGTATGACCAGAAACCCAATTTTTCCAGATCTGCCATGGTTTCTCTGCTACGAAATTCCTCAGATCCAACCTTCCGCAGTCCAATTTTTACACATAATTCATTCCTATCATCTAACACGAATCATATCCTATTCAATTTCACAAAGTCTAACATTATCACATCTAATTCCTACGAATTTCTTCAATTATAACTCAAATCACGTTCATCCATAGGTTCATACATTTCAGCATTCATCACTCTAATCAGGGACAATTCAATGGCTTACCACTACCCATTACATGTTAACCCATAATACCCATTAAACGACGATAAACCCCCCTTACCTGAGTTAATCCGGCAATCCGTTCGCTTCAAGCTTTTTCCCTTCTTCAACCTTCTTTCTCTTGCTCTGCCTTTTTGCCCTTTCTGTCTCTTTTTCCTTTTCACGTGAAAAATAACCCTTTTTACCAAATGGGACTTTTTACTGATTCCAACATTATATTCCAATAATAAAATAATAATCCAATAATATTATTTCAAATTATTAAATTAAATTAATAAACATATTATTAACTTAATTTAAATAATTATCTTATTTTTATCGGGGTGTTACAACTCTCCCCCACTAAAAGAGTTTTCGTCCTCGAAAACATACCTCAAGCAAATAACTCCGGATAAGACTCCTTCATCTGACTCTCAAGTTCCCAAGTCACATTGCCACCTGCTGGTCCTCCCCAAGCTACCTTCACCAAAGCAATCTCTTTACCCCGCAACTGCTTCAACTCTCGATCCTCGACCCTCATAGGTGATGTTTCAACAGTCAGGTTATCTCTCACCTGTACATCATCTACTTGGACCACATGCGACGGATCAGGAATGTACTTCCTCAACTGAGACACATGAAAAACCTCATGCAAATTCGCAAGTGACGGCGGTAAAGCGATACGATAGGCTACCTCCCCTATCCTCTCCAAAATCTGATAAGGACCAATAAATCGAGGTGTCAACTTCTTTGACTTCAAAGCTCGACCAACCCCAGTTATCGGAGTAACACGAAGAAACACATGATCTCCCTCTTGGAACTCAAGTGACTTCCTCCTCTTATCATGATAACTCTTCTGACGACTCTGAGCAATTCTCATCTTCTCCTGAATCATCTTAATCTTTTCCGTAGTTTGTTGAACAATCTCAGGTCCAACCACAGCACTCTCACCGGATTCATACCAACATAAAGGTGTCCGACATCTCCTACCATACAAAGCTTCAAACGGTGCCATACCAATGCTCGAATGAAAACTATTGTTGTAGGTAAACTCAATCAAAGGTAAATAACAATCCCAAGCACCTCCCTTTTCCAAAACACAAGCTCTCAAAAGGTCCTCTAGTGACTGAATCGTCCTCTCAGTCTGACCATCAGTCTGCGGATGATATGCAGAACTCAATCTCAGCTTAGTTCCCAAAGCCCTCTGCAAACCTTCCCAGAACTTCGATGTAAATCTAGGATCTCTGTCCGAAACAATACTCGACGGAATACCATGCAAACTTACAATTTTCTCAATATACAACTCAGCTAATCTCTCTAACGGATAATCCATTCTGATCGGAATGAAATGAGCCGATTTTGTCAATCTGTCAACAATCACCCAAATAGCTTCAAAGTTCTTAATTGTCCTCGGTAAACCCGAAACAAAATCCATACTGATACTATCCCACTTCCACTCTGGAATAACCAACGGTTGCATTAGCCCAGACGGCTTCTGATGCTCAATCTTTGACTTCTGACAAGTCAAACAAGAATAAACAAAACTCGCAATTTCTCTTTTCATTCCCGGCCACCAAAATAACTTTTTCAAATCATGATACATCTTCGTAGCCCCAGGATGAATACTCAGGCCACTACGATGTCCTTCCTCAAGAATACTCTTCTTAAGTTCGGTAACATCCGGAATACACACCCGATTGCCAAATTTCAAAATACCATTCTCATCAACTCTGAATTCACCACCTTGACCTTGATTCACTAGAGTCAACTTATCAACCAAAAGCACATCGAGTTTCTGACCCTCTCTAATCTCATCCAGAATACCACTCGTTAACTTCAACATTCCCAATTTAACACCATTGTGAGTACTCTCACACACCAAACTCAAGTCTCTAAACTGCTCAATTAAATCCAATTCCTTAACCATTAGCATAGACATATGCAATGATTTCCAACTCAATGCATCAGCCACTACGTTTGCTTTACCCGGATGGTAATTCAAACCAAAGTCATAATCCTTCAGAAACTCCAACCATCTCCTCTGTCTCATATTCAGCTCTTTCTGATCAAACAAATACTTTAAACTCTTATGGTCACTGAAAACCTCAAATCTTGACCCGTACAAGTAATGCCTCCATAACTTCAGAGCAAATACCACAGCTGCCAACTCTAAATCGTGTGTCGGATAGTTACTCTCATGGACCCTCAGTTGTCTCGAAGCATAAGCTATAACCTTCTTATTCTGCATCAACACACCACCCAAACCCAACAATGAAGCATCACAGTAAACCTCAAATGGTTCCGACGGACTCGGTAATATCAGAATAGGAGCAGTAGTTAACCTTCTCTTTAACTCTTGGAACCCTTCTTCACATTTTGAGTCCCAAACAAACGCTTGCCCCTTTCTAGTCAACATCGTCAACGGTAACGCCAACTTAGAAAATCTCTCAATAAACTTCCTATAATAACCTGCAAGTCCAAGAAAACTCCTTATCTCAGAAATTGACTTCGGAGCTTCCCACTCAGATACCGCTTCTATCTTAGAAGGATCAACAGCAACACCACCTCTGGAAATCACATGACCAAGAAAACTAACCTCTTCTAACCAAAATTCACACTTAGACAGTTTAGCAAATAACGTATTTTCTCGTAGAACTCCTAAAACCACTCTCAAATGTTCAACATGCTCTTCTTCAGATTTCGAATACACTAAAATATCGTCAATAAACACCACAACAAACTTGTCTAGGTACGGATGGAAAATCCTATTCATATACTCCATAAATACTCCAGGCGCATCAGTCACACCAAAAGGCATCACAGAATACTCATAATGTCCATACCTTGTTCTGAAAGCAGTCTTCTGAATATCCTCAGTTTTCACACGTATCTGATGATATCCCGATCTCAAATCTATTTTGCTGAACACACTCGCACCAACCAACTGATCCATCAAATCATCAATCCTCGGCAAAGGATACCGATTCTTGATCGTCACTTTATTCAGTTGCCTGTAGTCCACACACAACCTCATAGTACCTTCTTTCTTTTTAACCAATAACACTGGTGCACCCCACGGTGACACACTCGGACGAATAAATTTCTTACCCAACAAATCTTCCAGCTGACTCTTCAATTCAGTTAATTCAACAGCAGACATACGGTACGGAGCCATCGATATCGGCCTAGTACCAGGTACCAAATCAATCGAGAACTCAACTTCACGCTCTGGTGGTAATTCATTCACTTCTTCAGGAAACACATCAGGAAAATCACACACCACGGCTAGATCGCAAATCACCAATTTATCTTTCGCCTCCAAAGTCGTTAACAACATAAACAACTCTGCCCCATCTGTTTGTGCCTCATTCACCTGCCTTGCTGATAGAAACAAACTCTTTCCTTCCTCAATCTCAGGAAAGATCACAGTCTTATCGAAACAGTTGATATAAACTCGGTTAGACACCAACCAGTTCATACCTAGGATAACATCAATCTGCACTAGTGGAAGACACACAAGGTCCATCCCAAAGTCTCTACCAAAAATACTCAGAGGACAATTTAAACAAACTGAAGTAGTAGTCACTGAACCCTTCGCAGGAGTATCAATCACCATACTACCATGCATCTCAGATATCTCTAAATTAAGTTTCACAGCACAATCCAAAGATATAAAAGAATGAGTCGCTCCTGTGTCAATAATAGCTACAAGAGGAAAGCCATTAATATAACACGTACCTCGGATCAAACGATCATCTGCAGAAGTCTCAGAACCCGATAAAGCAAAAACCTTGCCTCCCGACTGGTTCTCTTTCTTCGGCTTAGGACACTGTGGACTGATATGACCCACTTCTCCACAGTTGAAACAAGTCACAGCCTTCACCCGGCACTCTGCAGCCAAGTGACCACCTTTTCCACACTTGAAACACTTCTTCTCATTACTGGTACACTCATGGATACGATGTCCAGCCTGACCACATCTGAAACACTTAGCAGGGGCACTGGAGTCTCCCCCACTAGGCCTCTTCATCCCACTCTGTCTCTGGAAACCTTTGCCAGCTGCATACGGTTTCCCACGATCATTCTGATTCTTGCCTTTTCTATCAACCCTTTGCTGATAGCTCTCCGCTCTGGCCTTGGTATCTTGTTCAAAAATCCTGCAACAGTCGACCAAGTCAGAAAACACTCTAATCCGCTGATACCCAATAGCCTGCTTGATCTCGGGACGTAACCCGTTCTCAAACTTCACACACTTTGAAAATTCCCCAGTAGCCTCGTTATAGGGAGTGTAATACTTCGACAACTCTGTGAACTTAGCAGCATACTCAGTAACAGACCGGTTGCCCTGCTTCAATTCTAAAAACTCTATCTCTTTCTTTCCTCTGACATCCTCTGGAAAGTACTTCCTCAGGAATCTCTCTCTGAACACCGCCCAAGTGATCTCAGCACTTCCAGCAGCTTCCAACTCAGTGCGGGTAGCAACCCACCAATCATCTGCTTCCTCTGACAGCATATGCGTATCGAACCTGACCTTCTGGTTATCGGCACACTCAGTCACTCGGAAGATCCTCTCGATCTCCTTCAACCACTTCTGAGCACCATCTGGATCGTATGCTCCCTTGAACATTGGAGGATTGTTCCTCTGGAACTCACTCAGTTGACGAGCAGCTCCCAGTCCCACAACATTCGGATTCCCTCCAAGTACTCCAGCTAGCATACCCAGAGCCTCAGCAATCGCAGCATCGTCTCTACCTCTTCCAGCCATCTCTATTCTGAAAACCCAACAAGCTAAAACAATAAGTATCGATAGGGTTACACAACACCTATCACATACAGGGAAACAGAATAATTACGACTCGACTCGACCGACTATGCTCTGATACCACTAATGTAACACCCTTCTAAAATACCCCAATATTTAATTAAAATCAACAAAACATAAATCAGAGTAGATATGCAATATAAGGGTGTCACACTGACACTTCACACCATTCACCAAAATAACTGTCATGCTCTTTATTTAATTCAAAACATAAAACATTTGCATAATACGCAGCGGATAGAGACCAATTCAATCATGCAAAACATGTAACACATTACATGTAAACTGGTTCAACAACCAACAATAAAACAATTAAAACATCCCATCTCGATGTTACATCTACCAGAGCATGACCCACTAAGGAACTACACTAGACTCCAAGCACTAGCTCCTACTCAATCACTGCTCGTTACCTGAAAAATAGTTGTAAGGGTGAGTTCCTCAATCGATATAATAAGCATTATAAAACATCATGTAATGCTAAGTAATTTAACACATATCATCACCCTAATCAGATCACACATTCAGCAACGGCAATCATCAACTCATAATTATAATAATACTCAACACCAACACAAAACAACATGTATAATATTGGAATACATCCATTCATATTATACGCCATACATACATACATTATGCAATGAGACTCCATGCATGCGGTACCGACTATTTGTGAACATATAGTTCACCTCACCGATCAAATCCAGATACGGCTACCAAGCTCACTAGTCCCATTCATTTGAGACCTAGTGACTCACTCACTAATTCCTCACCATGGGAATTAGCTACCACCCCCAAAGGGCCATGATATGCACGCTAATCACCTAGCATGCAAACATCAACAACAATCCACAACAACTCACTAATTCCTCACCATGGGAATTAGCTACCACCATAAAGGCCATAATATACATGCTAAATCACCTAGCATGCAAACATCAACAACAATTCAAAATAGACATATGCTCACACTCTAAGCCATAAACAGTCCATTCCACAATTGCATACATAATACATACATTCACAGCATTATGCATACCATCACACATCATCAGCATATTATCACAAAATCATATCATGTCAATAATATAGTCACAGTATTAGCACACTCTACTAATACCTACACTGCTCACAATAATGGGAAATGATCCTTACTATACCATACATCAGCTAAATTACATTACTCAGCTGAAACGACCAAAACTGCACAACAACAGCTCAGGAAAACCAAAATTCTGCCCATACGCGTATGCCCCATGTCCATACGCGTATGGCCCATTTCCTGGCCAAACCCATACGCGTATTGCCTACCTCATACGCGTATGCTACGCGTACCACTTCCTCATACGCGTACCAACAGAGACAAAATTACATTAAAAACGTCATCTTCTTCATCCATACGCGTATTGCCTAGTGCCATACGCGTACCAGACCATCTCATACGCGTATTGCCTAGTGCCATACGCGTATGACCAGAAACCCAATTTTTCCAGATCTGCCATGGTTTCTCTGCTACGAAATTCCTCAGATCCAACCTTCCGCAGTCCAATTTTTACACATAATTCATTCCTATCATCTAACACGAATCATATCCTATTCAATTTCACAAAGTCTAACATTATCACATCTAATTCCTACGAATTTCTTCAATTATAACTCAAATCACGTTCATCCATAGGTTCATACATTTCAGCATTCATCACTCTAATCAGGGACAATTCAATGGCTTACCACTACCCATTACATGTTAACCCATAATACCCATTAAACGACGATAAACCCCCCTTACCTGAGTTAATCCGGCAATCCGTTCGCTTCAAGCTTTTTCCCTTCTTCAACCTTCTTTCTCTTGCTCTGCCTTTTTGCCCTTTCTGTCTCTTTTTCCTTTTCACGTGAAAAATAACCCTTTTTACCAAATGGGACTTTTTACTGATTCCAACATTATATTCCAATAATAAAATAATAATCCAATAATATTATTTCAAATTATTAAATTAAATTAATAAACATATTATTAACTTAATTTAAATAATTATCTTATTTTTATCGGGGTGTTACAATTATCCTACGCATGATTTTGAGTTAGCAACAATTGTATTCATGTTGAAGATTTGGAGGAACTATCTGTTTTTCTCCCTATTTGAGGTGTTTAGTGATCACAAGAGTTTGAAATATTTATTTGATAAGAAAGAATTGAATATGAGGTGGAGGAGATGAATCATGTTTTTTAAAGACTATGATTTCGGCTTGAGTTACCATCCGGGTAAGACTAATGTTGTAACTGACGCATTGAGTATGAAATCTTTACGTATGTCAATGTTAATGGTTTTAGAGTTAGAGTTGATCGAACAATTCAGAGACATGAGTCTGGTATGTGAAGAGACTCCTAATAGTGTGAAGTTTGGTATGTTAAAACTGAGAAGTGGTATTCTTGAAGAGATCAGAGGGATTCAAAAGACCGATGTGGGGTTGGTTGACTGACTTGTGTTAATCAATCAAAATAGGTGACTTCAGAATTGACGAGAATGGTGTGATAAGGTTTAGAGATAATGTTTGTCTACAAGACGTACCTGAGCTTAAGAAGAGTATTCTTGAGGATGGTCATATAAGTGGGTTGAATATTCATCTTGGTGCGACTAAGATGTATCAAGACTTTTAGAAGTTGTTTTGGTGGCCAAGAATGAGGAAAGGAGTAGTTGAGTTTGTCTATGCAAGTTTGACTTTGGAGAAGTCGAATATTGAACATCAAAATCCTTTTAATCTGATGCAACAGTTAAGTATTTCGGAATGAAAATGGGATAACATTTCCATGGATTTCGTGACAAGTTTTTTGAATATGAAGAAAGTATGTGATTCTATTTGGGTGATTGTTCATAGCCTGACTAAATCGGCTCATTTCATACCAAAAACTTTACCTCAGCTGATTCAAAAGGGCCAAGCCTGTGTTTGGGATGTGCATTGTGAAGAGAGTTTCCAATAACTCAAGAAGAAGTTGACGCTCCTTAAGTTTTAATTCTATTGAATCCAAGTGAATCCTTTGTTGTGTATTGTGACCCTTCGAAGATGGGTCTAGGTAGGGTGTTGATGCAGAAGAGTCAGGTTGTGTCTTACGCTTATTGACAGTTGAGAATTCATGAGAAGAATTATCCTACGCATGATCTTGAGTTGGCAACAATGGTATTCATGTTGAAGATTTGGAGGAAATATTTATTTTTCTCCAGATTTTAGGTGTTCAATGATTGCAAGAGTTTGAAATATTTATTTGATCAGAAAGAATTGAATATGAGGCAGAGGAGATGGCTCTAGTTTTTTAAAGACTATAATTTCGGATTGAGTTACCATCTAGGTAGAGCTAATGTTGTAGCTGACACATTAAGCAGGAAATCTTTGCATATGTCAATGTTGATGGTTTGAGAGTTATAGTTGATCGAGCAATTCAGAGACATGTGTTTGGTATGTGAAAAGACTCTTAATAGTGTGAAGTCTCCTATGTTGAAACTGTGAAGTGGTATTCTTGAAGAGATCAGAGAGGGTCAGAAGAATGATGTGGGATTGGTTGATTGACTTATCTTAATCAATCAAAATAAGGGTCGTGACTTCAGAATTGACAAGAATGGTGTGATGAGGTTTAGAGACAGTGTTTGTGTACAATACGTTTTCGAGCTTAAGAAGAGTATTCTTGAGGAGGCTCAGATAAGTGGGTTTAATATTCATCTTGGTGCCACTAAGATGTATCAAGACTTGAAGAAGTTGTTTTGGTGGCCAGGAATGAAGAAATAGATAGTTGAGTTTGTCTATGCTTGTTTGACTTATCAGAAGTCGAAGATAGAACATCATAATCATTTAAGTTTGATGCAACAGTTGAGTATTTCAGAATGGGAAAGGGATAGCATTTCCATGGGTTTCGTGACAAGTTTGCCGAATACGACGAAAGGATGTGATTCTATTTTGGTGATTGTTCATAGGCTGACTAAATCGGCTCATTTCATACCAAAATATTTGCCTCGGCTGACTCGAAAGGGTCAAGCCTATGTTTGAGATGTGTATTGTGAAGAGAGTTTCCAAAACTCAAGAAGAAGTTAATGTTTGCTCCATTTTTGATTCTGTTGAATCGAAGTGAATCCTTTGTTGTGTATTGTGACCCTTCGAAGATGGGTCTAGGTAGGGTGTTGATGCAGAATAGTCAGGTTATGGCTTATGCTTCTTGACAGTTGAAAGTTCATGAGAGGAATTATCCAACGCGTGATCTTGGGTTGGCAACAATGGTATTCATGTTGAAGATTTGGAGGAACTATTTGTTTTTCTCCAGATTTGAGGTGTTTAATGATCACAAGAGTTTGAAATATTTATTGGATTAGAAAGAATTGAATATGAGGCAGAGGAGATGGCTCAAGTTTTTTAAAGACTATGATTCGGCTTGAGTTACCATCTGGGTAAAGCTAATGTTGTAGCTGACACATTGAGCATGAAATCTTTGCATATGTCAATGTTGATGGTTTGAGAGTTATAGTTGATCGAGCAATTCAGAGACATGTGTTTGGTATGTGAAAAGACTCTTAATAGTGAGAAGTTTGGTATGTTGAAACTGAGAAGTGGTATTCTTGAAGAGATCAGAGAGGGTCAGAAGACCGATGTGGGATTGGTTGACTGACTTATGTTAATCAATCAAAATAAGGGTGGTGACTTCAGAATTGACAAGAATGGTGTGATTAGGTTTAGAGACAGTGTTTGTGTACAAGACGTATCCGAGCTTAAGAAGAGTATTCTTGAGGAGGGTAAGATAAGTGGGTTGAATATTCATCTTGGTGCCACTAAGATGTACCAAGACTTGAAGAAGTTGTTTTGGTGGCCAGGAATGAAGAAAGAAGTAGTTGAGTTTGTCTATGCTTGTTTGACTTATCAGAAGTCGAAGATTGAACATAAGAATCCTTTGATTCTGATGCAACAGTTGAGTATTTCGGAATGGGAATGGGATAACATTTCCATGGATTTCGTGACATGTTTTTTGAATACGACGAAAGGATGTGATTCTATTTTGGTGATTGTTCATAGGTTGACTAAATCAGCTCATTTCATACCGAAAAATTTGCCTCGCATGACTCGAAAGGGTCAAGCTTATGTTTGGGATGTGCATTATGAAGAGAGTTTCCAATAACTCAAAAAGAAGTTGACGTCTGCTTCAGTTTTAATTCTGTTGAATCCAAGTGAAACATTTGTTGTGTATTATGAACCTTCGAAGTTGGGTTTAGGTAGGGTATTAATGCAGAATGGTCAGGTTGTGGCTTACGCTTCTAGACAGTTGAGAGTTAGTGAGAGGAATTATCCTACACATGATCTTGAGTTGGCAACAATGGTATTCGTGTTGAAGATTTGGAGGAACTATTTGTTTTTCTCCATATTTGAGGTGTTCAGTGATCACAAGAGTTTGAAATATTTATTGTATCATAAAGAATTGAATATGAGGCAGAGGAGATGGCTAAAGTTTTTTAAACACTATGATTTTGGCTTGGGTTACCATTTGGGTAAGGCTAATGTTGTAGCTGACGCATTGAGCAGGAAATCTTTGCATATGTCAATGCTGATGGTTTGAGACTTATAGTTGATCGAGCAATTCAGAGACATGAGTTTGGTATGTGAAGAGACTCTTAATAATGTAAAGTTTGGTATGTTCAAACTAAAAAGTGGTATTCTTGAAGAGATCAGAGAGGGTCAAAAGACCGATGTGGGATTGATTGACTGACTTATGTTAATCAATCAAAATAAGGGTGGTGACTTCAAAATTGACGAGAATGACGTGATGAGGTTTAGAGACAGTGTTTGTGTACAAGACGTACCCGGGCTTAAGAAGAGTATTCTTGAGGAGGGTTACAGAAGTGGGTTGAATATTCATCTCGGTGCCACTAAGATGTATCAAGACTTGAAGACGTTGTTTTGGTGGCCAGGAATGAAGAAAAACTAGTTGAGTTTGTCTATGCTTATTTGACTTGTCAAAAGTCAAAGATTGAACATCATAATCCTTTGAGTTTGATGCAACGGTTGAGTATTTCGGTGTGGAAATGAGATATTATTTCCATGGATTTCGTGACAAGTTTGTCAAATATGACGAAAGGATGTGATTCTATTTGGGTGATTATTCATAGACCGACTAAATCAACTCATTTCATTCCGATTATGATCAATTATACTTTGCAGAAGTTAGTTCAGCTGTATATATTTATTTAATACAATTATGTAATATTACAATGATTATGAATACGTAAAGTGGTGCTCATTTCTTTCACCATCGTAAAGATTTGTTATCATCTCTTTAAAAGTTCCATCTTTTTATATTTATCACAAATAAAATATAAATAAAATCGAATCTAAAGATTATTAGATCTTACGTTAAGGATCTGCTGCAAAACATGTACAAAAGGATGATGCATATGACATGGTGATAGTTCAACAAAATAAATTTCAAAATGTGTATTTACACGAAGTTTTAGGTTTAACTCGCCACATCAATATAAGATGATTTGATATAAATGGATAGTCCGACGAATTCCCTTTTAAATACTTTGAAAACCTTAAAATAAATCATTCATTCACATCAAACATATCGATCAACAATACTTTAGAAAATAAAAAATTTCCATTTATTTTCCCGCATGCAAAAAATAAATAAATAACTTAGATATAATTTGTCTCATAAAACAAATGAATTTCCGTGTCTCTTTATGCCTCAAAGTGTGTTTATTTGAAGAGACACTTAACAATTTATAAAGGGGTTGTCCAACTATTTGAATTACTAATTATATGTAGCAAAATATGCTTTTTAGTGCTCAAGAGATATAACATAGGTTGGAATATTTTAATGATAACCATCTATAGCCAGGTGTTTTTATTAATCAAAGGATGCGAGTTTGAATAATTTTAATGAACTTTTTTTTATTCTTTTGTCTGATTTAATTAATTATTAAAACAATTAAAATATTGAAAATATCAAAGTCAAGACTTTAGTAAACAATTCAACCATTATTTCTTTTATTTCTCGAAACATTGACTATATTTTAACCACTTATAAAATATAATTATAGGAATGTATATTTTGAAAATTCTAAAAAATATAAAATAAAAATAGAATTTGATAAAATTTATTTTAAAACACTTTTTACGGCCAATCAATTTTCTAATCACATCCAAGCCTTATTGAGAGGTGCGGAGGTCTTCCTATTTCTAGAAGAACGGGACCCTTAGATTTGAAGAAGCTTAGAGTGGTCAAGAATGCTTGGTTTAGGGTTCAAGGGTGATTTGTGTTTGGCAACGTTATTTGAGATCTCAAAGTTGAATGTTCAAAACATGTCACATAACTACACCCATAATTGTGTTGTGTGAAATTTTCAAGACCCGCACCGTGTTGTGACTTAAACTAATAAAGGACAAGTTCAATAACAACATCTAGAACATCAATTCCCTTACCAAACTATCATAGGTCAAGTTTTTGATTCATTAGTTATCTTTGACTTGGTTGTTTAACATTTTCATAACACTCTCCAAGAAGCATCCCCGATGGTTTAAGGAGACTGTCCTATATATATAAATAGCAAGACAAGACATAGCACATCCTAAACAAATCAAAAATCAATATTTCTATTCTATTGGCTTAACTCATCAATCAACAACAACTCCTAACTCAATCTTCTTTCTATTCCCATAGTGAAAGCATCAAGAACTTGTTCAATTCAATCACAGATCATGCAGACATTTCAAAGTGATGGAAGAGCCTCAGAATCAAACTTTGGTCTTCTTCAGCAACCTACACCATCCACTTCAACATCATACAATCTCATCAACTCCAATAATATTTCAGAAAAGGGATTGTCCGATCAATGTAATTGCGCAACATATCCAACAACAACAACAAAGAAACGAGTGATTAGATTTAAAAGGGTTTATTCAACAAGAACACGTGGTCATTCTGGTCCATTACAATCACTGGCTCGGAAAATTTGTCGATTCAAGGTTCGAACTGTGGTTTAGGGTTCAAGGGTGATTTGTGTTTGGCAACGTTATTTGAGATCTCAAAGTTGAATGTTCAAAACATGTCACATAACTACACCCATAATTGTGTTGTGTGAAATTTTCAAGACCCGCACCGTGTTGTGACTTAAACTAATAAAGGACAAGTTCAATAACAACATCTAGAACATCAATTCCCTTACCAAACTATCATAGGTCAAGTTTTTGATTCATTAGTTATCTTTGACTTGGTTGTTTAACATTTTCATAACACTCTCCAAGAAGCATCCCCGATGGTTTAAGGAGACTGTCCTATATATATAAATAGCAAGACAAGACATAGCACATCCTAAACAAATCAAAAATCAATATTTCTATTCTATTGGCTTAACTCATCAATCAACAACAACTCCTAACTCAATCTTCTTTCTATTCCCATAGTGAAAGCATCAAGAACTTGTTCAATTCAATCACAGATCATGCAGACATTTCAAAGTGATGGAAGAGCCTCAGAATCAAACTTTGGTCTTCTTCAGCAACCTACACCATCCACTTCAACATCATACAATCTCATCAACTCCAATAATATTTCAGAAAAGGGATTGTCCGATCAATGTAATTGCGCAACATATCCAACAACAACAACAAAGAAACGAGTGATTAGATTTAAAAGGGTTTATTCAACAAGAACACGTGGTCATTCTGGTCCATTACAATCACTGGCTCGGAAAATTTGTCGATTCAAGGTTCGAACTGTGGTTGTAGAAGAAGTGACTTCAAACAAGGAATGTATACAGAACACATGACTTTTTTTCCTATCTTTCCATTAATTAACACCACCCTTTTGAGGTAATAACTTGTAAATCTTGTACTTGTATACATCACAAGTTTTACTTTATTTTCGATAAGTCATGATGACAATTTTATGTATTAATGAGGTTGTTGAAAAATATGAATTCCCTATTATTTCATCCGTTGTAAATTAGATAAATTCTTAGATATCCACAATATTTGAAAGCATGTGAGATAAATTCTTAGATATCCACAATATTTGAAAGCACGTGAGATGGTTCAATAATAATGTGTCACATGTTGGTACAATTACTATTTAATAAAGTAATTAATGTTCTTCTCAGTAAACATAAACGGTACATATATTTACATTTTTTTTCTTTTTTAACTTGATATACTCTATTAACCTTTTATTTATACGGTTTTCCCATATAAATCAATCAAGAATATTGAGAAAGATAAAATTTATACAAAAATAAAAGGCAAACGGGTAATAGATTGTGTTGTTGCTCTTTTTTGAATGACAAAATCAATCATCTTAAAAACTACATTCACATATCTAAGAGAGACAATATTGTTATACTTAAGTCTTTGGATTATATGTAAAAGATTAACTGCTTATGGTGCTAAGAAATCAAAAGTGTCAAAGGCAAATGGTGCAAAAGTATGTTGATTATCGGAACACACTTTCTCATGTTTCACCACTTTACTTGATGCAACTTTGAGAGATGCCTTTCCCATAATAAAACCACCAGTTCTCAGTCCCACCAATGGAGAAACTCCAATCAAGTCCACACAAGTATGTTTATCTCATGCCCACCCGTACATCATAACATTAGATGTCGTAAGTGTCGATCTCCCTTCATGTGTATCAGTAAAAAATTTACAGGTGTCTCTTTCTTCACAGATACATCAGTTTGCCGAAATAAATCAAATATGAGATCTCTAACAAGGTTATGTCGGTATTTGAAGCTTTAAAGCTCCCTAAAATGAATCGTGTATTCACCAAATGTATCCAAACACACCTTACGACAAATAGTGCATACCTTGTCAATAGAAAATTAAGCAATCATAAAGTGGTATCTTAGGATAGTACGATACTCTACCTGTGACATATGTTGGTCTAACCCATCAATAAGAATAGCAAGGAGAATTCTTTAGCATGTGCGACTTATAAACAACTAAAAATTGTTTTCTGTCTTGTAGCCATTTCAAACTTTACATCCATGTCATTAATAGTTTTACTAGAAAGGGCACTCGCCAAAACATGTTGTCCTTTAAGAGAGACGATGTCTTTGCTGTAATACCCCAAAATTTACCCTTCATTTTTCTTGGAAGCATGGGATTATGTTTTACACTTCATTAGCATCATATTAGGTCATACTCATTGCATACTACATTAGTGACATGGAGATCAGGTTTTGATCGATCACTCCTTAACAGAAGGAGCCCACACAAAGCAAGATTGATAATTGGACTTCATTTTCTAAGTATACAAGTCTCAAGGGTCTCAGGGGGGTCCAAGTATCTTATTATGGTCCTCAGTTCATCAGTGAAGGATTCAAAGCTATCAGAGTGTTCATCTGGATTTAATCAGAAATTAGGGTTTCATGGCTACCAGCAACAGGCAATGTTTGGTTAGAAGTAGAAGAGCTCATCCATGTCATGATTAGAGAGGCATATTGGCCTAGGAAGATTCACAATCATCTCAGAAAGATCCATTGGCAATCAGTGCAATCAGTTCCTGATCATTTTGCCCTAAAACTAGGGTTTGGTATAAAATCAGTTCATTTCTGATTATTTGGGTGAAACTCTTTTCTATGGCCCTCCATATGTCCACAAGGGTCTACATACAAAAAAATCAGCTCTTTATTTGAGCTAGAAGTACTTCAATTGATCAATGGAATCGGGAATCAGACAGTTTGGGAAAAGTCAACTATGGGGCCAGAAAAGTCAACTCCTGACATTTTGAGAGTGGAATCTCAAAATCCATGCCTAGAGGATCCTACATGTGAAATTTGATCAAGGTTGGATCATGGATTCATCATTTAATCAGGAATTGGAAAAATTACTTAATTTGGAAATGGTTGACTTTCCATTTATGGCAAGTTTTCATGATCGTTGCACTCACTTTAAGCCCATTTTTCATCACGATAAAAGCTCCATTTGAAAATTTCTCCAACATAAGAGTTGTTCCTCTTGTTCCAGGCTTTCTAGAGATATAAAGTTTGCTCCATTTGGATTAGAATTGAGAAAGTTATGCTTAGTCAAAGTGAGACATTTTTTTAGGACACTTAGAAAAATTTCTAAGTCCAAAATCTTCAAAATTTGTCAAGACTTCTTGGCCAGTTTTCTTGTACTTCAAGGCATTATTTGAAAATACTTTCTTCATAACAATTGTACCTTTCCATGTCCTCTTTCACATCCTTTTAGAATCATCTCATTTGAATCCATGGTTTGAGAGATACATTCATTTAAAGTGGGCACCATGACTTGATTTTCCAGGCAGATTTTTGGTCTGGCTGACCCAATCAGATTTTCTAAGCATGCTGCACAAACCAGTTACGTTTTTTTACCTCTTTTGGCCATGCATTGGACATCCATTCACTTAAGTTTGGCCCAAAATATCAATATTTTACACCTCACTTCACACTTTTATTCTTATGGATAAATCACTTATTAAAAAGCCCATGAGAACACCTAATCCACCCTATTTAAGAAGCTGAAACCCTAACCCTAAAGGAGCATTGAAATCTCGTGGCAAGGAGGCAAAGCTTCATCACATATCAGATTACATTCCTCTTCCATTCCACTTCTATTTTCAATTAGGTAATCATCTCTTCCATGGCCATGTTTTGATATATCTACGCTTGCTTACCATGTTCATCACCCTTAATCCTTCCATTTTCGTATTTCTTTTTCTTATTTAAAATATTTTCTTCATCCATAAAATTACCCAAAAATATTTTTCACATTTCTTAACGTTTTACTTAATTTTATATAATTTTTATTTTCGTATTTTTTTAATATTAATATTTTATTTTAATTATTTATTCTAAATGGTCCATTTTAACACACTTTTTTTTATTGATTTTATTTTTATAACTTAAAATTATTGTTAGCATTTGATTTTTGGGATGAAGGTTGACCACTATCTCATGGTCAACCTAACCTTTTCTTGGAATTTTATTTCACATTTTCAATTTATTTTGAACTTATTTTTGATCTAGTTTGGTTGGTGGACTTTTGATTTGACTTCTGTTTTATATTAATTAATTCACGTACCAATTTTCATTAATTTTAAAATCTTTTTGGGGAATGATGATGTCCTGACCCCACTTTATTTAGTTTAATTTTTAATAAATTTCTTGACTAATTTACTATTTATTCTTGATTTATTTCTAACCTAGTCTTATTAATTGACTTTTGGTTTGATCTATGTTTTGTTTTAATTAATTCACATGCCAATTTTCATTATTTTAAAAATATTTTTGGGGGATGATGATGTCCTGACCCCACCTTATTTAGTTCAATTTTTCATAATTTTCTTGATTAATTTGCTATTTATTTGTTATTTTTTAAGTTGCTTGAATTTTCAGTTGACTTCTTTATGATCGATGTTTGACTTAGGGATTGCTTATGGCAATTGAAGAGATCTTTTGACCCTCCCTCGTTCGTCTCATATGCCATGTATTAGAGGCCTTTTACCTTGATTTTATTTGGTCCTTACCTTATTTCCCGATTAAATTATTCAGTGGACCCTTCGTGTGCATATTTTCATCCGTTTGATTCATCTGTTATCTTTTATACTTGTTTCTCTCATTCATGCTTTCTATTGCTTGATTATTTAACATGTTCATACTCTCATGCATTGTTTAAATGCTCCATTATTTGATTCTTTGGTTTGATTATATATTGTTTATTTATCCGATCTGATTGATAACTGTTGCCTACTTGTATGATGTATGAGGCATATATTCTTATTGTTTGTTTGCCATGAACAATCCCCATTCATAACAAATGTACCCCTCTCCCATAAAGTGTATAATATTTATTTCTTTATTTCTTTAGTCACCTGTTAATACAAGAATTAAAACGAACATCCGATAACCATTTCAAAATAAGATCAAAAGCTCGATCCAACGTCGAGTAATCATTTTCAAAACTTAATGGAACCAGCACGCATTCATCCATCCTCTTGTAAGTCGATTGCCTCAGGCATCGCCATCTACCTGTAAGTCGATTGCCTCCGGCATCGTCATCTACCCTTATCCGTAACTCCTCTCCGCGCTCCATCCGTCGACTCTTGTTCCGTTTATGTAGCACCCATTAGGTAGAACCCTTTGTATGATAACATAGGTAGAATTCCCCTATTCTTTGCATGCTAACATTAGGTAGATGTTCCCCTTTGTAAATCCTAACACATAGGTCCATATTGCATGACAACTCTAGAGCAGAGCCTCCCTACTTTTAGACCTTCCGCGCGTCTCCGATCTTGTGGCATGTCAGTCCGTTCTATTGCAAAGAGATAACTGCCTAAGACTCGATTCAGCGAGCTGCGACACCTACTACTAGAACGTTGAACACACTGCCCACCCTCCTTTGACACAGCTGGTGTCCTCTTTTGTAAGTCCATGTTCAGATGGCAATCCTTAACCCCTAGTCAGCTGAACTACATTTTGCTCTGATTCTCATTCCAGATGAGATACGTAGGCATAAGACACGTCTTACCGAGCACACTTCTCTTTAACCCATAGGTAGCCGAGCTACGAAGACTCTGATTCTCATACTCGGATGAGATACGTAGGCAGTGGATGCAACATCCTTGCGAGTCATTTTCTTTTAACCTTCCTTTTAGTAAATAGTACTTTAGATATACCTACACCCTTTAGGCTAGAACAACACTTATGAAAAGGGCTCCCTAGGAGTACCTAGGATGTTTTGGGTGCTTAAAACCTTCTCATTGCATAACCAACCCCCTTACACAGATCTCTGACATTTTTACTAGTTTTTGATTCGATAAAACTTTTAGGTTTTTGTCCGCTTTCTAACCATTCCTTTGGATAAATAGAAGTGCGGTGGCGACTCGACTTGTATGGTTTACCTTGGATTTAGTCAATATCTCTAATGGTAACGAATACCCCGCTACAGAAAAGTGGCGACTCTGCTGGGGACTATCATTTGCCTAGTGGGTTTTGCCTACTTTTCATATTTGTTGTATTGTATGGTATATTGCTTTGTGACATATTTTTGTGCAATTTGGGATTACTGTATTGTATGTAATGATTGAATTGTTTGAATATTAATTCCTTGTATGCTTGGTGATCTTTGTGAGATGAGTTCTATACCCGAACTCGAGTGCACTTAGGATAGGAGAATGGCATAGTCTTGTTGACTTGTGTGGAGGTATTCCTTAACAAGTTGACTTGCAAGCCCATTCACTTGGTGGAGGTTATGTTGGGATCAATAATGTCACACGAGTAGTCGTGGTTAGGCATTACTCTTTCCAATATATGCCTTAGAAGCCAAGGACCTTAGTTTACCACGCCCATCTTGGCCTATTTTTAGGACGTAGTGCGAAGATCGTTCAAGTGTAAGATTTGATACGATTGTTACGCGATACTACACTCATAAGAGTCTCTCTTGAGAATATTTTTGGAATACGAGTAGTCGTTTATCCGATAATATCCGAAAGATGGGATGATGACTATGGGAACCTCTTGTAGAACATGATTGTCAGGTTTAACCATAGTACACTCCCTTTGGGTGGTTCTTAACCAAGACTCCATGCACGCGACTCGCAACAAACCCTTGATTCGTGGTTGATCCGTTCTTGTGTATCCTTAATATCAATGGAACTTGGGTGTTAATAAGGTGTAAACCATAATCCACCAAAATGGATGATTGATATTAAGGATGACTTGATCCATCCCATGACCTTTGTGTGGTGTGATTTGCTTGATCCTTGAGTGTGATTGTTGCATCCATGCATTCATGCATTCATACACATCCATATCATCAACAATGAGAAAACTTTCAAGGAACTTAAGAGGTCTATTTGCAAATTTTCAGACATGGATAAGCAAAGAAGGAATACGAAGAAGTACAGTTTCAGACAACCCGACTTGAAAGAGTTAAGGAGTTTGACATCCTACGTATTAGATCCCTTGGAATTCAAGGCTCGTCATGGGAAGCTTCTGTCTATTCTGGCTACTCAAGTGGTTGAAGGTCTAATGAGTGTGTTGGTGCAGTTGTATGATCCCTTGTACCGTTGCTTCACTTTTCCGGATTTCCAGCTTTTGGCCACGCTCGAGGAGTATGCCTATCTTGTGGGCATACCTATCCTAGACCAGTTGTCGTTCAGTGGCTTGGAGAGAGTTCCTTCTTCTCAAGAGATTGTTGATCTGTTGCGTATAGATGAATCTATTATTGGTGCTCATATGACTACCAAAGGTGGAATTCAAGGTCTCCCGTCTGATTTCCTCATTGATCAAGCTACTATGTTTGGGAAGGCCATGAGTGAGGACGCCTTTGAGGCCATATTTGTACTTCTCATCTATGGGCTAGTGTTATTCCCCAACATCGACAAGTTTGTGGATGTGAATGCCATTAGGATTTTCTCTACTCTTAATCCTGTTCCTACTCTGTTGGGTGACACTTATTTCTCTTTGAATATGAGGAATGCAAAGGGAGGTGGTACCATTGTGTGTTGTTTGCCTCTGTTGTACAAGTGGTTTATTTCGCACTTGCCTCAGACGCTCGCCTTCAAGGAGAACAAAGGATGTCTACGGTGGTCCACGAGACTTATGTCTCTCACTAATGATGATATCTTTTGGTACAACCGTGTATATGATGGTGTGCAGATTATCGACTCTTGTGGTGAATTCTCCAATGTACCTCTTCTTGGTACATGCGGTGGAATTAACTACAACCCTATTTTGGCACGTCGTCAGCTTGGGTTCCCCCTAAAGGATAAACCCAATAACATTCTGTTAGAGGGTGTGTTGTTTCATGAGGGTAAAGATCCCCAAGGCTTGAAGGGCAGGATGGTCCGCGCTTGGTGCAAGATCCATAAGAAAGGAAGGAAGGAGCTAGGTCCGAAGAACTGTATCGCTTCCGAGTACCTCATGCATTATGAGTATCCAAGACCCACACCTTTGGTTGTGGCTGGGCCTTCAACCCTCCCTAGCTAAGGAGTAGAGGAGTTGAGAGACGAAGACCGTTCGCGTGCTTGGATTTGTGAACGAGAGAGGAGTTGCTTCAGCAGATCAGAGAGAAGGATGCTTTGATAGAGTTCCTTGAGCACCAGGTATGATCCTGATGATGCATTTACTTCTCTACTTCCTCGGTCTTCCAAGTTTTGGAAGAGGAAGTATGATCGACTCGCCAAAGAGAAGGAAGATATGGAGGCAGCCTATGAGAGGGAGGTGAAAAGGCTTCGTTCAAATTATCTTCCGGTCTCGAGGGCTTTTGACGATTGCTTCTAGGGATCCATAGGATGTTCATTTTCCTTCTCTCTTGTATTGTATTTGGTTACCAAGACTGTACTTCTTTGGCGTAAAAACATTTCCAAATATTAATTGACGTGATATTTCCCTATGTGATAAACGTTTAATATTTTCAAAATTAGCAAATAAGACTCTAAAGTTCCTCTGATATAAAAATTAAATCATAAGCATTGCATGCATCATGTTTATCTATTCCTAGGGGTT
This sequence comes from Lathyrus oleraceus, assembly GCF_024323335.1. NCBI lineage: Eukaryota > Viridiplantae > Streptophyta > Magnoliopsida > Fabales > Fabaceae > Lathyrus > Lathyrus oleraceus. The sequence goes on along the minus strand of NC_066581.1, from coordinate 110,673,480 downwards.
TATATCTTCTTCTTGATTCTAGTCGGGGTTTTCTTACACTGTTTATCTAATGTGAGACTGGAATCAAGGGGTAGAATACCCTTTGAACTTGATAAACATGTCATTGCCTTTGCATATTCATTAGCATGTCTTGCATAACAGGTACCGCCGTAGTGTTCTCATCTTGTTTGGTATTCCATTATTAGGATATCTGACTCAGGCATTCACCGATACGGTACCCGAAGGAATCAACAGAGAGCAATGGAAGGTTTACAAGCAGAGCTCGCTGAGATGAGAATTCGCATGAATCAGTTCATGGAAGTGGTCCAAGGAGTGGTTCAGGGATAGCAGGAGATTAGATTGTTGGTACAGGGGAATCCCCCTACTACTCAACCGGAGGTTGTGGCTGATTCTCTTGTTGGAGAGGCTAATGGACCCAATGGACCGGGGCCTATCCCAATCCCACATGGCAACCTTGGTCAACAACCCATCCATGATGATCAGGAGGATCAATTCCCCCTGCTTCAGGAGGACTTTGGCATGGGCCATGGTATGGACCCTATGTTTCGGAACTGGAAGAGAGGTTGAAAGTTGTGGAAGGGCAGAATGCTCTTGGTGTGGATGTTGCTGACTTGGGGTTGGTCCCAGGTGTGAGAATTCCACCAAAATTCAGAGTCCCCGTGTTTGATAAGTACAATGGCAACTCTTGCCCGAAGACTCACGTGCAAGCTTACTTCTGCAAGATGGTTGCGTATTCTGATGATGAGAAGCTGCTCATGTACTTCTTCCAGGACAGCCTAGCTGGGGAATCCTTGGAGTGGTATATGAGGCTGGACAGAGCCCATATTCGCTGTTGGAGAGACTTGGCTGAGGCCTTTGTGAAGCAATATCAGTACAATGCGGATATGGCACCTGACAGGACTCAGCTCCAGAATCTGTCTCTCAAGAGCAATGAGTGCTTCAAAGAGTATGCTCAACGCTGGAGAGAGATGGCTTCCCGTGGTCAGCCTCCGATGTTGGAAAAAGAGATGGCCAACATGTTTATGAACACACTGCCTGGATCTTATTTGGAGCGTCTAATGGGTTGCAACGCCTCGAATTTTGCTGATGTGCTCTCTACCGGTGAGAGGGTGGAGAACTACTTGAAGACATGTAAGATCCAAAATGGGGTTGGATCATCTTCGGGGTCAACGAAGCCGTTCTTAGGAGGACAGAAGAGGAGAGAAGGGGATGCAAATGTTGTGTCTTCTTATCAGAGCAGAGGTAACCGAAGGAGGCGTTTTCGGAATTATCATCAGCAACCTTATGTTGCAGCTGTGACCATTTCGGCTGCAGCACCAGTGCAACAATAACAACCACAACGTCAACAAAATCAATACCAACAACAACAGGGTAACAGACCTTCTTATCAACAGAGACAGAGGATGATGGGTAGGCGTTTCGACACTCTTCCGATGTCGTATGCCCAATTGCTTCCTAACCTTCAACATTTGCAACTTGTGCAGTTACGCACTTTGGCTCCTCCTATTGGCAGGCTTCCAGTAGGTTATGACGCCAATGCTAGGTGTGAGTTCCACTCTGGGGCACCGGGCCACACTATTGAGAACTGGTAAGCTTTTAAGCACATAGTTCAGGACCTTATTGACTCAAAGGCCATTAACTTTGCGCCGACTCCTAATGTTGTCAACAATCATATGCCGCAGCATGGTGGAGCAACTGTTAACATGGTCGAAGGAGAAGTCGAATCAGTCAAATATGTTGGTCAGGTCTCTGCAACTAACGAAGAAGATGGGGATAGTGATTGCAACATTTACAATTGGGTGCGTCCAAGGGTCCCGGGTGAAGTTCTCCGCAATTGGTCTTCTGAAGAGATTATCCAAGTCACTCTTCTTGAAGAGTAATTTTCTTTGTTCATTTGTGCATGTCCAAGTCTTACGTTCCGCCCAGGGCGTAATGACTCATTGTAGGGCTCATCTATGTGAATACCTGCATTTTTTATCATAAATAAAGGACGTCTTTTTGCATTCAAATATTTTGTTCACTGTCTTTCTATTTTTGCAGTTTTCAAAAAAAAAAAAAAAAATATATATATATATATATATATATATATATATATATATATATATATATATATATATATATATATATATATATATAATATATATATATACATTTGGCAATGTTTTGTTTAGTTTCCACTTCTTGTTCACACTCATAAGCACATACCATCACTCATGCAGATGCACGTCACCGGATCCTATTGATAACAGTTCTGCTATGGCTCGCTTCGACTTTGAAAATCCAATCTTTCAAGCGGAAGAAGAGGGTGATGAAGACTGTGAACTCCCTGAAGAACTTGCCAGGTTATTAAAAAAGGAGGAAAGGGTCATTCAACCACATCAAGAGTCTGTTGAAGTGATTAATCTCGGCACCGAGGACGCCAAGAGAGAAATCAAGATAGGGGCTGCTTTGGAAGATAATGTGAAGAAAGGGCTGATTGAATTGCTGCAAGAGTATGTTGACATCTTCGCTTGGTCTTATCAGGACATGCCAGGGCTTGACACAGACATTGTGGTACACCATTTGCCTCTCAAAGAGGATTGTCCTCCGGTCAAGCAGAAGCTCAGAAGAACAAGATCAGTGATGGCTGTCAAGATAAAGGAAGAAGTGCAAAAACAGTTGGATGCAGGGTTTCTAGCGGTTACAAATTATCCGCCATGGGTTGCAAATATCGTTCCAGTACCTAAAAAGGATGTAAAGGTACGGATGTGTGTTGACTACCGGGATCTGAACAGAGCTAGTCCTAAAGATGATTTCCCATTACCTCACATCGACGTTTTGGTGGATAACACGGCTCAGTTCTCGGTATTCTCCTTCATGGATGGCTTTTCTGGCTATAATCAAATTAAGATGGCACCAGAAGACATGGAGAAGACAACTTTCATAACCCCATGGGGCACCTTCTGCTATAAGGTGATGCCGTTTGGTCTGAAAAATGCTGGGGCAACATATCAACGAGCTATGGTAACTCTTTTCCATGATATGATTCATCATGAAATCGAGGTTTATGTTGACGATATGATTGCCAAATCTCTGACGGAAGAAGAACATCTGGTAAATTTGCAGAAACTGTTTGAGCGTTTGAGGAAATTCAAGCTGAGGCTTAATCCAAACAAGTGTACTTTCGGGGTGAGATCTGGAAAACTGCTGGGTTTTATTGTTAGTGAAAAAGGGATTGAGGTGGATCCGGCCAAAGTGAAAGCGATACAAGAAATGCCTGAGCCAAGAACAGAAAAACAAGTCTGTGGTTTCTTAGGAAGGTTGAACTACATTGCAAGGTTCAACTCTCACCTAACAGCCACGTGTGAGCCAATATTCAAATTGTTGAGAAAAGATCAGGCCATCAGGTGGAATGATGATTGCCAAAGGGCTTTCGAGAAGATAAAAGAGTATTTGCAGAATCCTCCAATCCTTATGACTCCAGTCCCAGGGAGACCGCTGATTATGTATTTGACAGTACTCGATAATTCAATGGGTTGTGTTCTCGGTCAACACGACGAGACAGGTAGGAAAGAGCATGCCATCTACTACCTGAGTAAAAAATTCACAGATTACGAGTCAAGATACTCAATGCTTGAAAATACATGTTGTGCACTTGCATGGGCTGCTAAGCGATTGAGACAATACATGCTGACTCACACGACCTTACTGATCTCCAAAATGGATCCAGTCAAGTATATATTTGAGAAGCCAGCTCTCACCGGAAGGGTTGCTCGTTGGAAAATGGTACTGACAGAGTACGACATCCAGTATACATCCCAGAAAGCCATCAAAGGGAGTATTCTGTCAGACTATCTTGCTCAGCAGCCGATTGATGATTATGAGCCGATGAAGTTTGATTTTCCGGATGAAGACATCATGTTCCTCAAGATGAAAGACTGTGAAGAGCCAGTTGTTGAGGAGGGACCTGATCCAGATGAAAAGTGGACTTTAATGTTTGATGGGGCCGTCAATGCCAAAGGAAGTGGAATTGGTGTTGTCATTACCACTCCGAAAGGTGCCCACATGCCTTTCACCGCTCGTCTGACTTTTGAGTGCACCAATAATGAAGCTGAGTATGAAGCCTATATCTTGGATATCGAGCAAGCCATTGATTTGAGAATCAAGACTCTGGACATGTTCGGAGATTCAGCTCTAGTGATCAATCAAGTGAATGGTGATTGGAATACTCTCTAGCCTAATCTGGTCCCCTACAGAGACTACACGAGAAGACTGTTGACTTTCTTCACAACAGTAAGGTTGTATCATATACCTCGTGATGAGAACCAGATGGCAGATGCTCTTGCTACTCTGTCCTCCATGATCAAGGTGATTCGGTGGAACTATGCTCCCAGGATCGATGTTATGCGCCTTGATAGGGCCGCGTATGTGTTTGCTACTGAACTGGTAGTTGATGACAAGCCCTGGTACCACGACATCAAGTGCTTTCTGAAGAATCAAGAGTACCCTACAGGGGCATCCAACAATGATAGAAAGACTTTGAGAAGATTGATAGGAAGTTTCTTCTTGAACAAAGACGATGTGTTGTATAAGAGGAACTTCAACATGGTTTTGCTCAGATGCGTGGATAGACACGAAGCAGACATATTAATGAAGGAAGTTCATGAAGGCTCCTTCGGTACTCATGCCGGCGGACATGCAATGGCTAAGAAATTGTTGAGAGCGGGTTATTATTGGATGACCATGGAATCTGATTGTTTCAAATATGCTCGGAAGTGTCATAAATGCTAGATTTATGTTGATAAGGTGCATGTGCCGCCAAATCCTTTGAATGTGATGTCTTCGTCGTGGTCATTTGCTATGTGGGGAATTAATATGATTGGAAAGATTGAGCCGACTGCTTCCAATGGGCATCGCTTCATCCTTGTTGCCATCGACTATTTCACCAAGTGGGTCGAAGCAGCGTCATTTGCGAAGGTCACCAGACATGTGGTTGCCCGATTCATTAAGAAAGAAATCATTTTTCGTTATGGGATTCCCGAAAGAATCATTACTGATAATGGTTCTAACCTCAATAACAAAATGATGAAAGAGTTGTGCAAGAACTTCAACATTCAACATTATAACTCTTCCCCTTATCGTCCTAAGATGAACGGTGTTGTTGAGGCAGCAAATAAGAACATAAAGAAGATTGTGCAGAAGATGGTCGTTACGTACAGAGATTGGCATGAGATGTTACCCTTCGCCTTGCATGGGTACCGTACTTCAGTACGTACATCGACCAGGGCAACCCCTTACTCCCTTGTGTATGGTATGGAAGTAGTCCTACCTGTTGAAGTGGAGATTCCTTCTCTAAGAGTCCTACTGGATGACAAGTTAGACGAAGCTGAATGGGTTCAGACAAGGTTCAATGAGTTGAGTCTTATCAAAGAGAAGCGGATGGCAGCCATTTGTCATGGGCAGTTGTATCAGAGTCGGATGAAGAGAGCCTTTGATCGAAAAGTGCGTCCTCGATGCTTCCAAGTCGGAGATTTGGTGTTGAAAAGGATCCTTCCTCCTCAGACAGATCACAAGGGCAAGTGGACTCCTAACTATGATGGACCGTATATTGTCACCAAGGTTTTTGATGGTGGAGCCTTAATGCTTGTAACTATGGATGGTGAAAACTTCACTTTCCCTGTGAACTCAGACGCAGTTAAAAAATACTTCGCATAAAATAGACCCGCTGGACGATAAAAAGAATAGTCCAGGCAAAAAAAATGGGCATCCCGGCGAACCAAGAAAATGAAAAAGGTTCAGGCAAAAGTTAGGGATTAAAAAATGAAAAGATTGTACACCCGGTAAGTTGAAAACCTGAAAGGGAAACTTAGGCAAAAATGGGTATCCCGGTGGATTGAAAACCCGAAAGGGCGATCCAGGCAAAAGTTAGGGATTAAGCAAATGGTTGCGTTCTGAGTAGTTCTGAATATCATCTCGTGTTGATAACCGGAAACTTCCGAAGGATAGGAAACAATCCAATCATCTTTTTCGGAAAGCTGATCATCTGGAGGATCTTGAGGACGAGCGAATCATAGCAGAATTGGAACCCGATAGAAATCCATTTCACATTGCCATTAGATTAATTTCTGTTATGAAATTACCTCTTTCCAGGGATTGCTTCCTGATGTAAATGCCTATTCAGAGGCCACTCAATCAATAAGATCATGTTATTCAGTATATCTCTGTGTTCATTTTCATTTTACTGTTTTGTTTGCAAAAATAACGTCCGAATTTTTGATGAACATTGCATCATGAAACCTAAGAGCTCTATAGGTACATGCTCAATAAACATTTAAAATTGATGTATATTTTAAGTGCTTTGGATCGTCTATTCAGAACAGGTACGCTCGGGGCATTTCCTTGAGGTTCCCGGCAGTTGGTCGCGGATGTTTCTCTTCAACAGTTGGAATTTGGTATCTTATCCCTGCAGAGCTGGTCCGAGCGTTGAATTCTTCAATCCCCAGTAGGCTCTCACTGTTATACTTCCCCAAGCATTTGTTTCAGATTATACATTCACCAGTAGAGTCGATAGTGTCTGATTGTATATCCCCAACGGAGTTGACAGTGTCTGACTATATATCCCCAGCGGAGTTGACAGTGCCAGACTGTATCTTCCCAGCAGAAGCGACTGCTCCTCAGAGTTCGATGCCAGATCGTTGATCTCGACGCTAGACCCATGGTCTCTTTCCTTGAACCCGAATCTCGGTACCATATCGGTGTTTGCTTCCCCTGCTGAGTCGTCTCTCTCGCAGATTATGGTTGCCAGAACCACTGTCGCTTTCCTCAGCAACAAGTTTTCAGTTTCATTCTCTCCCCAGTCAGAGCCTCGGTATTTTGTCATTTGCTAGAACACCGTGTGGCGGGTCATTTCCCCACAGAGTTCTTTGTGTTGTGCATCTCCAACAGCCTTGCCAGGGTCCAGAAGATGGTGATCATTTCCCCAGCAGAATTCCTTGCCTCAGCTTGGTGTTCTCTCTAATCAAGCATTTCGCATCCCTGCATGTAGAACCATATTGCATTGCATCTTCCCAAATTGTGTAGCATTTCCATTTTCATGGAGCATTATGCCATTGAAAAATTCAAACATACGCATGTAAAGCATAAGGCATTCTCGGTATCCCAAGTGATAAGCCAGAAGTTGTTTCCAATACTCAGACTGAAGATTGTTCATGACTTATCTTTATTATTCCCATCAGGGGTCGTTGGCCCACGCACCGCCTCAATTATCATTTTCCCTATTTATGCCGATGCTGACAGGCATGAAAGTTTCCGGTATTCAAACCGAAGTGGCACTCAGGCCAGTTTTCCGATGTTCAGATCGAAGAAGTTTCCGACATTCAGGTCGATGCAACTTGTGGCATTCAGGCCAGTTTTCCGGTATTCAGACCGAAGTGGCACTCAGGCCAGTTTCCCCGTGTTCAGACCGATGTTTGATAATCTAATATCTTCCAATGTTCAGATCGAAGAAGTTTCCGACATTCAGGTCGATGCAACTTGTGGCATTCAGGCCAATTTTCCGGTATTCAGACCAAAGTGGCATTCAGGCCAGTTTTCCGATGTTCAGATCGAAGAAGTTTCCGACATTCAGGTCGATGCAACTTGTGGCATTCAGGCCAGTTTTCCGATATTCAGACCTTAGTGGCACTCAAGCCAGTTTCCCGGTGTTCAGACCGATGTTTGATAGTCAAGTATCGTCCGATGCTCAGATCGAAGTCATTTCCAGTATTCAGATTGATGAGCGGCATTCAGGCCATGGTTATTTCTGTGTTACCATTTATTTTGGAATTCAGGCTAACATTCCTTGTTTCGGTGTTCAGACCGACTCTCACCGTACCAGACGGGTTCTTTTTCAAGACCACCTCTTGGCCGATTCTGACAGGCATTGTTACTTCATTTTTTCACTTCAGTGTAAATTTTCGGGCTTTTATCGTATTCAATCACTTGATACCTCGAAAGTGTGAAAGTCGTTGCTATCTTCCTTTCGGGTTTCCAGTTGATTGAATAGGGGCAGCTGTAATACCCCAAATTTTACCCTTCATTTTTCCTGGAAGCATGGGATTATGTTTTACACTTCATTAGCATCATATTAGGTCATACTCATTGCATACTGCATTAGTGACATGGAGATCAGGTTTTGATCGATCACTCCTTAACAGAAGGAGCCCATATAAAGCAAGATTGAGAATTGGACTTCATTTTCTAAGTATACAAGTCTCAAGGGTCTTAGGGGGGTCCAAGTATCTTAATATGGTCCTCAGTTCATCAGTGAAGGATTCAAAGCTATCAGAGTGTTGATCTGGATTTAATCAGAAATTAGGGTTTCATGGCTACCTGCAACAGGAAATGTTTGGTTGGAAGTAGAGGAGCTCATCCATGTCATGATTAGAGAGGCATCTTGGCCTAGGAAGATTCACAATTATCTCAGAAAGATCCATTGGCAATCAGTGCAATCCGTTCCTGATCATTTTGCCCTAAAACTATGGTTTGGTATAAAATCAATTTATTTCTGATTCTTTGGGTGAAACTCTTTTCCATGGCCCTCCATATGTCCACAAGGGTCTACATACTAAAAATTAGCTCTTTATTTGAGCTAGAAGTGCTTCAATTGATCAATGGAATCGGGAATTAGACAGTTTGGGAAAAGTCAATTGTGGGGCCAGAAAAGTCAACGCCTGACATTTTGAGAGTGGAATCTCAAAATCCATGCCTAGAGGATCCTACATGTGAAATTTGATCAAGGTTGGATCATGGATTCATCATTTAATCAGGAATTGGAAAAGTTACTTAATTTGGAAATGGTTGACTTTCCATTTAGGGCAAGTTTTCATGATCGTTACACTCACTCTAAGCCCATCTTTCATCAAGATAAGAGCTCCATTTGAAAATTTCCCCAACATGAAAGTTGTTCCTCTTGTTTCAAGCTTTCTAGAGATATAAAGTTTGCTCCATTTGGATTAGAATTGAGAAAGTTATGCTTAGTCAAAGTGAGACATTTTTTTAGGACACTTAGAAAAATTTCTAAGTCCAAAATCTTCAAAATTTGTCAAGACTTCTTGGCCAGTTTTCTTGCACTTCAAGGCATTATTTGAAAATACTTTATTCATAACAATTATACCTTGCCATGTCCTCTTTCACATCCTTTTGGAATCATGTCATTTGGATCCATGGTTTGAGAGATACATTCATTTAAAGTGGGCATCATGACTTGATTTTCTAGGTAGATTTTGGGTCTGGCTGGCCCAAACAAATTTTCTAAGCATGCTGCACAAACCAGTCACATTTTTTTTACCTCTTTTGGCCATGTATTGGACATCCATTCACTTAAGTTTGGCCCAAAATAACAACATTTTACACATCACTTCACACTTTTATTCTTATGGATAAATCACTTATTAAAAAGCCCATGAGAACACCTAATCCACCCTATTTAAGAAGTTGAAACCCTAACCCTAAAGGAGCATTGGAATTTCGTGGTAAGGAGGCAAAGCTTCATCACATATCAGATTCCATTGCTCTTCCATTCCACTTCTATTTTCCATTAGGTAATCAACTCTTCCATGGCCATGTTTTGATATATCTACGCTTGCTTACCATGTTCATCACCCTTAATCCTTCCATTTTCGTATTTCTTTTTCTTATTTAAAATATTTTCTTCGTCCATAAAATTACCCAAAAATATTTTTCACTTTTCTTAACGTTTTATTTAATTTTATATAATTTTTATTTTCGTATTTTTTAATATTAATATTTTATTTTAATTATTTATTCTAAATGGTCCATTTTAACACACTTTTTTTTATTGATTTTATTTTTATGACTTAAAATTATTGTTAGCATTTGATTTTTGGGATGAAGTTTGACCACTGTCTCATGGTGAACCTTACCTTTTCTTGGAATTTTATTTCACATTTTCAATTTATTTTGGATTTATTTTTGATCTAGTTTGGTTGGTAGACTTTTGATCACGTGCCAATTTTCATTATTTTTAAAATCTTTTTGGGGGATGATTATGTCCTGAACCCACCTTATTTAGTTTAATTTTTCATAATTTTCTTGATTAATTTTCTATTTTTTGTTATTTTTTAAGTTGACTTGAATTTTCAGTTGACTTCTTTATGATCGACGTTTGACTTAGGGATTGCTCATGGCAATTGAAGAGATCTTTTGATCCACCCTCGTTCATCTCATATGCCATGTATTAGAGGCCTTTTACCTTGATTTTATTTGGTTCTTACCTCATTTCCCGATTAAATTATTCAGTTGACCCTTTGTGCGCATATTTTCATCCGTTTGATTCATCTGTTATCTTTTATACTTGTTTCTCTCATTCATGCTTTCTATTGCTTGATTATTTAACATGTTCATATTCCCATGCATTGTTTAAATGCTACATTATTTGATTATTTTGTTTGATTATATATTGTTTATTTATCCGATCTGATTGATAATTGTTGCCTACTTGTATGATGTATGAGGCATATATTCTTATTGTTTGTTTGCCATGAACAATCCCCATTCATAACAAATGTACCCCTCTCCCATAAAGTGTATAATATTTATTTCTTTATTTCTTTAGTCACCTATTAATACAAGAATTAAAACGAACATCCGATAACCATTTCAAAATAAGATCAAAAGCTCGATCCAACTTCGAGTAATCATTTTCAAAACTTAACAAAACCAGCACGCATTCATCCATCCTCTTGTAAGTCGATTGCCTCAGGAATCACCATCTACCTGTAAGTTGATTGCCTCCGGCATCGCCATCTACCCTTATCCGTAACTCCTCTCCGCGCTCCATCCGTCGACTCTTGTTCCGTTTAGGTAGCACCCATTAGGTAGAACCCTTTGTATGATAACATAGGTAGAATTCCCCTATTCTTTGCATGCTAACATTAGGTAGATGTTCCCCTTTGTAAATTCTAACACATAGGTCCATATTGCATGACAACTCTAGAGCAGAGCCTCCCCACTTTTAGACCTTCCGTACGTCTTCGATCTTGTGGCATGTCAGTCCGTTCTATTGCAAAGAGGTAATTGCCTAATGTCGCATCCGCGAAAAACAACCGGCGGGCTAAAACAAAACAACACAGAGCCGCCACCGTGCGTTATTTATCCCAAAGAGGGAAAGGAAACGCTCGAAGTAAACCTAGGAAAAAAGCATGGTCTCGCGACCAAAGAGAATGGGATCGGGAGTCGGTTACGCAAGGGGAAGGTATTAGCACCCCTCACGTCCGTCGTACTCGACGGGATCCACGCTCAAAAGATAGGTTAAGGTTGCTAAAACAAACATCACACACGCACACTGAAAACAACACAGGTGGGAAAAGGGGAGAGGGCTCGCTAGGACATCGCGTCCTATGCCTACGTATCTCGTCTGGAACGAGAATCAGAGCTACCATAGTTCGGCTCACGCACGCCAAACAAGACACACCACAAAAGGCAAACTTGGAACCCGAACGCCAATCGCTGGACTTACATCGGCTTCCGAACCAAACAAACACACTCAGGATACGGACAACCAATCGCTGGGCTTACATCCATATCCTGACACACAAGAGGGTTAACAAGCAAACAAGTTACTAAGGAGTCAGGCACTCGAGCCTAGCAACTGTCAAGCAAACGCACACAAAAAAGAAAGAAAAAAAAGTGCCCGGAGAGACCTCGCACGGTCTCCTGCCTACGTACCTCATTTGGTATGAGGATCAGGGCGACGTAGTTCCCCTGAACGGGAAAGAAATTCTAACCAGATGCAAAGGGAGACACACTACTAGGGAGCTTTACTCGAGCCTAGGTGTTATCATGCATCATTGCCCTACGTTATGGTTTCTATCCTAACTTGCTCAACAACAAGCTAATCCTAACCAGGAAATACAAAACACACATGCTCAATCAAAATAAAGCAAACATTTCAAATAGCACACATTATATCCAGTCAAGTGAGGCTCAAACAAAGGTGAGACTGCCAAGGCAAGTCAACTGTATCGGGTAGTGTTCGCTCTTAACCCTGACATTGAGAGTCAGGGTGAAGCAGATGAAAGGTGAGTGAAGATGAGACTTCACAGCTCTTATCCCTGGCCAGGGAGAGCTTCAGACAAAGGAGCGTGGGTCCAGAAAGTGGGAACCCTTCTACACTCAAGACTCTGACTCAACTGTACAACAGTACAAGATCTTGGGTTAATGTCCCAATGCATCAACACAGTGGTGTGAGCAGAGGGACGACTCAACAGAATAGCGGGAGATAGATTGCGTATCTCTTTTGTCCGCCAATTGCCTTAATCAAGGTCTTTTCCTGCTTGGGGACAAAGTTAAACAATCACAAACATCGCCTCTTAAGGAGGACTTCAGACAGTTGCCTGGCCAAGTAACAGGCCAGGTCTTCCAGACTACATGGAGACAAGAGAGTCTACCTCAATTGGTTTATACAACCAAGCAGCAGCACATCAAGTTCTTAAAGAACTAAAGCGACTATGGTACCTGAAATCAATCAAGTACAATCAGTATACCAATCACACAGTCAAAATAGACAAGTTAAGAATCAACAGTCAATACAATCAACCAATGCAATGTGCAAAGCACAATCAACTCAAGTGAGCCAAGCATCCTACAAAATACGAAGTTAGTTCACAACAATTAGCCAAATCAAACTCAATTAACTTACATCATTCTCCTTTAAGGCATTTGCATCTCAACCTGTAACACAATTCAAAAGTGAGAAACAAGACCACTAGGACAAGCCTAGGGTCCAAAGGAGATGAAAAATTCAAAACAGCAAGTGAAAATTAACCAAAACCAAAATTTATCAAGCAAAAAGATAATCCAATTGGTCTCACACCAAAACTATGCACCAAATCCATTTCATACACAAAACATGCCAAACTATGCATTTTGGAAACATATTAGAGCAAACAGAATGATCACAATCAAATCAATATCAAAACAGCTCAATAAATTTCACAAAAATTCAGGCCTAAACAGAACACATTCAATGAGCATCATATCAAATTTCATGCCATTTGGACAAGAGGAAGTAGGTCAATAAAAATCAGAAAGTCCAGACAAGTTCAAGCAAGCCAACACAAAGCATCAAAACAAGCATCAACTTCCATTAATCATAAAACAGTGACAAAACATGATAAATGAATGGGATCAAAACCACAATGACCTATAATGTGTCTAGAATTCACATGTCAAATTTCACATTCATCCAATCAATAACCAGAATTTCACAAATCAAATGCCAACATGTGTCACAAAAAATCAACAAATGACCAAACAGGGGAGAAAATTCCAATCAAATAGGAAATGCCATCAATAAATCCAGAAAAATTCACCTGTATTCTCAGCATCCATATGCTCAATCATGCAAAAGTTTAGCTTAATCCAATGTCCACAAGCATGGAAATAAAATCATGAAATTCACCAAGCATGGTGTGGCACAAATTGTCACACCTCTAATCAAAAATTCATATCTCATCAACCAGGGATCTAAAAATTGAAAACTATACATCAAAATCACCAGCAAAGAGTCCAGAACATGCACAAACAATTTCAAGCATTTCTATGGAAGCATCATCATTTTATGAATGAAATGGCATGGCATACACAAATTGGACACATTCAATCAAACCCTAGGCAATTTATTTTTCCACACGTGCACAAAAATAATAAAAATCACCATAAAAAACTACACATCACAAGGAGAATAATGCAAAAAGTCTCATCAAATTTGGACTATTTTTGAAGAACTTATGATTTTTTGAAGTTCATGAATCAAAATGAAATGGAAAAATGAAAAAGAAATGAAATAATACAAATAAATTGATTTTAATATGGAAAATGGCATTTGCGTAATTATCCCCATCCGCGATGAAACGCGGCGTTTTATTAAAACACCTTGGCACGCGCTGATTGGCTATCATTCGCGGGAAACACCAATTCAAAACAAAAGCCAGGCCAATGGAATCAAAACGCGTATTCTTCATCATCTCCAGCAAACAAATTTCCAGAAAATCCGTCAAGAACACATCTCAACCAAAATACACATGCCATACATCAAAATCACCGTCTAATCATGTACATCATGAATATGAAATTAGTTTCTCCTAATTCTACTCATGTTAACCGGATCGAGCGAAAATAGGTTTGCACATCAAACTTCCAATCAAGATTTCTCTCTCGATACTCAACCAAATTCAAAACCACAAGCAGCATTGCATTCTACGTTGAAAGATCTATCTAAGCCACATCTTAATTCAAGCAATGGTTGAGATCGAAAATTTACCTTATGGATGAAGCAGATGCGAATTCTTGCGTTTCCAACTGTGAAAGGTGAAAACAGATGAAGATCAATGTTGTGGAAGTTGAATGGAATGAATGCCTCAGCTCAAAACAGCTCCAGCTCAAAGATTCTTCAATTTTCCATGGTAGATCAAGCTTTCAACAGTCACGATTCAGCAACCTTTTGGCCTTGATTTGATGAAACAGTTCCTCAATGATGCATGTAGAAGGTGGATCCAACAAGAACGAGCCAAATTGATGAAGAATTCAATGAGAAATGATGAAAAAAGTTGGAAAAAGTTTGGAGAAAAATGAGAGAATTTGGAGGGAAAGTTTGTTAGATCTTGAAAAATGAAATGTGTTTATCAATTCTGTTACAATTAACATCTTATACCACATGCTTAATCCATTTCTTAATCACAATTAGCAAATGAAGTGAAATTAGTGAAAATGAGTTTTCATGTGAAAAGGCAAAAATGTCCTTTTGCAAATTAGGCAATGTAACAGTAGAAAATCAGTTCAAGCAAGTCACATTGGCCATTTGGAATGTGTTGGAATGAGTTTTGTGAGCCAATGCCTTGTAATTTGAAAATTCACCATTTCACACCAAAAATACAAAAGGAATCACTTGAAAATGACTTTTTGCTATGATGATTTTTGATGAAATATGACGATGCATCATGAAAGTACATGTAAAATGTGGTTTTCTCAAAGAAAGATCACCCAATTTGGCCATTCCATGTGAAAGTTATGACACTTTGAATTTAGGCATTTTTGGAAAATGATTTGATCATAACTTGCCAACCATACATGAGAAATGAGTGTTCTTGGACTTTTTTGAAAGGTGAGAGCAAGCTCTACAACTTTCATGTTGAACAAAATTTCATTTGAAGTATTTTTGGACACGTAATTTTGAGGTGAGAAACTTTCCATTTTTGGCAGTTTTCAATTATAGGTCACTTTCTATTTTTGGAAAGTTTTCATCTGACTTTATTTTCTTCATTCTTGATGTTTGAAATGCCAAATGAAACTTGTTTCAACATGAATGAAGTGTATCCAACTCTCTCCCACCTCCAAATCCATCAATTGACATGTGGTTGACTTTTTCTGACTATTTCTAATTGATAGATGAACTGGCTATGCACTGATCAAGTTGAGCCTCAAACTTCTGATGAAATGGCTCAATGATGAAACCCTAGCTTCCATAAGCTCAATATAATCACATGATGATCCCCATATCCATTGTAGACCCCATCTCCTTGCCAAGCCCTGATTGGCCCAATGTAGATGATTAGGGTTGACTAGTGGTCAAAACCCTAATCTCAAGGTATCTGATCAATCTCTTGGATGATATCAAGACCATGATGATAATGATGTACCATTTCACCCAAGATCAATCTCAATCTCTTTGAGAATCAAAAACCCTAATTTGTACCACACATCCTCATATGATTAATGATCAATCCAATGAAACCCTAGCTTACATCTTAACCTCTTATCTTCTGACCAAGACTTATGAGGATGACTTGCACAATGTAGCCACATGATATGCAATATGCAATGACTAATGACCTACAAATGATATACAAAAATGCAAAGCTAGTCCCAAGAGAGGAG
This sequence comes from Lathyrus oleraceus, assembly GCF_024323335.1. Classification (NCBI taxonomy): domain Eukaryota; kingdom Viridiplantae; phylum Streptophyta; class Magnoliopsida; order Fabales; family Fabaceae; genus Lathyrus; species Lathyrus oleraceus. Next base: position 110,657,565 of record NC_066581.1, on the reverse strand, counting down.
GGCAAATTTTAAGGTGTTACACCTAAGACTCGATTCAGCGAGCTGCGACACCTACTGCTAGGACGTTGAACACACTGCCCACCCTCCTTTGACACAGCTAGTGTCCTCTTTTGTAAGTCCATGTTCAGATGGAAATCCTTAACCCCTAGTTAGCCGAACTACGTTTTGCTCTAATTCTCATTCCAGATGAGATACGTAGGCATAAAACGCGACGTCTTACCGAGCACACTTCTCTTTAACCCATAGGTAGCCGAGCTACGAAGACTCTGATTCTCATACTCAGATGAGATACGTAGGCAGTGGATGCGACATCCTTGCGAGTCATTTTCTTTTAACCTTCCTTTTAGTAAATAGTACTTTAGATATACCTACACCCTTTAGACTAGAACAACACTTATGAAAAGGGCTCCCTAGGAGTACCTAGGATGTTTTGGGTGCTTAAAACCTTCCCATTGCATAACCAACCCCCTTACCCAGATCTCTGACATTTTTACTAGTTTTTGATTCGATAAAACTTTTAGGTTTTTGTTCTCTTTCTAACCATTCCTTTGGATAAATAGAAGTGCGGTGGCGACTCGACTTGTATGGTTTACCTTGGATTTAGTCAATATCTCTAATGGTAACGAATACCCCGCTACACTTGCTAGTAAAACTACTAAGGTTAAAATCTGAAATCGCAACAGTAACATCATTCAAGACTCTGTTGAAATCTGAGTCCATACCATACACTCCAATGTCTCTCAATATATGATCATATAACACCTAAGATTGGACCTTAGAAGCTATAAAAGCGTATGAGGTAGCCTATAGTGTCGAGTACAAACCCAAACCCCCAACTCTAATGGATAATGAAGTCACCATCCATTAAAGGTCCCCAAAGAAAATACCTTTATCAAGCCCGATGTTTTAAATTACCTTTCGTAACTCTTTATCAAATCAAATAGTTTATTCTTCCATATGTTCAAGTTGGCAATGCTCATGCAGGATCAAAGTAGAAGAAGCTCAATATGAGGATCCCTAAATTGTGGTAGAAGATGCATTAGTTCAATAGCCTTGGAAGCTTTCTTTATAGATAACCCCTTAATAAATTTGTCATCTCAACTAACAATTCATCCAAGCATCTTCATCCCCAACATCGGCCTACCAATTTTTGATGGGAACAATCCTCACGAAGTTTACTACCATCACGTGAAGGACCTAATCCTGGACATGTATCCCGAATGATGTGAAGGGCTTTAGCCACCTCATGTGAGTCCCTTATAATAGTCACATCATCAAGATATCAGGCATGTAAAAGAAGCTTACAATTGTCTCTAACTTGATGAAAGAGTGGGTGTAATACAACAGTAATAAGGAGCTTCCTTAGCGGGTCACCTTGTTGCACTCCAGTGTCTAGCATAATATGTACATCCCTAATGTACAACCTTGTTGCTTGTCCATAAAGAGACTCAACCCAAAAAGAAATAAATGGACATCTCACCATCACCTCGCGTAATAGGGATGATCGATCTACTATGTTGAAAGCATTCGAGAATTGTATTATGAGCATAGCCACAGAACCGTCTATGTGTCCTTTGCTTACATTTAAATCAAAATTTATTTCAATCACTTCTCTGTTAAAAATTTGTCAATCTAACTTTCCCATTATTTTGATTTTGTTACTTTAACTTACATTATAATTTTCATGGAGTTTTTTCTTTTTCATGACAAGACTCTCTTTAAAAAAGCACTCTAATAACTCTAATTAAAATTAGTTTCCATACTATGGTTAACTTAATAAAATCAATATTCGTTAGGTGATATTTGTAGGTTTCAATATGAAAATAAAATGTTATTTTCAATATCATATATTTCTTTGCCATTGCATCTAATCCACAACTCTAAGTATCTAAAAGATCATATAATCAAGATACATTAGCCAAAAGAAAAAGAAAAAAGGAAAAAAGAGTAACTGTGGCAAAAGAGGGAAAATATAAAGTAACAAGGACATTTTTGTCTTCTTACAATAAAAGTAATGAGCTTTATATATTTTTGGGCATTTAAAAAGGGAATTTTTCATCTCACACTATAGGATGGAAAAACACCCTATGGAAAACCCAAAATATCCCTCGGATTTCGGAGATGCATCTCCAGATGCACCTTGTCTTAAGTTAAAATGTTAATTGATCCGGAGATGCATCACCGAAACATTTTAACACACACCTCATGCATCCTTCTCTGAAAAACCCGTTTTACACGTCTATTGTTCCGAAGATGCATCTTTGTTTAAGATTTATAGAGATGCATCTTCGTTTAGGGTTCATATTAACGTTTACAAAATGAATTTTCTATCAAAAAATTGATTTCACTAAATTGATGGTAGTTAGGTGGGGATAGCTGAACCCAATCCAAACTTGTTTGGGACGAGTTTGGGTTTCAATTAACTATCCTCCTTAGGGACAGAGCCGGGGAACATGGATTATTTTAGGATTCATGTTTGGATTTATAGGAGGTAAAAAAACATTCTTGCCCCGCCCGGTTGCCATGCCTAATACCAAGTGATTGTCGTAGGTGAGCCCAACCAAGATATGGTGATTTTTGTAAACAACGCCCAGGGTGGGAACCCTTACTTGAACACCTATAACCTTGGTTGGAGAGATCACCCAAATTTTTCATATAAGAACAACTTTTCCTAGTTCATAGCTAATCATGTAGTACATGCTTCCCCACCAATTTTCCAAGGACAAAATGGTGGCTCCTGCTCCTAGAAAGTCCAAACTTGAGGTGCTGATGAAAAACTTTTTTATAATAAAAAACCTAACAGAATAAGGACTTTAAGTACCAGAACCTTTATACCAACAAAGTACTTAGGCAAATTGCGTCTAAGGTTGACTCCATCCCACATAAAAATGTTAGAAACTCAAATTTCTCAAGTAGCTCAACAACAAGCGTCTATGTCTATCCTCACTGGAACCTTTCCAAGACAACCTGAGTCAAACCTGAAAGGGAAGATAAACATCGTTATGCTACGAAGCAGAAAAGATTTGGAAAATGTTGGTAAGAAGAGTGAGAATTTTTTTGAAGAGAGTGAGGTGACTTAACCTACTACATGGATTCTAGAAGAAGACAAAGAAGAACCTTATGTCGCTTCTCCACCTTACAAACCCCCAATTTTGTTCCCACGAATATTCGCTAAAGCAAAATTTGAGGAACAATTAATAAAGTTTGTGGAGTTGTTAAAAACGTTCCACATAAATAGCTCATTCATAGAGGCTTTATCACAAATTCCCTCTTATGTTAAATTTTTGAAGGAAATCCGATCAACCAAACGTATGCTTGATGATAATGCAATTGTAGTTATCATTGAAGAGTGTAATGCCATATTTCAAAAGAATCTAGCTCCAAAACTCAAAAACCTAGGGAGTTTCTAGATACCTTGTTTTATAGGAAATTTAATCATAGGCAGTGTGACTTAGGAGAAATCATCATCTTGAACCCCATTCTCCAGAAAACACCTCGTGTCTCCTTTTCTCCATTTGAACCCCGCTCTCCAGAAAATGCCTCAACATTTCCTTTTCTCCATTTGAACCCCGTTCTCCACTTTCTTGTGATAATTCCGCTGGCAATGTCGGAAATAACACCAAACACCACTCTGAGGGCGACATATTAGAGGGTACACCTTCATAAAAGGAAGGTAACATGTGCATCTCTTCTTCAGAAGACACCCATAACGACCTCTATTGGCCTCAGCCAAAGTCTAAGGTGACACATGAACAGAAGATAACCCTGAGGACCTCATCCCGGATTTAATCTTCAACTCCAATCTCCGTTTGGACCCCGCTCTCCAGAAAATTTCTCAACATTTCCCTTTCTCCATTTGAACCCCAATCTCCAGAAAATGTCTCAACATTTCCTTTTCTCCATTTGAACCCCAATCGTCGCGCTAATCGCGTAACGTTCCCATCTTATTTCCATCTCCGCCCGACGGAAAAGTTTCCTCCAGTATCGCACTACTGAAGAACCTTGCTGATCTGACATCATGATGCTAAACTCCTCAGAGTAACACCTTCACCATCCGACGAAACTAAATCTCAAACGGTAACCACGGCTTGAGTCGCGCTGATCGCATAACATTCCCATCTCTGCCCGACGGAAAAGTTTCCTCCAGTATCGCACTACTGGGGAAGTACTGTTGATAAAAAACGGTGCCAAACTCCTCGGAGCAACACCTTCACCCTTAGGCAACTACTTCTCAAATGGTAACCACGGTCTGAGACTAGCTTATGCTTGCAATATGATGCATGATTGATTTTTCTGCGTAATGCTCCATAATTATGGAAATGCTACGCGATTTATTATGCAATATGCTATGTTATTTTCATGATGCATGCATAAAAATTATCCCCCTCAAGGGACTCGTCTGGGGAGCTCGAGACACTCTGCTGAGGAACTCGTCAACACTCTGATCTCCACCCTGATGGGGAATAGCGCTGCTGCTGGGAAAAGGCAACCCTTGCTGGGGATAACCTCCAATACACTCTGTGGGGATACAACAGTCTTTGATTTGCTGGGGATATCAATCCCGATTCTGCTTGAGACACCACCACACACAGATACTTCCGCTGGGGAAATTGTCACCTTCAGACCTGGCGACTGGGGAATATTGATCCAAGACCTGCTGGGGATAACCATCCCGACCCTGCTAGGGAGACCTCGAATCTACTGGGGAGTTAGTCCTCACGACTCTGCTTGGGGAGATGAGGCAATTCTGGTACTAAACACCCTCCGACTCGTCGAACCCTGGCATTCACCATCTAACTCCACTATCAGCTTTCCACTTTTGAGAACTCCCAGACTCGTCTGGACTTTTCTGCTCCATCATCTTGTATTCCAAACCGCTCCGTACTCGACGGAAAGCGAACTCCTGGGACTTATACAGACTTTTCAATTCTCAGACTTTGAAGAGTCTTCTTGATTAATTCCAAGGATCGTCGTACGTCTCGCCGTCTTTTCACCGTTCTTCCATTCATTCGTCCCTGATTGGACTCCGTGGGGATTGTTTCGTCAAAAGCTTCCACATCACAACCTGCAAGTGAGGGAAAATATCTAACAGTACCTGCAAAAGAGATCGTTAGATAAAACCATGCCCCAGGCGTGTCAAGATTTCAACACTTGGGTCACTCAACCTTCCGAATAAGATTTCAAATTTTCAATCTTATAAGCATGCATTGGAAGGGACCTATATGTCTTAAAATGCAAAATTCTTTATCAAAATAATCGGATGTTTTTGCAATCAAAGCGGTAATGAAAAAACAAAAACAAAATTATTTGACTGAATATGCATTTTATTGATTGAAAAAGTGTGGCTCAAATTGAGCAATACAAAGGAAGCAATTCCTGAAAAGAGGTAATCGCGCACAAAAGGAAAAATCTATCCTAATGGCAATGTGAAACCCGTGATCTCATCGAGTTCCAACTCGGTTACACCCCATATATCCTCAGACTCTCCGTGCTCTCTGCCTTCTGAACAAGACGATTCTGACTGATCCCTACCGGATATTATCCATGATGCTTTAACCAAAGCGCTAATGATCATGCCAGACGCAGTTGTTCGTTTCACTCCCTCTTTTGCCTGGACCGCCCTTTCGGGTTTTCAGTCCACCGGGATACCCTTTTTTGCCCAAGTCGCCTTTTCAGGTTTTCGACTTGCCGGGTGTACAGTTTTTCTTTTTATCCCTAATTTTTTCCCGAACCATTTCTTTCTGTTTTTTGGTTCGCCGTGATGCCCATTTTTGCCTGGACTATTTTATTCTTTTCGTCCAGCGGGTCTCTTTACACGAAGTATTTTTTAACTGCGTCCGCATTCACAGGGGATGGAAAATCTTCACCATCCATGGTCGTTAACAACAAGGCTCCGCCAGAGAAGACCTTCTTAACCACGAATGGACCTTCATAATTGGGTGTCCATTTGCCCCTTCGATCGTTTTGAGGAGGAAGGATCCTTTTCAGCACCATATCACCCACGTGATATACCCGAGGTCGTACCTTTCTGTCAAAAGCACGCTTCATCCTCTGCTGGTACAACTGCCCATGACAGATAGCCGCCAGCCTCTTTTCTTCAATCAGGCTCAGCTCCTCATACCGGGTCCTTACCCATTCAGCCTCTTGCAATTTCACGTCCATCAGGACTCTCAAAGAGGGAATCTGAACCTCAACCGGTAGCATAGCTTCCATTCCATATACCAATGAGAAAGGAGTTGCCCCAGTAGATGTGCGCACCGACGTTCGATACCCATGCAATGCAAACGGCAACATCTCATGCCAGTCTTTATAGGTTACCACCATCTTCTGCACAATCTTCTTTATATTCTTGTTGGCTGCCTCAACCGCCCCATTCATCTTCGGACGATAGGGAGAAGAATTGTGATGTTCAATCTTGAATTCCCGGCACAGTTCTGCCATCATCTTATTGTTCAAATTAGAACCATTATCAGTAATGATTCTCTCGGGAACCCCATATCTGCAAATGATGTCTCTCTTGAGAAATCTAGCGACGACCTGCTTCGTCACGTTCGTATAAGAGGCTGCTTCCACCCACTTGGTGAAGTAATCGATAGCCACTAATATGAACCGGTGCCCATTCGAAGCTGTAGGCTCAATATTTCCGATCATATCAATGCCCCACATAGCAAACGGCCATGGAGACGACATCAAACTCAACGGGTTAGGAGGCACGTGCACCTTGTCAGCATAAATCTGGCATTTATGACACTTCCGCACGAAATTGAAACATTGGGCCTCCATCGTCATCCAATAATAGCCTGCCCTCAGCAGCTTCTTCACCATTGCATTCCCACTGGCATGGGTACCGAACGATCCTTCGTGAACCTCTTTCATCAATTGGCTTGCTTCTCTATCATCGACACATCTGAGCAAGACCCAATCGAAATTCCGCTTGTACAAAACCCCATCCTTATTCAAATAGAACACCATGGCCAACCTCCGCATAGTCTTTCGGTCCTTCTTAGATGCTCCCTCAGGATACTCTTGCGTCTCCAGATAGCGCTTGATATCGTAATACCACGGCTTCTCCTCATCAGGCATTGTATCAACAGCAAACACATAAGCCGGTCTATCCAGACGACCTACCTCAACACTGGGGAACTGATTCCACCACTGCACCTTAATCAAGGCAGCCAGAGTAGCCAAAGCATCTGCCAAAGGATTCTCCTCTCTGGGCACATGATGCATCTTCACCTTGGTGAAAAACGTCAACAATCTCCTCGTGTAATCCCGATATGGAACTAAATGAGACTGATGCGTATACCATTTTCCGTTAACCTGATTTACAACCAGAGCTGAATCTCCATATATGACGAGGTTCTTGATCCTCAAATCAATCGCCTCTTCAATCCCCAATATGCAAGCTTCATATTCAGCCACGTTGTTGGTGCACTCAAATGTTAGCCGGGCAGCAAAAGGAATGTGGGATCCTTTCGGCGTAACCAAAACAGCACCAACACCGCTACCATTCACGTTAACGGCCCCATCAAACATCAAAATCCATTCGGATTCAGGGTCAGGCCCCTCCTCCGGGATTGGTTCCTCACAATCTTTCGATTTGAGAAACATGATGTCCTCATCAGGGAATTCAAACTTCATCGATTGATAATCATCAATGGGTTGCTGAGCGAGGTAACCAGACAATACACTCCCCTTGATCGCCTTCTGAGAGGTATACTGTATATCATATTCTGTCAAAATCATCTGCCACCTCGCAACCCGTCCGGTCAATGCTGGCTTCTCAAAAATGTACTTGATTGGATCCATCTTGGAAATCAATAAAGTGGTATGAACCAGCATATACTGCCTCAGTCGGCGAGCAGCCCAGACCAAAGCACAACAAGTTTTCTCGAGCAGTGAATATCTTGTTTCACAGTCGGTAAACTTTTTGCTAAGGTAGTATATGGCATGCTCTTTTCGACCAGACTCGTCATGCTGCCCCAATACACACCCCATAGACCCCTCGAGGACTGTCAGGTACAGAATTAACGGTCTTCCCTCCACAGGAGGCATTAGAATCGGAGGCTCCTGCAAATACTCTTTTATTTTTTCAAATGCCGCTTGGCAATCATTAGTCCACCTGACCGTTTGATCTTTTCTCAACAACTTGAAAATTGGTTCACACGTGGCTGTTAGGTGAGATATGAACCGTGAAATGTAGTTCAATCTACCTAAGAAACCATGAACCTCCTTCTCTGTTCTCGGTTCAGGCATTTCTCTTATTGCTTTTACTTTCGCAGGATCAACCTCGATTCCTTTCTCGCTTACAATGAACCCCAACAATTTACCGGACCGCACTCCGAATGTGCACTTGTTCGGATTCAACCTCAGTCTGAACTGTCTCAGCCGGTCGAACAACTTGGCCAGATCTACCAAATGCCCCTCTTCTGTTTGGGACTTTGCTATCATGTCATCAACATAGCATTCAATTTCATGATGAATCATATCATGAAACAAAGTCACCATGGCCCTCTGATAAGTAGCACCGGCGTTCTTGAGACCAAATGGCATCACCTTGTAACAAAAAGTGCCCCACGGTGTAATGAACGTTGTTTTCTCCATATCATCTGGCGACATTTTGATTTGATTATAGCCAGAAAAGCCATCCATGAAGGAAAACACCGAGAATTGAGCTGTATTGTCTACCAACACATCAATGTGAGGTAATGGAAAATCATCCTTCGGACTAGCTCTATTCAGATCTCGGTAGTCCACACACATTCTCACCTTCCCATCCTTCTTCGGGACTGGCACGATGTTCGCGACCCACGGTGGATAATTAGTGACAGCAAGGAAACCAGCATCCCACTGCTTCTGCACTTCCTCTTTAATCTTCATCGCCATATCAGGTCGAGTTCTGCGCAACTTCTGCTTCACTGGAGGACAATCTGCTCTCAACGGTAGCTTGTGCATAACAATATCGGTATCCAACCCTGGCATATCTTGATAAGACCAGGCAAAGATGTCGACATACTCTTTTAACAATGCCACCATTCTGTTCTTGACACTTTCCTCCAAAGCAGCCCCGATTTTCACCTCTTTCTTGACCTCGGCGGTACCCAGATTCACCGTTTCAATCGGTTCCTCATACGGCTGAATCACCTTCTCCTCTTGTTTCAACAACCTGGCTAACTCCCCTGGCAGTTCACAATCTTCTTCACTTTCTTCTTCAGCATGATAGATTGGATTGTCGAAGTCATACGAGGGTGTAACAGGATTGTTATCAATGAGATCCGGAGAGTGATCGCATCTGCATGAATGTGGATTCATGCATTGCTTAGAACCGGAACGAGTCAAAACAAAAAGAAAAATGAAAACATTGCCATTTTTATTTTGTTGTATTTTTAAACTGCAAAAATAAATGAAAAACAAGGAACACCACTTTTAACTGAAAAACATCCTTTTATTGATGATGCAAAACTTGCAAAATTAAACATGAGGTGGCCCTTACAATGAACCATTACGTGTCGGGCAACACGTATGGCTTTCATGCATATAAAATCAAAACATGAAAAATATTACTCTTCCAGCAGAGTGACCCGGATGATCTTTTCAGTCTTCCAGTTCTGGATTCCCATCCCTGGTGCGCACGGCTTTATCCATTGGTCTATTTTGCAGTCGCTATCAGCTTCCTCACTCATCATGCAGATGTGATCCGGATCCAGCATTCCGGCACTAGTGAAGGTGACTGACGTACGACGACCTTTGCCTTGTCCTGACGAGCCTCTGTTCGGCTGATACCCCACTCCGAACCGGTCTTTCTTTGTAGAGATATCCATCATCCTGCCCCAACCAGGAGCCTCTCCATTCTTCACCACCTCGGCGGCCTGCTTGTACGAAGCAATGGGCGGTTTCTCCTCCTCTTTGGCAAACAGAGCATTCTCCACCTTGACGGTTTCAAATGCTTGACTGGGCGTCTCCCAAATCTCACCGTCCATCTCAACATATTTGAAAGAAGACAGATGGCTGACAAAGATATCCTCCTCTCCGCAGACGGTGACAACCTGTCCTTCCCAGATATACTTCAGTTTTTGGTGTAAAGTCGATGTTACAGCCCCAGTAGCATGGATCCATGGGTGACCCAACAGGCAACTGTATGCCGACTGGATATCCATGACATAGAAAGTCGACTTGAACACCTCTGGGCCTATCTTCACCGGAAGCTCAACTTCTCCAAATACGGCCCGCTTTGACCCATCAAATGCCCGCACTATCAGATCAGTGGGAGTCAGAATCAGCCTGTCACAATTCAGCTTAGCCAGAGCTTTCTTCGGCAACACATTCAATGAGGAGCCGGTATCAACCAGCACATGCGAAAGCACAGCTCCTTTGCATTCCATTGTAATGTGTAGAGCCCGATTGTGATTTCTCCCATCTACAGTCAGGTCCATGTTAGTAAAGCCCAACCCATGGCTGGCATGAACGTTAGACACGACCGTCTCCAACTGGTTTATGGTTATCTCTTGGGGAACATAGGTTTTCTTCAGGATCTTCATCAAAGCCTCTCTATGCCCCTCAGAGCTTAACAACAAAGATAAGATCGAGATTTTGGAGGGAGTTTGCTGCAGATGGTCAACAAGTTTGTACTCAGACTTCTTGATGATTCTTAAAAATTCTTCTGCATCATCATCAAGCTTTTCTTCCGACCCAACAGGCGTCGGTGTCACCACTGGAGTACCATCACTAATCACTGCTTTCCCTTTCGCCCTGGCTAAAGCCTCGGCCTTTTCTTTTTTCTCTTTTTCTCCTTCTTCTCTCCTCAACGCGTCAGGGGCAAACAGTCTGCCACTGCGAGTGAAACCGCTGGGACCGACATTATCCACCTTTAAAACGGTGGTTTCACTTGCAGTTTGGTCTTCTACTTTCTCACCATTACAGTAGACCTCTCCCCCATAATGCCATGACACGGCATCATCTTTGTCATACGGAATTGGTCCAGGTACCGTGATGGTAACTGGAGCCGCCTCAGCTAGAGTAGACAAATCCACCGGGTCAAAATAAATCGTTATGGTGGAGACTTCATCTTTTCCCATATCAACCTTCTCAATCAGAATACTTCCATTGTCCATCAAACCCTGGACAGTCTCTCTCAACAAATCACACCCATTGACAGAAATAGGGCACACAGCACAATCATCACCACAGCCCGAATGAACCCCATTTAACAACAACTGCCGTTTAACCTCAGCCAACGGAGTCTTCAACTGATTAACAGACAACAAACCAATCTGGCCCTCCTCAGAGATAACATTTACCCCCCTCTGACCATGCGCGGGCATGGGATTAACATTCATGTTGGGAGATGGTGCAAAGTTGATTGCCTTTGAATCCACCAGGTCTTGAACCACGTGCTTAAAAGCTTTGCAGTTCTCTACGTTATGTCCGGGCGCACCTGAGTGAAATTCACATTTTGCATTCTCATCATAATTGGCTGGCCTTTGATCAGGTCTCAAAGGTGCCAGAGTTCTCAACTGTACTAACCCCAAGTCTTGCAGCTTCTTTAACAAAAAGGAGTAAGTCACAGGCGGCCTGTCAAACTGCCTATCATTCATTCTTCCCCGCACCTGATAACCAGCCCTCTGAGGCCTCTGCTGAAACGGTTGTCTTTGCTGTTGAGGTTGCTGCTGTTGCTGCTGTGCAGGTTGATGCTGATTATCAGCAGGAATGGTTACTGCAGCAGTGTGTTGGAAGTAACGATCCCTACTGGGTCCTCTCTGAGCATAGACCGCGCTGGTATCACCTTCTTTCTTCCTTTGGCCATTACTGAAGGGCTTCTTCGATCCTGAAGATGAAGCATTACCCTGAATCTTTCCAAGCTTCAGCCAGCTCTCGATCCTTTCACCAGCCACCACTATGTCTGAGAAATTGGTGACCGGACAACCAACCATTCTTTCGGCGAATGCCCCCTGCAAAGTCCCCATGAAGAGATCAGACATCTCTCTGTCCACTATTGGAGGTTGCACTCTGGCAGCCAATTCCCTCCATCTCTGAGCATACTCTTTAAACCCTTCATTATTCTTCTGAGACATACCCTGCAGCTGGGTACGACTCGGAGCCATATCAGCATTGAACTAATACTGTTTAAAGAATGCGTCCCCCAGATCCTGCCAGTTCTTGATATCTGAGGACTTGAGCTTGGTGTACCACTCCAATGAGCCTCCGGACAGACTGTCCTGGAAGAAGTACATCCACAGCTTTTGGTCCATGGTGTATGTAGAGATCTTACGAACAAACGCTTGCAAATGAGTTTCAGGGCAGGAACTCCCATTGTACCTATCAAATGTGGGCGCCTTGAATTTCTGCGGGATCACAATCCCCTACACTAGCCCCATATTTGACATGTTGACCACCCCAGGAGTGGCATAACTCTCCAAAGCCCTAATCTTTTCAGCCAGCAACTGAATCTCTTTATTCTGTGGTTGGGCACCGTATTGACCGAACGGTTCATTGTGCATAGAGAACTAATCTGCCTCTCGGTCTTCCTCTCTGTCGTCATCAACCCTGAAGAAAGGCGGGAACAGACTGTCCTTCAGATTCTGACCAGGTTGACCCCCAGCAGCACCAAAACCAGCAGCATTATTCACTATACCCACGGTTGTTCTTTTACCACCGTCTCGAGAACCACCCAGCCCCTGGTTGGAGACACCATCCAGGTTGACACCACTATTAGCAGCTGAAGCCCGCTCGAGCTTCTCAACTTTGTCAGCCAAAGCTTTTTGACCAACTGCAAACCCTTGCATGATGTTGATCAGTTCATTCATCTTGTCCTTCAACTCGAGGATATCTGTGTTCGGGAGATCCATCAGTCTGGGAGTATTGCGGCGCGTGAAATATCTGTGCGGGCGTGTTGAGTGCAAAGGTACAACTCTACGAGCGCGAGCAATGATTCCTGCAACAATCAAGCATGTTAGAACTGATACCTGCAAAATAAAAACACGTTATTATGATCATGCATGAATGCAGTGTTTATCCACATGAGGAACACTTTATCTCACGATCCTAGCTTCATCGAGACAAATAAAAATCCGGCGGCAACATTCTGACATCCATCATTTGATTTCATCATACAGATCCGAGATATATGATTTAGCAAAATACCCCCAACCATGTGTGTGTGCTGTGTGAGTGCATACAGTAAAGCAAATAAAGCTTGAAGATTAATCACTGAATGAAAATAACCATCACATAGCAAAATGCACAAAAAGTGCCATAGTCATACATCAAAGCTGATATAAATCCAATACAATCTTCCAGAATCGGGAAGGAAATACAAGCAAATGAATTCCGTCAACAAGCCTGACGGTAATCCATACAAATGAGACAAATCTAGCCTGATGAAGGTCCCACCGAAGGCCCTATCTCATCAACCATCTTCGCGAACTCTGCGGCGAACCTGAGCTCGGTGTTCTCTTGCTGTAATCTCCCCACCTCCTTCTGATGTATCTTCATCTGCCTGAAGTAATGATCTCTCTCAGCCATGTAATGATCTCTCTCGGCGATGATCTTCACATTCTCTGTTTCCTTGATCTTCAGCTTTGCCTCCCACTCAGCAATGAGGACTCTGACTTTGTCATCCCTCTGATCCCTCACGAGGATTTGCCTCCTCTTCTGATCTTCGATGACCTTTGAAGCCCTAGCCAATCTCTCTTTGGTGATGTCGTGCTCCTTTGTTGACGATGCCAAAGCCTGATTGACCTTCCCATAGTAGGCAGTATCCATCTCAAAGCGCTTTGCTTCCAAGGCATGTCGCTTGTCTTGATCTTCCATCTTCACTCTGATCTCCTGGTTAGCCATCTGAACCCGTGCGACACTCATCTCCAATTCCGTTTTCTCCGCAAGCAACTGATCTCTCTCCCGCTTCATCTCCAGGAATTCTTCCATACTAACAGAAGAAGGAGACTCCTCAATCAACGGATACCAAGGATCAACCATAGGAAACGGTAGACAAGTGAGTTCCACTCTCTTACTGAGCCAGTCATCGAACGGAGGAAAAGACCTGTTATTGGCTCTGCCCCAAGAAAACTTGCCTTTCCTTTGAATACTGCGCCATGCATCAGATACCTGCTTCAACCTGGCCTGATTTCCCTCAACCGGGAAGTACAAAGTTTCCTGAATCTCACTCTTGATAGGAGGAAGCTCCATAGCGAATCCCATTTGTCTCTTAAGAAGCGTCGGGTTATAATTAATGCAACCCTGAACTCCTATAAGTGGCATATTGGGAAAATTCCCACAACTGCAAATGAAATCTTGTCCAACCCCACTACTGTGAGTCCAAGCTATGTCTTTGGCCCTCAAACCCATCAGCTTGGTCGCCCAATTGACATTTTGGCCAAGAAGAACAAAAGCACCCCTGGTAGGCAAATATCCCATAAACCACTTGTATAGCAACTGAGTGCAACATCGAATCAATCCCCCACGCCGCTTCTCGTTCCTGTTGTGGACCGAGTAATAGACATCTCCGATCAGGGTAGGGATAGGATTCCTCTGAACAAACAAGCGGATAGCATTAATATCCACGAAGCCCTTCTGATTAGGAAACAAAATGATCCCATAAATGCCCGCAGCAATCAAAGCACAGACTGTGTTCCAATTACCCATAGCAGCATGTTCCTTGGCCTTAGCCTCCAAGAAACTCAAATGAAATCCAGGTAATTTTCCTTTCTCCTTCAAACCCTCCTTGGTCATCTCCGGACTCAAATAAAGAGCACGATAAATCCCAAGGACATCAGGCTCTCCCCTAATAGCACAGAAAGGAATCTGATCTCGGATCGGAATACCCAAGATACTAGCATAATCCTCCATCAGAGGCCCCAACAAGTAGTCCGGGAACACAAAACATCTCAAACCCGGGTCATAGAACTGGAGAAGAGTATGAATGGCGCTTCTGTCACTGTCAGTGAGTCTGAAAACCATCTTCAGAATACCACCGTATGCCTCTCTGAACATCCCCACATGGTCGGGTGTAATCAATGTTATCATATCTCTCAACTCGTCGATCTCTGGGTTGAAGAAACTGTAGGCAACATCATCTTTCAAACCGAGCCTCATATCTGAGCAGAAAGTCTCTCAACCAGGATCTCGATTAAAATGTCTCTGCATATGGATAAACATGTGTTAGATGCAGGTAAATGCAAATGTTAATGATGCTGATGAATGAATGCAATGCATTGCCATCCTCCAAGTCATCTGATCAACTGTTGCTCTGAGTCACAACCCTGATCTCTGAACCGATCATAACCATCTGAAGGAATATGTAACCACAAATCCCACTCAAGGGTTCCGAAATAAACGGAAGATACATCACCCTCATCATCAAACAATCTCTGAACAGATACCCACAATCCTCTGAATCGGCCCGGGGAATCCTGAAATAAACGGATCCCCACTGATAAATAACTCGGACAACACTTCGACGTCTCAGCAGTAAATGTCCATAAATCCGACTTATAAATATGACTCTGATCAACGGAACCAATAGTCACCATCAAAGTCACCATCTGAACATGCATCTGTACGAATCACCCCGCCCCTCACAGGTAAATTCTAATCAGGTCATCCTAAGGCGGATAATAGTCTCGACAATCGGGCAGAGATACTCAATGGGTTTGCCCTTTCGGGTGTGCCATTGTAGCTCTCCTGAGATCGTCTAAACCAAAGATCCGGGAAATGATCGGTCACCAGAGTCAATAGTTCAGATGAAGTGGCACAACCAAAGTGGATACTCCACAAAGGAAGGGCACTATCAAATGAACCTCGTCCGGCTTGTGGTATGTCACGTTGCAACAATATGCTGATAAAGCAAATGAGGAACGTGAGACCACACTAATCCTAGGTGTATACTCGGGTCTGGGTTTTAGCCCCACTCAGAACACCCACCCCAAAACAAAGGAACCACCTGCACAGAGGACGGCAACATGATAGTATGATGCATGCAAATATTTATGCAAATAGATACACAATCAGAATAATAAATGCAATAAATAAAGCGGCACAAGCAACCTAAACTATCCTAAAACGCTAGGAGAGACTCGCTTAGGGAAGATGGACCAACAATAGGTCAACTTCTTTAGTCCCCAGCAGAGTCGCCAGCTGTCGCATCCGCGAAAAACAACCGGCGGGCTAAAACAAAACAACACAGAGCCGCCACCGTGCGTTATTTATCCCAAAGAGGGAAAGGAAACGCTCGAAGTAAACCTAGGAAAAAAGCATGGTCTCGCGACCAAAGAGAATGGGATCAGGAGTCGGTTACGCAAGGGGAAGGTATTAGCACCCCTCACGTCCGTCGTACTCGACGGGATCCACGCTCAAAAGATAGGTTAAGGTTGCTAAAACAAACATCACACACGCACACTGAAAACAACACAGGTGGGAAAAGGGGAGAGGGCTCGCTAGGACATCGCGTCCTATGCCTACGTATCTCGTCTGGAACAAGAATCAGAGCTGCCGTAGTTCGGCTCACGCACGCCGAACAAGACACACCATAAAAGGCAAACTTGGAACCCGAACGCCAATCGCTGGACTTACATCGGCTTCCGAACCAAACAAACACACTCAGGATACGGACAACCAATCGCTGGGCTTACATCCATATCCTGACACACAAGAGGGTTAACAAGCAAACAAGTTACTAAGGAGTCAGGCACTCGAGCCTAGCAACTGTCAAGCAAACGCACACAAAAAAGAAAGAAAAAAAAGTGCCCAGAGAGACCTCGCACGGTCTCCTGCCTACGTACCTCATCTGGTATGAGGATCAGGGCGACGTAGTTCCCCTGAACGGGAAAGAAATTCTAACCAGATGCAAAGGGAGACACACTACTAGGGAGTTGTACTCGAGCCTAGGTGTTATCATGCATCATTGCCCTATGTTATGGTTTCTATCCTAACTTGCTCAACAGCAAGCTAATCCTAACCAGGAAATACAAAACACACATGCTCAATCAAAATAAAGCAAACATTTCAAATAGCACACACTATATCCAGTCAAGTGAAGCTCAAACAAAGGTGAGACTGCCAAGGCAAGTCAACTGTATCGGGTAGTGTTCGCTCTTAACCCTGACATTGAGAGTCAGGGTAAAGCAGATGAAAGGTGAGTGAAGATGAGACTTCACAGCTCTTATCCCTGGCCAGGGAGAGCTTCAGACAAAGGAGCGTGGGTCCAGAAAGCGGGAACCCTTCTACACTCAAGACTCTGACTCAACTGTACAACAGTACAAGATCTTGGGTTAATGTCCCAATGCATTAACACAGTGGTGTGAGCAGAGGGACGACTCAACAGAATAGTGGGAGATAGATTGCGTATCTCTTTTGTCCGCCAATTGCCTTAATCAAGGTCTTTTCCTGCTTGGGGACAAAGTTAAACAATCACAAACATCGCCTCTTAAGGAGGACTTCAGACAGTTGCCTGGCCAAGTAACAGGCCAGGTCTTCCAGACTACATAAAGACAAGAGAGTCTACCTCAATTGGTTTATACAACCAAGCAGCAACACATCAAGTTCTTAAAGAACTAAAGCGACTATGGTACCTGAAATCAATCAAGTACAGTCAGTATACCAATCACACAGTCAAAATAGACAAGTTAAGAATCAACAGTCAATACAATCAACCAATGCAATGTGCAAAGCACAATCAACTCAAGTGAGCCAAGCATCCTACAAAATACGAAGTTAGTTCACAACAATTAGCCAAATCAAACTCAATTAACTTGCATCATTCTCCTTTAAGGCATTTGCATCTCAACCTGTAACACAATTCAAAAGTGAGAAACAAGACCACTAGGACAAGCCTAGGGTCCAAAGGAGATGAAAAATTCAAAACAGCAAGTGAAAATTAACCAAAACCAAAATTTATCAAGCAAAAAGATAATCCAATTGGTCTCACACCAAAACTATGCACCAAATCCATTTCATACACAAAACATGCCAAACTATGCATTTTGGAAACATATTAGAGCAAACAGAATGATCACAATCAAATCAATATCAAAACAGCTCAATAAATTTCACAAAAATTCAGGCCTAAACAGAACACATTCAATGAGCATCATATCAAATTTCATGCCATTTGGACAAGAGGAAGTAGGTCAATAAAAATCAGAAAGTCCAGACAAGTTCAAGCAAGCCAACACAAAGCATCAAAACAAGCATCAACTTCCATTAATCATAAAACAGTGACAAAACATGATAAATGAATGGGATCAAAACCACAATGACCTATAATGTGTCTAGAATTCACATGTCAAATTTCACATTCATCCAATCAATAACCAGAATTTCACAAATCAAATGCCAACATGTGTCACAAAAAATCAACAAATGACCAAACAGGGGAGAAAATTCCAATCAAATAGGAAATGCCATCAATAAATCCAGAAAAATTCACCTGTATTCTCAACATCCATATGCTCAATCATGCAAAAATTTAGCTTAATCCAATGTCCACAAGCATGGAAAATAAAATCATGAAATTCACCAAGCATGGTGTGGCACAAATTGTCACACCTCTAATCAAAAATTCATATCTCATCAACCAGGGATCTAAAAATTGAAAACTATACATCAAAATCACCAGCAAAGAGTCCAGAACATGCACAAAAAATTTCAAGCATTTCTATGGAAGCATCATCATTTTATGAATGAAATGGCATGGCATACACAAATTGGACACATTCAATCAAACCCAAGGCAATTTATTTTTCCACACGTGCACAAAAATAATAAAAATCACCATAAAAAACTACACATCACAAGGAGAATAATGCAAAAAGTCTCATCAAATTTGGACTATTTTTGAAGAACTTATGATTTTTTGAAGTTCATGAATCAAAATGAAATGGAAAAATGAAAAAGAAATGAAATAATACAAATAAATTGATTTTAATATGGAAAATGGCATTTGCGTAATTATCCCCAGCCGCGATGAAACGCGGCGTTTTATTAAAACGCCTTGGCACGCGCTGATTGGCTATCACTCGCGGGAAACACCAATTCAAAACAAAAGCCAGGCCAATGGAATCAAAACGCGTATTCTTCATCATCTCCAACAAACAAATTTCCAGAAAATTTGTCAAGAACACATCTCAACCAAAATACACATGCCATACATCAAAATCACCGTCTAATCATGTACATCATGAATATGAAATTAGTTTCTCCTAATTCTACTCATGTTAACCGGATCGAGCGAAAATAGGTTTGCACATCAAACTTCCAATCAAGATTTCTCTCTCGATACTCAACCAAATTCAAAACCACAAGCAGCATTGCATTCTACGTTGAAAGATCTATCTAAGCCACATCTTAATTCAAGCAATGGTTGAGATCGAAAATTTACCTTATGGATGAAGCAGATGCGAATTCTTACGTTTCCAAGTGTGAAAGGTGAAAACAGATGAAGATCAACGTTGTGGAAGTTGAATGGAATGAATGCCTCAGCTCAAAACAGCTCCAGCTCAAAGATTCTTCAATTTGCCATGGTAGATCAAGCTTTCAACAGTCACGATTCAGCAACCTTTTGGCCTTGATTTGATGAAACAGTTCCTCAATGATGCATGTAGAAGGTGGATCCAACAAGAACGAGCCAAATTGATGAAGAATTCAATGAGAAATGATGAAAAAAGTTGGAAAAAGTTTGGAGAAAAATGAGAGAATTTGGAGGGAAAGTTTGTTAGATCTTGAAAAATGAAATGTGTTTATCAATTCTGTTACAATTAACATCTTATACCACATGCTTAATCCATTTCTTAATCACAATTAGCAAATGAAGTGAAATTAGTGAAAATGAGTTTTCATGTGAAAAGGAAAAAATGTCCTTTTGCAAATTAGGCAATGTAACAGTAGAAAATCAGTTCAAGCAAGTCACATTGGCCATTTGGAATGTGTTGGAATGAGTTTTCTGAGCCAATGCCTTGTAATTTGAAAATTCACCATTTCACACCAAAAATACAAAAGGAATCACTTGAAAAATGACTTTTTGCTATGATGATTTTTGATGAAATATGACGATGCATCATGAAAGTACATGTAAAATGTGGTTTGCTCAAAGAAAGATCACCCAATTTGGCCATTCCATGTAAAAGTTATGACACTTTGAATTTAGGCATTTTTGGAAAATGATTTGATCATAACTTGCCAACCATACATGAGAAATGAGTGTTCTTGGACTTTTTGGAAAGGTGAGAGCAAGATCTACAACTTTTATGTTGAACAAAATTTCATTTGAAGCATTTTTGGACACGTAATTTTGAGGTGAAAAACTTTCCATTTTTGGCAGTTTTCAATTATAGGTCACTTTCTATTTTTAGAAAGTTTTCATCTGACTTTATTTTCTTCATTCTTGATGTTTGAAATGCCAAATGAAACTTGTTTCAACATGAATGAAGTGTATCCAACTCTCTCCCACCTCCAAATCCATCAATTGACATGTGGTTGACTTTTTCTGACTGTTTCTAATTGATAGATGAACTGGCTATGCACTGATCAAGTTGAGCCTCAAACTTCTGATGAAATGGCTCAATGATGAAACCCTAACTTCCATAAGCTCAATATAATCACATGATGATCCCCATATCCATTGTAGACCCCATCTCCTTGCCAAGCCCTGATTGGCCCAATGTAGATGATTAGGGTTGACCAGTGGTCAAAACCCTAATCTCAAGGTATCTGATCAATCTCTTGGATGATATCAAGACCATGATGATGATGATGTACCATTTCACCCAAGATAAAGCTCAATCTCTTTGAGAATCAAAAACCCTAATTTGTACCACACATCCTCAGATGATTAATGATCAATCCAATGAAACCCTAGCTTACATCTTAACCTCTTATCTTCTGACCAAGACTTATGAGGATGACTTGCACAATGTAGCCACATGATATGCAATATGCAATGACTAATGACCTACAAATGATATACAAAAATGCAAAGCTAGTCCCAAGAGAGGAGGGCAAATTTTAAGGTGTTACACCTAAGACTCGATTCAGCGAGCTGCGACACCTACTGCTAGGACGTTGAACACACTGCCCACCCTCCTTTGACACAGCTAGTGTCCTCTTTTGTAAGTCCATGTTCAGATGGAAATCCTTAACCCCTAGTTAGCCGAACTACGTTTTGCTCTAATTCTCATTCCAGATGAGATACGTAGGCATAAAACGCGACGTCTTACCGAGCACACTTCTCTTTAACCCATAGGTAGCCGAGCTACGAAGACTCTGATTCTCATACTCAGATGAGATACGTAGGCAGTGGATGCGACATCCTTGCGAGTCATTTTCTTTTAACCTTCCTTTTAGTAAATAGTACTTTAGATATACCTACACCCTTTAGACTAGAACAACACTTATGAAAAGGGCTCCCTAGGAGTACCTAGGATGTTTTGGGTGCTTAAAACCTTCCCATTGCATAACCAACCCCCTTACCCAGATCTCTGACATTTTTACTAGTTTTTGATTCGATAAAACTTTTAGGTTTTTGTTCTCTTTCTAACCATTCCTTTGGATAAATAGAAGTGCGGTGGCGACTCGACTTGTATGGTTTACCTTGGATTTAGTCAATATCTCTAATGGTAACGAATACCCCGCTACACTTGCTAGTAAAACTACTAAGGTTAAAATCTGAAATCGCAACAGTAACATCATTCAAGACTCTGTTGAAATCTGAGTCCATACCATACACTCCAATGTCTCTCAATATATGATCATATAACACCTAAGATTGGACCTTAGAAGCTATAAAAGCGTATGAGGTAGCCTATAGTGTCGAGTACAAACCCAAACCCCCAACTCTAATGGATAATGAAGTCACCATCCATTAAAGGTCCCCAAAGAAAATACCTTTATCAAGCCCGATGTTTTAAATTACCTTTCGTAACTCTTTATCAAATCAAATAGTTTATTCTTCCATATGTTTAAGTTGGCAATGCTCATGCAGGATCAAAGTAGAAGAAGCTCAATATGAGGATCCCTAAATTGTGGTAGAAGATGCATTAGTTCAATAGCCTTGGAAGCCTTCTTTATAGATAACCCCTTAATAAATTTGTCATCTCAACTAACAATTCATCCAAGCATCTTCATCCCCAACATCGGCCTACCAATTTTTGATGGGAACAATCCTCACGAAGTTTACTACCATCACGTGAAGGACCTAATCCTGGACATGTATCCCGAATGATGTGAAGGGCTTTAGCCACCTCATGTGAGTCCCTTATAATAGTCACATCATCAAGATATCAGGCATGTAAAAGAAGCTTACAATTGTCTCTAACTTGATGAAAGAGTGGGTGTAATACAACAGTAATAAGGAGCTTCCTTAGCGGGTCACCTTGTTGCACTCCAGTGTCTAGCATAATATGTACATCCCTAATGTACAACCTTGTTGCTTGTCCATAAAGAGACTCAACCCAAAAAGAAATAAATGGACATCTCACCATCACCTCGCGTAATAGGGATGATCGATCTACTATGTTGAAAGCATTCGAGAATTGTATTATGAGCATAGCCACAGAACCGTCTATGTGTCCTTTGCTTACATTTAAATCAAAATTTATTTCAATCACTTCTCTGTTAAAAATTTATCAATCTAACTTTCCCATTATTTTGATTTTCTTACTTTAACTTACATTATAATTTTCATGGAGTTTTTTCTTTTTCATGACAAGACTCTCTTTAAAAAAGCACTCTAATAACTCTAATTAAAATTAGTTTCCATACTATGGTTAACTTAATAAAATCAATATTCGTTAGGTGATATTTGTAGGTTTCAATATGAAAATAAAATGTTATTTTCAATATCATATATTTCTTTGCCATTGCATCTAATCCACAACTCTAAGTATCTAAAAGATCATATAATCAAGATACATTAGCCAAAAGAAAAAGAAAAAAGGAAAAAAGAGTAACTGTGGCAAAAGAGGGAAAATATAAAGTAACAAGGACATTTTTGTCTTCTTACAATAAAAGTAACGGGCTTTATATATTTTTGGGCATTTAAAAAGGGAATTTTTCATCTCACACTATAGGATGGAAAAACACCCTATGGAAAACCCAAAATATCCCTCGGATTTCGGAGATGCATCTCCAGATGCACCTTGTCTTAAGTTAAAATGTTAATTGATCCGGAGATGCATCACCGAAACATTTTAACACACACCTCATGCATCCTTCTCTGAAAGACCCGTTTTACACGTCTATTGTTCCGAAGATGCATCTTCGTTTAAGATTTATAGAGATGCATCTTCGTTTAGGGTTCATATTAACGTTTACAAAATGAATTTTCTATCAAAAAATTGATTTCACTAAATTGATGGTAGTTAGGTGGGGATAGCTGAACCCAATCCAAACTTGTTTGGGACGAGTTTGGGTTTCAATTAACTATCCTCCTTAGGGACAGAGCTGGGGAACATGGATTGTTTTAGGATTCATGTTTGGATTTATAGGAGGTAAAAAACATTCTTGCCCCGCCCGGTTGCCATGCCTAATACCAAGTGATTGTCGTAGGTGAGCCCAACCAAGATATGGTGATTTTTGTAAACAACGCCCAGGGTGGGAACCCTTACTTGAACACCTATAACCTTGGTTGGAGAGATCACCCAAATTTTTCATATAAGAACAACTTTTCCTAGTTCATAGCTAATCATGTAGTACATGCTTCCCCACCAATTTTCCAAGGACAAAATGGTGGCTCCTGCTCCTAGAAAGTCCAAACTTGAGGTGCTGATGAAAAACTTTTTTATAATAAAAAACTAACAGAATAAGGACTTTAAGTACCAGAACCTTTATACCAACAAAGTACTTAGGCAAATTGCGTCTAAGGTTGACTCCATCCCACATAAAAATGTTAGAAACTCAAATTTCTCAAGTAGCTCAACAACAAGCGTCTATGTCTATCCTCACTGGAACCTTTCCAAGACAACCTGAGTCAAACCTGAAAGGGAAGATAAACATCGTTATGCTACGAAGCAGAAAAGATTTGGAAAATGTTGGTAAGAAGAGTGAGAATTTTTTTGAAGAGAGTGAGGTGACTTAACCTACTACATGGATTCTAGAAGAAGACAAAGAAGAACCTTATGTCGCTTCTCCACCTTACAAACCCCCAATTTTGTTCCCACGAATATTCGCTAAAGCAAAATTTGAGGAACAATTAATAAAGTTTGTGGAGTTGTTAAAAACGTTCCACATAAATAGCTCATTCATAGAGGCTTTATCACAAATTCCCTCTTATGTTAAATTTTTGAAGGAAATCTGATCAACCAAACGTATGCTTGATGATAATGCAATTGTAGTTATCATTGAAGAGTGTAACGCCATATTTCAAAAGAATCTAGCTCCAAAACTCAAAAACCTAGGGAGTTTCTAGATACCTTGTTTTATAGGAAATTTAATCATAGGCAGTGTGACTTAGGAGAAATCAT
Organism: Lathyrus oleraceus; assembly: GCF_024323335.1. Classification (NCBI taxonomy): domain Eukaryota; kingdom Viridiplantae; phylum Streptophyta; class Magnoliopsida; order Fabales; family Fabaceae; genus Lathyrus; species Lathyrus oleraceus. The sequence continues at coordinate 110,633,116 of NC_066581.1, read as the reverse complement.
CATCTTGATGCCCCTATCAATCTGAAAAAGACTATACCTAAGTGAGATTAAAGCCATAAAAATGTTTTTGCAAATACTTGAATATGTTCCATAAAGGATTATTCAGCTGTATATACCTACCAACTTTGTATTCATAGATATATGAGGAATCTCATATCCCAGTCCTTTTAGGTGGACCTTTCTTGGTTAATCTTGGAGTCACGATTTGAGGTAGGAGATGAATAAATAGAGTACATCTTGTCTAAGTTTATGAAGAATCTGTCTATTAGTGATTCTTGTTGCCATATTGATATTATATACAAATGTGTTAAGGAGTATTTGTTAGAACCTCTTCCGACAGACGGTTTGAGAGTGTGTATAATCGATAATGCCAACCTTAAGAACAACAAAGTTCAAGCTTATGAGGTTCTGCTAGATAAAAATCTCATTATTCAAAACCAATGCTTCAAATATCTCACACGCATAGTTCCAAAATAGAGATCCAGGACGAATTGAAACTAGAGTTGAAACTACTTACTCAAAATCTAATATATAAGTTATTAGATGATGAATTAAACTGTCTAGCCAATGCCAACTTAGGGAAAGATGAAACCAAAAAATTACTAGACGTCTTTAAAAGATACCCAAAAGCTATAGGGTACAACATCGAGAATTTAAAAGGGATAAGTCCCTTTGTTTACATGTATAAGATTCTACTAAAAGAGGACTATAAGCCTTCTAGAGATCACCAGAGAAGATTAAATTCAAATATGATAGAGTTAGTAAAGAAGGAGGTGCTAAAAACTTATGGATACTATGGTAATTTACCCAATTTCATATAGAAAATGGGTTAGTCCTATTCATGTAGTACCTAAGAATAGGGGAATAATAGTAATAAAAAATAAAAAGATGAGTATGAGGAAACTAGAACCTTAATGGGAGTGGATGAAGTGAAGTGATTCTTGAAAGTTAAACAAAACTGTTAGGAAAGATCATTTTCCACTCTTGTTCATCAATCAGATGTTGGAGCGCTTGGAAAAGCATTCACATTTTTTCTATCTAGATTGATATTCAGGATACTTCAGAACCCTATTCATTATAGTGATAAAGAAGAGACAACATTTGTCTGCTGGTTGGGTATATTTGCCTATAGGAAAATTCCCTTTGGTTTGTTTAATGCTTTGTCTATATTTCACCGATTCATGATGTAATTTTCTCCGAAATCTTGGAAGACATTATGGAATTCTTTATTGATGATTTTTAGTATATGAATCAATTTTCAACAAAATTCTAGTGAACTTGGAAAGAGTGTTTGAGATATGTGTTAAATTTAACTTAGTTTTAAACTATGAAAATGTTACTTAGTTTTTACTGTTGGTTTATTAAAGATTTCTCCAAAATCTCGAAACCCCTGACTGGTCTTCTCATTATATATGTTAAATTTAATTTTGATGACCATAACCTAGAATCCTTCTAAAAATTGAAAGGAGTGTTGTTCTTTGCACATATAATGTAACCTCTAGACTAACGTATCCTATTTGAGGTCATGTGTGATGCCAGCGACTATACTGCAGATGCTGTTTTGGAGCAAAAGAAGGATAAAAAGATGCATGATATTTACTATGCAAGCAAAACCTTAGATGAAGCATAAATCAATTATGCATCAATGGAAAAAGGAACTTTAAGTTGTGGCATTCACAATTGACAAATTTATTTCTTACTTGGTAGGTTTGAAAATAACCGTATACAACTATCATGAAGTTATTAATTACTTTATGAGTAAAAGGGATTCTAAGCCCAAACTGTTTTGTTGGATTTTATTGCTTCAAGAGTTTGACCTAGAAATTATGGATAAGAAGGGGACTAAGAATATGGTCGCAGATGACTTATCTAGGTTAAGTGAAGTAAGAAAAGAAGAGTTACCTCTAGATGACTATTTTCACGATGATAAGTTGGTTGCCCTAATACAAAGTGAAGTACCTTGGTATGATGACTTTGTCAACCACCTTGCTGTCGAAGTCTTACTCCTAGATATGAAATATCAACAAAAGACCTAAAGAACTATTACTAGAACAAACCTGCTCTTTTTTAGAGAGGGGATGACATAATTTTCAAAAGGTGTATCCCTGAAGAAGAAATTAAGAGTGTCATGCCCCATTGTCTTGCTCGGCTTATGACGGACATGCCAGCACACCTAAAAGTATCGCTAAAATTCTCCAGACTGGTATTTATTTTCCAATCCTCTTCACGGATGTGCGCTCATTTATCAAAAACTATTATCAGTGCCAACGCATTGGAAATATTTTAAAACAAAAGGAGATGCCCTTAAAAAACATCCCAGAGGTGGAATTTTTTTTCTGGGGGATTGACTTCCAGGGGTTATTCCATTCTTCCTTAAGAAATCAATACATATTCATGGAAGTTGACTACATTTTGAAATAGGTTAAGACAATTGCCTCTCCTACAAATGACACCTAAATGGTGATGAAGTTGTTCAAGAAAAATATTTTCCCAAGGTTTGGTGTACCTAAGTTGGTGATAAGCGATGGAGGAACCCACTTCATCGCTAGACAGTTTTAGAGCTTGCAAAAGAAGTATGTCATAAAACACAAAGTCGAAACCCCTTACCATCTACAAACTAGTGGCCAAGTAGAAGTCTCCAATCAGGAGATAAAAGTTATTTTGTAAGAGATGGTGTCCTTTTCTAGGAAAGACTAGGCCACAAAACTAGATGATGCACTATGGGAATATCAAACGACATACAAGACGCCAATTGGAATAACCTCTTTTAAGCTTGTATATGGGGAATCTTATCACCTGATGGTGGAATTAGAGCATAAATAATGATGGATGATCAAAATGCTTAATTTAGATTCCAAAGTTGCCGGGGAAAAGAGAAAATTGCAACTAAGTGAATTGGAAGAGTTGATATTTAATGGGTACGAAAACACCATGTCGTATAAGGGGAGAGTGAAGAGATTGCATGATAAGCGAATTCTGAAGAGGAAATATAAAGAAGGAGAACTTGTCTTGTTTTTCTAATTAAAAGTTAAAGCTTTTTCCAGAAAAAATACGTTCTCGGTGGTATGGCCCTTTTCAAGTGAGAAAAGTGACACTATACGAAGCCTTTGAAGTACTAAGTAAGTACAATAGTTCATTCACTATGAACGGACAGCGGCTCAAATATTATGTGACAAGAGAAGATATACATAAGGGATCATGGTTCATTTTGAAGGAACCCCCTTGAAGAACTACATAGATGAAGTCAAGTTAACGACTTTAAACAACCGTTGTGTGGGAGGCAACCGGCTGTCTTTTTTTTACTAATGTATTTTTTTATGTTTTGAATATTTTGTAGATAAATAAAGAAGATTGCGTTAATGGATAGATTTAGAAATAAAGGCTTAAGGGAAAAAATATGTCAAAGAAAAAGGATAAAGATGGAAATATGAGAAAGGGCCGAAAAATGCCAAAATTATGCAGCAAAACTCAAATCCTGGGCTCACTACAGCCTGCCTGTAGTAGTCATTATAGCCAGCAATGAGCCCCTCATAAAATCCTACCAAAAATTTATGCCATATAAAAATTAGTTGGGATTATGGTGTTGCCAATGATACAACCCGTAACCCCTTAGTAACCAAGCCTTACACCCATAATTCCCTTACTCCAACCCTACATAAAAACCTGGGAGCACTATGGAATGAAAAATCTAATTTTTATGGTCAAATAGTGGGTGATTTAGATTTTTAGTGGTTCCCCTCTCTATAACCTAAGTACTAGCCCATATTATCCAACTTCTCTCTAAAACCCCAAAACCTGCATAGCCACCAAATTCACCAAAGCTTTAAAAAAAATAACTACCCATACCACACAAATCAATCTCAATCCTACAAAAACTCAATTACCAACTTTTGCGTGAGTAACTCTAGAGTTCTTGAGTACTCTGAAGGTAGTGAATAAGAAATCATGGGATGGTATATGTGGTATCGTTTGTTTTGTTTGTTTAACAAAGATCGTTGTCTAGCCCTACAATAATTTGGGGGAATTTCCAACTGCCTACAAAAATTGAGATATATTAAAGATTGATTAATCCAAAATTAAAGTCTTTGTATTTAGAATCAAGGAATAGAATAATCATTGAACTGGATACATCGCAAACATAAACTTATATGATAAAATACAATAAGCAAGATCAAAATCTAAAGTATATGATATTCTAAAGATAAACAAAATATAGCATGTGATATGATGCAAAAAAAATGAGGTAGGGAGAAGAAAAATGTACGCCAGATTTAGAGTGGTTTACCTCATTAATGCTCACTAGAGCTTAGTCCACTCTTCAATGGTTTCAGAATTGAAAATTATAAGGTCTTCCACTATTTTTAAAGTTAACATACAAGTATTTTGGTACAACGGATAATCAACAACACTATGAAAACCAAGAATTTGGTTGAGCCAACCGAGAATATGGTTAGAATGAGGAAGAATTTCAAATTATTGGAGTAAAAGAAATTATGAATTTTATGTACTTTACTAGTAGAAAACCCATGGGTTCGCATGAGTTCCCGTTTGGATTCATAATACACTGTGTCAACTTTAAATTCATATGTTCTGATCGTTAATATTTAAAGAATTAAAAACATAAGCTAATATAATCCATCAACTGTGATTCCTTTATCCAAACAACACATTTAAAAACAAAGGTATCAACGTATTTTTTCTCGTTTCTAAAAATATTTGTAACTTATTCCCGTTTATAAAAATAATTGTATCAATAATAGATTCTCATCGTTTATAAAAATATTTATAACTTATTACCGTTTATAAAAAATAACTGTATCAACAATAGACTTTTATCGTTTTTAAAAATATTTTTAACTTATTCTCATTTATAAAAATAATTGTATCAACAATAGAATTTTTCTCCTTTGTAAAAATATTTCTAACTTATTCCCGTTTAGAATAATAATTGTATCAACAATAGATTTTTTATCGTTTTTAAAAATATTTTTAACTTATTCTCATTTATAAAAATAAGTGTATCGACAATAGAATTTTCCCGTTAATAAATACATTTGTAACTTATTCTCATTTATAAAAATAATTATATCAATAATAGATTTTTTATCATTTATAAAAATATTTGTAACTTATTCCCGCTTATAAAAATAATTATATAAATAATTTACTTTCCCATTTATAATAATATTTATAACTTATTCCCGTTTATAAAAAATAATTGTATAAACAATAGACTATCCTGTTTATAAAAATATTTGTAACTTATTCCCGTTTATAAAAATAACTGTATCAACAATAGACTTTTCCTGTTAATAAAAATATGTGTAACTTCTTTTCGTTTATAAAAATAATTGTATCAACAATAGAATTTTTCTTGTTTAGAAAAATATTTGTAACTTATTCCCGTTTAGAAAAATAATTGTATTAATAATAGACTTTTCCCGTTCATAAAAATATATGTAACTTATTCCTGTTTCTATAAATGATTGTATTGACATTAGATTTTTTTCGCTAATAAAAATATTTGTAACTTATTCGCATTTATAAAAATAATTGTATATACAATAGAGTTTTTCCCATTTATAAAAATATTTGTATTAACAATACACATTTTCCATTTATAAAAATATTTGTATCAACAATACATATTTTCCCATTTATAAAATTCTTGTATCAATATACTTTTTCTTGTTTATAAAAATATTATCAGCAATACATTTTTTCTGTTTATAAAAATATTTGTATCAAGAGTACACTATTTTTCATTTATAAAAATAATTGTATCAACAATAGACTTTTTCCCGTTTATAAAAATATTTGTATCGAAAATAGACTTTTTCTCATTTATAAAAATATGTATATCTTATTCTCGTTTATAAAAATAATTGTATCAACAATTTACTTTCTCATCTATTAAAACATTTGTAACTTATTCCTATTTATAAAAATAATTGTATAAACAATAGACTATCTCTTTTATAAAAATATTTGTAACTTATTCCCGTTTATAAAAATAATTATATCAACAATAGAGTTTTTATGTTAATAGAAATATGTGTAACTTATTTTAGTTTATAAAAATAATTGTATTAACAATAGAACTTTTCTCATTTATAAAAATATTTGTAACTTATTCCCATTTAGAAAAATAATTGTATTAATAATAGAATTTTTCCCGTTTATAAAAATATTTGTAACTTATTCCCTTTTATAAATATAAATGTATCATGAATAGACTTTTCTCGTTAATAAGAATATTTGTAACTTATTCATATTTATAAAAATAATTGTATCAACAATGTATTTTATTCCCATTTATAAAAATATTTATCAACAATAGACTTTTTCCCGTTTGTAAATTTGTGTATTAACACTATACATTTTCCCTTTATAAAAACATTTGTATCAATAATACATCTTCTTTCGCTTATAAAAATATTTGTATCAATAATATATCTTTTCCTATTTATAAAAATATTATCAACGATATATTTTTCCCCGTTTATAAAAATATTTGTATCAATAATACCCTTTTTCCGTTTATAAAAATAATTCTATCAATAATAGACATTTTTCCTTTATAAAAATATTTGTATCAACAATATATTTTTTCTCATTTATAAAAATATTTGTATCAACAATACATTTTTTCTCGTTTATAAAAATATTTGTACCAACAATATACTTTTTCTCATTTATAAAAATATTTGTATCAACAATACATTTTTTTCCATTTATAAAAATATCTATATCAACAATACACTTTTTGTTGTTTATAAAAATATTTGTATTAATAATAAAGTTTTTCTCGTTTATACAAATATTTGTATCAACAAATTTTTTTTTCTGTTTACAAAAATATTTTTACCAACACTATATTTTTTTCCGTTTATAAAAATATTTGTATTAACAATACACTTTTACCATTTATAATAATATTTATATTAGCAATACATTTATTTCTGTTTTTAAAAATATTTGTATCAACAATAATTTCTTTTTTATTTTTAAAAATATTTGTATGAATTTTATTTGCTTAGACTTTATTGCTTTTATCAAAATTGTATGTAGTTAGATTGTATTGCTTGGATAGTGATTTCTAATATAAAAGTAGGCATGTAGATTTTATTGTATTGATAGCCATTTATAGTGTAAAAGTAGGTATGTATTTGGCTAAATTCTTGAACAATCTTCTTGACGAATAACTCTAGAAACTTTGATCGTAAAATATTTATCAGTTAAATAAATTCAAATTATACTTCTTGTATTTATCGGTTAAATAAATTTAAATTATACTTCTTGTAAACATTAAGAGCTAGTTGAATTACTACTTGATTGATTAGTAATTTCGTCGTGTTCAACTACTATCTGAGTGTCGTGTTATTATATGATATCTTTCCAATCACATCGATATCAAAAAAAATATTTTCAAAAGTTAATTTAATTTTAAGAGAATGGCCTATTCAACGCCCCTCTTTCCCTTTAGATCATTTGAGTATATTGTATTTTCTCTCCCCCAACAATGATAACCACAAATTGTATGTAGCTTCAAAACATAAAAAAATTATAATAACCACCAACCATTATTAGTAATAGATGGATTACACTACTGTATTTAAAGTGGAATGCATAAAAATGGCATGTGCAAGTACAATCCAAAATGAAACCTTGACAAATTCCAATATCAACTTCCATAGAAAATATCCACATGTTTAATACACTTTGACATCAAACAAACATGTTCAACTCCTTTCTACTTTATTTACTCTCAGAATTCCAATAACCTGTAACACAAACAACGTGACAGTAAATTAGACCAAATAAGCAGTCACATGGAATGGAATCACATGAACTATTCAATTTGATGAATACAATTCTTTTGTTCTAAAACCTATTCAATTTTATGAATACAATTCTTTTGTTCTAAAACATATAGTGCATTAACCGTAAGCAGGAAGTATCAGTCTCCTTGACATGATGAATCAATCAAAAAAACCATTTTTAAAATACATTATTAACCTTTGTATTCTTCTAATGACTTGATGTCAACAAAGTCTCAAGCCATTATCATGACCTTGCTCAACAAAATTTAGTGTTCCATTAAGATAAAATAAGAACCACTATTTGGATCTTTGATTTCTTTAAAGTTGTTAACGCTCATCCCAAACCGTCCCAAAATAGAATTTTCTATTTCTTTCAATTTTGCTTCATCAATAAACACTCAGTTGTCTAAAAAAATGATGATAGTGAGATTTGATTTTTTAATAGCTCTTTCAACCCAAGATTTGACCTTGAAATAGACAACTTATATTGGTCTTGAGATCCAAATCTCCTGCACATTGTTTCAGATGTTGTTCCAACAAATAACAGATTATTCTCTTTCGATTCTCTTCCGATTTATTTAGATGTAATAAAAATTAAAGGTTTGATAGTAGGAATAAAACAAACAACAATCTTTCCAAGGATCATATTAGTTAAAAGGTTTCCTAATGTATGTATCAAATGCTCATAGAAAAATGTCAAAATCAATCAAAGGTCACTCACTTGAAAATTTGAAATGAAAGCAAAAAATTTATCAATGACCATTTAGGCTACAAATAAAAATAAGAATCACAAAGAAGAAGAAAAGTTAATAAAATCCATAAATTAAAATTTTAAAATAAAATATAATATTGATAGCTTTGAAAGGTAAGAGAATATAACAGAAAAAGCCCAAAAAGTGGCAACAACTTCTTGGGAGCAGTGTCGAAACTGTTAAACTTGTGTGCAAAATAGGTGTATGAAACTCGATAACTTTTGAAACCTGTAGAATGGAACATAACTTGATAACTGATTTCCTGGAAGTGGTTCTCCTTCTGGATTACAAACTTGATAACTCAAAGATTTATTCCATTTTTCAATTATTAGAATCTTAGGCTCTTCAGCGGCATTATACACATATCCCAAAAACTTACATATATCAAATGTTAGAAAAATCTATTGAAATCATTCACCATATCTTTATTTTTAAACTTATGTCATTTGCATCTCCATCATTTGTCTATGTTTGTTAATTAACCATATATTACTTATATTTAGAGAAAAAAAACACAACTTTTTAATAAGTTGTACACTTTATGAAACACCTAAAATTCATTAAAAGAAAAACTTTACTTATTGAACGTTCCAAATCAATTTGCATCAATGAAGCCCCATTATCATTTAGTGTAGTTACAACTATGATTTTTGGAAGAATGGGCATTTCCCTCGGCACTGATATCTTGCTTTGTTGTTATCTTCTACCGTTTCACCTCTTTGTATCTTTTAACTTGTATGAAGCGTAAAAAAAATAAAGGTTTTTATCTTTTGTAAAAAAAAGTTCCCTATAACGAGTTATGAGTGCAACATTGAAAGGAAAAAATAAGACAAAAATGAAAGGTAAACCTGAAAATAGAATTAAAAAGTGCAAGTAAACAAACAAATGGAAGTAAGGCAGATTGAGAGAAAAGGGTCACCAAAACAGAAGAGCAATAATCCTTAAATATAAAACCTCATAAACTCTGAAGAAGATCATTTATCGTATGTGTAACGTGTAAAAAGTAAATGAAAACATATTCATTTTATCCAACCTTTCATGTAGCTTTCATTTCATCTATCAATGCTCTAACTCCGATCACCATTTCTTCAGTAAATCTGACAATATTTGTTTTCCTTCATCTCTAACCCGTGGACACCTTTCTTCTACATTGTTATAGATTTCTTTTCATTATTGTTGTAGATAAACTTTATAGATTTGTTTTTCACATAGAGAGAAAGAAGAGTTGTAGAGAAAGAGTTTATGTGACATTTTTTTCCCATGTGACGTATCATCTTCATTTGTAATGCATTTATTCTTTTTTGAGTATGATGATATTGAGCCTCGTGTTTTTCCAAATTCGGTTTATTTTTTGAAAGAATAATTGCATTGAGCCATGTGTAATTAAAATTCAATTTAAATAAATTTAAAACTCCTTTTAATTAAGTGAGTCATTATCATAATTGTATGTGTGAAATGCCTTAGAAGGGCATGGAAAAATCCATTATATTAGTTTTAATTAGGATAAGTAAGTAAAATTGGTAGGTATTAAGTTTTTTTATTATTATAGTAGATGTACTTTCTCCCTCTTATATTTATATGTTTCTGTAGAATATTTCTAGACAACTAGTTTTCTTAGATTTATTTTCATTGTTATTCCAAATGAAAATGTTTCCCTAATTCTAAATTTTCTCTTGATTACATTATATTGTCTTATACTTTTGAATGAAATCAGCAAGCATGAATCCCCTCCACTCTTTTTCAAAAGCCTTTAAACTAGTCAAGTTTTTCAAAGACAAATGCTCACCCAAACACAAACCCTCATGTCAACCGCAAAACCTCTCCTTCGAACCTAACTAGTCGGAAGAAAAAAAACATGCCCCCGTTGTTACATAACCCTCTCCAAAACCAATTTTTAATCCTAATGTGAAAAGTATCACATAAATGCAATTACATCATGACATTTCCTTCTCATGCTAATTGATAAAAATGAAAAGAGGAATTCGAGCCCGAGCCAGATATATAATCAGAACTTTCTAATTTTATGTTTCAACTAATTAAACCACCAAAACGAAAAACTAATACAAAAATAAATTATTGAATCCAATAATGGATAATAAAACAAGGAAAACATTAGTGTATGTTAAGATTAGCTACTTTAATCTTTTGATTAGATTAGTTGATTAATATAGTTGGTAAGGCTATTGTTAGTTAGGTGGTTATTTGGTTAGTTAGTTTCATTTGATTGGCTATTATGTGATAGGAGTGTACTATATAAGAGTTGTACTATCACACTTGAATAATCAATGATGCTATGATTCTCTCTTCTTGAAGTTTCTTTCTCATTTCCATTTTATTATCCTTTCTTGGCCAATTCGATTCTCCTTCCGCTGCTATCCAATTGAATCCTTCTACTCCATCTGTTTTTTTTCTTTCTGCATTCACTTCCTTCTGCATCCATGGCTCCTCCTCGAGCTTCACCACTTGATCCTGCTTTGGATCAAACTTCACCTTATTTTGTTCACCCTAGCGATGGTCCCGGTTCTGTTACCGTTCTTCTGAAACTCACTGGTTCCAACTATCATTCATGAGCTCGAAGCATGAAGAGGGCTCTTGGTGGCAAAATGAAGATTGAGTTCATTGATGGATCTCTTCCTGTTCCTGCTGATTCTTTCGATCCATCTCTGCGTGCTTGGAATCGCTGCAACATGCTAGTACATTCTTGGATCATGAATTCTATTTCAGATTCAATTTCTCAGTCTATCGTCTTCATGGAGAATGCGTTTGATGTATGGAACGATTTGAAAGAAAGGTTTTCTCAGGATGATCTCATTCGTATTTCTGAGCTGCAGCAAGAAATATATAATCTCAAGCAAGAAACCAAATCGGTAACTGATTTTTTTCTGATCTTAAAATTCTTTGGGAAGAACTAGATCTGTATTTGCCTTTACCAACTTGTACATGTCGCATAAAGTGTTCCTGTGAAGCTATGCGCAGTGCAAGATCTAATCATCAGCTGCTGCAAATTATCAGATTCTTGACTGGTTTAAATGACCAATTTGCTGTAGTTAAGTCCCAAATCTTGTTAATGGATCCTTTGCCAAATATGAATAAGATATTCTCCATGGTTATCCAACATGAGCGACAAATTCAGCTCCCTATTCCCAATGATGAGTCTCAAACACTGATTAATGTTGTTGATTCCAAGAGGTTTGGAGCAAGAAATGATACATTCAAGCATGGTGCTCGTGTTTTCACATTCTGTGGCAAGACTAATCACACTATGGAAAACTGCTTCAAGAAACATGGTATACCACCTCATATGCAGAAGCAGTTTTAAAATTCAGCTAACAATGTGGCATCAGATGGAGATGATGATAGATCTTCCTCTAGTGGTGTTGACATTAAAAGTGACAATTCACCTATGACTCAAGGTCAATTCAGTGCTTTAATGGATCTAATTCAGAAATCAAGCATTGGCCAATCTTCAGGACATGCTTCTTCCAACCAAGTTGTTGTTGGTCATCCATCAACACGTAACACATATCATTGCATGCATAGTAGTAGTAGTGGTTCTTGGATCATTGATTCAGGAGCTACTGATCACATATGTAGTTCTGTACAATGGTTTCATTCCTATAAGAAAATTATTCCCATCAATGTTAGATTGCCAAATGGACAATGCCTTGTTACTAAACATTCTAGCACAATTTATTTTTCTCCTGACTTCATTGTGCATAATGTTCTTTTGATTCCTGAATTTTCTTTAAACCTATTACCTGTTTCAAAATTGTGTGAATCCTCTAATTGCAATGTAAATTTCCTCAATTCACAATGTGTTATACAAGACAAAATCACCATGAAGATGATTGGTTCTGTTGAGCAGAAAGATGGATTGTACTACCTAACACTAAGAGATAATGATCCACCTACTACACACACACACACACACCTGCTTTAACCTTTGCCCTAGCAGCCAATGTCACTTTACCAGATAGAGCCTTATGGCATTTTAGATTAGGACATTTATCTCAAAACAAACTATTGTACTTACACTCTCAATTTCCCTTTATCAAAGTTAATCATAAAGATGTTTGTGATGTCTGTTGCTATGCTAGACAAAGAAAGCTTTCTTATACTGCTAGTAATAATAGAGCTGCTCACCCTTATGACTTGATCCATTTTGACATTTGGGGACCTCTTGCAGTCCAATCTTTACATGGTCATTCATATTTTTTAACTGCTATTGATGACTGTAGCAGATACACATGGATAATATTAATGAAAGCCAAATCTGAAGCTAGACAGCATGTTATAAACTTTGTTAGTCTCATAGAAAATCAACATAAGCTTCATGTCAAAATTATCAGAACTGATAATGGTTCTGAATTTAGCATCCCTGAATTTTATGCATCTAAGGGAATCATTCATCAAACAAGTTGTGTTGAATCTCCACAACAAAATGGTAGAGTGGAGAGGAAACATCAACATTTACTAAATGTTGGAGGAGCCCTTCTTTTTCAGTCAAAACTTCCAAAGGAATTCTGGTCATATGCCATTTTGCATGCAACATTCATTATAAATAAACTTCCTACACAAGTTTTAAACAATCTTTCTCCTCATTTCATATTGCACAATGCACATCCAGATATGCATAGTCTCAAAGTGTTTGGATCTCTAGCCTTTGCATCCACATTACATATGCATAGAACAAAACTTGAGCCAAGAGGTCGAAAATGTGTATTCTTAGGATACAAGAATGGTATGAAGGGTGTGGTGCTCTATGATATTAACAGTCATACAATTCTTGTTTCTAGAAACGTCATACATCATGAACACATTTTTCCCTATTCAAATGCAAATTCTACTAATTGGAACTATCACCCTTACAAAGATCCCATTGACTCACCACAACATGATCCTATCATACCTGTTCCATCACAAAGTATTGAATCCACTGTTGAGGAACATGACCACCATCCTAACACAACCATTGACACACTACACCATTCTAACATTGACCCTGAATCTTTAGAAAATGCTGATGAGAACCATGACATTCAATATGTCCCTGATACATCAGATATTGAAAATGACAACATTCAATCTAGGCCTGTTAGAGCCAAACATACACCTCATTATCTCTCAGATTATGTGTGCAATACATCTGATGCATCAGCAGTCAAGTCATCATCAGGTACAACCAAAATTACTTATCCTATTTCAAATTATGATTCACTGCATTTTCTGTCTGCATCTCATCGTGCCTTTGCATCCAATATCACTCTTACACATGAGCCAGAGAACTACAAAGAAGCATGTTTGTCTGAACATTGGATCAAGGCCATAAAGACTAAATTAGATGCATTAGACAAGAATAGAACTTGGAACATAGTTGATTTTCCACCACATGTTAAACCAATTGGTAACAGATGGGTGTTCAAAGTAAAGCATAGAGCAGATGGCACAATAGAGAGGTATAAAGCTAGACTTGTTGCCAAGGGCTACAACCAAATTGAAGGGCTTGATTTCTTTGATACTTTTTCACCCGTAGCAAAGCTTATAACTGTCAGAACTCTTCTTGCAACTGCATCCATCAAAAATTGGTTCTTACATCAACTTGATGTTAACAATGCATTTTTACATGGGGAATTGCAGAAAGATGTGTATATGACCATACCTGAAGGTGTTACATGTCACAGACCCAATCAAGTATGCAAACTCCAAAAGAGTTTATATGGTCTGAAACAAGCCAATCGCAAATGGTATGAAAAGCTAACAACTCTTTTACTTCAACAAGGGTACACTCAATCTACTTCTGATTATTCCCTTTTCACTTTGAAAACTGATGCTCAATTTACAGCCATTTTAGTCTATGTTGATGACATAATCCTAGCTGGAACCTCTATGTCTGAATTTGATCGTATTAAACTCATTCTAGATGAAAATTTTAGCATCAACAACCTGGGCATACCCAAGTATTTTCTTGGCCTCGAGGTTGCTCATTCAAAGGCAGGGATTTCACTATCAAAACGAAAATATTGTCTTGATCTCTTGCAGGAATCTGGTATGCTTGGATCCAAACCAGCTCCTACACCTATTGATCCATCAGTTAAACTACATGCTGATAATGGCAAAGCTTTTGAAGATATTGGAGCTTATAGATGATTAATAGGTCGTCTGTTGTACCTTAACACCACACGCCCAGACATTACCTATGCCACGCAGCAACTCAGCCAGTTTCTTCACAATCCAACAATGGCACACTACCATGTTGCTTGTAGAGTCATACGCTACTTGAAGAATAGCCCTGGTAGAGGAATTTTGTTTCGCATGAATGATGAATTACAACTTCTTGGCTTCTCAGATTCTGATTGGGCAGGGTGCATTAATACAAGGAGGTCCATTTCAGGATATTGCTTCTTCCTTGGTACTTCTCTCATATCGTGACGTGCAAAGAAATAAGATACTATTTCCAGATCATCATCGGAGGTTGAGTATCGGGCGCTGTCATTTGCCACATGTGAATTGCTTTGGTTGATAGTCCTTATGAAGGAGTTGCACATCACATGTACCAAACTTCCTGTCCTTTATTGTGACAGCCAAAGTGCAATGCATATTGCGTCCAATCCGGTGTTTAATGAACGAACCAAACATCTTGAGATCGATTGCCATTTGGTATGTGAAAAACTACAGCAAGGCTTACTTCGACTCCTACCAATTTCCACTCATGAGCAACTAGCTGATTTTCTAACTAAAGCATTACCAACTTCAACTTTTAACAAGTTTATTTCCAAGCTTGGCATGATCAACATTCACCATGCTTAGCTTGAGAGGGGCTATTAAGATTAGCTACTTTAATCTTTTGATTAGATTAGTTGATTAATATAGTTGGTAAGGCTATTGTTAGTTAGGTGGTTATTTGGTTAGTTAGTTTCATTTGATTAGCTATTATGTGATAAGAGTGTACTATATAAGAGTTGTACTATCACACTTGAATAATCAATGAAGCTATGATTCTCTCTTCTTGAAGTTTCTTTCTCATTTCCATTTTATTATCCTTTCTTCAATGATGAAATAGCTTCATCACAATAGTGTACTTCTAAATACCATTCCCTAAAGTTTTCTTTCTTCTGGTTGGTGAGTTTTAAACCATATCTTCCTTAACCTCCTTCTTGCTCTTCTCACCTGTAAACCTTGGCCATAAAAATATATATAGTAAAGCATAAAATGGAAATAGAATGGGAACATACTATGAGGATGAATTTACCATATTGATTTTTTTCTTAGTATCGACCATTCTCAAAGGATGGTGTGAAGATGAAACCTTAAGTTACTTAGATGGTGAGAGGGAGAAATACCACATAGGGAAGAAAGGTAAGATAACATTGCAAAACACGGGGGTGTTGCGCCGTGAAAAATATTTTAGTGCATCGCACACTCGAAGATATAACAGATTCACTATCGAACTTTATTTATTCCAAAGGAAAAGGAAAATATCGATAAAACCCATGGGAAGAGAAACAGGGTAAGGAAGTCGGTTATGCGAGGGGAAGGTATTAGCACCCCTCACATTCATTATATTCAATGGGAACCATTTTGATTGTTCTTTGCATGGATGGGTGTTACTATCTAAAGGTTACTTGCGAAAGGGGAAAAAAGGTTTAATAATTAGTTTGATCGTCAAGGATTCGAACCCTCGTGCATACATATTCTTATAATGCAATGAGAAAATTAGAGTTCCGTAGTTCGTGGTAGAAATACGAATGTGTTGGTCGATTTTAGGGAATAGTTATAATTGAATCCTAGAAGTGTGTAGACGTTAGCTGATTCTGATCTTTGTTTGGATGCTCTAAGCTTTTAGTCTGATTGCTAAGGAACAAATTATAACGGCTCTTTTATGAAAAGAAAGAAAATTGTTTTGAAAAAGTTTTGTGTGATAAAAGAAAAGAAAATAGTTGATTGAATAGAACTAAACGAGAGAAACTTGCTTGAAGTGAAAGAGTTATGAAATAAGGAAAGGGGTGTGAAAGTATTGCTTGGACCAGGATTATGTTGTTTGAAACCATAGATAGGTATGTTTGGACCAAATAGTGTATGGCGTTAACTAATAGACGGTATGGCCAATGTAGAATTGTAGAATTTTACCTATACCCAAGGATCAAGACCTATAAGAAGGGGGTTGCCATAGCATGAAGCTCCACAGGGATATGCATGAAGGTTGCCAAAGCATGAGGATCCACATGGCAATGTATGAAAATTTCCAGAGTATGAAGCTCCACAGAGCAATGCATGAGAGTTGCCAGAGCATGAAGCTCCAAAGGGAATTGCATGAGAGTTGTTAGAGAAAGAGGCTCCACAGGGCAAAATAAAAGAAAAGGGTTTGCCAGAGCATGAGGCTCCACAGGGCAATGTGTGAGAATTTCCAGAGCATGAGGCTCCACAAGACAATGGATGAAGTTTGTCAGAGCATGAAGCTCCACGGGGAAATGCATGGGGTTTTAGTTTAGAGATAGGTGTTTGAGCAATAGGTGTTTAACCTAAAGAATGATTGGATGTCAAAGAGAGTATGTATTTGGTTCAAAGAGACAAGTATTGTTGATGAGTGTAATAGATGTTGATTGTTGAAGTGTTGAGGTGTTGAACTGCTGAGAAGTATACTTGCAAGTAATTTGATTTGAATTACACTAAAGTCTATGAACGAAGGCGAATACCTTGAATAACTGGGGCCAACGACTCATACCGAAAGATACTCATAACAAGGATAGGAATAATCTTTCTCATCCTTCTCCGTTTCTTAAGCCTCATGGCGCAAAATTCACATCATGACTGACAAGTGTTAAAGAAAGAATTTTTTTGTTGTGCTTGATGTCCAGAGTATTCAGCCTTGAGTATGCAGTCTTGAGCTTAAGTCCAACTTGAGTGTGAAGTCTCGGCTTGAATTTGACTTGAGAGATCCAATGTAGTGCCAATGTAAAGGACTAATCATATCAGGTGATCAAGAGGGTTATGATCACTTGACTAGATAGGGGAAACAAATATATACAAAGTTGTTAATTAATCAAAGACGACTTTGATCAATCAATCAATCAGAGCATGGATCAAGATATGAAACACATGGATCTTAAATTAAGCATAAATTCTAATTTTAACGAAAATAAGAAATTTGAATGAAATAAATCTACTTAAATCCTAATTAAAATTTAAATATTACCATCATTTTTTAAAGTGTTTCTTATTAACAAAAGCAAAATATATTAAACTATGTATTTTCAAAAATATAATGTGTGGAAAAAAGCTTTAAAAAGTATAGAAAAGTGTAGCATAAAACTTAAAAGAATAAAAAAATAAAAGGAAAAAAAGGCAGAGGGTTGTAACTAAGAAAGGGTGTGTGAATGTAAATGGACGCGGACCTAAGTGTTAGGGCCCAATGTTGTGGTCTTTTACTGTTTTCAGAATGGCGGGGGTGTATGCTTACAGATGAGGTGTAAGGAATTGGGCCAATTGTATTTGTAAGGCCCAATTTGTCTTTGTTTTGTAACCCTTCGGAAGTGCATTGCAGTCCAATTAACAACATTATTACAAGCCATCCTTTTGAAAACAATTTCTGCTGATTTTACATTCTTACACTTGCAATTCATGTCCACAAGAGCGTTAGCAATAAATATGTTATCCTTATAATCTGTCCTAATAATATATGCATGAATTTTCTTGTCTTCTTGTAAAGCCATGACACCGCCACAAGCAGTAAAACACTCTCAAACGTATACTAATCCAAATAAATTGACTTATGTTCTTAAGAACAAATCTTGCAATGTTATTCTTTCTTCTGAACTATGTAGGAGGATATTCTTACAATTATTGACAGGCAAGGACGGCGATGTTGTGGCTTTTGCGAATCTCAGTGACAACTCTTGGAGATTCTATGATAACAATAAGTATTTGTTAAGGCAATTCAATTTCTCTGCTCATGCATGTATAAATGTAAATTGGCTTGCAGTTGGGAAGGGACAGTGGCCATAGCAAGATATGGTAGA
Organism: Lathyrus oleraceus; assembly: GCF_024323335.1. Lineage (NCBI taxonomy): Eukaryota > Viridiplantae > Streptophyta > Magnoliopsida > Fabales > Fabaceae > Lathyrus > Lathyrus oleraceus. The sequence goes on along the minus strand of NC_066581.1, from coordinate 110,614,525 downwards.
ATGAAAGGGAGAGAAGTCTTATTTATTTATTCGATTTTTTTGGATGGTTTGAAGAGAATTTTGGGCATAGAAATGAATCGATTTGAATTTTTCGGTTTGCTTAGGATATGAATAATTATGGGGCTGTTTTGGATCTTGAATGGTTTGTTAGTATTGAAATTCACTAATTCTCTCTATGGTGCATGATTAAATTAGAAGAAGGGAGAAGAAGAAGAGAACCACAATTGTCGCGTTCATCACAAGCAAGACAAAGAAAGTTCAAGAACGATAAATATGCAACGGATAGGAAAGGAGTTCAAGGGTTATCAACGGAGGGATGGATTTTTCGGGTTATTGTTGCAAGGAATCTCCGACGAATTTGTTGAAGAGAAACCCGGAAAACATCAAGGTAAGCTCCCTTAATCCAATTGCTTTGCTTGATAATTATGGTTGAATATAAATGATGAATGTAGAAGATGGATCTTGAATATAGAATATGTTTGAATCTTGATGAACTTTGAATGATGATTGTTGATGATAATGCTTGAATTGTTGATTGCTTGATTGATGATTATTGATGATAATGCTTGAATTGTGAAAAACTATTACGTGAAGTGTGGTGGAGGTTTATGCTCAAGTTGATTGAAGCTTCAATGAAAAGCTTCAACAACCATGGATTTGAGCTCTAGTGAGGGAAGGTTGGAGAATGAAGAGTGAAAACTTGAGAGAAAGTGAAGAATGGGTGGAATCAAAAGTGAAGAAGAATCCCCTAAATGGGTGAATGATGAATGATTATATAGAACTAGGTGAGGGGTTAGAGGTTGAGAATTGGTTAGAAGTTAGTTGAGATTGTTTTGGGCACTTTGGGCAATTGCCCAAAGTGGTTAAAAGTTAGTTTGTGGAAGTTTAAGGTAGTTAGGGTGCTTAAAGTATAGATGTATCTAACTTTACATGTATGTGTATATGTTGAATGTTTAATGAGTGTAAGGGAAATTGAATGAATTTGCATGTCATACTTGAATACATGTTTGGGTATTTACATAGTATGAATGAATGACTTATTGAGGCATTTAAATTGATGTTCATGGATGAAATGATGTATTTATATGAATGTTGTATTTTTTAATACACTTGATTTATGGTGTTTTACTTGTTGTGTAGAAATGGAATGAGAATGATGCATATTGTGGAATTTGTATTTGTGGTCTATGCATAACATGTTGAATTTTTATAACTTAGCATTGAATTTGACTTGCTTTTGAATGGTTTTGCATATGATGTGAATGTATATCCATGTGTTGAATTTTTAGAAATGAATGGTATGAATTTAAGATGATTTTTCATGTGCGTTTATAAATGCTCATGATGCTGAATTTTGTTATGTAAGTGCTGAACTTTTCAACTGAATGTAATTTCTAACTTGTTTTTCCTTGTTTTCTTGGCAACATGATACATTGTAATGGAATACGCACAAGCATGGTCAAGAATTAAGTTGTTAGCTGATAAATTTCGGCCAAAGAAGGTAAGTCCACTCGACCAGGAAACTCGTCGGAACATCATCGACATGAAGCTGGACAATCCATGAGTCGACACCTAGAGTTCCAGTCGAAGTCGAAGGGTCTCAATGGTGAGAGTGATTGTGGGCGGCCAAAGAACATGGGCAATTATCTACGTACATCGGAGAAGTGGGCCAACACGTGTCATCTCAAGATAGGTTCTCAACTCCCCGACGGTGACTTTTTATTAGTATTTAAGAAAGTGTTAGGGATCATTTTAGAGGTGGCATTTTTAGCATTTGTAGTAGGAGTACACTTGAAGTACCAAAGCATTTACGAGAAAAGAGCCATCTCCCTGCAAAAACTGTACTTTTGCCTCCATTTACATTCATAAGTCATTTAAACTTACCAAATTATCTTTACTTTATTGCTTTACTTTCAATACATTTTCGTTTGTCATTACTTTTCACTACCTTTCTAACTCATCAAGAGTTATGTTTACTCCTTTTGGACATTTCAAAGACATTGCTCACCAAAACAGCATACGCTCAAACACTAAGTCTAGGACTTTGTAGTTGGTCCTGCAAGTAACCCTCTCATAGGAAGGCTAGAGATTGTTAACGAACCAACAGAAGTATGAATGAAGACTATTGAAGAGCTTGAAATTATTTTTATTCTTTTGTGCATGAAATTATGTAGTATGCATGTAATGACATAAAGGGATGTAAAGTGATGTAAAGTGAAGTCATGTATATGGATTGAAAGACCATGAATAAAAAGGGATTTATGGCTCAAAGTGTATGTATGGAATTGAATTTCAATGAACGCTAACGGAATTTACACATGAAGTGAAAATTGACTTAGTGAATCACTTAGAAATTGAAAATGTATCAAAAAATCGAAAATGTAAGTTACGTTGAATGGCTTACAATATAGGTTATGTAAAAAATGCAAAATGTGTGCTTGATGGTTTAATTTAAACACTTCGATTTAAATACACAAAGTGATTCAAAACCATGTTTTAGATGCAGGTAAGAATTCTATCTTTTTATAAATCATGATATGTCGTGCACATGGTACGTTATTTTTGTACATGATGTGATGACTTAGAGATGGAGGATTAATGGGTTTAGGAATATCTAGGATAATTGTCAGACGTTTGGTCAACAATGTCGACCCTGTTGACCAAAAGTCAACCATTTCTTTACATTCCATTTTCCAAATTCAAAGTACTTCCTGATTTAAGCAAAATATCATCATTAAAGAGAATTTGACCTAAATTTTGCAAATGAAAATAAAATGGTGAAATATACAATGTATGCAGATGAAATGAATGGCACCTACATATGCATGATGAATGCTATGAAGGCTTCCTAAATGCAAGCAGATGAATAAAGTCGTAAGTCAGATAAAAAATGAAAATAAAGTAGGGAAAAGTTTGGGTATGACGGGGAGAGAGAGAGAGAGAGAGAGAGAGAGAGAGAGAGAGAGAGAGAGAGAGAGAGGGAGAGAGAACATTTCATAGGGGATAAGAGTGAAACACCTAATGAAATAATTTTATTTGAGTCAGACAAGGAGACATTGAAAAGTTTGTTTGCATCAAAATAGAAAAGGTTTAACTTGAACCTTTTTTTTAGATTTTGAGGGTTTATGTGAACTAAAGGCTTTGAGATTTTAGGGTTCTTATTTGAGGTATAAAAGGTTAGCATTTGTTTATGTGAGATAGGACATTAATTTTACTCAAAATGTTGTGGATGTTTGCTTTATTACAAGACGCGACCTAAAAACCAAATAAGGGTGGTTTTCATGAAACCGCCACACATCATGTCTTGCAATACATAAAATTCCATGTAGTAAGTCATGATGGTTGCACAAAAGGGTCACAGGAAACGTCACGAGAAGGAAGTGGAGGAAATTTTCTCTAAACTGCTGAAAGCCAAGTGCCACAAAGCTTATTATTTCTTGAAATTAAACATATCAATTTCCATTATATCCCGAATAACCTTTCCAATTATCTGTTTTGAGTTTTCAATACAACGAGTGAATAACTTGAACCTCTCTTAGAGGTCTGGGTTCAAACACGTTTTCGTTTTCCTCGTACTCCTTAAGTAATATCATGCTTGAAGATTGAAGAAAAATAAATGAAGAAAAGAAACGGGGTAATATCTGCACAAGGGCATCGTAGGGGAACATTGAGCTTCCAATGATATAGATGAAGAAATACAACAAGGAAAGTGAGTTCTGACATAAAATGATGAAGAAGTTAGTAGTTTGTCCTAAATGTCGCATCTCAAAAAATATGATCTAAGAGTGTTTGCGAAAAGTGGAATGATTGAACAGAATCACCACCGAAATTTATATATTGCAAAGAAGGAAAGGGAAAATATCTATAAGACCGTTAAAAGAAAAAAATATGGTCGTCGCATCCAAATTTGGGTTTAAGGTCGATTACGTAAGGGGAAAGTATTAGCACCCCTTGCGTCCGTTGTACTCAACGGGAACCTTTTAGTTAGATTTATAATTGAAATGTTAACTTACGTTGTTTGTTTTCTTCAAATGATAAAAGATTGAAAAGGGAAATAAAAGGGGTCACAAAAAGGTTTTATTAAGGTACTTGACGAGATTGGGGGTCTTGCTCCTACGTATCCTCGAGTATAATAAGGAATTCAATATTGTGTAGTTCTTCATAGAAAACTATGTATTAGTTGGTTGATTTTACTGAACGAATATTTAGGTCGCGCTCTAGCGGTTAAATATTCCTTGTACTCGTGATTGGAAGCTTAAAGCGGTTTGTTTGTATCGCGGTAGAACGAACTAAATAATGTTCTTTTTAAAAAAAATCTAGGATCGCACAGGGGCGAGATAATAGGTTTTGTTGTGTTAGAATGTTTTTTGAATGGATGAGGATTGCTCAAATGGTCGAGTTTGACAACTCATATCCAAACAATAGGGGAAAATAATAGTAGACACCTCATCTCAAATCTCTTTTTCATCCTTTTAATTTCAAAGGGATTAGATATCGCTATGGTGTTCTGAATAGACGGCGAGTACTTAAATGGACGAGTTATACACCCCATATTGAAATATTCAGGGGAAATAATAGTAGGCACTAGACCATTTCCTTTTCCGTCCAATTTGTTATGAAAATAAGTTCACTTTTGTTTTGATTACAAAAGAGATTTGAGATGAGTTGGGTTGATAGTTGTAAACGGATAACTATTGTCCGGATGGTCGAGTTAGGAAACTAGTATCTATACAATCGGGGGAAAGAATAGTAGGAACTAGTCAATTTCCTTGTTCACCCATTTTTGAAAAGTTATTTTAGAGTGATTAGATGTTTTATTTTAAATTAGAAAAATGAACTCGATAAAGATCAAGGTTTGATTCTCATTGTCTCGAAATTAATCAAAACGAAACGAGTTTTGAAAGTTACCGCTGAACATTGGATCAAGGGTTTTATGTTGTTGAAAATATTTATTTGATCATTATTTATTTAATTAATTGCAACAATTAAAAAACTAAATAAGATAGTATAATTAATAAAACAAAATAACCAATGTGTGAAATAGATTTGGGGATATGGAAAGTAAAAAAAAATCACATGACCCAATCAAATATTAAAAATAAAAATGACAATAAAACAAAAAAATAAAAATAAAAAAGGGGGCAGGTGACCCGTGTGGGCCGCAACCCCATAATATATTTTTCCTCAATTTAAAAATATGCAGTAACGTGAAAAATGAAAAGTAGATGTATGTAATAATTTTTTTTTAAAAAAACACACTACTAGTCTCTTTGATCCACATATATTTGTCTCAAATTTTTATGAAATTACACAAATAAAAAATAAAAATTCATCTACTCGATCTCAAAAATACAATGGAATGCTCAAAACTCAACAAATAATAACTAAGTTTTTTGAAAATTAGTCATTTTTAATGGGATGCATAAGAACACCAATTTTTCGAAAATTCACATTTCAAGATATTTTGTACAAATGATTAAAGGATATGAAACATACTAAGTGCAAAAACAAGTTTATGTCAAGAAATCAAGTATAAAACAAGAATCAAAGCTTACTCAAACGAAAGACTTCAAGAACGCGAAAAACATTGATGAGTTTTTTGGCGAAAAACCCGGATCCTGAAGAGGCTCCGACGAGGTGTATTTTCCACTTTTCTTTACATATTCGAACTCCTTGTAATTAATCTTACTCAATTTAGCATTATTTCACAATTTTAACATTTTTTCTGAAATCGAGTTAAAAATGAACTTGAATGAACAAGAGTTTTTTGTGTGGTTTTTGGTAGGGATTATGGTGGTGATGATAATGTGCAATGATTCAAAGGAAATGAGTGAAAACTGGATTAAGTTGTGAGAGTTTTTCTCAAACTCCAAGTTTTTTTAAAATGAAGAAACTAGAACTTTTATGATGAATATGATGCAGAATTTTGGGGTTGTTTAGTAGTGATTAATTGTGTGTTTTGCTGCTAGTGTCATTTTTTGTCTATTATGCCCAAATTTTTAACTTTTTCTTTGACTTTTAAAATGAATGATGGATGATCAAATGAGAAATGAAATGAATTAAAATGACGTTGTAATGAGAATTTGGCTTAAATCTTATTCCCATGGAATTTACTTCTTTTTTTTATGCATTTGATGCATAAAATAAAAATGATGCAAAATGACTTGAATATTTTAGTCAACTTTAACATTATTTTTGTTGGCCTTTTGACTTTGAATAATGCAAAATGCATATGATAAATGATAAAAATTTATTTGGAATGATGCAACCATAGAATTATCCAAATGATCAAAGGTTGATTTTTGGTTGAATTTGAAAGAATTAACTGACAATGAATGAACTTTGAATGATGCATGGAATATGATGTATGTGATGGACTTAGAATATTTTTTTTGAAATTTTCAAATGAAGTAATACTTGTCTTAAAAACATGGGAAAATTCGGGGTATGACAGTTGCCACTATTTAATTACCTTGAACCTGAAAGTATGAATGACAACAGTCTTTTTACGTTTGTGGTGGAAGATAATTAAATACGAAAAGACCCTGAATTGTATCCTGAAAGGTGGAGATGAAATGATGTAAAGTTGGGAAAACAAATAAACGGTGATGGGAGACAATATCAGCATCAACTAGGGGTTAACACTTAGTATAAAAGTAAAATTATCGGTGCCAACTCGAGGGTTGGAAAGTGTAAAGACCAAATGTTCACAACTCGGAGGGTTGGAAAGTGTAAAGACAACATCGACTCGGGGGTCGAGAAAAAATCAACTTGGGGCTTGCAAAAATAAAGATAACATCTACTCGGGGTCGAGAACAAATCAACTCGAGGGTTGAGAAAGTAAAGACAACATCGAATCGGGGATCAAGATCAAATCAACTCAGGGGTTGAGAGAATAAAGAATAGACTCGGGTGTCGAGAACAAATCAACTCGGGGGTTGAGAACATGTCAACAATATGAAGGCAAGATTGTCATCATCCACTCGGGGTCAACATTCAGATAAAAAATGAGGCAAAGAAATTAGTGTCAACTCGGGGGTTGACAGGTATCGTAAGATGATAACTAGTGTTGGAAACATCCCATAAAGGACTCTCTCGGGAGAAGATTTACTGCGGAAAGCTCTACAGAGGAAAAGTTCTAAATGAGAATTTTTAGGGTAACCTCTGCTTGGGGAGCAAAATTCAGCGGACTGGCTGAGGAATATCATAATTAAAAGGTCGATGGAAAAGATTTATTGGGGAAAGCCTAATGAGAAAATGTGCAGGATAGGTACTCACCCGGAGAAATACCACCGACTAGGCTGAGGATTGACCTGGACTCGTATGAAATTTCTCGGATCCTTATTTATGTTATGTATGCATGTTTGACTGTAGTGTGTAATGCTTTATCTCTAGGGATATGCTATGAATGTATGTCTTGTGATTATACTGCGCGATGCTTTATCTTGGGGAATATGCTATGCATGAATAATACATGAAATCTTATGATTAATGCATGTAGGAATGCAAATGGGTGATTGAATTTTTGTGGGGCTTGATTTTCTTTCCTCAGAAAGATTAAGCAAAAATGGGTTTTAAAATACCAATGTCAATTGGTTTTTGATATGCCACGGAAAATTGGGATTCTTAGTAGCAATGATAATTGGATTTTGGTTTGTTGAACATATTTGGATTGTGGGTTACCCATGAACACTAGGTTTTGAAAATGATGTCAATGGGGATTGATCTTTCATTTTGAAAATAGCAATAGAGATTGGATATTTAATCATTTTATGGTTGCCAATGAAAGTTTGGACTTTTGGGCTTTTTTGGATGCTAATGGAAGATTGGATTTTGGCAGGTCAAAAGGGTTTGAATTCTTGACACTTCGGATTTTGACAATGTTGTGATCGGAAGGCAGCCATGGATGCTCTTGGTGCCCCGACTTCAATGTTGATTAGGACATGGTGAGCAGAAGATGATTTGCTTGAGCGTAACGACCTAATCAATTTATGATGATTGTGTTTTTTCTCTGTTGCAAGGCTTCTTGCTAAAAGATAATAGGATATTATGCTAGCATGATTTCCTGACACTCGTTTTGAACGTAATGGTTGTTGGTGTTTGGCAAGGTCTGCTTAAGCAACTTGAAAATATGGAGAAGACTTGCCCCTTTATAGCCTGTCTTGCCACAGTCTGTAGGGTCTTTGAAGGAATTTTTCTTTAAAGGAAATTTGGGAACAATGATGCCATAACATGACTTGAGATGGTTTACCCCAGTGTTTCAATCTTGCAGTGGTATTCCTTTGATTAACTAACTCTTGGAACAGTTTCCTTTGGATTGATCAGCCTTTGGAAAGTAGGCCTCAATGTTATATTGAAGCGGATTGCCTTAACATTAGCCTTTGAGAAGATTTATCTATGACTAACTGACTCTTGAAGTGGGTTTGTCTTGATGTGCTCTCGAGGTGACTTCCCCGGTCTTAGCTTTGAGTGATTTTCCCCAAATTGACTGAGTTTTGAAATGATCTTTCTCCTGAACAATTGATGCTCAGAGATTTTCTTCATACTGACCAATTCTTGGAGTGGTCATCCCTTGATCGACAAAATCTATATATGACTTACCCCTGATCTATAGGGTTATGAGTTGGTCTAGATTCTGGTCATCATTGACGAATGATCAAGTTCCTCTCTGATTTATCTTTGCTGAATTTTCCTTGATGCCAAGTACCTACTTGGAGTTAAAATTGTTCATTCAAAAATGGTAATTTTTATGCGATGCTTATACAGGTTTTGAAAAAATCATTATTGAAATGATGTGGTAGTGTGCAGCGAGTGAATCGTTAGTCTAAACGCAATGCTAATTTATCTATTGAAAGTGTGAAAGATTTTGTGAGAATACGATCCCAATACAGATGATTAGTAAATCTTTATGAGTCAATTTAACGCAACCTTGTTGTAGTATACTTTTAGAATAAACCCTGTTTCAATTAGGTCTTTTGAGGGTTGTAACGTGTGGTTCACGGTTTATAGAAAAAAGGATATAAGACTCAAAATTTAATTTTAACCAACCCCTTCTTCTTGATGATCTCCAATCATACGTTTAGTTAATTTGACACACGCGTTCAACTTACAAGAGAGATTGAAGGTGTAAGGCTAAAGATGAAGATTCGAGATGAGATTTTCTTGAAATGACAGTCACCTTATTTTTTGTTTTTGTCAAGAATGTTGATGACCATTTGATTCTTGATATTATGGTCACCTAATTTTGTTTCTCTTTGTTTTTGTAGAGGATTTAAAAGACCTCTTTTGATTGGTTTTTTTTTCTTTTTATCCCTAATTTTTACCTAGACCGCTTATTTGAAGCTTCTGGTCCACCGAGATGCCCTATTTTTTTTCCTAAGTCGCCTCTTCAGGTGTTCGACTTAGCAGACTTTTTTTTATTTTTTATTTTTTGGGAACAAAATTCAAGGAAATTGTTCTTTTGGTTTAAAAATGTTTGTGACTGCCATACTACAAGTTATTGAGAACAAGCGTCATAACTTTTGAATTTTTCACAACTCCTTTGACACTTCATGACGCGTGCAAAGAATAATATGTGGTTGATCCTCAAATGGGATGTTTTCTCTTGCAATTTGAGTGCATAGTTAGATTAACTAGACAAAACACCCTACCTTTTGTTAAGCATAAGGATTTTTAGTTCAAAAAAAAAACACCAACTTCTAGGCTCAAAGTGGTTGACTAAGGACTAACTCCCTATCTCTTCGATGTTTGGGGATTTGAAACAATGCCTTACATCCTCAATACAGTTTGATTCAAAAGCATACCGTCAACAATTATGGGTATTTTATTTTTTGTCATTCTTCTTCCAATCTTTGCTTAAAACAACAATTTGATAAAACATAAGTGAAATGAAAAAAGATTGTTTTTTTTGTTTTTGTGCGATAAAAATGAAAAAGATGAGTGAATACGAAAGTATGAATTTGAAACATGCATGCCCATTTCATTAATATTACCATTAAAATAACAAATTCAAAGGAAAACAGTACTTGACAAACAAGAAAATACAAGAATGCAAAATAATGAAATGGCATAATGATCGCCAGCATTGAGGAACTTATTTCGTGCTTGATTCACGACTTAGTTGGGCCCTTTTTTTTTCATATTTGGAGGTCGTCATGATCATCGAGATAGGTATGATGCCTACTTTAACACATATTCTCATCAACTTATTCCACAAAATTGATTGATGATATAAGGGCCTTGAGGATTAAATGAAAATGCTTTGGAAGCAAGCTGATCATATACCTTGTTTTTGAACGCTTTATAGTATTTGGCTAAGTGCCCTGGTGCAATAGGGTGGAAGTCACACCGGGTGCTGGCTTCAAAGCATGGTGGGTATGGAGGAAGCATTAGACTCAACTCCTTCGGCACTACCAGTCCACTTTTGATCAAATATGGCAGTACTTGACTATACGACATTAGCAAAGGATCAAACTTCCTTTTTTTCTCTTTAGGGGTACAAGCGTTGCTACTGCATAGCGTACTGTCGTTGATATGCTTGTTATTATGGAACTAGTTGTTGATACTGAGGAAAACCTTGATTTGTAGGAGGATATTAACTTTATGGAGGAAATAGTATCTGATATGGAAGTTGTCGCATCCGCGAAAAACAACCGGCGGGCTAAAACAAAACAAACAGAGCCGCCATCGTGCGTTATTTATCCCAAAGAGGGAAAGGAAACGCTCGAAGTAAACCTGGAAAAGACATGGTCTCGCGACCAAAGAGAGATGGGATCGGGAGTCGGTTATGCGAAGGGAAGGTATTAGCACCCCTACGCATCCGTCGTACTCGACGGGATCCACGCTCAAAAGAATAGAAGAAAGGTTGCTAAACACTGCTCAAAAGAATGCACACACACACTGGAATAAGACACAGGTGGAATAAGAGGGGAAAGGGCTCGCTAGGACATCGCATCCTATGCCTACGTATCTCATCTGGAATGAGAATCAGAGCTACCGTAGTTCGGCTCACGCACGCCGAAACAAAACCCACGCACAGGAAACCGACTGCCAATCGCTGGGCTTACGTCAGACTCCACACAAACAGGCAAACATGGAAACCGAATGTCAATCACTGGACTTACATCAGACTCCGAACCAACAAACGCACACAGGAAACCAACTGCCAATCGCTGGACTTACGTCAGACTCCTACACACACCAAGGGTTTAACCGGACGCTGAATCGTCAAAAGCAACAACAAAGTTGAACAAACAAGCTAACAGGGAGTCTGGTACTCGAGCCTGCTAGCTGTCAAGCAAACACACACAAAAAGGAAAAGGGTGCCTGGAGAGATCTCGTACGATCTCCTGCCTACGTACCTCATCTGGAATGAGGATCAGGGCAACGTAGTTCCCCTTAACAGGGGAGAAATTTTCTCCTAACCAGAGACTGGGAAATGACAAACTAGAAGGGAGACTGACTCGAGCCTAATAGTTATCATGCAATCCACAATGGTCCTAGGTTGAGGTTTCTATCTAACTTGCACAGGCAGCAAGCTATCCTAAACAGCACAGGCAAAATCATACAAGCACAAAAACCAAGCACACACACTATATGCAAACAATATGGGCTCACACAAGGTTAGGCTGTGAAACACAAGCCAACTGGAATCGGGTGTAGTTAGCTCTTAACCCTAACATTGAGAGTTAGGGTGAAGCAGATGAAATGGGAAGTGAGGGTAAAAACTCACAGCTCTTATCCCTGGCCTGGGAGAGCTTCAGACAAATGAAAGTGGGAGTTCAGAAAGTTGGAATTCTTCTCCATATATGACTGACACAACAAAGATCTTGGGTTAATATCCACAATGCATCAACACAAGGTGTGAGCAAAGTGGATGACACACTGAGTAGCAGGAGATGGATTACACATCTCTTTTATTTGCCAATTTCCTTATCAAAGGACTTTTCCTGCTTGGCACAAAAATAAACATTCACAAGCATTGCCTCTTAAGGAGGGCTTCAGACAGGTGTCTGCCCAAGTAACAGGACAGGTCTTCCAGACTACATGAAGTCAGAGATATTATACCTATGTGGTTAAGCAACCAAGCAAAAGCAAGTTCAAATTGAACTTAAGCAACTTATGTACCTGTGGAAACATCAAACAAATCAGTACAACTATACAGACAAACATACAATCATGAATATCACACAGTCAAACCCAATGAGCAAAGGCATAAGCCAACAAGTCAAACTCAAATGAGTTAACAACCCTACAAAACACACAAGGTTAGTAGTTAAAAGTAAACATCAAAGGCTCAAGTGATGAAGCATCAACAACTATGGAACTTGAATGCTCAACCTGAAATCAAAGCTCAAACATAAGAAACCAACCACTAGGTCAAAGCCTAGGGTCAAAGATGGAGAAAAAAATCCAAAACAGAACATGAAATTCAACATGAATCATCCTCATTCAAACAAGAACACAATCCAAAAGGTCTCATGTCAATATCAATTACCAATTTCATTTCATGAACCAAACATGGCAAGGTATGCAAGTTGTAAGCATATTGTGACAACAGAATGAACAAATGCACATTAATTTAAAAATGATTCAATTAATCTAAATAAAATTCATGGGTAAACAGAACATACAACATGATCATCACACAAAAAATTAGGGAAATTGGGCAACATTAGGCATGGTAATCAATCAAATCAGAAATCAATCCAAAAATTCCACCAAAAATCATGAGCATTCACAACATTAATATCAAGCATCATACAAAAAATCAGAACATTTGGAATTCATTTGGCATGGCAAACAAATTAATCAAGTTGGACATCACAAGGTGTGACACACATTGTCACACCTAACTTAGAAAAATCATAAATCAGCAATGGCAATTGATAAAAATACAAACTCAACACCAAAATGTCCAGCAAGATGTCTAGTTTCAACATGTAAAAATTCATGAGCATTGGATTAAAATTGAGCATTTCACAAATGAAGAAGCAAGGCAATGTCAAGATATGATACATGTTCACAAACCCTAGGGCAAAACAAAATCCAGCCAAGCACAATTTATGGAAGAATGATGATAAAAAACTAGAGGAATCAAGGATCACAATGCAAAAATCCTGGTATTTTTTGGAGCATTATTTAATTTGTTATGAATTTATGAAGTGAGAAAAAAAATGATGTGAGCATAGCATGGAAAGGCATGGAGAAAATATGTGAAGCATATGAACATGTAGCAAAGCCAGGACTCGAACCCGGTAGGTTTTCAAAAGTGGAATTGGTGCACTGCATGGGATTCCCATGCAGCCAATCACAGGCGAGCCCTAGTGCACCACATGGAGAACGGTTCAAAACCGTGGCCTAATGTCCTGTACCGTCTTCTTCACAAACACGCGCCGTGAACAGTAACCAATCAACAATCTCAAGAACAAATTTTCCAGTTTTTAAAATTGAGCACATGAACATGAAGATCTTTCAATGTAGGTCACGAATCAACCATTGGCTAAGCATATAACATCATAAACAATTGGAATCGAGCAATTCAAGTTTCATACACAAAACTTCAAATCACCATAACTTGTTCAATAATGCATGGATTTTCGTGGTTCAAAGCTCAGAATCACTAGCATTGCAAGATTTACAAATATATCCTAACAATTTCAAGAATTAGAGAGATCGAATTCGTGACCTCTTGATGAGAAGCTTTGTGAAATCGCGTTTTCCAGGCCGTGCAATGCTCCAAGTGTCTTCTAGAATACTTGTACAAGTGTTTGGAAGAGATCTTGAGGTTCAATTGCTCACGATTCAACAGAATTTTGATTTCACCATTGATGAACTCAAGCTTTGAATATGCTTCAATGTGCACGAATTCTCTTGATTCCAAGTCCAATAATGATCAATGATGCTTCAGAATGATGAATTAAGCAAAGGAAATGGAATTTGTTTGAAGAATTTGAGAGAAAAAATTGAGAGAATTTTGAGAGACTTTTTTTGATTCTAGATCTAAGATTGGGAATTGTGAAAAACAGTTAGAGATTTGCTATTTATATGTTATGCTAAACATGATTAATTAAGCCTAAGCCAAGTGGTAATGGAATGAATTAATTTTGGAGGTGTTTTGCAAAATTGGAATTTCACCCTATGCATGAAAATGCATGGATGAACAGTACGAATTTGGCCTTAATTTTACTCAAAAACCTGTTTTGGAGCCAATGGTGATGGTCACATGTGCAAATAATTCACCAATTTTGAATTTCATTTTTCCCTCCAAAAATCAATTGAATTTTCAAATATTTATGTGAATGTAATGCATGTCATGTAATGCCAAATTTGGAAACTAGAGGTTAAGACAAGAACAATGCAAAAAGAGCCACTTGATTTGGAGTTTTGGTTTGAAAGTTATGCCCCTTTGAAGTTCAATGTTCACTTGGCCAAGTTTTGATCATATCTCCTTAACCACACATGAGAAATTGATGATCTTGGACTTTTTGGAAATGGGAGAGAAAGATATGCAACTTTCATGTTCAACAAAATTTCATTTGAAGCTTTCTTGATGATGTAATCTTGAGTTGAAAACCTTTCCCTTTTTTGGCAATTTTGAATTAGAGGTCACTTTCTATTTTTGGAAAGTTTTGTCCTGACTTTATTTTCTTCAATGTTGATGTTTGAAACATCAAATGATACTTGTTTGAACATGAATGAAGTATTTCTAATCACTTCCCACCTCCAAATCCAACAGTTGACTTGTGGTTGCCTTTTGCAGTTGATAGATGACTTGGCCATGCACAGATGAATTTGAGCCTCAATCTCTTGGTGAAATGGCTCCAAAATGAAACCCTAGCTTATACAAGCTCAATAAAACCATATGATGGTCTCCATCTCAATAAAGACCTCATCTCCCTTGAAAAACCCTAATTGGCATAATGCAACTGATTAGGGTTGACCAGAGGTCAAAACCCTAATCCCAAGGAACATGAACAGGAATAATGAACCATGATGATGATGGTGTACCATTTCAACCAAGATAATGATCAATCTCCTTGAGGAACCAAAAAACCCTAATTGAAGTACAAACCCTCAGATGGCTAGTGATCAATTCATGAAACCCTCAAGCTTGAATCTTTTAACCTCTTTATCTTCTGAGCAAGACTTAGGAGGATGACTTGCTTATTGTTTCCACATGATATGCAAATATGCAATGACTAATGCCCTAAAACATGAGATGCAATATGCTGAGCTAGTCCCAAGAGAGGAGGGCAAATTTTGAGGTGTTACAACTGCCCCTATTCAATCCACTGTGAACCTGTCGATATAAACAGCCTCGGCTTTCAGATGATCAGGGTGAAGAGTGATTGAATACCAAGTACAGACGAACAATTTGCACTCTGATGGGAAATAATTAACAATGCCTGTCAGAATCGGCGAAGAAGCAATCTCAAAAGAAACATCCGTCTGGTACGGAGAAAGTCGGCCTGAATACCGAAACAGAAATTTGACCTGTATACCAAAATAAATGGTAACACAGGAATAACCATGGCCTGAACGCCGCTCATCATTCTAAATACTGAGCATCAGAATATGAGAGTATTAATATTATCGGTCTGATTACCGAGAGATTGGCCTGAATGCCCAACAACTGGCCTGAACGCCACTTCGGTCTAAATACCGGAAAGCTGGCCTGAGTGCCACAAGCTGCATCGATCTGAACTTCGGAAGCTTCTTCGATCTGAATATCGGAAAGCTGGCCTGAGTGCCACAAGTTCTTCGACCTGAACGTCGGAAACTTCTTCGATATGAAAATCGGAAACTGGCCTGAATACCACAAGTTCTTCAACCTGATCGTCGGAAACTTCTTCGATCTGAAAATCGGAAACTGGTCTGAATACCACAAGTTCTTCGACCTGATCGTCGGAAACTTCTTCGATCTGAAAATCGGAAACTGGTCTGAATACCACAAGTTCTTCGACCTGATCGTCGAAAACTTCTTCAATCTGAAAATCGGAAACTGGTCTGAATACCACAAGTTCTTCGACCTGATCGTCGAAAACTTCTTCGATCTGAAAATCGGAAACTGGCCTGAATACCACCTCGGTCTGAACACCGGAAAACTGGTCGTGCCGGTCAGCATCGGCAGAGATAAGGAATAGTGATAAATGAGGCGGCACGCATGCCAACGACCCATGCTGGGAGTAACAAGCCATGAGCATGTTATCCTTTATTCAACCCTAGCAAATGAACACTTTGCGCTTAGCTGGGGATTATCTCTTTCTCTTTACCTTTTTTCTTTTTTTTGGACCCCAAAACTTCCTGGATTATCATTTCCATCTCCGTACGACAAAAAATCATTCCTCCAATATCGCACTACTGGGGAATACTGTTGATTCAAAATCATAATGCCAAACTCCTTGGAGTAACATCTTCACCCTCTGGCGAAACCACCTCTCAAACAATAACCACGGCTTGAGACTAGCTTATGCTTGCAATGCTGATGCATGATATTTTTTAGCGTAATGCTCCACAATCATGGAAATGCTACGCAATTAGCTATGTTGTATGCTATGCTTATCTATATGATGAATGCATAAAAAATATCCCCCTCAAGGGACCCTTCTGGGGAGCTCGAGGAACTCTGCTGAGGAACTCGCCCTTGCTCCAACTTCCACCCTGTTGGGGAATAGCACTGCTGCTGGGAAATAGGTCATCCTTACCAGGGAGGACCTCCACGAAACCCGATCCACTTGGGGATTTCGCTGGGGACTAAACCACCAACGCACTCCGTGGGGAAAACAACAATCTCCGACTTGCTGGGGATATAACAATCCCGACTCTGCTTGGAGAAACCTCTACCAATAGATACCTCCGCTGGGGAAATAGCAACCTTCGGGCCTGGCTGCTGAGGAAACACCGACCTAAAACCTGCTGGGGAGATAACCATCCCGACCCTACTAGGGAAGACACAGACCTTGAGTCTGCCGAGGAGGCAACAATCCCCACCCTGTTTGGGGAAACCAAGAAGTTCTGGCACTGAACACCTGTCGACTCGTTGAACCATGGCTTTCATCATCCAAATCCAATGTCAGCTTTCCACTTTTGAGAGCTCCCAGACTCGTCTGGACTTTTCTGATTCATCACCTTGTATTTCCGACTCCTCCGTTCTCGACGGAGATCGAACTCTTTGAATTTATACAAATTTTCCAATCTCAGACTTTGAAGAGTCTTCTTGATTAATTCTCAAGGATCGTCGTACGTCTTTCGTCGTCTTTCCACCATTCTCCCATTCATTCGTCCCTGATTGGACTCCATGGGGATCTTTTGTCAAAAGCCCCATCTCACAACCTGCAAGTGAGTGAAAATATCTGACAACACCTGCAAAAGAGATCGTTAGACAAAAACGTGCCCCAGGTATGCCAAAGTCTCAACACCTGGGTCACTTCAACCTTCCGAATAAGATTTCAACCTTTCAATCTTATAAACATGCATTGGAAGGGACCTGTATGTCTTAAAATGCAAAGATTCTTTATCAAAATAAACGGATATTTTTGCAATCAAAGCGGTAATGAAAACAAAAAAAAAATTATTTGACTGAATATGCATTTTATTGATTGAAAAAGAAGTGTGGCTCAAACTGAGCAATACAAAGGAAGCAATTCCTAAAAAGAGGTAATTGCGCACAAAAGGAAAAATCTATCCTAATGGCAATGTGAAACCGTGATCTCATCGAGTTCCAACTCGGTTACACCCCATATGTCCTCAGACTCTCCGTGCCTTCTGCCTTCTGAACAAGACGTTTCCGACTGATCCCTGTCGGGAATTATCCATGTGCCTTAACCAAAGTACAAACGATCATGCCAGACGCAGTTGTTCGTTTCAATCCCTCTTTTGCCTGGACCGCCCTTTCAGGTTTTCAGTCCACCGGGATACCCTTTTTTGCCCAAGCCGCCTTTTCAGGTTTTCGACTTGCCGGGTGTACAGTTTTTTTTCTTTTTTATCCCTAATTTTTGCCCGAACCTTTTTCTCTTTTTTCTTTGGTTCGCCGGGATGCCCATTTTTGCCTGGACTATTTTATTCTTTTCGTCCAGCGGGTCTTTTTATACGAAGTATTTTTTTAACTGCGTCCGCATTCACAGGGGATGGAAAATCCTCGCCATCCATGGTCGTTAACAACAAGGCTCCGCCAGAGAAAACCTTCTTGACCACGAATGGACCTTCATAATTAGGTGTCCATTTACCCCTTCGATCGTTTTGAGGAGAAAGGATCCTTTTCAGCACCATATCACCTACGTGATACACACGAGGTCGCACCTTTCGGTCGAAAGCACGCTTTGTTCGCTGCTGGTATAACTGCCCCATGACGAATGGTCACCAACCCCTTTTTCCTCAATCAGGCTCAACTCTTCGTACCGAGTCCTTACCCATTCAGCCTCTTGCAATTTCACATCCATCAGGACTCTCCATGATGGGATCTGGACCTCGACTGGTAATACCACTGCTATCCCATACATGAGTGAGAACGGCGTTGCCCCAGTAGATGCACGCACCGAGGTTCGATACCCAGGATACCAGCTTCATACTCAATCACACTGTCGGTGCATTCGACCGTTAGCCGGGCAACAAAAGGAATGTGGGATCCCTTTGGCGTAACCAAAGCAGCACCAACTCCGCTTCCATTCATGTTAGTGGCCCCATCAGACATCAGAATCCGTTCGGATTTAGGGCCAGGCCCCTCCTCCGGGATCGGTTCCTCACAATCTTTCGATTTGAGCACCTCGAGATGTCCTCATCAGGGAACTCAAACTTCATCGGTTGATAATCCTCAATAGGTTGTTGGGCGAGGTAATTAGACAATACACCCCCCTTGATTGCTTTTTGAGAAGTATACGGTATATTATATTCAATCTACATCATTTGCCCTCTCGCAACCTGTCCGGCCACTGCTGGCTTCTCAGATATGTACTTGATCAGATCCATCTTGAAATCCACAAAGTGGTATGAACCAGCATACACTGTCTCAGTCGGCGAGCAGCCTATGCCAAAGTACAACAAGTTTTCTCGAGCAGTGAATGTATTGTTTCACAGTCGGTAAACTTTTTGCTAAGGTAAATTGCATGCTCTTTTCAACAAGACTCGTCATGCTGACACAATACGCACCTCATAGATCCCTCGAGGGCCGTCAAGTACCAGATTAGCAATTGCTCCTTCCACAGGAGGCATCAGAATCAGAGGTTCCTACAACTTATTCTTTTATCTTTCAATGCAACTTGGCAATCATTATTCCACCTGACCGTTTGATTTTTCTTAAAAGCTTGAATATGGGTTCACTCGCGGCTGTCAGATGAGATGTGAACCATGGAATGCAGTTCAATCTACCTAAGGAACCACGAACCTCTTTCTTTCCGTTCTCGGTTCAGGCATTTCTTTTTTCTCTCTTTTTTTCCTTTTTTTTAGCAAGATCAACCTCGATTCCTCTTTTCCGCTCACAATAAGCCCCAGCAACTTACCGGACCGCACTCTGAAAGTGCACTTATTTGAATTCAACCTCAGTTTGAATTGTCTCATCTGGTCCACTCAGCTTGGCCAGATCTACCAGATGCCCCTCTTCTGTTTGGGACTTTGCTATCATGTCATCAACATAGCATTCAATTTCATGATGAATCATATCATGAAACAAAGTCACCAGGACTCTCTGACACGTGGCACCGGTGTTCTGCTTTTCTAGAGGATAGTCTTCTCTCCATGGTAGCTTGTGCACAACGACATCGGTGTCCGACCCTGGCATATCCTGACACGACCAGGCGAAGGTATCCACATGCTCTTTCAGCAGGGCTACCATTCTGCTCTCGACTCGCCTCTGAAGCGGCCCCAACCTTTACTTCCTTCCTGACCTTCTCGGTGCCTGGATTAACGATCTCAACTCGCTTCACGTGCGGCTGAATCACCTTCTCCTCTTGTTTCAACAACCTGGCTAATTCCAGTAGATCACAATCTTCTTCGCCTTATTCTTCGGCATGATAGATCGGATTGTCGAAGTCATACAGAGGTGTAACCGAATTGTTATCAACGAGATCAGGAGAATTATTTTTCGAAGTTGGAATGAGTCAAATCAAAAAAAAGGAAAAATGAAAACAAACATTGCCATTTTTATTTATTTTAAAACTGCAAAAACAAATGAAAAACAGGGAACACCGCTTTTAATGTGAAAAAACATCCATTTATTAATGATGCAAAATGTTGCAAAATGAAACACATGAGGTGGCCCTTACAATGGACCATTACGTTTCGGGCAAAACGTATGGCTTTCATGCAAACAGAATTGAAAAACAGAAACATTACTCTTCAGGATGAGTGACAGTGATGATCTTTTAGGCCTTCCAGTTCTGGACTTCCATCCCTGGTACGCACGGTTTTGTCTACGAGTCAAGTTCACAGTCACTGTCAGTCTCTTCACCCACCGCACAGACGTGACCTGAATCTTCAGCAATTGCACCCACCATCACCTGACCATGCGCCGACATGGGATTAGCACCAACATTCAGTGACAGTGTAAAATTGAGGGCCTTGGAATCCACCAGGTCTTGGACGGCATGCTTAAAGGCTCTACAACCTTCAATGTTATGTCCAGATGCACCAGAATGGAATTCACACTTGGCGTTCTCATCATAATTAGGAGGCCTCTGATCTGATCTCAATGGAGCTAATGTCCTCAATTGTACCATTCCGAGATCTTTCAACTTCTTCAACAGAAGAGCATACGTCATGGGTGGCTTATCAAACGGACGATCAGTCCCCTTTCCTCTCACTTGGCATCCAGCTTTCTGTGCTCTCTGTTGCGGGAACTGATGCTGCCGTGGTACAAATTGATTACCAGCAGGAATCGTTACCGCAGCAGTGTGCTGGTAGTAATGATCCCCACCGTATCCTCTCTGGGCATGGGCATACACAGCACTCGCGCCATCCTCCTTCTTATGCTGACCATTACCAAAGGATTTCTTCGATCCAGACGACGAAGCGTTTCCTGGTATTTTCCCCTTCTTCAACCAGTCTTCAATCCTCCCCACCTTCTCGGCATTTGCTTTCTGCCCCAAGGCGAACTCTTGCATGACATTGATCAGCTCTCCCATCTTCTCTTTCAGCTCGAGAATGTCTGTGTTGGGTGGATTCATCATTCCTGTGTCAATCAAACATGTTAGAAGCTGACACCTGCAAAATAGAAGACAGTTAGTATGACTCACACATGAATGCAATGTCTATCCGTATGAGGAACACTCTGCCTTTCGATCCTGGTTTCATCGAGACAGATAATAATCCGGCAGCAATATTTTGACATTCATCATCTGATTTCATCATACAGATCAAGGATATATGATTTAGCAAAGATACCACCCAACCATGTGTGTGCTGTGAGGGCATACAGGAAAGCAAATAAAGCTTGAAGATCAATCACTGAATGAAAATAACCACTGCATATCAAAAGTGCACAATATGCGCGAGAGTCGTACATCAAGTCTGATACAAGTCAAATACAATTCTCCAGAATCAGAAAGAAAATACAAGCACGTGAATTCCGTCAACAGGCCTGACGATAATCCAACACAAATGAGAAAGGTCTAGACTGATGAGGGTCCCACAGACGGCTCTGCATCATCAACCATCTTGGTAAACTTCACGGCAAACCTGAGCTCGGTGTTCTCCTGCTGCAATCTCCCTATCTCCTTCTGGTGAATCTTCATCTGTCTGAAGTAATGATCCCTCTCATCAAGATAATGATCTCTCTCAGCAATGATCTTCACGTTTTATTCTTCCTTAATCTTCAGCTTTGCCTCCCACTCAGCAATAAGAATTCTAACTCTGTTATCTCTCCGATTCTTCACAAGGATCTGCCTCCTCTTCTCATCTTCAATATCCCTCAAGGCTCTGGCTAGCTTCTCCTTAGTGATGTCATGCTCCTTTGTAGATGACTCCAAAGCTTGGTTGACCTTCCGATAATAAGCGGTGTCCATCTCAAAGCGCTTCACCTTAAGAGCATGTCTCTTATCCTGGTCTTCCATTTTCCCTTTGATTTCCTGATTGGCTATCTGAATCCTAGCAACACTCATCTCTAATTCAGTCTTCTCTGCTTGCAGCTGATCTCTGGCTTTCTTCATCTCAAGGAACTCTTCCATACTGACAGAAGAACGTGGCTCTTCAATCAAAGGACACCAAGGATCACCTCCAGGAAATGGTAGATACGTGAGCTCAATCCACTTCCTAAGCCAATCATCAAACGGAGGAAAAGACCTGCTGCAAACCTTGCCAAAAGGAACCTTGCCCTTCCTTTGAATGTCACGCCACTGATCCAACGCTTGCCTCAGCTTTGTCTGATTGCCCTCAATTGGGAAATAGAAAGACTCCTGGATCTCTCGTCCGAGAGGAGGACCCGCCACAGCAAATCCCATCTATCTCCTAAGAAGCACCGGGTTGTAATTAATGCAATCTTGAACTCCTATAAGAGGTACATTGGGAAGACTCCCACAACTGTATATGAAATCTCGTCCCGCCATACCATTGTGAGTCCAAGCTATGTCATTGGCTCGCAAACCCATCAACCTGACCGACCACTTGACAGTAGGATCAAGAGAAGCAAAGACACCTCTGAAAGGCAAATACCCCATAAACCACTTGTATAGCAGATGAGCACAACATCTGATCAGTCCCCCACGCCGCTTCTCGTTCCGATTATGGACCGAGTAATAGACATCTCCAACCAAGGTAGGAATGGGATTCCTCTGCATAAACAATCTGATAGCATTAATGTCCACAAAGTTCTTCTGATTAGGAAATAGGATGGTCCCATAAATGCTCACAGTAATCAAGGCACAAACGGTCCTCCAATTACCCATAACAGCATGCTCCTTGGCTTTAGCCTCCAAGAAACTCAGATGAAACCCAGGCAGCTTTCCCTTCTCCTTCAAACCCCCTTTGGTCACCTCTGGGCTCAAATAAAGAGCACGAGAAATCTCCATAATATCAGGCTCCCCCTTAGTGGCAAAGAAAGGAATCTGATCTCGGATCTGAATACCCAGAATGCTGGCATAGTCCTCCATCAAGGGTCCCAATAAGTAGTCCGGGAACACGAAACACCTCAAGCCCGGGTCATAAAACTGGAGAAGAGTATGGATGGCGCTCCTATCACTGTCGGTGAGCCTGAAAACCAACTTCAGAATACCACCGTATGCCTCACGGAACATCCCCACATGGTCAGGGGTAATCAATGCTACCATATCTCTCAGCACACCAATCTCTGGATCGAAAAAACTGTAAACAACATCGTCCTTCAAACCGGTCCTCATGTCTGGAGCAAAGAAGTCTCTCAACCAGGATCTCGATCAAAAATGTCCCTGCATATGGATAAACATGAGTTAGATGCAGATAAATGCAAAATGTGAAAGATGCTGATGTATGAATGCAATGCACTGTGCCATCCTCCAAGTCATCTGAACAACCATTGCACTGAGTTACGGCCTCTGAACTGATCACAACCATCTGAGGTACTGAGTGACCCACAAATCCGACTTGAGATTCCGAAATAAACGGAATTGAAAGATACATCACCATCATCACCAGAAAGTCCTCTGAACCAGCCCAGGGAATCCTGAAATAAACGGATCCCCACTGATAAAAACCACGGACAGAACTCCGGCGTCTCAGAAATAAATCCATAAATCCGACTTATAAATAGAACCCTGATCAATAACTGAACCATTGGTCACCATCAGAACATGCATCTGTAAGAATCAACCCTCCCCTCACAGGTGAATTCTAATCAGGTCATCCTAAGGCGGATAATGGTCTCGACAATCGGGCAAAGATACTCAACGGGTTTGCCCTTCCGGGTGTGCCGTTGCAGCTCTCTTAAGATCGTCTAAACCAAAGATCCGGGAAAGAACGGTTACCGAAGTCAACAGCCCTAAAGAGATAACCCAACCAAAGTGGAATACCCCACTAAGGAAGAGCTCACTCAGAAGAACCTCGTCCGGCTTATGGTATGTCACGTCGCAACATCATGCTGATAAAGCAAGTGAGGAAACGTGAGACCACACTAATCCTAGGTGTATACTCGGGCCTGGGTTTTAGCCCCACACAGAACACCCACCCCAAAATCAGAGGAACCAACCTGTATAGAAGACAACACAATGATAATATGATGCATGCAAACATTTATGCAAATATATACACAACATAATAATCATAAATGCAATAAATAGAGTAGAACAAGCAACCTAAACTATCCTAGAGAACGCTAGGAGAGACTCTCTTAGGGAAGATGGACCAGCACGAGGTCAACTTCTATAGTCCCCAGCAGAGTCGCCAGCTGTCGCATCCGTGAAAAACAACCGGCGGGCTAAAACAAAACAAACAGAGCCGCCACCGTGCGTTATTTATCCCAAAGACGGAAAGGAAACGCTTGAAGTAAACCTGGAAAAGACATGGTCTCGCGACCAAAGAGAGATGGGATCGGGAGTCGGTTATGCGAAGGGAAGGTATTAGCACCCCTACGCATCCGTCGTACTCGACGGGATCCACGCTCAAAAGAATAGAAGAAAGGTTGCTAAACATTGCTCAAAAGAATGCACACACACACACACTGGAATAAGACACAAGTGGAATAAGAGGGGAAAGGGCTCGCTAGGGCATCACATCCTATGCCTACGTATCTCATCTGGAATGAGAATCAGAGCTACCGTAGTTCGGCTCACGCACGCCGAAACAAAACCCACGCACAGGAAACCGACTGCCAATCGCTGGGCTTACGTCAGACTCCACACAAACAGGCAAACATGGAAACCGAATGCCAATCACTGGACTTACATCAGACTCCGAACCAACAAACGCACACAGGAAACCAACTGCCAATCGCTGGACTTACGTTAGACTCCTACACATACCAAGGGTTTAACCGGACGCTGAATCGTCAAAAGCAACAACAAAGTTGAACAAACAAGCTAACAGGGAGTCTGGTACTCGAGCCTGCTAGCTGTCAAGCAAACACACACAAAAAGGAAAAGGGTGCCCGGAGAGATCTCGTACGATCTCCTGCCTACGTACCTCATCTGGAATGAGGATCAGGGCAACGTAGTTCCCCTTAACAGGGGAGAAATTTTCTCCTAACCAGAGACTGGGAAATGACAAACTAGAAGGGAGACTGACTCGAGCATAATAGTTATCATGCAATCCACAATGGTCCTAGGTTGAGGTTTCTATCTAACTTGCACAGGCAGCAAGCTATCCTAAACAGCACAGGCAAAATCATACAAGCACAAAAAGCAAGCACACACACTATATGCAAACAATATGGGCTCACACAAGGTTAGGCTGTGAAACACAAGCCAACTGGAATCGGGTGTAGTTAGCTCTTAACCCTAACATTGAGAGTTAGGGTGAAGCAGATGAAATGGGAAGTGAGGGTAAAACCTCACAGCTCTTATCCCTGGCCTGGGAGAGCTTCAGACAAATGAAAGTGGGAGCTCAGAAAGTTGGAACTCTTCTCCACATATGACTGACACAACAAAGATCTTGGGTTAATATCCACAATGCATCAACACAAGGTGTGAGCAAAGTGGATGACACACTGAGTAGCAGGAGATGGATTACACATCTCTTTTATCTGCCAATTTCCTTATCAAAGGACTTTTCCTGCTTGGCACAAAAATAAACATTCACAAGCATTGCCTCTTAAGGAGGGCTTCAGACAGGTGTCTGCCCAAGTAACAAGACAGGTCTTCCAGACTACATGAAGTCAGAGATATTATACCTATGTGGTTAAGCAACCAAGCAAAAGCAAGTTCAAATTGAACTTAAGCAACTTATGTACCTGTGGAAACATCAAACAAATTAGTACAACTATACAGAGAAACATACAATCATGAATATCACACAGTCAAACCCAATGAGCAAAGGCATAAGCCAACAAGTCAAACTCAAATGAGTTAACAACCCTACAAAACACACAAGGTTAGTAGTCAAAAGTAAACATCAAAGGCTCAAGTGATGAAGCATCAACAACTATGGAACTTGAATGCTCAACCTGAAATCAAAGCTCAAACATAAGCAACCAACCACTAGGTTAAAGCCTAGGGTCAAAGATGGAGAAAAAATCCAAAACAGAACATGAAATTCAACATGAATCATCCTCATTCAAACAAGAACACAATCCAAAAGGTCTCATGTCAATATCAATTACCAATTTCATTTCATGAACCAAACAAGGCAAGGTATGCAAGTTGTAAGCACATTGTGACAACAGAATGAACAAATGCACATTAATTCAAAAATGATTCAATTAATCTTAATAAAATTCATGGGTAAACAGAACATACAACATGATCATCACACAAAAAATTAGGGAAATTGGGCAACATTAGGCATGGTAATCAAATTTCATAAGTCAAGGCAAGCATAATCAAACACATATGTGACACCAAATGGAACACCAACTTAGCACAAGCCTAAAACAGAAATGGTAATTGGTAAAAACCTCAAACCAAAGCCAAAACAACACTGAACATGTCTAGAAATAGTGTGCAAAGTTTCACATCCATTGGATAAAGAACAAGCATTTCACAAACAATTGAAATTCAAGACACTTCAAAAGCTCACAAATGACCGTCCAGAATGAAAAATCTCAATCAAATCAGAAATCAATCCAGAAATTCCACCAAAAATCATGAGCATTCACAACATTCATATCAAGCATCATACAAAAACTCAGAACATTTGGAATTCATTTGGCATGGCAAACAAATTAATCAAGTTGGACATCACAAGGTGTGACACACATTGTCACACCTAACTTAGAAAAATCATAAATCAGCAATGGCAATTGATAAAAATACAAACTCAACACCAAAATGTCCAGCAAGATGTCTAGTTTCAACATGTAAAAATTCATGAGCATTGGATTAAAATTGAGCATTTCACAAATGAAGAAGCAAGGCAATGTTAAGATATGATACATGTTCACAAACCCTAGGGCAAAACAAAATCCAGCCAAGCACAATTTATGGAAAAATGATGATAAAAAACTAGAGGAATCAAGGATCACAATGCAAAAATCCTGGTATTTTTTGGAGCATTATTTAATTTGTTATGAATTCATGAAGTGAGAAAAAAAAATAAAAAAAATGATGTGAGCATAGCATGGAAAGGCATGGAGAAAATATGTGAAGCATATGAACATGTAGCAAAGCCAGGACTCGAACCCGGTAGGTTTTCAAAAGTGGAATTGGCGCGCTGCATGGGATTCCCATGCAGCCAATCATAGGCGAGCCCTAGCGCACCACATGGAGAATGGTTCAAAACCGTGGCCTAATGTCCTGTACCGTCTTCTTCACAAACACGCGCCATGAACAGTAACCAATCAACAATCTCAAGAACAAATTTTCCAGTTTTTAAAATTGAGCACATGAACATGAAGATCTTTCAATGTAGGTCACGAATCAACCATTGGCTAAGCATATAACATCATAAACAATTGGAATCGAGCAATTCAATTTTCATACACAAAACTTCAAATCACCATAACTTGTTCAATAATGCATGGATTTTAGTGGTTCAAAGCTCAGAATCACTAGCATTGCAAGATCTACAAATATATCCTAACAATTTCAAGAATTAGAGAGATCGAATTCGTGACCTCTTGATGAGCAGCTTTGTGAAATCGCGTTTTCCAGGCCGTGCAATACTCCAAGTGTCTTCTAGAATACTTGTACAAGTGTTTGGAAGAGATCTTGAGGTTCAATTGCTCACGATTCAACAGGATTTTGATTTCACCATTGATGAACTCAAGCTTTGAATATGCTTCAATGTGCACGAATTCTCTTGATTCCAAGTCCAATAATGATCAATGATGCTTCAGAATGATGAATTAAGCAAAGGAAATGGAATTTGTTTGAAGAATTTGAGAGAAAAAAATTGAGAGAATTTTGAGAGACTTTTTTTGATTCTAGATCTAAGATTGGGAATTGTGAAAAACAGTTAGAGATTTGCTATTTATATGCTATGCTAAACATGATTAATTAAGCCTAAGCCAAGTGGTAATGGAATGGAATAATTTTGGAGGTGTTTTGCAAAATTGGAATTTCACCCTATGCATGAAAATGCATGGATGAACAGTACGAATTTGGCCTTAATTTTACTCAAAAACCTGTTTTGGAGCCAATGGTGATGGTCACATGTGCAAATAATTCACCAATTTTGAATTTCATTTTTCCCTCCAAAAATCAATTGAATTTTCAAATATTTATGTGAATGTAATGCATGTCATGTAATACCAAATTTGGAAACTAGAGGTTAAGACAAGAACAATGCAAAAAGAGCCACTTGATTTGGAGTTTTGGTTTGAAAGTTATGCCCCTTTGAAGTTCAATGTTCACTTGGCCAAGTTTTGATCATATCTCCTTAACCACACATGAGAAATTGATGATCTTGGACTTTTTGGAAATGGGAGAGAAAGATCTACAACTTTCATGTTCAACAAAATTTCATTTGAAGCTTTCTTAATGATGTAATCTTGAGTTGAAAACCATTCCATTTTTGGCAATTTTGAATTAGAGGTCACTTTCTATTTTTGGAAAGTTTTGTCCTGACTTTATTTTCTTCAATGTTGATGTTTGAAACATCAAATGAGACTTGTTTGAACATGAATGAATTATTTCTAATCACTTCCCACATCCAAATCCAACAGTTGACTTGTGGTTGACTTTTGCAGTTGATAGATGACTTGGCCATGCACAGATGAATTTGAGCCTCAATCTCTTGGTGAAATGGCTCCAAAATGAAACCCTAGCTTATACAAGCTCAATAAAACCATATGATGGTCTCCATCTCAATAAAGACCTCATCTCCCTTGAAAAACCCTGATTGGCATAATGCAACTGATTAGGGTTGACCAGAGGTCAAAACCCTAATCCCAAGGCACATGAACAGGAATTATGAACCATGATGATGATGGTGTACCATTTCAACCAAGGTAATGATCAATCTCCTTGAGGAACCAAAAAACCCTAATTGAAGTACAAACCCTCAGATGGCTAGTGATCAATTCATGAAACCCTTAAGCTTGAATCTTTTAACCTCTTTATCTTCTGAGCAAGACTTAGGAGGATGACTTGCTTATTGTTTCCACATGATATGAAAATATGCAATGACTAATGCCCTAAAACATGAGATGCAATATGCTGAGCTAGTCCCAAGAGAGGAGGGCAAATTTTGAGGTGTTACAGAAGCCCAAAAGGTTCTGACATTGAACAGCTGATACGTATAGGTACTGATAGTAAGACACCGGAGGTGGAGATTATGAAGCTTGATGATTTTACCATATTGCATCAATTTCATCCTCCTTTTCCTCTTGGGAACTTCTAGGGGACTCGCTCTCGCTAGCCTAGCTACTTGAGGCATCTTTGATTTTTCCGCTTTTGAGCATGCTCTCGATGCGTTCTCCAGCTATCACTGGGTCAGAGAAGCTTGATAACATGCTACATATCATCCTTTTGAGATATGTCCCTAAAGGGGTACCCATAAAAATATCAATTAGCTATGTATTCAACATTGGTGGTTGAACGCGAGCAGCCAACCATCTCTATCTTTGGGCGTATCGTTGAACGACTAATTACTCCCCTGAGTAAGATTTTACAATTTAGTATGGTTCTAAGCCATATCCATGTTGTATTTGTAATGCTTAATAATTCCTTAGCTAAGTCTTTTCAGGTGTGGACATGACTTTGCTTAAGCTACATATACCATTCCAATGATGCACCACTGAGAATGTCTTGAAAATAGTGGATGAGCAACTTGTAGTTGCGAGAGTACTCGGTCATCTTCCGATAATACATCATCAAATGAGTCTTCGAACAACTAGTCCTTTTGTACTTCTTGAAATTAGGTTTCTTGAACTTTGGAGGGATTATCGTGTCTGGCACTAAGCATAAGTAAAAAACATCGAGTCCATAAGCATCATTCCCCTCCATGGCTCTAAACCTTTCTTCCAACACACAACATCTTTTAGCGATCTCGACATCCTATGGTCGTTCATTATTCACCACTAGGCTTACCCTTAGAGATTTGGCGTGGGTAATGCAAACCTATGATACTCAATAGCATCATGAGGTGAGGTGTGTCCATCTCAGATAGTGAGATATTTTTCTATAGCAGGGTTCTTAACTAGGATCTGTTTGGGCTGAGCCTGAGCAGGGCCGCTTACTGTTAGATGCCTAAGTTTGCTTATTTGAGCTATCAAATATGGGCATCTTTCACTCCTTTTTGTCGAAAAAGTGTTCGAAACCACTCTTGCTTTTGTTGATTTGCAATACTATGTGAAATGATCTTAGTACCTTTAATTTTTGTGTTATTGTGCAGGAATTAGGCATGAAAGAGTAGAAAACTAAGGCACAAGAAAGATGGAAAAGGAACCAAGAAAGAAAGCAAACATAAGCAGGCTCGCTAGGCGAGTGAGGTAGCAAAGTACTCGCTAGGCGAGCGCGCAGCGAGAGGCCAGCGAACAATTCCAGTAGCAAAATGATCAAAACTCGCTGTGGCGAGGGAAGTAGCTAAGTACTCGCTAGGCAAGCATCCAACGAGCAGGTAGCGAACAATTCCAGTAGCAAAAACATCCTGACTCGCTGGAGCAAATGTGAGAAGCGAGGGCTTCGCCTAGCAAAGGATTGTTCGCCTAGCGAACAAATGCAAACTTGTCTTGGCTGATTCCTCTGGACGCAGGCTCTTCTGGTGACTTATTTTAGGGCTCGCTAGGCGAACCATTCTGCTCGCCTAGCGAGCATGACAGCTCAGCAACCATTTCTATAAGTAGCATGGGCTACTTTTTGGAACAGGGCTTTTAGATCTTTTTTATCATCTTTTTACTTGTTTTCTTGCTAGAGGTGACTTTTGTTCCCTAGAAACCCCATTTTCTCATTCTTCTTCTTCTCTTGACAATATTTTACAAAAAGAAGATGGATTCCCATCCAATCTCGATTCTTCGACTCGGATGTTGATCAACCTTCTTCCGAAACTTGTTGTTCAAGCTACCATGAAAATGAGTAGCTAAGTCTTTCATTTTGTCAAGGTTAGATGTAGATGATCATAAGCTTTGTATGTATATGGGTTGATCTTCATTTGTAAACTCTTTGATGATGAATGTATGGTGAAAACCTTGTTTTATTTATAACTCTTTGTGTTGGCTTATGATTGAAAGGTGTTTTCCAACTCTTGACCTAGGTTTTCATCCATCCTTGTTCTTTAGCTAGAGATAGTATTGAATGGGTTTGTTCACTAAAAAGTTAAACCTAAAAGTTGTCATTTTGATAGATTGTGTGAGAAATCAACAATGGACCAAAATGGGAAAAACCACAATGTGTGTTAGAAATAAACACATTGGGAGGACTTTGTGAATGTGTTTATCATCTAATGGAGTTTATGAGTTTTGTTTGATCGAACATGTGCATGCAAAGTGATCATCGAACCCTAACTTTGACAATCTTTCTCAAATCGTAAAACCAAAACTTTTACCGCAATTTCTTACTTTTTATGCAAGCTACTGTAACCGAAAACTAAAACCCCCTTGTTAATATAAGTTAAGAACTTAACAACTGTCGAACGGCGGCAATATCACATAATCCCTGTGGAGACGATAACAAATCCCGATACTCTAACCCTGTATCAACACTTACTTGAGGTGGAATGACATTCTCAGCCACTGTAGTCCGTTGAATGTTGTCCTCACTTTGTGCCAAAGCTAACATGGCCTTCATGAGTTGGTCTATCTTGTTTTCCATCAAGTTAACATCTTCTCTTATCGCACCATGGCTTTGCCCCTATGGAGACATGGTCATTTGAGAGCTGCCTTGAGCCCGATATGGGTGCCGAGAAATCAGCTACTGGTTATGGACAAAGGCTAGAATGAGTTGTTTTTTTTGGAAAAGTGATATGCATGCATCCTGGTGAAATGTGAACGCATGAATTTTTTTTTATATGCAAGGAAAATGCATTGTAATGTTCTGGATCTTATGTACACCATGTTTTGGTCAATTCGAGTATGAAAAGGAGGATATATAGGTATCTCTAATTAGTGGAACCTCATAGGTAAGCTCTAAGGTTATAGGTACCTATAGTTATAGACCCTCCTTGAGAATATCCCTTCCTTAACAAAGACTCATCAGTCAACGAAACCCTCAAGATGATCTCTTCTAGGTGAGGTCTTCGTGTCAACCCCACGAGGCATACATCTCATAGGTCGATACTACACAATCATAAACTCTAAGGTTCTAAAAAGGTCCCTAGATTCATCAGTCCTACTTGAAAATATTATCGCCATGACGAAGACTCATCAGACAACAATACCTCAAAGAGGGTATACTATAGGAGGGGTCTTCGTACCATCCCATCAAAGCATACATCTTGCGGACCGATACTACACAACCATCAACTTAATCCTAAGTTTCTTCGCAGACTCGGGTGTAGAGCCTATCTCACACATTTCCAATAATCAGAGCATCCCCATAGTACCATGAGAACTAATAGCATATATCACATAATAAAATAAAACATATGGAAGAAAAAAATTAAACAAATCCTACAATTTAATCGCAAATTTAACCAAATTAGCCTTGACTCTCTCTTGCAGAAGCAAAGACCCCAGCAGAGTCGACAATTGTTGCATCACAAAAAATACAACCTACGAGCACTCGGACGCTCGTGGAATGATTGAGTAGAGTCACCATCAAACTTGATTTATTCCAAAAAACGAAAGAGGAACTATTAATAAAACTCTTAAAAGAAAAAGAAGATGGTCGTCGTAACCAAATTCGGGTTCGGGAGTCGATTACACAAGGGGAAGGAATAAGCACACCTCACGTCCGTTGTACTGAATGGGAACCTTTTAGTTAGATTTACGATTGAATTGTTAGCTTACGATGTTTTTTTTCTTCAAATGATAAAAGATTGAAAATAGAAATAAAAGGGGTCGCAAAAAGGTTTTTATTAGGTTGCTTGATGAGATTGCAGGTCTCGCTCCTACATATTCTCATGAATAATGAGGAATTCAATGCTACTTAGTTCTTCGTAGAAAACTATGTATTGGTTGGTTGATTTTATTGAATGAATGTTTAGATCGCCCTATAGAAGCTAATTGTTGCTCGTGTTCGCAATTGGTGGGTTACAACATTTGCTTGTATTGCGGTAGAATGGATTAAACATTGTTTTTTTTAAAAAGGTTTTCGATCGCGAGGGGCAAGAAAATAGGTTTTGATGTGTTATAATTTTTTTTAATGGATAATG
Source organism: Lathyrus oleraceus (assembly GCF_024323335.1). Classification (NCBI taxonomy): domain Eukaryota; kingdom Viridiplantae; phylum Streptophyta; class Magnoliopsida; order Fabales; family Fabaceae; genus Lathyrus; species Lathyrus oleraceus. Next base: position 110,581,222 of record NC_066581.1, on the reverse strand, counting down.
ATTGCTCGTATGGTCGAGTTAGGCAACTCGTATCCAAACAACGGGAAAAAAGAATAGTAGGTACTAGACCATTTCCTTTTTCATCCTTTTAAATACAAAAGAATTAGACATCGTTATGGTGTTTTGAGTAGACGACAAGTACTTGAATAGCCGAGATATACACCTCGTATTCAAGTGTTCGGGGAAAAGAATAGTAGGCACTAGACCGTTTTCTTTTCCGTCTGATTTATTACGAAAATAAATTCGCTTAAATTTTGATTACAAAAGAGATTTGAGATGAGCCCAATCATATATTAAAAATAAAAGCTCAATCATATATTAAAAATAAAAATGGCTCAAAGAATAGTAACAAAAAGTCAACATGGCTCAATCATATATTAAAAATAAAAATGACAATAAAACAAAAGAAAAACAAATAAAAAGGGGGTGGGGGAGGTGACCCGCATGGGCCCCACCCCCACTCATCTTCTTCCTCCATTAAAAAATATGCGGTGAAAATGCAAAGTAGATGTAACGAAAAATTTGAAAAAAACATATTACTAGTATCTTTGATTCACATGCAACTGTCTCAAATTTTCACGAAATCACATAAATGAATAATGAAAATTCATCTACTCGATCTCACGAACACAATGGCATAATCAAAAATCAATATATAACAATTAAATTTTTTGAAAATTAGTCATTTACGGTGGAATGCACAAGAACACCAATTTTCCTGAAATTCATATTTCAAGCTATTTTGCACAAACGATTAAAGGATATGAAACATACTTAGTGTAGAAACAAGTTTATATCAAGAAGTCAAGTAAAAAATTAAGAATAAAATCTTACACATGCAAAAAAACTCAACAACATGAAGAACACCAATGAGTTTTTCGACAAAAAAACCCAGATTCTGGCGAGGCTCCGACGAAGCTCCGATGAGGTGAGTTTTACACTATGCTGAAATCGAGTTAAAAATGAAATTGAAATAAATAGGATTTTTTTATGGTTTTTGGTATGAATTATGGTGGTGATGATGTTGTGCATTGATTCAAAGGAAATGGATGGTAATTGGATCAAGTTGGGAGGATTTTTGCTCAAACTCCAACTTTCTTCAAAATGAAGAAACTAGAACTTTGATGTTGAATTTGATGCAGAATTTTGAGGATGTATAATAATGATTGATTATGTGTTTTTCTGTTAGTGAATGGATTAATTTATAGGCCAATGAATTGGGTTAAAGGGTAAGATGGAGATTATGTGAAAATGCACAAAGTGTAAGTGAATTTGGATGAATTTGATTGCATTTGAATGTGAATTTGAATTTAGCATGGAAATATCTCAATTCTAATCTCAAATTATGATATGTAGTATAATTCGATGTAATCAAATGAGGTGTGAATGAGAAGGGTGATGAGACAAAATAAGTGTGATCATTTTTTGTCTTTTATGCCCAAAATCTTTACTTTTTCTCTGACTTTTGAAATGAATGATGGATGATCAAATGAGAAATGAAATGAATTAAAATGATGATGTAATGAGAATTTGGCTTAAATTATTCCCATGGAATTTACTTTATTTTTTAATTTTTTATGCAAATGATGTAAAAAAAAAATTATGCAAAATGACTTGAATATTTTAGTCAACTTTAACATTATTTTTGTTAACTTTTTGACTTTGAATAATGAAAAATGCATATGATGAATGATATGAATTTATTTGAAATATTGCCACCATAGAATTATGCAAATGATCAAAGATTGACTTTTGGTTGACTTTGATAGAATTAACTTGCAATCAATGAACTTTGAATGATGCATGACATATGATGTATGTAATGGACTTCAAATATTTTTTTAAAAAAAATTTCACATGAGGTAATACTTAACTTTAAAACATGGGACAAAATTATGGTATTACACTAACATATGTATGAGAAGACGCAAAACTGATTGGCTTCTCGAGCCAACAGCTATCATGACTTTGTCAATAAAATCAATGGATTTACTTCCAAGCCTGCACACAATCAATGGCTTAAATTAAATGGCCATTCCCAAGAAATTTGAGTTGATCACGACCACTTCGTAAAATAAGCCAAAAGATTTCAAAGTGAACAGTTGGATGAAAAAATATGAATCACATCAAATCTTATAGTTGTGATCAATTCAACCTCAATAAATGAAAGTCACAAGGTCATTGAGTAACATTTCCCCCTTAATCACTTCTCCTAGATCTTGTGCTTGGGGAACTGTGAATCATCATGTTTCTCTTAAATCACTTTTTCAACAAAAGCCTCGTGCTTGGGAGGTTGTGGACCATCACAAAGACTATAGCCCAGACCCATATAGTATCAATGATATCAGTCCACTCGCTTACAATCACGTGAGATACACGAGAGATCTTAAATAAGGTTCAGTGAGTTAGAACATGTGCTCGGCACGTGTGCAAAGTTGTCACATATTGCGATATCCTCAAAGGCGAGTCACCCACAATGATCCTTGCTAAAGCGAGTTCATTTTGGTCAAAAGAGAAGAAATAGTCTCAAGACTCTACACGTCCCACTTTTTCATAGATAACTATATATATTTTCCTCAGAGGTTAGGCTAAAAGAACAATTTTTTTACAAATCACATACATAAGATCTTTTATTTAACATAACATAAGTAGAGTCTATACTGTTGTATTCACGTAAAGTAGAAAAAATTCTTTACAAATCACATACATTCAACCTTTTGTTTGGCATATCACAAGTAGAATCTATACTATTATATTCACATCAAGTAGGAAAAAAATTATAATTCATAAATTTGGATAAAATCTAAAAAATATCCGAATTAAAATATATTAAATTGAATCAGTTAGATAGATTTGTCAATTTTTCCTCTAAACTCAAATCAAATTGTTTATATTTTTATCTTTACACTAGATACATTTTTTTTACCTCAAAACCGATTTAAAGTGCATTATAAACACTCTAAATTGAGATAAAATAATAAACGCATATATCTTTATATAATTTGCAATTCAACACTCAGCTTCATTCAATTGAATTGACAAAAAAATTTAAATTATTAATTTATATATATCAATGACTTATTTATATTAATACATAAATATAAATAAATGTTACTATCGTAAAATTAAACCTTAGGTCGACTTAAATCAACCATTTAAGTCTAATAACATATATCATTTGTACTCTCCTATCCATTCAAACAAATCATTTAGCTAAGCCATATCCATGTTGTATTTGTAATGCTTAATAATTCCTTAGCTAAGTCTTTTCAGGTGTGGACATGACTTTGCTTTAGCTGCATATACCATTCCAATGATGCACCATTGAGAATGTCTTGAAAATAGTGGATGAGCAACTTGTAGCTGCGAGAGTACTCGGTTATCTTCCGATAATACATCATCAAATGAGTCTTCGAACAACTAATCCTTTTGTACTTCTTGAAATTAGGTTTCTTGAACTTTGGAGGGATTATCGTGTCTGGCACTAAGCATAAGTAAAAAACATCGAGTCCATAAGCATCATTCCCCTCCATGGCTCTAAACCTTTCTTCCAACACACAACATCTTTCAGCGATCTCGACATCCTATGGTCGTTCATTATTCACCACTAGGCTTACCCTTAGAGATTTGGCGTGGGTAATGCAAACCTATGATACTCAATAGCATCATGAGGTGAGGTGTATCCATCTCAGATAGTGATTTATTTTTCTATAGCAGGGTTCTCAACTGGGATCCGTTTGGGCTGAGCTAGAGTAGGGCCGCTTACTGTTAGATGCCCAAGTTTGCTTATTTGAGCTATCAAATGTGGGCATCTTTCACTCCTTTTTGTCGAAAGAGTGTTCGAAACCGCCCTTGCTTTTGTTGATTTGAAATACTATGTGAAATGATCTTGGTACCTTTAATTTGTGTGTTATTGTGCAGGAATTAGGCATGAAAGAGTAGAAAACTAAGGCACAAGAAAGATGGCAAAGGAACCAAGAAAGAAAGCAAACATAAGCAGGGTCGCTAGGCGAGTGAGGTAGCGAAGTACTCACTAGGCGAGCGCGCAACGAGAGGCCAGCGAACAATTCCAGTAGCAAAATGATCAAAACTCGTTGTGGCGAGGGAAGTAGCTAAGTACTCCCTAGGCGAGCATCCAGCGAGCAGGTAGCGAACAATTCCAGTAGCAAAAACATCAAGACTCGCTGGAGCGAATGTGAGAAGCGAGGGCTTCGCCTAGAGAAGGATTGTTCGCCTAGCGAACAGATGCAAACTTGTTTGGGCTGATTCCTCTGGACGCAGGCTCTTCTGGTGACTTATTTTGGGGCTCGCTAGGCGAACCATTCTGCTCGCCTAGCGAGCATGACAGCTCAGCAACCATTTCTATAAGTAGCATGGGCTACTTTTCGGAACAGGGCTTTTAGATCTTTTTTATCATCTTTTTACTTGTTTTCTTGCTAGAGGTGATTTGTGTGCCCTAGAAACCCCATTTTCTCATTCTTCTTCTTCTCTTGACAATATTTTACAAAAAGAAGGTGGATTCCCATCCAATCTCGATTCTTCGACTTGGATGTTGATCAACCTTCTTCCGAAACTTGTTGTTCAAGCTACCATGAAAATGAGTAGCTAAGTTTTTCATTTTGTCAAGGTTAGATATAGATGATCATAAGCTTTGTATGTATATGGGTTGATCTTCATTTGTAAACTCTTTGATGATGAATGTATGGTGAAAACCTTATTTTATTGATAACTCTTTGTGTTGGCTTATGATTGAAAGGTGTTTTCCAACTCTTGACCTAGGTTTTCATCCATCCTTGTTCTTTAGCTAGAGATAGTATTGAATGAGTTTGTTCACTAAAAAGTTAAACCTAAAAGTTGTCATTTTGATAGATTGTGTGAGAAATCAACAATGGATCAAAATGGAAAAAACCACAATGTGTGTTAGAAATAAACACATTGGGAGGACTTTGTGAATGTGTTTATCATCTAATGGAGTTTATGAGTTTTGTTTGATCGAACATATGCATGCAAAGTGATCGTGGAACCCTAACTTTGACAATCTTTCTCAAATCGTAAAACCAAAACTTTTACCATAATTTCTTACTTTTTATGCAAGCTACTGTAACCGAAAACTAAAACCCCCTTGTTAATATAAGTTAAGAACTTAACAACTGTCGAAATGCGGAAATATCACATAATCCCTGTGGAGACGATAACAAATCCCGATACTCTAACCTTGTATCAACAATATGGCGTCGTTGCCGGGGATTGTGAATTGATATTGCGAGCATCGCAATAGTTGCTGAATTTTTAACTTCTGAATTTTTGACTTGTGCTTGTTAATTTGTTTGGTTTAGTGTGCAGCTTTCGTTTTATGCGAGGGCAGGTTCCTGAGGACCAACTTCTTTTTGATCCCGAGGTCGAAAGAACCGCAAGGAGACTGAATAGAAGAACGAGACGAAGGAGGCAACAAGCTAGACAACGACAAGAACAAGGAGAAGGTTCTTCTACAACACACCCACCACCTTTCACACCTATCATGGATCCACTACCACCACTGCCCGCTTCCACACCATGTGTCAACAGTCCAAGAAATACAACTCAGTTTGCCAACCACCAGGGAAGGCAAGCCGAGATGAAGACGGGAACTCTTGACTTGCTATACGGAAGTCCATTCACCGGAATGGACAATGAAGACCCCTTTGCTTTTCTCACCAAATTTTACGAGATAGCATTGGCAGCCGGAGTTGATCAAGCTCAAGAGCTACCGTTGTTCAAAAGACTATTTCCTCATGCTTTGCTCGGCAAAGCCAAATATTGGTACTTGGATCAAACACCTGCAGTCATGACGGATTGGAACGTGTTGGAAGAGAAGTTCATTGAAAGATTTTTCTCCCACAACCGGTTCATGGAATCCAAAATGGCTATCTCCGTGTTTTCACAAGGAGCCAACGAATCATTGAATGAGGCATGGGAAAGATTTAAATCCATGCTTCGAAAGTGCAAAGGGCATGGTTTTGACGAATTGACGCAAATCCACATTTTCAAGAATGGCCTTCAACCTAATTGCAAGACTTTATTGGATGCTACCTCGGGTGGTTCTTTGTTGTCTAAAAGCGCCGACGAAGCTATTGATATCATTAAGCGTATGGCTCTAAATGATCTCCAAAGTCAAAGTAGAGACAACACTTTGAAGAAACCGGGAGTGCTTGAACTTGGGACAAACGATGCTATTCTTGCCCAAAATAAACCCATTTCACAACAAGTTGAACTCTTAACTCAACAAATAAAAGAGTTGAGAGAGCCTTCAAAAGCTAAACAAATAGCTTGCTGTGAGCTTTGCAAGGGTGATCATGACACCGGGTTTTGTCCACCTCCCGGGTTCGAAGAGGTGAATTACATGGCGAACCAACGAGACTACCAACCGAGGCAACAACAACAACAACCGTATCAACAACATCCTCAAAATCAACAACAACACTTTCAAGGGAATCAAGGGTTCCAACCAAGGGCTAATTATCACCATAACCAAGGTTATGGGGGTGGTACTTCTAGCCGTCAAAATCCTTACCAACCTCAACAACCGCAGGTCGTGACTTCAAAGTTAGAAGAGACATTGACACAATTTATGCAATTGTCGATGGCTAATCAAAAGAGCAACGATGCGGCAATCAAAAATCTCGAAACTCAAGTCGGTCAACTTGCTAAACAACTAGCGGAACAACAACCCGGACCATCTTTTTCGGCGAACACGCAAATGAATCCAAAAGAGCATTGTAAAGCAATAACGACGAGAAGTGGAAGGGAGTTGATTAGTGAGAGTGAAAAAAGAGATGAGAGTGAAAAAAGAGAGGATGAGAAAAAAAATGAGGAAAAAATAGAGGATAACATTGCTGTTGAAGTTGGGGAGTGGAGTGAGGAAGAAGTTGAAAAGAATGAAAAAAATGGTGAAGTAGAAAATAAAGAAAGTGTGGAAGTTGAAAAAAATAAGAGTGATGAAGTGAAGGTGGAGGGAGTAAAAAAGAAAAGAGAGAGGAATTCTAGAGTTTCTAAAGGAAAGGAGGTAGTGGGCGCTACTCCAATCCAAAACCTTTCGTATCCACATGCTCCATCTAAGAGGGAGAATGAACGGCATTACGCCCGGTTCATGGATATATTCAAACAACTTCAAGTGAACATTCCGTTTGCCGAAGCATTGGAGCAAATGCCTAAGTATGCGAAATTCATGAAAGACATACTTACTAAAAAGCGGAGGTACACGGAACCGGAGACAATTGTCCTAGATGCTAGTTGTAGTGCAATTATTCAACGGACGCTTCCGAGAAAAGAGATTGACCCGGGACGAGTTACTTTGCCGGTTACAATTGGTGATTTCTATGTCGGAAAAGGGCTGATTTATTTGGGGTCAAGCATTAATCTAATACCATTGTCTATTGTGAAGAGGCTTGGCAACATTGAAATGAAGGTCATCCGGATGACTTTGCAATTGGCCGATAAGTCGACTACCCATCCTCATGGGTTAGCCCAAGATGTATTGGTCAAAGTTGACAAATTCTTCTTCCCGGTTGATTTCATTGTGATTGATATGGAAGAGGATGATGATGCTCCGCTTATTCTTGGCCGACCGTTCATGAAAACCGCACGCATGATGATTGACGTTGACGACGATTTGATGAAAGTAAGGGTCCAAAATGAAGAAGTTACTTTTAATCTATTCGAAGCCATGAAGCATTCAAAGGATAGTCGTGATAGCTTTCGCATTGATGTGATCGAAGAGGCAACTTTTGAAGTTTCTAAACATATTCATGAGATATCTCCTATGGAGTTAGCTCTTGATGACTCCTTTGAAGTTTTCACAATTGAAGAAGAGCAAGCTCTTAATGAATGCCTAAGGGAACTTGATAGTCTAAAAGAGTTACATCCGTGGGAAGTTGAGGAGGAAGTATTGAAGAAGGAGGTTAATGAAGAAAAATCGCCGATTGAATTGAAAATGTTACCTTCTAATTTGAAGTATGCATTCCTCGACGAGACCGAAGCAAAGCCGGTTATCATAAGCAATCTTTTGTCAAAGAATGAAGAAGCCCATTTGATCAATGTTTTGAAAAAGAATCAAGAAGCCATGGGTTGGACTCTTTCCGATCTCAAAGGAATGAGTCCTTCCTATTGCATGCACAAAATCTTAATGGAAGAGGACTTTAAGCCGGTAGCTCAACCGCAACGCCGCTTAAATCCTACTATGAAGGAAGTTGTTAGAAAGGAGGTTGTCAAGTTGTTGGATGCGGGAATGATTTACCCGATTTCGGATAGCCCATGGGTTAGTCCTGTACATGTGGTTCCGAAGAAAGGTTGCATTACCGTGATTCAAAATGAAAAGGATGAGTTGATCCCGACAAAAGTGGCAACGGGGTGGCGTATGTGCATTGATTATAGGAGGTTGAATACCGCAACTCGAAAAGATCACTTTCCACTCCCGTTCATGGATCAAATGCTAGAAAGACTTTCTGGGCAACAATACTATTGTTTCTTAGATGGCTATTCCGGGTATAACCAAATTGTGGTTGACCCGACCGATCATGAAAAGACGACTTTCACATGTCCTTTTGGAATTTTCTCATACCGTAAAATGCCCTTTGGGTTGTGCAATGCACCAGCGACTTTCCAAAGATGTGTGCAAGCTATTTTTGCCGACCTTATCGAGAAAACAATGGAAGTCTTTATGGACGACTTCTCCGTATTTGGTGGTTCCTTTGGTCTTTGCTTGGACAACTTGGAAACGGTTCTTGAAAGATGTGTGAAGATAAATCTTGTTCTTAATTGGGAGAAGTGCCACTTCATGGTGACCGAGGGGATAGTGCTTGGCCATAAAGTCTCTTCAAGAGGGCTTGAAGTTGATCGTGCTAAAGTTGAAGTGATTGAAAAGTTTCCTCCTCCGGTGAATTTGAAGGGAATCCGAAGCTTTCTGGGGCATGCCGGTTTTTATCGGCGCTTTATCAAAGACTTCTCAAAGGTAGCTAGGCCTTTGAGTAACTTGCTAGCTAAGGATCAAGTATTTCTTTTAACTGATGAGTGTTTACAAGCTTTTGAAATTTTAAAGGAAAAATTGGTTACCGCTCCAATTATAGTCTCTCCAAATTGGGATTTAAATTTTGAGCTCATGTATGATGCGAGCGACTATGCAATCAGAGCGGTATTAGGCCAAAGAAAAGAGAAAAAATTTCATGCGATACACTACGCAAGTAAAGTTCTTAATAAGGCTCAAGTTAACTATGCCACCACTGAAAAAGAATTACTTGCGATAGTGTATGCGCTTGAAAAGTTTAGGTCCTATCTTATTGGTTCCAAGGTCATAGTGTATACCGACCACTCGGCGATTAAATATTTTCTCACCAAACCGGACTCGAAGCAAAGGCTCATCCGTTGGATCCTCTTGTTGCAAGAATTTGATGTTGAAATCAAAGACAAGAAAGGATCGGAAACTTTGGTGGCGGATCATTTATCTCGCTTAGTTAATGTGGAGGTTACCGCTTCCGAGAAGGAAATTCGGGAAGAGTTTCCTGATGAAAAACTTTTCAAAGTTCAAGTTAGGCCGTGGTTTGCGGACTTTGCGAACCATAAGGCTAGTGGTTTGGTGCCTCCCGACCTAACTTCGAACCAAAAAAGGAAATTTCTCTCAGATGCTAGGTACTACGTGTGGGATGACCCATACTTGTTTAAATTGGATGGTGATAACCTTTTGAGGAGGTGTGTTACTAGCGATGAAGCGCAAAGCATTCTTTGGCATTGTCACAACTCGCCTTACGGCGGACACTACAATGGGGCAAGAACGGCCACTAAAGTCCTTTAGTCAGGATTTTATTGGCCTACTATTTTCAAAGACGCAAATGCCCATGCGCAAAGTTGTGATAGTTGCCAAAGAAGTGGTGGGATTGGTAAGAGAGACGAGATGCCTCTCCAAAACATCCAAGAGGTTGAAGTATTCGATTGTTGGGGTATCGACTTTGTTGGATAATTCCCACCCTCATATGGTAATGAATATATGCTTGTGGCGGTTGACTATGTTTCTAAGTGGGTTGAGGCGATTGCCTCACCTCGGGCGGATGCTAAAACGGTAATAAATTTTTTGAAGAAAAACATCTTTTCCCGTTTTGGAACCCCCCGTGTGTTGATTAGTGACGGAGGATCGCACTTTTGTAATGCACCGTTAGAAAATGTTTTGAAACATTACGGTGTATCACATAGAGTGGCGACTCTGTATCACCCACAAGCAAACGGTCAAGCCGAAGTCTCTAATTGTGAGATTAAGAGAATTCTTGAAAAAACCGTGTCGAATTCTAAAAAAGAGTGGTCGCAAAAGTTGGATGAAGCTTTATGGGCATACCGTATCGCTTTTAAAGCTCCAATTGGGCTAACTCCTTTTCAATTGGTATTTGGTAAGACTTGCCATTTGCCGGTCGAATTGGAGCACAAAGCTTTGTGGGCTCTGAAATTATTGAACTTTGATAAGGATTTGGCCGGTGAAAAAAGAAAAGTGCAATTGCTTGAGTTGGAAGAAATGCGCAATGCCGCATATCACTCGAGTTGGTTGTACAAAGAAAAGGTGAAAGAGTATCATGACAAAAAGCTTAGGAAGAAGGAATTTGTGCCCAGACAGTTGGTCCTTTTGTTCAATTCTAGGTTGAGGCTATTCCCCGGAAAATTGAAATCTAAATGGTTCGGGCCATATCGTGTCAAAGAAGTCAAAGAGTATGGAGCTGTTGTCATTGAGGACTTGGAGAAGAAAGATAGTTGGGCGGTTAACGACCAACGTTTGAAGATTTATCTTGGCGGTCTTGTGGATCGCAAGAGCTATGCAATCTGCTTGGATGCTCCTCTGTGAGCATCTCGTACCGTCGAGCTTATCCGGCGTTAAACAAGCGCTTGTTGGGAGGCACCCCAACATTGTAAGTATTTACAGCTTTGTGTTGTATGGTATTGGTGTTCAAAGTGGTGGAACCTTGCTGAATTGTGCTGTATAGTGCTGTTTTGAAAAAAATAAGATTCTGTCATGTTCACTAGCTGCTCGCTAGGCGAAGACAGTAGCGAGATGTTCGCTATCTGCTCGCCAGGCGAAGACAGTAGCGAGCATGGCAGAAACCCATTTAATTTTCAGAGGGCCACTCATTTGGGCCTAAAACCCATTTATTTTGTTTTAGTCTGAACTGTCACGAACTCACTCTCACTTTCACACTTTTCACTTCCATCTCACACAAAAACTTTGAGAATCATCCTTGTGCAAACCCTAACTGTTGCATTTCAGAATCAATCAACCTCTTCAATCAGGTTTGTTCTGTCTCCATTCCTTTGTGCTTTCAATGTTGTAAATTCTGAAGAATGAGTCATTAGGGTTGAATTTGGGAGATTGGGAGATTGGGTTGAATTTTAGGTTTGCATGTATGTTTAGAACGATTCCTAGCATGTTAAATTACTTTGTTTCTTGAATGGGTATCATTAGACTTTGGGTTTTCTGAAATTGGATGGTTAACAATGGAGAACTCAGAATCCCGTAACATTCGCTAGCATCTTCGCTAGGCAAATCTGTGGCGAGCATTCGATGTCACTTCGCTAAGCGAACCCGTAGCGAATCTTCGCTGGGTCCTCGCTAAGTGAAGTTGTAGCGATCATGACAGTATCTGGTTTTTCTGTTTTGATCTCTAATCTGTTTTGTGGTTGTGTGCTATTTCTTTTCTATGATTTTACAGATGACATCTAGGTCAAGTGCTGCAAAAAAGAGAAAGGTCGGGAGCACTTCCCGCACTGTGCCAATTCAATTTGACAATGATAAATTCGTTGGAGCAAAGCAAGCCGCACGTTATGTGGCGTTGGAGAAAAGGAAAATCTTACCTGAGAAGAGGTTTTTGATCAACGAACAAGGTGAATATCGGACATTTGCAGGGTTGATAAATAGCAAGAAATTGGACAAGTTGATATCTCCACTCGAAAGCTATGATATTGAGATAGTGCGCGAGTTCTATGCGAACGCGCTGCCAAATGACGACGAGCCTTTCACTTGGACTACAAGAGTGTCAGGACGTCAGGTCTCTTTTGATAGGGATGCTATTAACCGAGTGCTTGGTGAACCGCTCCATCTGGGAGTTAATGAGAGGGATGCATACCATAGAGATCTGAGGCTCCACAGGGACACTGATTCTATTTCTGCGACCCTGTTGTTTGAGGGAAAGTCGGTTGAGGTGAACCCATCTGGGGTTCCTGTGAGGTACCATCGAGAGGATATGATTCCCTTGGCTCAGCTGATCTTGATGCTGGTTCTGACTAACATTAAGCCCAAGTCACACACGTCGACCGTGCCGATCCCAGTGGCACACTTGGTCCACTGTATTCTAACTAATGTACAGATCGATGTGGCGCGAATCATTGCGATTGAGATGAAGTCCGTGGTTGAGAGCGGGTTGAAGTCGGGGTGCGAGTTAACTGCCCCCTTGCTTTTCCTTGTCTCATCATGGCTTTGTGCCAACAGTCGAGGGTGAAGCTACCCTCCCGCAGTCAGGTAAGGATTTCGTCCGCAATCGATGATCGATATGTGGCCAAGTACTGTAAGCCGAAGAACTTCCGAGGTAGTACAATTGTTGATGATACCGGGGCTGCTGATGGTCCTGGTGCTTTTTCTCAGGGGTTTGATCCTTTCCAGCAAGCTGTTTGCAATTACAATTGGGATTGGATGGCGCCAAATCAGCGCACCATGATTGATATATATGACTCTATGTAGTTATTACAGTTGCAGGTATGTGACCCTTCTGGAGAGCATCCTATGATGACGTGTGAGCAGTTCCTGCAACATGCTAGCTGGCCTGAGGACAAGCCTGTTTTCAGAAAGGGGCGGGTGCTGGTGCTTCTGGCTCTGGTGGCGCTGATGATGCTGATGATGATGAAGATGATGATGATGGTGATGATGATGGTTCCGGTTCTGAGGCCGGTAGTGAAGAGAGTTCTGAGTCCTATGAGGACTAAGTTTTTTTTTATGTTATGTTTTATTTTCTTGTATTTTCAGATATTGGGTATTTTGGTTATGTACTTTTTGGGGTGTTTTGTCCCCCACGCACATTTTAACATTTTGAAGTGAAAGTTGTTGTTTATGTTTTAAATTATTGTGTTTGGTTTGAATTTCTTTTGTTTAATAAATTTTTGGTTGTTAAGGGTCAAACCTTCTAGATTGGTTGCTCCTCAAAGAAGTATCCAATGAAGGTGCATCCGAGCTTGGATGGCGATGATAAAAATAAACAAGCGAATGATGCTAAGGTACATGGTTACCTCCGGTTCGAATTTTAGAATGCATTAAGAACTTTACTCTTTTCGTAATTGAATATTGTTCTTTTTGCAACATAATTGAATGAATGATTCACCTAGGGCTTGAACCAAAAATTGTGAGGAAACCTCCATTGTACACTAAAATGCCGGATTCTAATAAACTGTGTTGATTCATTTGATTCATGCTTTGTCTTTTATTATTGTGAATTTGTGGAAGCAATTAGAAATGATCAAGGCGCTTGTTTTCTTTCGAGCACAACCAGTTCCAAATACAACTTACCCGTGAGCAGAGAGTATTCGTGAACCCCTTTGAGCTTAAACAGTTGAATCTCAGCTTGAAATAAGGCGAGATGTCAAAATCTTTTTTCTTGAAACCCTGAAATTTTTGATAATTGTTCTTTTGCCGTAAAAAGTCAAGAGCATTCACTTGGGGTGAGTAAAAGATAAGTTGGGGAGAACGAAAATGAGAATCGATAGGTGCCACAACTCTTGAATAACCGAGCTAGCATTGAAAAAAAAATTAGAAAAGAGAAACATCTGTTTTGTGAATACGATGTGAAAAGAAAAAAAAAAGGAAAATGAAAATGAATGCTTGCTTGGAAGAAAAATAGTGAAAAACAAAATTGAGTTGTGAAATAAGAGTTGTGAAGGTTTCAAATGAGAAACAAGTGGAACGAAGTTGAGATGTGTGAATAGCTTGTACAGTGAATGTCTCTTTTGCATCGGCAAGTTCATTTTCAATGGCCTTAGATATGACCCTTGTTTGTAAACCTGACCAAGCTACAACCGGAAAAGACCTTAGTGATCTTCGTGCTTCCGCATTTTCATTTATAATTGTTAGACATTGTATGAATTGAATTGACTTTTGCATTGTTTGTTGGAGAGTGAAATTGTCCCCGCGGTTGCAAACGTGTAATTTCTTCAATCCTTATTCGAAGAGGAGAGATACGGTGATTCATTCACGATAACATTATTGTGGATTGATACATGTTTTGCATTGCTATAAGGCTTTGGTTCTTGTGTATTGTGTTATTCTAACCATTGGGAACTTGTGTCTGGCTGATTCTCTTGTGTTTGAGCAATTTTATCCGGTTTCAGAGAAATCTTTTTTTTAAGCAATCGTCTTGTCCTTCAAGAGGCATACTTTGCTTGAGGGCAAGCAAGAATCTAGTTAGGGAGAGTTATTAAATGCCCAAGTTTGCTTATTTGAGCTATCAAATGTGGGCATCTTTCACTCCTTTTTGTCGAAAAAGTGTTCGAAACCGCCCTTGCTTTTGTTGATTTGCAATACTATTTGAAATGATCTTGGTACCTTTAATTTGTGTGTTATTGTGCAGGAATTAGGCATGAAAGAGTAGAAAACTAAGGCACAAGAAAGATGGCAAAGGAACCAAGAAAGAAAGCAAACATAAGCAGGCTCGCTAGGCGAGTGAGGTAGTAAAGTACTCGCTAGGCGAGCGCGCAGTGAGAGGCCAGCGAACAATTCCAGTAGCAAAATGATCAAAACTCGCTGTGGCGAGGGAAGTAGCTAAGTACTCTCTAGGCGAGCATCCAGCGAGCAGGTAGCGAACAGTTCCAATAGCAAAAACATCAAGACTCGCTGGAGCGAATGTGAGAAGCGAGGCCTTCGCCTAGCGAAGGATTGTTCGCCTAGCGAACAGATGCAAACTTGTCTGGGCTGATTCCTCTGGATGCAGGCTCTTCTGGTGACTTATTTTGGGGCTCGCTAGGCGAACCATTCTGCTCGCCTAGCGAGCATGACAGCTCAGCAACCATTTCTATAAGTAGCATGGGCTACTTTTCGGAACAGGGCTTTTAGATCTTTTTTATCATCTTTTTACTTGTTTTCTTGCTAGAGGAGATTTTTGTGCCCTAGAAACCCCATTTTCTCATTCTTCTTCTTCTCTTGACAATATTTTACAAAAAGAAGGTGGATTCCCATCCAATCTCGATTCTTCGACTCGGATGTTGATCAACCTTCTTCCGAAACTTGTTGTTCAAGCTACCATGAAAATGAGTAGCTAAGTCTTTCATTTTGTCAAGGTTAGATGTAGATGATCATAAGCTTTGTATGTATATGGGTTGATCTTCATTTGTAAACTCTTTGATGATGAATGTATGGTGAAAACCTTGTTTTATTGATAACTCTTTGTGTTGGCTTATGATTGAAAGGCGTTTTCCAACTCTTGACCTAGGTTTTCATCCATCCTTGTTCTTTAGCTAGAGATAGTATTGAATGAGTTTGTTCACTAAAAAATTAAACCTAAAAGTTGTCATTTTGATAGATTGTGTGAGAAATCAACAATGGATCAAAATGGGAAAAACCACAATGTGTGTTAGAAATAAACACATTGGGAGGACTTTGTGAATGTGTTTATCATCTAATGGAGTTTATGAGTTTTGTTTGATCGAACATATGCATGCAAAGTGATCGTCGAACCCTAACTTTGACAATCTTTCTCAAATCGTAAAACCAAAAGTTTTACCGCAATTTCTTACTTTTTATGCAAGCTACCGTAACCGAAAACTAAAACCCCCTTGTTAATATAAGTTAAGAACTTAACAACTGTCGAACGACGGCAATATCACATAATCCCTGTGGAGACGATAACAAATCCCGATACTCTAACCCTGTATCAAGACTTACTTGAGGTGGAATGACATTCTCAGCCACTGTAGTCCGTTGAATGTTGTCCTCACTTTGTGCCAAAGCTAACACGGCCTTCATGAGTTGGTCTATCTTCTCTTATCGCACCATGGTTTTGCCCCTATGGAGACATGGTCACTTGAGAGCTGCTTTGAGCCCAATATGGGTGCCGAGAAATCAGCTACTGGTTATGGACAAAGGCTAGAATGAGTTTTTTTGGAAAAGTGATATGCATGCATCCTGGTGAAATGTGAACGCATGAATTTTTTTTTATATGCAAGGAAAATGCATTGTAATGTTCTGAATCTTATGTACAACATGTTTTGGTCAATTCGAGTATGAAAAGGAGGATATATAGGTATCTCTAATTAGTGGAACCTCATAGGTAAGCTCTAAGGTTATAGGTACCTATAGTTATAGACCCTCCTTGAGAATATCCCTTCCTTAACAAGGACTCATCAGTCAACGAAACCCTCAAGATGATCTCTTCTAGGTGAGGTCTTCGTATCAACCCCACGAGGCATACATCTCATAGGTCGATACTACACAATCATAAACTCTAAGGTTCTAAAAAGGTCCCTAGATTCATCGGTCCTACTTGAAAATATTATCGCCATGACGAAGACTCATCAGACAACAATACCTCCAAGAGGGTATACTATAGGAGGGGTCTTCGTACCATCCCATCAAAGCATACATCTTGCGGACCGATACTACACAACCATCAACTTAATCCTAAGTTTCTTCGCAGACTCGGGTGTAGAGCTTATCTCACACATTTCCAATAATCAGAGCATCCCCATAGTACCATGAGAACTAATAGCATATATCACATAATAAAATAAAACATATGGAAGAAAAAATTAAACAAATCCTACAATTTAATCGCAAATTTAATCAAATTAGCCTTGACTCTCTCTTGCAGGAGAAAAGACCCCAGCAGAGTCGACAATTGTTGCATCACAAAAAATACAACCTACGAGCGCTCGCACGCTCGTGGAATGATTGAGTAGAGTCACCATCAAACTTGATTTATTCCAAAAAACGAAAGAGGAACTATTGATAAAACTCTTAAAAGAAAAAGAAGATGGTCGTCGTAACCAAATTCGGGTTCGGGAGTCGATTACACAAGGGGAAGGAATAAGCACACCTCACGTCCGTTGTACTCAATGGGAACCTTTTAGTTAGACTTACGATTGAATTGTTAGCTTACGATGTTTGTTTTCTTCGAATGATAAAAGATTTAAAATAGAAATAAAAGGGGTCGCAAAAAGGTTTTTGTTAGGTTGCTTGATGAGATTGCAGGTCTCGCTCCTACATATTCTCATGAACAATGAAGAATTCAATGCTACGTAGTTCTTCGTAGAAAACTATGTATTGGTTGGTTGATTTTATTGAATGAATGTTTAGATCGCCCTATAGAAGCTAATTATTGCTCGTGCTCGCAATTGGTGGGTTACAACATTTGCTTGTATTGCGGTAGAATGGATTAAACATTGTTTTTTTAAAAAAAGGTTTTCGATCGCGAGGGGCAAGAAAATAGGTTTTGATGTGTTATAATAATTTTTTAATGGATTATGATTGCTCGTATGGTCGAGTTAGGAAACTCATATCCAAACAACGGGAAAAAAGAATAGTAGGTACTAGACCATTTCCTTTTTCATTCTTTTAAATACAAAAGAATTAGACATCGTTATGGTGTTTTGAGTAGACGACAAGTACTTGAATAGCCGAGCTATACACCTCGTATTCAAGTGTTCGGGGAAAAGAATAGTAGGCACTAGACCGTTTTCTTTTCCGTCTGATTTATTACGAAAATAAATTCACTTAAATTTTGATTACAAAAGATATTTGAGATGATCCCAATCATATATTAAAAAAAAAAGCTCAATCATATATTAAAAATAAAAATGGCTCAATCATATATTAAAAATAAAAGTGACAATAAAACAAAAGAAAAACAAATAAAAAGGGGGGGGGGGGGGGGGGGGGGAGGTGACCCGCATGGGCCCCACCCCCACTCATCTTCTTCCTCCATTAAAAAATATGCGGTGAAAATGCAAAGCAGATGTAACGAAAAATTTGAAAAAAACATATTACTAGTATCTTTGATTCACATGCAACTGTCTCAAATTTTCACGAAATCACATAAATGAATAATGACAATTCATCTACTCGATCTCACGAACACAATGGCATAATCAAAAATCAATATATAACAATTAATTTTTTTGAAAATTAGTCATTTACGGTGGAATGCACAAGAACACCAATTTTCCAGAAATTCATATTTCAAGCTATTTTGCACAAACGATTAAAGGATATGAAACATACTTAGTGTAGAAACAAGTTTATATCAAGAAGCCAAGTAAAAAATTAAGAATCAAATCTTACACATGCAAAAAAACTCAAGAACATGAAGAACACCAATGAGTTTTCCGACAAAAAAACCCAGATTCTAGCGAGGCTCCGACGAAGCTCCGATGAGGTGAGTTTTACACTATTCTGAAATCGACTTAAAAATGAAATTGAAATAAATAGGATTTTTTTTTATGGTTTTTGGTATGAATTATGGTGGTGATGATGTTGTGCATTGATTCAAAGGAAATGGATGGTAATTGGATCAAGTTGGGAGGATTTTTGCTCAAACTCCAACTTTCTTCAAAATGAAGAAACTAGAACTTTGATGATGAATTTGATGCAGAATTTTGGGGATGTATAATAATGATTGATTATGTGTTTTCCTGTTAGTGAATGGATTAATTTATAGGCCAATGAATTGGGTTAAAGGGTAAGATGGAGATTATGTGAAAATGCACAAAGTGTAAGTGAATTTGGATGAATTTGATTGCATTTGAATGTGAATTTGAATTTAGCATGAAAATATCTAAATTCTAATCTCAAGTTATGATATGTAGTATAATTGGATGTAATCAAATGAGGTATGAATGAGAAGGGTGATGAGACAAAACAAGTGTGATCATTTTTTGTCTTTTATGCCCAAAATCTTTACTTTTTCTCTGACTTTTGAAATGAATGATGGATGATCAAATGAGAAATGAAATGAATTAAAATGATGATGTAATGAGAATTTGGCTTAAATTATTCCCATGGAATTTACTTTATTTTTTAATTTTTTATGCAAATGATGTAAAAAATAAAAATTATGCAAAATGACTTGAATATTTTAGTCAACTTTAACATTATTTTTGTTAACTTTTTGACTTTGAATAATGAAAAATGCATATGATGAATGATATGAATTTATTTGAAATATTGCAACCATAGAATTATGCAAATGATCAAAGATTGACTTTTGGTTGACTTTGATAGAATTAACTTGTAATCAATGAACTTTGAATGATGCATGACATATGATGTATGTAATGGACTTAAAATATTTTTTTTTTAAAATTTCACATGAGGTAATACTTAACTTAAAAACATGGGACAAAATTGTGGTATGACACTAACATATGTATGAGAAGACGCAAAACTGATTGGCTTCTCGAGCCAACAGCTATCATGACTTTGTCAATAAAATTAATGGATTTACTTCCAAGCCTGCACACAATCAATGGCTTAAATTAAATGGCCATTCCCAAGAAATTTGAGTTGATCACGACCACTTCGTAAAGTAAGCCAAATGATTTCAAAGTGAACAGTTGGATGAAAAAATATGAATCACGTCAAATCTTACAATTGTGATCAATTCAACCTCAATAAATGAAAGTCACAAGGTCATTGAGTAACATTTCCCCCTTAATCACTTCTCCTAGATCTTGTGCTTGGGGAACTGTGAATTATCATGTTTCTCTTAAATCACTTTTTCAACAAAAGCCTCGTGCTTGGGAGGTTGTGGACCATCACAAAGACTATAGCCCAAACCCATATAGTATCAATGATATCAGTCCACTCATTTACAATCACGTGAGATACACGAGAGATCTTAAATAAGGTTCAGTGAGTTAGAACATGTGCTCGGCACGTGTGCAAAGTTGTCACATATTGCGATATCCTCAAAGGCGAGTCACCCACAATGATCCTTGCTAAAGTGAGGTCATTTTGGTCAAAAGAGAAGAAATAATCTCAAGACTCTACACGTCCCACTTTTTCATAGATAACTATATATATTTTCCTCAGAGGTTAGGCTAAAAGAACACATTTTTTACAAATCACATACATAAGATCTTTTATTTAACATAACATAAGTAGAGTCTATACTGTTGTATTCACGTAAAGTAGAAAAAATTCTTTACAAATCACATACATTCAACCTTTTGTTTGGCATATCACAAGTAGAATCTATACTATTATATTCACATCAAATAGGAAAAAAATTATAATTCATAAATTTGGATAAAATCTAAAAAATATCCGAATTAAAATACATTAAATTGAATCAGTTAGATAGATTGTCAATTTTTTCTCTAAACTCAAATCAAATTATCTATATTTTTATCAATTGACAAAAAAAATTAAGTTATTAATTTATATATATCAATGACTTATTTATATCAATACATAAATATAAATAAATATTACTATCGCAAAATTAAACCTTAGATCGACTTAAATCAACCATTTAAGTCTAATAACATATATCATTTCTACTCTCCTATCCATTCAAACAAATCATTTAGCTTCCATAAAGAAGCTTCCCCCAACACTACCAAGATTCCAAAAACAAAAAACAACATTGGATTCTTCATACATCAAATTATATATTCATCTTTGTGCTGAAAAATCACGAGATATTTTTTATAACCACTATATTAAGCCAAAGATGTGTTTGTTTTTAGTTTTTATGATCCGAAAAAATGAACCAAAAAGACGGTGTTGCTAATCAATTGAAGTATGGAGGAACATTGCTAATCAATTATTGTACATGCCTCATTATTTGGTCAAAAATCATGTCCATTACGATTTGCTCAATATCTCTCACCCAATAAGTATATTCCGAAACAATCACAATATCAAAAATCTTATCAGTTTGTTTGTACATAAATAAAAATAATTAATCTACCTACTCTATTTTCATATCTATGTAGAAAAAGGAGTAACAATATTTCTACGTCGCCATCATGTATCAATATCAGATTTACATCTTATATACTCTTCATGATAAATAATTTTTCAAAATAAAAAAAATATGTATTTAAGAACAATATCATGAACACTAACGGTGTTCGGGGACAATATTTTTAGATAATGAAATAAGGTTAATTAATAAAATGTAAAAAATTGATTAATAAAATGATGAATTTGATTAATAAATCTTTTGATGTTAAAAGTAATTTTTAATAATAAAATAAAATTAGTTAATAAACATAAAGATATTAAAAAAAAATTATAATAAATAAAATTGATTAATAAAATATAAAATATTTATTAATAAAATTATGAAATTGATTAATCAAATGATTTGTGTGAGATGATAATCTAATGTTGGATGTCGTTTTTGTATGAAAAGTCTAATATATGGTTTGATGTGCGTTTTCATTCTGTGAAAGATTTTTGAAAAATGTTGCAAAGATTTTCATGTCTGCTTTGGGAGGGACCTAGGTAAATACTATATAACTTTAAGACTGTGTCGTGCATTCCTTCATACCAGTCCAAATATATATTTTATAATAAAACAGTTGAATTTGACCAAACTTTAAGAAAATAAAATTTAAATGATAATTTATAATTTTGTCACATATCACCGTTAACAAAAGACATGTTGTTTTTATAACGAAGAAATAGACATATTGTCGTGATTGGTTGGCTGCATTAATGCATCACTAGTAGTATGTATGTGATTGTCTTGTTGTCTATTTTGTTCTTAGTGTTGAGTGGGGGTCGTGTACATGTGTCCAACTTTGAGGTTGCCAAACCCAAACGAATGATAAATATTACGCATTTACAAAAGAAAAATATTAAATAATAACTTAACACTAATTTATATATCTAAGCCATCCAACTTAATTCATTTTACTATGAATGGATCAAAACAGAAACAAAGTAGTTAACATTTCTAATTCAATTAATTTATTTTATTTAATTATTTAAAATTTTATTTGATTAATTAGTATTTTAAAGTATGGCATAGTTAATTTTAAAATTCCATAATTTAATTTAATATTTTATTTTGATTCTTTAACTAAAGGCATTTACATACTGATTCTTAAGAATTATTCAATTACACAAAAAGATCATTGTCAATAAAAATTAAAAAAAAACATTAACTTGATTATGTGGCATGACAGGTAGGTGAGCTGAGTCAGGAAATATATTTAAAAAATAATATTTTGTTTAAACTGGAAATGTTTTATTTTAGGAGGTTAAAAACTCCTGCAAAATATTAATAATATGTAAAAAAATATTATATATATATATATATATATATATATATATATATATATATATATATATATATATATATATATATATATATATATATATATATATATATATATATATATATATATATATATATATATATATATATATATATATATATATATATCAAACACTTTCATGAATGAATAGCATATCAAACAAATATCTGCAACAATCCTTCCTAAATTAGTTCATATATGCAACAACATATAAATCATGTAAATCTTTAATTTGGAAATTTTACAATATGAAGGTTTGTTGCAAAGTCATTTGTGCATACACTTCATGTGTCTTTATACTTGTTTGGATCCAATAGAAATGTACAAATAATTAACGAAACCAAAGTGTTAGAATAAGCATGTGGGAGTGTATGAAACAAGGAAATCAAAATAAATAAATAAGCCTTACATGCATAGTAAGATTATCAAGTTGACAAATAAGTTAGCGAGGTAAACTTTGAATGGGGATATAAGTATCAACGTCCATGTTGGTAGATACAACAACATGAGCAGAAAAATGCTGATTTAAATCCACAAAGAACAATAAAAGCCTCAAATTGCATAAAACATCAGAATTAAAACTCAAATATGAAAACTTAACCATATCTTAATGTTGGGATTGGTTGAAAATATACATTTGAAAGAAGTCCTGCGTTGCTTAATTTTGTTAATGAAGAGAGAGTCAAAGGCTATATATAGGATACAAGTTCTTTGAAGTCTCGCATCGCTTAGTTTTGTGAAGGAAAAGGGAGTCCAAGACTATATATAAGATTCAAGTTCTTCATTCCAAGATGCACCGATCAAAAACACTTTAAGTTTGCATTTGACTTTCTTTGTTCTCTTATACTCTTGTATTAGAGTGTTGTGAGATATAGTTAAATATTTATTTTGGAGGGTATGGGTGTACTGGGGGGCCTGAGTTAGTTGAGAGTATATTATGTATTGTAATAATTCTTACATAGTGTTATTCTTTGGTTGTCTATTGATAACGGTCGTGGTTTTTTCTCCAATTTTGGAGTTTCCACATTATGTTCTTGTGTTGTGATTGTGTTCATCTTTTTTCTCTATGCTTTATTTTTTTTCAAGAATTGGTATTAGAGATTTTGGTTCGATCCGGGGATAAGTGTTCTTAGTATGTATTGTGGTTGCAGTTTTGTTTGATCTTTCACATCAGAAAAGAAGGATAGTTTGTGAAAGAGTTGTTAAGCTGCAATAAAAAATTCCGCTGTGTAGTTTGGGCTAGAGAAAATTGATGGAAGGATTTGTTTTAACTTGTGGAAAGTTTAAGTCAAAGACGTGTTGATACAATTAAGATTACACAAGGTACAAGATCATGTTGGTGGTTGAAGAGCTTCCTGCCAACAAGGGCGTTGCACCATAAGTTTTCAACCTGGTTTTTGACATGTGAAAGTTCTTGAAGTGATTTAGCTTCAAGTGAAGTATACTCTTCTTTAAGTGAAGTATGATAGTTTTTTAAAACTATGATTGTCGGTGAAGACAATGTAAAATTCTTGGACTGGTTTAACTTCAAGTGAAATTTATTCTTCATGATAAAATATATGATTGTTGGTGATGACAATGTGAAATTCTTGAAGTGGCTTATCTTCAAGTGAAATATATTTTTTATGAGAGAGTATGATAGTTTTCAAAACTATGATTGTTGGTGAAGACAATGTGAAAATTCTTGGAGTGATGTAGCTTCAAGTAACTATACTCTTTATGGTGAATATGATTGTCGGTGAAGACAATGAAAGTTTATGTATTATTTTCAATCAAGGTGGAGATTGCTAGGGTTGGTTGAAAATATACATGTTGAATAAGTCCTCGCTAAGTGCAAATTCTGACTATTTTTGCACATAAAACTTGGCATTTTTCAGCTCTAATTTCCAATTTCAATGATTAATTTCCTCAATTTTTTATAGAATGTTATATATTTTGAATTTGGCTTTGGTATCCTTGATATGTATGTTAAGTGTGTAGGAAACCAAATAATAAAGGCACAAAACCAAGAAGTTATGAGCAAAGCAATTTGTTGAAAATAGGGAATGGTCGTCAGGCGAGCATTGGGAAGAAGAAGTGAGCTCGCTGGGAGAGCTTTGGCTCGGGGGCGAGACTAGAGAACTGAATTAGAGGGGGAAATCTTGCCTTGGTATCATGACGAGGGCTTGTGATTTTGAGTTCGCCAGGCGCGGCCTTGATCTCCAGGCGAGAGAAGATATTTTTTCCAATGATGTTTTGATGCATTTTTCAGTGGCAGATGGGCAATAAAGCAACTTTCGTCGGGCGAGATAGGAAAATTTTGATTTTGTATAAATAGTTTCAAATCAGATTTTTAGGTATGGTTTTGGGAACTTTTAACCTCAATTCTATCACCACCATTCTTTTAGTTAGGAGAGATAGATACTTAGAAAACAACAAGTAAGGGTGCTTCTTGAAGATCCGGAGTTGAGTTTGCCTATATCGTTGGGAAATCACGGTGGATATTTGTTCATCTTCATTATTTTCCTTGTAATCTCTTTCTTGTTGGGATTGTATGTAAGTTCACTTTTATAGTGTGTATTTTTACTAATGATGGCGTTATGTATAATCTATTCAAGAATCTATATCGATGTTATCCTTGTTTACTTGTTTATCTATTGATTTGAACTGTTATTGAGAAATATTCTTCGAATCTAGATTTAGGATAATCAGTTGTTAGACACTATAATCTAGACATAGGTTTAGGCTTAACATTCGTGTGAGTATCAAATCTTAATGCTTTGTATTATTTGATAGGCTGAGAGATCGTCGAGTAGATAATACTGTTGAACTCTCGACGAAAGTTTAGACATGAACTCTGTTGTGAGCGATACATGATGATATTGATGAATGTTTAGATTGTGTATAACTAATTGGTAAATTACATGTTCGTATGGTGGACGAAATTCAATCTTGTAAAGCTCTCAGATCTCTCTGAAGCTTAACTTATTTATTCATCCGTTTTACATAGCTTAGCTTTAAATTCAAATCTTGCAAACACAATCCTAAAATCGTAGAGACCGTTGAACGATATTGATATCGCACTAATCCAGGTGGAGACGATAAAAACCAAAATACTTACTTTTGCTTGTCGCTTTACCGCTTCAACAAAATGGCACCGCTGCCGGGGATTGGTGTTTAGATATTGAAAGCATCGCAATAGTTTTTATATTTTTTAAGCTTTGTACATTTGTGTATTGTGTATAGGTACTTGTATATAAACTTGTCTATATTATATAGATACTTGCTTTTAACTTGTTTAGTTTAATTTGTTTCAAGTAGATAGTATAGTAGTTTAGTTTAATTTCAATAGTTTTAGAAATTTTTGTGTTTGCTCTCAAAGTTTTTTTTAAATGGCTTGAAAAAGCTTTGAGTGATTATTTCAAGTTTGAATGTTTCAACTTGCATTTGTATGGTAATGATATGAGCTGGAAATTTGATACATTGTCAGTGTACATGTTTAATACTTTCTATAACATAGCATAAATATGAAACTTATAATTTATACAAATATCATGCCATTCATTCTTTTATAATACATGTTCATCTTTGAATCACTTTAGATCATAACCAAAGGTGATGAAGCTTCCATTGTTTACTATATGCACCGGATTCCAACAATTCTTATTTTAAATCATTTGACTTATGTTTTTATCTTGCATTTATGTTGAATTGTATGAAAGCATGAAAATGGTCAAGGAACTTTGTTTGATTTTGAGCACAACCACTTGACCAAAAAGTATCCTACCTTGCGAGTGAGTAAGAATTTGCTTACCCCCTTTGAGCCTTGTGTCAAGATCCATTTTGATGTTAACTTTTGGAACTTGTACATAACTAATTAGTTCATTGTTGATTTAAGATTGGATTTTGAACTTTTTTCTTAAACCCTCAACCATAAATTGTGGTTTGAATTTTTAGCCTTGCCTTAGAAAGTTTGGGAGCCTTCACATTACATTGATTGATTGCATTCAAGTTGGGGAGAAAATGTTAGTTGTTGTGAGGTTGATAAAGAAAAAGAAAAATGAAAAAAATGAAAAAATAAAGAAAAGAAAAGTGAAAAAGAAAAGAAAAAGAAAAAAGTATTGAAAAAGAAAAAAAAACAGTAGCAAATAAATTGTGCTAATAAGTTGTGTGCAATGGTGTAACAATTGGGAAAAGAGAAAAAGGTTAATGAATTTGTGAATGCTTAAGATTGTGCGAAGTAATCACTCTCATTTGATTAGGCAAGTTTTTGTTTCAATTAACTTTAGATATGACCTTTCTTTGTTACCCAAAATCCACATTACAACCCTTGAAGTCCTTGTGATTTGTGTTTTATACTTTCAATATGATTTTTTTTAGATGAATGCATAATTTGATCAAGATGTTAGCAAGATTGTTGGGTGCGAGTTGAGTCCCTCATGTTTGTTTTTTATCCCTTGATGAATTTGTGTTTTAGGTGTGATTTATTTTTGAAATTGCATTGCATTAGAATTTCGACATGTGTTTTGTGCTTAGAATTTGTTTCATAGTCATCGTGTCGTTGTAGTATAGTGGTAAGCATTGATTTGCTTGTATTTTTGAAATTTAAATCATGCATTTGTTTTCGTTTGTAAAAACTTGTTGATCATGATTTCTTGGATTAGCCTATCATCGGTAGTGGCCTCCGCACCAGACAATGCAAACACCTTTCCCTTCGCTTGCTCCTTCTTTGGCTTATCACATTTGGTACTAATGTGACCTTTCTCACCGCAATTGTAACAAGTCACGCTCGAACCAACTCCACACTAGTTTGCTCTGTGGCCACTCTTGCCACACTTGAAACACGTCACAGAATCCTTACTACAATCAACAGCACGATGACCTTCAACACCACATTTGAAACACTTAAGTGGAGTAGAAGATCCTCCCCCACTTGGCTTCTTGCCAAAACCAGATAGTCTCCTCTTGTCATCATACGGTTTCCCACGATCCTGGTTTTTCCCCTTCAAACTCTTGTAGAAAGAAGCACTCTCCCTACTATCCTCATCATAAATCTGACTCTTGTTAACCAACTCCGCAAAACGAGTAATCTGTTGGTAACCAATGGCCTTCTTGATATCATGTCTCAAGCCATTCACAAACTTCAAGCATTTAGATCTCTCAGCATTAGCAGTATTGTAATGAGGACAATACTTGATAAGCTCCTGAAATCTAGCAGCATATTCAGCAACAGTACCATTTCCTTGCTTCAATTCAAGGAACTCCACCTCTTTCTTCCCACGACAATCTTCTGGAAAATAGTTCTCCAAGAAGACATCACGGAAAAGAGCCCAAGTAACCTCAATGTTGTCTTCTTCAAACCTCTGAAGAGTGTTATTCCACCAATCTTCAGCTTCCTTCTCAAGCATATGAGTACCAAACTGCACTTTCTGGGCATCAGTACAGTTCATGACTCTGAAGATCTTCTCAATTGCCTTCAGCCAAGCTTGAGCTTTATCAGGTTCATGCTCACCCTCAAAGACAGGAGGATTGTTCCTCTAGAATCTCCCCAAAGCACGTAACTCATCATCATCTCCATTTTGGTTACCAACATTCGCTTGAGGGATCTGACCAATGGAGTCAGCCAACATCCTCAACGCCTCAGGAATGACATCATCATTCCTGCCTGCAACCATCGTCCTGAACGGCCCAAACAACCAGACAAACAGTATCGATCGTGTCAGATACACAAATCAAATACAACAGGATGGAAAACATTAACGACTATTGACCAACTGGTCGACCATGCTCTGATACCACTAATGTAACACCCCTTTTTCTACCCCAAAATACTTAACATATAATCAGAGTAAATAAGCACGCATATAAACAAAAGGGCGTCACATCGACGTTTTCAAAAACTAAAAGCTTTCAAAAATCAACATCATTCATCATCAATATATAATACAACTGGTCACTTAAAATAACACATTTCAATTATCATGAATATTCAAGAATATGCGTTCGCAGCGGAAAATAATGAATACTCACGTATTTCATAAAATGATCCATGTCCCATACCATGATCATCTCTCAATAATCTCCTCAAGATAACTAAAACCATATCCAAAATATTTGGCACTATGGCCTCTCAAACCGCAATTTTCAAATAAACATGTTCACAAGTAATAGCATAATACGTACCCAAATCAGATATGAGTTTAATACTACGAATCTACCCCGTGTTACATGACCAGAGCATGGACTCACTACTTAGTCTCTAAACAAAGCACCGGAACTCTCCAGCTAATCTCGAGTGAGTTACCGTCGACTTACTTCCGCAATACTACTCTGGAGTATCTGCACGATGCCATGTAAAGCAACATTCAAACAGAAGGGTGAGAATTCAAATCATTATGAAGAAGTATAATAAGGCTCAATGATTAAATCAACAATTAAAGGAATTCATCACACTTCGTATAACTATGTAAATAATACTAACCAATATTTATTTCACATGTTCAAACATCCATCAAAACCCAAGGAGTATAATATTCAAATCCAATACTATATTCCCAAATATACACATACTACAACTATCACATAATCACGTATTTTGCCAAGTTATGTATCCAAACATCACCAAATTCAATTACCATATCTCATACACACCTCACAATCACATCAATGCATACATTCAATTATCACATAACTCTAATGTGACTCAATGCAAGACATGTGACTCTATGCATGTGGTACCGCAATGTGAACCCAACGTTTCACCGCTTTCCGATTCAATATCTAGAATCCAAGCCACGCTTCCGATCCGGACAAGATCAAAGCCACTATGTCTATTTCCAATTAAGGGTCAACGTCTGCTACGCCTATTTCCATTCAAGGATCAACGTCTATGTGAACCCACAGTTTCACCGCTTTCCGATTCAATATCTAGAATCCAAGCCACTACGTCTATTTCCGATTAAGGATCAACATCTGCTATGCCTATTTCCATTCAAGGATCAACGTCTATTACCATGTGAACCCACAGTTTCACCGCTTCCACCATGAAGCCGACCATGCCATGAATGAATGTACAAATACCAACACATATGCAATTAAGATCATCTCTACCATCTTAACATTCCACATATCACCATAATTCAACTCTATGAATTATCCACCAATGGTACATATACACATTCATAACAATATATCATTCACAAATATAGGCTAATTATCAACTACGCACACTAGATTTCGTTTCAAATGAATACAACTTTTAAAATCTCAATTTTTCATTTTTCAACAGCAAGTAATCGGTTAACGCTCGGTGGGTAACCGGTTAACACAAAACAGAATGTAGAATTTTTGGGCAGGTTTTTAGCAAGTAACCGGTTAACGCTCGGAGGATAACTGGTTAACATAAAATAGAATCAATTTCCTGTACAGATTTTTAAGCAAGTAACCGGTTAACGCTCGGGGGGTAACCGGTTAACACAAAACAAAATCAATTTCCTGCGTAGATTTTTAAGCAAGTAACCGGTTAACGCTCAGAGGGTAACCGGTTAACACAAAACAGAATCAATTTCCTGCGCAGATTTTCAAGCAAGTAACCGGTTAAAGCTCTACGGGTAACCGGTTAACACAAAAATAGAATGCAAAATTTTCTGCGTTTTTCATCGTTGGAGGACTTTCGGACCTCCGATTTCGATTCCGTAAAAAGCCAAACGCTCAGAAAATTATAACTCATACAATACTCTAAATATATAAAGTGAATTTTCAGTTTTAACACAATTAAATCACCACAATCAAGAATACTCATCAAAACCTAACAATTCCAAAAACCATGAAATTTAGGGATTTCAACGTAAACATATTTCTACTCATTGCCCTAATTATACTAACCCATAATAATAAGGATTCTCCCCCTTACCTCTTCAATTTTCTAGAAACCTTAGCTTCTCTCTTGTTCTTCCCCTCTTCTCCTTACTTTTCCTCTTTTCTTTCTCTGTTGCCGTCAATGAGCAAATGAATCCTCCCTCTCACTCTCCTCACCTCTTACTATTTATATTATTATATTTGGACTTAAAGAATGATACCTCTAATTTAATTATTAGGCCCAATAAGACATAGTATTATAATATCTCTATTTAGTTCAAATAAATTAAACCAACACAACATACACACTAAGTTAATTAATATAATTATTTAATTATCTCTCATATCAACTAAATAATTGATTAACACACCAAATTAATTAATATAATCGATTATTATACTACCTAACAACCAATTAATTAATTAACACTCCAAATAAATAAAATAAAATATAGTAATAATAATATAAGAAATAATTACTAAAATTGGGTTGTTACAACTCTCCCCCACTTAAAAGATTTTCGGCCTCGAAAATACCTTAAACGAACAACTCCGGATACGATTCCTTCATTTTATCCTCGAGTTCCCAAGTAATATTGCCATTAGCGGCTCCGCCCCATATCACTTTCACCAAAGCAATTTCCTTACCACGAAGCTTCTTCACTTCTCGATCTTAAATTCGCATAGGTGATGTATCGACCGTCAAATTATCCCGCACTTGAACATCATCTACTGGAACAACATGCGATGGATCCGCAATGTACCTCCTCAATTGAGACACATGGAACACATCATGAAGATTAGAAAGTGACGGTGGTAATGCAATCCGATATGCCACTTCACCTACCCTCTCGGAAATCTGATAAGGACCAATGAAACGCGGCGTCAACTTACGCGACTTCAAAGCTCTACCAACACCCGTTATTGGCGTAACTCGAAGAAACACATGCTCATCTTTCTCAAACTCAAGAGCTTTCCTCCTCTTATTATGGTAACTCTTTTGACGACTCTAAGAAGCCTTCATCTTCTCTTGAATCATCTTAATCTTATCTGTAGTCTCTTGAATCAACTCGGGTCCAACCACAACATTCTCTCCCGATTCGTACCAACACAAAGGAGTTCTACACCTTCTGCCATACAGAGCCTCAAAAGGTGCCATTCCAATACTCGAATGGAAACTGTTGTTATACGTAAACTCGATCAAAGGCAAGAAACTATCCCAATTTCCTCCTTATTCCAAAACACACGACCTCAAAAGATCTTCAAGTGACTGAATAGTCCTCTCCGTTTGACCATCAGTTTGCGGATGATATGCCGAACTCAAACGCAACTTCGTACCCAAAGCACTTTGCAAACCTTCCCAAAATCTCGAAGTGAACCTCAGATCTTTATCCGAAACAATGCTCGACGGAATACCATGCAAACACACAATCCTTTCGATGTACAACTTAGCAAGTCTCTCCATCGAATAATCCATCCTCATCGGAATAAAATGAGCACATTTTGTCAACCTGTCCACAACGACCCAAATCGCCTCACAATTACTCAATGTTCTCGGCAGACCCGAAACAAAATCCATAGAGATACTATCCCACTTCCACTCGGGAATAGATAACGATTGCATCAAACCAGACGACTTTTGATGTTCAATCTTTGACTTTTGACAAGTCAAACATGAATACACAAATTCCGCTACATCCTTCTTCATACCTTGCCACCAAAACATCTTTCTCAAGCCTTGATACATTTTAGTAGCACCAGGATGAATACTCAAACCACTTCTATGCCCTTCCTCGAGAATCCTCTTTCTCAAATCCGCAACATCCAGAACACAAACTCGATCACGACATCTCATGATACCATTCTCATCAATCCGAAAATCACCACCTTTGCCTTGATTAATCAATGTCTTAACATCGACTAATTTCAGATCTGACTTCTGACCTTCTCTAATTTCGTCAATAATTCCACACGTAAGCTTCAACATACCAAGCTTAACACACGAAGGCGTCGCTTCACAAACCAAACTCAAATCTCTTAATTGCTCCAACAATTCAAACTCTCGAATCATCAACATAGACATGTGCAATGACTTCCTACTCAATGCATCGGCTACAACATTCGCCTTTCCAGGATGATAATTCAAACCAACATCATAATCTTTCAAGAATTCCAACCATCTCCTTTGCCTCATATTCAATTCTTTCTGATCGAACAAGTACTTCAAACTCTTGTGATCACTAAACACGTCAAATCGCGATCCAAACAAATAATGTCTCCAAAGCTTCAACAAGAACACAACAGCGGCCAACTCTAAATCATGCGTCGGATAATTCCTCTCATGAACTTTAAGTGGCCTTGAAGAATAAGCTACCACTTGCCATTTTTGCATCAGAACACCTCCCAAACCCAACAAAGAAGCATCACAATACACAACGAAAGGTTCTAACGGATCCGGTAAAATCAAAATAGGAGCCGTAGTCAATCTTCTCTTAAGCTCTTGAAAATTCGCTTCACACTGCGAAGTCCAAATGAAAGCTTGACCTTTCCTAGTCAACTGCGTCAATGGTAACGACAACTTAGAAAATCCTTCAATGAACTTCCTATAATAACCAGCCAAACCAAGGAAACTTCTAATCTCAGCAACAGACCTAGGAGCTTCCCATTGAGATACAACTTCAATCTTTGTAGGATCCACAGAAATACCACCACTCGAAATCACATGCCCAAGAAAACTTACTTCACTCAACCAAAACTCACATTTAGAGAGTTTAGCAAACAACTTCTTCTCTTTCAACACCGATAACACACCTTCAAATGCTCGGCATGATCCTCTTTGCTCTTAGAATAAATCAATATATCATCGATGAACACAACAACAAACTTATCCAGATAATCATGAAAAATTCTATTCGTATACTCCATAAATACACCAGGTGCATTAGTCACCCCAAAAGGCATCACGGAGTACTCGTAGTGACCATACCTTGTCCGAAAAGCTGTCTTTTGAATATCCTCAGCCTTTACACGAATCTGATGATACCCAGACCTCAAATCAATTTTGCCAAACACACAAGCTCCAACCAGCTGGTTCATCAGATCGTCAATCCTCGGAAGTGGATACTTGTTCTTAATCGTCACTTTATTCAGTTGTCTATAATCAACACATAATCTCATATAACCTTCTTTCTTCTTGACCAACAGAACAGGTGCACCCCACGGCGACACACTAGGACGAATAAACCTCTTCTCAAGCAAGGCTTCAAGTTGACTCTTCAACTATTTCAACTCAGAAGCATACATTCGATAGGGAGCCATCGATACAGGACTAGTTCCAGGAACTAAATCAATCGAAAACTGAACCTCACGTTCCGACGATAAATCACTTATATCTTCCGGAAATACCTTCGCAAACTCACAAACTATTGGCAATTCTTCAATCGTCCTCTTCTCACGAATATCCAAAGTTGCCAACAACATAAAGAACTCGGCACCATCTTGCACCGATTCATCAACTTGCTTAGCAGACACAAACCAATCTTCCTTAGCACCAACCTCAGGAAAAATAACCGTCTTCTCGAAATAGTTGATATACACCCGATTAAGTTCTAACCAATTCATACCCAAAATCACATCAAGTTGCTCTAAAGGAAGACAAACTAAATCAATTCCAAAATCCCTACCAAAGATACTCAACGGACAATTCAGACACACATCTACTTTTAATATATAAAAGTTAATTACCACCATAATTACTTAATTACCCTAATTACAATCCATAATACAACTAATTTCATGTTCCTATAAGTAATTTCGTACTAAACTCTATTTAATACTCTAACTAACTCTACCATTTTACAATTTAATAAATTTGCCTCGACAACATAAAAATTGATTCAACTATATATTATATAAGATATAATTAAAAAATTGATTCAAATATATCAAAATACATTAAAAGAGAGTTTTTCATTGGGTAAGGTGATGTATGATATAAGTAATTTCCAATGGGTGAATTATTTTATGGATTTGGGATAAAAAGAGAATTTTGAAATCTTGAATTATGGTGTGGATTTGGAATAAGAGGTGGATTTCCAAAATATGGGGTGTTTTGTTGATTTGGGATACAAAGAGGACTTCCATCATTTTGCATAAAATTGGAGCATGTGTTATGTTGATTGAGGTTCATTTTCAAATGAAATGTGTACACAAAAAAATTAAAATTAAATAAAATAAATTGGTCAAATTTAGACTAGATGTGAGTGAAAAATGTGATAAAATAAATTACCTATTTATACTACTAAAAAATATTACCGTTATTTTATTGTTGTTGCAATCTTATCATTCCAAAATGAAATCAATATCCTGAAATCAAATTAGTTATTATTGTAGTTTTTTTGCCAAATATTATCGTTGCTTGATTTTCTTTAAATGACAAA
This sequence comes from Lathyrus oleraceus, assembly GCF_024323335.1. Classification (NCBI taxonomy): domain Eukaryota; kingdom Viridiplantae; phylum Streptophyta; class Magnoliopsida; order Fabales; family Fabaceae; genus Lathyrus; species Lathyrus oleraceus. The sequence goes on along the minus strand of NC_066581.1, from coordinate 110,546,636 downwards.
ATGAATTTTTTTTAATAATAAATATTACCGTTATTTTATTGTTGTTGCAATCTTATCATTCCAAAATGAAATCAATATTCTGAAGTCAAATTAATTATTATTGTAGTTATTTTGCCAAATATTATCGTTACTTGATTTTCTTTAAATGACAAAATGAATTTTTTTAATAATAAATATACTGATTTTTTAAGTGGTCTTTCTGAGATGTCAAACCGAGAATATGAAAAGAGGGAGAAGTAATATGAAACGGTTTGATGAAAATTAGGATTTTATTTAATTGAATAAATTGATATTATTATTATTATTAATATTGTTATTTATTAATATTTATTATCATCATTATTAATCCCATTTACCCACTTAATAACTCAAAATATTCCAAAACCACTATTCCAAAACCACTTACAATATTATACCATTTTAACTAACTCTACCATTTTACAATTTAATAAATTTGCCTCGACAACATAAAAAAACGCCTTTTCCTATTACTTGCACGCCGAAAATTTCCTTGGGAACACAACAGTCTTCATGCCTTCTTCTTCAAGAATGCTGCTAATCAATTCGATGTTATATATGTGTAGCATCAAAGGTTGGATCCTTTTCAGCATTTTGCCACACACCTCTATCAAATTTATATACTCTTTTTTTTTCCAGGTTATTAGGTTTGTAATTTTATAGTCATCTAAATTTGCAGTTACATTAATTTTTGAATTATTTTCAGTGAAAATGAGTAGAAAGGTTGATTCTGTGAAAGACATCAATGACTCAAAAGAAACTTGGCGTCTTGCTGTTCGAATAATGGATGTTTGGAGTGTTGTGAATAATAAGGGTATTGAACATTTGGAGATGATTGTTATGGATTCCTTGGTAAATTGCTTTTCTTTTTTTAAGTATAGATTTTTGTATGATAATTAGTAATTACAACAAAATGCTTTTTTGTATAACATATAAAAATAAGATTATTTTTATTTTGTTAGGGTGATCGGATTCAGGTCCTTATTCGTCATGACCATTTACTGAAATGGAAAGAGGTCATTAAGGAGAATATGACCTGCATTATAAACAATGGCAGTGTCTATAACAATGATTTTCAGTGGAAGGTATGTGATCATTCAAAAAAATTTATGTTTCTTGGTGGTACCACAATGAAGGCAATCGAACTTCAAAATATTCCACCTAAAGGATATTTCTTTAAAGATTTTGGTGAGATACTTCAAGGCAAATGCAAAACCGATAGACTGGAAGGTAATTTAAATTCTATTATAACTTATATAACTTATATATTTGCAAACACATTCAATAATGAACCTTACTTTAATGTAGATATTATTGGTGCTGTTAGTGAGATAAACCATATCCAATCCAACACTCCGGGGAAGAAAGTTGTTGTTTCTGTTGTGCTGAAAGATTTGAAGTAATGCACATTGTTTTCATAACTTATGTGTTTGATAAATTTATATATTTTGCATCACTGAATCCCATCATATAATATTGTTTATTTATATTGCAAAATAGGGGTAATTGCATAAATTGCAATTTATGGGAAATCTATGGATCAAATTTTTGGCTTACTACAATGATCCTAAAAACAATGGAGCTATTGTAATTCTGCTCACTCATGCAATGGTAAAAGATGGCCAAGGTATTACACTATCAGACTTTATAAATACATAGCTGATTTGTATTTTTCATTATACGTTCAATAATTTTTATATTAATTATACAATTTACAGTGTCAAATGCATGGAGTGGTTCCAAATTGTTGATAAATGAAGACATCCCTGAAATTCAAGATTTTATGTCTAAGTATGGATTTTATTTATTTATTTATATTCAGATTATTATACATAATTTTTAATTTCAAAAACAATCTTATTTCTATAGGTTGCCTACTAATGAACAGAAGGAGAAGCCTACTCAATCTGCAAAATCTCTTTCTAATTGGTCTGGTGGTTCTCAGTATTCGCCAGTAGAAAGGTTTGTTCATAATGCGAAATGTATGTCCTTAAGTCAGTTCTGCAAAATCAAACATGTAAGTTGAATACTATAGAGCCGAATTTATCTTTACTATTACAATCATATTGTTTGCTTTTTGAAATTAATATCATTTTTGATTTGCTTTTAGGAAATTTTATGTGTTACTGTAGCAACCACATTGAAATTTGCTGTCTCAAAGTATGGATGGTTTTATTATGGCTGCACAAGGTGTTCTTCGAAGGCACCTAATCCTAAAAAAGCTTATGAATGTTCATGTGGGCAAAAAGTCGAACAACCTATACCAAGGTACATATAATCTAGATGAATTGCAAATAAATTTGGTAATGGATTTGTTATTAATCATATTATTTTCTTCGTTTAAAATACTATAGGTACAAGATTGAGATATATGTTAGCAATGGTGAATCAAAATATCGATTTGTATTCTGGGATTCCGAATGTGCTGCTATACTTGGAATGACTGCTGAATTTATGCATAACTCTATGGTGGAGGTACATTGTTATACATAAGTTAAAATGTTAATAGTTTATCGAGTTGTAAAGTTCAGATTATCACTCATGGTCGATATTTTATTTTTCCATTAGAATGGAGAAGATGATCCAATGGTTTATCCTGATGAGCTTGAAATGCTGTTGAATAAGAAAATGACTTTTAGAGTTAAGGTGCAGCCAACGTTTTCCCAAGCGTCTGTTTGGAAGCTTTATGATGATGAAGCCTTTGTTAAAGAGATTGAAAATGACTACATATTAGAAGATGTATAATATTCACTTAATTCATGTATTATTTAAACATTTAACAAGTATAATAAATATTCGATGTTTCAATGTGCAGAATCAGTCTAAAACTGAATATGCAAAGTTGGTCCCTAACAAAGAAAATTTGGAAACTTCCGCAGTAAGTATCTTCATTTGTTAACATAATAATTTTCTATGATAAATATTGTATTATTATAATTCATTTTATATCTGACAATTAATTTTTTATATTGCAAGCAAACATTATCTGCATCTGGTGAAAATGATCCAGAATCAATCATTCTAATGACTCCGGCTAAGGATGTTGTAATTGCTGACAAGGGTGAAGAAGTTGATTTTGAAGCGTCTGGCGCTACGCAATTATCAAGCACCAAACCATCCAAGAAAGTAAAGATAGAACCATCTTCTTAATTAGAATTTTCGGAAATTTGATATTGAAATATATTTTATGAACTTTTTAGCACCAGAATGAGTTTAAGTATGAAGTTGTTAAGAACATGATATGTTTTGGTTGTAGGATGTGTTCCTACTTTTTTGAAGTGTTTATTTTGTGGGATTACAATTGACATTTATATTTCATGTATGGTTTAAAGGATGATAATGAGTATTTAATTCATGTGTGTGAAATTATTCAAAATCCTATGTTGTTATGTTGAACATTGTGTTTTGTGTGTTCTTTCAACTACAAAATTTATATGAGTATCATATCTTCAAATGTTAATAAGTATTTTAGATTGATAACAAAATACGTTGTCATCTTATGAAATATGTGTATACGACTAAATTATAAATAGATTATTGCATGTCATGTTTGGTTTTAGCATGCCTAATGGTGTTAGAAATTAAAAAAACAATTACATAAAAATTTATTATGAAATCCTTCAAAACTAATTATAGAAAACACATAGAAACACATTTTTTTACAATTTTTTTTCAAAGTCTAATACATATGTTAAAATTGCAGGTAGTTCAGAAATGTTGGAGCAATGTTTGAATCTTGCATTCAACTGAATTAAGGATTTATAAAAAAACAAGGTATAATTATCATATACAGTGAATTGTCTTTTGATTGGTAATGGAAAATCTACATTGTTTGTTTGAAATGATTAAGTTAAGCATGCAACTATACTTTTTACCAATCTCACGTCATCATATATAGTATTATAACTCAACATATTTAAATTATTTATTTGCCAAAATATAGTTGGGGGTTGAAATGAATAATTATGTCCACTGCCTCCTTTCTATTGGCTAGGTCAGTGGAGTATTAAAATAATTCAGCCGTAAGATAATTAATGTTATGCATGATTTGTAATAAATCAATAAGAATATCAATTCTTTATACATTTAGTTGTACAAGAAAATGATTGTAAATAATTAAAGTGGGCTAAGAAAATGGGCCCCACTAAATCCCACTATATATTATATAAAATATAATTAAAAAATTGATTCAAATATATCAAAATACATTAAAAGAGAGTTTTTCATTGGGTAAGGTGATGTATGATATAAGTAATTTCCAATGGGTGAATTATTTTATGGATTTGGGATAAAAGGAGAATTTTGAAATCTTGAATTATGGTGTGGATTTGGAATAAGAGGTGGATTTCCAAAATATGGGGTATTTTGTTGATTTGGGATACAAAGAGGACTTCCATCATTTTGCATAAAATTGGAGCATGTGTTATGTTGATTGAGGTTCATTTTCAAATGAAATGTGTACACAAAAAAATTAAAATTAAATAAAATAAATTGGTCAAATTTAGACTAGATGTGAGTGAAAAATGTGATAAAATAAATTACCTATTTATACTATTAAAAAATATTACCGTTATTTTATTGTTGTTGCAATCTTATCATTCAAAAATGAAATCAATATCCTGAAATCAAATTAGTTATTATTGTAGTTTTTTTGCCAAATATTATCGTTGCTTGATTTTCTTTAAATGACAAAATGATTTTTTTTTAATAATAAATATTACCGTTATTTTATTGTTGTTGCAATCTTATCATTCCAAAATAATATCAATATTCTGAAATCAAATTAATTATTATTGTAGTTTTTTTGCCAAATATTATCGTTACTTGATTTTCTTTAAATGACAAAATGATTTTTTTAATAATAAATATACTGATTTTTTAAGTGGTCTTTCTGAGATGTCAAACCGAGAATATGAAAAGAGAGAGAAGTAATATGAAACGGTTTGATGAAAATTAGGGTTTTATTTAATTGAATAAATTGATATTATTATTATTATTAATATTGTTATTTATTAATATTTATTATCATCATTATTAATCCCATTTACCCACTTAATAAATCAAAATATTCCAAAACCACTATTCCAAAACCACTGACAATATTATACCATTTTAAATGTAATGGATACAGATATGCAACTTCCAATACACGTGTTTCAACCCTAAAAAATCAGTATATCCACACCTTTCACTTCAATATTTTTTGCTTATATTTGAAGCAAATTTTCCCAAAAGTAACCATCATTAATGCTCTACTTTAACATCACATCAAACCTATATTTATCATACTTTTCAATAAAGATAGAAACCAAATTTGAATAATATAATATTAATTTTTTTGAAATCTAACAAATTTATTTCATTCCCCTATAAGATTACTAAAATACAATTTTAAATTAATTCCAGGTACAATATTCTGTTTGGATTCATATATATATATATTTTTTAAAAATCATTATATAATTGCAATTTTTATAAATTCATTATGTACATTGACAATATTTTTTCTTAATACTGTTTTTTTCTTACATTGACAATATTTTTTCTTACCTATTTATACTACTAAAAAATATTACCGTTATTTTATTGTTGTTGCAATCTTATCATTCCAAAACGAAATCAATATCCTGAAATTAAATTAATTATTATTGTAGTTTTTTTTGCCAAATATTATCATTGCTTGATTTTCTTTAAATGACAAAATGAATTTTTTTAATAATAAATATTACCGTTATTTTATTGTTGTTGCAATCTTATCATTCAAAAATGAAATCAATATCCTGAAATCAAATTAATTATTATTGTATTTTTTTGCCAAATACTATCGTTGTTTGATTTTCTTTAAATGACAAATTGAATTTTTTTAATAATAAATATGAACCACTTAAATTGTAGGAGCGTGTGTTTCTTTATGGACATTGCAAATGAGAGAACGTTGGAAAATCTCAAATATCCAAATGCTTCTGACACAGCAACATTGGTAAATGTGTAGGAACTTGGGAAAACTATAGATAAACATGCTCTAATGAAATCCCTTTAGGTTTTACGGCTATATTAATACATAGGCTGATGAAAAACTTTTCATTTCCCTATATTACACATATCCACATGTTACGTAATTGCCAATTATTTTGGAGGGAACAGACGAATTTTCGTACCAAATATATATATATATATATATATATATAATGGAAATGATCCATTCTTAACATGTACCTTATATATTATATATTAGCATTTCAAGTATTGTTCCAAATTCAAGAAATGAACTTATCATGTTGAATGAGCAAAAGCTGTAAGAAAACTTTATTCAAATAAAGCCATGGCAATGTAAGTTATGTTTTTTATCAGGTGAACATTTGATATTTTTATTCACTATAAAATTATATATCTTTTGTTTTATTTATAATGATGAAGATATATAATATCTGTTATATATGTGTAATTTTTTCAGATGTATGATCAAGTATGATCATTTTGAATTATAGAGCCTGAGTAAGTACTATAATAGAAAATATTCAAAATGGTAGATGAAGAATTACATTTTAAAACTGTTTTGAGGAGGAAGAATGCTGCAAAAGCCAGAATTTATAGAAAGAGTGTTATTGATGACAAGAAATCTAAGAGGTTGAAAACTGCTCTAAAAGAAAACGGTACATTTGATAAAAGACGCGACAATGACTCAACAACTTTGAGGATACCACTATCAGAACTTTTGCCAAACATACTAAATGACGGTCGTGGTATAGCCAACGTTGAAGTAAGTCGTCAACTTCATTCGTCCTTAAAGACTAAGCCAAGTACCAATAATAATATCAGATCAAAAAGGATATCAAGCAGAAACATTACCAAATTAGGAGTTAACTTATCTAAGAGGTTTGACAATACATTTGCTGCAACAACATCAAACCAAGATCCAATACTAGAATTGCAACTCAATGGGCTTTTTGCATCTGAGAGTGGAGACGATAATATGAATGATGAATCTGACGGTATATTCTTAATTATTTTTCATTTGAGTTAATTTGTTTATGATATGTCATAGAATATTACAATATTCTTAACACAATAAATGTTATGTCAAAAGGTTACAGTTCAGCAACAAATTCAAGTTTTGATGAAGATGAAATGTCTAATGGAACAGATGCTATGGAAACTTTTGAAATTACATTAGGTATTTTAAAATGATTTACTATAAATAATATTTTATTATTATGAAATACAACTCATTTAACATATGAATTAAATACTATTGATGATCAGGAGGGTATTATGATATAGGGGATCCTGTCATTGAATGTCAATATTCTGGTGCAAATATGTGGTATTCGGAAAGGAAAAACAAATGTTGTCATGCGTCCAATCCTAAATTTTCCATGTGTTGTGGATCAGGAAAAGTTCAGTTACCTTTGTTAAAACCCGCTCCTAAAGTTCTACAACATCTGTTGTTTGACAATGAATCATGTGAATCAAAAAATTTCCAACAACAAATTCGAATGTACAACGTTATGTTTGCATTTACATCTCCCGGTGCGAAAGTGGACAATCGATTTAACAACGGTAGATGCCCTCCCAATTTTCGTATCCAAGGTCAATCATGTCACCGAATAGGAAGCATGTTACCGATGCCAGGTCAAAATCCACGATTTGCACAACTATATGTTTATGACACTGAGAATGAAATTGAAAACAGAATGCATGGATTCAGGTTAGATATCTATTATTTTCCAAACTTTAAATTTATTTATTTAAGAAACTTGCAATAAACTGTTTCAACTCTTTTCATTATAGGTCAAAAAGTGGAGTTGATGTTAATATTGTGAGAAAACTATCTGAAATGTTATATGAACATAATGTTCATGCACAATCATTTCGCATGGCAAGGGACAGACTTTGTGAAGAAGGTGTTTCTGATTTAAAACTTCATTTAATATCTTAACGAAGAAATGATGGAAGGATATATAATCAACCAACTGTATCCGAAGTAGCTGCTTTAATTGTTGGAGATGTCGACACTGCAGAAAAAAGAGACATTATAGTGCAACAATAATATGGCGAACTTCAAAGGATAGATGCGTATCATACCAGTTATTTAGGATATCAGTACCCATTATTATTTCCATATGGTGAGAATGGATATAGACCTAATGTGAGGCACTGTGATAAAGGGGCAAATATTCGCCACTTCACAGACATAACACAGTCAGAACAGAATAATAAAGATATTCCTTAGGAAGAAGCAACAAAGCGAAATCGACTTACAATAAGAGAGTGGTTGGCCTTTAGATTTCAATCAAGATCTAATGAAGCACAAACATTGTTGCGATCAAGGAGACTTTATCAACAATTTTCAGTAGATGGTTTTACAATGATGGAATCAGAAAGACTTAGGTGGCTTCGAAAGAATCAGTCAAAACTGAGGGTTGGCAAGTATCACAATTTGAATGAATATAATTCAAATGGAGAAACGCACGGGTCAAACACAGGTAAGAGGGTTGTGCTACCTTCTTCATACGTTGGTAGTCGTAGATATATGGATCAACTATACTTTGACGGAATGACAATATGCAGCTATGTCGGATTTCCAGATCTTTTCATTACATTCACATGTAACCCCAACTGGCCTGAAATTCAGCGTTTGCTTGGTTCTGTTCATCTAAAAGCATCAGATCGTCCTGACATCATTTCAAGAGTCTTTAAAATGAAATTTGATGAGCTTTTGTCTGATCTCACAAAGAAAAGTCTATTGGGGAAAGTTCTTGCATGTGAGTAACTTATTGTTGATCAAGATGGGTTTCCGGTATATAGAAGAAGGGACAATGGACATACAGTTCTTAAGAATGGAATTCAAGTCGATAACCGGAATGTTGTTCCATACAATGCAAAGTTGTTGACAAAGTACCAAGCTCACATAAACATGGAATGGTGCAATCAAAGTACATCGATTAAGTACTTATTCAAGTACATCGACAAAGGTTACGACAGAATCACCGCTGCCATTGTACCGAATGATGATGGAACTTCCAACCAGCCGCAGAATATTGATGAGATCAAACAGTATATTGATTGTAGGTATGTTTCTAATATATCACTTGAAATATGATGTCATGCAATTTATCTATTTTAACTAAAAGTGTGCAATTTTTCTTTACATGCATGGTGTAGAAAATTTTATATGTACACTATTTTGACTATATGTGTTATAATAAAATTTATATATTCTGTCTACAATAATCATTCTATTAATTTTAAATCCATTGCCTTTCATTATATTATTTGTAGGTACGTTTCTCCGAGTGAAGCATCTTGGAGGATATTCTCCTTTCCAATCCATGGTAGAAAACCAGCTGTTGAGAGACTGTACTTTCATTGTGAAGGTCAAAATTCGGTATATTACACTAATTTTGATCGTATCAATACAGTTCTGGAAAAACCAAGTGTAACTGAATCGATGTTTACATCATGGTTCGAAGCAAATTGCAAGTATCCTGAAGCACAAAATTTAACTTACAGCAAATTTGTTTCAAAATTTGTTTATGTTAAGAAAAAAAGAGAATGGAAACCCCGTCAAAAAGGTTACACAATTGGTAGGCTTATATGGGTTCCTCCAACAACTGGCGAATTGTACTATCTTAGATTGATGCTCACACATGTCAAAGGCCCCCGCAGTTATAATGATATAAAAACAGTGAATAACATAAAATATGATACTTTCCAGGATGCCTGTTTTGCTATGGGTTTTATCGGCGATGATAGAGAATTCATTGCAGCTATTAAAGAGGCAAATCATTAGGGTTCAGGTCAATATTTGAGATTACTATTTGTTCACATGTTATTATCAGGCAGCATTAACAGGCCAAGACATGTATGGAGTAAAACATGTCATCTCTTAGCTGATGGAATACTATATGCTCAACAGCGAATTGCAAACAATAGAGGTATTATTTTTCCTATATTGTGAATTTTTATTATATTTATTTGTTTGATTCTTAAAAGTAAAATTGTTTTATAGTTTACACTTATAATTACTATTGTATAAAGGTTTGAGGTTGTCGGATGAAGAGATAATGAATTTAACATTAATTGAGATTGAACGAAATCTTCAAAGGAAGAGCCGAAGTCTAAAGGAATTTGCTGGAATGCCTTATCCAAGTGGATATGTGGTTGAGCAGTTGGGAAATAAGCTCATATACCAAGAGCGGAGTTACAATCCAGCCGAACAATTGCAAGAATACAATAATTTGTTCTTAAATCTTACAGGTAAATATGTTAAATGTTTGTAAGTTTTGTCATAATTTTATAAAGTTAACTTTTAAAGTATGATTTTATCTTACAATTTTTTTTAATGTATAATTAATTTATTCACTGCATGTTTGCTATGTATTTTTTTTTAAATTAGATGAGCAAAGAGGTGTATTCAAGCGAATAATGGAAGCAGTAAACAATCAACAAGGAGGCGTATTTTTTTTTGTTTAACTGTTGCTTCATCGGGCATAGCTTCACTACTACTTCCAGGAGGTCGAACGGCTCATTCAATGTTCAAGATTCCAATACCTACAATGGAGTCTTCTACATGTAATATCGACAAAGGTAGTGATCGTGCAGAGCTACTAAAAATGGCAAAGTTGATAATTTGGGATGAAGCTCCAATGGCACACAGATTTTGTTTTGAAGCGTTTGATAAAACCCTTAAAGACATAATGGGGCGTTCCAATTGTTCTGACAAATTATTCGGAGGGAAAGTAATTGTATTTGGTGGAGATTTTCGGCAAATATTACCAGTTGTACCAAGGGGCAGCCGTTCAGATATAATACATTCTACAATAAATTCATCATACATCTGGGATCATTGTGTTGTGCTGAAGCTTACAAAGAACATGCGACTCCATCAAGCCGGCAATACTTCAAGTACATCTGAATTAGAATTGTTTTCTAATTGGATATTAAAAGTTGGTGATGGGAAATTGGAAGAACCTAACGATGGTTACACGGATATTCCTATTCCAAATGATTTCTTAATTTCTAACTATGATGATCCACTAGAAGCCATTGTTAGTGAAACATATCCGAATTTTCTTAACAATTACAAGAATCCAGAATTTTTGCAATCAAGAGATATATTGGCAGGAACAATTGAAACGGTTGACATCATAAATCAATACGTTTTGGGATTCATACCAGGTATGCGTTATCCATTGTAAACATATTTATAGATACATTCATATATTTATATGTACTAACATAGATTTATAATAATAAAATTTCAAAAATTTTCCCAAAGGTGAAGAAAAGGAATATTTAAGTTCAGATTCTGTAGACACTTTTGACGGTGAAGGAAATGAAGCTTTTGATGTTTTGACCCCGGAATTTTTGAATACACTTACAACTTCCGGTCTACCTAACCACAAGATTAAATTGAAGATTGGGACCCCTATTATGTTGCTTCGAAACATTGATCAACCTGAAGGTCTCTGCAATGGAACAAGGCTTATAGTTACAAGATTGGCAAACCACGTTATCGATGCAAAGATTATATCTGGAAAGAATATTGGAGGGGTTATCTATATTCCAAGAATGGATATGACTCCAACACAATCTCCGTGGCCATTCAAAATGACTAGAAGGAAATTTCCCATAACTATATGTTATGCTATGACAATTAACAAATCTCAAGGTCAGTCATTGGATTATGTTGGATTGTATTTTCCTAGAAGTGTATTTAGTCATGGTCAACTATATGTTGCAATATCAAGGGTCAAAAGCAAAAAAGGGCTTAAGATATTAATCCATGACAAGGATAACCATCCATTGAATTCTACAACAAACGTCGTGTTCAAAGAAGTTTTTGAAAACTTATAGAACGTAAGTTTTTCATTAGTTATATTATATCAAAAAATGTCGTTGTTTATTATTAGAATTTTATTGAATGAGTTGTATAAAATATACATTATGTTTTAACATTTGTTTATATGGATGTAATTGTTTTTTACAGGGTAATGAATCATCACTTCCTAAAAGGTTGCGGACAGGTTTTGTATAAACCCAGTTTTTTAAGGACCAAAGAATTGTACGAAGTTAAATCATTTTTGTTGCTGGACTTATTTCTCACAATTTTAACTAAAATTGTGAACCTTTTGTTTCAATATCTTTTGTTGCATTAAACCTTACTGTATCAATTGCAATTAATTTCAACATTTGGTAGTATTCATTACTATATTTTAAAACAAATGAGGTTCTGGTATTTCTTTTACATGGTTTATGTATTTTGGTTAAATAATCATTTATTATGAAGGTTAATATTTGCGCTTTTATACCTCAAATTAGTAACAGATTGGAAAATTTCATCCATTACTAAATAAATATATTTTTATTTCTTATGTCCAAAATCTCAATGATAAATGGAATGTTTATTCATAACATTAACAATGGAATGTTTATTATATATCAATTTACCAATAAATTGTAAAAATATTTTTGTATTATATTTTTTGATTATTTCCTTAATATAGTATACAAAAAAATTAAGCAAATTATATTACTATAAATTAATAATGTTTTACTTTATTATGTCCCAAACTGGAAAAAGTTATCTGTGGAAATTTTTTGAACCCATTTATTGATCATTTAACATCCATTACATTAAAAAAAACTCTTATGCAATAAATTTGTGTACGTTAATCCAACCATATATATATATATATATATATATATATATATATATATATATATATATATATATATATATATAATATATATATATATAATATATATATATATATATATATATATATATATATATATAAACAAAAAAATATATTATATTTTAATTTTTTTAAAATAAATTATTGCACTTGCGCGACCCGTGCGAACGCACGGGTCCTTTACTAGTAAGAAGTAGAAACAGAACCCATAGCAGGTGTATCAATAACCATACTTCTACGCATATAAGATGATATAAGATTCAACCTCTTAGCACAATCCAAAGAAATGAAAGAATGTGTTGCACCGGTATCAATAATGGCAGTCAAAGGTGTACCATTAATAAAGCACGTACCTTGGATTAGCCTATCATCGGTAGTGGCCTCCGCACCAGACAATGCAAACACCTTTCCCTTCGCTTGCTCCTTCTTTGGCTTATCACATTTGGTACTAATGTGACCTTTCTCACCGCAATTGTAACAAGTCACGCTCGAACCAACTCCACACTGGTTTGCTCTGTGGCCACTCTTGCCACACTTGAAACACGTCACAGAATCCTTACTACAATCAACAACACGATGACCTTCAACGCCACATTTGAAACACTTAAGTGGAGTAGAATATCCTCCCCCACTTGGCTTCTTGCCAAAACCAGATTGTCTCCTCTTGTCATCATACGGTTTCCCATGATCCTGGTTTTTCCCCTTCAAACTCTTGTAGAAAGAAGCACTCTCCCTATTATCCTCATCATAAATCCGACTCTTGTTAACCAACTCCGCATAACGAGTAATCTGTTGGTAACCAATGACCTTCTTGATATCATGTCTCAAGCCATTCACAAACTTCAAGCATTTAGATCTCTCAGCATTAGCAGTATTGTAATGAGGAAAATACTTGATAAGCTCCTGAAATCTAGCAGCATATTCAACAACAGTACCATTTCCTTGCTTCAATTCAAGGAACTCCACCTCTTTCTTCCCACGACAATCTTATGGAAAATAGTTCTCCAAGAAGACATCACGGAAAAGAGCCCAAGTAACCTCAATGCTGTCTTCTTCAAACCTCTGAAGAGTGTTATTCCACCAATCTTCAGCTTCCTTCTCAAGCATATGAGTACCAAACTGCACTTTCTGGGCATCAGTACAGTTCATGACTCTGAAGATCTTCTCAATTGCCTTCAGCCAAGCTTGAGCTTTATCAGGTTCATGCTCACCCTCAAAGACAGGAGGATTGTTCCTCTGGAATCTCCCCAAAGCACGTAACTCATCATCATCTCCATTTTGGTTACCAGCATTCGCTTGAGGGATCTGACCAATGGAGTCAGCCAACATCCTCAACGCCTCAGCAATGACATCATCATTCCTGCCTGCAACCATCGTCCTGAACGGCCCAAACAACCAGACAAACAGTATCGATCGTGTCAGATACACAAATCAAATACAACAGGATGGAAAACATTAACGACTATTAACCAACTGATCGACCATGCTCTAATAGCACTAATGTAACACCCCCTTTTCTACCCCAAAATACTTAACATATAATCAAAGTAAATAAGCATGCATATAAACAAAAGGGTGTCACATCGACGTTTTCAAAAACTAAAAGCTTTCAAAAACCAACATCATTCATCATCAATATACAATACAACTGGTCACTTAAAATAACACATTTCAATTATCATGAATATTCAAGAATATGCGTTCGCAACGGAAAATAATGAATACTCATGTATTTCATAAAATGATCCATGTCCCATACCATGATCATCTCTCAATAATCTCCTCAAGATAACTAAAACCATATCCAGAATATTTGGCACTATGGCCTCTCAAACCGCAATTTTCAAATAAACATGTTCACAAGTAATAGCATAATACGTATCCAAATCAGATATGAGTTTAATACTACGAATCTACCCCGTGTTACATGACCAGAGCATGGACTCACTACTTAGTCTCTAAACAAAGCACCGGAACTCTCCAGCTAATCTCGAGTGAGTTACCGTCGACTTACTTCCGCAATACTACTCTGGAGTATCTGCACGATGCCATGTAAAGCAACATTCAAACAGAAGGGTGAGAATTCAAATCATTATGAAGAAGTATAATAAGGCACAATGATTAAATCAACAATTAAAGGAATTCATCACACTTCGTATAACTATGTAAATAATACTAACCAATATTTATTTCACATGTTCAAACATCCATCAAAACCCAAGGAGTATAATATTCAAATCCAATACTATATTCCCAAATATACACATACTACAACTATCACATAATCACGTATTTTGTCAAGTTATGTATCCAAACATCACCAAATTCAATTACCATATCTCATACACACCTCACAATCACATCAATGCATACATTCAATTATCATATAACTCTAATGTGACTCAATGCAAGACATGTGACTCTATGCATGTGGTACCGCAATGTGAACCCAACGTTTCACCGCTTTCCGATTCAATATCTAGAATCCAAGCCACGCTTCCGATCCGGACAAGATCAAAGCCACTATGTCTATTTCCAATTAAGGGTCAACGTCTGCTACGCCTATTTCCATTCAAGGATCAACGTCTATGTGAACCCACAGTTTCACCGCTTTCCGATTCAATATCTAGAATCCAAGCCACTACGTCTATTTCCAATTAAGGATCAACATCTGCTATGCCTATTTCCATTCAAGGATCAACGTCTATTACCATGTGAACCCACAGTTTCACCGCTTCCACCATGAAGCCGACCATGCCATGAATGAATGTACAAATACCAACACATATGCAATTAAGATCATCTCTACCATCTCAACATTCCACATATCACCATAATTCAACTCTATGAATTATCCATCAATGGTACATATACACATTTATAACAATATATCATTCACAAATATAGGCTAATTATCAACTACGCACACTAAATTTCGTTTCAAATGAATACAACTTTTAAAATCTCAATTTTTCATTTTTCAACAGCAAGTAACCGGTTAACGCTCGGTGGGTAACCGGTTAACCCGAAACAGAATGTAGAATTTTTGGGCAGGTTTTTAGCAAGTAACCGGTTAACGCTCGGAGGGTAACCGGTTAACATAAAACAGAATCAATTTCCTGCGCAGATTTTTAAGCAAGTAACCGGTTAACGCTCGGAGGGTAACCGGTTAACACAAAACAAAATCAATTTCCTGCGCAGACTTTCAAGCAAGTAACCGGTTAACGCTCTACGGGTAACTGGTTAACACAAAAACAGAATGCAGAATTTTCTGCGTTTTTCATCGTTGGAGGACTTTCGGACCTCCGATTTCGATTCCGTAAAAAGCCAAAAGCTCAGAAAATTATAACTCATACAATACTCTAAATATATAAAGTAAATTTTCAATTTTAACACAATTAAATCACCACAATCAAGAATACTCATCAAAACCTAACAATTCCAAAAACCATGAAATTTAGGGATTTCAACGTAAACATATTTCTACTCATTGCCCCAATTAGACTAACCCATAATAATAAGGATTCCCCCCTTACCTCTTCAATTTTCTAGAAACCTTAGCTTCTCTCTTGTTCTTCCCCTCTTCTCCTTACTTTTCCTCTTTTCTTTCTCTGTTGCCGTCAATGAGCAAATGAATCCTCCCTCTCACTCTCCTCACCTCTTACTATTTATATTATTATATTCGGGCTTAAAGAATGATACCTCTAATTTAATTATTAGGCCCAATAAGACATAGTATTATAATATCTCTATTTAGTTCAAATAAATTAAACCAACACAACATACACACTAAGTTAATTAATATAATTATTTAATTATATCTCATATCAACTAAATAATTGATTAACACACCAAATTAATTAATATAATCATTTATTATACTACCTAACGACCAATTAATTAATTAACACTCCAAATAAATAAAATAAAATATAGTAATAATAATATAAGAAATAATTACTAAAATTGGGTTGTTACACTTTACCGCTTCAACAGTCCTACATTGCTTACTTTTGTGAATGAAAAGAGAGTCAAAGACTCTATATAGGATACAAGTTCTTTGAAGTCCCATATCGCTTAGTTTTATGAAGGCATAGGGAGTCCAAGGCTATATATAGGATTCAAGTTCTTCATTCCAAGATGCACCAGTCAAAGCACTTTAAGCCTGTTTTTGACTTTCTTTGTTCTCTTATACTCTTGTATTAGAGTGTTGTGAGATATAGTTAAATATTTGTTTTGAAGGGTGTGGGTGTACTAGGGGTATGAGTTAGTTAAGGGTATATTATATGTTGTAACAATTTTCACATAGTGTTATTCTCTGGTTGTCTATTGACAACGATCGTGGTTTTTTCTCCGGTTTTGGAGTTTCCACGTTATGTTCTTGTGTTGTGATTGTGTTCCTATTTTTTCTCTATGCTTTATTTTTCCCAACAGTTCTTCTACTCTTTAGAATATTTTCCACTATGTTTAGATCCTTGTACAAGTTTTCACCTAGACCTTTTTACAACATTCTTAAACATACACACACACACACCAAACCTTATAGTGGAATTTGAATCACCCCAAAGTAAAGAACGTTTTTCACAATCACCACACTAATGACAATCTTCACTAAACACTATTGTGAAACAAGTCACATTAATTTTATTGAGAAATGAAGAACTTATGTTGGCTATACCATAATCACATTTAACCTTTGATTGTTGATTCTTATCAATATTACAATGCAAATGTACATCACTTAATGCTCAAAATCTATTTTGGTTTTGAAACTTTTTTCTAGTTTTGGGAAGTTTACAAAGTTTCAAAATATTTTGAAAATGAATGATATTTGAATTGTGTAATAGAGAATGTGAAAGTTGTTTTCTTCAAATGCATTATATACACCTCTATAAGCCTCTAAGAATGGATGCATGACTTTTAAATGGTTCTATATATGAAGTTTTACCATGTATAAAATGATGTTGGTTCATGAAAAGTTGTCATTTTTCACATGTTAATCGATTCCCGGAAGGGGGTAATCAATCACCACAGCCCAACAGTCATATTGAACACTAGTAACTGATTACCTGTATGGGGTAATCAGTTACCACACCTTTAACTTCGAAAATATAAATTTTGATGGCTTTTCTTTAATAGTTTTTATGTATAATTTTTAAGAACTTTTAAGACAAAGTTTTAGTGATATTTTATAAGCTTTTAAGTGATATAAGAGATGGATCATGATATTTTAAATATCGAGACTTTTAACCTAAACTTTGAAGATATTTGTCAAACACATTTTGAAGGTGTGAAAAACACAAGAAAAGGGGGGGGGGGGTTGAATTGGGTTTTAAAAACAAAAGCTTTTTAACAACTCATAATCTCCTTAAGGAATCAAACAAACAGTTTGAATAAGAGTTTGTGTGTTATAAGTTGCTTTTACACAAGCATATTTTACATATATGAATTACAAACGCTTAAAGAAAAATTGTATACAAAATTGATAGCTTTTCACAAAGAAATAGACTTGTTAAATTGTTGTAGCGCTTCAACATTCTTATTTAAGTATCCAAGTCCTACTTATATAGCATAAGAAGAAGACCGTTGAAGAGAAAAATGGGAAAACCAAATAGAGCGGTTGTCCACTATTGGATGGTGAAAGGAGTGATATTGCATCCTGTCCTTCGCCCATAAATTCAGTGACATGTGTGATGTATAGTACTGTCCTTGCCCATGAAATCAGGTAGTGGAAAGAATATTTGATTTATACTATGTATTATTTGATCACGTACCCATTTGATCTTATCTTCAAGTTCTTTGGCTTCTGATGAAAGTTGGTGAAACATGAAATGAAGAAACATAAAGTTCAGAATCATCAGTCAGAACCTTGAGAGCGTCAGTAGTCTGGCTTGGGATCTTTAGTATCTTCAGAATCTTCAGAGTCTATAGTCAAAATCTTGACAACCTCTACGTCTGACTAGAGAACTCTAGAATCTTCACCTAAGTAACAAAAACTTCAGAAGCTTCCCATTCTTCAGAAGCTTGATAATCATAGTCAAGTTCAGAAGCATAAGTAGAGAGAACATTACAACCGAAACCTAACATCTCTTAAGAAACTTCTCAAGAGTGAATCAACACAAAAGCAGAAAGAACATTGCAGTAGTAACTTGATGTCTTTCAGAACTTCTCATGACTAGCGCATGTAAGACCCCAATTTTTACCCTAAAATCCCTCATGCAATTTCATCATAAACATTAGCATTGTGATCATACCTTGGCACCCTCCTTTCCCCCTCTCATTGGGTTTGTTTTGGGAGAGATCACCAAGCACCATGTGATTGTATCATACTTGTATATTATCATTTTACTAACCAAAATACCAAAAATATGTCTTTGTATTTGCCTAACTCTTTGTAGGTAGGGCATGATCTCCATTGATCTATCAAGTTCATATATAGGGTTTGAGACCCTCATGACAAAGAGAACAACCATGAATTGATCCAAGAATGGTTATGAGCACCATATATGTGTTCCATTTATTCCTACGTGTCATATTGATCAAGTTTTCTTCAAGAGTTTGAGGGTGATTTGCCTTGGAAACCCTAGTTTGACTAGGTATCTTGAGTAACTTCTCCAACAAGCTATCTTACTATTTGATCAAATTTCTCAAGGGACACTTCAAAGTTCATAATATTATGCACATATGATCTACCATGAGCCAAGAAAGTCAAAAGAATTGAAGGTTAGCAAGTTGGTTGATGGTGGTAGGCCAGATGAATTCATCTGATCAAAACTGGGTCTCCCTAGACCCTATCTCCTACAGTTTTCACCATATGAAAATGATTCCAAGAGAAACGTTACTATAAATTCCATTCCAAACAACTTTCATGTTGATACCCAGAGCTAGTTTTTCTTGGAAAATCATTTTCTATGTTGAAACATTATAGGTCATTTTGTTTAAACCCTAATTTGAAAGTCAACTTCCCAAGGCCATAACTTGCTCAATTTTTATGAGATGAAAGATTTCCAAGTTGCAAAATCAAATTAAAGATGTTTACTTCAACTTTGATGTTTGGAGTGAAATCAAATTCAACTTTTGTGAGCATGTGATATGAGGTTACATTATAGGTCATTTTTGACCTATACCATTGAACAAGTGATTTTTCCAAACTTCAAAAATGCATAACTCTATCATTCCAAATCCAAATGACATGAAATTGGTGACCATTTTGAAGGTCTTTGAAAGCGCTACAACTTTGATGAAGATACCTTTCTCATTTGAAGCTCACATAAAAGTTAAGCAAGGTGGAATATTGAGATATATGACTTGACACTTAGAAAAAATTTCAACATGTTGAAATTTCCAAACTTCCACCTCAAAATTCTCCATGTTCCAAGCTCCAAGTGAAAAAGTGTTGCACATGAAAGTTGTTCCTCTTGATCTAACCTTTCAAAAAAGTCTAACTTCATCCATTTTGGATAAGATTTGCTAGGGCTGTGCATGGCTTGAACATTGCATCATCATTTGGCAAAAATCAAACTTCAAGCTTCCATGTACAATTTCCTAGCACTCCAATTTGATTTCAGACTTGTTCACACTCAATTATGGATCAAATGGAATAATCTCATTGGCTTGTACACGCCCATGCACACATGCATCACTCATTGCCAATTTTGGAAACTCAATTACAGGTGCAAATATCATGTGATTCAGCTATAAATAGAGCACCATATGCTCAGAATTAGGGACTCCTTCGCACCAGCTTTGATCCCAAACACCAAACCCTTTCATTTGAGAGGATAATCCTGAGAATTTCCTTTAGAAATTGAGTTTGAATCTCACTGTTTTGAGATTCAAAACTCCAGGGATCCAAGACCTTTTGTGCATTCTAATCTACTTCTGCAAGCATCCTGAGCAAGATCAAGCATGAGCCAAAGCAAGAACAAGTGAATACAGACCTGCATTGAAGGTATTTTCCAGAAAAATTTATCTCTTCGATTCTCTCTAAATTCCACTCAATTCTTTTGGATCTTTAGTTGTCTGAAGTTCTACCAATGTAGGCAAGAAGATTGAGTTGCTTAGAGGTCAAATCGAAGCAACTCAGTTGAGGAGTAGTATCCAGTGGGTTTAGCCTACTTTTTGTGTGTATATATTTGTATATATGTATGTGTGATATAATCTGCTTGTTGTGCTTGGTGATCTCTGAGTGGTGATATAAGTTCTAACCTAAACTTGAGTGCAATTAAGATAGGAGGATGGTATAGTCATGTTCGACTTGTTTGGAGTAGTCCTTAACAAGTTGACTTGAGATCCATCTACTCAATCGAGACTCTTTTGAATTTGGAAATGTCACACAAGTATTTGTAGTTAGGCATTACTATCTCTAATTTGGGTCCGAGAAGCTGAGGACCGTAGAACATTTACCCCCTCTTGGCCTATTTAGGACTTAGTGCGGAAACTGTTCAAGTGTAGACTTGATAAAAGTTGTTACACAACACTACACTCAGACGAGTTTCTCTTGAGAATATTATGGGTTGATGAGTCAGTCGTCTTAACCTGTAATATCCAATAGATGAAATTAAGACTCTGGGAACTTTTTAGAACATGATCTACAGGTTTTATCCTTAGTTCACTCCTTTGGGGTGGTTCTTACCCAGACTCCATGCTCGTGACTTACAACAAACCATTGATTCTTGGTTGATCCAATCAAGTCTTCTCAATATCAATGGAACTTAGGTGTTGATAAGGTGTAAACCATAATCCATCAAAATGGACGATTGATCTTGACAATGACTTGATTCATCCCTTGACCTTTGTTTGCCTTGTGTGTGATCCCTTATTTTTGATTGTTGCATTCATGCATTCATGCGCATCATAACATTCATCACACGAAAATTTCAAGGAACTGAGGTATTATTTGTAAATATTTTCAGACCATAGATTATGGACGAAGGAACAGTAAGAAGTACAGTTTCAGATGTCCCAACTTGAAAGAGTTAAGGAAGCTAGCATCTTTTGTATTAGATCCCTTGGACTTCAAACAACGTCATGAGAAGCTTTTGTCCATCTTGTTTGATGATGTGGTTGAAGGACTCTTGAGTGTATTGGTGCAGTTCTATGATCCTCTCTACCGTTGTTTCACTTTCCCAGATTTTCAGCTTGTGCCTACATTGGAGGAGTATTCTCATCTCTTGGGGATACCTGTTTCTAGTAGAGTGCCTTTTAGTGGATTGGAGGAGATTCCCCGATCTAGTATTATTGTTGAAGCTCTTCACTTGAAGAAGTCTGAGATAGAGGCTCATTGGGTGAAGAAATGAAGATTATTTGGGTTGCCATCTGTTTTCCTCATCAAGGAAGCTACTGCCTTTGCTCAAGCCTATAGTGTGGACGCTTTTGAAGCTATCTTTGTGTTGCTCATTTATGGATTAGCTTTGTTCCCTAACATTGACGGTTTTGTTGATGTTAAGGCCATTAGAGTTTTATTGATTGGGAATATTGTGCCTACTTTGTTGGGTGATATGTATTTCTCTTTGCATCTAAGGAATTCTAAGGGTGGTGGAACTATCGTCTGTTGCATTCCTCTTCTGTACAAGTGGTTTATTTCGCACTTGCCTCAGACATCTGCTTTTATGGAGAACAAACAATGTCTACGGTGGTATCAGAGACTTATGTCTCTCACTAATGATGATATAGTTTGGTATGATACGTCTTTAAGCAGTTTGGATATTATTGATAGTTGTGGTGAATTATCTAATGTGCCTCTCATTGGTACACAAGGAGGAATTAACTATAACCCTGCTTTGGCTCGTTGTCAGCTTGGGTTTCCCTTGAGAGACAAAGCTAATAACACTTTGTTAGAAGGTCTTTTCTATCAAGAGGGTAAAGATCCCCAACATTTGAAGCATAAGATTGTGCATGCTTGGCATAATATGCATAGGAAAGGAAGATCCGAGCTTGGTCCACGCAATTGTGTAGCTTTGGAAGCTTACACTCTTTGGGTGAAGAAGAGAGCTTTGGAGTTGAAGATGCCTTATCCTTGTGAAAGACCTATGTCTATGGTTGTGGTTGAGCCATTAACTCTCCCTAACCAAGATGTAGAGGAGTTGGAAGACGCGCTCATCAAGATGAAGCAAGAGAAGGACATGTGGGAATAGCGTTTCCGTGCTTTAAGCAAGAAGCATGAGGAGTTGCAGTTGGAGTCTAAGGACAAAGATACACTTATTGAGATACTTGAAGACAGAGTGACGAAGAGACAGAGAGAGCCAGAGGTTTCATCTTCTAGCATACCTCAACCTTCTGTTGCTTGGAAGAAGATTGTTGACCAACTTGTCCTCGAGAAGACTCAGATGAAGGGTTTTTTTGAGACCGAGATCCGTCGCATTCGAGGGAAGTACACGCCTTCAGCCAGATCTTATGATGTTGTTAGGGATCCTTAGGATGACTAGTCTCCTTTTCTCTTGTATTTTTCATTTGGTTTCTGAAATTGCACTCATTGTAATCCTTCCAATTATATAAATGAAAAAAGAGATTTTTGGTCATATAAAAATTATTTCAATTGTTGATATATATGTTTGCAAATGATGTAGTAAGTTCCTTGAAAACAAAAATAAATAATCAAGCATTGCATTTCATGCATCATTTGCATAAGCAGGTTTCTCTTTTGCCAGACATCTCATTGGTCTTTCTTCTGTACTTTAGCCAAGCTGACTCACCGGTACAACACCCGCGCGAATCAACTTAGAATTATGGAGCATCTAGAGCAAGAGAACAGAGAGCTGAAGGACGAGATCGCCCGCCTGACTGCCATGATGGAGTCACTTCTTGCTGCTCAGAGTCAATCTTCTCCAATGTCTGCAACTCCTCCTGCGAGGACAGTTATTTTAGAGGTGGCTACCTCTACCATGCCTGCTGCTACCGCTCATTTTACGTCCACTATGCCTGCCGGATTCCCATGGGGAATGCCGTCCAACTTTATGTCTGAAAGCTTTGCGCCTACTTTTGCTTCCATGCCGGCATCTAGCCCAGTCATGTCCGTGCCACCTCCCGTTGTGCACACCTTACCTCGTGCGGAGGACACCATTTATCACTCTGAGCCGTCTGAGGGTTCGGATGTCTACGAGAAAATGGATGAAATGAAATATCAGTTTCTTAAGTTACGCAAGGAATTGAGGATGCTGAGGGGTAAGGATTTGTTTGGAAAGAGTGCTGCTGAGTTGTGCTTAGTGCCCAACGTCAAGATGTCGGTGAAGTTCAAAGTGGCTGACTTTGAAAAGTATAAAGGGAATACTTGTCCGCTTAGTCATCTAGTGATTTATGCTCGCAAGATGTCTACTCAGACCGATAATGATCAACTATTGATCCATTATTTCCAAGACAGTTTGACCGGTGTTACGCTCCGTTGGTATATGGGGTTGGATAGTGCAAGCATTCGTACTTTCAATGACTTGGGAAAGGCTTTTGTCAAGCAGTATAAGTACAACGTGGACATGGCGCCTGGTAGAGACCAACTTAGGTCTATGTCTGAGAAAGATAAAGAGACATTCAAAGAATATGCACAGAGATGGAGGGAATTGGCTGCCCAGATCACGCCTCCTTTGGTGAAAAAGAGATGACAAAGATCTTTCTGAAGACTCTGAGTTCATTTTACTATGAACGAATGATTGCTAGTGTCCCCAGTGACTTTACCGAAATGGTAAACATGGGGATGAGGCTTAAGGAAGGAGTCTGAGAGGGATGTTTGTCGAAAGATGAGGCATCGACGAGCAAGAGGTATGGTAGCAATTTCAGCAAGAAAAAGGACAATGAAGTGAATGCAATAAGAAGTGGGAGGCAGAGGAGGCCTCAAATCAGAAGGAATCCAACATCCCGTCAACATCACCATCAAGTATCTTCTATTATCCTAGTATTTTCTAATCAACAATCAACACCAGTTCAACAACCACAACGTCAACAACAACAACAACCGCAACAACGAACAAACACCTACAACAACAATACTACCAACAATCATCATCAACAAAAATTTGAGAGGAAGAAGGTCTCTTTCGACCCGATTCCTATGTATTATGCAGAATTATACCCGTCTATGGTTCTCAAGAACCTGATCCAACCGAGAAACCCGCCGCAAATTCCAGAATCACTTCCATGGTGGTATAAGTCTAAGCTCCGTTGTGCTTTTCATCAAGGAGCACCCGGACATGATATCGAGAACTGCTACCCACTCAAGTACGAGGTTCAAAAGCTGATGAAGAGTGGAATGGTGTCCTTCGAGGACCATGCACCGAATGTGAAAGCAAATTCGTTGCCCGCCCATGGGAACTCTTCTGTGAATATGGTGGATGGTTGTCCTGGCGAGTTTAAAGTTTTTGATGTGCGTTTTATCAGGAGGTCCTTGGTGCAGATGCATAAGGATATTTGTTTGGTGAGTGATTGTGAGCATGACCATGATGGTTGTGTTGTTTGTAGTGTTAACCCGAGGGGTTGTGAAGTTGTGAAAAGGGACATCCAACGACCGATGGATGAAGGCATGATTCAAATTGTTCAATCCCTTCATGTAGATGACGATGTAAATGTCATACTACCCATTTTCAAGCAGCCAGAGAGATTGGTAATCCAGTACGGCAGCAGCAACAGTAACAATGTCAACAATAGATTAGTATCGCTGTTGGTAATACGGTTAGCTGGCCCAGTCCAGTATTCATCTGATAAAGTTATTCCGTATCATTACAATGCTACAATGATAGAGGGTGGTCAAGAGGTTTCGTTGACTACAACTAGCTCTGTGGTGAGCATTGCTGATGTTAC
The DNA here is from genome assembly GCF_024323335.1 of Lathyrus oleraceus. NCBI lineage: Eukaryota > Viridiplantae > Streptophyta > Magnoliopsida > Fabales > Fabaceae > Lathyrus > Lathyrus oleraceus. Next base: position 110,521,131 of record NC_066581.1, on the reverse strand, counting down.
CAAGGTGACCCGCAGTGGTCGTGTGTTTGGGTCGGTGTTCCCAAATGATAAGGAAGAATCAGTTGTGAGTAAGAAGGTGGAAGTGCCGGTTGAAGATCCAGTTGGTGTTTCAAAGGGTAAGTCTAGTGAATCCAGCAATTTGAAAGCTAACGATGATGATGAGGTACTTCGGTTAATCAAGAGGAGTGACTTCAATATGGTGGAGCAGCTGCTCCAAACCCTCTCAAAAATCTCAGTGTTGTCTTTGCTCATGAATTCTGAAGCGCACATAGAAGCACTGCAGAGAGTTCTGGAACAAGCTTTTGTAGAACATGATATTATAGTGGACCAATTCGATCATATTATGGCTAACATCACTTCTCGCAACAATCTTAGCTTCTGTGATGAAGAACTCCCTAAGGAGGGCAGAAATCATAACTTGGCTTTGCACATTTCTATGAATTGCAAGGAGGATGATTTGTCAAATGTGCTTGTTGACACCGGATTGTCACTGAATGTGCTGCCGAAGTCAACTCTGTCAAAGCTATCATATCAAGGAGCGCCTATGAGGTATAGCGGTGTAATCGTCAATGCCTTTGACGGTTCGCGCAAGACAGTTATTGGTGAAGTGGACCTTCCAGTTAAGATAGGTCCGAGTGATTTTCAAATTACTTTTCAAGTAATGGATATCCACCCGGCCTACAGTTGCTTGTTGGGAAGGCCATGGATTCATGAGGCAGGAGCTGTTACCTCCACATTACACCATAAACTTAAATTTGTGAAAAATGGTAAGCTAGTCATTATTGGTGGAAAGAAGGCGCTATTGGTTAGCCATTTGTCATCTTTCTCTTACGTGGAAGCTAAGGATGAGGTTGGAACTCCGTTCTAGGCCTTATCTATTGCTGCTGAAAAGAGAGTCGGGGCACATATGTCCTCATTAAAAGATGCTAAGAAGATTGTGGAAGAAGGCAATATTGATCAGTGGGGGCGCATGGTAGAGGTCCCCGACAACAAAGGCAGAACCGGTTTGGGGTTCCAGAAAGGTTCATCAACTACAAGGACTGAAGATATGCAACTTAGCTTCCGTAGAGGAGGATTCATTCATGGCAATGAACAACACTTAGCTGTTGTGCTAGAGGATGACGAAGAGGAAGACTGCACTAATTTTGTGATGCATGGAAAGGCTTGCAACAATTGGACTACTGTTGATGTTCCTGTTATTTTGCATCGATCTAAGTAATTGCTTTTATATGTTTTAAAATCCTTTTCCTATGCCTAATGTAGCACCTCAAATTTGCACCTCCCATTTGTACATTCATTTCATTTTTAGGTCATTAATATTGCATAGTGCATTGCATTTCATCAGTCAAAACTGATCAGAAGAGTCCATCTGTGCAAGAGAGCAAGGGTTTTTCCATGAGATAAAGGCCCTATGGTTGTTCTAGATAGCTTGTGTGAATCAATGATCACTTTGAAGCAACTTGACCAAAGGACTAGAGGCTCAAAGTCCACAGTGCATGACCAGGTCATCTGGGGCCCATAAAAGTCAACTGCAAGTCAACTGAGGGCTAGGAGATGGAGAAATGGTTTGAGACACTTCATTCATGTCCAAAAGAGGTTTGTTCAACATGCCAAACATATACCTTGAAGATTTTGAAGCCAGATCAAAAGTTTCTAAAAATGGAAAGTGACCTGTAATTTGGAAGTTTCCAAAAATGGCAAGTTTTGGACCAACTTCAACTCAACTTTCCAACATCAAAGAAGCTTCAAATGAAATTTTGTCCAACATGAAAGTTGAAGATCTTTCTCTCCCATTTCCAAAAAGTCCAAGATCATGAATTTATGATGAATGGTCAAGGAGTTATGATCAAATCATTGCAAAGTGTGCTTGAAACTTCAAATGGCCATATCTTTTGAACCAAGACTCCAAATTTGGTGGTTCTTTTTGCAAAATGTTTCTCATGTCATGAAGTTTCCAAAACATCCATCACATTGCATGAAATTGGAACATATGGTCACTTGCTTGTTCATGAAGTTTTTGAAGGAAAATTGCCAAACTCAAAATTGGTTGATCACATGCATGTAATTCCATTTCCAATGTGTGCATGGAGTAATTTTGAGTGAATTTGGGCCTTGGTGTGTACTGTTCACGTGTGCATCTCATGCATGAGGTGAAAATGCAAATTGGTGCATACACCTTGGTTTATTCTAATCTCAATTAGCTTTGGCCTAATCATGATTTCAGATTAATTAGCAAGGCATATATAAGCTTAATCACAACTGAATTGAACAGAATACACAGTTTCAGATCTAGAATTGGGGTTTTGATCAAAATTTTCTCTCACAAAGAACTTCAAGATTCCACGCATAAGACTCATTTCTCTTGCATAATTCTTGATCCTGGGGAAGTTTTGAGTGAGATTGAACGTGCCATTGGTGATTTTCTGCTCAAAATCGTGCATACCAAAGCTTGAAGGTGTTCATGGCAATTTCGAATTGAGCTGGATCCACACGTGTTCGAGCTTCAATTCCTTCATCAATCCTCACTACAAGCATTATAGAGTGGATTTGGACCATTGCTGAGCCTTGTAGCACGCGTTTTCAACCTGTTGTTCTTCAAGAGGTCAAGTTTCGAACCTCATAATTCTCAAATTCATGTACATATTCTTGTAGATCTCATGTTCCTGATGATTCTGGTGAAAATTTCATGTGAAATAGTGCATTATTGAGCAAGATATGTGTGATTGAAGTTTTCATGTCAAAAATATTTGTGATCGATTTGCATAATATAGGATGTTTTAGCATGAATTGACTGTGGATTATTGATGTACATTGCATGAGGATTCGTTTGATATAATTTTTGTTGAATTCTGGACATTTCTGGGAAATCTGGAAATTGGCGTATGAACATTCATCATCTTTATCATGAAGAAGATGAAGATTCATGTTAGCGTCGGTTTTTTTGCATGTTAGTGACGGACTAGCGTCCAATCTGGGCAATGCTAGGGTTTGCAGGTGAAACGGTGTCGTTTCACCTTGGCGCGCTCAATTTGGAAATGTACAGGGTTCGATCCCTGCCGAGCGTATTGTTTTCAAATGTTTTCTTCATTTTCACTTTTCCCTCCAAACTTCCATATATGCTTCATGTTTGAGTTTATTTTTTCTTCTAACTTCTAAAATCCATAACAAATTGAAAAATGCATCAAATCACTCCCAATTTTTTGCAAAATGATCCTTGTGATGTCTAGTTTTTTATGATAATGATTTCAAAAGTTGTGCATGGCTGGAATTTTATTTATTCTAGGTTGATTGATCATAGGTGCATATGTGACCTTGCCTTGCTTTTTCTATCATGAAATGCTTGATTTTAATCCAATGGACATGAAATTTTACATGATGATTCTAGACATGTTAGTGGATGTTTTAGGCTTGGTTTGGTATTTTTCTCATTTACCATTTCTGTTTTATGTTCATGTTTGCATGGTGTGACAATTTGTATCACACAATTTAATTGTCTTGCTTGTGCAATTTGATTTCCATGCCAAATGACTTCTAATGCTTCTGATTTTTTGCATGATGGATGTTTTGGATGTGTTGAATGCTCTTGAATTTTTCCAGAATTATTTGAATCATTTCTATTTTGATTGGGAATTTTCATTCTTAATGTTCAAATGCATGCCTTGAATTGGTCATTGACTTCTCTTGCCTATTACATGAACTTGCATGATGATTTTGGTTTGGTCCTTTTTAGGACTTGTTCTTGATTGATTAAATATGATCCATGTTGAATATCAAGTTCTGTTTTGGTTTTTTGATCCACTTTTAACCCTAGGCTTTGACCTAGTGGTTTGTTACTTACATTTGAATTGTGAATTTCAGGTTCAAGTATGCATCTCCACGATTGATGTTGCTCCTTCATTTGAGGTTGATCATTTGTTATTGTTGGCTAACATTTGGTTGTTTTGTAGGCTTTGATGATGGTTCACTTGTGTTTATGGCTTATGTGTTGCATATTGGGTTGTCTGTTTGATATTGACTGTTGACTGTTTGTCTGAGTATTGTACTGATTGGTTTAGCTGTTTCCACAGGTACTTAAGTTGCTTTAAGTTCATTTGAACTTTGCTTTTCTTGCTTGTGGTTGGCATACCACTGAGGTATAATCCCTTGATCTTCATGTAGTCTGGAAGACCTGTCATGTTACCTTGGCAGGCACCTGTCTGAAGCCCTCCTTAAGAGGTAATGTTTGTGGTTGTTTAATTTTGTGCCAAGCAGGTAAAGTCCTCTTAAGAGGCAATTGGCAGATAAAAGGGATGTGCAATCCATCCCCTGCTATTCAGTTGTGTCATTCACTTTGCTCACACCATGTGTTGATGCATTGTGAATAAGAATCCAAGATCTTGTTGTGTCAGTCATGTGGAGAAGAGTTCATACATTATGAACTCCCACACTTTCTATTTGATTCAAGCTCTCCCAGGCCAGGGATAAGAGCTATGAGGCATAATCCTCATCTTCCATTTCACCTGCTTCACCCTAACTCTCAATGTTAGGGTTAAGAGCTAAAAACACCCCATTCCAGTTGGCTTGTTTCTACAGCCTAGCCTTGTATGAGCCCTTTGTTTGCATATAGTGTGTGTGCTTGCTCTTGTGCTTGTGTTTGCTGATGTGCTGTTTAGGTTAGCTTGCTTCCTGTGCAAGTTAGGATAGAGACCTCAACATAGGGATCGTATGCATGACAACTTCTAGGCTCGAGTCGTAGTCTCCCTAGTAGTCTGTTATCTCCCTAGTCTCTGGTTAGGTTAGAAGTTCTTTCCCTGTTAAGGGGAACTACGTCGCCCTGATCCTTATACCAGATGAGGTACGTAGGCAGGAGATGAGCAGATCTCTCCGGGCGCCCTTTTTTCTTTTTCAACTCCCTTGTTTGCTTGTTGGAGTCTGACGTAAGTCCAACAATTGACAGTCGGTTTCCTGTGTGGGTTTGTTTGTGTGGAGTCTGACGTAAGTCCAGCGATTGGCAGTCGGTTTCCTGTTTGTGTTTCGTTTGGCGTGCGTTAGCCGAGCTATGAGTGCTCTGATTCTTCTCTAGTTAGAGAAGATACGTATGCATAGGATGCGATATCCTAGCGAGCACGTTTCCCATTCCCCCGAACTACGTCGACTCTGATGTCTGTGTCTGACAGACTACGTAGGCCCAGGATGTGATATCCTGCCGAGTCCGTTTCTTCCGTCTTTCATCTGTGTCTCCTTCCAGTGTGTGTGCAGTTTTGAGCAGTTTCTTTAGCAACCTTTCTTCTATTCATTCTGAGCATGGATCCCGTCGAGTACGACGGATGCGTAGGGGTGCTAATAACTTCCCTTCGCATAACCGACTCCCGATCCTATCAATCTCTGGTCGCGAGACCATGTCCTTTTCAGGTTTACTTCGAGCGTTTCCTTTCCCTCCTTTGGGATAAATAACGCACGGTGGCAGCTCTGTTTCTTTTCCCGCCGGTTTTTCGCGTAATGCGACAGCTGGCGACTCTGCTGGGGACTAATCCCGAGAAGTTGACCTCTTGCTGGTCCATCTTCCCTAAGCGAGTCAGTCCTAGCGCTCTCTAGGATAGGGTTTGGTTGCTTTTACTGTTTCATTTATTGCATTTATTTGTTTATGTTTGCATTTATGTTTGCATGCATCATACTTTCATCTGTGCTGGCTGTCTGTTTCTCTGGTGGGGTGGGAGTTACAAGAGGTAAAAGGCCCAATACCCAGGCTATGAGTGAACTCTAGGATACCTAGGAATAGAGTGATTCATGGGAAGCGGGTGGTATTGCGCCACTTAGCGGAACATGATATCACGAGCAGTTCAGATCCTGATGGGGTATTATCGATACATACAGCTGGTGTGTACATGATGATATTCTTGAAAGGGTTGTTTATCCTGTGTTTCTCTTGACCTTACCCTGGCCTAGATGACACCCGTGAATGGGGAGGGAATGAATCATTTTACAGGTACCGTTGGTGACTCTTGATCCGTTGGTGACTCTTGGTTCCTGTTGGTGACTTGGTTTTACAGAATGGGTTTCAGATGATTTTGGGTTTCAGATGACTTTGTGGTTCCGAATTAAAGCCGAAGCTTTGAACCTGTGCTCCGAGATACGCAGCCAACCAGTCATGTTTGCATCATTTGCATCATAACATGTTTATTTTCGAAAAATAATGCAGTAAAAAAAGAAATCAAAAAAAGAGAAGAGAAAAAAAGTTAATCTCCTCATGCATATCATTTCTCAGGTTCATTTAGGAGTCTGTTCACTGTGAGAGATGGCAACCATTCCAGAGTTGTAGAGGAAGACTTGCACCTACAGTTTTCACCGTGAGCCATTGACATCTTTGATAGAGTTGAGCAATCTTCTGACCGGCAGTAATCAGAAGGTGTTTGTTGATCAGTATGGGGATATTCTGACACTGTTGAAGATGGTGGTAGATCCAGTACCGTTGCAGACTCTCCTGCAGTTTTATGACCCAGAGCTTCGTTGCTTCACCTTTCAGGATTATCAGTTAGCGCCCACTCTTGAGGAGTATTCCATTCTAATGAATGTCCCGATCAGACATCAGGTTCCCTTCTTAGATGTGCCAAAGGAGGTGGATTTCAGGGTTGTTGCCAATGCTCTTTATTTGAGTATCAAAGAAGTGAGTGACAATTGGAAGTCAAGTGGTGATATTGTGGGTTTGCCTTTGAAGTACCTAGTGAGGATGGCTAAGGAGGAAGCAAAGAAGGGAAATTGGGAAGCTTTCAATGCTCAGTTGGCTATCATGATCTATGGAGTTGTGTTGTTCCCGAGTATGCCTAATTTTGTGGACTTTGCTGCTGTCACTATTTTCATTGGAGGAAACCCAGTTCCTACCTTATTAGCTGACACTTACTGTGCTATACACAGTAGGCACGGTAAGGGTGGAGCTATCAGATGCTGTCTCCCGTTGCTACTCAGATGGTTCTTGTCCTTGCTGCCAACCAGTGGACCTTTTGTGGATGCTCAGAACACTCATAAGTGGACTCAGAGGATTATGTCTCTCACATCCTATGACATCAGGTGGCAAGCTTACAGGGTGAATGTGCGTAGTGTCATCATGAGTTGTGGAGAGTTTCATAATGTGCCACTCATAGGGACTAAGGGTTGCATCAATTACAACCCGGTACTTTCTCTTCGCCAGTTGGGATTTGTTATGAATGGAAGACCGCAAGATTCTGAGATAGCTGAGAGTGTGTGTTTTGAGAAGCGGAGTGACCCAACTAGATGGGAGCAAGTGGGAAGAGCTTGGAAGGCTATTGGTGTCAAAGGTGGAGCTGTGTTAGGGAAAAAGTTTGCAGTTGCTATGCCTGATTACATTGATTGGGTCAGGAATAGAGTTGAGACTTTGTTGTTACCCTATGATAGGATGGAGCCATTGCAAGAACAACCACCTTTAATCCTTTCTGAGAATGTGCCCGCTGAGCACTACAAGCAAGCCTTAATGGAGAATCGTCGGTTGAAAGAGAAGGAACAAGATATCCAGATGGAGCTCTACAAAGCCAAAGCTGATAAGTTGAACTTGGCTCATCAACTCAAAAGCATGCAAGGTGAGGATGCTAGCAGATTGAAGAGCAAGAAGAGGTCTTATGAGGAGATAGAGACATTGTTGAATGAAGAACACCGTGAGTGCTTGAGGTTGCAAAAAGCCGAAGCTAATTACCAGAAGAAGATACGAGACTTGGAAAAGCAGCTTAGGGACAAAGACATTCAATTGAAGAAGGAGGTAGACTTGAGACATGCATCAGAGAGCCAGCTTGGAGGAGAAGTTGTGGAGCTCAGAAGACAACTGAAGGAGAAGCTCACTCCTCTACCAGAATGTTCAGAATGTAACTTGTTGATAGACCAGTGCCAGTATCTGAAGACTCTCATTCCTGGAGGACATCTTTCTTAGCTTGTCTTTGTTGTTTATGTTGAGAATCACCTCCAGGATTGTTGGATGGGATTCATTGTTGTACTCCGATCATTGGGATCTTTGTTTGAATATTGTTGTATGATCTTTGTTGCTCATGTTTATAGATGAGATTGTTGATGTTTCACCTTGTGCTCATTATCCTGTGTAGGTTGTTTCCTTGTTTTTCATCGTTGCAGGTTGCCATTTCTTGAAAGATGAATTAGGCCCTTGAATGCCTGAGAAATGAACATATCATGTGCATCATACGCATCATAAGCATCATACACATATAATTTTGCATTACAGGTGTTCTTGAACGAGACTTCTCACTCTGGTTCCTGTTTTAGGCAGGATTGTTGATCAACGTCCGCACCGCTACGCTACCAGACTGAATCAACAAAGGAATATGGATCAAGTTCAAGCAGAGTTAGCAGAGATGAGGGCTAACATGGCCCAATTCATGACCATGATGCAAGGAGTGGTTCAAGGGCAAGAGGAGCTGTGTGCCTTAGCCCAGAGACAGGAAGCTATGATTCCACCTGCCAGTCGTGCTTCACCAGGGGGTGTCCCCGTGAATGACAATGTTGTTGCTGCCACCGTCCCTGTCAATGATTATGCTGTGGGTGATGAGTTGAGGGGAATCAGAATCAATGGACAACCTCTTGCTGCGGAGACTGTTAATGCCAGAGTGACTCGTGCTCCGGTTCGCCATCCTGCTCCGCTGGTAGACAGGCAGGAAGATATGTTCACCCTGCTCAGTGATGAAGACGATGTGGGGAGAATTGAAGAGAGGGATAGAAAGGTTGATGCTTTAGCTGAGAAGATCAGAGCCATGGAGTGTCAGAACTCTTTGGGGTTTGACGTGACAAATATGGGTTTGGTGGATGGATTGAGGATTCCTTACAAGTTCAAAGCGCCTTCCTTTGACAAATACAATGGTACTTCTTGTCCTCGCACTCATGTGCAGGCTTATTACAGAAAAATCTCCGCATACACTGACGATGAGAAGATGTGGATGTACTTTTTCCAGGATAACTTGTCTGGAGCTTCCTTGGACTGGTACATGGAGTTGAAAAGAGAATCCATCAGAAGTTGGAGGGATTTGGGGGAAGCCTTTTTGAGGCAATACAAGCACAATATGGATATGGCGCCGAGCCGAAATCAGTTACAGAGCTTATGTCAGAAGTCTGGGGAAAGTTTCAAAGAGTACGCCCAGAGATGGCGTGAGTTAGCTGCAAGGGTGCAACCTCCTATACTGGAGAGGGAGTTGACCGATATGTTTATTGGAACTTTGCAAGGAGTGTTTATGGACCAGATGGGGAGCTGCTCGTTCGGTAGTTTCTCTGATGTTATTATTTGTGGAGAGAGAACCGAGAGCCTCATTAAAGTAGGAAAGATTCAGGATGCTGGTTCTTCGTCTTCAAATAAGCCATTTTCTGGGGCACCCCGGAGGAGGGAGGGTGAGACTAATGCTGTACACAGTCGAAGAAACGCAAACAGAGGCCCGTATCGCCAGATTGCTGTCGTGACTATCCCAGCACCTCAACAACATCAACAGCAACAACAAAGAGCTCCACCACAACAACAACAACAACAACGTCCATTTCAGCCGAGACAGAGAATGTCGGATCGTCGTTTCGACCCGTTACCTATGACATATGCTGAGTTGCTGCCCGAATTGCTCAGATTGGGGTTTGTTGAGTTGCGTACTATGGCTCCGTTGACGAAGATACCTGCTGGGTATGATGCCAATGTTTGTTGTGACTTCCATTCCGGTGCACCGGGGCACCATATTGAGAACTGTCAGGCTTTTCATCATAAGGTCCAGGACTTGATTGACGCCAAAACAATCAATTTTGCTCCTGTTCCGAATGTTGTGAACAACCCTATGCCTCAACATGGTGGGCCCAGGGTGAATAATGTGGAAGGTGAGGAGGCCTTGGATCTGGTAATCAGTGTTGAGGAGGTTCAGACATCGTTGCTTGTTGTGAAAGAGCGTTTGTTGAATAGGGGAGTGTTCCCGGGTTGGGATAAAGGTTGTTTAGACTGTGAAGATTCAGAGAATGGTTGCATGCAGTTGAAGAATGGTATCCAGGGTTTGATTGACGAGGGTTGTTTGCAGTTTGCTAGGGCCGTGAAAGATCGTGGAGTGGTGTCAACTGTCACCATCTATTTCAAACCGTCTGAGGGTCCTGGACGTGGCCAGAGAACTGTCAATGCACCTGTAACCGTTGGTACTCCTGTGACTATATCTGCTCCAGTAACTGTCGGTGCTCCTGTTACTATTGTTGCTTCTGGAAGAAGACCTGTTGAGAATAGTAGGGCTGTGCCGTGGAAGTATGATAACGCTTACCGCAATGACAGAAGGTCAGCAAGTCAGACCAGACCGGTGAGTCAAGCTCCGGTGACTATTGGTTTGCCAAACAGAGCTCCAGTGACTGTTGGTCCTGCTGTGGACAATGTGGGGGGACCTGGAGGGTTTACAAGAAGCGGTCGTCTATTTGCACCGCAGCCTCTGAGAGATAACAATGCTGAGGCTCTCGCCAAAGCAAGAGGTAAGCAAGCTGTGGTTGATGAAGGATCCGTGCAGAAGGAGGCGCCTGAGGGTTCATTTGAAAAAGATGTGGAGGAGTTTATGAAGATTATTAAGAAGAGTGACTACAAGATTGTAGATCAGTTGAATCAAACTCCATCCAAGATTTCTATACTCTCATTGCTATTGTGCTCTGAGGCACACCGTAATGCCTTGCTGAAGATGTTGAATCTGGCTTACGTGCCTCAAGAGATTTCTGTCAACCAGTTGGAGGGTGTCATTGCGAATGTGAGCACAAGGCACGGTGTGGAGTTCACAGACTTGGATCTGACACCTGAAGGTCGTAATCATAACAAAGCCCTGCATATCACCATGGAGTGCAAGGGTGCAGTGTTGTCGCATGTGCTGGTGGATACGGGATCCTCGTTGAATGTATTGCCCAAGAAGATTCTGAGCAAGATTGATGTTGAAGGGGTTGTCCTCACTCCCAGTGATCTCATTGTTCGTGCGTTTGATGGATCCAAACGGTCTGTTTTTGGAGAAGTCACGTTGCCAGTGAAGATTGGCCCAGAGGTATTTGATATTATCTTCTATGTGATGGATATTCAGTGTCGCACTACGCGAAAAACCGGCGGGAAAACGAAACAACAGAGCCGCCACCGTGCGTTATTTATCCCAAAAGAGGGAAAGGAAACGCTCAGAGTAAACCTGGAAAAGACGTGGTCTCGCGACCAAAGAGAATGGGATCGGGAGTCGGTTATGCGAAGGGAAGGTATTAGCACCCCTACGCATCCGTCGTACTCGACGGGATCCACGCACAATAGGAAGGAAAAAATGGTTGCTAAAACACTGCTCAAACACACACACACTGGCTGAAAGAGACACAAGGAAACAAACAAGACTGACTCGGCAGGATGTCGCATCCTGGGCCTACTTAGTCTATCAAGCATAGACATCAGAGTCAAAGTAGTTCGGACCGGGGAAACGACACATGCTCGCTAGGATGTCGCATCCTATGCATACGTATCTCCTCAGACGAAGGAGAATCAGAGCATTCGTAGCTCGGCTAACACGCACACAAACAACACAGGCAAAGGCAAACATGGAGCCCGAATGCCAATCACTGGACTTACATCAGCATCCGAACCAAAACTCACGCTGGAACCCGAATGCCAATCGCTGGACTTACATCAGCTTCCAAGCACACAACCAGAGGATACGGAATGCCAATCGCTGGGCTTACATCCATCTCCTAACACACGCAAAGACAAAACAAAAAAAAGGCGCCCGGAGAGATCAGCTCATCTCCTGCCTACGTACCTCATCTGGTATGAGGATCAGGGCGACGTAGTTCCCCTACGGAAGGATACAGGACTAGCCTAACCAGATAACAGAGGGAGACACAACTAGGGAGACTACGACTCGAGCCTAGATGTTATCATGCAAATTCATCCCTAAGTTAAGGTTTCTAGCTAACTTGCACAGGAAGCAAGCCTATCCTAAACATGACTTGCACAGGAAGCAAGCCAAACTAAACCTAACTTGCACAGGAAGCAAGCTAAAGCAAACACACAAACACAAGTAGCACACACTATATGCAAGCAATGGGCTCAAACAAGGTTAGGTTTTAGTCGAGGGGTCATATCGACCTCAACAAACAAACCACTGTAACTGGGTAGTGTTAGCTCTTAACCCTAACATTGAGAGTTAGGGTGAAGCTGATGAAAGGTGAGTGAAGATGAGACTTCACAGCTCTTATCCCTGGCCTGGGAGAGCTTAAGACAAGAATGTGTGGGTTCAGAAAGGGGGAACCCTTCTACACATTTGATACTGACTCAACTGTACAACCGTACAAGATCTTGGGTTTGTATCTGCAATGCATCAACACAGTGGTGTGAGCAAAACAGATGACACACAGAATAGCAGGGGATAGATTGCATATCCCTTGGGTTCTGCCAATTGCCTCTTCACTTAGGAGGTCTTTGAATATATACAAGGACAAATGTAAACAGTCACAAACATTGCCTCTTAAGGAGGACTTCAGACAGTTGCTTGGCCAAGTAACAGGCCAGGTCTTCCAGACTACATGAAGATAAGAAATTATATCTCAATGCAAATTGCTATTAAGCAAAGCAAAGCAAAGTTCTTAAAGAACTATAAGCAACTAAAGGTACCTGAAACCAGTCAGACAACATCAGTATACAATTCAAAGTTAAATCAAAATGAGATAGAGATCAACAGTCAACACAATCAGTTAAATGTGCAATGCACAAGGCTCAAAGCATATGAGCCAAGCAACCTACAAAACAAACAAGTTAATCATGATGATCAATCAAGCTCAATCAATTTGTATTGATCTCTTCGGGTATTTGTGGCTTAACCTGAAACAACAAACTTAGACATGAGCAACATGACCACTAGGACAAGCCTAGGGTCAAAAAGAGATAAGAAAGTCAAAACAGCAAATGACAAGTGTCCAAAATCAAGTTCAAACAATCAAGAAACAAACTCAATTGGTTTCATGTTCATATCAATCATCATCATCATTTCATAAGCAAATTAGGTCAAAGCATGGCATATAGAAGCTCAAAGAAGTCAAGAGAATGATGCAACTCAAATCCAATCACAAACAATTCAAAAAATTCTCAAATAATTCATGATCAAACATCATCCATAACATGATAAGCATACCAAATTTCAGCTCATTTGGATAAAGGGAAATGGGTCAATGAAAATCAGAAAGTCAAAGCAAGTTCAAGCATGCTCAAAGAAGTCAACCAAACATGCACCAACTTCAATAAATCATAAATCAGTGACAACATATGAAAAATGAATGGGACTAAAACCATGATAAACCTTAAGATGTCCACAAATCACATGTCAAGTTTCAAGTCCATCTAGTTAAGCATGAGAATTTCACAAATCAAATGAGAACATGTGTCACAAAAAGTCAACATTTTGGTCAAACAGGGGAGAAATTATCAATCAAATAGAAAATGCATTCCAAAATTCCAGAAAAATTCACATACATTCTCAACATCCATAAGCATGTTCATGCAAAAAATCAGACCATTTTGAGTTCATTAGGCAAGGTAATTAAAATCATGAAGTTGGACATCAATGGTGTGACACAAATTGTCACACCCCTATTCAAAAAAACATAACTCACAAACCAGCAATGATAAATTCACAAACTCTACACCAAAATCACCATTAACATGTCTAGTTTAAGCACAAAAAATTTGGGAAACATTGGATAAAGTATCATCATTTCCTAATCAATTTGGCAAAGCATACACAAAATGGTCAACATGAACAAACCCTAGCACCTTTTAAAATTCATACGTGCAAAAAATCTGGAAAAATATCATGAAAAACTAGAGGTCAAGAGGATCAATCCACAAAAAACCCCATCAAAATTGGATAAGAAATGATCAACTTATGAATTTTGGAAGATTGGCCATGCAAATGAAATAAAAATTGCAAAAACAAATGATTTAATTAATTAAATAATCTGGCCGATGGCAAAGTTGTAATATTGGAGTCCCTTAAGTGAAACTCTGCGTTTCACTTAAGGACGTGTTGCATGCTGATTCGTTCATGGCAATAAAACAGTAATTTTCATGCAAAACAACAACAGCCAACATCCAAAACACGATTTCATGGATCAAAACAATTCTGGGTGAGAAATAATTAGGGTTTTAAGCTACAGTGATCAGTTCATGAACACGAAGAACATTTGTCCCAGATTTTGCAAGTGAATATACCAAACGAATCAGCTAAACATGCTCATCAATAATCTGGCATTCATTTTCACTAACTCGAGCTATCATGAATGAATCGAGCAGAAACATATTTGAACATCAAATTTCATTTCAACATAACTTCTACCATACTCAACCAAATGCCACGATTTAAAGCTCAACAGAATCAGCATGAAAGGATCTTTCTAAAGCATATCATAGTTTTGAAAATGGAGAGATTCGACATCTTACCAAATTTGGAGCACAGTGATGATTCAGATGTTGTTTGGCTGTGGAAGGTCGAAACAGATGCACCAATATGTTCCAGAAGATGAATGGAAGAAGGATTTTAGCTCAGCAACCTTTATTCTAGCTCCAAACTCGAGCTGCCATGGAAATGCTTTAATGGAACAGTAGCTGTATCCTTGCTTACAGTTGTATGTTGTTGCTTGCAAAAGGCTCAGAAATGATGGCAAGTGATGAAACAAACCAACCAAGCTCGAGGCCTTTGGAGTTTTTTCAGCAAAAATTCAAATGGAGAAAAAATGAGCTTGAGAGAAAATGCAGCTTTTGATCTGTTTTGTGTGTTTGTGGCTAGGGTTTTCAGAATGGAAAAGTGAAATATATAGTCTGTTTAGTGTTTGTAATCATGGTTAATTGAAGTGGTAATAAGAATTTGATTAAATGAGTGTGTTTTGACATTTGCTAAAAATCAACCAAATTTGCATGGGGTGCATGTACATGCACGAAATGGGCCTTGAACAACCTCTAAATATCATTTCCGAACTTTGGCAAGTGGTAGAATGTGTTGGAAATGGCTATTTTGAAAACTCATTTTTTCACCTCACTTATTTAAATTCAAGTCACTTGCAAAAAGGCCATTTTGATTGGTAAATTTTTGGTGAATTGTGATGAAAGATTTGGATAGAGCACATCAAATATGACTTGTAGCAAAAAACCTCACTCAATTTGGCCAAATGGTTTAGAAGATAGGCCACTTTGAAGTTCAAAAATTCTTGAGAATGATTTGATCATAACTTGCCAACCATACATGAGAAATGAGTGTTCTTGGACTTTTTGGGAATGGGAGAACAAGATCTTCAACTTTCATGTTGGGCAAAATTTCATTTGAAGCTTGTATGATGAAGTAATTTTGAGGATCAAGACTTTCCATTTTTGGCAAATTCCAATTACAGGTCAACTTTCTATTTTTGGAAATTTCTTGTTTGACTTCAAATTCTTCAATCTTGACCTTTGAAATGTTGAATGAGACTTGTATGGACATGAATGAACCCTTTCAAACCATCTCCCACCTTGAAATCCATAAAATCAAGCACAGTTGACCACAGTTGACCATAGTTGACTTTCTAGGGTTTCTGGTGGACTGCACATTGACTGATGACTTCTGAGCAACCAATCCTTGACCAAAACACTTCAAAAGGACCCTTAGGTCATGTGAACATGTTGGACCAACCTTAGGGCCTTGTCTCAAAGGAAAATGCACTTGCTTGCTTGATTGACTGATCTCCTGACCAATTTGACCTAATCTGTCAGATGAACTTGCACTTGGGCAAAGGACAATGCAATGTTATGCAGTGGACTATGTTAATGTTATGACCTAATATGAGAATGTATGTACAAAAGGTAGGTGCAAATTTGAGGTGCTACAGCTGCCCCTATTCAATCAGCTGGGAACCCGAACGGATGATAGCAACGGCTGTCAGACTTTCAGGGTACACAGGGATTGAATACCAAAGAACCGTAGAAATTTGCACTCTGCTGGATATGATACAAGAAGAACCACGTCATTTACCGATGACGACTGCGAGTGACAACTTCAGAAAAGCGAAACCATTTACCGATGGTTAGAAACTGGAAACTTGATTTTTACCGATATCAACTTCAGCGAGACCATGTACCGATGGCTGCTGGGAAACAACTTGATGTAAAAGGAAGCAAAACCATTTACCGATGGTGGCTTCAAGGCAACTTGACATTTACCGATGTCAACTTTAGCAAGACCATTTACCGATGGCTGTTCCAACTGGGGATTCGATATTTACCGATATCGAAGAAAACGGGGCCATTTACCGATGGCATCTCTGCTGGGGGAGGAACAAAATATTCTTGTAATGGAATCAGACAAGACGTTTACTGACGACTCTTGGGGATCTTGATTTTATCAACAAGAAAAAAAACGCACGACCAGACATTTACCGATGACTGGGATGAGACTCGATGTTTACCGACATCGAAAGATGATGTTTACCGACATCCAAAAACGACCAGACATTTACCGATGACTGGGGAAAAATTTACTGGGAAGAGAAAAACAAATATTCACAACCGGAAACCAGATAGGACATTTACCGATGACTCTACTGGGGATCTCTAGCTGGGGATTATCAGACATTTACCGATGACTGAGGAAAAAACTCGACGTTTACCGACATCGAAAGATGATGTTTACCGACATCAAACATAGGTGACCAGACATTTACTGATGACTGGAGTGAGACTCGATGTTTACCGACATCGAAAGATGATGTTTACTGACATCCAAAAATGACCAGACATTGACCGATGACTGGAGTGAGACTCGATGTTTACAGACACCGAAAAATGGTGTTTGCCGACATCCAAAAATGACCAGACATTTACCGATGACTGGAGTGAGACTCGATGTTTACAGACACCGAAACAATGGTGTTTACCGACACCAAACATGACCAGACATTTACCGATGACTGGAGTGAGACTCGATGTTTACAGACACCGAAACAATGGTGTTTACCGACACCAAACAAAGAACACACGCGGGCGCTGACATGACACTAACCGGTATCACAAGAACGACATCTTAAATATGTCAAGGCAAGGCAAACCACTTGCTGGGTATCTCACTGAGGAGAAACAAACTTTCTGTTCGTGGACGGGTGAGGAAATAAACCTCTGTGGGGATATCAATCCTGAATACTGTCAGGAGCAATTGTAGCAGACGTGCTGTACCGATGTTGAACAAAAATGATCCGCCTCTTCCGAGGGTACTGTCTGATTGGGTAAACACATGAATGCATATGTTTGAATTTTTCTATGGCGTAATGCTCCATATGGAATGGAAATGCTACGCGATTTGAGGATGCAATGATTACTACATGCGAGATGCAAAATGATGAAAACTCCGCTGGGGAATACACAGGACGACTGTGCTGAAAAACCAACAATGCAACTCCGCTAGGGGAAAACAAAGCAACTGCCGGTGAACCATCAATGCAACTCCGCTAGGGGAAGACAAGGCAACTCGCTGGGGATTAATGAAGCAACTTGCTACAGACAACACCGGCAACTTTGCTGGGGATATCCCAATCAATCCACAAGTAGGATAAACTCCGCTTGGGGAAATAACTGCTCCGCTGGGGACGACCCATGCAAACCATAGGTAGAATCAACTCGGCTGGGGATGCAGATATCAGTCTGCTATGGAAACTCGTCCAATCCACTGGTAGGATGAACTCTGCTCTGGGAAAATAACTGCTGGGGAATGCTCACAGATGACAACCTGCAAAACGGACAACAAATGCCCCCAGGGGACACATGGACAAGATACGCTCAAGTGTCCTCAACGTTCAAAATAATTTTCAAATGTTTTGATCTTTTGCACATTATTGTTTAGCCTTCATGTTCTTATATGCAATGTTTATCAAAAATTCGGACGTTTTTGCAAACAAAACAGTAAAAGTAAAAACAAGAGAGCAATTTATCTGAATAACGACTTTTATTGATTGAAAATGTGCCTGAAAAGGCAAATACATTGGGAAGCAATTCCTAGGAAGAGGTAATTGCGCACAAAAGGAAAATAAACTATCCTAATGGCAATGTGAACACGGCATCCACTATTTCCCAATTCTGTTATAACTCATAGATCCTCAATTTTCCTCCCAATTTCCTTGCTTTCTGAGAAGAATGACTGGACCGATCACATCTTTCGAGATGGCAGCTGACGAAGCGGGATGAAGTACAGATAACTCAGACTGTAGTCTTCGCTTTAATCCCTCTTTTGGCTGGATCGCCCTTTCGGGTTTTCAATCCACCGGGATACCCATTTTTGCCTAAGCCGCCCTTGCGGGTTTTCGACTTACCAGGTGTACAAATTCTTTTCATTTTTATCCCTAATTTTTGCCCGGACCTTTTCTTTCTGTTTTTTGGTTCGTCGGGATGCCCTTTTTTTTGCCTGGACTCTTTTATTCTTTTTGTCCAGCGGGTCAATTTACGCGAAGTATTTTTTGACTACATCTGAGTTAACAGGGGACGGGAAATCTTCACCATCCATTGTTGTAAGCATCAAGGCTCCACCGGAGAAAACCTTCTTCACAACATATGGACCTTCGTAATTAGGAGTCCACTTGCCCCTGTTATCTGTACCGGGAGGAAGGATCCTCTTCAAAACCAGATCACCAGCTTGAAATGTCCGAGGACGCACTTTCTGATCAAAGGCTCGCTTCATCCTTCTCTGGTACAACTGCCCATGGCACACAGCTGCCAACCGTCTTTCTTCGATAAGGCTTAACTCATTAAACCTTGTTCGAATCCACTCGGCTTCATCCAGCTTGACATCCAACAATACCCTCATAGAAGGGATCTCCACTTCAACAGGTAGGACAACTTCCATACCATACACAAGGGAGTACGGGGTTGCCCCGGTCGACGTACGCACTGAAGTACGGTACCCATGCAAAGCGAAAGGCAACATCTCATGCCAATCCTTGTACGTAACGACCATCTTCTGCACAATCTTCTTGATATTCTTGTTAGTCGCCTCTACAGCACCATTCATCTTCGGTCTGTAAGGAGAAGAATTGTGATGTTCAATCTTGAAATCTCTGCAAAGCTCTTTCATCATCTTGTTGTTGAGATTTGAACCATTGTCAGTGATGATTCTCTCAGGGACTCCATAACGACAGATGATTTCTTTCTTGATGAACCGGGCAACCACTTGTTTGGTAACATTGGCATAGGAAGCTGCTTCCACCCACTTGGTGAAGTAGTCGATCGCGAACAAGATGAAGCGATGTCCATTTGAAGCAGTAGGCTCAATCTTCCCAATCATGTCGATGCCCCACATGGCAAACGGCCAAGGTGAGTTCATGACATTCAACGGGCTTGGTGGTACATGCACCTTATCAGCATAGATCTGACATTTATGGCACTTCCGAGCGTACTTGAAACAATCGGATTCCATGGTCATCCAGTAATAACCGGCTCTCAACAGTTTCTTCGACATTGCATGACCACCAGCATGGGTACCAAACGAACCTTCATGCACCTCTTGCATCAACATGTCTGCTTCGTGTCCATCCACGCATCTGAGCAGGACCATGTCGAAGTTCCTCTTATACAGCACATCATCCTGATTCAAATAAAAGCTTCCAGCTAGCCTTCTCAGGGTTTTCTTATCATTCTTTGACGCACCTTCAGGATATTCTTGAGTTTTGAGGAAGTTCTTGATATCATAGTACCACGGTTTCTCATCAATCGCAACAGACTCGGCTGCAAACACATACGCAGGCCTCTCGAGTCGATTCACCGCAACATGTGGCACATGATTCCACCAATGAACTTTTATCATGGACGATAAAGTAGCCAGAGCATCAGCCATTTGATTCTCGTCCCGGGGGACATGATACAACTTCACCTTCTTGAAGAACGTCAGTATTCTTCTGGTGTAATCTCTATACGGAATCAAATGCGGCTGGTTCGTATTCCGGTCTCCATTGACCTGATTGATCACTAGAGCTGAATCTCCAAATATGTCAAGAGTTTTGATCCTCAGATCGATGGCTTCTTCTATCCCCATGATACAAGCCTCATACTCAGCTTCATTGTTGGTGACATCAAAAGTCAATCTGGCAGAAAAAGGTATATGAGCACCTTTAGGATTGATCAGCACTGCCCCAACACCGTTACCGTTCATATTCACAGCCCCATCAAACATCAGTGTCCACTTGTCATCAGGCTCCGGTCCTTCCTCGACAAGCGGCTCTTCACAATCTTTCATCTTCAGATACATGATGTCTTCATCAGGGAATTCAAACATCATAGGCTGATAGTCATCGATCGGTTGTTCGGCGAGATAGTCTGACAGAATACTACCTTTGATGGCCTTCTGTGATGTGTACTGAATGTCATATTCTGTTAAAATCATCTGCCATCGAGCAACGCGCCCGGTGAGAGTCGGCTTCTCAAAGATGTACTTTACTGGATCCATCTTAGAAATCAACAAAGTAGTATGGTTCAACATATACTGCCTTAGTCGGCGAGCAGCCCAGGCCAAAGCACAGCAAGTTTTCTCGAGCAGTGAATATCTTGTTTCACAGTCGGTAAACTTTTTGCTAAGGTAGTATATGGCATGCTCTTTTCGACCAGACTCGTCATGCTGTCCCAATACACACCCCATTGAGTTCTCGGTTACTGATAGGTACATTATCAGCGGTCTTCCTGGAACTGGAGGAATCAAGATTGGAGGTTTCTGTAAATACTCTTTGATTTTGTCAAAAGCTTTCTGACAGTCATCATTCCACTTGATTGCCTGATTCTTTCTAAGCAATTTGAAAATTGGTTCACACGTGGCAGTTAGGTGAGATATGAACCTTGCAATGTAGTTCAATCTCCCTAAAAACCCACGGACTTGCTTTTCCGTCCTTGGTTCAGGCATCTCTTGAATAGCTTTGACCTTTGCTGGATCAACCTCAATCCCTTTCTCACTGACAATGAAGCCTAACAGCTTCCCTGATCTCACCCCAAACGTACACTTGTTCGGATTCAGCCTCAGTTTGAACTTGACCAGTCTGTCAAACAGTTTCTGCAAATTAACCAGGTGCTCCTCTTCTGTCTGCGACTTCGCAATCATATCATCCACGTACACTTCAATCTCTTTGTGCATCATGTCATGAAAGAGAGTCGTCATTGCCCTCTGATAGGTAGCACCGACATTCTTTAGCCCAAATGGCATCACTTTGTAGCAGAATGTGCCCCAAGGTGTTATGAATGTCGTCTTTTCCATGTCCTCTGGCGCCATCTTAATCTGATTATAGCCCGAGAACCCGTCCATGAAAGAGAATACCGAGGATTGAGCCGTATTATCCACCAATACATCGATGTGAGGTAATGGGAAATCATCTTTTGGACTCGCCCTGTTCAAATCCCGGTAATCGACACACATTCTGACTTTGCCATCCTTCTTCAGCACAGGAACGATGTTGGCTACCCACGGTGGATAACTGGTAACAGCCAGAAAACCTGCATCCAACTGCTTTTGAACCTCTTCCTTGATCTTGACAGCCATATCAGGACTTGTTCTGCGAAGCTTCTGCTTGACTGACGGACACTCTTCTCGGAGGGGTAGTCGATGCACCACGATATCTGTATCCAACCCAGGCATATCTTGATATGACCAGGCGAATATCTCCACATATTCTCTTAGCATCTCAACCAGTCTCCTCTTGACAGAGTCCTCTAAAGCAGCCCCAATCTTGATCTCTCTTCTGGCGTCCTCAGTACCCAGATTAACAATCTCCAACTCCTCCTGATGAGGTTGGATGACCCTCTCCTCCTGCTTTAGCAATCTGACCAATTCTGCGGGGAGTTCACAGTCTTCCTCACTCTCCTCTTCAGCTTGGTAGATGGGATTATTGAAATCATGACGAGGCATAACAGAACCGTTCATAGTGGATGCCAAAAGATCACTTCTGCATGTTTAATGTTTTGTTTTTAGAAAAGGATTTCAATAAAGTCACAAAAAAACAAAAACATTGCCATTTTTATTATTTTGAAAAAAAGGAAAACCAAAAATAGAAAGACAAAGATCTCAAAATTTGATTGCAAAACGTCCTTTATTTATGATAATCATTAAAACATGATGAGGCCCTACAATGAACCACTACGCCTTGGGCAGAACGTAGGGTTTTCATGCAAAATGAAAAAACAAAGGAAAATTACTCTGTCTGAAGAGTAACTTGAACCACTTCTTCAGCCATCCAATTGTTGATAGACTCCCCTGGTGCACATGGGCGAACCCAGATGTCTAGATCACAGTCGCTGTCACGGTCTTCACCACCGGTTGCAAAGACGTCGCCATGATTCATCAGCCCGACGCTGGTAAAGGTGCTCGGACCCGTCTGCACACTCTGCTCTGCTTGGAGAGGCTCATAACCAATACCGAACTTGTCTTCCTTGACTGGCAAGTCTACCATCTTGCCCCAGCCCTCAGCTCTACCGGAGTCAACCACCTCCTTGGCTTGCTTGTATGAAGCAATCGAAGCACCCGACTTCCTCTGATCAGCATAAGCTACCTTCTCAAGCGCCACGGTCTCAAATGCCTGGCATAAGGTTTCGTGGATCTCGCCATCTACCTCGACATATTTGAACGAGGACAGGTGACTCACCAGAATCTCTTCTTCGCCACACACGGTCACAATCTGACCGTTCCAGACATACTTGAGTTTTTGATGGAGAGTCGACGAGACTGCCCCTGCTGCGTGAATCCACGGACACCCCAACAAACAGCTATAGGCGGGTTGAATGTCCATAACATAAAAAATGATGTCGAAAACCTCGGGACCTATCTTCACCGGCAAGGTAACTTCACCAAACACAGAACGTTTGGATCCATCAAATGCACGCACAATAAGGTCACTAGGAGTGAGCACAACTCCTTCAACATCAATCTTTTTCAGAATTTGCTTCGGTAAGACATTCAGTGACGACCCGGTGTCTACCAACACGTGAGACAAAACTGCTCTTTTACATTCCATAGTGATATGCAAGGCTTTGTTATGATTGCGACCCTCAGGCGTTAAGTCTAGGTCAGTGAAACCTACACCATGCCTGGTGCTCACGTTGGCCAATACACCCTCCAGTTGGTTGACGGAAATCTCTTGCGGTACGTATGCCATGTTCAGCATCTTCAACAAGGCATCACGATGTGCCTCAGAGCACAACAGCAAAGAGAGAATTGAAATTTTGGACGGAGTCTGGTTGAGTTGATCTACGATCTTGTAGTCACTCTTCTTTATGATCTTCATAAATTCCTCCACGTCCTTTTCAAATGAACCCTCAGCCTCCTTCTGAGCTGGTTCCTCGTCAACGACAACCTGTTTGCCTTTCGCTTTAGCAGATGCCTCAGCATTAGCATCTCTCAACGACTGAGGAGCAAACAGTCGTCCACTCCGAGTAAAACCTCCTGGTCCACCAACGTTGTCCACAACGGGACTCACAACCACAGGAGTTTTCACTGGCGCACTGATCGTCACAGGCGCTTGACTTGCTGGCCCCATTTGATTATCAGCCCTTCGATTGCTGCGATAGGCGTTATCATACCTCCAAGGGACAGCCCTACTATTCTCAACTTGTCTTCTTCCAGACGCAACCATAGTAGTTAGAGCACTGATGGTTACCGGAGCGGGAATGGTAACTGGGGTACCACTTGCTGCAGATGTACTAACGACTTGTCCTCATCCTTCAGACGGTTTAAAGTAGATGGTGACAGTTGACACCGACCCATTATCTCTGACAACCCGACTGAACTGAACACAACCCTCATCGATCAGCTTCTGAATACCAGCCCTCAACTGGTCACAACCATTAACAGCTTCAACACAACCCAAACTGCCCTCATTACAGCCCGGGTAGACACCCCCCTTCAGCAGACGGCCCTTTACAACCAGTAAAGAAGTCTGAACATCATCAACACTATCAACTAGATCTTCAGCTTCCCCTTCAATATTGTTCACTCTATGCCCACCATGCTGAGGCATAGGATTGTTCACAACGTTAGGTACCGGAGCAAAGTTGATCGCCTTGGCATCGATCAAATCTTGAACTTTGTGCTGCAAAGCCCGGCATTTCTCAGTATGGTGCCCTGGTGCCCCAGAATGAAAGTCACAGCGGACGTTGGCGTCATATCCAGGTGGCAATACTGTTGGTGGAGCCATTGTACGCAGCTCAACAAACCCTAACCTGAGTAGTTCGGGCAATAGTTCGGCGTACGACATTGGCAGCGGATCAAAACGTCGATCAGCCATTCTTTGTCTGGGCTGATACAGACGTTGTTGCTGTTGTTGTTGTTGTTGACGAGGCTGAAGTGCAGGAATGGTCACTGCAGCTACCGGGCGATATTGTTCTCTACTCACACTTCCTCTGTACACATTCCCTCGGTGTTGTACAACATTGGTTTCACTTTCTCTACGGCGAGGTGCCCCAGAGAAGGGTTTCTTTGATGACGAAGAAGACCCCACATCATGAATCCTACCGGCCTTGATCAGACTTTCGGTTCTCTCGCCACAGATGACGACATCAGAAAAACTACCGAATGGGCAGCTTCCCATCCGGTCCATAAATACACCTTGAAGAGTGCCTATAAACATGTCGGTCAACTCCCTTTCCAGCATAGGGGGTTGAACTCTCGCAGCAAGCTCGCGCCATCTCTGGGCGTACTCTTTAAAGCTCTCGTTGTTTTTCTGACATAGACTCTGCAGCTGAGCCCAGGTCGGTGCCATATCCATATTATGTTTATACTGTCTGAGGAACGCTTCTCCCAAATCCCTCCAGCATCTGATCGAATCTCTTTTCAACTCCATGTACCAGTCCAGAGACGCCCCCAGATAGGCTGTCTTGGAAAAAACACATCCACATCTTCTCGTCGTCAGTATACGCCTAGATCTTTCGATAGTATGCCTGCACATGAGTGCGAGGGCAAGAGGTGCCGTTGTATTTGTCGAAAGTGGGTGCTTTGAACTTATGTGGGATTCTCAAACCTTCCACCAATCCCATATTAGTTACGTCAAAACCAAGAGAATTTTGACACTCCATAGCACGGATCTTCTCAGCAAGGGCCTCAACTTTTCGGTCTCTCTCATCAACCCTTCCCAATATGTCTTCGTCTTCACTGAGCAGAGTAAACATATCCTCTTGTCTGTCAACAATCGGAGCTTGATTACGGGCCGGAGCACGGACTACTCTGGCATTGGCAGTCTCTGGAGCAAAAGGCTGACCGTTGATCCGAATACCTCTTAACTCTTCACCTACAGCGTAGTTGTTGATGGGCACAGCTGCAGTAGGGTTATCATTAATCGGGCCTCCCTCTGGCAAAGCTTGGTTGGGCGGCGGAACTACAGCTTCTTGCCTCTGAACTAGAGCTCGGAGTTCTTCTTGTCCTTGCGCAACCCCTTGCATCATGTGCATGAACTGGGCCATGTTAGCCCTCATCTCTGCTAACTCAGCTTGTACTTGATCCATGTTCCTTTGATGGTTGAGTCTTGTTGAGTAGCGATGCGGTCTCTGATCAGCTATCCTGCCTGAACACAGGAACCAAAGTGAGAAGTCGGCACAAGAACACCTGTTATGCAAAGATGATATGAGTATGATGTTAATGATGCGTATGATGCACATGATATGCTCATTTCTCAAGCATTCAAAGAGCCTGACTCATCTTCACAAGATGGCAACCTGCAGCAACAAAGGAACAACAAAATACAAGGTAAAATGAGAACAACAGGAAGCAACAACAACCTTATCTATAAATAAGAACAAAAAGATCATACAACCAAGTCAACAAATATTCGAATAAACAGAGTACAAAGAAATGAATCCCATCCAACAAGCCTGGAGGTGATTCTCAACATAAACATCAAAGGTACAATCTAAGACAAACGGTCTTCCGGAATGAGGGTCTTCAGGTACTGGCACTGGTCTATCAACAGTGTGCATTCTGAACATTCTGGTAGAGGGGTGATCTTCTCCTTCAATTGTCTTCTAAGCTCCATAACTTCTCCTCCAAGATAGTCCTCCGATGCTTGTCTCAAATCCACTTCTTTCTTCAACTGGACGTCTTTGTCTCTGAGTTGCTTCTCTAGGTCTCTGATCTTCTTCTGATAGCCGGCTTCAGCTCTCTGTAGTCTCAAGCATTCCCGATGTTCTGCATCCAACATGGATTCCATCTCTTCATAGGATCTCTTCTTGCTTCTCACTCTACTAGCATCCTCTCCTTGCACTTCCCTGAGTTGATGGGCCAAGTGCAACCTATCAGCTTTGGCTTTGTAAAGCTCCATCTGTGTATCTTGCTCCTTCTCTCTCAACCGGCGATTCTCCATTAGAGCTTGCTTATAGTGCTCAGCAGGCACACTCTCAGCAAGGATCAAGGGTGGTTGCTCCTGTAACGGCTCCATCCTATCGTAGGGTAGCAACAAAGTTTCCACTCTCTTCTTTACCCAATCGGTGTAATCAGGCATAGCAATGGCAAACTTCTTCCCTAAGACGGATCCATCTCTGACACCAATAGACTTCCAAGCTCTCTCTATCTGCTCCAATCTAACAGGGTCAGTACGCTTCTCAAAATACACACTTTCAGCTATCTCAGCTTCAAGTGGTTTTCCCTTCATTACAAACCCTAACTGACGAAGAGAAAGAACTAGATTATAATTTATGCAACCTTTGGTCCCCACGAGTGGCACATTCCGGAATTCTCCACAACTCATAATAACATCCCGCACGTCCATCCGGTAAGATTGCCATCTGATGTCATATGAAGTGAGAGACATCACCCTCTGAGTCCACCTATAAGTGCTCTGAGCATCCACAAAGGGTCCACTGGCTGGAAGAAGAGACATGAACCATCTGAGCAGAAGAGGTAGACAGCACCTGATAGCTCCACCCTTACCATGCCTACTGTGAATAGCATAGTAAGTGTCAGCTAACAGAGTGGGGACTGGATTCCCTCCAATGAAGACACTGATTGCAGCATGGTCAACAAAATTGGGCATGCTCGGGAATAGGACGATCCCATAGATCATAGCAACAAGCTGGGCATGAAAAGCTTCCCAATTCCCCTTCTCTGCTTCTTCTCTAGCAACCCTCAGGAGAAACTTCAACGGTAGACCCACAACACTCCCACTGGGCTTCCAGTTATCACAAACTTCTTTGACACTTAACTGGAGAGCTCTGGCAACAACTCCGAAGTCAACCTCCTTTGGTATGTCCAAGAAAGGAACCTGATGCTGAATCGGGATGCTCAACAGAATGGAGTACTCCTCGAGAGTAGGCGCCAACTGATAGTCCTGGAAAGTGAAACATCTAAGCTCCGGGTCATAGAACTGAAGAAGAGTCTGCAACGGCATTGTGTCAACTACCACCTTCAACAGAGTCAACAGATCCCCATATTGGTCAATGAACCCCCGCTGATGATCACTGGTCACAAAACTGCTCAACTCAATCAGCGACGTCAAAGGCTCACGGTGAAAAATGTAGGAACAAGTCTTCCGCTTCGGCTCTGGGACTGTTGCCATCTCTATCGGCGAATCAAGCTCTGGAATGTACCTGAGAAATGATATGCATGCAGGGATTAGTTTTTTTCCTTTTTCTCTTCTTTTTTTTTCTTTTTTTTATTTTTTATTTTTATCATTTTTTTATATTGCGTATCTTTTGAAAATAAATATGCTATGATGCGCATGATGCAGACAGGACTGGCTGGCGGTGCATCTCTGAACACAAGGTCGAAGCTTCGGTCTACACTCAGAACCCAAATCCAACTTGAAACCCAAGGTCAATTGAAACACTGTTGTCGGAGCCCAAAGTCACCAATAGGACCACAAGTCACCAACGGTACCTGTAATAATGATCAAACCCTCCCCACTCGCGGGTGTCATCTAGGCCAGGGTAAGGTCGAGGGAAACGCAGGATAAACAACCCTTTCAAAAATATCATCCTGTGCACACCAGATGTATGCACCGATAATACCCCATCAGAGTCTGAACTGCTCGTGATATCAATGTTCCGCTAAGTGGCGTACACCACCCGCTTCCCATGAATCACTCTATTCCTAGGTTTCCTAAATTTCACTCATAGCCTAGGTATTGGGCCTTTTACCTCAAGTGACTCCCACCCCAACAGAGAGAAACAGACAACCAGCCAGATGAATAACGAATGTGAATGAGTGCAAACATAAGTGCAAACATAAATGCAAACAATAAATGAAATAAATGCAATAAATAAACACAGCACAAGGCAACCAAAACCCTAACCTAGAGAGCGCTAGGAGAGACTCGCTTAGGGAAGATGGACCAGCACAGGTCAACTTCTCTATTATCCCCAGCAGAGTCGCCAGCTGTCGCACTACGCGAAAAACCGGCGGGAAAACGAAACAACAGAGCCGCCACCGTGCGTTATTTATCCCAAAAGAGGGAAAGGAAACGCTCAGAGTAAACCTGGAAAAGACGTGGTCTCGCGACCAAAGAGAATGGGATCGGGAGTCGGTTATGCGAAGGGAAGGTATTAGCACCCCTACGCATCCGTCGTACTCGACGGGATCCACGCACAATAGGAAGGAAAAAATGGTTGCTAAAACACTGCTCAAACACACACACACTGGCTGAAAGAGACACAAGGAAACAAACAAGACTGACTCGGCAGGATGTCGCATCCTGGGCCTACTTAGTCTATCAAGCATAGACATCAGAGTCAAAGTAGTTCGGACCGGGGAAACGACACATGCTCGCTAGGATGTCGCATCCTATGTATACGTATCTCCTCGGACGAAGGAGAATCAGAGCATTCGTAGCTCGGCTAACACGCACACAAACAACACAGGCAAAGGCAAACGTGGAGCCCGAATGCCAATCACTGGACTTACATCAGCATCCGAACCAAAACTCACGCTGGAACCCGAATGCCAATCGCTGGACTTACATCAGCTTCCAAGCATACAACCAGAGGATACGGAATGCCAATCGCTGGGCTTACATCCATCTCCTAACACACGCAAAGACAAAACAAAAAAAAGGCGCTCGGAGAGATCAGCTCATCTCCTGCCTACGTACCTCATCTGGTATGAGGATCAGGGCGACGTAGTTCCCCTACGGAGGGATACAGGACTAGCCTAACCAGATAACAGAGGGAGACACAACTAGGGAGACTACGACTCGAGCCTAGATGTTATCATGCAAATTCATCCCTAAGTTAAGGTTTCTAGCTAACTTGCACAGGAAGCAAGCCTATCCTAAACATGACTTGCACAGGAAGCAAGCCAAACTAAACCTAAGTTGCACAGGAAGCAAGCTAAAGCAAACACACAAACACAAGTAGCACACACTATATGCAAGCAATGGGCTCAAACAAGGTTAGGTTTTAGTCGAGGGGTCATATCGACCTCAACAAACAAACCACTGTAATTGGGTAGTGTTAGCTCTTAACCCTAACATTGAGAGTTAGGGTGAAGCTGATGAAAGGTGAGTGAAGATGAGACTTCACAGCTCTTATCCCTGGCCTGGGAGAGCTTAAGACAAGAATGTGTGGGTTCAGAAAGGGGGAACCCTTCTACACATTTGATACTGACTCAACTGTACAACCGTACAAGATCTTGGGTTTGTATCTGCAATGCATCAACACAGTGGTGTGAGCAAAGCAGATGACACACAGAATAGCAGTGGATAGATTGCATATCCCTTGGGTTCTGCCAATTGCCTCTTCACTTAGGAGGTCTTTGAATATATACAAGGACAAATGTAAACAGTCACAAACATTGCCTCTTAAGGAGGACTTCAGACAGTTGCTTGGCCAAGTAACAGGCCAGGTCTTCCAGACTACATGAAGATAAGAAATTATATCTCAATGCAAATTGCTATTAAGCAAAGCAAAGCAAAGTTCTTAAAGAACTATAAGCAACTAAAGGTACCTGAAACCAGTCAGACAACATTAGTATACAATTCAAAGTTAAATCAAAATGAGATAGAGATCAACAGTCAACACAATCAGTTAAATGTGCAATGCACAAGGCTCAAAGCATATGAGCCAAGCAACCTACAAAACAAAAAAGTTAATCATGATGATCAATCAAGCTCAATCAATTTGTATTGATCTCTTTGGGTATTTGTGGCTTAACCTGAAACAACAAACTTAGACATGAGCAACATGACCACTAGGACAAGCCTAGGGTCAAAAAGAGATAAGAAAGTCAAAACAGCAAATGACAAGTGTCCAAAATCAAGTTCAAACAATCAAGAAACAAACTCAATTGGTTTCATGTTCATATCAATCATCATCATCATTTCATAAGCAAATTAGGTCAAAGCATGGCATATAGAAGCTCAAAGAAGTCAAGAGAATGATGCAACTCAAATCCAATCACAAACAATTCAAAAAATTCTCAAATAATTCATGATCAAACATCATCCATAACATGATAATCAAACCAAATTTCAGATCATTTGGATAAAGGGAAATGGGTCAATGAAAATCAGAAAGTCAAAGCAAGTTCAAGCATGCTCAAAGAAGTCAACCAAACATGCACCAACTTCAATAAATCATAAATCAGTGACAACATATGAGAAATGAATGGGACTAAAACCATGATAAACCTTAAGATGTCCACAAATCACATGTCAAGTTTCAAGTCCATCTAGTTAAGCATGAGAATTTCACAAATCAAATGAGAACATGTGTCACAAAAAGTCAACATTTTGGTCAAACAGGGGAGAAATTATCAATCAAATAGAAAATGCATTCCAAAATTCCAGAAAAATTCACATACATTCTCAACATCCATAAGCATGTTCATGCAAAAAATCAGACCATTTTGAGTTCATTAGGCAAGGTAATTAAAATCATGAAGTTGGACATCAATGGTGTGACACAAATTGTCACACCCCTATTCAAAAAAACATAACTCACAAACCAGCAATGATAAATTCACAAACTCTACACCAAAATCACCATTAACATGTCTAGTTTAAGCACAAAAAATTTGGGAAACATTGGATAAAGTATCATCATTTCCTAATCAATTTGGCAAAGCATACACAAAATGGTCAACATGAACAAACCCTAGCACCTTTTAAAATTCATACGTGAAAAAAATCTGGAAAAAATATCATGAAAAACTAGAGGTCAAGAGGATCAATCCACAAAAAACCCCATCAAAATTGGATAAGAAATGATCAACTTATGAATTTTGGAAGATTGGCCATGCAAATGAAATAAAAATTGCAAAAACAAATGATTTAATTAATTAAATAATCTGGCCGATGGCAAAGTTGTAATATTGGAGTCCCTTAAGTGAAACTCTGCGTTTCACTTAAGGACGTGTTGCATGCTGATTCGTTCATGGCAATAAAACAGTAATTTTCATGCAAAACAACAACAGCCAACATCCAAAACACGATTTCATGGATCAAAACAATTCTGGGTGAGAAATAATTAGGGTTTTAAGCTACAGTGGTCAGTTCATGAACACGAAGAACATTTGTCCCAGATTTTTCAAGTGAATATACCAAACGAATCAGCTAAACATGCTCATCAATAATCTGGCATTCATTTTCACTAAATCGAGCTATCATGAATGAATCGAGCAGAAACATATTTGAACATCAAATTTCATTTCAACATAACTTCTACCATACTCAACCAAATGCCACGATTTAAAGCTCAACAGAATCAGCATGAAAGGATCTTTCTAAAGCATATCATAGTTTTGAAAATGGAGAGATTCGACATCTTACCAAATTTGGAGCACAGTGATGATTCAGATGTTGTTTGGCTGTGGAAGGTCGAAACAGATGCACCAATATGTTCCAGAAGATGAATGGAAGAAGGATTTTAGCTCAGCAACCTTTATTCTAGCTCCAAACTCGAGCTGCCATGGAAATGCTTTAATGGAACAGTAGCTGTATCCTTGCTTACAGTTGTATGTTGTTGCTTGCAAAAGGCTCAGAAATGATGGCAAGTGATGAAACAAACCAACCAAGCTCGAGGCCTTTGGAGTTTTTTCAGCAAAAATTCAAATGGAGAAAAAATGAGCTTGAGAGAAAATGCAGCTTTTGATCTGTTTTGTGTGTTTGTGGCTAGGGTTTTCAGAATGGAAAAGTGAAATATATAGTCTGTTTAGTGTTTGTAATCATGGTTAATTGAAGTGGTAATCAGAATTTGCTTAAATGAGTGTGTTTTGACATTTGCTAAAAATCAACCAAATTTGCATGGGGTGCATGTACATGCACGAAATGGGCCTTGAACAACCTCTAAATATCATTTCTGAACTTTGGCAAGTGGTAGAATGTGTTGGAAATGGCTATTTTGAAAACTCATTTTTTCACCTCACTTATTTAAATTCAAGTCACTTGCAAAAAGGCCATTTTGATTGGTAAATTTTTGGTGAATTGTGATGAAAGATTTGGATAGAGCACATCAAATATGACTTGTAGCAAAAAACCTCACTCAATTTGGCCAAATGGTTTGGAAGATAGGCCACTTTGAAGTTCAAAAATTCTTGAGAATGATTTGATCATAACTTGCCAACCATACATGAGAAATGAGTGTTCTTGGACTTTTTGGGAATGGGAGAACAAGATCTTCAACTTTCATGTTGGGCAAAATTTCATTTGAAGCTTGTATGATGAAGTAATTTTGAGGATCAAGACTTTCCATTTTTGGCAAATTCCAATTACAGGTCAACTTTCTATTTTTGGAAATTTCTTGTTTGACTTCAAATTCTTCAATCTTGACCTTTGAAATGTTGAATGAGACTTGTATGGACATGAATGAACCCTTTCAAACCATCTCCCACCTTGAAATCCATAAAATCAAGCACAGTTGACCACAGTTGACCATAGTTGACTTTCTAGGGTTTCTGGTGGACTGCACATTGACTGATGACTTCTGAGCAACCAATCCTTGACCAAAACACTTCAAAAGGACCCTTAGGTCATGTGAACATGTTGGACCAACCCTAGGGCCTTGTCTCAAAGGAAAATGCACTTGCTTGCTTGATTGACTGATCTCCTGACCAATTTGACCTAATCTGTCAGATGAACTTGCACTTGGGCAAAGGACAATGCAATGTTATGCAGTGGACTATGTTAATGTTATGACCTAATATGAGAATGTATGTACAAAAGGTAGGTGCAAATTTGAGGTGCTACATTCAGCCAGCATATAGTTGCTTATTGGGGCGTCCCTGGATACATGAGGCTGGGGCAGTGTCGTCAACTCTCCATCAGAAGCTGAAGTATGTTTGGAACGGTCAGATTGTAACTGTGTGTGGCGACGAGGACATTCTGGTGAGTCATTTATCCTCTTTCAAGTATGTAGAGGTGGATGGCGAGATCCATGAAACTCTGTGCCAGGCGTTTGAGACCGTTGCTCTTGAGAAGGTGGCTTTCGCTGAGCAGAAGAAGCCAAGTGCCTCGATTGCATCCTACAAACAGGCTATGGAGGTTGTCAACTCAGGCAATGCAGAAGGCTGGGGCAAGATGGTTGATTTTCCCGTCAAAGAATACAAATTCGGTATTGGTTATCAACCTCTGCAGGCAGAGCAGGGAGATCAGAAAGGGCTGAGTACCTTCACCAGCGTTGGGCTGATGAATCATGGTGACGTCTTTGCAACCGGCAGTGAAGACGGGGACAGTGACTGTGATCTGAACAATTGGGTTCGCCCGTGTTCTCCAGGGGAGTCGATCAACAATTGGACAGCCGAAGAAATGGTCCAAGTTACTCTTCAAACAGAGTAATTTTCTTTTGTTTTTCATTTTGCACAAAACCCTACGTTCTGCCCAAGGCGTAGTGGTTCATTGTAGGGCCTCATCATGTTTTTCAATGATATCATTAATAAAGAACGTTTTGCAAACAAATTTGTGATCCCTGTCTTTCTGTTTTTATTTTCATTTTCAAAAACAATAAAAATGGCAATGTTTTTGTTTTTGTGACTTTCTTGAACTCTTTTTTCTAAAATAAAGCATTAAACATGCAGAATCGATCTTACGGACTCCACTATAAACAGTTCTGTTATGGCTCAGTATGATTTCAATAATCCCATCTACCAAGCTGAAGAGGAGAGTGAGGAAGATTGTGAACTCCCCAAAGAACTTGTCAGATTATTGAAGCAAGAGGAAAGAATCATCCAACCTCATCAGGAGGAGTTGGAGATTATCAACCTGGGTACTGAGGACGCCAGAAGAGAGATCAAGATTGGGGCTGCTTTGAAGGAAGATGTCAAGAGAGGGCTGATTGAGATGCTGAGAGAATATGTAGAGATATTCGCCTGGTTGTATCAAGACATGCTTGGGTTGGATACAGATATTGTAGTGCACAGGCTACCTCTCAGAGAAGATTGTCCTTCGGTAAAGCAGAAGCTGCGCAGAACTAGTCCTGATATGGCTGTCAAGATCAAGGAAGAGGTTCAGAAGCAGTTGGATGCGGGTTTCCTGGCAGTGACCAATTATCCCCCGTGGGTGGCCAACACCGTTCTCGTGCCGAAGAAGGATGGTAAAGTCAGAATGTGTGTCGATTACCGGGATTTAAACAGAGCCAGTCCGAAAGACGACTTCCCACTACCTCACATTGATGTATTGGTTGATAACACTGCTCAATCCTCAGTTTTCTCTTTCATGGATGGTTTCTCTGGCTATAATCAGATTAAGATGGCGCCAGAGGACATGGAAAAGATGACATTCATTACACCTTAGGGCACGTTCTGCTATAAGGTGATGCCATTTGGGCTGAAGAATGTCGGTGCTACCTATCAGAGGGCTATGACGACTCTCTTTCATGACATGATGCACAAAGAAATTGAAGTGTACGTGGATGATATGATTGCGAAGTCGTAGACGGAAGAGGAGCACCTGGTAAACTTGCAGAAGTTGTTTGAAAGGCTGAGAAAGTTCAAACTGAGGCTGAATCCGAACAAGTGTACGTTTGGAGTGAGATCCGGGAAGCTGTTGGGTTTCATTGTCAGTGAGAAAGGGATCGAGGTTGATCCAGCAAAAGTAAAAGCTATACGAGAAATGCCTGAACCGAGAACAGAAAAGCAGGTTCGTGGGTTTTTAGGGAGATTGAACTACATTGCACGGTTTGTATCTCACCTAACTGCCACGTGTGAACCAATTTTCAAATTGCTAAGAAAAAATCAAGCAATCAGGTGGAATGATGACTGTCAGAAAGCTTTTGATAAGATAAAAGAGTATTTACAGAAACCTCCAATCCTTATACCTCCAGTTCCTGGGAGGCCTTTGATAATGTACATGTCAGTGACTGAGAACTCGATGGGGTGTGTATTGGGACAGCATGACGAGTCCGGTCGAAAAGAGCATGCCATATACTACCTTAGCAAAAAGTTTACCGACTGTGAAATAAGATATTCGCAGCTCGAGAAAACTTGTTGTGCTTTGGCCTGGGCTGCTCGCCGACTGAGGCAGTATATGTTGAACCATACTACCTTATTGATTTCTAAGATGGATCCAGTGAAATACATCTTTGAGAAGCCGGCTCTCACCGGGCGCGTTGCTCGTTGGCAGATGATTTTAACAGAATATGATATCCAGTACACGTCGCAGAAGGCCATCAAAGGTAGTATTCTGTCAGACTACCTTGCCGAGCAGCCAGTTGATGATTATCAGTCGATGATGTTTGAATTCCCTGATGAAGACATCATGTATCTGAAGATGAAAGATTGTGAAGAGCCTCTTGTCGAGGAAGGACCGGATCCTGATGACAAGTGGACATTGATGTTTGATGGGGCTGTGAATGTGAATGGCAACGGTGTTGGGGCTGTGCTTATTAATCCTAAAGGTGCTCATATACCTTTTTCTGCCAGACTGACTTTTGACGTAACCAACAACGAGGCTGAGTATGAGGCTTGTATCATGGGGATTGAAGAAGCCATCGATCTGAGGATCAAAACTCTGGACATTTATGGAGATTCCGCTCTAGTGATTAACCAAGTCAATGGAGATTGGAATACCCATCAGCCGCATTTGATTCCTTACAGAGATTACACCAGAAGGATCCTGACTTTCTTCAAGACAGTGAAGCTGTATCATGTCCCCCGAGATGAAAATCAGATGGCTGATGCCTTGGCTACTTTGTCTTCTATGATCAAAGTTCATTGGTGGAATCATGTGCCACATGTTGCGGTGAATCGACTCAAGAGGCCTGCATATGTGTTTGCAGCCGAGTCTGTTGTTAATGAGAAGCCGTGGTACTATGATATTAAGAACTTCCTCAAGAGTCAGGAGTATCCTGAAGGTGCATCAAAGAATGACAAGAAAACCCTGAGAAGGCTAGCTGGAAGCTTTTATTTGAATCAGGATGATGTGTTGTATAAGAGGAACTTTGACATGGTTCTGCTCAGATGCGTGGATAGACACGAAGCAGACATGTTGATGCAAGAAGTGCACGAAGGATCTTTTGGTACCCATGCTGGTGGTCATGCAATGTCCAAAAAGTTGTTGAGAGCCGGCTATTACTGGATGACGATGGAATCCGATTGTGTCAAATACGCTCGGAAGTGCCATAAGTGTCAGATCTATGCTGATAAGGTGCATGTACCACCAAGCCCTCTAAATGTCATGAATTCGCCTTGGCCGTTCGCCATGTGGGGCATCGATATGATTGGGAAGATTGAGCCTACTGCTTCCAATGGACATCGCTTCATCCTGGTTGCGATTGATTACTTCACCAAGTGGGTGGAAGCAACTTCCTATGCTAATGTTACCAAGCAAGTGGTTGCCCGGTTCATCAAGAAGGAAATCATCTGTCGTTATGGGGTTCCTGAGAGAATCATTACTGACAATGGTTCGAATCTCAATAACAAGATGATGAAGGAGCTTTGTAAAGATTTCAAGATTGAACATCACAATTCTTCTCCTTACAGACCGAAGATGAATGGTGCTGTAGAGGCGGCAAACAAGAACATTAAGAAGATTGTGCAGAAGATGGTCGTGACGTACAAGGATTGGCATGAGATGCTGCCTTTCGCTTTGCATGGGTACCGTACCTCAGTACGTACGTCGACCGGGGCAACCCCTTACTCCCTTGTGTATGGTATGGAAGTTGTTCTACCTGTTGAAGTGGAGATTCCTTCTCTGAGAGTCCTGTTGGATGTTAAGCTAGATGAAGCTGAGTGGATTCGAACAAGCTTTAATGAGTTGAGCCTTATCGAAGAGAGGCGGTTAGCAGCGGTGTGCCATGGGCAGTTGTATCAGAGAAGGATGAAGAAGTCCTTTGATCAGAAAGTGCGTCCTCGAAGCTATCAGCCAAGTGATTTAGTTTTGAAGAGGATCCTTCCTCCCGGTACAGATAACAGGGGCAAATGGACCCCTAATTACGAAGGTCCATATGTTGTTAAAAAGGTTTTCTCTGGTGGAGCCTTGATGCTTACAACTATGGATGGTGAAGATTTTTCGTCCCCTGTTAACTCAGATGTAGTCAAAAAATACTTCGCATAAATTGACCCGCTGGACGAAAAGAATAAAATAGTCCAGGCAAAAAAGGGCATCCCGGCGAACCAAAAAAAAAAGAGAAAAAGGTTCGGGCAAAAGTTAGGGATAAAGAAAGAAAAGAATTTGTACACCCGGTAAGTCGAAAACCCGCAAGGGCGGCTTAGGCAAAAATGGGTATCCCGGTGGATTGAAAACCCGAAAGGGCGATCCAGGCAAAAGAGGGATTAAAGCGAAGACTACAGTATAAGTTATCTGTACTTCATCACGCTTCAGTGTCTACCATCTCGAAGGATAGGATCGGTCCAATCATTCTTTTCAGAAAGCGAGGAAT
This sequence comes from Lathyrus oleraceus, assembly GCF_024323335.1. Classification (NCBI taxonomy): domain Eukaryota; kingdom Viridiplantae; phylum Streptophyta; class Magnoliopsida; order Fabales; family Fabaceae; genus Lathyrus; species Lathyrus oleraceus. The sequence continues at coordinate 110,483,354 of NC_066581.1, read as the reverse complement.
TTGGGGAAAATTGAGGATCTGTGAGTTATAACAGAATTGGAAAATAGTGGATGCCGTGTTCACATTGCCATTAGGATAGATTTTTCCTTTTGTGCGCAATTACCTCTTCCTATGAATTGCTTCCTGATGTATTTGCCTTTATAGGCCCATTTTCAATCAATAAAAGTCGTTATTCAGATAAATTGCTCTTGTTTTTATTTTACTGTTTTGTTTGCAAAAACGTCCGAATTTTTGATAAACATTGCATATAAAAACATGAAGGCTGGACAACAACGTGCGGAAAGATAAAACATTTGAAAATCTTTTTGAATGTTGAGTATACTTGGGTGTATTTTGTCCATGCAATCCCCTGGGGCGTGTATGTCTTGTTGTTTTGCAGGTTATTACCGTTAATTCCTGGCTGAAGCAGATAAGCCACGGTTTGTTCAGAAACGTTTCAGCACTGTCCAGTAGTGTGAGAAGTTGGGCTGTCTAAAGCAAGTTCAAGACTTGTCTCTCCAGCATAGTCAAGATCAGGGATTCCTCAGCAGGGTTGAGGATGTTTCCCCAGCAGGCTTGAAAGCGGTTACGTCCCCAAGCAAGTCTGAAAGCTATTAGAACTGTCTTTCCCCAGCAGTCGGGTAGCAGGTTCAAAGGTCACCCTATCCCCAGCTAGTCTGAAGACTGTTAGTCCCCACTGAGCCGGAAGGTTGTCGTATCCCCAGCGGAGGTATCAGTGAGTAGTTTGCTCCTCAGCAGTCGGGTATGAAGTACTGTAATCCTCCGCATGGTCGTGAATGCATTTCCCCAGCAGGGTTATGATTGTCTTCCCCAACAATTTTTGAAGTGGGTAGTTTTCCCAGCGGAGGTTTGCATTGATGGTTTTCTCCCCAGCGGAGTCCCCGAGCGGATCAGGTTCGGTGAAAATTGTCCCCAGTAGAGTTTCTCCTGCTCATGGATTGGACCATATCCCCAGTAGAGGTGAGCAGTGGTTGTTTCCCCTAGCGGAGTCCCCAAGTGGATTGGATCAGTGAAAGTTGTCCCCGGTGGGATTTATCCTTTCTCCAGCAGCAATGCTATTCGCCAACACGTTTGAGAAGTTGGTGTGTTCCCCAGACAGAGTCTCCCCAGAGTTGACTTGGTTTCCTCTGCCGTCCCCAGAGTATCAGATCAGCAAAGCACCCCCAGCAGTGCGTCTCCCCACAGAGTTGGAGAACATAATCAGATTTGGGTGCTCAGCGGAGCAACCATTTTCTCCAGCAGGAGTTTTCTTCATTTGCATCTTGCATGTAGTGATCATTGCGTCCTCAAATAGCGTAGCATTTCCATTCAATATGGAGCATTACGCCATAGAAAAATTCAAACATATGCATTCATGTGTTAAACCTAATTGGATCATATCCCCACCAGAGACGGATCATTGTTCAACAATCCGTATGGCACATTTACTACAGTTGCTCCTGACAGCATTCAGGGTTTGATAATCCCCAAAGAGGTTTTTCCTCACCCGTCTGTGGAAGGAAAGTTTGATTCTCCCCAGTGAGATCCCCAGCAAGCGTTTGGCTTTGCCTTGACATATGAAGATGTCATTCTTGTGATACCGGTAAGTGTCTTGTCAGCACCCGTGTGTGTTCTTTTTTGGCGTCTGTAGACATCTTCCTTTATTTCTCCCATTCGTCCGTTGATGTATGGTTGTATCTCCTTCTCCCATTCATCCGTTGATATATGTTGGAGTCTTCCCAGTCATCCGTTGATGTCTGGTCACCTCTCCGTTGGTGTCGATAAACGTCGAGTTTTTCCCATTCGTCCGTTGACGTATGGTTGTATCCTTTCCCATGCATCCGTTGATGTCTGGTCACCTCTCCGTTGGTGTCGATAAACGTCGAGCTTCTCCCGATCATCCGTTGATGTCTGGTTGAGTCTTCCCATTCATCCGTTGATGTCTGGTCACCTCTCCGTTGGTGTCGATAAACGTCGAGTTTGTCCCATTCGTCCGTTGACGTATGGTCGAGCATTCCCAGTCATCCGTTGATGTCTGGTCACCTTTCCGTTGGTGTCGATAAACGTCGAGCTTCTCCCGGTCATCCGTTGATGTCTGGTTGAGTCTTCCCAGTCATTCGTTGATGTCTGGTCACCTCTCCGTTGGTGTCGATAAACGTCGAGTTTCTCCCATTCGTCCGTTGACGTATGGTCGAGCATTCCTAGTCATCCGTTGATGCCTGGTCACCTCTCCGTTGGTGTCGATAAACGTCGAGTTTCTCCCATTCGTCCGTTGACATCTGGTTGAGTTTTCCCATTTCCCATTCGTCCGTTGACGTTTGTTTGTATCTCTTTCTCCCATTCATCCGTTGATGTCTGGTCGAGTTTTTCCTAGTCGTCCGTTGGCGTCTAGTGGTGATTTCTTTTCCCATTCATCATCTTTCGATGTCTGGTCGTGATTCCTTTTTTCTAATAAAAAGCAAAATCCCCAGTGGAGTCGTTGGTAAACGTCTTGTCTGGTCCAGTGATAAATATCAGATCCCAGTGGAAGTTGCCATTGGTGAACAGTCTTTTCTTGGATCCCCGCAGAGTGCAAATTTCTACGGTTCTCAGTTGATTGAATAGGGGCAGTTGTAGCACCTCAAATTTGCACCTCCCATTTGTACATTCATTTCATTTTTAGGTCATTAATATTGCATAGTGCATTGCATTTCATCAGTCAAAACTGATCAGGAGAGTCCATCTGTGCAAGAGAGAAAGGGTTTTTCCATGAGATAAAGGCGCTATGGTTGTTCTAGGTAGCTTGTGTGAATCAAGGATCACTTTGAAGCAACTTGACCAAAGGACTAGAGGCTCAAAGTCCACAGTGCATGACCAGGTTATCTGGGCCCATAAAAGTCAACTGCAAGTCAACTGAGGGCTAGGAGATGGAGAAATGGTTTGAGACACTTCATTCATGTCCAAAAGAGGTTTGTTCAACATGCCAAACATCTACCTTGAAGATTTTGAAGCCAGATCAAAAGTTTCCAAAAATGGAAAGTGACCTGTAATTTGGAAGTTTCCAAAAATGGCAAGTTTAGGACCAACTTCAACTCAACTTTCCAACTTCAAAGAAGCTTCAATTAGCTTTGGCCTAATCATGATTTCAGATTAATTAGCAAGGCATATATAAGCTTAATCACAACTGAATTGAACAGAATACATAGTTTCAGATCTAGAATTGGGGTTTTGATCAAAATTTTCTCTCACAAAGAACTTCAAGATTCCACGCATAAGACTCATTTCTCTTGCATAATTCTTGATCCTGGGGAAGTTTTGAGTGAGATTGAACGTGCCATTGGTGATTTCCCGCTCAAAATCGTGCATACTAAAGCTTGAAGGTGTTCATGGCAATTTCGAATTGAGCTGGATCCACACGTGTTCGAGCTTCAATTCCTTCATCAATCCTCACTACAAGCATTATAGAGTGGATTTGGACCATTGCTGAGCCTTGTAGCACGCGTTTTCAACCTGCTGTTCTTCAAGAGGTCAAGTTTCGAACCTCATAATTCTCAAATTCATGTACATATTCTTGTAGATCTCATGTTCCTGATGATTCTGGTGAAAATTTCATGTGAAATAGTGCATTATTGAGCAAGATATGTGTGATTGAAGTTTTCATGTCAAAAATGTTTGTGATCGATTTGCATAATATAGGATGTTTTAGCATGAATTGACCGTGGATTATTGATGTACATTGCATGAGGATTCGTTTGATATAATTTTTGTTGAGTTCTGGACATTTCTGGGAAATCTGGAAATTGGCGTATGAACATTCATCATCTTCATCATGAAGAAGATGAATATTCATGTTAGCGTCGGTTTTTTTGCATGTTAGTGACGGACTAGCGTCCAATCTGGGCAATGCTAGGGTTTGCAGGTGAAACGGTGTCGTTTCACCTTGGCGCGCTCAATTTGAAAATGTACAGGGTTCGATCCCTGCCGAGCGTATTGTTTTCAAATGTTTTCTTCATTTTCACTTTTCCCTCCAAACTTCCATATATGCTTCATGTTTGAGTTTATTTTTTCTTCTAACTTCTAAAATCCATAACAAATTGAAAAATGCATCAAATCACTCCCAATTTTTTGCAAAATGATCCTTGTGATGTCTAGTTTTTTATGATGATGATTTCAAAAGTTATGCATGGCTGGAATTTTATTTATTCTAGGTTGATTGATCATAGGTGCATATGTGACCTTGCCTTGCTTTTTCTATCATGAAATGCTTGATTTTAATCCAATGGACATGAAATTTTACATGATGATTCTAGACATGTTAGTGGATGTTTTAGGCTTGGTTTGGTATTTTTCCCATTTACCATTTCTGTTTTATGTTCATGTTTGCATGGTGTGACAATTTGTGTCACATAATTTGATTGTCTTGCTTGTGCAATTTGATTTCCATGCCAAATGACTTCTAATGATTCTGATTTTTTGCATGCTGGATGTTTTGGATGTGTTGAATGCTCTTGAATTTTTCCAGAATTATTTGAATCATTTCTGTTTTGATTGGGAATTTTCATTCTTAATGTTCAAATGCATGCCTTGAATTGGTCATTGACTTCTCTTGCCTATTACATGAACTTGCATGATGATTTTGGTTTGGTCCTTTTTAGGACTTGTTCTTGATTGATTAAATATGATCCATGTTGAATATCAAGTTCTGTTTTGGTTTTTTGATCCACTTTTGACCCTAGGCTTTGACCTAGTGGTTTGTTACTTACATTTGAATTGTGAATTTCAGGTTCAAGTATGCATCTCCACGATTGATGTTGCTCCTTCATTTGAGCTTGATCATTTGTTATTGTTGGCTAACATTTGTTTGTTTTGTAGGCTTTGATGATGGTTCACTTGTGTTTATGGCTTATGTGTTGCATATTGGGTTGTCTGTTTGATATTGACTGTTGACTGTTTGTCTGAGTATTGTACTGATTGGTTTAGCTGTTTCCACAGGTACTTAAGTTGCTTTAAGTTCATTTGAACTTTGCTTTGCTTGCTTGTGGTTGGCATACCACTGAGGTATAATCCCTTGATCTTCATGTAGTCTGGAAGACCTGTCATGTTACCTTGGCAGGCACCTGTCTGAAGCCCTCCTTAAGAGGCAATGTTTGTGGTTGTTTAATTTTGTGCCAAGCAGGTAAAGTCCTCTTAAGAGGCAATTGGCAGATAAAAGGGATGTGCAATCCATCCCCTGCTATTCAGTTGTGTCATTCACTTTGCTCACACCATGTGTTGATGCATTGTGAATAAGAACCCAAGATCTTGTTGTGTCAGTCATGTGGAGAAGAGTTCCTACATTCTGAACTCCCACACTTTCTATTTGATTCAAGCTCTCCCAGGCCAGGGATAAGAGCTATGAGGCATAATCCTCATCTTCCATTTCACCTGCTTCACCCTAACTCTCAATGTTAGGGTTAAGAGCTAAAAACACCCCATTCCAGTTGGCTTGTTTCTATAGCCTAGCCTTGTATGAGCCCTTTGTTTGCATATAGTGTGTGTGCTTGCTCTTGTGCTTGTGTTTGCTGATGTGCTGTTTAGGTTAGCTTGCTTCCTGTGCAAGTTAGGATAGAGACCTCAACATAGGGATCGTATGCATGACAACTTCTAGGCTCGAGTCGTAGTCTCCCTAGTAGTCTGTTATCTCCCTAGTCTCTGGTTAGGTTAGAAGTTCTTTCCCTGTTAAGGGGAACTACGTCGCCCTGATCCTCATACCAGATGAGGTACGTAGGTAGGAGATGAGCAGATCTCTCCGGGCGCCCTTTTTCTCTTTTTCAACTCCCTTGTTTGCTTGTTGGAGTCTGACGTAAGTGCAGCGATTGGCAGTCGGTTTCCTGTGTGGGTTTGTTTGTGTGGAGTCTGACGTAAGTCCAGCGATTGGCAGTCGGTTTCCTGTTTGTGTTTCGTTTGGCGTGCGTCAGCCGAGCTACGAGTGCTTTGATTCTTCTCTGGTTAGAGAAGATACGTATGCATAGGATGCGATATCCTAGCGAGCATGTTTCCCATTCCCCCGAACTATGTCGACTCTGATGTCTGTGTCTGACAGACTACGTAGGCCCAAGATGCGATATCCTGCCGAGTCCGTTTCTTCCGTCTTTCATCTGTATCTTCTTCCAGTGTGTGTGTGCAGTTTTGAGCAGTTTCTTTAGCAACCTTTCTTCTATTCATTCTGAGCGTGGATCCCGTCGAGTACGACGGATGCGTAGGGGTGCTAATACCTTCCCTTCGCATAACCGACTCCCGATCCTATCAATCTCAAGTCGCGAGACCATGTCCTTTCCAGGTTTACTTCAAGCGTTTCCTTTCCCTCCTTTGGGATAAATAACGCACGGTGGCGGCTCTGTTTCTTTTTGTTGATTCCTTAGGATTGGCATTAATTTTAGAAAACAAATAATGTAATCATCTCTGTTGTTTTAATATGTTGGGTTGAAGAAATTCAACATCTGGACCAACATGTCATGTACGATGTCACGACATCAGGTCTGTGACATCGCACATGTGTAGGAAACTGAATTAACTAATTCAGTATATGTCATGGGATCAGCAAGGATATCTGGTGAATATCCTAACTCCCTTGTGGAGGTCTTGAAGACTGAATCAGAATATATATAGGCTCTAAATATGGAGATATATATGGAGAGAATTTAGGAACTTGAAGACCTTGTTTGTAGCAGAATTTTTCTGCTGAAGTTGCAACAGCAAGAACAAGTCTACTGCAATTTTCTGAAGGCCCAAATCCAGTTGGGTGATTAGGTTATAAATAGCTGATTGTAATCTAGTATTTGTAAGCCTCTTAGAATGAATTTTTAGGGGTGTGTGTAAGGTAAACCTCCCAATCTGTGGGAAGGTTACCATGTGTTTCTCAGTGGTAAACCTGAGAGTGTTTGTAACTCGAAGCCTGTAGGCAAGAGTGATTTTGTTCTTGAATGAAGCTGTGAAGCAAGTTCAAGGTGTGGTAACATTACATTGTATTTGTAGTGATGGGAATGGAAACTGGAGGTTTCTATCTAGGAGTTCCTAGGTATAGATTGCATTGGGTAGGGATTAAGTGAGGAGTTGTAAACGGGTGAGTTTAACTCTGAATTGATACTGCTAATAGTGGATCTTCTTCCTGGCTTGGTAGCCCCCAGATGTAGGTCATGTTGGACTGAACTGGGTTAACAATTTCCTGTGTTTGTTTTCCTTCTGTATGATATAATCATGTCTGCCATAACTAAGCATGTATTCCAGTCTGTTCATCCAGATAATAGCAGACCTGATACATAGCCCTCTGTTGGAATGTCAATCAGAATGTTTTGACATTCATCAACAACAGCACATACTGTTTAATAAGCTGATGATTTCAGTTCAGTATGTAGTGAAGTCTGGAGTTCAAAAGCACAACAGACCTGGCCAAAAGATCATTGTGAAACTGTCAAACTGGATGTCTTGACAGTTCTTCCAGTAAGCTGATACTGAAGTAGAGACTGGTTGGTCTTTTACAGTACAGCAAATTTAACACAGTCTGTTTTCAGAAACCAAGCAGACTTAGCATATGGTTCTGGACTTGGATGTCAAACGGAATGTTGTGACATTCACTCCTGACTGCATATGCTAAATTGTTGGATGGTTAGTTTTTCTGTTTCAGGATTTTTCTCAGGCTATTCTTCAGGAATCCACCAGCTGATCTAAAATCTAGGAAACTAACAACTAAGCTTCGATTAATGAACCTGGCAAATAATCTATTTGTTAGCTCCTTAATAAGTGGAGATTAGTTTAACTTGTTACAGCCTTTAATTTAGGAAATACAAGTACATGACCAACAAACTGGAACAATGTAACAGATAATGTCCAAAACAGGATTGAGACATCTTGCAGATATCTGTGTAGGAAAACAACAGAAGTGAATGATAAGGTGCACATAACTAGGTGTCCCTCCATTCTAGGATGACATAGAAGGAGAGGTCGTGACACTGTGAAAAGGTGCACAGTAGTACAGAGTGTAATAATTGTCTTGCTGTAATAGGTACAATGTTAGATCAGATGTCATAACTTGGAGTAGAACATCTGAATACTGACTACACCAGAATTTCACTTTTCCTGCCGATTTTTCGCGTAATGCGACACCTAAGGGAGAAGTGAACATTGTTTGGGCATTTTCAAATTGATCATTAATAAAATTAATTCTATTCATCCACATCTATGATGTCTTGTTTTTACTTTTTGTTTTATTTCTGATAATGGTAATCACAAAAAAACATAAATAAACAATATAATTGTCCATCTGCATAATATTTGGTCACAAATTCACTTCTCTAAAATCAAAATATCAAATCATTATGCAGGTTGGTTCCTAACCCCATTAAGTACAATGATCCTTCTCCTTCTCCAAATTTTGAATTTACTGTGTTTGAGGCCGAGGAGGAAAGTGATGTAGAAGTGAGTGATGAATTATCTCGTCTTCTTGAGCAATATGAAAAGACCATTCAGTCGTTCAAAGAGCAGATTGAGCTTGTCAACTTGGGTTCCGAGGATGATGTGAAGGAAGTCAAGATTGGGTCTCGCCTGTGTCCAGATGTCAAGAAGGGGTTGATTGATCTTCTTCGAGAGTATTCAGATGTGTTTTCTTGGTCCTATCAAGACATGCCTGGTTTGGATTCTGATATTGTGGAGCATAGATTGTCGTTGAAGCCAGAATGCCCGCCAGTCAAGTAGAAGTTGAGAAGAACGCATCCTGATATGGCTGTGAAGATTAAAAAGGAAGTGCAAAAGTAGATTGACGTCAGTTTCCTTGTGACCGCTGAGTATTCGCAATGGGTGGCCAATAGTGTGCCTGTGCCGAAGAAAGATCGAAAAGTCCGCATGTGTGTCAATTATAGAGATTTGAATAAAGCCAGTCCGAAAGATGATTTCCCTCTGCCACACATTGATATGTTGGTAGACAATACTGCTAAATTCAAAGTCTTTTCGTTTATGGATGGATTTTCCGGAAATAATCAGATTAAGATGGCACCCGAAGATATGGAGAAAACCATATTCATTACACCTTAGGGAACATTCTGTTATAGAGTGATGCCTTTCGGTCTAAAGAATGCTGGTGCGACTTGCCAGAGAGTAATGACTACTCTTTTTCATGATATGATGCATAAAGAGATTGAAGTTTATGTCGATGACATGATTGCTAAATCAGTTAATGAAGAGGAACATGTTGAGCATTTGTTGAAGTTATTCCAGTGTTTGAGGAAGTATAAACTCCGATTGAATCCCAATAAGTGTACTTTGGGTGTTCATTCTGGTAAGTTGTTGGGCTTTATTGTCAGCGAAAAGGATATTGAAGTTGATCCTGCCAAGGTCAAAGCAATACAAGAGATGTCTGCGCCCAAAACTAAGAAGCAAGTCAGGGGTTTTCTCGGCCTCTTGAATTATATTTCCATATTCATTTCCCACATGACTGCCACATGTGCGCCTATATTCAAGCTTCTTCGGAAAGATCAGTCCTGTGATTGGACCGAAGACTGCCAGAAAGCTTTTGGCAGTATCAAGGAATATTTGGTTGAACCTCCGATTTTGTCTCCACCTGTTGAAGATAGATCGTTGATCATGTATTTGACTGTGCTTGAAGATAGTATGGGTTGTGTCCTTGGTCAGCAAGATGAGACTGGAAAGAAATAATTTGCGATCTACTACCTCAGTAAGAAGTTCACCAACTATGAGACTCGATATTCTATGCTTGAGAAGACTTGTTGCGCATTGGCTTGGGCTGATAAGCGTTTGCCTCAGTATATGTTGAATCATACCACTTGGTTGATATCCAAAATGGATCTGATCAAGTATATATTTGAGAAGCCTGCTTTAACTTGGAGGATTTCCCGTTGGCAGATGTTGTTATCAGAGTATGATAACGAATACCGATCTCAAAAAGCGATAAAATGTAGTATCTTAGCTGACCATTTGGCTCACCAACCAATTGAAGATTACCAGTCAGTGCAGTATGATTTTCCTGATGAAGAGATTTTGTACTTGAAAATGAAAGATTGTGACGAACCATCGCTTGAAGAAGGGCCAGAACCTGGTTCCTGTTGAGGCATGGTATTTGATGGAGCTGTTAATCAATATGGAAATGGCATTGGGGCAGTGATCATTACTCCTCAAGGCACGCATCTACCATTTACAACTAGATTGACTTTCAAGTGTACAAACAATATGGCAGAATATGAAGCTTGCATTATGGGGCTTGAAGATGCCATGAATCTCAAAATCAAGTATTTGGATGTCTTTGGAGACTCAACTTTGGTTGTGAATCAGATCAAAGGTGAATGGGAAACAAATCAACCTGGTTTAATACCATATAGAGATTATGCGAGGAGGATTTCAACTTTCTTTACAAAATTTGAGTTTCATCATGTCCCTCAAGATGAAAACCGGATGGCAGATGCTCTTGCAACGTTGGCATTAATGATTGTGGTAAAGTATTGGAATGAAGTTCCCAATTTGTCTGTGATGCGTCTGGATAGGTCAACTCATGTGTTTGCTGCTGAAGAGATCAAAGACGAGAAGTCGTGGTATTAAGACATCAAATGTTTCCTCCAAATTCAGATTTACCTGCCTGGGGCATCTGTGAAAGATAAGAAGACTTTGAGAAGATTAGCCGGTAATTTCTACTTGAATGGTGATATACTGTACAAGAGAAACTTCGACATGGTTTTTCCCAGATGTGTGGATAGACACGAAGCAGACTTGTTGATGACTGAAGTGCATGAAGGTTCCTTTGGTACTCCTTCCAATGGACATGCAATGACGAAGAAGATGTTGCGAGCAGGTTACTATTGGCTGACAATGGAATCTGACTGTTGCAAATTTGTGAAGAAGTGCCACAAGTGTCAAATTTATTCTGATAAGATTCATGTTCCTCCGACAATTTTGAATGTTATCTCTTTCCCATGGCCCTTCTCCATGTGAGAAATTGATATGATTGGGATGATTGAACCCAAAGCTTCGAATGGACATTGTTTCATTTTGGTGGCAATTAACTACTTCACAAAATGGGTTGAAGCGGCATCATACGCAAATGTAACCAAGCAAGTTGTTGTAAGGTTTATAAAGAATCAGATCATATGCCGTTATGGTGTGCCAAGTAAGTTCATTACTGATAATGGATCGAACTTGAATAATAATATGGTGGAAGCTCTTTCCAAAGACTTCAAGATTGCACATCATAATTCTTCTCCCTACAGACCCAAGATAAATGGGGTTGTTGATGCTGCGAACAAAAACATTAAGAAGATTATTCAGAAGATGGTTGTCACGTATAAGGATTGGCATGAGATGCTCCCATTTGCTTTGCATGGGTATCGTACATCCGTCCTCACTTTAACAGGGGCAACCCCTTTCTCACTTGTGTATGGTATGGAAGCAGCGCTCCCCGTAGAGGTTGAGATTCCTTCATTGTGTGTGCTCATGGAAGCCAAGTTGACTGAGGCTGAATGGTGTCAAACCAGATATGACCAGTTGAATTTGATTGAAGAGAAGAGATTGACTGCCATGTGTAAGACCCCGATTTTGTCCCTAAGATCCCTCATGGCATCATAACATTGCATTTGCATTGCCTCAAGGATCATTAGCATCTTGGTTCCCTTTGCCTTTGGGTGGGACCTCTTGTGAGTGGTTTGAGATCACCAAGCATGCTTGAATTGCATATCATTTCTTTTCTCATTTTTGTTTACTAACCAAAAGTATAAAAATATGTCACTAACATCTTTTGTTTGAAGCTTGAGCAATCACAAGGTCCAAAGCTTCTAGGAGATCATTGGTACAAAGACATGGTCAAGAAGAGATGATAGCAAGCATGGTAATGGTTCCAAAAGCTCTCATCCATCAAATATTCCCCCTAGTATCTCAATTCATCATTTTGATCAAAGCAAGTCAAAGGATTTGAGATCTTGTTCTTCAAGGAAGCCCTAATTCATCTGTGCACCACAATGCCTTGCTCCTGAAGCAACCTCAGCCCATGATCAAATACAATCAAGGGAAGTTCTTTAATTCATCATTTCATGCATACTTGAACTTATTTGAGTGTCCTCAATCATCAATTCATCAAGATATGGGTTGTGGACTTGAGAAGTTGATCAGTCAATTCATTTGACTATTTTGAAATACACTGAGACCTAACTTATCATGTGTTGGTCAAATGGAGATGGTTCCAAAAGAAAAAATGTTCTTAAGGACAATATGAACAACTTTCATGATCATCAAAAATTGATTTGAAGCTTGGAAGGCCATCTGTCATTCCAATACATTATAGGTCATTTTGACTGAAACCCTAATTTTGGGTCAACTTCCCAAGGACATAACTCATTCATTTTTTATGATTTTGAGGGTGGATCAAATGCATTGGAAAGCTTAAGATGTCTAATTAAAATGTTATGTTGAACAAAATTTCAAAATATCAAAGGAAATACATGTGATAATGCAAGACATTATAGGTCCTTTTTGACCAAAGGTATTAAAAGTAAAAAAAGTCCAACTTCAAGTGCCCATAAATATTTCATAAAAAATCCAAATGATGAAAACTTTAAGTCCATTTTGATTGTATTGAAAATATATACAACTTTGATGTTGGAAGATTTTTCATTTGAAGCTTACATCATCAAAACAGAAGGGCTTGAACGTTGGCCAAATTTAGAAACCTTGCATTGACATGTTTTGCACATCACACTTAAAACTCAAATTTCATAAATTTCCACACTTCAAATGGATTTTTGCCCAACATAACAATTGTTCCTTACATCAAGACCTTTCCAACCATTACTCACATGATCATGTTTGGTTTTTTAATTGGGACTTTTGAAGAGATGAATGTTTAGGTACAAATGAGGAATTCACTTGAAATCTTGTTACATAAGCAATTGCCTTGCAAGTCACACGTCCAATTTCATTTGGCTGATGCTCAGATTTCATTTGGCATTGTTTTTGGGCCTTGTGCATGATCATGCAAGCCCATTCAATGAAGCTCCACATGCCATGCACACGGATTGATCACACTCTCCTTGCCTCTTTCTCTATAAATAGAGACCTCATTCCACTCATTTCAGACGCCTGATTCAACCTGAAATGCTGCAGAATTTTCTCCATAGCCATCACTAAAGAAGCAATTGCATTTCTCTCAAATTTTTCAGATCTAAAATTCAACATCATCTGGTTGAATTCTTAGATCTAATGCTTCTAAACCTTCATCATTCATCTCATTGAACTTCTGTTTTAGTAAAGCAAGCAAGGAATCGAGCTCAAGTTACCAGAATTCAAGCTCACACTCCGATTGGTATTTTCTTTGAATCTCATCATCCATTGACCTATTTGCTTGGATCTTGTGTTGGCTGAAGTCCTCTCAATAGAGGCATCATAATTATGCATTCAATTTTTGAAATCCATTGAGTTCATGATGAACACCAGATTTTTCAACCTCTGATTTCTCACACCATGGAGATCTAGAGTGAAAATGGATGGTACAGGGATGATGTACATCATCCCAGCTTTCTAAAGATGTATAGATCGTGCATTTTCATTAAGGTTTGGATCTCTGCATTTTTCGTCGAAAAATCCAAGCTCACCAGAGAAGACGGTGGCTCCGGTGGCTTCATCATTGCCAGATCAATTCCTGGTCGTGTGATCTCTTTTCCAGATATAATCTGGATCATCCATTGTTATGACTTTTATTTGTTTTCCATGTGCTTGCATTGACCGTGGATCACCATGCGCGCGCATCTCCCAGCCTTGTGATCTGCCAGCTCAATTAATGAGCTCAGATCCAAGCGCTGTGGATTTTTCTCATTTTTAATTTTTACTTTTATTTTCTTTAATTCCAATTATTTTCAAAAATCAATATCTCTTTCATTTTTAATCCAAAAATTATGGGACCAATTGCATTAGTCTCCAAATAATTTCTAGTTTCTATTTCTGATTTTTAATATTTTTTATTTTGTCATTTGATATTTTTTGTGAAATTTCTCTTTTCTGGTTATTTTTAATTTATTTTAAATAGTTTTTGATATTCAAAAAATGCAAAAATATTTTCCTAACCTATTTGAATGATGATGGATCTATGAAAAATATTCTCATCAATTTTTAAATTGATTTGAGATTTATTTGAGATTTTAGTTCAATTAGGTTATTTTTATTCATTTTTAATTGATTAAAAATAGTTTCTGACTTTTAAAAATGCTGAAATTTTTTGTCAAACTTTGTTTGACCTTGTTGAACTTAGGATAAATTACTTGGACCTTTCAAGGTGGATTTGAAGTAATTTTGAAGTTTGACCTTTTCTTTTATTTTAATTCAAGTTTATTTTAAATATTAAAAAATTGCCAAAAATAGTTTATTTATTTCTTGACTTCCAATCTTCATCTCACTTCTGTTTTTGATTGTTTGACTTTGACTTTCAATGTTATTGGTCAACATATATGGATTGGCACATTGTATTTCATTTAATGCATTTTAATTTTGCCTTTTTTTCATTTCTCTTATCCATCCTCTCCTTCTTCTTCTTCTACTTCTTTTCTTCTTGATCAATGAGTTAAAGGTTGATAAGTTAGCATTGATTAAGGAGATTTAATCTTCCTTGATTCAAATCTAATTCATCTTGATCAATTGATCAAATGAATGGCTTTGCATTAAGGATAGGTTGTCTTCTAAATCATGCAAAAGGCTTAAACCAATACAAGATCAATTCTCATTTTCTTTTTGGCATGGCAAGTTGTTGGGACTTGGTTCACTAATCAAGACTCCTAACTCGTGTTTGTTTCCTACATTATTATTGACCGGCCTCAGATAGTTGTGACTTCTACATAAGTCCAATTACGATTGCTTAACATATCGCTAAATTTGCCTTATGGCACACTAACCACTAACACTAACTATTGACAATTAACATTTACTTTATGTAATTTACTTTTATGCAATTTACTATTCTTGCACATATTATCCATTTGCTTTTCTCTTTGCTCACTTGACCACATGTTTATGTTTATGCCATTTGCCTTTTGCTCACTTGAGCACATAATTGTGTATATATTATTGTGCTTGTGTTTTTGTTTTGATTGTTGTGGACCAAATGCAAAAAAAATGGACTTAGTTTCTAGGACTTTCCCTATGCAAAGAAAGGAGAATTGGACTTAGATTCTAGGACCTTCCTTATGCAAAATTGGAGTAAAAGGATCTTAATGATGAAAGACCAAATCTCTAAACTCACTCTTGTCCATTCTTGTTTTACTTCATGGAACTTTTGATGTGTGTGCTTTTGTGCTAGGAGTTTCCATTTGAGATTAATTGGAGGACCATTGCCATGCTCATCCAAAGTGAAAGACACAAGATACATTGAGGATCTCTTAAGAGACTTGTTTGATTGCTTATGCTTTGTGGTTGCTTATTCCAAAGGATGGGAGCTACTTGGATCATCAATATGATCTCAAGAGAGGAACTCCTTGTTGTGGTTTTGATTCTTCCTCCCTTCTCTTTTTGTTTTACTTAGGACTTAGCCCTTCTTCTTCTTCTCTCCACTCTAACCCAAGCCAAAACCTTTTGTGCAAACATTTCACCATTGTTTTCAAACATTAGAAACCTAAGCCTTATGCTTTTGATTTTCAAACTTTCTCTTTACAATACTTATTTTGAATTGAATCCTTAAGTCAACTTTGACCCTTTTTGTACATACTTCCAATTGGTAAATATAACCCATTTAAATGTCTTTTGTGGTTCCAATGGCCACCTTCTTAATCAAATTTTCCATAACCTTTAGCTATTAGGTTTGAGTTATCCTTGTGGTAGATGTAATACTCACCTATATCCTTAGTGATGGACAATGAGTCTTCCATGCTTATTATAGGGTTAACCCCTCACTAGCATGTTGAAGTTATCCTCACATGGTGGATTTGTGGTTTGGTTGAGTTTTCTCCCTTTGATAACAAAAGACCTTAAGGCTTTTGGACCCATCAATTCACCAACTCGTTTTTTGAGATTTTTACCCCGAACTACGAGGTTTTGATCCTAATCTGTTTTATAAGATGGTACGTAGGCAATGGGTTTATCCATCCAAACACAAATTGTAATTAACTTGTATATTCTCCTCTCATATCTTCAATCATGTTTGCATAAACAAATTTTCACAAAGACAACAACCTTCACAACAAGTATGAAAAGGGCTCCCTAGAAGTACCTAGGATGTTTTGGGTGCCTAACACCTTCCCATTACATAACCAACCCCCTTACCCAGATCTCTGTTTCTTTTACTAGTTTTTGTTAAAGCTATTAGGTTTTTGTTCGCTTTCTAACCATTCCTTTGGATAAATAGAAGTGCGGTGGCGACTCGACTTGTATGATTTACCTTGGACTTAGTCAATATTTCTAATGGTAACGAATACCCCGCTACACCATGTGTCATGGTTAGTTATATCAGCAGAGGATGAAGAAAGCTTTTGATAAAAAGGTCAGACCTTGTGTGTTTAGAGAAGGTAACCTTGTGCTCAAGAAGATCTTGTCGTTCAAACCAGATTCTAGGGGGAAATGGACTCCTAATTATGAAGGCCCATATGTTGTTAAGAGAGCCTTTTCAGGTGGTGCTCTGATTCTTACAACTATGGATGGTGAAGAGTTCACTCGTCCCATGAACGTAGATGCAGTCGAGAAATACTTTGCCTAAAAAGAAAAGATTAGCTCGCTAAGTCGAAAACCTGAAAGGGCGGCTTAGGCAAAAAAGGAGCGTCTCGGTTGATTGAAAACCCGAAAGGGCAATCTAGGCAAAAGTTAGAGACATAAAAAACAGAAAATTTTCCCGATAATTTGAGTACCCCACCTTGGGGAAACTTATGCAAAAATTAGGGATTATGGCAAGTAACTGCAGTCTGCTGATCGTCCAGCTTTGGAGAGATTTTGTTGAGCACAAGGGTTGACGTCGATTCATCATCCCAGTAGCGGACAAGAGCATAGTGAATGTCAAGAGTTGGTAGAAGGACTAAGGATCAATTGTATTCAATGTAACCCTTTTCCATGTAAATTACCATTTTCAACTTTGTAAAAATATATGGAGTCTTGTCATTTACAGACTACCATCCCATTAAATAAAGTTGAGCTTTTGTCCAATTGTTTCTACTCTTATTTACTTCAGCCAATAGTTTAAATTTTATTATGATCATTTTGAAATTTCAAAATTTTTAATCAAAATCTTTTTCTTAAAACATATAAAAACAAGAAATTTTCAAAGCAAATTAAAAAGGAAGTATCAACAGCACTTCAAAGAGAAGCTAGTCCTTAAGTGCTAAGCATCAGAGGTTCCCCAAGCAGTTGACCCTTCGGGTATCCCTAGTCGTTTGTGTTGATCTGGTTCCCCTGCGAAGTGTTTGCTCCCTAGCGGAGTTCCGATTCTTTTTCCCAACTAAGTTGGTTGATTCAGTACCTTGCGGCGTGTTATTTTCCGGCAGTTTTTTGTATTTCGCCAACAGGGTCGATGCTTCAGCAGAGTATGATATTTTCCCAATAGATCGCATTGGTTTCCCCACCAGTCGCCATCCGACTCGCTCCTAGTCAGAGTTTCCTCTTAGTTTCTGAGCAGTTGTTTTGAGTTTATCTTCTGTATGGTTGTCTCCCATTTAATATAGTGAAGACCTAAAATTCCTTGCAGACTCGATAATTTCATCTCTCCTCAGCAGAACTCCTCCATCGGCTAGATTTGAGCCTTTGGTTTATTGATTTCTCTGTTCTCCAGCAGTTGTCTCTCTCTTTTTGTGGATTGACCGAGGACTGTACCGATGACTCAACTTCTTTGTGACACCTTTGTATCCTTTGTGATCATTTTGTCAGCATAATCATCATATATATACATATATATATACATATACATATACATTCATATAATTTCATAATTTTCATATTTGCATCGTCATATTTGATTAGAGATTCTCATTCTCTGTATGGCGGTACTTTATCCCCATACAAAGTTCGGTGTTTGTCCTCCCTCAATTGTAGAGCGTCATCCCCTTTAGGCAGAAAGACTTTAACCTTTCTCCTCTTCCCCACTGAGTTGTTCCTCGTGGATGATTATTACTTCAGTTTCCTTTCTAGTTGTTTATCTGGATGGAATCACTCCCCTTGAGTTATATCCTCATTGGGTTGAGTCTTGATTGACTGTTTTTATCTAGCTTTTACCTAGATAGATGCTTCGAGTCTCCTAAGAATTTATTGCCCAATAACTGGTAATATTCTTCTTAGTTTGCAGTTTGTTACTTCTTGCCTAATACCCGACAAAAGTACCCTCATTTTTCTCCTCAGTAGAGTCCCCAGTGAATCTTTTCCCCAAAAAGCATATCCTTGATCTGTTCACCCTAACCGGTGACGGATATCCTTCTCTCCCCTACCTGAGTTTATCCTTGATATGTTCATCCTAACTGATGACAGATACTCTCACCTTTGGTATTCTACCCAGTAAAAAGGTAGTTGTAATCCCTATTCTTGTTGCCCAGAGAGTTAATCTTTGATATGTTCATCCTAACCGATGACGGGTTTCCTTCTTTTTACGGTCTTCTACCCAGTAACCGGTAGTTGTAAATCCTGCTTTTTGTCCCCTTCATAGAGTTAATCCTTGACATGTTCACCCTAACCGGTGACGGGTTATCTCTTTGATGGTATTCTATCCAGTAACTGATAGATGTAATTCCTATTATTTTCTCCCCTCACAAAGTCTATCCTTGATATGTTCATCTTAACCGGTGACAGATTTTCTCTTTGATGGTCTTCTATCCAGCATTCAATAGATGTAATTCCTACTTTTTGTTCAGTTGGTTTATCCTTGATATGTTCATCTTAACCAATGACGGGTATCCTCCTTGACATCTCCCAGGAAAGTCTATCCTTGATATGTTCATCTTAACCGATGACGAATTTTCTTCCCTACTGAATTTATCCTTGATATGTTCATCCTAACCGACGACGGATACTCTCACCTTCAGTTTTCTACCCAGTAACTAGTTGTTGTAAATCCTATTTTCTGCAGTTTTCCCCAGCAAGGTTATTCTTACCCAGTAACCGGTAATGAATGCTCCCTTATGTTGGTGCCCAACGAGTCATCCTTAATATGTTCATCCTAACCGATGACGGATTTTCTCTCTATCAGATCTTTATTATCTCCTTACCCAGTAACAGGTAGTTGATAATAAATTTCTGCTCCTCCTGTGTGGAAGTTTATTTCTTCCCCAATTGAGTTGAGTGCGCAATTCTTTAGTGAAATCGCTTTTCCTAAATGATTCAAGTACTTCAGTTTTATCCTGACTTACTCATATCCCCTGCAGACTTTATTGTTTCCCCGGCTGAGTCTTTCCATATTTGTATGGAATTCCTCAAGTCCCCCAGTAGTTTTAAGTCGTAGCCTGGCCTACGTATAACTCCCCCCCCCCAAAGTCTTTGTCTCCCCAGTGAGTTTTCCTTACGGAATATATTAGACTCTTGTGGACTTTCGGTCTCTTTGATTTCTTTTCCTTTGTGGCAATATTTCACCACAGAGCATTAACTTTTAAATTCATATCATATGCATCATGAAGTCTCTTAGGGACCAAAATTTGTTTCTATATGTTGTTATTTAAGCCCATTCTACTGAGTCGACATGAAGATTTTAACCTTCTCCTCCTCAGTTAGAACGTCCTTAACTAGGGGCAGCTGTAAGACCCGAATGACAAAGATCACAATCATGAATTCATCCAAGAATGGTTATGAGCATCATATACGAGTTCCATTTATTCCTACATGTCATATTGATTAAGTTTTCTTCAAGAGTTTGAGGGTGATTTGCCTTGGAAACCCTAGTTTGACTGGGTATCAGTAACTTCTCCAACAAGCTATCTTACCATTTGATAAAATATCTCAAGGTACACTTTAAAACTCGTCATCTTATGCATATATGATCTACCATGAGCCAAGAAAGTCAAAAGAATTGAAGGTTAGCAAGTTGGTTGATGGTGGTTGGCCAGATGAGTTCATCTGATCAAAACTGGGTCACCCTAGACCCTATCTCCTACAATTTTCACCATATGAAAATTATTCCAAGCGTAACGTTACTCTAAATGCCATTCCAAACAACTTTCATGTTGAGACCTAGAGCTAGTTTTTCTTGTAAAATCATTTTCTATGTTGAAACATTATAGGTCATTTTGTCTAAACCCTAATTTGAAAGTCAACTTCCCAAGGCCATAACTTGCTCAATTTTTATGAGATGAAAGATTTCCAAGTCGCACAATCAAATTCAAGATGTCTACTTCAACTTTTATGTATGGAGTGAAAGCAAATTCAACCTTTTTAAGCATGTGATATGAGGTTACATTATAGGTCCTTTTTGACCTATACCATTGAACAAGTGATTTTCCCAAACTTCAAAAATGCATAACTCTATCATTCCAAATCCAAATGACACTTTTCTCATTTGAAGCTCACATAAAAAGTTAAGCAAGGTGGAATATTGAGATATATGGCTTGACACTTAGAAAAAATTTCAACATGTTGAAATTTCTAAACTTCCACCTCAAAATCCTCCATGTTCCAAGCTCCAAATTAAAAAATGTTGAACATGAAAGTTGCTTCCCTTAATCTAACCTTTCCAAAAAGTTGAATTTCATCCATTTTGGACAAGATTTCCTAGGGTTGCGCATGGCTTGAACATTTCATAATCATTTAACAAAAATCAAACTTCAAGCTTCCATGTACAATTGCCTAGCACTCCAATTTGATTTCAGACTTGTTCACACTCAATTATGGATCAAATGGAATGATCTCATGGGCCTGCACACGCCCGTGCACACATGCATCACTCATTGCCAAATTTGGAAACTCAATTGTAAGGTGCAAATATCATGTGATTCAGCTATAAATAGAGCACCATATGCTCAGAATTAGGGACTCCTTCGCACCAGCTATGATCCCAAACACCAAACCCTTTCATTTGAGAGGATAATCCTGAGATTTTCCTTTGGAAATTGAGTTTGAATCTCACTGTTTTGAGATTCAAAACTCCAGGGATCCAAGACCTTTTGTGCATTCTAATCTACTTCTGCAAGCATCCTAAGCAAGATCAAGCATGAGCCAAAGCAAGAACAAGTGAATATAGACCTGCATTGAAGGTATTTTCCAGAAAATTTCATCTCTTCGATTCTCTCTCAATTCCACTCAATTCTCTTGGATCTTTGGTTGTCTAAAGTCCTACCAATGTAGGCAAGAAGATTGAGTTTCTTAGAGGTCAAATCGAAGCAACTCAGTTGACACACCTCAAAATTCAATTCCTCATATCTTTCTATATATGTGGAGTTAGTTAAAATTGAGGTCAGATTCGTGCTCTACGCCATTTTTTCTTTCAGATCATGTCCTCCTTTTTCATTTTTCTTGATGGTGATGAGTGAACCAGTCCGGCCAGGGTCACCGGAGAAGATGACCGGCCTTTGGACTCCAGCGATGCGCTGGAAGTGTTCAGAGCCATTGATCTGGTTTAAATTGTTTTAATCTCACGTGTTAGTTCTGATTACCATCCCCGTGGCGCATTGACTTAAGTCCATCGTGGAAAGCGCGCTGAGGAACACTTTGTAACACCTCAAAATTTGCCCTCCTCTCTTGGGACTAGCATTAACATATTACATACATTTTTAGGTCATTAGGCATTGCATGTTGCATATCATGTGGTTACATTGTGCAAGCTATCTTCCCAAGTCTTTGTTGGAAGATGAGAAAGTCAAAGTGCAAGCCTAGGGTTTATTGACTGATCATTGGCCATCTGAGGATTGGGCTGTGAATTAGGGTTTTGTGATTCTCCAAGGATATTGGATTTCATCTTGATTGAAGTGATACATCATCATCATCAGGGTTGGATTTCATCAAGTGATTGGGGCTGATTCCTTGAGATTAGGGTTTTGACCACTGGTCAACCCTAATCAGTTGCATTGGGCCAATCAGGGCATGGTCAGGAGAGGGGGTTTGTGATGGTTATGGGGTTCATTATATGATTATATGGAGATTATTGAGGCTAGGGTTTCACCCTTGAGCCATGTCATCAGGAGATTGGAGCTTAACTTGATCAATGCATGGCCAAATTCATCTGTCAGTTGAAAAAAGTCAACTGTGGTCAACTGTACATGATTTGATGGATTTGGAGGTGGAAATGAGTTGGATACACTTCATTCATGTTGGAACAAGTGTTATATGACATTTCAAAGCTTAAGAATAAAGAAAATCAAGTCAGGACAAAAACTGCCAAAAATAGAAAGTGACTTGTAATTGAAGTTTCCAAAAATGGAAAGTTTTTGACCTCAAAATTACATGTCCAAGGAAGCTTCAAATGAAAAATTGTTCAACATGAAAGTTGTAGATCTTGTTATCACCTTTCCAAAAAGTCCAAGAACTTGAAAATCCCATGTATGGTTGGAAAATTGGGGCTCAGTGAAATTCAGAAATGACCCATAATCAGGAGGCCATAATTTCCACATGGTTTGTCTAAATTGCAAGTTCTTTATATGCACAAACTCCATTTGACATGTACTTTCATGGTGCATAATTGGATTTTCTCAAAAGTGGTCAATGCAAAAAGTCAAATTTCAACTGGACAGTTAAATGGACCAGGGGCAAAATTGTCCAACTTGTGAAATAATTGGAATTTTTGAGTGGGGATTTTTGCTACACCTCACAAATGGTATTTGAAACTTGTTGGAATGTTCATTACATGCCTAGGCCTTGTGGTTTGGAAAATAGCTTTTGGAATGAAAGTGGAAAATTGGACAATTAGACATCACATAGTGAATTTCCAAAATACTCATCCAATGAAGGTGAAACAAGTTGCAACAGCTCACACATGTCATTTTGAGAGTGTGTGAGCTGTCCATGAGGTGGCAATGAGCTGGCATGGGAAGTTCCAATTTTGCCCTTACTTTGAATTAGCCATTTCACTAATCATTTCCATTTGGCTAATTAGATGGTTTAAGCATGGATTAAGCAAGCATATATAATCTTAATCATCATTTAATCATAACAGAAAATCACATTTCCCAAAAATCAGATCCAAAAATCTTCCACATTCTCTCAAATTCCTCAAGAACACAAAACCTTCAAATCCAAAAATCTTCCTCAATCCTTGATCAATTCTCGAATTTCTTTTGGCATTTATCTCTAGTCATCATCCTCTCCATCTGTTTGTGAAGTTTGGAAGGAAAGAAGTGCAAATCGTGACTGTCCAAAATGCACTAATTCATGGTAAATCGCGATTTGATGCACTAGGAGCAACATGAACTGAATTCAAGGATTCTACTCATCTTCCACAAGATACTACTGCATCTGTTTAAGGTCAAAACACGTGAAGAATCAGAAATTCAACACTGCCGTTCCAGGTTTGCAATTTTTCGAATCATACCAATGCCTTAATTGTTGCATGCGTTCTATAGAGTGTTGATTGTAGATCGTAGTGATGTGCTTGGTTTGTGAAATGGATGACTATATAGGAAGAAATCTGGATTCAAAATTGTGAGAACAAACCCTAGGTCGATCGATTCAGGAGATAGAGGAACAAGTAGGTCGAATTAGGTTCATATTCGTACTCTAGGTTAGAAGACGAGTCCAACGGTTATTCATTTGCTCGTTTTGGTGGAAGTTCATGGATCATGTGTTCTTGAGATGTCTGGGTTGAAGAAGACGAGTTTCTGGAAATTTTATGTGTTTGATCTTCATTTCCATTTGAATTTTCGAATACAGTGTTTACCGCCCCCGCCTTTAACTAATTACCATTGTGCCATCGGAACATTTAATTAATTATATTAATTCTAAAAAATTCTAAAAAAATTCATAAACATGTTAAAAAATTCATAAAAAATCATAGAAAAATCATAAAAATGTGTGGATTTTTTCTTTGACTTCCTTGTTGACTGTAGGATTTTTTTTGACCTATTGGTTGAAGTTGTGCATGGTAATATTTGTGTTTGACTTAGGTTTCTTTAACATGTGCTACATTTTGATACCTTGTGCCAAATCCAATGTGAAATTCTCATATTCTAAAATAAATGCTCGAAAATTTTTGTGATGATTGTGGACTGGTTGATGGTCATTTCCATGTAGATTTCATGAATTTTTGATACCTGGTCATTGAGTTATGAATTTTGGAACTTAGGTGTGACAACTTGTGTCACACCTCATTATGTCAACTTGCTGGATTTGTTTGAATGACCTAGGCTTGTTAGAATGATGTGAAATTTTGCATGGATATTCATTAACATGTTGAGATGCTATGTGTATTTTTCTGGATTTTTCCATTGTATTTTCAAATTGATTGCTATTTTTCATCTCTGTTGGTCAAATGTGCAAGCTTGTGTGACATAGGTTGGTAGATCTTATGTGAAATGCTCATATGGTATTGAATGAACATGAAATTTGGTATGATAGTTGTAGACACATGATGTGACATCCCTGTTTTGGTCTCACTCATTTCTTTACTGTTTTCATTGAGTTATGAATTTTTGAAGTGAATGCATATGTTGATGTTGTGATTTGGAGCATGTAATTGTGTCTGTTTTTGTTGATTTTCATTGACATGGTTCCCTTTGCCCAATTAAGCTGAAATTTGGTGTGCCATACCTGGATTAGGTCCTGTTTAGGTGTAAATTATTTGAGGATTTTTGGATTTGTTTTGGTATGGAATTGGATGCAATAGTTCTGTTTGGATGTTTTGTGTTCCATTTGGCATAAGTTGGATTGTTTTGTGCATGGAATGAATATAATGAATGATATGGACATGGGACTAATTGTGTTGGTTTTATATTTGCATTAATTTGACTTTGGTTAGAGATACCTTGCTGTTTAGGAATTTTTCTTGCTTTTGGACCCTAGGCTTGGCCTAGTGGTCTAGTTGCTAATATTTGCTGGATTTTTCAGGATGAATAGCATAAGGCTCATGGAGAATGATCCAAGTTGATTGAAATGATGTTGTTTGATGTTTGTACACTAACACAACATTGTTTTGTAGGTTGTGAAGCTTGGGCTTGAGCTCATAGCTTGCCTTTGTGTGCCTTGGCTTGCATAGTTTGACTGATTAACTTGTTGTTTTCTGATTGGTTGTCTGAGTTATTAACTGGTTAGCTTTTGTACAGGTACCTTTAGTCGCTCTAGTTCTTTTAAGAACTTGCTTGGTAGCCGCTGCTCGGTTGTGTAAACCGCTTGAGGTAGGTCCTCTTGACTTCATGTAGTCTGGGAGACCCGGCTGTTACCGGGCCGGGCAAATGTCTGAAGTCCTCCTTAAGAGGCAATGATTGTGGTTGTTTATTTTTCGTGCCAAGCAGGTGAAAGTCCTTTAAATAAGGCAATTGGTGGAAGGTAGGGGTATGCAGTCTACCCCCCACTATTCTGTGAGTCTTCTCCTTGCTCCCATTACATGGTTGTAGCATTGAGATTACAAGCCCAAGATCCGTGCAGTGCACATTGTGTCAGAGTCTCTGAGTATAGAAGGGTTCCCCCATTCTGGACCCATGCTCATTTGTCAGAAGCTCTCCCTGGTTAGGGATAAGAGCTGTGAGGTCTGATCCTCACTTCATCCTTTCATCTGCTTCACCTTAGCCTCGTAATGGCAAGGTTAAGAGCAAACACAGCCCGTACAGACGACTTGCTGAGGCAGTCAAACCTATTGTGTGAGCCACTTGTTTGGTTATAGTGCGTGCTATGTGGATATCTGTTTGAGATGCTTGTTCTCATTGGATGTATGCTTGAATTATTCTGTATGCTTGTGTGCTTGCTTCCTTCCTGGATAGGAGTAGTTTGCTTATGCAAGTAGGATAGAAAACCGAACTTAGGGTAAACGATGCATGACAACACTAGGCTCGAGTCCAGCTCCCTAGTAGTGTGTCTTTCCCTGGTTTCTGGCTAGCAATTCAGTCCCTTTCAGGGGAACTACATCGCCCTGATCCTCGTTCCAGACGAGGTATGTAGGCAGGTGGTCGTGCGAGACCACTCCGGGCAACCTTTTTCTTTTTTGCGTGTGTTTACTTGTTATCTGACTGTGTGTTTTGGTTCGGATGCCGACGTAAGCCCAGTGATTGGCAGTCGGGCTCCACGTTTGCCCTTGTGAGTGTGTTTTGGTTCGGATGCCGACGTAATTCCATCCAGTGGTTGTCGGGCTCCATGTTTGCCACCCTTGCTTGTTTGTATGTTTTGTGTTGTTTGGCGTGCGTAAGCCGAACTACAGTGGCTCTGATTCTTGTTCCAGACAAGATATGTAGGCCTAGGACGCGATGTCCTATCAAGCTCCCTTCTCCTAACCCCACCTGCGTTCCCCGTGTGTGTGTGTGATGTTTTAGCAACCTATTCTTTATTTTAGAACGTGGATCCCGTCGAGTACGACGGACGTGAGGGGTGCTAATACCTTCCCCTTGCGTAACCGACTCCCTTACCCTTTCTCTCTGGTCGCGAGACCATTTCCTTTCCAGGTTTCTCTGAGCGTTTCCTTTCCCTATCTTGGGATAAATAACGCGCAGTGGCGGCTCTGTGTTGTGTTTTTATTTGAGCCTCGCCGGTTGTTTTTTCGCGGATGCGACAGCTGGCGACTCTGCTGGGGACTCTTCCGATGTAGACCTATGCTTGTCCATCGTCCCTAAGCGAGTCCTTCCTAGCGTTTTAGGATTAGTTTGGGTTGCTTATTGTGTGTCGTTTATTGCATTTATTATTCTAACCAGTGTGTATCTATATTTGCATTAATGTCTGCATGCATCATACTATCATATTGTTGCCGTCCTCTATGCAGGTGGTTGCTCTGTTTGGGGTGGGTGTTCCGAGTGGGGCTAAAACCCAGGCCCGAGTATACACCTAGGATTAGTGTGGTCTCATGTCGCCTCTTTCGTGTTAGGTTAACACGTGCCTGGCGGCGTGATGTACCACAAGCCGGACGAGGTTCATTTGATAGTGCTTTCCTCTGTGGAGTATCCACTTTGGCTTAGTTACTTCATCTGAGCTGTTGACTCTGGTGACCGATCATTTCCCGGATCTTTGGTTTAGACGATCTTAAGGGAGCTACAATGGCACACCCGAAAGGGCAAACCCATTGAGTATCTCCGCCCGATTGTCGAGACTATTATCCGCCTTAGGATGACCTGATTAGAATTTACCTGTGAGGGGAGGGTGATTCTGTCAGATGCATAATCAGATGGGCTCAGATGGTGACTTTTGTTCCGTGGGTCATATTTATAAGTCGGATTTATGGCCATTTATTTCTGGGACGCCGGAGTGCTGTCCGTGGTATTTATCAGTGGGGATCCGTTTATTTCAGGATTCCCCGGGCCGATGTTATCAGTGGGGATCCGTTTATTTCAGGATTCCCCGGGCCGATTCAGATGACTGTGGGTATCTGTTCAGAGATGGTTTGATGATGATGATGATGTATCTGTCAGTTCCGTTTATTTCGGAACCCTTGAGTTGGATTTGTGGTTGCATGTTCCCTCAGATGGTTGTGATCGGTTCAGAGATCAGGGCCGTGACTCAGAGCAACAGATGATCAGATGACTTGGAGGATGGCACAGTGCATTGCATTCATTCATTAGCATCATTTTGCATTCATCTGCACCAAACCCACGTTTAGCCATATGGGGAGTATTATTGATTGAGAATCTGGTTGAGAGACATTCGGATGTCAGAATGTTATTGTCAAAATGTTATCTGTCTCGATGAAACCAGGATCAAAAGACAGAATCTTCCTCATATGGATAGACGTTGCATTCATGCATATTAACCCATTTGCTGTTTTGTAGGTGTCAACCGGTGCGCATAGCTCGTTTGCTCAGATATCCTGCTGGGGGCAACAAATTCAAACTGATGGATTCTCCCAACGCCAACATCCTCGAACTGAAAGAGATGGTGAGGGATTTGTTCAGGGTTGTGCAAGGGCTTGCCTTGGGGCAGAAAGCCATGGCCGAGAGATTAGAAAGGATTGAGGGCTGGATGATTGAGGAGAAAGTTCAGGAAAAGGCTCCGTCATCCGAAGTAACAAATCCCTCTGGCTCTGTAGCAAAGAAATCCTCTGGCAATGGTCATCTTGAGAAGGAAGTTGAATCAGGTGGTATGCAGGCCAAAAGAGAATGCGGTAAGGATCGTTACCACCCATATGCTGATACGGTAACGATCCCTACTAGTAATCAATCTGCACAACAGCGGCAACCACCACTTCAATAGAGGACACAAAGAGCAGTGGGCCAAGTGAGAAGGAGGACGATAGATCGTCATTTCAATAAGCTGCCCGTGACTTATGCCTTTCTGTTTAAAAATTTGAAGGATTTTGGGTTGGTACAGCCAAGGATATTGGTTCCAGGGAAATCTGATCAGAGGCCTGCCAGTTACGATGAGAATGTCAGGTGTGAGTTCCATGCTGGGGCACCCGGACATCATGTTGAGGATTGCAAAGCTTTTAAGCATGTGGTCCAGGACTTGGTGGATTCTAAGGCAATCAGCTTTGCACCAATGGCAGATGATAGTGTTAACCCCGTGCCAAGGCATGGTCCTGTAAAGGTGGAGATGATGTCGAAGGACAAGAAAGGGGTAGAGGTGACTGAGAAGGATCAGTTAAGAATGCCAATGTCCGTGGTCTCAAAACGCCCGACGAAAAAGTGGAGCTTTCCCTCGTGTTGATGATTGTTGTGCAGCCATCGCTACAAAAGGGTGTGTAGTAATTGGGGAATCGGTCCAGAGAAAGATGAAAGTAGAAATGGACGATGCAAGGTGTAAAGCACTCAGTCTGGCAGCTGAAACCGTCAAGGTGGAAAATGCCATTGGTGTTGAGAAAGAGAAAAAGCCGTCCATTTCTTCTTACAAGCAGGCATCGGAAGTGGTGAGAAATGGAGGGATCCCAGGCTGGGGACAGATCATAGGCATCGTGGTAAAGGCGGATATGTTTGGGATTGGCTATTATCCAGGTCAAGACTCGTCTGAGCAGAACGGAGGACGTCGTCCGTCGTTCACCTTTGTCAGTGCCGGAATGCTAGATTCAGATCACGCCTATACAGTGGGTAAAGAAACTGACAGTGACTGGGAGATTGATCAATGGATAAAATCGTGCGTACCAGGAAGCTGGAAGGCCTAAAAAGATCAGCACTGTCACTCTACTGAAAGAGTAATATTTCTTGTTTTCAGTTCTTATTTGCATGAAAGCCTTGCGTGTTGCCCGACACGTAATGGTCCATTGTAAGGGCCACCTCATGTTTAAATTTGCGTTTCTGCATCATTAATAAATGGATGTTTTTCAGTCAAAAAGCGGTGTTCCCTGTTTTTCATTTATTTTTGCAGTTTAAAAACAAATAAAAATGGCGATGTTTGTTTTCATTTTTCTTTTGTTGATTTGTCTTGTTCCGAATTCAAAAATAATTCTCCGGATCTCGTTGATAACGATTTGGTTACACCTCATATGACTTCGACAATCCGATCTATCTTGCTGAAGAAGAAGACGAAGAAGATTGTGATCTGCTGGAATTAGCCAGGTTGTCGAAACAAGAGGAGAAGGTGATTCAGCCGCACGTGAAGCGAGTTGAGCTTGTTATTCCAAACACCGCCGAGGTCAGGAAGGAAGAAAAAAAATGGGGCCGCTTCAGAGGCAAGTCGAGAGCAGAATGGTAGCCCTGTTAAAGGAGCAGGTGGATACCTTCGCCTGGTCATGTCAGGATATGCCAGGGTCGGATACCGGTGTCGTTGTGCACAAGCTACCGTGGAGAGAAGATTGTCCTCTAAAGAAGCAGAACGCCAGTGCCTGTATCAGAGAGCCATGGTGACTTTGTTTCATGATATGATTCATCATGAAATTGAATGCTATGCTATGACATGATAGCAAAGTCCCAAGCAGGAGAGGGGCATCTGGTGGGTCTGACCAAGCCGAGTGAACTGGTTGAGACAATTCAAACTGAGGTTGAATTCAGATAAGCGCACTATCAGAGTGCGGTCCGGTAAGATGTTGGGGTTCATTGTAAGGGAGGAATCGAGGTTCATCCTGCAAAAAAAAAAAAAAAAAAAAAAAAAAAAAAAAAAAAAGCCTGAACCGAGAGCAGAAAAGAGAGGTTCGTGGTTTCTTAGATAGATTGAACTGCATGTCATGGTTCACATCTCATCTAACGGCCACGTGTGAACCCATATTCAAGATGTTGAAAAAAAAGAAAGATCAAACGGTCAGGCGAAATAATGATTGCCAAGGGACATTGAAAAAATAAAAGAGTATTTGCAGGAGCCTCCGATTCTGATGCCTCCTGTGGAGGGAAGACCGTTAATTCTGTATTTGACAGTCCTCGAGGGGTCTATGGGGTGTGTATTGGGGCAGCATGACGAGTCTGGTCGAAAAGAGCATGCCATATACTACCTTAGCAAAAAGTTTACCGACTGTGAAACCAGATATTCACTGCTCGAGAAAACTTGCTGTGCTTTGGTCTGGGCTGCTCGCCGACTAAGGCAGTACATGCTGGTTCATACCACTTTATTGATTTCCAAGATGGATCCGATCAAGTACATTTTTGAGAAGCCAGCATTGACCGGACGAGTTGCGAGGTGGCAAATGATTTTGACAGAATATGATATTCAGTACACCTCTCAGAAAGCGATCAAGGGGGGTGTATTGTCTGATTACCTCGCCCAGCAACCTATTGAGGATTATCAACCGATGAAGTTTGAATTCCCTGATGAGGATATCATGTTTCTCAAATCGAAAGATTGCGAGGAACCGATCCCGGAGGAGGGGCCTGACCCTAAATCCGATTGGATTCTGATGTTTGATGGGGCCGTTAACGTGAATGGAAGTGGTGTTGGTGCTGTTTTGGTTACGCCGAAAGGATCCCATATTCCTTTTGCTGCCCGGCTAACATTTGAGTGTACCAACAACGTAGCTGAATATGAAGCTTGTATATTGGGGATTGAAGAGGCGATTGATTTGAGAATCAAGAACCTTGTCATATATGGAGATTCAGCTCTGGTGATAAATCAGGTTAACGGGAAATGGTATACGCATCAATCTCATTTGGTTCCGTATCGAGATTATACGAGGAGATTGTTGACGTTTTTCACCAAGGTGAAGTTGCATCATGTGCCCAGAGAAGAGAATCCTTTGGCAGATGCTTTGGCTACTCTGGCTGCCTTGAGTAAGGTGCAGAGGTGGAATCAGTTCCCCAGTGTGGAGGTTGGGCGTCTGGATAGACCGGCTTATGTGTTTGCTGTTGATACAGCGCCTGATGATGAGAAGCCTTGGTATTATGATATCAAACGCTATCTTGAGACTCAAGAGTATCCTGAGGGAGCATCAAAGAAAGATAGAAAGACTCTGCGGAGGTTAGCCATGGTGTTTTACCTGAATAAGGATGGGGTTTTGTATAAGAGAAATTTTGATTGGGTCTTGCTCCGATGTGTTGATGATGCAGAAGCAAGCCAGTTGATGAAAGAGGTTCATGAGGGATCGTTCGGTACCCATGCCAGTGGGAATGCAATGGTAAAGAAGCTGTTGAGGGCAGGCTATTACTGGATGACAATGGAGGCCCAATGTTTCAATTTCGTGCGGAAGTGTCATAAATGCCAGATTTATGCTGATAAGGTGCACGTACCTCCAAATCCTTTGAGCTTAATGTCGTCTCCATGGCCGTTTGCTATGTGGGGCATTGATATGATTGGAAAGATTGAGCCTACGGCTTCGAATGGGCACAGATTCATATTGGTGGCTATTGATTACTTCACCAAATGGGTGGAAGCAGCCTCTTATACGAACGTGACGAAGCAAGTCGTTGCTCGGTTTCTCAAAAGAGACATCATTTGTAGATATGGGGTTCCCGAGAGAATCATTACTGATAATGGTTCTAATTTGAACAATAAGATGATGGCCGAACTGTGCCGGGAATTCAAGATTGAGCATCACAATTCTTCTCCCTATCGTCCGAAGATGAATGGGGCGGTTGAGGCAGCCAATAAGAATATAAAGAAGATTGTGCAGAAAATGGTGGTAACCTACAAGGATTGGCATGAGATGTTGCCGTTTGCATTGCATGGGTATCGAACGTCGGTACGCACGTCTACTGGGGCAACTCCTTTCTCATTGGTATATGGGATGGAGGCTGTATTACCTGTTGAAGTTCAGATTCCCTCTTTGAGAGTCCTGATGGACGTGAAGTTGCAAGAGGCTGAATGGGTAAGGACCCGGTATGAAGAGTTGAGCTTGATTGAGGAAAAGAGGCTAGCAGCCATCTGTCATGGGCAGTTATACCAGCAAAGGATGAAGCGTGCTTTTGACAAGAAGGTGCGACCTCGGGTGTATCACGTAGGTGATATGGTGCTGAAAAGGATCCTTCCTCCTCAAAACGATCGAAGGGGCAAATGGACGCCTAATTATGAAGGCCCATTCGTGGTTAAGAAGGTTTTCTCTGGTGGAGCCTTGTTGTTAACAACCATGGATGGTGAGGATTTTCCATCCCCTGTGAATGCGGACGCAGTTAAAAAATACTTCGTATAAATAGACCCGCTGGACGAAAAGAATAAAATAGTCCAGGCAAAAAAGGGCATCCCGGCGAACCAAAAACAGAAAGAGAGGTTCGGGCAAAAATTAGGGATAAAATGAAATAACTGTACACCCGGCGAGTCGAAAACCTGAAAAGGCGACTTGGGCAAAAAAGGGTATCCCGGTGGACTGAAAACCTGAAAGGGCGGTCCAGGCAAAAGAGGGATTGAAACGAACAACTGCGTCTAGCATGATCGTTTGCGCTTTGGTTAAAGCATCATGGATAATTCCCGGTAGGGATCAATCAGAAGCGTCTTGTTCAGAAGGCAGAAAGCACGGAGAGTCTGAGGACATATGGGGTGTAACTGAGTTGGAACTCGATGAGATCACGGGTTTCACATTGCCATTAGGATAGATTTTTCCTTTTGAGCGCAATTACCTCTTTTCAGGAATTGCTTCCTTTTGTATTGCTCATTTGAGCCACACTTTTCCAATCAATAAAATGCATATTCAGTCAAATAAGTTTGTTTTTGTTTTTCGTTACCGCTTTGATTGCAAAAACATCCAGATATTTTTGATAAAGAATCTTGCATTTTAAAACATACAGGTTTCCTTCCAATGCATGTTTATAAGGTTGAAAGCTTGAAATCTTATTTGGAAGGTTGAGTGACCCAAGTGTTGAAATCTTGACACGCCTGGGGGCACGGTTTTATCTGACGGTCTGTTTTGCAGGAACTGTTAGATATTCTTCACTCACTTGCAGGTTGTGATGCGGAAGCTTTGTGACAGATCCCCAGAGAGTTCGTTCAGAGACGAATGAACGAAAAATGACGAAGTGACGTTGAGACGTACGACGATCCTTGATATTAATCAAGAAGACTCTTCAAAGTCAAGAGACTTGAAAGTTTGTAGTAATTCCCCGCAGGGTCCAGTCAGGAACGAGGGACGATGAAGAGACGACGAGACGTCCGGCGACCTTTGGAATTAACCAAGAAGACTCTTCAAAGTCGGAAAATTGAAATTTCTGTATAATCCCAGGAGTACGTTCTCGTCGAGCGCGGAGCGATTTGGAATACAAGATGATGGAGCAGAAAAGGTCCAGACGAGTCTGGAGTTCTCAAAAGTGGAAAGCTGATACGAGATTGGGAGGTGGATACCATGGTTCGACGAGTCGACGGGTGTTCTATACCAACTTTTCTCATTTCCCCAGCGAGGTCCCCAAGCAGAATCATAGGACTAGCTCCCCAGCAGATCCCAGGTCTGTGGATTTCTCCAGCCGAGTCAGGATGGTTATCCCCGGCGGGTTTACGATGGTGTTTCCTCAGCGGCCAAGCCCGAGGGTAGCTACTCCCCGAGTGGAGCGGGTTTCAATGATATATATCTCCAGCAGTGTTCATCCTACCTGTGGATTGAACAAGTTCCCGTAGTGGACGGATATCTGCATCCCCAGCTGAGT
The DNA here is from genome assembly GCF_024323335.1 of Lathyrus oleraceus. NCBI lineage: Eukaryota > Viridiplantae > Streptophyta > Magnoliopsida > Fabales > Fabaceae > Lathyrus > Lathyrus oleraceus. The sequence continues at coordinate 110,449,440 of NC_066581.1, read as the reverse complement.
TGATGCTATCTATGGATTGCATGGGTTGTCCCCAGCGGAGTAGTATGCGGTTCCCTAGCAGGGTCAGGATGGTTATCCCCAGCAGGTTTCAAATTGATGTTTCCCCAGTTGAGTCTGGAGATTGCTATTTCCCCAGCGGAATTGCTGTGAGCATTTCCCCAGTGAAGTCGTCAGGTATCTGTGAGGATTCCCGAAGCAGAATCAGGATTGATATCCCCAGCAAGGCAAAGACTGTTGTATCCCCACAGAGTGTTGGTGGTGTTTATCCCCAGCAGTTTCTCGAGCGGATTGGGTGCAAAGGAGGTTCTTCCCCAGCAAGGGTTGCCTTATTCCCAGCAGCAGTGCTATTCCCCAGCCGGGTGGAAATCGGAGCGGTGACGAGTTTCTCAGCAGAGTGTCTCGTATTCCCCAGAAGAGTCCCTTGAGGGGGATACCTTTTTATGCATTCATCATGGAAAAATAACATGGCATATTGCATAGAAAAATAAATAATCGCGTAGCATTTCCATGTTTATGGAGCATTACGCAGAAAAAATCAATCATGCATCATTGCAAGCATAAGCTAGTCTCAAGTCGTGGTTACCGTTTGAGAAGTGGTTTTGGCCAGACAGTGAAGGTGTTGCTCTGAGGAGTTTAGCATCATGACGTCAGATCAGCAATGTTCCCCCATAGTGCGATATTGGAGGAAATGTTTCCGTCGAACGGAGATGGAAATAAAGTCAAAGGACGTGACGCGATCAGCGCGATCCCGGGGTTCAAATGGAGAAAAGGAAATGCTGAGGTATTTTCTGGGGTTCAAATGGAGAAAAGGAGATGTTGCGGCATTTTCTAGAGATCGGGGTTCAATCAGAGAAGAGTATATGCTGAGGCATTTTCTGGGGTTCAAATGAAGATTGGAGTTGAAGAATGTATCCGGGATGAGGTCCTTAGGATTATCTTCTGTTCATGTGTCACCTTAGACTCTGGCTGAGGCCAATGGAGGTCGTTATAGGTGTTTTCTGAGGAAGAGTTGCACATGCTACCTTCCTTTTGCGAAGGTATACCCTCTGACATGTCGCCCTCAGAGTGGTGTTTGGTGTTATTTCCGTCGTTGCCAGCGGAATTATCACGAGAGATTGGAGATTGGGGTTCAAACGGAGAAAAGAAGATGTGGAGGCATTTTCTGGAGATGGGGTTCAAATGGAGAAAAGGGGATGTTGCGGCATCTTCTGGAGAACGGGGTTCATATTGGCGATCGCAAGTAATCGTCAGGCGACTGGGGTTCAAAACGGAGAATGGGGTTCATTATGTGGCAAATAGGAGAGCGGGGTTCAAATGCAGAGATCCAAGGATCACTTGCGCAAGAGAAAATTTCGGGGTTCAAGAAAATGAGAAAAAACAGAGAAAAATTTCGGGGTTCAAGAAAAGCTAAAAAAGAAAAAGAATAATAATCCCGAGCGGATGTGGTGTTCAGGCCATGGTTATCCCTGCGTTATCATTTATTTTGGTATCCAGGTCGATGTTGTTGTTTTGGGGTTCAGGCCGGCTTGCTCCGTGCCAGGCGGATTTTTCCTTCAAGATTGTGTTTCTTCGCCGATGCTGGCAGGCGTTGTTAATTATTTTCCCATCAGAGTGCAAATTGTTCGTCTGTTCTTGGTATTCAATCACTCTTCATCCTGATCATCCGAAAGCCGAGGCTATTTCGTATCGACAGGTTCACAGTGGATTGAATAGGGGCAGCTGTAACACCTCAAAATTTGCCCTCCTCTCTTGGGACTAGCATTAACATATTACATACATTTTTAGGTCATTAGGCATTGCATGTTGCATATCATGTGGTTACATTGTGCAAGCTATCTTCCCAAGTCTTTGTTGGAAGATGAGAAAGTCAAAGTGCAAGCCTAGGGTTTATTGACTGATCATTGGCCATCTGAGGATTGGGCTGTGAATTAGGGTTTTGTGATTCTCCAAGGATATTGGATTTCATCTTGATTGAAGTGATACATCATCATCATCAGGGTTGGATTTCATCAAGTGATTGGGGCTGATTCCTTGAGATTAGGGTTTTGACCACTGGTCAACCCTAATCAGTTGCATTGGGCCAATCAGGGCATGGTCAGGAGAGGGGGTTTGTGATGGTTATGGGATTCATTATATGATTATATGGAGATTATTGAGGCTAGGGTTTCACCCTTGAGCCATGTCATCAGGAGATTGGAGCTTAACTTGATCAATGCATGGCCAAATTCATCTGTCAGTTGAAAAAAGTCAACTGTGGTCAACTGTACATGATTTGATGGATTTGGAGGTGGAAATGAGTTGGATACACTTCATTCATGTTGGAACAAGTGTTATATGACATTTCAAAGCTTAAGAATGAAGAAAATCAAGTCAGGACAAAAACTGTCAAAAATAGAAAGTGACTTGTAATTGAAGTTTCCAAAAATGGAAAGTTTTTGACCTCAAAATTACATGTCCAAGGAAGCTTCAAATGAAAAATTGTTCAACATGAAAGTTGTAGATCTTGTTCTCACCTTTCCAAAAAGTCCAAGAACTTGAAAATCCCATGTATGGTTGGAAAATTGGGGCTCAGTGAAATTCAGAAATGACCCATAATCAGGAGGCCATAATTTCCACATGGTTTGTCTAAATTGCAAGTTCTTTATATGCACAAACTCCATTTGACATGTACTTTCATGGTGCATAATTGGATTTTCTCAAAAGTGGTCAATGCAAAAAGTCAAATTTCAACTGGACAGTTAAATGGACCAGGGGCAAAATTGTCCAACTTGTGAAATAATTGGAATTTTTGAGTGGGGATTTTTGCTACACCTCACAAATGGTATTTGAAACTTGTTGGAATGTTCATTACATGCCTAGGCCTTGTGGTTTGGAAAATAGCTTTTGGAATGAAAGTGGAAAATTGGACAATTAGACATCACATAGTGAATTTCCAAAATACTCATCCAATGAAGGTGAAACAAGTTGCAACAGCTCACACATGTCATTTTGAGAGTGTGTGAGCTGTCCATGAGGTGGCAATGAGCTGGCATGGGAAGTTCCAATTTTGCCCTTACTTTGAATTAGCCATTTCACTAATCATTTCCATTTGGCTAATTAGATGGTTTAAGCATGGATTAAGCAAGCATATATAATCTTAATCATCATTTAATCATAACAGAAAATCACATTTCCCAAAAATCAGATCCAAAAATCTTCCACATTCTCTCAAATTCCTCAAGAACACAAAACCTTCAAATCCAAAAATCTTCCTCAATCCTTGATCAATTCTCGAATTTCTTTTGGCATTGATCTCTAGTCATCATCCTCTCCATCTGTTTGTGAAGTTTGGAAGGAAAGAAGTGCAAATCGTGACTATCCAAAATGCACTCATTCATGGTAAATCGCGATTTGATGCACTAGGAGCAACATGAACTGAATTCAAGGATTCTACTCATCTTCCACAAGATACTACTGCATCTGTTTAAGGTCAAAACACGTGAAGAACCAGAAATTCAACACTGCCGTTCCAGGTTTGCAATTTTTCGAATCATACCAATGCCTTAATTGTTGCATGCGTTCTATAGAGTGTTGATTGTAGATCGTAGTGATGTGCTTGGTTTGTGAAATGGATGACTATATAGGAAGAAATCTGGATTCAAAATTGTGAGAACAAACCCTAGGTCGATCGATTCAGGAGATAGAGGAACAAGTAGGTCGAATTAGGTTCATATTCGTACTCTAGGTTAGAAGACGAGTCCAACGGTTATTCATTTGCTCGTTTTGGTGGAAGTTCATGGATCATGTGTTCTTGAGATGTCTGGGTTGAAGAAGACGAGTTTCTGGAAATTTTATGTGTTTGATCTTCATTTCCATTTGAATTTTCGAATACAGTGTTTACCGCCCCCGCCTTTAACTAATTACCATTGTGCCATCGGAACATTTAATTAATTATATTAATTCTAAAAAATTCTAAAAAAATTCATAAACATGTTAAAAAATTCATAAAAAATCATAGAAAAATCATAAAAATGTGTGGATTTTTTCTTTGACTTCCTTGTTGACTGTAGGATTTTTTTGACCTATTGGTTGAAGTTGTGCATGGTAATATTTGTGTTTGACTTAGGTTTCTTTAACATGTGCTACATTTTGATACCTTGTGCCAAATCCAATGTGAAATTCTCATATTCTAAAATAAATGCTCGAAAATTTTTGTGATGATTGTGGACTGGTTGATGGTCATTTCCATGTAGATTTCATGAATTTTTGATACCTGGTCATTGAGTTATGAATTTTGGAACTTAGGTGTGACAACTTGTGTCACACCTCATTATGTCAACTTGCTGGATTTGTTTGAATGACCTAGGCTTGTTAGAATGATGTGAAATTTTGCATGGATATTCATTAACATGTTGAGATGCTATGTGTATTTTTCTGGATTTTTCCATTGTATTTTCAAATTGATTGCTATTTTTCATCTCTGTTGGTCAAATGTGCAAGCTTGTGTGACATAGGTTGGTAGATCTTATGTGAAATGCTCATATGGTATTGAATGAACATGAAATTTGGTATGATAGTTGTAGACACATGATGTGACATCCCTGTTTTGGTCTCACTCATTTCTTTACTGTTTTCATTGAGTTATGAATTTTTGAAGTGAATGCATATGTTGATGTTGTGATTTGGAGCATGTAATTGTGTCTGTTTTTGTTGATTTTCATTGACATGGTTCCCTTTGCCCAATTAAGCTGAAATTTGGTGTGCCATACCTGGATTAGGTCCTGTTTAGGTGTAAATTATTTGAGGATTTTTGGATTTGTTTTGGTATGGAATTGGATGCAATAGTTCTGTTTGGATGTTTTGTGTTCCATTTGGCATAAGTTGGATTGTTTTGTGCATGGAATGAATATAATGAATGATATGGACATGGGACTAATTGTGTTGGTTTTATATTTGCATTAATTTGACTTTGGTTAGAGATACCTTGCTGTTTAGGAATTTTTCTTGCTTTTGGACCCTAGGCTTGGCCTAGTGGTCTAGTTGCTAATATTTGCTGGATTTTTCAGGATGAATAGCATAAGGCTCATGGAGAATGATCCAAGTTGATTGAAATGATGTTGTTTGATGTTTGTACACTAACACAACATTGTTTTGTAGGTTGTGAAGCCTGGGCTTGAGCTCATAGCTTGCCTTTGTGTGCCTTGGCTTGCATAGTTTGACTGATTAACTTGTTGTTTTCTGATTGGTTGTCTGAGTTATTAACTGGTTAGCTTTTGTACAGGTACCTTTAGTCGCTCTAGTTCTTTTAAGAACTTGCTTGGTAGCCGCTGCTCGGTTGTGTAAACCGCTTGAGGTAGGTCCTCTTGACTTCATGTAGTCTGGGAGACCCGGCTGTTACCGGGCCGGGCAAATGTCTGAAGTCCTCCTTAAGAGGCAATGATTGTGGTTGTTTATTTTTCGTGCCAAGCAGGTGAAAGTCCTTTAAATAAGGCAATTGGTGGAAGGTAGGGGTATGCAGTCTACCCCCCACTATTCTGTGAGTCTTCTCCTTGCTCCCATTACATGGTTGTAGCATTGAGATTACAAGCCCAAGATCCGTGCAGTGCATATTGTGTCAGAGTCTCTGAGTATAGAAGGGTTCCCCCATTCTGGACCCATGCTCATTTGTCAGAAGCTCTCCCTGGTTAGGGATAAGAGCTGTGAGGTCTGATCCTCACTTCATCCTTTCATCTGCTTCACCTTAGCCTCGTAATGGCAAGGTTAAGAGCAAACACAACCCGTACAGACGACTTGCTGAGGCAGTCAAACCTATTGTGTGAGCCACTTGTTTGGTTATAGTGCGTGCTATGTGGATATCTGTTTGAGATGCTTGTTCTCATTGGATGTATGCTTGAATTATTCGGTATGCTTGTGTGCTTGCTTCCTTCCTGGATAGGAGTAGTTTGCTTATGCAAGTAGGATAGAAAACCGAACTTAGGGTAAACGATGCATGACAACACTAGGCTCGAGTCCAGCTCCCTAGTAGTGTGTCTTTCCCTGGTTTCTGGCTAGCAATTCAGTCCCTTTCAGGGGAACTACATCGCCCTGATCCTCGTTCCAGACGAGGTATGTAGGCAGGTGGTCGTGCGAGACCACTCCGGGCAACCTTTTTCTTTTTTGCGTGTGTTTACTTGTTATCTGACTGTGTGTTTTGGTTCGGATGCCGACGTAAGCCCAGTGATTGGCAGTCGGGCTCCACGTTTGCCCTTGTGAGTGTGTTTTGGTTCGGATGCCGACGTAATTCCATCCAGTGGTTGTCGGGCTCCATGTTTGCCACCCTTGCTTGTTTGTATGTTTTGTGTTGTTTGGCGTGCGTAAGCCGAACTACAGTGGCTCTGATTCTTGTTCCAGACAAGATATGTAGGCCTAGGACGCGATGTCCTATCGAGCTCCCTTCTCCTAACCCCACCTGCGTTCCCCGTGTGTGTGTGTGATGTTTTAACAACCTATTCTTTATTTTAGAACGTGGATCCCGTCGAGTACGACGGACGTGAGGGGTGCTAATACCTTCCCCTTGCGTAACCGACTCCCTTACCCTTTCTCTCTGGTCGCGAGACCATTTCCTTTCCAGGTTTCTCTGAGCGTTTCCTTTCCCTATCTTGGGATAAATAACGCGCAGTGGCGGCTCTGTGTTGTGTTTTTATTTGAGCCTCGCCGGTTGTTTTTTCGCGGGTGCGACATACTTGATCTGCCACCTCAACTAATGAGGGAGATCAAGTGGTCCACGTTTTTTGTTATTTTTCTGATTTTCTTTTATTCCTTTTATTTTCATTAATTCATATTAATTTTAATATTGATCCAAAAAAATATGAGAGTTTCACCAAAATAATTCAAATATTTTCCTCTTTCATATTCTAAATTAAATTTATTTTTTGGATCATTATTAATATTTTTCAAGATTTAATTGATTTTGTGTTTATTTTTAATTGTTTAAAAACACTTTTAAGTCTTTAAAAATTCTGAAATTTTTTCTCCAAGGTCCTTTGACGTTGTTTGACCTATGATAAATCTCATGGCCATTTATTTGGTGTTTTGATGAGGTTTTAGGAATTTGACAAACCATATTTAATTTAAATGCATTATTTTAGTATTTTTAATTTGAATAAATGCCAAATAATTTTGTTGACCAATTATGATGACTTGTTTGTGTTTGACTCTTGTTGTTGGGCCTTGGTCAAGGTTGATTTGACTTTGTCAAGTTAATATCATTGGATTTAGGGGATTGATGGAATGTATATTCCATCTCCCAAAATGAATTAATGATATTAATTTGGTAAAAGTCCTCCTTTGATCAACTTGAGTTTTTATCCACTCCCTTCCCCCTTCATCTCCTTCCCTTTCCTTCAGCATTCATCTCATTTGGTCTATGATATCTAAAAGTCCTAAAGCTAGTTGATTGAAAAATTAACATGAGTATGGATGAGATTAGGCCACCTCTTTTGCATATCTCTTTTTGTGTGTGGTATGTTGCATGAGCATAGTCCATTATACTATGTCTCTAACATGCAGTAACACCAAAATTCTATTGCCCGACCTCAAATAGTTGTGACTTCTACATAAGTCCAATTACGATTGCTTAACATAGCGCTAAATTTGTGACACAAAAGGCATAGCATTCTAGTTAGTGAGATTGTAAGTCTCCCCTCTTTCATGGTATTGTGTGGAAACTTGGCTTTTTTCCTTCCTTTGGAAGATGTCTTGGCTCAAGGATCCATGCTTGTGATAAGTGGGTTGAGTGTTCTCCAAAGAATGTCTTAAAATGAAAAGCAAAAGCAAAACAATACTAACTTCTAACTCATTAACAACTAACTTTTAATTTCAAGTCATTTAATTTAATGTCATTTAATTCTTGCCTTTATTCATTTGCCATTGTTCATATCATTCTAATTGTTTATGTTAATGCAATTTTCACTTTGTCCACTTGGACCATATTGTGTGATATATCTTGTTTGTATATATTTTGCTTGTTTGTGTGGTCTTTGACCATTAATGTACATAATAACAACAAAAACCCTAAAAAACTTTTGTGCAGACTGTTGGCTTGATCTTGGGCAAATGGACTTAGAACTTAGGCAACATTCTTATGCTAAGGGACTTGGCCAATGCCAACATATTGGGAAACCAAGTGCTTGCAATTTGAAACTTCATCTGATACATCATTCAAGATCCCTGTGAGTTCATCTGCAACATGATCATTGTGAAGCTGTTATTTTGAACCTGTGACTTGTGGAATTCATCTGCTACAAGGGTTAATCTTGAAGAAGATCATGGAATGGCTAAAGCTTGGATGTGGCTATCTTTATTTGATGCCTTTGCTCTTCAAGATAATATAATTGTGCACTTGTATGTTGCTTGATTCTAAATGTCCAAGGGATAGTGAAGCTAATGCCTCTTATAATCTTTTTCATCCATAGTTTAGAATTGAAAAAGTTGAGGAGTATATTGATTAAAAGGATTTGGGTTCGAATTCGTGAGAACTAATTGGATTCGAGAAGGATTACTCGGTATTGGACCAATACTTCATCTTAATTAGGACAAAATAAGTATTTATTTATCTATTAATATTTAACTAACCATTCAATCAACATATATTCTAACAAGAGTTAAACTCATAATTAAAACAATCAAGAAAATCAAATTAAAATAATAGCCTATTTTACTACTAATGTCATTTTAATTTATTAACCAAAAAAAGAACATAGAAGATAAATGATGAAATAAATTTAAAACAGAATAGGGTGTATGGAGGGAATAAATGGGGTGAAGCCCCAAAGGAAAAAACTATAAAGGCCCAAAAAGGGGCCTAAGTCATCACCAACTCGGGTTGGGCTCTAAGGCCCAAACCCTTTCCTAGTCGGTCAGCCCAAGGCGCCAGAAAGAAGAAGAGAGAGGACCAACAAAGTTTACCGCCCACTATCTTTAAGGCCACGCATGCGATGTAATAAAGGACAGTTATTATGGTGTGATATTGAAAATGTATGAGAATATTTGGGAAATATCAATTTGTAGCATCTCAAATCATTATCATTAATAGTATTAAATAAAACTTAAAGGAAGAATCGGTCAACTTAAAGCAAAGAAAATCCAATATAATCCCTTCTTTCTTAACTCAAACGCCTCTCTCTCTCTTCTCCGCCGTTCTGACGTTCCTTCTAAAAAAAAAAGACTAAAACCCCTTTCATAGAAACAAACCCAGAACATCTAACATTCCAGAACCAAGGATGAACACCTCATGGTGTTCATCATTAAAACCCACACAGGTTCATTCTAACCACTCCAAATCGAGGATTTTTGACCTCCATGCCACTATGCTGAAATGAATTTCCCAATATGTCACCTGCCCCAAATTTTTTCCCAATATGCCACTTTTTGGTCCTGTAGTCGGCATTTTTTATTAATTTTCAGGGTCCTCCATCCAAGATGGCGAACGTCCCCAGAGATTCAGTTGGGGTGCGCCATCTGGGATGGAGTGTGCATTTTTTTTTTATATTTTCTGAATTAATTTAACATCATTAAAATAGTTTATTAATATTAGAAATTAATTAAAATATTGTATTTAATGAAAATTAAAATATTTTTTTTAATAAATTAAATACTTTGTTATATAATATTTTTCATAATTATTTAATATTAATTAATTATATTACTTTTTATTTAATATTTGTAATAAATATATAATACTAATTAAAAATTAATATTTAAAATAAAATTAAATAATAAATTGTTTTAAAAATAAATTTAATAATAAATAGTGACATATTATTAAAAATATATTTATTAATAATTATTTAATATTAATTAATTATATTACTTTTTATTTAATATTTGTAATAAATATGTAATATTAATTAAAAATTAATATTGAAAATAAAATTTAATAATAAATTGTTATTTGATTTAATTAATAAATTGTTATCTCATATAATTAATAAATTGTATTAAAAATAAATTTATTAATAGATGGTTACATATTATTTTTAGTAAACTTTAAAAATAAAATAAAAAAATTATAATTTCATATAATATTAATTAAAAACGATACTTAGAATGTTTACTTTCTTAATATTTTTTAACTATAATTACAAATAACAAGAGATTAAAAAGAAATTAATTTCGACGTTGATTGGGATCTTCGTCGACGAAATGACTACCAGTTCCACATCTTACACGTACTCGAACCCGGTGACCACGACCTAATGATTGTGTTGAGGTAGATATAGGAGGGGCAATAATTATGGACGGATGAACAGTGGTTTGAATAATGGGTGGTTGCTCACGAAAATTTTTGAATGCCTCCATATTCTCAAAATCCATATTAGGAGAAAAGTTATTTAATATTTGTGTGAATGAGGTGGGGTTTGGGTTTGAAGGTTCTATGGTTGCGATGTAGTATTTGTTTATATCGGTGGTTGTTGATTGTTGATGTGTAGTTGAACAATCAATGTTAGGTGGTGGGATGGGTGTGTAGTTATGTAGGGGGCGTAGGTATGGTTGTTGTTGGGTTCGAGAAGTGTAGTTTATAGGGTTTTGTGGTGTTTGGTGTGGGTAATTAATTGGTGTTTGTTGTGTTAGTGTATGGAAGTTTGGTTGTTGGTATGAGGTGTGTTGTGTTTGGGTTTGGTAGTTTGGTTGATGGTATTGGGTGTTTTGTGTTTGTTGTTGGTAGGGTTGTGTATATTGACTTTGTGGTTCATATTGGGTGGAAGTCGAAGTTTGTGTATAATATTGGTTGGGAGGGATTCTTGTTTGGGGGTTTGTTAATTATGGTCACGGTGTAGTTGACATATGTGATGTGTAACAGTGTTGACGGGGGTCAATAAGTAGTTGTTCAATTGACGCGTATCATAATGGAAGATATCGTGGCCAATTAATATATTCTTCAGTTGGCTTCATTTCTCCCTGAAAGGTTACCCCAGTCAAACACAATTAGTGTCTGTTTTCCCAAAGTTGTTGTTCGTTTCTATTAAATGTTGTGTAGCTATAATTCCATGACTCTTGCATAGTCATGGTATGTTGTTCTTGTAGGCATTTAGGAGGATTGGGTATGTCTTGATAATACCCAAATTGCAATTTTACCCTATCCGATGGATGCATTTCAATGATCCAAAAGCACAAGATTGGTGTTGTTGCGCTCCAAATCAAATGATCATCATTCTCCAAGGGGGGGTATCCAAGATATGGCCTCCATATAAACTATTATTGTATTAAAAAAGTACGTAAGTTTACCATTTATTGTCTGAGTGACATGTAATAAAAAAATAGTGAAACCAAAATTACGTTTATTGACGACATGTGATTGAACATGACACGGTACCCATCAAGGTAATGACGAGGATTTTTAGAGAATTTTTTTTTCTTATTGGTCGAAGCCCATCTAAAAAATAGGGCAACATTACATTGAAAAATTAACATATTATATAACACAGAAAACAGAAATGTAAAACAATAGATTTACATGGAAATATTAAGACTTACATTGATGCATATGGATGACTTGGAACTGCAGAACTAATTGGTGATATAAATGGGAATCGTGTAAACCCCCATGTTTGTAGTAGAATAACACCCCCCATACCATCAACATCAATGTCAACTTCTTTACACATTTCCTTATATAGAAATGCTAACACAACTGATCCGCAACTATATTCACCACACTGACGCAAATCCTGAACAAATGGTATCCACATACTATGTACATCTTTTGTCGATTTATCAGGGAATAAGGTTAGGGAGATGCACAATATATTATAAATTCTTGTGTATATAATTATTTCGTCATGGGAGGTATTTTCAGATATTTGAGTTTCTTCTAGTATTTGTTTTAACCAAGAGATACGGACACGTCTACCTTTAATGTGGTTTTCTGGTGGTTGACGGCCCAAAAACATGGTCCATGCACTTGCACTAATCTCGGATGGTCCTACGACAACTCTACCATTGACGCGTAGACCCAAAAGCATACTTACGTCTTCTAAAGTTATAGTGCACTCACCGGTTGGAAAGTGAAAAGTATGTGTTTCGGGTCTCCATCGCTCAAGTAGAGCATATATGAAACTTGTATCAATTACTATATCCTTCAGTTTTGCGACGTTTGCAAAACCGGAGGTATCCAAAAAAGGTTGTATATTATGTGGGGCATCAATTAACTTATGGTTTCAGGTTCTAAAAGCTCTTCCGAGTTCCACCTGATACATGCAACGAAAATAATAAACAAAATAACAAATACATAATATATATTTATTTATAAAAAAAATAACAAAGTAAATGTTAAACAATAAACAAAATAATAAGTATCACTTACTAATGCTTGAATGTTATCATTAGTTCCCCTATGTTTATCACCCATAAAAAAAAAGGAGTTTGAGACATACTGAGATTTGGTAAAAATGATAGAAGTTTGAGTTGTGGTAAAAATGAAATGATGATAAGTTGCAAAATAGAGAAGTGTGAGTTGTGGTAAAAATGAATTGATGATGGAGTATTTATAGATATATTTTCATGACGTGTTCTAGTTAGGATTTTTACATAATGATACAATTTCATCTGTTGTTCTACGAAAACTAACATACAACTCTAATGGCCCTAAGTTAATGAAATTTAAATAATTGTCAAATATTTTACGTACATCTTCGTCATTACAAATTCGAATTTCTTCATACTGCATGCCATTTGAATTGATGTATGGTTTTCGATAGAGCAGAGCAACGATTTCTCTCTCAAATTCGGTAACATGACGTATCTGAGTTTGGATGTCGTCAAAACAAAAGTTTTCCATTATTCTGATTGATATTGGATCAGAAATACTATTGCAAGAATCAATTTTTTCAGATGATATTGGCTTAATAATGTATACTAGACCAATTAAGAGAGCCATGCTGATAGCTTATGCGTTTTGAATTGCTCAGGTCTGGCTTTTATACTGTGTTTGATAAGACCAAACATGCTGTATATATACAACTTCCAAGATGGTGGACTAAAATAGTAGCTTTTCAGAATTTTGTTGGTGTACTCCATGCAGGATGGCGCATCCCAACGTGTCTTCTTTTCACGCGCATAGGTCCTTCAACCAAGATGGCAGACCTCTTCATACTCATGTTGCATGCGCGCGTCGTCCCAAATGGCGGACCCTCACACTAGGAATCTCACGCGCATGGCCCCTACGTCTCAAACAATGAACCTCTTCTTACTTTTCAGAAGGTAGTTGAGGTCCTCCATCTCAAATGGTGGACGCCTTTTACATGGCTTCCACATTCCATTCCAAATAGCCCTTGTATATAATTGAACCTTTAATTTTCAAATTAAATCATACACACAATGGCTCAAAACAATATTACAGTTCAAATCCATTATAATGGAAGTATTTTTCCAGATGTTAATGTCAGAGTCATATTTCAAAACACAAACGTACAACAACTCAAAATACACCCCAGATCCAATTACACGCGTCTAAAAGAAAGACTCGAAAACAAGCTCCAACAACAAATATCTGATATTTATTATCGATATCCATGTTTTAATGACGTCGTTAACAGTGTGACTTATACAACAACGAAAATAGAAGACGACAATGACGTCGGGTTAATGTTCCAGTGCCATTCGACGTATAATTTGTCAGGTGTCATTGAATTATAGGTATGCTTAGTAGACCACAATGAGGGTGCTCAAGTAACGTATCTGACGCAAACTTCTAAATCTCATCAATATCAAATGAGTGACGAGACTATATTATCGTTGACACCAGTTCCAGATGAGGATGTCGGGGATGATAGTGACTATGAAGAAGCGCGGTACATATATACGCAAAATCTTTTCAGTGGAGAAAGTGACAACTATGACAATGATATCCCCATGATGCATCAAGATCAAGTGCATGATTTATACATGTTAGTTGTAATTTTAAGTGTCGGGTTTTTGTTATCGTATCCACAGGGATTGTAAGATATCACCGCCGTTCGATGGTTGTATTAGTCTTAGCTTAAGTAACACAGGGGGTTTTGGTTTTAATCACGTTATCTTGCATAAAAAGGTAATACAATGCGGTAAAAGTTTGATTTGAATATTTGAGAAATATTGTCAAAGTTAGGGTTCAACAATCACTTTGCATGTATTTGTTCGGTCAACAATATTATAAACTCCTTTAGATGATAAATTATTTCACAAAGTCCTCCCAATGTGTTTCTCTCGAACACACATTGTGAGTTTTCCCATTTTGATCGATTGTTTATCTCTAACACAACCTATCAAAATGACAACTTTTTGGTTCAACCTTATGGTGAACAAAATCATTCATTACTATCTCTAGCTAACAAACAAGATTGGATGAAAACCTAGGTTAAGAGTTGGTAAACATCTCTCGATCATAAACCAACACAAAGAGTTTTGAATAAGAACAAAGTTTTCATCATATATTCACCATTAAAGAGTTTACACATGAAGATCCTTACATTTACACACAAAGCTAATGATCATCTACATCTAACCTTGACAAATGGAGGACTTAGCTACTCATTTTCATGGTAGCTTGGTCGGCAAGTTTCGGAAGAAGGTTGATCAACATCCGAGTCGAATAATCGAGATTGGATGGGAATCCACCTTTTTTTTGTAAAAGATGGTTAAGAGATGAAGAGAAATGAAATTTAGGGCACAAAAGATTCCAAGAACAATGCTGTCAAAATATCTAGAAAAAGTGTAAAAGTATGGAAAACTAGGTATGGCTTCAAAAAGTGGCACTTGCTACTTATAGAGCTGTACTGGGTTGTCATGCTCGCTAGGCGAGCAGAATGGCTCGCCTAGCGAGGGTCTAATTGAGGCACATGAGGCACCTGCGCCCAGAGAAACAGTCTATCTCAGACTGTCATGTTCGCCTAACGAACAAAACCTTCGCCTAGCGAAGGGCACGCTTCAACCCTCGCTCCAGCGAGGTTGAGAGGTTTGGCTACTGGAATCCTCGCTGGGAACTCGCTAGAGCCTCGCCTAGCGAGTGAGTGCTGGTTGCGCTTTTCACCAAGTTAGGACGCGCTCGCTGCAACGTTCGCTGGAAGCTCGCCTAGCGAGTGCTTCGCCACAGAACTCGCCTAGCGAGCAAGCTGATGAATGCTTGTTTTATTTGGTTCCTTTGCCAACTTTCTTGTGTCTTCATTTTCAATTATTTCATGCCTTCTTCCTGCACAGTAACACACAAATCAAAGGTACCAAGATCGTTTATCAATGTATTGCATTTCATCTAAAACAAATGTGGTTTTTGACAATTTAGCAAGGAAATGGAGTGAAAGATGCCCACATATGATAGCTCAAATAAGCACTTTTGGGCATCTAACAACTCTCCCCAACTAGATTCTTGCTTGTCCTCAAGCAAAGTATGCCCCTTGAAGGACAAGAGGATTTGCTTTAAGAAAAAGGTTTCTCCGAAGTTGGATAAAACGGCTCAAACACAAGCGAATCAGCATATACAAGTTTCCAACGGTTCGAATAAAATAATACACAAGAACTAAAACTTAATAGCTATGCGAAATATTTATCTATCTACAACAATATTATTCTGAATGAATCACCCTATTTCTCCTCTTCGAATAAGGAATGAAGAATTTACGCGTTTGCAACCGCGGGAATAATCTCACTCTCTAACAAATAATGAAGAAATCAATTCGATTCATACAATGTCTAACAATTATAAATGGTAATGTGGAAGCACGAAGATCACTAAGGGCTTTTCGGTTGAAGCTTGGTCTGGTTAACAAACAAGGGTCATTTCTAAGGCCATTGAAAACGAAATTGTCGATGCAAAAGAAACATTCACTGTACACATATTCACACATGTCGACTTCGTTCCATTTGTTTCTTATTTGAAACCTTCACAACTCTTATTTCACAACTCAATTTTTATTTTTCACTATTTTTCTTCCAAGCAAGCATTCATTTTCATTCTTTCTATTTTTGTTCTTTTCTTTCACATCATATTTACAAAACAGATGTTTCATTTCTATATTTTTATTTTCAATGCTTGCTCGGTTTTTCATCATTTTTTTTTCAAGAGTTGTGGTACTTACCGATTCTCCCCAACTTATTTCTTACTCACCCTAAGTGAATGCTCTTAACTTTTTACGGCAAAAGAACAATAATCAAGATTTTCCGGGTTGTAAAAAAAAAGATTTTTGACATCTCGCTTTATTTCAAGCTGAGATTCAACTGTTTAAGCTCAAAGGGGTTAACGAATACTCTCTCTGCTCACAGGTAAGTTGTTTTTGGATGTAGTTGTGCTCGATAGAAAACAAGTGCCTTGATCATTTCTAATTGCTTCCACATATTCACAATAATAAAAGACAAAGCATGAATCAAATGAATCAACAAAACTTATTAGAATCCAGCATTTAAGTGTACAATGGAGGTTTCCTCACAATTTGTGGTTTTAAGTCCTAGATGAAACATTCATTCAATTATGTTGCAAAAAGACAATATTCAATTTACCAAAAAGAGTAAAGTTCTTAATGCATTCTAAAATTCTAGCCGGAGGTAACCATGTACCTTAGCCTCATTCACTTGTTTATTCTTATCATTGCCATCCAAGCTCGGATGCACCTTCATTGGGTACTTCTTTGAGGAGCAACCAATCTAGAAGGTTTGCCACTCAATCAACCAAAAATTTATTAAACAAACAAAATTAAAAACATAAATAAATAACATTACTGAAAAATTAAATTTGTTCATGGGGGACAAAACACCCCAAAAGTACAAAACCAAAGTCAAAATACAGAATCCGAAAATACAATAGAAATAAACCTAAAAACTGAAAAATACAAAAACTTAACCCTCTAAGGGCTCAGAATCCTCCTCGCTACCGGCTTCAGAACCGGTAGCCTCATCATCCTCAGCATCATCATCATCAGCTGCAGCACCCGAAGACGCACCAGCGCCCGCCCCCTCACCATACACAGGCCTGTCCACAGGCCAGTTGGCGTTAAGCAGAAACTGCTCACGCGTCATCAAGGCATGAGCACCACTTCCCTGCAGCTGTAACCGCTGCATAGAATCGTGCATATCTATCATGGCACGCTGGGATGCCGCCATCCATTCAAAACTGAAATCACACACAGCCTGCAGGTAAGGATCTGGTCCAGGAGTAGAAGTACCAGGACCATCAGAAGCCCGGGTACTCTCTGCAGCTGCACTGCCTCTGGCATTCTTCGCTCTACAATATTTGGCCACGTACCGGTCATCGATAGGTGGCGGGATCCTGACCTGACCCCGAGACGGTAGTTTCACCTTTGCCTGAATGCACAAACGCATGATCAAGCACGGGAAAGCTAGGGGACAATTCACACGAGCCCCCGACTTTAGCCCGCTCTCAATCACGGACTTAAGCTCATTAGCGATGATCCTCGCCACATCGATCTAGACGTTGGAGAGGATACTGTGAACCAAATGTGCCATTGGGATCGGCACTGTAGAGGTGTGGGACTTTGGCTGGATGTTTGTCAGAACCAAAAGCAGAATCAGTTGAGCCAAGGGAGTCATGTCCTCCCTATGATACCTCATTGGAACCCCAGATGGGTTCAGCTCAACAGATTTCCCTCTTAATAGCAGGGCAGCAGAAATGGCTTCAACATCTCGGTGAAGCCGTAAATCAGTGTGGTATGTATCTCTTTCCTCAGCTCCCAGCTGGAGCGGCTCACCAAGGACTCGGTTAATGGCATCCCTATCAAATGCAACTGGACGGCCGGCCACTCTAGATATCCAAGTAAAGGGCTCGTCGTCATCAGGCAGTGCGTTTGCATAAAACTCACGCACCGTTGCTATGTCATAATGCTCAAGTGGGGAAATTAACCGATCCCACTTCATAGTGTCCATCAACCCGGCAAATGCTCTGTTTGTTCCTTGGGGGTTGATGAGGAATCGCTTCTCCGGAAGAATTTTCCGTTTCTCCAGAGCAACGTACCTGGCGGCCTGCTTCGCCCCGACAAATTTGTCGTTATCAAATTGGACCGTTACTGTACGGGAAGTGCTCGTTCCCTTTCTCTTCTTTGAATTTCCAGACCTTGATTCCATCTGCAAAATATAAAAGGAAACAACACACACCAAACAGATTAGACAGCAAAACCAAAATTTAAAGAACTGTCATGCTCGCTGCTGCTTCGCCTAGCGAAGTGGCAGCGAACGCTCGCCCCTGGTTCGCCTAGCGAGTGCTAGCGAACCTTACGGGTTTTTGGGTTCTGCAGCATTTTCAGAGAAATCTTCCCAAAAACCCACATGCTAATGGTTTCAATTTCAGAACCTAATGATTTATCAGTTAAACGAACGTTCTATGCTATTGGGGATTACACATTTACATGCAAAACCTAAAATCCCCAATTGCAAAACCTAAAATCCCCAATTGCAAAATCTAAAATCCCACATGCAAACCTAAAGTTTCCCATACCACAACTCATCCTAATTGTCATTCAAATCGGAAATAACAGAGTTCAACATACAGAAAATGTAGTACGACAAACCTTAGTTACACGGATTGATTGAAATGTGAAGTGGAGTAGGGTTTGCAATCTTCCAAGCAGGGGTAGAGTGTTAGTGAGAGAGATGAAAATGAGAGAGTGAGGTGAGTGTTCGGTTAAATTGCCTCAGCAGAGTTGCAAAAACAGAAAATTTGTGTTTGGGCCAAAATGAGTGGCCTGCTGAGATTTTAAATAAGTGCTGTCACGCAGCGCTCGCTGCTGCTTCGCCTAGCGAGCAGCTTAGCGAATCAGCTCGCTACTGCCTCGCCTAGCGAGCATCAAGCGAGCATGACAGCAATTGCCTTTTCAAAGGCAGCATTATAGGTACTTTCAGCATGGCTCTAACACTTGGAAACCCACTACAACACAACAGAAAAACAGTAAATACTTACAATGTTGGGGTGCCTCCCAACAAGCGCTTGTTTAACGTCGGCTAAGCTCGACGGTGCGATGCTCACAGAGGAGCATCCAAAGGATTTGTGCAGCTTCCGCTATCCACTTTGTTGTTTGAGTTTCCAGGATCCATTTTGTTGAGCAACTTCCTCAAGGGCTTTGTTGTCTTCAAGAGGTTCTTGATGAACCTTCGATAAAATCTGATACCACCCTTTTTCGGAACTATTTGTACAACGCTCACCCATTCACCATCTGCGATAGAACAATTCATCCCGGCCTCTACTAATTTGACAACATCCTTTTTTCTCAGCACCTGCATCAATTGATTCTCCTCCTTTGTTGACAAATTGCTGCTAATGATTACTGGTTTGGTACAGTTATCACCTAGGAACACATACTTCAAATTTGGCTCTAGTTTTGGCTCCTCCACTTTCTTTGTCATATCCAAGCCTTCCCTTGTTTCTTCATGATAGACAAGTTCTCCACAAGCCTCTAATTCATGCAACAATGCTTCCATCTCTTTTCCTTTATTTTTGGTCGAACTTTTGTAGACTCCGATAAGAGATCTTTCGGAAGGATTAGAAACATGAACCTGGTTTGCGACCTCCACTAGCTTCTCCTTGGTGGCATCGATTCGGAAAGAATCATGCTTCTCATTAGAATGCTTTTTGGCTTTAAAAAGATGGAAGGCTACCTCTTCATCTTGGACCCTTACTTTCATCAAACCGTTGTCAACGTCAATCATCATGCGCGCGGTTTTCATGAATGGTCGGCCAAGAATAAGTGGAGCATCATCGTCCTCTTCCATATCAATAACAATGAAATCAACCGGGAAGAAGAATTTATCAACTTTGACTAACATGTCTTGAGCCACTCCATATGGTGCAGTGGTAGACTTATCAGCTAGTTGTAAAGTCATCTTAGCAGGTTTGATATCAACATTTCCCAATCTTTTGACAATGGATAGGGGAATTAAATTGATGCTAGATCCCAAGTCAATCAAGCCATTACCCGTGTAGGTGTCTCCGATGGTTACCGGTAAAGCCACTCGTCCCGGATCGGATTCCTTCCTTGGGAGAGTTTTTTGAATGATGGCACTACATCGTGCATCAAGCAAGATTGTCTCAGGTTCCGCGTGCCTCCGTTTTTTGGTAAGTATGTCCTTCATGAATTTGGCATACTTGGGCATTTGCTCCAAGGCTTCGGCAAACGGAATGTTGATTTGTAGTTGTTTAAAAATATCCATGAACCGGGCGTAATGCCGTTCATTCTCCCTTTTGGACGGAGCATGAGGATAAGGAAGGTTTTGGATTGGAGTAGCGCTCACTACCTCCTTTCCTTTAGCAATTCTAGAACTCCTCCATCTAGGCTTTTTTACTGGCTCCCCTCTTTCTTCATCACTCTTATTTTTCTCAATCTCCACACTTTTTTTCTTTTCAACTTCACCATTCTTTTTGTTCTTTTCAACTTCTTCGTCCTCACTCCACTCCCCCACTTCACCATCAACATTTTCCTCCAATATTTCCTCCTCATTTTCTTTCTTTTTCTCTCTTTGTTCACTCTCAACTCTTTTGTTATTCTCACTCATCAACTCCTTCCCACTTCTCGTTGTGATCGCCTTACAATGCTCCTTAGGATTTGTTTGCGTGTTTGCCGAAAAGGAAGGACCGGTTTGTTGTTCCGTGAGTTGCTTAGCAAGTTGCCCAACTTGAGTCTCGAGATTTTTTATAGCCGCGTCGTTGCTTTTTTGATTTGCCATTGACATTTGCATGAATTGCGTCAATGTCTCTTCCAACTTAGAAGTTACGACCGGCGGTTGTTGAGGTATATAAGGATTTTGGGGAGGGTTTTGACGGCTAGAAGAACCACCTCCATAACCTTGGTTATGGTAATAGTTACTCCTAGGTTGGAACCCTTGGTTCCCTTGGAAATTTGGTTGTTGATTTTGAGGGTTTGGTTGATAAGGTTGTTGTTGTTGTTGTCTCGGTTGATAGTCCCGTTGGTTTGCCATGTAGTTTACTTCTTCAAACCCCGGAGGTGGACAGAATCCGGTGTCATGCTCACCTTTGCAGAGCTCACAACAAGCTATTTGTTTAGCTTTAGACGGTTCTCTCAACTCTTTAATTTGTTGCGTTAAGAGTTCCACTTGTTGTGAGATGAGCTTGTTTTGGGCAAGGATGGCATCGTTCGTCCCTAGCTCGAGCACTCCCAGCTTCTTCAAAGAGTTGCCTCGACTTTGACTCTGAAGATCATTTAGAGCCATTCGATTTATGATATTTGTAGCTTCTTCGGCACTTTTTGACAATAAAGAGCCACCCGAGGTAGCATCCAACAACGTCTTGCAATTTGGTTGAAGTCCATTTTTGAAGATATGGATTTGAGTCAGTTCATCAAATCCATGCCCTTTACATTTCCGAAGCATGGACTTGAATCTTTCCCACGCTTCATTTAAGGATTCATTGATTCCTTGTGCAAACACCGAGATGGCCGTCTTGGATTCCATGAACCGGTTATGGGAGAAGAATCTTTCGATAAACTTCTCTTCTAACACGTTCCAGTCTGTCATGACGGCTGGTGTTTGGTCTAAGTACCAATCTTTTGCTTTGCCGAGCAAAGCGTGGGGAAATAATCTTCTGAACAACGGGAGCTCCTGAGCCTGATCCACTCCGGCCGCCAATGCTATCTCATAAAATTTTGTGAGAAAAGCAAAGGGATCTTCATGGTCCATTCCGGTGAATGGACTTCCATATAATAAATTGAGAGTTCCCGTTTTCATCTCAGCTCGCCTTCCCGTGTGGTTGGCAAACTGAGCGGTGTTTCTTGGACTGTTTATGCATGGAGTAGAAATAGGTGGTGGTGGTGGCTCCATGTTAGGTATGAATGGTGGTGGATTTGTGGTAGAAGAACTTTCTCCTTGCTCTTGACGTTGTCTATCCTGTTGCCTCCTACGTCTCGTTTTGCTATTGTTCCTCCTTGCGGTTCTTTCGATCTCGGGATCAAAAAGAAGTTCGTCCACAGGGATTTGCCCTCGCATAAAACGTAAGCTGCACACTAAACCAAACAAATTCCAAGCACAAGTCAAAAATTCAAAAGCTAAAAATTAAGCAACCATTGCGATGCTCGCAATATCAATTTACAATCCCCGGCAACGGCTCCATTTTGTTAGTTGTAATTTTAAGTGTCGGGTTTTTGTTATCGTATCCACAGGGATTGTAAGATATCACCGCCGTTCGATGGTTGTATTAATCTTAGCTTAAGTAACACAGGGGGTTTTGGTTTTAATCACGTTATCTTGCATAAAAAGGTAATACAATGCGGTAAAAGTTTGATTTGAATATTTGAGAAATATTGTCAAAGTTAGGGTTCAACAATCGCTTTGCATGTATTTGTTCGGTCAAAAATATTATAAACTCCTTTAGATGATAAATTATTTCACAAAGTCCTCCCAATGTGTTTCTCTCGAACACACATTGTGAGTTTTCCCATTTTGATCGATTGTTTATCTCTAACACAACCTATCAAAATGACAACTTTTTGGTTCAACCTTATGGTGAACAAAATCATTCATTACTATCTCTAGCTAACAAACAAGATTGGATGAAAACCTAGGTTAAGAGTTGGTAAACATCTCTCGATCATAAACCAACACAAAGAGTTTTGAATAAGAACAAAGTTTTCATCATATATTCACCATTAAAGAGTTTACACATGAAGATCCTTACATTTACACACAAAGCTAATGATCATCTACATCTAACCTTGACAAATGGAGGACTTAGCTACTCATTTTCATGGTAGCTTGGTCGGCAAGTTTCGGAAGAAGGTTGATCAACATCCGAGTCGAATAATCGAGATTGGATGGGAATCCACCTTCTTTTTGTAAAAGATGGTTAAGAGATAAAGAGAAATGAAATTTAGGGCACAAAAGATTCCAAGAACAATGCTGTCAAAATATCTAGAAAAAGTGTAAAAGTATGGAAAACTAGGTATGGCTTCAAAAAGTGGCACTTGCTACTTATAGAGCTGTACTGGGCTGTCATGCTCGCTAGGCGAGCAGAATGGCTCGCCTAGCGAGGGTCTAATTGAGGCACATGAGGCACCTGCGCCCAGAGAAACAGTCTATCTCAGACTGTCATGTTCGCCTAGCGAACAAAACCTTCGCCTAGCGAAGGGCACGCTTCAACCCTCGCTCCAGCGAGGTTGAGAGGTTTGGCTACTGGAATCCTCGCTGGGAACTCGCTAGAGCCTCGCCTAGCGAGTGAGTGCTGGCTGCGCTTTTCACCAAGTCAGGACGCGCTCGCTGCAACGTTCGCTGGAAGCTCGCCTAGCGAGTGCTTCCCCACAGAACTCGCCTAGCGAGCAAGCTGATGAATGATTGTTTTATTTGGTTCCTTTGCCAACTTTCTTGTGTCTTCATTTTCAATTATTTCATGCCTTCTTCCTGCACAATAACACACAAATCAAAGGTACCAAGATCGTTTATCAATGTATTGCATTTCATCTAAAACAAAGGTGGTTTTTGACAATTTAGCAAGGAAATGGAGTGAAAGATGCCCACATATGATAGCTCAAATAAGCACTTTTGGGCATCTAACAATACAATCCACCATTACACATGAGAAATCCCACATACTCACATGACGAAGATGCATCAATTTTTGAAACCACTAAGCCACTTTGGATAGAGGAGGGGTTGCTTGGCATGGAATTTAATAGCAAAGAGGGATGTGTATTCGCCATTCGCCAATTTCACATCAGAAACTATCTTGATTATTTTGTTTATAAGTCTGATTCTAAACGATTCATAATCAGGTGTGTTAACGAAGAATGCGCCTTCAAATGCAGAACATATATGGGGAAGGGGAGTGATACGTGGGTGATCACTAAGGTTAGCAGTCCGCACACATGCATGTCTTCCACAATGTCTCAAGATCATAGAAAACTTGACTCTAATATAATATGTGACAGTATCAAGTCTCTAATCAACAGTGACGCCTCACTAAAAGTGAAACACATCATCACTCATATTCGGGAGACATTCAACTACACAATCTCTTACAAAAAGGCATGGATTTCAAAGAATAAGGCTATCACTACTATTTATGGAAACTGTGAGACTTCATACAACGACCTGCCGCAATGGTTGTTGGTCATGAAAACATTTCTACCAGGTACTATAATAGAACTCGAGACCCTTCCTGTATTTTCAAACGAAGGGACTCAAATTAGTGGTGCTAGAGTTTTTCACCGTCTTTTTTGGGCTTTCTAACCATGCATCAAGGGTTTTGCATTCTGCAAACCGGTGGTTCAAGTAGATGGCACATGGTTATATGGAAAGTACAGGGGAACTTAATTAATGGTTGTGGCACAAGATGGAAATAGGAACATATTTCCAATAACTTTTGCATTGGTAGAGGGTGAAACTGGAGAAGCATGGAGTTTTTTCTTGAGAAATCTTAGAATGCATGTTACACCACAACCCAACCTATGTTTGATATCAGATCGGCATGAGTCAATAAATAGTGCCTATAATAAACCGGATAATGGCTGGAAACACCCTCCCTCCTCACACATCTATTGCATCAGACATATAGCACAAAATTTCATGAGGGAATTCAGAGATAAGGAACTTCGAAAAAAATTGTTAACATGGGTATTTTCCAAAACATATCTTTGTTAACATATCTAACAATATCTTCTACATACTAATTTAGTTTTCATTTTCGTTTTCAGGGTATGCATTAAACGAGGCAACATATGAATACTACAGGGGAGAGATACATAAGGTTAACATAACAGCGTTAGAATGGGTAGACAATATTCCAAGAGACAAATGGACAAGATCATTCGATGGAGGGAAACGTTAGGGTCATATGACTACCAACCTTGCAGAATCAATAAACTCAGTTTTAAAATCCACACGCAACCTACCTATTACTGCGTTGGTAAAATCAACATACTATCGATTGGGCACACTGTTTGGGAAAATAGGACATGACTGGACAAAAATGTTAGGTTCTGGCCAACTGTTCACTGAAAACTGCATGAATGGAATTGAGGAGGAGGTAATCAAATCAAATAGCCACACGGCTATGCAATTTGATCGTGAGAGGTTCTGCTTCCTGGTCCAGGAAACTGCGCATCATAGTGACGGCAGATCGACTACCCTTTACAACGTCGACCTTCATAATCTGACGTGTGAGTGTGGAAGATTCCAAACGTTTCATGTCACTTTCTCACATGTTATTGTAACGTGTTCAAGCATAAGACAAGATTATTCTGTGCATATAGCTGACGTGTTCAAAGTTGTAAACGTATTTAACGTCTACGAGGAGAGTTTCCTCGGGATCCCGACCGAAACAAGTTGGCCACAATATGAAGGTGACACACTATGCCACAGCGACCGCATGCGGAGAAACAAGAAAGGTCGCCCAAATAGTTGTCGGATTAGAACTGAAATGGACAACATTGAAAAAGAAAAAAGGAGGTGTGGTACTTGTCGAGAAATAGGAGATATGCGTAGAAAATGTCCAACCAGGCCTGGCCCTTCTACTTAGTTATGTCTGAAGTTTTAGTATATTCAATCGTCGTTACATTTCGTGTATTTCCTTTTTTAACAACAAGTTTTATTTAGAGCGTAACATTATCGTCTACAACATAATAACAACTTCAAATAAAGATAAAAAAGTACAACTATTCCAACACGTTATAACAACTAATCATCCTAACACCTTCTATCATATTATTATTTTAAATGACAACGGCTAAAACAAGTGGATCTTCAACATCTCGACTAACTTCTCCATTATACGCAGAAAACATACAAGTAACGTCCAGATCATTTTTTACATGATCCCAATAATGCATGTATGTACCATCTGGGCTAGCATCCGTAAGAGTTATGTAAGGACAATGATATTCAATTTTTATAACACGTCGAATCAGACCACCCAGCTGTCCAAAACTTGTGTTGATGGCAGAAACCAAATGTCTGAACTTCCATTATGGGGATTCAAACAAACCCTCATATGCTTATCTATTTCAAAGAAAACAATACAACATACAGACACGATTCACAACTAATATATTCATCTGTCATATGCTTCCTCTATTTATAGAAAACCTAATGGAAATAAAAAAATAATATTATAATATTGATTACGCGGGAAAAATCTATATCGAAAAATTATTTGGGCAGGAAAAATTATATTCTACGTTTATGTACAAAATATATTATTATTTTTTTATTTAATTTTTGAGTGTAAGGTTTTGGGTTAATTTGTTTGCAGAGTTTCAGTACGAATTCTCCCTCTTTTACCATGCTTGGATGCGTCCCTTTTATAGAAGAAAAAATGAAGTGTTCACACAAGTGAATTGGGGATAATTTTCAGAGGAATATCCTATGAAACGTGTGAGCATTAACTGTCAGAAGTTGCAAGGATTTCCAATCCGTTAGAGAAAAAATATCTCTCAGATTTTGTGGGGACCAAATATGTGAAAGGTATGAATTTCTTTGTCTGTAGTGTAATCTCAAATCCTTCTAGAACATGTGGTCCCATTGAAATAATTCTCACTACTGCAAATTTTTACTATTCAGTTCTGATATTCACTAATGGGCTTTTATTGTGGTCATTCTCAGTAGAGTGATGGTGATTGATATTAAGGCCCATGGACGATTTTGGCTTCGTGAGGGTGCACTTTGATACTTGGTATTATCCTTGCCCTTTCCTTGTGATGTATAAGCGTAACCTTCTTTCTTTCTTGTTGTTACTTTTGAAAGGTTCAGTGGTAATAATTCAGGAATGTAAAGAACCACACATAGTACTTTTTTGTGACTTCAAGTTACTTTTCTTCTAATGTCTCGTATGAAGCTTAATATCACTTTGATTGCTGCTATTAGTTTATTTGTTACAGGTTGCAGTCAGTCAAGATTTTCTTGGATAGTTTAGACTTTCATGTCTTAGAATTTTGAACAGGGCGCTCTACTTTACATCCTTCTCTTAAAATTCTCAATTAGAACTTCACTGGGTTACTTATGATGTCTGGTTTTTTAATTCTAAAGGTTACATTATGTCTTTAGAAAATGACTTGCAGGTTCTTGGAGTAACCTGGAGGAATGAATGCGGGAGGTGGTCTAGGCAAGTACCACAATCAAGTAAAATGTATTTGCAAGCTCTGAAGCTTTCCTTTATAATGTAATAGACCATAGGATTATTAAAAATGGTTTGTATGTTATGCTTTGGTTAGGTTTTAAGTGCGGTTATGTAAGCATATAATGGCAATGTTTGGAAGATCATTTGGTTTGGAATATTATGGTATTGAAATGATCATGTAATTGATTTAAGTTATGTTTGTAATGCAATGGATTTGAATGACATTGTATGGAAATGACTTGAGTTGAATCTTGAAATGAAAGTGATACAAGGTATTGAAAATGAACATATTAACATGGCCATGACCTGAATTAGACCAATGATCCATGAATGAACCATGAAAGAACCATGACCAAACCAATGGATGTGTACGGATGATACAAGACTTCAGTGAATTCTTAGACCATAGTGTAAGACCCCAATTTTTTCCCTGAGATCCCTCATGGCATCATAACATTGCATTTGCATAGCCTCAAGGATCATAAGCATCTTGGTTCCCCTTGCCTTTGGATGGGACTCCTTGTGAGTGGTGTGAGATCACCAATCATGCTTGAATTGTATATCATTGCTTTTCTTGATTTGTTTACTAACCAAAAGCACAAAAATATGTCACTAACATCTTTTGTTTGTAGCTTGAGCAATCACAAGGTCAAAAGCTTCTAGGAGATCCTTTGTGCAATAACATGGCCAAGAGAAGATGAAAGCAAGCATGGTAATGGTTCCCAAAGCTCTCATCCATCAAATATGCCTCCCTAGCATCTCAATTCATCATTTTTGATCAAAGCAAGTCAAAGGGTTTGAGGTTGATTCCCCAAGGAAACCCTAGTTCATCTGTGCACCACAATGCCTTGCTCTTGAAGCAAACTCAGCCCATGATCAAATGAAATCAAGGGAAGTCCTTTAATTCATCATTTCATGCATATTTGAACTTATTTGAGTGTCCTCAATCATCAATTCATCAAGATATGGGTCATGGACTTGAGAAGTTGATCAGTCAATTCATCTGACTATTTTGAAATTCACTGACACCTAACTTTTGATGTGTTTGTAAAATAGAGATGATTACAAAATAAACAATGTTCTTAAGGACAATATGAACAACTTTCATGTTCATCAAAATTTGATTTGAAGCTTGGAAGGTCATCATCCATTCCAAAACATTATAGGTCATTTTGACTGAAACCCTAATTTTGGGTCAACTTCCCAAGGACACAACTCATTCATGTTTTATGATTTTGAGGTGGTATCACATGAATTGGAAAGCTTGAGATGTCTACTTCAAATGTAATGTTGAACAAAATTTCAAAATCTCAAAGGAAATACATGTGATAATGCAAGACATTATAGGTCCTTTTTGACCAAAGGCATTAAAAGGCAAAAAAGTCCAACTTCAAGTGCTCATAACTCTTTCATCAAAAATCCAAATGATGCAAAATTTAAGTCCATTTTGATTTTCTTGAAAAGATCTACAACTTTGATGTTCGAGGCTTGCATCATCAAAACAGAGGGGCTTGAAAATTGGCCAATTTTAGAAACCTTGCCTTGACATGTCATGCACCTTGCACTTTAAACTCAAATTTCATAAATTTCCACACTTCAAATGGATTTTGGCCCAACATAACAATTGTTCCTTACATCAAGACCTTTCCAACCATTACTCACATGATCATGTTTGGATTTTTTCATTGGGACTTTCGAAGAGATGAATGTTTAGGTACAAATGAGGAATTCACTTGAAATCTTGGTACATAAGCAATTGCCTTGCAAGTCACACGTCCAATTTCATTTGGCTGATGCTCAAAATTCATTTGGCATTCTTTTTTGGCCTTGTGCATGATCATGCAAGCCCATGCAATGAAGCTCCACATGCCATGCACACGGATTGATCACATTCTCCTTGCCACTTCCTCTATAAATAGACACCTCATTCCATTCATTTTACACACCTGATTCAACCTGAATTGCTGCAGAAATCAAAACTCAACCTCTCACCAAAGAAGCAATCTCATTTTCTTCAAATTTTTTAGATCCAAAATTCAACTTCATCTGGTTGAATTCTTGGATCTTATGCTTCTAAACCTCCATCATTCATCTCACTGATCTTCTGTTTTGGCAAAGCCAGCAAAGAATCAAGTCCAATTCTCCAGAAATCAAGCTTACTCTTCAACTGGTATTTTCTTCGAATCTCTCATTTTTGTGATCTATTTGCTTGGCCAAAATGTTTTCTGAAGTCCTCACTTGAGAGGCAAGCTAGTGGTAGCTTCAATTTTGCTTTTCCTTGATCTGCATTTTGCATACCTGAATCTTCCACCTCAGATTTCTCCATTTATAGGAATCTTGAGTGTGATTCAAGGTTACAGGGGTGATGTACATCACCCCAGCTCCATTTTGGTATAAGGATCGTGCATTTTCATAAAGGTTTGAAAACCTACAAAATTGACCGGAATCTGGAGGCTCACCGGAGAAGAAGGTGGCTCTGGTGGCCTCCTGTTGCCAGTTTGAATTCTGGCCATTGGATGTGTTTCCCAGATCGAATCCTGACCATTGCTTATTATGACTTTTCTTTGGTTTCCATGTGATTGCATTGACCGTGGATTACCATGAGCGCGCGCCTCTGGATCCTTGGATCTGCCAGCTCAATTAATGAGCTCAGATCCAAGGGCTCTCGTTTTTTCCAATTTCTAATTTCTATTTTTATTTTCTTAAATTCCATTTTAATTCAAAAAACAATATCTCTTTCATTTTTAATCCAAAAATTATGGGACCAATTGCATTAGTCTCCAAATAATTTCTAGTTTCTATTTCTGATTTTTTTTTCTTTCTCATTTGATATTTTTTCTGAATTTTCTCTTTTCTGGTTATTTTTAATTCATTTTAAATAGTTTTTGATATTCAAAAAATGCAAAAATATTTTCCTAACCTATTTGAATGATGATGGATCTATGAAAAATATTCTCATCAAGTTTTGAATTGATTTGAGATTTATTTAAGATTTTAGTTCAATTAGGTTATTTTTATTCATTTTTAATTAATTAAAAATAGTTTCTGACTTTTAAAAATGCTGAAATTTTTTGTCAAACTTTCTTTGACCTTGTTGAGCTCGGGATAAATTACTTGGACCTTCTAAGGTTGATTTGAAGTAATTTTGAAGTTTTACCTTTCCATTTATTTTTAATTCAAGTTTAATTATATATTAGAAAAATGCCAAAAATATTTTATTCATTTCTTGACTCCCAATCTTCATCTCACTTCTGTTTTTGATTGTTTGACCTTGACTTTCAATGTTCTTGGTCAACATATGAGGATTGATACATGTCATTTCATTTAATGCACTTTAATTTTGCCATTTCCATTTCTCTTATCCATCTTCTCCTTCTTCTTCTCTTTTTTTTTCTTTTTGATCAATGAGTTGAAGGTTGATAAGCTAGCATTGATTAGGGAGACTTAATCTTCCTTGATCCAAATCTAATTCATCTTGATCAATTGATCAGGTGAAAGGCTTTGCATTAAGGATAGGTTGTTTTCTAAATCATGCAAAAGGCTTAAACCAATACAAGATCAATTCTCTTCTTCTTTTTGGCATGGCAAGTTGTTGGGACTTGGTTCACTAATCAAGACTCCTAACTTGTGTTTGTTGCCTACATTATTATTGACCGGCCTCAGATAGTTGTGACTTCTACATAAGTCCAATTACGATTGCTTAATATAGCGCTAAATTTGCCTTATGGCACACTAACTACTAACACTAACTATTGACAATTAACATTTACTTTATGCAATTTACTTTTATGCAATTTACTATTCTTGCACATATTATCCATTTGCTTTTCTCTTTGCTCATTTGAGCACATGTTTATGTTAATGCCATTTGACTTTTTCTCACTTGAGCACATAATTGTGTATATATTATTATGCTTGTATTTTGTCTTGATGGTTGTGAACCAAATGCAAAGAAATGGACTTAGTTTCTAGGACTTTCCCTATGCAAAGAAATGGAGAATTGGACTTAGATTCTAGGACCTTCCTTATGCAAATTTGGAGTAAAAGGATCTTAATGATGAAGATGGATTAGAAGGACCAAATCTCTAGTCCATTCTTGTTTTACTTCATGGAACTTTTGATGTGTGTGCTTTTGTGCTAGGAGTTTTCATTTGAGCTTAATTGGAGGACCATTGCTATGTTCATCCAAGTGAAAGATACAAGACCCATTGAGGATCTCTTATGAGACTTGTTTGATTGCTTATGCTTTGTGGTTGCTTATTCCAAAGGATGGGAGCTACTTGGATCATCAATATGATCTCAAGAGAGGGACTCCATTATGGTTTTGATTCTTCATCTCTCCTCTTTTTTGTGTTACTTAGGACTTAGCCCTTCTTCTTCTTCTCTCCACTCTAACCCAAGCCAAAACCTTTTGCGCAAACATTTAACTATTGTTTTCAAACATTAGAAACCTAAGCCTTATGCTTTTGATTTTCAAACTTTCTTTTTACCATACTTATTTTGAATTGAATCCTTAAGTCAACTTTGACCATTTTTGTACATACTTCCAATTGGTAAATATAACCCATTTAAATGTATTTTGTGGTTCCAATGGCCACCTTCTTAATTAAATTTTCCATAACCTTTAGCTATTAGGTTTGAGTTATCCTTGTGGTAGATGTAATACTCACCTATATCCTTAGTGATGGACAATGAGTCTTCCATGCTTATTATAGGGTTAACCCCTCACTAGCATGTTGAAGCTATCCTCACATGGTGGATTTGTGGTTTGGTTGAGTTTTCTCCCTTTGATAACAAAAGACCTTAAGGCTTTTGGACCAATCAATTCACCAACTTGTTTTAAGATTTTTACCCCGAACTATGAGGTTTTGATCCTAATCTTTTTATAAGATGGTACGTAGGCAATGGGTTTATCCATCCAAACACAAAATGTAAATAAACTTGTACATTCTTTCCTCATCTCTTCAATCATGTTTGCACAAACAAATTTGTCACTAAACAACAACCTTTACAACAAGTATGAAAAGGGCTCCCTAGGAGTACCTAGGATGTTTTGGGTGCCTAACACCTTCCCATTACATAACCAACCCCCTTACCCAGATCTCTGTTTCTTTTACTAGTTTTTGTTAAAACTTTTAGGTTTTTGTTCTCTTTCTAACCCTTCCTTTGGATAAATAGAAGTGCGGTGGCGACTCGACTTGTATGGTTTACCTTGGATTTAGTCAATATCTCTAATGGTAACGAATACCCCGCTACAGAAAAGTGGCGACTCTGCTGGGGAAATTATTCGCCTAGTGGGTTTTGCCTACTTTTCATTTTGTTGTATGGTATTGTATATTTGTCTTGTGACATATTTTTGTGCAATTTGGGATTACTGTATTGTATGTAATGATTGATTTGCTTGATATTAATTCCTTGTATGCTTGGTGATCTTTGTGAGATGAGTTCTATACCCGGACTCGAGTGCACTTAGGATAGGAGAATGGCATAGTCTTGTTGGCTTGTGTGGAGTTATTCCTTAGCAAGTTGACTTGCAAGTCCATTCACTTGGTGGAGGTCATGTTGGGATCAATAATGTCACACAAGTAAGTTGTGGTTAGACATTACTCTTTCCAATATAGACCTTAGAAGCCAAGGACCTTAGTTTACCAAGCCCATCTTGGCCTATTCTTAGGATGTAGTGCGAAAGTCGTTCAAGTGACTATGGGAACCTTTTGTAGAACATGTTTGGCAGGTTTAAACCCTAGTACACTCCCTTTGGGTGGTTCTTAACCAAGACCCCATGCTCGTGACTTGCAACAAACCCTTGATTCATGGTTGATTTGTTCATGTATCCTTAATATCAATGAAACTTGGGTGTTGATAAGGTGTAAACCATAATCCACCAAAATGGATGATTGATATTAAGGATAATATGATCCATCCCATGACCTTTGTTTGGTGTGCTTTGCTTGATCCTTGAGTGTGATTGTTGCATTCATGCATTCATGCACCCATTTGCATCCATATCATCAAAATAATAAGAAAATTTTCAAGGAACTTAAGAGGTCTATTTGCAAATTTTCAGACATGGAAAGACAAAGAAGGAATACAAAGAAGTACAGTTTCAGACAACCAGACTTGAAAGGGTTAAGGAATTTGACATCCTATGTACTAGATCCCTTGGGTTTCAAGGCTCGTTTTGGGAAGCTTCTTCCTCTTCTGACTACTCAGGTGGATGAAGGACTGATGAGTGTATTGGTGCAGTTTTATGATCCTTTGTATCGTTGCTTCACGTTTCCGGACTTTCAGCTTTTGCCTACGCTTGAGGAGTATGCTTATCTCGTGGGTATACCTATTCTGGATCAGGTGTCGTTTAGTGGCTTGGAGAGTATTCCTACTTCTCAAGAGATAGCTGACATGTTACATATAGATGAACCTCTGGTTGGTGCTCATATGACTACCAAAGGTGGAGTTCAAGGTCTCCCTTCTGAGTTCCTCATTGCTCAAGCTACTGTGTATGGGAAGGCCATGAGTGAGGACGCCTTTGAGGCCATATTAGTACTTCTCATTTATGGATTGGTATTGTTCCCCAACATCGACAAGTTTGTGGATGTGAACGCCATGAGGATCTTCTCTACTCTTAATCATGTTCCTACTCTGTTGGGTGATACCTATTTCTCTTTGCATGTGAGGAATGCAAAGGGTGGTGGCGCCATTGTGTGTTGTTTGCCTTTGTTGTATAAGTGGTTTATTTCTCACTTACCTCAGACGGTCGCTTTCAAGGAGAACAAGGGATGTCTACGGTGGTCCACGAGACTTATGTTTCTCACTAATGGTGATATCTCCTGGTACAACCGTGCGTATGATGGTGTGCAGATTATTGACTCTTGTGGTGAATTCTCCAATGTACCTCTTCTTGGTACATGTGGTGGGATTAACTACAACCCTGTTTTGGCACGTCGTCAGCTTAGGTTCCCCCTAAAGGATAAACCCAATAACATTCTGTTAGAGGGTGTATTCTTTCAGGAGGGTAAAGATCCCCAAAACTTGAAAGCTAGGATGGTCCGCGCTTGGCGCAAGATTCATAGGAAAGGAAGGAAGGAGTTAGGTCCTAAGAATTGCATCGCTTTGGAGCCTTACACTGCTTGGGTGAGGAAGAGAGCGTCAGAATATCTCATGCCTTACGAGTATCCGAGACCTACACCTATGATTATGGATGGGCCTTCAACCCTCCCTAACCATGGAGTAGAGGAGTTAAGAGACGAAGACCGTTCATGTGCCTGGATCCGTGAACGAGAAGAGTTGCTTCAGCAGATTAAGGAGAAGGATGCTTTGATAGAGTTCCTTGAGCATCAGGTTATTGATGATCCTGATGATACATGGACTTCTCTACTTCCTCAGTCTTCCCGGTTTTGGAAGAGGAAGTATGATCGACTCGCCAAGGAGAAGGCAAATATGGAGGCAGCCTATGAGGAGGAGGTGAAGAGGCTTTGTGCATCTTATCTTCCTGTATCCCGAGCTCTAGATGATTGTTTCTAGGGATCCATAGGATGATTATTTTCCTTTTCTCTTATATATGATTGACAATGTTGTACTTCTTTCCCCTGATATTATTTGACGAGATATTTCCATATGTGATAAATGT
Organism: Lathyrus oleraceus; assembly: GCF_024323335.1. Classification (NCBI taxonomy): domain Eukaryota; kingdom Viridiplantae; phylum Streptophyta; class Magnoliopsida; order Fabales; family Fabaceae; genus Lathyrus; species Lathyrus oleraceus. The sequence continues at coordinate 110,414,764 of NC_066581.1, read as the reverse complement.
TTAATATTTCCAAAATTTGCAAATAAAACCCTAAAAGTTCCTTTGAAATAAAAAAACAAATCATGTGCACAAGCATTGCATGCATCATGTGCATAAGCATTGCATGCATCATGTGTATAAGGAGGTTTTGTTCTCGGCTTCTTGTCCTGTGGTCTAACTCTGTGTTCTTCATTTATTTTGAAGACAAGTTGACTCACCGGTACTACACTAGAGCCAACATCTCAAGACTGATGGATCATCTAGAGCAAGAGAACCGAGAACTCAAGGAGGAAGTGGCCAGATTGACTGCCCTGATGGAGTCATTCATGGCTGCCCAGAGCCAGTCTTCTCCGACACCTGCAGCCAGTGCACACTTTGCTCCAACAGCCATGCCAACCGGGTTCCCGTGGGGGATGCCTCCCAACTTCATGCCCGAGGGTCCTGCTCCCACCTTTGCTTCTATGTCGGTATCTAGCGCGGTCCTTGTTGTTCCTCCTCCTGTCGTGCATACTATGCCTAGAGTAGACGACACCATCTATCATTCTGAGCCGTCTGAGGGGCCAGATGTTTATGAGAAGATGGATGCTATGAACGATCAATTTCTTGAGCTTCGCAAGGAATTGAAGACTCTCAGAGGAAAGGATCTTTTCGGAAAGTCTGCTGCCGATCTCTGCTTGGTTCCCAATGTAAAGATTCCTGTGAAATTCAAGGTCCCTGACTTTGAAAAATACAAGGGAAATACTTGCCCCCTCAGCCACCTGGTCATGTACGCCAGGAAAATGTTGACTCAGACCGACAATGACCAACTGCTCATCCACTACTTTCAGGACAGTTTGTCCGGTGCTGCTCTGCGTTGGTACATGGGTTTAGACAGTGCGAACATCCGATCCTTCAACGATCTTGGCGAGGCCTTCGTCAAGCAATACAAGTACAACGTGGATATGGCTCCCGATAGAGATCAATTGAGGGCCATGTCCCAGAAGGACAAGGAGACGCTCAAGGAGTATGCCCAGAGGTGGCGAGAGGTGGCAGCACAGATCGTGCCTCCGCTAGAAGAGAAGGAAATGACCAAGATCTTTCTGAAGACCTTGAGTTCATTCTATTATGAGCGGATGATCGCTAGCGCTCCTTCTGACTTCACCGAGACGGTGAATATGGGGATGCATTTAGAAGAAGGGTTTAGAGAAGGGCGTCTGACCAGAGATGAAGGCTCTTCTGCCAAACGTTATGGGGCGTTTGCAAAGAAGAAAGATGGAGAGGAACATGCTGTGACCTCCCATGTGAAGTCTAGAAGACCCTCGGTGAGGAGGAAGGTGGTGCGTCCTGTCAGTAACCAGCACCAGGTGGCTCATATAGCACCTGTTTTCAGAGACAATCAACAGTATCAGCAATATAGCAACAATCAACAACCACATCCGCAATATCAGCAACAACAACACCGTCCGCAGCAGCAGGCCTATCAGCCTCGAAACAGTAATCAAACCAGCACGAGTTACGAGAGGAAAAGAGTCACCTTCGATCCTATTCCGATGACGTACGCAGAATTATATCCCTCTTTGATAGAGAGGAAGTTGATTACTCCGAGAGACCCACCGGCTATACCTGCTAACCCCCAGTGGTGGTATAAGCCCGAGTTGCATTGTGTTTATCATTTTGGTGCTCCCGGCCACGACGTGGAGAATTGTTACCCTTTGAAGACCAAGGTTCAAGACCTTGTGAGGTGTGACATTCTGTGTTTCGAGGACGTAGGTCCTAACGTGAAGAAGAACCCATTGCCCGAGCATGGGAAATCTGTCAACATGGTCCAGGGCTGCTCTGGCAAATACAAAGTCAAATATGTCAGTCATATTCGACAGTCTCTTGTCGAAATGCATCGTTTGCTATGTGATTACAGTCATTATGAGCACGACCATGATAGATGCCGAGTCTGTTCCGTTAATCGATTGGGTTGTCGCCAGGTGCGCAAGGATATTCAAGAAATGCTGGATGAAGGAGTCATTGAGATCCTTCAGAATAGGAATGTTGACGAAGATGAGCTAGAAGTCAATGTGATTTCCCCAGTATTCCGGATACCCGAGCCTGTTATCATCAAATATGATGGTAGCAAGCAGAAGGCTTCTCCTGCACTGATCATTAAGCCTGCCGGCCCTGTACCATACTCTTCTGAAAAAGCAATTCCCTATCGCTACAACGATGTTGCTGTAGAAAGTGGGAAAGAGATTCCCTTAACATCCTCCTCTGTTGTTAACATTGCGGATGTAAGTGGTTTAACCCGCAGCGGTCGTGTATTTTCAGCACCACCAAAGACCCAGGTTAATGCTGATTCTGTTGAACGCCCGATGAGGAATGTTGTGAGCTCTCCGAATCTGGCACCTGTTGTTAAACCCTCCTCTACATTGATAACTCCTACTTCTGTTGGCCCTAGTGGCAATATGAAAGAAGACTGTGATGAGATGCTGAGGCTCATCAAGAGGAGCGAGTACAATGTTGTAGACCAGCTTCTACAAACGCCATCCAAAATATCGGTGTTATCCTTGCTATTGAATTCAGAACCACACCGGGAGGCTCTGCAGAAAGTTTTGGATGTGGCATATGTAGATCACAATGTCACAATAGAACAATTCGATAGCATTGTTGCAAACATTACTGCTTGTAACAATTTGAGTTTCTGTGACTCTGATCTCCCTGAGGAGGGAAGAGACCACAACTTGGCTTTACATATTTCTATGAACTGCAAAGACGACGCCATGTCCAATGTGCTGGTGGACACTGGGTCATCACTGAACGTATTGCCAAAGTCCACTCTCTCAAAACTATCATATCAAGGGCCTCCCATGAGGCAGAGTGGAGTAGTTGTGAAGGCCTTCGATGGGTCGCGTAAAACTGTGATTGGGGAAGTTGATCTCCCAATCAAGATCGGACCAAGTGATTTCCCGATTACCTTCCAGGTTATGGACATTCACCCATCTTACAGTTGTCTCTTAGGCAGACCATGGATTCACGAGGTAGGCGTCGTGACATCCACCCTACACCAAAAACTGAAGTTTGTGAAGAACAAAAAGCTGGTGGTGGTAGGGGGAGAAAAGGCTCTCCTGGTTAGCCACTTGTCTTCCTTCTCGTACATAGATGCTGAAGATGAAGTTGGAACTCCTTTCTAAGCTTTGTCTATTGCTGAGCCTATTGAGAAGAGAACTCCTTCATTTGCTTCCTATAAAGATGCAAAGTTGGCCATTGAATGTGGTACGACTGCCGGTTTGGGAAAAATGATTGAGCTAGAAGACAATAAGTCCCGGGCTGGCATAGGCTTCTCTTCTGGGGTCTTCAACGTGCAAGGGTTATTCAAGAGTGGCGGATTTATCCACACCAGTCAAGGCGAAGAAGCTGTTGTTGTCTTAGAAGAGGATGTAGAGGATTCGGGCAATTTCATCATCCCTGGAGGGGTCTGCAACAATTGGGTCGCTGTGGATATTCCTACAGTTACCCATAAGTCAACGTAATGATCACTTTGTTTAAAAACCCTTCTCCCATGCCAAAAGGAGGAGTGATGACATTGTTGGCACATAAATATAATGATGTTTTCATTCAATAAATTCATGTTAAATGTTTGTTTTTCCAATTATTTTCCCTTTTTGCTTTTTGCATGAAGTTGGTGATCACATAAAACCTTAAAAATAGAATAAAATTAATCTTTTCATCTGCATAATGATTTGCCTTGTTTGAATTCTAAAGCTTTTCATATCCAAAATCATTATGCAGGTTGATTTCTAAACCCATTGAACATAATGACCCAACACCATCTCCCAATTTTGAATTCCCTGTATTTGAGGCGGAAGAAGATGATGTTGAAGAGATTCCTGATGAGATTACCCGTTTACTTGAGTATGAAGAGAAGATCATTCAGCCGCATCTCGAGAATTTGGAAACAGTCAACTTGGGGTCTGAGGATTGTGTGCGAGAAGTGAAGATTGGAGCACTCCTGGAAGAATCTGTTAAGAAGGGGTTGATTGAGTTGCTACGAGAATATGTCGACGTCTTTGCTTGGTCGTATAAAGACATGCCAGGTTTAGATACTGATATCGTGCAACATTTCTTGCCTTTAAAGCCTGAGTGCGTGCCTGTGAAGCAGAAGCTCAGAAGAACTCATCCTGATATGGCAGTGAAGATCAAAGAGGAAGTTCAGAAGCAAATTGATGCGGGGTTTCTGGTGACTTCTACATATCCTCAATGGGTGGCCAATATTGTGCCCGTGCCTAAGAAAGATGGAAAAGTCCGGATGTGTGTGGACTATAGAGACTTGAATAAAGCTAGTCCGAAAGATGATTTCCCTCTACCACATATTGATATGTTGGTAGATAATACAGCTAAATTCAAAGTCTTCTCATTTATGGATGGATTTTCCGGATATAATCAGATCAAAATGGCACCCGAGGATATGGAGAAGACAACATTCATCACACCTTGGGGAACATTCTGTTATCGAGTGATGCCCTTCGATTTGAAGAACGCCGGAGCCACGTACCAACGAGCTATGACCACCTTGTTTCATGATATGATGCACAAGGAGATTGAGGTATATGTTGATGATATGATTGCTAAGTCAAGAACGGAAGTTGAACATGTAGAGCACCTGTTGAAGCTTTTTCAGCGTTTGAGGAAGTATAAGCTTTGTCTGAATCCCAACAAGTGTAGATTTGGAGTCCGTTCTGGCAAGTTATTGGGCTTTATTTTCAGTGAAAGAGGTATTGAGGTGGATCCTGCAAAGGTCAAAGCAATACAAGAGATGCCTGCGCCCAAAACTGAGAAGCAAGTCCGAGGTTTTCTTGGTCGCTTGAATTACATTTCTAGATTCATATCCCACATGACTGCCACATGTGCGCCGATACTCAAGCTCCTCCGGAAAGATCAGTCTCATGATTGGACCGAAGATTTCCAGAAAGCTTTTGACAGTATTAAAGAGTATCTGTCCGAGCCTCCGATTCTGTCTCCGCCTGTGGAAGGGAGACCTTTGATCATGTATCTAACTGTTCTTGAAGATTCAATGGGTTGTGTCCTTGGTCAGCAAGATGAATCAGGAAAGAAAGAGTATGCCATCTACTACTTAAGTAAGAAGTTCACTAATTATGAGTCTCGATACTCAATGCTTGAGAAAACATGATGTGCTTTGGCTTGGGCTGCTAAGCGCTTACGCCAGTATATGTTGAATCATATGACTTGGTTAATATCCAGAATGGATCCAATCAAGTACATATTTGAGAAGCCTGCTTTAACTGGGAGGATTGCCCGTTGGCAGATGTTGTTGTCTGAGTATGATATTGAGTACCGAGTTCAAAAGGCTATTAAAGGTAGTATCTTGGCTGACCATTTGGCACATCAGCCGATCGAGGATTATCAGTCAGTTCAGTATGACTTCCTGGATGAGGAAATTCTGTATTTGAAAATGAAAGGTTGCGATGAGCCTACACTCGATGAAGGGCCAGAGCCTGGTTTCAGATGGAGTATGGTGTTCGATGGCGCTGTAAATCAATATGAAAATGGTATTGGGGCAGTGATTATTACTCCTCAGGGCACACATATTCCTTTTACAGCAAGGCTAACTTTCAAATGCACGAATAATATGGCTGAGTATGAGGCCTGTATTATGGGATTGGAGGAATGCATTGATCTAAGGATCAAGCATCTTGATGTATATGGTGATTCGGCCCTCGTTGTCAATCAGATTAAGGGTGAATGGGAAACGAATCAGCCTGGCCTCATTCCATATAGAGATTATGCGAGGAGGATTTCAATGTTCTTTACTGAGGTTGACTTCCATCACATTCCTCGAGATGAGAATCAGATGGCGGATGCTCTTGCTACACTTGCTTCGATGATTGTGGTTAAACTTTGGAATGAAGTCCCCAATATCACCGTAATGCGCTTGGACAGACCAACTCATGTATTTGCAGTAGAAGAGGTAAAAGATGATAAGCCATGGTATCATGATATCAAGTGCTTCCTTCAGAACCAGGTTTATCCGCCTGGGGCATCTGTGAAAGATAGGAAGACTCTGAGGAGATTGTCAGGCAGTTTCTACCTCAATGGCAATGTGCTTTATAAGAGAAATTTTGACATGGTTTTGCTCAGATGCGTGGATAGACACGAAGCAGACCTGTTGATGGCTGAGGTCCATGAGGGTTCATTTGGTACTCATTCCAATGGACATGCCATGGCTAGAAAGATGTTGAGAGCAGGATACTATTGGCTGACAATGGAGTCTGACTGCTGCAAATATGTGAAGAAATGCCACAAGTGTCAGATTTATGCGGATAAGATTCATATTCCTCTGACACTTCTGAATGTGATTTCATCACCATGGCCTTTCTCTATGTGGGGAATTGACATGATTGGCATGATAGAGCTGAAAGCGTCCAACGGACACAGATTTATTCTCGTAGCAATTGATTACTTCACCAAGTGGGTTGAAGCGGCGTCATATGCAGGTGTGACCAGGCAGGTGGTCGTGAAGTTTATCAAGAATCAACTTATATGCCGTTATGGTGTGCCAGATAAGATCATTATTGATAATGGATCTAACTTGAATAACAAAATGATGAAAGAGCTGTGTAGTGAGTTCAAGATTGCGCATCATAATTCTTCTCCTTATAGACCCAAGTTGAATGGGGCCGTTGAAGCTGCTAATAAGAATATCAAGAGGATTATCCAGAAGATGGTTGTCACGTATAAGGATTGGCATGAGATGCTGCAATTTGCTTTGCATGGATATCGTACGTCTGTCCGCACTTCAACAGGGGCAACCCCTTTTTCTCTTGTTTACGGCATGGAGGTTATACTCCCAGTAGAGGTGGAGATCCCATCAATGAGAGTCTTGATGGAAGCCAAGTTGAATGATGTTGAATGGGTTCAGAGTCGTTATGACCAGCTGAATTTGATAGGAGAGAAGAGATTGACCGCCATGTGCCACGGTCAGTTATATCAACAGAGAATGAAGAAAGCTTTTGATAAGAAGGTCAAGCCTCGTGTGTTCCGAGAAGGTGACCTTGTGCTCAAGAAAGTCTTATCTTTCGCGCCCGATTCCAGGGGCAAGTGGACTCCAAACTATGAAGGTCCATATGTTGTTAAGAGAGCCTTTTCAGGCGGTGCGTTAATACTTACAACTATGGATGGGGAGGATTTCACTCGTCCTGTGAATTCAGATGCAGTCAAGAAATACTTCGCCTAAAAATAAAAATAAAAGAATAGCTTGCTAAGTCGAAAACCCGAAAGGGCGGCTTAGGAAAAAATGAGCGTCTCAGTGGATTGAAAACCCGAAAAGACGGTCCAGGCAAAAGTTAGAGACATAAAAAAATGAATATTTGTATCCCGCTAGATTGAGTACCCCACCCTGGGGCAATCTAGGCCAAAATTAGGGATTTGGCAAGTAACTGCATCCTGACAAGACTTTGTTCTGCAACTGTCATCCATCGGGGATTCTTGCTCATTCATCAACCGAAGCTTCGAATATATCGGATTCAGAATTGGTGGAGAAATGGTCATTATGTTCAATGTAGCCCTTTTCCAATATATATCACCAATTCCAAATTTGTAAAGATCTATGGAGTCTTGCCATTTGCAGACCACCATTCCATCAAATAAACTTGAGCCTTTTATCCAATTATTTGCACTCTTATTTGTTTCTATTCAACAAACATTTTGCATGCTTTTAATTGAGAAAATATCATTGTTTTGAAAAAATGATTTTTTCATAACTTGTTTTTAAACAAAGTGAACATTCACAATGATGAAAAGGATACTTAGAAGATCCTCAATGCTCTCCCAAGGATGGTATGATCTTCAACAGGGTAAGATATTTGTTCATATTCCTGGCATGACTGTATCTTCTTCCTCCGGAGCCTTTTGTGGTTTATCCTACTGAGTGGAACGCTTGTTGAATATCCACCACTCTCCCTTTTAGCAGAGTAGCAACCATTCCTCCTCAGCGGATGTGATCTCCTTGATAGGTACGGTATTTGATGGTTGGTCCCCAGAATTCCCTTTACCTCCTCTGATGAATTCCCCAGTAGAGTTGCTTATGTGGCAGATTTCATCTATGCAATAAGCTCTCTTTCCCCAGCCAGATCAGCTGATGATTCATCCCCTGCAGAGACTTTGATGCTCCCCGGTATCTCTGATCTCCGGTAGATTGGATATTGTCCGGTGAACTTGGCTTTCTCTCTTGAGATGTAGTACCGGATGTTTGTGTGCTTACTCCTGGGAGCCTGTTTGTGTTAGAAATGTCTGTTTGTCAGCATTCATCATACATAAACCACGCATGTGTGCATATATTTTTCACACATTCAGATATTCATATTGCATTCTTTGCCATATATCTATGTTTATTGTCCTCTGCTAGTTGGTAATACCTTTCCCAAGCAGATGTCGGTGTCTGATCCCTCAATGTAGAGTCAACACATTAAGCAGAAAGTATTTATCTTTCCTTCCGCATTCCCCACTGAGTTATATCCTCGTGGATGACGGTTATTTCCGCTTCCTCCCAACACATATATTGGGATGGGTTCCCCTATTGAGTTATATCCTCACTAGGACGGGTCTTGATTCAGTTTGCCTCTTTGGTTTGATCCTAAATTGGCCTCTTGTGACTGTTTCCTGTGCTTTCCCGTGGTAGAAATGAATAATTTGCTCAGTAATCGGTAATCATTCATCCTATCCCCGGCGGAGTCTGTGGTTTTCTACCCTTATACCGGTAATTATAAACCCTACTTCCCCCCCTTTTTGCAGAGTTAACCTTTTGTTCATTCTAATCGGCGACGGTTACTCTTCCGTGGTTTTCTACCCAGTATCCGGTAGATGTAATTCCCCCTTTATGGTTATCATTATCCAATAATCGGTATTGATATTCCCTCCTTCTTTCGGATAATTGCTCCGATTAGGCAATTATATCCCCAGCAAGTCATCTTTCATTTACCGATTGTCGGTAATGTTGGTTACTCCCCTTTGATGGTCATCATTATATACCTAATTTCGGTATCCCGATGCCTTTCTTTCTCGGTCGATTTATCCTTTATTAACCCAGTAACCGGTTGTGGATAATCTTCCATGCGAGTATATTGTCTATGTTCTGACGGTAATAGATAATATATCTCATACACTCTTTGGTCGAAGCCTTTTGTTCTTCCCCAGTTGAGTAAGATTCATATCCCTGTTTTGGAATCGAATGCCCATCCCATGATCGAGTTTGCTTTTTGCCCTCTTTCGGATGATGAGTGTCTTGGGAATATTCCCCAATTCACGCTTTGGTCGGTCACCTATTATATGCCCAGTAACCGGCATCCCTGGTGTTCCTTCCTTCTGCTCCCTATTATGACTTTTTTGTCCCCTACGGAGTCAGAATTTCCTGAGTCGAGATATACCCTTTTGGGTCTTCCTCAGATGATTTGGTTGATTGATATATCTCACCCTTATACCGGTCTTAGATATTCATTATTCCTGAGCGTGTTGTTCTCTCACCCTTATACCGATGTTCAGATCACACGTCTCGTCGAGCTTATTACCTAGTAACTGGTAATACCTCATCCCGCTACTTCCCCAGGAGAGTATTTTTAGACATCCCTAGCGAAGTCCCTTAGTGGATCGTCCTCGTCCGGATTTTTATCCGAAGTACCCGTTGTGGGTAGTTTCTGCTGTATTGGCATATTCCCCAATACATGCATCTTTGAGTCAGCTCGAGTCTTTCCATTGGTTTATTCCATTTGAAATTCTGCTCCCCAAGTTTTGAGTCGTGCCCTTCTCACGCATTTGTACCCCCTTCTATCCCCATGAGAGTCCCCAGGATCTTGGTCCCATGGAATGTATCACTCATTTGGATTGTCAGTGTCTCCTGATTTCTTTACTCCTTTGTGGACACATATCTCCACAGAGTGTTACCATTTTTGCATACATACATTTGCATCATGAGGTCTCTTAGGGACCAAAATTTGTCAATTTGTTATTATTTAAGCCCATTCTATCTCGTCGAGATGAAGATTTTAACCTTCCCTTCTCCGGCTAGAATGACCTTAAATAGGGGCATTTGTAAGACCCTGGTTTTGTCCCTAAGATCCCTCATGGCATCATAACATTGCATTTGCATAGCCTCAAGGATCATAAGCATCTTGGTTCCCCTTGCCTTTGGGTGGGACTCTTTGTGAGTGGTGTGAGATCACCAAGCATGCTTGAATTGTATATCATTGCTTTTCTTATTTTGTTTACTAACCAAAAGCACAAAAATATGTCACTAATATCTTTTGTTTGTAGCTTGAGCAATCAGAAGGTCAAAAGCTTCTAGGAGATCCTTTGTGCAATAACATGGCCAAGAGAAGATGAAAGTAAGCATGGTAATGGTTCCCAAAGCTCTCATCCATCAAATATGCCTCCCTAGCATCTCAATTCATCATTTTTGATCAAAGCAAGTCAAAGGGTTTGAGGTTGATTCCCCAAGGAAACCCTAGTTCATCTATGCACCACAATACCTTGCTCTTGAAGCAACCTCAGCCCATGATCAAATGCAATCAAGGGAATTCCTTTAATTCATCATTTCATGCATATTTGAACTTATTTGAGTGTCCTCAATCATCAATTCATCAAGATATGGGTCATGGACTTGAGAAGTTGATCAGTCAATTCATCTGACTATTTTGAAATTCACTGAGACCTAACTTTTGATGTGTTTGTCAAATGGAGATGATTCCAAAAGAAAACATGTTCTTAAGGACAATATGAACAACTTCCATGTCCATAAAAATTTGAATTGAAGCTTGGAAGGTCATCATCCATTCCAAAACATTATAGGTCATTTTGACTGAAACCCTAATTTTGGGTCAACTTCCCAAGGACACAACTCATTCATGTTTTATGATTTTGAGGTGGTATCACATGAATTAGAAAGCTTGAGATGTCTACTTCAAATGTTATGTTGAACAAAATTTCAAAATCTCAAAGGAAATACATGTGATAATGCAAGACATTATAGGTCCTTTTTGACCAAAGGCATTAAAAGGCAAAAAAAAGTCCAACTTCAAGTGCCCATAACTCTTTCATCAAAAATCCAAATGATGCAAAATTTAAGTCCATTTTTATTGTCTTGAAACTATCTAAAACTTTAATGTTGGAGGTGTTTCCATTTGAGGCTTGCATCATCAAAACAGAGGGGCTTGAAAATTGGCCAATTTTAGAAACCTTGCCTTGACATGTCATGCACCTTGCACTTTAAACTCAAATTTCATAAATTTCCACACTTCAAATGGATTTTGGACCAACATAACAATTGTTCCTTACATCAATACCTTTCCAACCATTACTCACATGATCATGTTTGGATTTTTTCATTGGGACTTTCGAAGAGATGAATGTTTAGGTACAAATGAGGAATTCACTTGAAATCTTGGTACATAAGCAATTGCCTTGCAAGTCACACGTCCAATTTCATGCACACGGATTGATCACATTCTCATTGACACTTCCTCTATAAATAGAGACCTCATTCCATTCATTTTACACACCTGATTCAACCTGAATTGCTGCAGAAATCAAAACTCAACCTCTCACCAAAGAAGCAATCTCATTTTCTTCAAATTTTTCAGATCCAAAATTCAACATCATCTGGTTGAATTCTTGGATCTTATGCTTCTAAACCTCCATCATTCATCTCACTGATCTTCTGTTTTGGCAAAGCAAGCAAAGAATCAAGTCCAATCTCCAGAAACCAAGCTTACTCTTCAACTGGTATTTTCTTCGAATCTCTCATTTTTGTGATCTATTTTCTTGGCCGAAATGTTTTCTGAAGTCCTTACTTGAGAGGCAAGCTAGTGGTAGCTTCAATTTTGCTTTTCCTTGATCTGCATTTTGCATACCTGAATCTTCCACCCCAGATTTCTCCATTTATAGGAATCTTGAGTGTGATTCAAGGTTACAGGGGTGATGTACATCACCCCAGCTTCATTTTGGTATAAGGATCGTGCATTTTCATTAAGGTTTGAAAACCTACAAAATTGACCGGAATCTGGAGGCTCACCGGAGAAGAAGGTGGCTCTGGTGGCCGCCTGTTGCCAGTTTGAATTCTGGCCATTGGATGTGTTTCCCAGATCAAATCCTGACCATTGCTTATTATGACTTTTCTTTGGTTTCCATGTGATTGCATTGACCGTGGATTACCAAGAGCGCGCGCCTCTGGATCCTTGGATCTGCCAGCTCAATTAATGAGCTCAGATCCAAGGGCTCTCGTTTTTTCCAATTTCTAATTTCTGTTTTTATTTTCTTAAATTCCATTTTATTTCAAAAATCAATATCTCTTTCATTTTTAATCCAAAAATTATGGGACCAATTGCATTAGTCTCCAAATAATTTCTAGTCTCCAAAGAATTTTGTCAAACTTTGTTTGACCTTGTTGAGCTTGGGATAAATTACTTGGACCTTCTAAGGTTGATTTGAAGTATTTTGAAGTTTGACCTTTCCATTTATTTTTAATTCAAGTTTAATTAAATTTTAGAAAAATGCCAAAAATATTTTATTCATTTCTTGACTCCCAATCTTCATCTCACTTCTATTTTTGATTGTTTGACCTTGACTTTCAATGTTCTTGGTCAACATATGAGGATTGGTACATGTCATTTCATTTAATGCACTTTAATTTTGCCATTTCCATTTCTCTTATCCATCTTCTCCTTCTTCTTCTCTTTTTTTTTTCTTTCTTTTTGATCAATGAGTTGAAGGTTGATAAGCTAGCATTGATTAGGGAGACTTAATCTTCCTTGATCCAAATCTAATGCATCTTGATCAATTAATCAAGTGAATGGCTTTGCATTAAGGATAGGTTGTTTTCTAAATCATGCAAAAGGCTTAAACCAATACAAGATCAATTATCTTCTTCTTTTTGGCATGGCAAGTTGTTGGGACTTGGTTCACTAATCAAGACTCCTAACTTGTGTTTGTTGCCTACATTATTATTGACCGGCCTCAGATAGTTGTGACTTCTACATAAGTCCAATTACGATTGCTTAACATAGCGCTAAATTTGCTTTATGGCACACTAACTACTAACACTAACTATTGACAATTAACATTTACTTTATGCAATTTACTTTTATTAAATTTACTATTCTTGCACATATTATCCATTTGCTTTTCTCTTTGCTCATTTGAGCACATGTTTATGTTAATGCCATTTGCCTTTTGCTCACTTGAGCACATAATTGTGTATATATTATTATGCTTGTATTTTGTCTTGATGGTTGTGAACCAAATGCAAAGAAATGGACTTAGTTTCTATGACTTTCCCTATGCAAAGAAATGGAGAATTGGACTTAGATTCTAGGACCTTCCTTATGCAAAGTTGGAGTAAAAGGATCTTAATGATGAAGATGGATTAGAAGGACCAAATCTCTAAACTCACTCTAGTCCATTCTTGTTTTACTTCATGGAACTTTTGATGTGTGTGCTTTTGTGCTAGGAGTTTCCATTTGAGCTTAATTGGAGGACCATTGCTATGTTCATCCAAGTGAAAGATACAAGACCCATTGAGGATCTCTTATGAGACTTGTTTGATTGCTTATGCTTTGTGGTTGCTTATTCCAAATGATGGGAGCTACTTGGATCATCAATATGATCTCAAGAGAGGGACTCCATTGTGGTTTTGATTCTTCATCTCAACTCTTTTTTGTGTTACTTAGGACTTAGCCCTTCTTCTTCTTCTCTCCACTCTAACCCAAGCCAAAACCTTTTGTGCAAACATTTAACTATTGTTTTCAAACATTAGAAACCTAAGCCTTATGCTTTTGATTTTCAAACTTTCTTTTTACAATACTTATTTTGAATTGAATCCTTAAGTCAACTTTGACCATTTTTGTACATACTTCCAATTGGTAAATATAACCCATTTAAATGTCTTTTGTGGTTCCAATGGCCACCTTCTAAATCAAATTTTCCATAACCTTTAGCTATTAGGTTTGAGTTATCCTTGTGGTAGATGTAATACTCACCTATATCCTTAGTGATGGACAATGAGTCTTCCATGCTTATTATAGGGTTAACCCCTGACTAGCATGTTGAAGCTATCCTCACATGGTGGATTTGTGGTTTGGTTGAGTTTTCTCCCTTTGATAACAAAAGACCTTAAGGCTTTTGGACCAATCAATTCACCAACTTGTTTTAAGATTTTTACCCCGAACTACGAGGTTTTGATCCTAATCTTTTTATAAGATGGTACGTAGGCAATGGGTTTATCCATCCAAACACAAAATGTAAATAAACTTGTACATTCTTTCCTCATCTCTTCAATCATGTTTGCACAAACAAATTTGTCACAAAACAACAACCTTTACAACAAGTATGAAAAGGGCTCCCTAGGAGTACCTAGGATGTTTTGGATGCCTAACACCTTCCCATTACATAACCAACCCCCTTACCCAGATCTCTGTTTCTTTTACTAGTTTTTGTTAAAACTTTTAGGTTTTTGTTCGCTTTCTAACCCTTCCTTTGGATAAATAGAAGTGCGGTGGCGACTCGACTTGTATGGTTTACCTTGGATTTAGTTAATATCTCTAATGGTAACGAATACCCCGCTACACATAGCAAGGACAAAAATAGACAATGACTATTACCTACCCAAAGGTCCATGGGAAAAGCATTTAGGCATTGTAAATGGCATGAAGTGGGTTTGAATCAACCAAATGAAATGGGCTCCAGACAAAGCAAGATCTTGGGCTAATCCTGAGGATAACTAGATAAAATGGCCCTAGATAGGCCATGATCCAGGTATTAGGAGACGATAAGATGAAATGCCAAATAAATGAAAGTTATGGGACCAAGAGCTTAGACTAGAACCAAGAGTTATGAAGAAGTGAATATTGAGTTAACTTTTGACCAAGCGGATGAAATCAAAAACCATGAATGATGCAGAGTTAGATGGAATTAGGGTTAGGAGGCCACACAATGAATGTTAGACCTAACTAGGGTTTACGAAGCTTTGTTGAACATGGGTTAGGGTTATAACAAGAAAAACCCTAATTTCCTCCTCTGGTAAGATCCTCAAGCCCTAAATTTGTGCATCATAATTTCGGGCTAAAAAATGCTAATGAAAGTTTTAAACTACCCAGACAAAACTGGGGTATGACAATATCGAACCTAGATGAGTCTCTTCGGAAGGTTTGAATGAAGATCTAGTTATGACTGGAGCGTCTTTATCTCCTAGAATCAATTATTCAGAATGACAAGTTCTTGGTCTACTCTTCATTTTTGTGTAAACGAACTGTCTACAGATCGACACATACGCATCATAGGTCGACCTATAGAAGAAAATGTTTTCTACAGGTCGACTCATGTGCTACAGTTTTAAAGCCTGTAAGCTCTGGTTCATGTTCCACCTCTATAGGTCGACACATAACATGTATAGGTCGACACATGACTTGTATAGGTCGACCTATAGATCAAAAATATTGAAAAATTGCATTGCTTTATATTCCTTTTGCATTCCTTTTGCATCTCACTTGTTTACATATATATACTTCATACATGCATAATTTTATAGCAAGGTTTCTAAAGTTTAAAACCTAAACGAAACCAGGATTTCAAAGCATTCTCATCATCTTCAACCTTTTTTTATGCATATACATAATAAAACTACACATAATCATTTTTTGATTGGGTTCCATCTAGATTAGGGCTAATAACGTCCAATTTAGGTTTGTTATACTGTAAATTGGGTTGAGAACTTGAGGGTTTCAAATTAGAAAACTGAGCTTGGGTTTTCCTTAGAGATGTTTTAGGGTTTGAAGGTTTTGCATAAGATTATGCAATCTGGATCCGATCAAGTGAAGTCTTTGAAGAACGAGAGGTTCTCGCAAAGGAGTAACGTGGGGCGGTGGATTGTATTGGTAAATCTTGGGTATCAACAAGTGCGCATATGGGATTCGATTGAATGAAAGCTTTGAAGAACAAGGGGTTTCTTGCAAAGAAGTTGTGTGAGACGGTGAATCGAAGCGGTATTGTTGGTTACTTGATCAAGCTTTGATCAAGGGAAGAGGTGTCAGAATCAACATCAAACTTAAGGTTTATAAGGTTAGATTGCTATATCTCTTTTGTATTCATACATTTGCAAAGTAAGATATATTACACTATCTCAATTGAAATTTGAATTGACAGAAGATGTACCCATAGCAAGGTCGATTGAGGAACTGCCTAAACAAATCCTTGTGTACTCTCTCTCTCTCTCTCTCTCTCTCTCTCTCTCTCTCTCTCTCTCTCTCTTTTATTTTTGGTTTGCAAATTGTCGATTTCATCAATAGTTCGACCAAATTGTTTGGATAATAATTTTTTATTACATTTTGAAATTGGTGTTGTTGAGTTGATCACAATTCCTTAGGTTGTGATAGGTTTTAATATAAAAAATACCACATATAATTCCAAACAATAGTGATTGTACACTAAGTGTTCGATAAATTTCTTCAATTGATTTTTTGTGGAAATTATCATTGGAAGTAGACTTTCCCTATTGCTTTGCATTCAACTAGTTGTGATTAGTTGTGTTTGATTGATTTGTGAATCATTATCATACCGTTGTCACTAATACGCATATCTTAGCTTTTTGATAGCGGGTTCAATTAAACAATTTTGATCCGGGATATTTTAACTTATTTTCGTGCCATAAATTTTTCAAAACTATTTTTGTCAAAGTTTTTAACTCGGGATCTAGTCACCCCTATAGATATAAGAATATCTTCTAACATGACTCTCTTCAGAAGCCATATTTTCTTAAGGAGCAGCCCTGGGGGAATTCACCACCAGATTGGCATCCTCCGACGCCTTTGAGCCTTTCTCAACTTGGATATCAATGGAAGGAAAATCGTCGGGGTCAGAAGGATGATGAGCATTTAAGACATTCACTAACAAGCCATCACGAATAATTTTGAACATTTCCATGGGGCTTAAATCTAACTCAAGATATAGAAAGGCTATTTTCTCATTAGCCCTACCAAAGTAGCTATCGAAGTATTTTTTTCAAATTTTCCTTCAATATAGATACCTCGTCATCTAACATTTTTGTAGTGCTATGGGCCCTTTAGAGGGATTCTCACGGCTCATGCTATTTAGTAGCAAACTACTTGGACTTAGAATCCACCTCCTAAAACTTTCCCATTAGGGTCTCCTTCTCTTTCTTCAAAGTCTCAATTATAAGCTCCCCTTTGGGCAAGTCTCCTTTGTAGTTATAAAGCTTCGCCTTTAACTCCCTATCATCCTTAGTATTCTTCTCATTGCCAGTATGCTCGATAAAAAGGACTTTTAGCAGGTGGGTCTCCATGACGTTGAACACTTCGAGGATGGATGATTGTAGAGAACCTTATAGTCCCTAGGAAATCTTTGGGGAAGGGGAGATGAGTTCCTATAAACTTGATGGCTTCAAAGGTGTCATCATTACACAGAGAGGACTCTGTTAGAAATACCTTCTTTTTAGGCGATATAGAGGCATCCACCTCTACAACTATCACTTAGGCCGTCTGACTCTTAGTGGAGGAATCGGCCTCCCATTTTTAGGTATTCGAGGCATGAGACGACTCAGCTGAAGCCTCGCCCTTAGGTAAGTGTTTAAACCCCCGTGTGGATCAGACCTTCAAGGAGGCTTTCAAGGGTTATCTGAGCTAGAGCACTAGGCCTACTATCGAGAAAGGAGCTCCTTCATCTTTCCAGGGGAAATATTAGACATCTTCTATTCAACAAAGGCAAGAAGAAATATTTAACAAAAGTTATATGAGCAACAATAAAATACAACATCACTAAGAGTCCATGACACTAAACCCATCAAGGGTTCATACCACCTTAGCCTCATAAGTATTGAGGCAAGTAATTGACTTATTGATCACCACGATATTATCATTCCAGGAGAGGAGAAACCTGAGGACACCATCCACCTAGTATTAACTAAGGAGGAACTACCCACCCCCTTTATTCTCACAAATTTATCCATCTACCCTTTGAAGTGGTTAGAGTAATGTTTGAATAAAGCTTTCCCAAGAAAGTCATCGAGGGTTACCTAATCCCAGTGAAAATAATCCTTGGTATAATACAAAAACATTTTGATGGTCGGGTTAACCCTTAGCCGTTGGCATATGATCTCAAATTATCTAATCATGCCCCAATAGTTAGGTGTGATTTAGGAAGGGGCACATTGAGCATCGTAATAACCTTCTCCACAAAGGAATAAAAGGGATGTGAACCCAAACTTCGCGAACGGTGGGTAAGAAAAAGTAAAAGGAGGAAGTATAAGAGATGTCATAGGTGGCCATTTTGGCCCTCTGTTCTAGAGAGCACACCTCTAAAACAACTTCTTCTTCGTCATCGATGGAAGAAAAATCAAGTTGTTGTCAAAGGGAGGCTATGTGGTCGTCGACGGGGTAGACAAATCCAACTTCCCTTACGTCCTTGGGCTCAGGGTTGGAGGTAGCCATAATCTTCATGTTTCCTGGGAAAGCAGAAGGAAATGAGGAGTCACTATCAATTCATAGTGTTATCACTTTCGAAATTAAGAGAACTCACACAACTGTCAAATGTGCCTAGTTCCACTAATCTACAATCAATAGTCCTGTAATGGCGTCTATCATTTCTATAGCAATAGTGTCATTGGGTTATATGCTCATCATGATTTTAGGGTTCAACTAGGTTATCATCCTCATCTAAACCCTAATAATTGCCATACAGAAAAAGGGAGTGTCAAACATGTACATGTGTAGAGTATGAACTTGAACTCGTTGAAATAACGAAGGTATCGAAGGTAGAAGGAGCATTTTACAAGATCTATCAAGAAAGTGTGTGGAAAAATGAAAAAGTTGGTTTTTGTCTCCTTAAATAGGAGAGGGAAACTAGAGGTAATCGAAAGTCCATGTGTTTTTAGTCAGATGTGAAAGGTTTTGAACATTAAAACATGTGTCAGAGAAATAAGTATAATTAGGCGTCCCAAGGTTAAGTCATCATTATTGATATTAAATGTCTCACACACTTTTTCCTTCAAATGATTTGGGATTTTTCCAGCCGACAAGTGTTGTAAGAGCATATTTTCCTTAATATATTGCTAAAGACGACACACACTTACATATGTTCTATTATCTATGATTTATAATATTTTTTGTAAGCGAATAATATTATAGACACACAAGGGATCTTCTAACCTGATACAAAAATATAAAGGTTTGTGCTCAACATTATCGAGAGGAATCATTATCCATCTTCTATAAAGGGTTGTAGAGGACTCTCACGATCTTATATTAGACAAATAAAAAAACATTAACCAAAACAACTTTCTGTAATAAGCAGTTCATTCATTGAATCTCATTTACTATTATTCCATGTAATCAATATTTTTCCATGTCAAAAATATTTTGAGGTGGCATGGCCAGGTACTGAACCTAGGTCATGATCCATGGCATTCATAAATATTACCGCTAGGCTGCTTTGTTAAACATGAATTTTGATTCTGTTCATATCCATATGATTTCATTTTTACTGATTATTATGCCTTATTATTTAATCTTTGAATTAAATTTGTGCAAAAATTAAAATTGATTTATAATATTATTATTTTGTTAAGCAATTGTATAAGAGATCTTTTTTTTTTGTTCTCTCATATAATTGAGTTACTATGTCTAGTGATCGTTATAATTTTGATTAATTTGGATTAGCCACAACATCCTTAAATTAATTGAGATTATTTTTTTAAAGTTTTGAGATCACATAAATTATTAGACATAAAATTGTAATTAATTATGCGTGGTATAATGAATTTTATCCTACAGGAATTTTTATTATATTTGTATGATTAATTGGGATAAAATGTCAAAATATTTTCATAATTTTCCCATAGGAATTATAAATTGGTACATAATTTGATAGTTTTATCATAAAATATTAATTTTGGATAGAAAACAAAATTATATCATGCACGTAAAGTGTGAGGTTTGAAAAATCTATCGCAATTTTTTTTTAAATCTTATTACATTAAAATTTAGCCCACAGGTATTTTTATGTTGCAAGCTTAAAAGATCCATATATGGTTTAAAACAAGCCTCTCGTCAATGGTATCTTAAATTCCATGAAACGATATCTTTATTTGGGTTTATTAAAAACCCCATGGATCAATGTATATACCAGAAGGTCAGTAGGAGTAAAATTTGTTTTCTCATTTTGTATGTGGATGACATACTACTTGCAACCAATGATAAAGGTTTTCTACATGAGGTGAAACAATTCCTCTCTAAAAACTTTGATATGAAGGATATGGGTGAGGCATCTTATGTCATTGGCATTAAGAGCCACAGAGATAGACTTCGAGGAATTTTGGATCTATCACAAGAAACCTACATCAATAAAGTTTTAGAGAGATTTAGAATGAAAGATTGTTCACCAAGTGTTGCACCCGTTGTCAAGGGCGATAAATTTAATTTGAATCAATGCCTTAAGAATGATTTTGAGCGGGAACAAATGAAGAACATTCCATATGCTTCTGTTGTTGGAAGTCTTATGTATGCTCAAGTATGCACAAGGCTCGACATTGCATTTGCTGTTGGAATCGTAGGAAGATATCAGAGTAATCCAGGTATGGATCACTGGAAAGCTGCAAAGAAAGTGTTGATATATCTTAAAGGAACAAAAGATTACATGCTAATGTATAGGCAGACGGACAATCTTGATGTGATCGGCTATTCAGACTCCGACTTTGCTGGTTGTGTTGATTCTCGCAAATCAACATCAGGATATATTTTTATAATGGTTGATTGAGCTATTTCATGGAAAAGTACTAAGCAAACCTTGGTTGCTACTTCTACTATGGAAGCCGAGTTTGTCTCCTATTTTGAGGCTACTTCTCATGGTGTATGGCTTAAGAGTTTTATTTCTGGGCTTAGAATCATGGATTCTGTTTCTAAACCTCTGAAGATTTTTTGCGATAATTCAGCAGCTGTCTTTATGGCTAAGAACAATAAAAATGGAAGTCGAAACAAGCACATCGACATAAAGTATTTAGCCATTAGAGAAAGAGTTAAAGATAAAATAATAGTTATTAATCACATTAGTACTGATTTAATGATCGTTGATCCTTTGACTAAGGGCGTGTCACCAATAAAATTTAAGGATCATGTAGAGAACATGGGACTTGGGTCCTCCTTATGATTGTATACATACAGTTTATTAATAAAACTCTTATATTGTGATGTTTTCTCATTTTCATGCGCACATCAGTTTGAGAAAATATGTTACATCTGGACTAAGAGTAAACATTAGTTTATTCATCAAGTTAGTTAACATATTACAGATATATACTTGAAAATAGACGTGTTGTAATACATAGATGGGACTACTCGCTTTAAGAGGGACTATCTCTATGATTCACATATTTATTTCTTGAGTAAGTTTTCCATGACTCATTTATGTCAATAATCAATTCTATGGACCAAGTGGGAGAATGTAACGGTTTCTTATTTATTTTTAAATAAGTATTAATAATAAAAAACCAATTTAATATGGTCATAGTTTTTGGATTTTAGTTCTGAAAAGGGTATGATTTATTTTGTTTTTAATGTAAATTGATATGACCATTTAATTGGGTGGTAATGAGTTTTAATGGCTTTAAATTCTTGATGGTAGAATCAAGCCTATAAATAGTCTTTGGTCCCCCAAAATTTTCTCTCATCACAAAAGAAATACACCATCTATATTGAGAGAGCAAGAACTTGGAAGAATCAAAGGCAGTGCACTCACAACACTGCAACAATGGCTGGAGGTAAAACCTCTAATTCTATTTCCGCATTTTGTTTTATTGATCTTGTTGTTCTTTTATTATCAGGAACATAGGATCAATATATATATATATATATATATATATATATATATATATATATATATTAATCTAACATATTATGCATACCATTTTCATTTTCCTTTACTGTACCTACTTTATAACACCATTCCATTGTTTTGCCACTCTTCCACTATTATTTGATAGGTTACAATTAAATTCTTTTTTTATTTCATTGAGTCGCCCACACAATATTATTTTTATTATTAATGGAATTAAATCATATATTTTTATAATTCTACAATAAAGTAATATGTTAACTATCATTTTATATTTACTTTTCCATACTTCACCCAAACAACAAATTATATCATCTTTATATTTTATACACAAACTTATATTACGTTAATAAACTATAATCTTAAATAATCTTTTGATCATTATAAGTTAACGTATTTTTGTTTTTCATCTCTGAATTTTGTTTCAATAAAGTTTAAATTTCATTTGATTTTAGTCCCTAAAGTTATAATCCACAAGAAAATTTTCAGGTTTCTTGCGGATTTTCCTATGGATATTATTTTTACGGATAAAAATCAAAAGAATTTTGACATTCAATGATTATTTTAAAAAAAAAAGATACAAGGACAAAAAAAACATATAAATTTATAGAAATCAAAAGACTATTTAAATTTAATTATATTTTTGAATATAAAATGTGAATTAACATGTAATATAAACTAATATTTGAAAATGACTGAAAATAAATATACAAATGAGTATGATGACATTCTTATTAATAATCTTAAACTTCTTCAATTTCATAAGTTATTAAATTAAATGTAAGGGATATTTGCTAAAAAGTAAAATGAAGATAATTTTTTATCGTGTAGAACTACCTACAATGTAGTGTTTTACGGTGTGACAAGAGCTCGTCCATTTTAGGATAGCGAAGAGATCATGTATAAGTTTATAAGAAAATTTTGCGATCACCAAACCTTTGGGTAAACAGTATATATATATATATATATATATATATATATATATATATATATATATATATATATATATATATATATATATATATATATATATATATATATATATATATATATATATATATATATATATATATATATATATATATATATATATATATATATATATATATATATATATATATATATATATACTTCTCCTTATTTCAAACGAAGATACGGGAGTGAAAAGATTGGACTTTTTCTGTGATTGTGGGAAACATAGTTACCACTCGACTGATTTTGCGTGCGCGCAACATACCTCATTCGTGGAATTGGTAGAAAACATGGTATTTGTTAGGGAAGTTAAGCCCAACCCTACACGACGAGTAGTTTGGGTGCTTAGAGTATCCATTTTATTAGGGCGACTTATGACACGTTGTTGGACCGTCGTCCCATATTGGTATGGTTGTCTTGTCTTGTGTCATTCGAATTATTCTCTTCAAGGTCTAGTTACTGTTAGCCTAAAATTTCAAGTTGAAAAAAAGTCAACAAGGAAGACATTTATTATATAAGAACTTTGATCTATTTTTTGTTTTAGTGAAATGTTGCTTTTAACTTTCTAGTTTGATGGTGTTTAAGAAAGTTATAAAATTCCTAAATTTAAAGAATGTTGAAGGATTATCCTAGTTCCTCTCACAATTCGAGAGTACGTCTAGTCCCCTTACTACATGTAAGAGATTTTACTATTTACTAGAATCATGTACAAGCCTAATCCTAGCCTTTATACACAAGTTACTAACTAAATCAATAAGGAACGCCCCTTTATAATTTTACAAAGTAGAAAAAGAAAACAATCATCCCTTTTACACTCTCTTATTTCCAACAATCCTAAACAACAAGGTATACACACAAATATGAGTTTTTACAAGATATTTGAAGTTGTAAGATGTATATCAATAACTTGAATTGATCTTCCCCTTAATGTATACAATTCACAAGTATGTTACATAAGTGCTCAGAACATAATTGATGAAACTTTAGATTGAACGAACCTTCCAAGGTTAAATAGACCAACCTTGGTGAATTGATGAGCACAATCAACTTTTCCATTGACCTTTTCTCTTGTTGGAGGAGCCATTGATGCTAAGATGAAGGTTATTTTAAGGTTTAAGTGATTTTTGGAGTAAAAGTGACTTTGGGTAAAAGACATGGTAAGAGTAAGATAATTGGGGTTTTAGTGAGATTGTATGAGTGAGAAGTAATGATTTGGTTGGTAGTTGTTAGAAGATGGAAGGATAAATGAAGATCTGGCTTTCCAAGAGAAAAAGTGGGTGGAAGAATATTGACCAAGCACTCAAAGCCATTAAAATGATTTTCTGAAAAGTGAAATTTTAACAGGTGTAATCGGTTAACAGAACCCTGTAATCGGTTACCACCACACACAATATTTTAAACACACATCTCTTACATTTTGAAGATAATCATGTTCACAAAGGGCATTTGGTCAAGAAAAATAGTGAGCATGTGATAATTCACATATGACATGAAAATTAACTTATATAAATTGAAAAATAAATATGTAGCTTATACATTTTGAGAAGAGAGTGAATGTTATCAATTAATGACTGTAGAATTGCCTTTGTGTGATGATCAAACATCACGTTCATCCAATATTCTCAGTTCTCTTCGAATATTGAAGAATGGTTCTTTTGCTAGCGGTTGTGTGAAAAATATATGCCAATTGGTTATGAGTATCCACAAATGTTACTTCAATATCACCCTTGAGCACATGATCTCGTAAGAAATGATGTCGAATGTCTATATGTTTGACTTTTGAGTCCATGACTGGATTTTTGGTTATGTTGATTGGACTTGTATTATCACACATCAACAGAATGCATCTGAGGTTCATGTCGTAGTCACAAAGTTTTTATTTTAATCAAAGTATTTGTGCACAATAACTTTTTGTTGCAATATATTCTGCTTCGGCTATCTAAGAGCTACACATTCCTCCTTTTTGCAGGACCATAACATGAGAGTGTTTCCTAGGATATGACATGTATCGCTTGTGCTTTTCCGGATAGTTTTACAACCTGTATAATCTGAGTCATAATAACCAATTAAATCACATACACTACCTTTAGGATACCATATGCCGATTTTTGTTGTTCCTTTGAGGTACTTCATAATTCTCTTCACAGAGGCAAGATGTGATTCCTTTGGATTATCTTGAAACCGTGCACAAATACAAACACTAAACATAATTTCAAGACGACTTGCCGTCAAATATAACAATGAACCAATCATACCTCGACATTTAGTCACATCAATTGAAACATCGGATTCATCTTGATCTACATACGTTCCGAAGGCCATTGGAGTAGTCATTGCTTTACAATTATCCATATCAAATATTTTCAACAACTATTTGCAATACTTGGATTGGTTGATGAAATGTCATTCTTTAATTTCTTAATTTAAAGTCCAAGAAAGTAGTTCATTTTATCCATCATAGACATCTCAAACTCTCCTTTCATTATCAATGAAAATTCTTCACATGGTTATTTGTTTGTTGAATTGAATATGATGTCGTCAACATAGAATTTTACCAATAAAATATGATTTTTAATTTTCTTAATAAAAAAAGTATTAACAACTTTACCCTTTTCAAATCCTCTTTCACATAGAAAGTTTCTAAGTCTGTCATACCATGGTCTTGGTGCTTGCTTTAAGCCATAAAGAGCCATTTTCAACTTGAAGACATGTGAAGGATTCTTGAAGTCTTCAAAATTGGCAGGTTGTTTGACATAGACTTTCTCATTGGTGTATCCATTCAAGAAGGCGTGTTTGACGTCCATTTGGAATAACTGGAAATTTAATGAACAAGTATAAGCGAGTAATAAATGAATAACTTCTAACCTTGCAGCTGACGTGAATGTTTCTTCAAAGTCGATTCCCTCTTATTTATTGTAACCTTGAGTCACCAATCTTTATTTGTTTCAAACAATTATATTCTTGTCAAGTTTGTTTTTAAACACCAATTTGGTACCCATGACGTGTTTACCATTTGGCATAGGAATAAGTTCCCAAACTTGATTCCTTTTGAACTGCTTTAATTCTTCTTGCATGACAAGTATTCATTGGTCGTCTTCTAAGGTTTCATCAATTTTTGAAGGTTTTATTTGATAAAGAAATTCCATATTCAAGCAAGCACCCTTGAGATTTAGTCTTGTTGTAACTCCTTGACTTCACTAATAACTTTGTCAATTGGGTGATCACAATGGGTTCTCCATTATTGAGGAAGATCATTTTGATTTGTCTCTTGTTGGATAGATTCCTCTTTGTGTTGCGATTGATCATCATTGTTGACTTTAGTAACATCTTCCATAAGAACTTCTCGTCAAACTTATCGAAATTTTCTTTGTCATTGTTCAGGATAAAGTACTTACATCAAAGATATGAAAGTGAGCAATGTTTGGCTTTCTTCCTTTGAAGAGTTCATATGGAGTCTTTTTCAATATTGGTCTTATAATAAACCTATTGCTTACATAACATACCGTGGTTACCGCATCCGTCCAAAAATATTTTGGTTGACTTGAATCACTAAGCATTGTTCTTACAAGTTCTACTAGAGATCGATTATTTCTTTCCACCACTCCATTTTGTTATGGAGTCCTTGGTGCTGAAAAATTGTGAGAAATCCCATGTTCTTCACAAAACTCCTCAAAAGATGAATTTTTGAACTCTCCTCCATGATCACTTCTAATTGATGCTATTTTTAATGATTTTTCATTTTGTACTTGCTTTGCATACTTATTGAACACATCACTTTTCTGCATGTTCTTAATACATGTCCAATTCCTATTAATGAATTATCTGAGACAATTATCTTTAGTTTAGTATAATAGTAGGTTCATATATTGTAATAAAGGTCGCAAAATTCATA
This sequence comes from Lathyrus oleraceus, assembly GCF_024323335.1. Classification (NCBI taxonomy): domain Eukaryota; kingdom Viridiplantae; phylum Streptophyta; class Magnoliopsida; order Fabales; family Fabaceae; genus Lathyrus; species Lathyrus oleraceus. The sequence goes on along the minus strand of NC_066581.1, from coordinate 110,388,054 downwards.
TACTTCTTTATAAAAATGGAGCACCCGAGTTCAAGAGAGAAACAGTTTGTGAGTAACATGTATGAGTTGCCATTTACTGCACTTTTCTTTGATTTTATGTTTCCTTAACTGAAACATTCAGCTCATTTACTGCACTTTTCTGTTTAATGTCATTTATTTCACTTTTCATTTATCACATTGATTCAATTATTTTTGCCATTAAAGTTTGTATCAATTTTTGTCACATATATTCACATTCAATTCACAAATACTTTTCTTTGTACATTTATTTTATACAAAATATTTTTGAGATTTTTTTAATTAATCTCACAAATGAATTAAACTCGTAATTGTGTGCTAAAACCACTTCCGAATGTTACATTATCTCAATCCATAATTAAAAAAATTCAACCGCACAACTCACGGGTTATTTTCTAGTTATATTTAAATTGCAAAACATCAATACTTAATTGGGGCTTATCTTCGAATATCAACATGGAACTATTTATGTGCTTGTCTTCAATATAACACTATTTTGCTAACACTGTTGTCAATGATTTCAAACACTGTGGATGAGATCAAATGTTGCAAATCGAGTCATAATCATGAGTTTAATTCTTAAATAAATCTTAGAATTATTCTCTTGCCACTTTCCAGCACGAAAGCTGTGGAGTGGAGGCAAACAAAAGAGAAAAAAACAACAACTAATTAAGGCTAATGATTGAATCGATGAGTGTCGTGCATTCACAATTAGGTGAATGCATTATTTTATCAACTAATTAACTAATTATATTATGGCATTAAAGAGAGAAAAGATTCTCTCAATGAGTCATTACAATATCTTTTTTCAGCATTAGTTGAAAACATAGTTAAGGAAACGTGCATAAAGAAAAATATTAATCAAATGTTTAGGTATTGATCAATTTTAATTAAGCATAGTTATGGCTCACATATGAAAGTTATGAAAGTTAGTGTGAATTAAATTAATAAGTCAAAAGAAAAAACATGTACAGAGGGGATTTACTCAACAGTACAATACTGACTAAAGATTGGTTCGAACTCTGTAATTGCATTATTTTTAATTAGTATTTCTGATACTTTCTGTCATATCAGTGTTTTGGAGTAATAAGCCATAAGCAGGCGTGCATGAGATTTGTTTTATTTCTTGGTTAACCTATTCATAATTCAACAAGTAACTGTAATTAGGTGCACGTTTGAGTTAAAAAAGATTGAGTAAAAACATGTTTGATTAAAAAATAATTTTGTTAACCCAAAATAATTCACATATTTAATAATTTTACACAGAATAAAAAAATATAATAAATAAAATGGAATACAATAATTTTACTAAATTATTTTTAATAACTATTAATATATTCTAATAATTATAAATTATAATATTAATTAACTATATAATTAAAAGATAATAATATAAAAGACTAAATTATAATTTTGGTTCTCCAAGAATTAATTCTTCTATTTTAAATTAAAAAAATTTGGTCTTCCTCTCACCTTTTTTCATAAAAAATTGATAAAATTTGTGTTTTTAAACTTATTTTTTTTATAAAGTTACACAATAGGTTTATATAAGATGATTTATCATGTTTTATGATAAATTTGTCATTTAAAAAAATATGGAAGAGGACTAGATCTGTTTAAATTTAAAATAGGGGTTTGTGAATAAAAAATGGGGATAAAAAATGTAATTAAGCCATTTATTTTAAAACAAAAAATAACTATCCATTTTTGTCCAAATAAAAGAGAATATTTTTTATAGTAAAATGGAATTCATATATAACAAAGGTTATATATAAATATCAAGGTTATACATAAATAACAGACAAACGAGTAATAAATTGGATCATTATTATTTTTTTATATGAAAAAACCAATCATTTTAAAAATTATATTAAGTTTCTTACGAGACACAAATTTTCTATGCAACATAGTCGTTGCACTCTCTATGATAGATCAATTGTTTTTGGTGCTAAAAAAAGTGTCACAGAAAAATGGTATGAAAGCGTGTTGTTTGTTAGAACGCGTTTTCTCATGCTTAGCCACTTTACATGAAGCGGCTTTGAGAGCTTCTTATCTCACAATAAACCCTATAGTCTTCAGTCCCACTAGTGGAGAAACCTTAATCAAGTCTACACATGCATGGTTCCCTCCTATCTAGTGGTACGCTAAAATATTTGATGGCCTAAGTGTAGATCTCCTATCTTGTGAATCAGTTAAGAAATTGACAGACGCCTATTTTTTCATAGATACCCCGACACACTGATATATATCAAATAAGACAACCCTAACAAAGTCATTTTGGTATTTGAAACCAGGAAGCTCCTTACAATAAATGGTGTGTTCCCCAATAGTATCCAGGCACGCCTTGCGACAAATAGGCAAACCTCATCACCAAGAAATAATGGAATCATAAGCCGATATTTAAGGATGTGTAGGTGTTTAATTGGCTGCATTGTATGGTAAAACACTAGCTGGATTCTAATGTCTTGACTGATGTCATGACATGATGTGGAGGTGTTTGTGTGACTGCATTGTAGGTTAGAATATCTAGCTGTACTCTGATGTCTTGACTGATGTCATGACATACTTGAGTAGTTTACTGCAGGATTAGCTAATACAGGATGTATTGAATGTCAAAATTGGATGTTGTGACATTCATCCCTGTCAGCAGATACTGAGGAATAGAACAGTTGGTGTTCTGTTAGAACTCAGTATTTATTTTCAGTCTGGTTATCAAGGAAATACCAGACCTGGCATAAGGCCTACTGTCTGAATGTCAAACTGGATGTTATGACATTCATCATTGACAGCATATACTGAACAATAGACAGAGTGGTGTTCTGCTACACTTCAGTATGTTTCTCAGTCTGTTCTTCAAGAGGATAACAGAACTGACTTAAGGCTAAATGTGTAAATGTCAAATTGGATGCTTTGACATTTATAAATGTAAACTGTTACTGTAGAATGGACAGATTGATCATGTGCAGTTCAGCAAATTTGTACAGTCTGTTTTCAGGAAAAACAGACTTAGCATATGGTCCTTGGTGTCAAGCTGAATGTTGTGACGTTCATTCCTGACAGCATATGCTAAATTGTAGGTTGTTTAGTTTTTCTGTTTCAGCATTTTTCTCAGGCTATTCTTCAGGGATTCAACAGCTGAGAGAAAATCCAGGAAACCAACAACCAAGCTACATTTAATGAACCTAACAAATAGCCTATTTGTTAGTAACCTAGATGTGGAATTTAGGGGAACTCGCGTGACCTTAAATTCAGGAGAATACAAGTACAAGGCCCAAGTGCTGCAATATAAAAGGAAGTCATTCCTTCATTCAGAACTGGGGATTTTGAGGCGTGAAGATTTAGTGTGTCCATCATACTTCACTGCTGTATTTTTATGAGTCTTGTATTAGACATATCTTGTAAGCCAAGCTATTATCACGTAGATGATTGCATTGGTATAGGGTGTTCATTGAGTTGTAAGTGTTGTGTCACTCTAAGCTTTTAAGCGTGAGTGCTGTGTATCTTGATTAAAGTTGTTAAGCACAATCAAGAGTTGTTTGAAGTGTGACTTCAAAATTGTCTTTAATATTGATTAAAGGTAGTAATCACTGAGGTGATTGAGGGGGAGTGAGTAGGAACTCTGATCTTCGTGTAAGATTGAAATTGCATTGGGTAGGTATTAAGTGATAGGGTTAAACAGTTGGTTTAAGGTCTGAATTAATACTACTAATAGTGGATTTCCTCCCTGGCTTGGTAGCCCCCAGACGTAGGTCATGTTGGACCGAACTGGGTAAACAATTACTCGTGTTATTTCTTGCACTTACATTTTTCTGCATAATCCTTGTCTGCGCAGAATTGGATGTCATAACAACCCGTGTGACATCGAAAGTCTGTTAACTAGAATTTCAGGATGGTACAATAATCTTGAGCATGTGCCGCTGGCAAACGACCAAAAATTATTTTCTATCGTGTGGTCATGTCAAACTTTACATTCATGTCCTGAAAACTTTAACTAAAATGGGAACTCGTCAAAACATGTTGTACTTTAGGATAGACGATGTCCTTGCTAGTGTCATACCTCAAAATTTGACCCCCATTTTTCATCTGAGTGGGTCGTGTTGAGTTCATACCATATCAATGTAGGTCTATTGCATGAGCCTTGGGTCACTCTTAGTTCATTTGAGTCACCATTTTCATCTAAGGCCATATTTCATCTGAGTCCTTCATGGGCAAGTCAAATTGTCAACTCCAATGATTCAAAAGTTAAAGGAAGACCATTTTGACTTTCTATTTTATTCTAGTTCATTTTTAAATTCTTTTTTATTTTTTCCTATTGTTACCTTCACGTCATTAGCATATTAGGGTTTATTTTTATTTTTAATTAAAACTATTATTCTTATTTTCTACTATTATTAATATCACTATTGTATTTAGTTATTATTATTTTTATTTCTTTTAGTTGTTTTTTTAATTATTTTTGTTATTAGTATAATGCTTGCTTATTAGTTTTATTATTATTACTAGATTATTATTATTAGTATTATACTTTCTAATTCATAATATTATTATTAATATTTTTATAATTATTAATTTTTGCAATATTAGTTCATTTTTATTATTTATATTTCTTCCTTTAAAAAAATTATTATTTTGTTTTTTATTAGCACGTCACTTTCCTAATCTTTCTTACTACTATTTTTCTATTATTATTATTATTATTATTATTATATATTATTATTATTATTATTATTATTATTATTTTATTTATTTCATTGGGTATGGTCAACAGTCAACAAATCCAATGAACCGCTAGAGTTCAAAAGCAGAGAAACACAAAAGGGGAGTGCAAAACGGATCAAAACAGATCAATAACACAATTACACAAAAATTCAATTTTTTTCATTATTGGGTTTAGGTTACAATTCCAACTTGTCCAAAGGGATACAAACCAAATCAATCAGAGCAAAAAATTTCTAAACTAAATCAATCTATCATAAAACTTTAACCTTAACTTTCACTATAAAAAAACCCTAAAACTACAAGAGGTTCAATCATGATTTTACAAAAATATAACCCTAAAAGTTGTTGTTCTTCACACTGAATAACAACAATAACTAAAAATTAACAAACATTAAGCTTCATCCATCCCAACATCAAGCATTACCTCGCGGCAAAGAAACAAAAAAGAAAGAGTCAGAGAGAGATTAAGAAGGAAAAAGTAAAGAGGAAAGGATAAAAGAAGAGAAAGTATGACACTTTACCTTTTTGTATCGGAGAATACCTCCTTTCTGTAGGTTGGTTCTCCTATTTGTATTTATGATTATCACTTTGCATGTACTAAACCATCATGATATTTCTTGTTGGATTTAGGGTTTTGGATTGTTTGTTGTGGTGTTTTGTTTGATTGATGATGTGATTAAGGTTAGGTCAATTGGGCATGGGCTAGGTTTAGGGTTTAACAGAGGAACATTTGTAAATTAGGATCTGAAAGGTGTTGTTTGAGTATGTGTTTTGGGTTTGGATTGGTGTTTAGGTAGGTTCAATCTAAGGATTGGGGGGTGATTTGGTGTTGATATGGATGGGTTAATGCTGGTTATGGGTTGATTTAGGGTTTAGCGGTGAAGGTTGAAGAAGAAGAAAAAGATGAATGTTAGGGTCTTAGGTAGTTAGGTTTCATAAGGTTGGGTTTAGGGTTTGTCTATGGGGTTAGGGTTCCTAGGGTTCGACCTTGGGTTCATGTTGGGTTGAAGATATGGGTTGGTGTTCATCATTTATATGAACATCGGTTGATGTTTCATATGGGCTAGGGAGGAGCCACTGACACTATAGGAACACCTCCAGTTCTCTGGGAAATCTGATAGGGACCATAAAAACAAGGAGTAAGCTTCTTAGACTTCAAAGTCCTCCCAACATCAGTCAAAGGTGCGACTCTCAGAGACACATGATCACCCTATCAGAATTCAAGATCCTTTCTCCGCTTATCATGATAACTCTTCTGTATACTCTGAGATGCCTTCATCTTCTCATGGATCATCTTCACTTTCTCAGCAGTCTGTTGCACAATCTCTGGTCCAAGTACAACACTCTCTCCAGACTCATACCAACACAGAGGAATCCTACACATCCTCCCATACAATGTTTTGAACAGTTCCATTCCAATGGTCTAATGATAGATGTTATTATATGTAACCTCGATCAATGGCAGAAATTTGTCCCAAACACCTTCTTGCTCTAAGACACAAGCCATCAAAAGATCCTCCAAAGACTGGATAGTCCTCTCAGTATGACCATCATTCTGTGGATGATAAGCAGAATTTAACTTCAGCTTAGTACCCAGAGCTTCCTTTAAGTTATCCCAAAACCTAAATGTGAATCTCGGATCTCTATCTGACACAATACTTGATGGAATTCCATGAAGCTTCACAATCACAACAATATAAATTGCACTAAGCTTCTGTAATGGAAACCGATCTTAATCGGAGTGAAGTGTGCCGCTTTAGTCATCCTATCCATAATCACTCAAATCACATCAAACTCTCTAGGAGTATTCAGCAAACCACTAACCAAATCAATCGATATACTATCCCACTTCCATTCGGGAATATCTAGTGGTTGCATTAGTCCAAACGGTTTATGGTGCTCAATCTTTGACTTTTGAGAAGTCAGACATGAATATACAAATTGTGCAACATCTCTTTTCATTCCTGACCACTAAAACATTTTCTTGAGACCTTGGTACATTTTGGTAGCTCCAGGATAAATACTCAAACCGTTCAATGACCCTCTTCTAAAATAGTCTTCTTAAGTTCCGACACATCAGGTACATACACTCTATTCTAAAACTTTAGAATTTCATTCTAATCGACTCTAAAATCTTGGTATTCATTAACTGATGACAGACGATCAACCAAGGATACATCCAAACTCTGACATTCTCTAGTCTCATAAAAAAACCACTGGTCAGCTTCAACATGTCCAATTTCACACTATCAGCAGTCACCTCGCTAGGGACGGAGCCAGAGATTTTGAACTGTGGGGGCAATATATTAATATATAAATTTATTTTCATTTATTTTTAAATCATAAATATATATTATATTTATTTTTAAATCATAAATATATATTATATTTATTTTTTAATGAAATTTATCTTTAAAAAAATATTTAATAATCTATTTTTTTTTATTTTGTAATTTCCTAAATTTTATTATCAAGAAAAAAAAATTTATGTATTTTTTATGAAATCATAATATTAATATAAAATCCTATAAATCAATTTTTTTAAAGGTTTAAGGAAAACTATTTTGAAATTATATAAAAAAAACAATTTTAATATATTTAATCTGACATGTTTCAATTTAATTATTGAAAATAAAAAACTCATATTAATTTTCGGACAGTATCCTAAACAAATATTCATATACTTTATTATTTTCACCTAATTTTTAATAATATCTTCATAATAATAATATTATTTTAATTAATTTAAAATATATGATTTTAATTAAATATATTATTTTGATAAATTAAATATATATATATATATATATATATATATATATATATATATATATATATATATATATATATATATATAATAGTATTAAACTTTGTTTTTTTAAAAACATAGTGGGGGCGGGGCGCATGCCCCATACTAATACACGTCCCTCCGACCCTGCACCTCGCGAATAAACTAAAATCTCTAAATTGTTCAATTAAATCCAACTCTTTAACCATCAATGTCGTTATGTGCAACAACTTCCGTCTCAAAGCATCATCTATCACATTGGCTTTACCAGGATAGTAGTTCAAACCAAAGTCAATTTAATCTGCTATCGCACACGGGTCAAAAATGAGTTTAAAAGTGTAATAAAACGGAAGCGACACTCGAATTTCGTATCACAAGGACTCTTGAATGTTATAACCAAACGAATGAAAAGAATGGGGTTTTTAAGGTTCAAAACTTAAATCGAAGATGATTAAAGGTAAAAGCAAAATTGATAAATAAGTTAATCTATTGTATCGATTTCTGACTTATCATCGATTCTTATAATTTCAATTCCCTAGCGGATTCAATCCCATTCGATTACAATACCCACTGACAAATGCAAATTGGTATTATATGATGTATGTTCCTAATTTCTGAATTAAGAAAACGAATTTAAGCAAACGCTAATTAAGCAAACGAGACTTAATCAAACACGATAACGAAAAAACTACGCTAATGTGATTATAGTTAAGGATCATACAAATAATAAAATTTAATTAACTCTATTCTATAAGAAACAATCGAATTAAGCAAACCAAAGTAATCGAATTAAGCAAACGAGTTTATAGAAAGAATTAAAAAGAAATCAAAATTAAACTGAATTTAATAAAAACCTCAAAGTGGAATTTGAATACATCAGATCAACTCTTTGGGAATTAGCTCTCCATAGTATTCATATGCCCTATTCTCTCTTTCATGAATTCTGAATCCCCTCAATCCTAAAACTACTAAGTTATTTAAATAGAGCAAGAGAATTTGGGCGTAATAGCAACTGACCCGAAAAAAATACAAAATCGGCCCCAAAACTAAGTATTTTCTTAAGTCTAGAAATAAAAAAAATTATTCGCCTCTTCTTCACTACTAATCAGCTTCTAACTTCAACATGAAACTTTTAGCTTATCCTCTCAGCTTTCCAAATCATATTAGAACGCATCAATCTGATCCTCGTAGCTCAAGTTATGATCTGCATAGTATCAAGGTATCAAATAACTATTTATGTTGAAAATAAAGTACGAAAATAAAATAAATCCAAAAATAAACTTAAATATAAAAACACACTAAAATAGTAAAAATAATATAATAAACTATAGAGTTGCCTAAGTAGAATAATAGAAGAATATGTATCAAAATGCACTGATCAAATTCCCCCACACTGAGACTTTTGCACTCCGAGCAAAATTATTAGTTCAAAACTTAAAACAGAAAAACAAGAAAAAACAAAACATGCAATTCCAAAGGTTATCAAGATACAAGGTGCAAGCAAAATTCTAAGTCTAAGCTTCAAGAATATGGTGTTAGTGAGCAACTTCTTGTGACATTCAAAGAAGATAGGAAAACAGATTACCAAATAGTACATCCAAAAGCAGTAAGATCCTCATAGGATAAAATTCACTCAACTCTCAAGTGTTTAGGTTAACTGTTTACAATCAAAGCACAACATGAAAGTTAGTACTACCATAAGCTTGAAAAGACTCTAACATCCGTAATTGAAATGCATGCACACAACGATCAAAATGACTTTTATTTGGTTGTAATGTGACTAAGGTAAGGGTGAGATAAATCTTAAGGGGTACTAGGCTAAAATTCAAAGAGACAAAAGAGACTTGAAAGAAACTGCGGGAGTTGAATTTACAAAATATTTCATTCACTTCAACAACTCTATAGTAACTGTTTTCATTCATATTTTTCTTCTCCTTTCTATTTTTTTTTCTTTTTTTTTCTTTTCATAAGGAGTATGTATTGACATGCATACATCCTTCTATTTTTTTTTCATTCATTTTTTTTTTCTTTTTTTTTTTTCTATTTTTCTTTTCTTTTTCTACCACCTTATGAAATATTACAAACATAATTATTCAACCCCACACAACTTCAAACAAGACTCTTTCAACCCTTTGAATAGGGTAATGATATTGTTTTTCACTTTTCGATTTATAATGAGTTTTAAACAAAAAAAGGATAATAGGTTCAAGGGGGTTTCAAATAAGGGATGATATTATTTCAGGGTTGCCTTTTCGGCCAGCTGGCTAAAAAAATAAAAAATAAAACTGCCTTTATCATATCAGTGTGCACAAGTAAACAACAACATTAACAAAAGTCAATTCAAGTTCTCGAGACTAACAGACATGAGTGAATCACACAAGAAAGAAAGAGATCGATTTTTGTATGTTATCCATATAAGGATCAAAATCTCACAAGGTTAATTGATCTACCACAAATGATGTATAATTTAGAGTTTAGTCCTACCTATCATACTAAAACTACACAACAAATTTTTCACATCACACCACAAGACTTTAGTCAAGAGAACTAAGAAAAATACTCATACTTGTAACTCATGATTTTTTTTTAAAGAAAGCAAACAAAAACAAAAACAGAGAAAAACTAAAAATAAAACAAAGAAAACAAAGTAAATAAATGGTTCCCTCCCCCACACTTAAAACATACATTGTCCTTAATAAAAGAGCATATATATAAAATAAGAGTGAGAGAAAGGAAAGAACACACCCGAGGAGTCAATGTGGATAAATGATTGCATAAGCAGCCTTTCCCAAAGAGAGTTCTTCTACAGTCTCTTCTTCTAAAGTTGGGTTCTCATGGAGTAGCTTTGGATATTGTCCATTGACCTTGAAATTTTGATTAGTGCATTTGCCTTGTATTCTAGGATCAAAGAAGAATCTTCGATAAGTAAAAGTGTTAAATGGGCACGTGAAAGTGATCTCCTTTTTCACAATATCAAGAATCAAAGGATTACGGGGATGCCTCACTACTTTTGTTTCGTCTTTAAGTGAGATCCTATGCATACATATGGATGGGCTAATATCACGAGTGTCAGCCAAGATCCATCCAATTCCCTTCTTATGTTTCTGCTTAAGTTGAAGCTTTGATGAATAATATGAATCGTTGGGAAGTGTTTTATGCTCTAAAGAAGGTGGTTGTTCAATGGATGATATGTTTGAGGCAGCCGGGATGTCAAGAGCTTTAGTTACATAAAAAACTTCATTTACACTGTCATCCTGCAAGGCAACATCAATCTCAGCACATACAACACAAAGATTAGTGTTAGTACAATCATCACATGAGTAAATATCATTAAAACTAGAAAAAGTTAGAAAATTAGCTGAAAACAAATTAGAATAAGCTTCATCAACAGCTTCAGAAAGCAACTCTATTTGAAAAACAGAATGCTCTTCCTCGTCAATCTTCTTATTTTTCAGTACTCTTTGTGGGAAAGGGATTGGTGATACATACTTTTTTCAGCCTCAACAACAATAGAAGGTTCAAGTTTATTTTCAGGTGTTACGCTAACAAATTTTTTATTTTTCTGGGGCTAGTTCTGTAATTTTTTCGGATCTCAAGGAAATTGCACTCACATTAGGGTCTTTTGGATTAACTACTGTTTGGGCAGGTAGTTGGTTTGATCCTTGAGCTTGTTGCATGACATTCATTGAAGTGGCAAGTTGTCCAATTTGTGTTTACAAAGTTTGAATACTATAATTTGTTCGCTGCTGAAATTGGAGACTATTTACAACCATTTTCTTGACAAGTTCCTCTAGTAAAGGTTCAGAAGGTGAAGATGTGGTTACTTGTGGAGGGTTATATGTGTTGGTGTAAGCCCTAGAGGCCAATACTTTTGGTACTTGTATCGAATTGTTTATTAATAATAAAAGGCTTTTTCTTTATTATGTTTGTTTAACAAAGTCCCTAGAATAGCTGGTCCGTTTGATGTATCAAGTATGACTTAATCATGAGATCACATTAAACATAAGGACACTATTCTTAAAGTATCCGTAGTCAAGCTTTATTATGAAGTGGGATAACATTAAAGCATGAAGACTATTATGTTTATAGACTGATGATCACATCTCATGGATCATGGATAAAGAGTTATCAAGTCTTAAACATAGGTATGAATATTAAGAGTAATATTTATACTGGATTGACCCGCTATGAGAATACTATATAGAATGTTATGCAAAGTGTCATAAGTTATTCTCATGGTGATAATGGTGTATACCACCCTTCGACCTGAAACCACTATGGACCCTAGATGTAGAGTCGAGTGCCTTATTGCTGATCAAACATTGTCCGTAATTGGATGACGATAAAGACAGTTGATGGGTACTCCACGAAGCATGCTAAGGGACATGAGTGACCTAGATAGAATTTGCCCATCCTGCATAACAGGATAAATGTCTATGGGCCCAATATTTAACTGGACAAGGATGACACGGTCTATACCTTGTGTTCAATATAGACATAAGGGCAAAAGGGTAATTATACACATAATTATTATCACAGAAGGATTTGTCAGATCACATGACATTTTCGTGTCTTGGGTAGCAGTGATGTGTTTCTAGATACCACTCACTGTTTATTATGTTAAATACGTGATTTAATATAATTGCCAATGCCGCGAAAACCTATAGGGTCACACACAAAGGACGGATTGATGAGAGATAGAGTAATTAAGGAATACCGTAATATACGGTGCCCTTAAGTGAATTATAGAACATCGTAAGGTACGATGTACTTAAGTAGAATACGAAATATGGTAAGGTACCACGCGTTTAAGTGATTTTGGCATATTATAAGATATGGGCCATATACACTTGAGTGGGCTTTTTTGCTTGCAGCCTACACAAGTGGTTCTATAAATAGAACCCTTGTGTAGAAGCATTGTCACACTTGCAATTTTGTTTCTCTCTCTCTCTCACTCAAAGCCTTCATTCATAGCAGCTAGCATTGAGATTGAAGGAATCCGTTCGTGTGGACTGAGTAGAGACGTTGTCATCGTTCAACGTTCGTGATTGCCACAAGAGGTAACGATTCTATCACTGATCATGCCCATTCGTAAGGATCATTAAAGGAGAATTTTTAAATTCCGCTGCGTGTTGTATCGCCCTTCTCCTTCAGTGGTATCAGAGCCACTTACGAAACCATGCATCGGATAGCTGTTTATTTTCTGTATTTTCTGTATTAATACGATTAAAAGACAGAATGAATCAAAGAATAAACGAGTAATTAAATTGAGATCGATCAAGTTATATATATGATATAAGTAACCGTGATGCAAAATACAGTATATATGATATACTGTTTCTGTTTCATTCATTCAAACACTTAATGGTTGTTTTTCTTTGAGCGATCAATGGTCGTTTGCTTCTTGATCCGACATTAGTATGGTGAAGCAATGACATGTTGATCAATCATACTGAATCAACAATCGAGATGTGTTTGACGGTCTGAAATTGGTGCATTAGGGTTAATGACGGCACAAGGGTTGTGTTGTCAAAGAGTTATGCATTAGGGTTAATGACGGTACAAGGGTTGTGTTGTCAAAGAGTTATACATTAGGGTTAATGACGGCACAAGGGTTGTGTTGTCAAAAAGGTTATGCGATTAGGGTTGTGACTGCGCAAGAGTTGTGCTTTAAAGTATCAAGTGTTGATGCGAAAAATGACGTCGATTTTAAATGAATTGTTCATTAAAATTTTCGGCAAGGGGCGCTGCCCCTTCAACCCTGCAAGGGGCAGCGGACCCCCGGCTAACTCTGCGTAGTATGATCGGTTGCCGAAATTTAATTTGGTCTTAATTAATTAAAAGAATTAAAATTAATAATAATAATAATAATGTGTTTATTATTATTGTCTTGTGGTGATCGGTTATGGCCTTAGTTTTCCTTTATTTTGTTTTGGGTTTTAAAATACGACCTGCGTGTCGTGCCTCTCTTTTAATCTCTTAATGTAACTTCTTTTCTCATCTCACTCCCTCGTATGTAAAACGAGTTTCTTTTATGTAATGTAATGTTATGAAGAAAGAGAAGAATTCAATATCAAAGGAGGACAACCTTGAAGATCTTGCTTAGAGAAGCTTAGATCGTTATTTGGTTAACTTAGGTTCTCTCATTGGCTTGGGAGAACAATTGCGCTAGGGGACATAACTGTTTCATTATATATGTATGTTGATGCATGTGAATGTATGTTTATGCATGTGAGAGACGATTTATATGATAAATAAGCCGGTGAGATCAGAATAATTGCAAATTCCATCAAATTAAATATTAAGTTTATGCTTTCCAAGTTTTAGCACTCATCAAGACTAGTATCAGATAATGTAGGTTTCGCCTACGCGAGGTGCATGTTCTATATTAGTAAGGTGCAATGGGATAATTGTAATATCCAATTGTTAAAACAATGGGTGAAACTTAACTAAACAAATTATAATAAGATTATATATGTTTAGAAGCAAGAGTTGGAAATGATCCATGTGATGGATTGGAATAAGGAGTTATTCACCCAACCAAAATATTCGAGAGTTGTATTAGATACAATTGGAAGGAGTTCCTACCTAAGTAACCTAGTTTTGTGTAATCCGCCTACGCGGACTTAAAACAAAGTGAAATATGGATCTCGACCCACTAGAAAATCTTCCAACGGGATTTTCCGAATCAAATGGTGAGGGTCATTTGTTTTGAGTAAAATAGTGGGAGCATATTTAATTAAAGGACTAATTAAATATGTTATTGATACTTATATTTTCATTATTTTCATGTAGATTACCATGACAACAAACACCTCTAACAACATTTTACGATCAATCCTTGACAAGGAAAAATTGTCTCGGACAAATTTTCTGGATTGGCACCGAAATCTGAGGATTGTCCTCAAACATGATAGATAGTTGTAAGTCTTGGAGAAATTTGTTCCTGAAGAGGAACCTCCTAGTTCTGCACCTAAGGCAGAAAGAGATGCTTATAAGAAGCATGTCGATGATGCCAATGAAACTGCCTGTCTCATGCTAGCTACCATGAACTCAGAGTTGCAAAAGCAACATGAGAACATGGCAGCGTTCGATATGATCGAACACCTGAAGATGCTCTATCAAGAGCAAGCAAGGCATGAAAGGTTTGAAGTTTTAAAAGCCCTTTTTCAAGGCAAGTTAGCTGAGGGAGCCCCTGTAGGTCCCCATGTGCTCAAGATGATTGGGTATGTGGAAAACCTTGAGAGGTTGGGTTTTCCCCTCGGAAAGGAACTTGCGACTGATTTGATCTTGCAATCGTTGCCAGATAGATTCAGTCAATTTGTCCTAAATTTCAATATGAATGATATGGACAAATCTCTTCCTGAACTGCTAGCCATGTTAAGAACTGCTGAGCAGAAACTGAAGACAAAAGGGAAGTCCATTCTGATGATCAGAAATGGAAAGAGACAGAACAAAAGGCCCACCAAGCAGGGTGATAAAGGGAAAGGCAAGGAAGTTGCCAAACCCAAACCCACTGTTGCTGCTTTGAAGCCTAGTGGAGGCATAGCAAAAGAAGGCACCTGCTTCCATTGCGGTAAGACTGGACACTGGAAGAGAAACTGCCCAAAGTACCTGAAAGATAAAAAGAATGGAGTAGAGACTTCAACTTCAGGTATTTTTGTTATTGAAATTAATTTATCTACTTCTGCATCATGGGTATTAGATACTGGATGCGGTTCTCACATTTGTACCAATGTGCAAGGACTAAAAAGGAGTAGAGATTTGACAAAAGGTGAAGTCGACCTACGAGTTGGCAATGGAGCAAAGGTTGCTGCTTTAGCCGTAGGAACTTATGTATTGACTTTACCTAGTGGTTTAATAATTCAGTTAGAGAACTGTTATTATGTACCTGCAATTAGCAGGAATATTATTTCCGTTTCTTGTTTGGACAAGTTTGGTTTTTCATTTATAATAAAGAACAATTGTTGCTCAATTTATTTGAATGATATATTCTATGCTACTGCACAAATGAACAATGGACTATATGTCCTTGATCTTGAAATACCTATTTATAACATTAATACTAAAAGGATGAAACCTAATGAGTTAAATCCAACTTACCTTTGGCATTGTCGATTAGGCCACATAAATGAGAAACACATTTCCAAACTCCATAAAGATGGACTGTCGGACTCTTTTGATTATGAATCATATGAGACATGTAGATCTTGTTTAATTGGAAAGATGACAAAGTCTCCATTCACAGGAAAAGGTGAAAGAGCTAATGATATTTTGGCCCTCATACATACTGATGTATGTGGACCACTGAACATACCAGCCAGAGGAGGTTTTTAGTACTTCATCACATTTACTGATGATTTCAGTAGATATGGTTATGTGTATTTAATGAAACACAAATCAGAGTCCTTTGAAAAGTTCAAGGAATTCAATAATGAAGTACAAAACCAACTAGGTGAGAATATTAAAACTCTTCGATCAGATCTGTAGCGGGGTATTCGTTACCATTAGAGATATTGACTAAATCCAAGGTAAATCATACAAGTCAAGTCGCCACCGCACTTCTATTTATCCAAAGGAATGGTTAGAAAGCGAACAAAAACCTAAAAGTTTTATCGAATCAAAAACTAGTAAAAATGTCAGAGATCTGGGTAAGGGGGTTGGTTATGCAATGGGAAGGTATTAGGCACCCAAAGCATCCTAGGTACTCCTAGGGAGCCCTTTTCACATTTGTTGCAAAGGTTGTTGTTTTTTTTTTTTTTGAAAAAATTTATTTGTGCAAACATGATTGAAGGGATGAGAAAGGCGTGTATGTTTATCTAATGTACTACTTACTAAAAGAAGGGTCAAAAGAAAATGACTCGCACGGACGTCGCATCCACTGCATACGTATCTCATCTAAATCTGAGAATCAGAGTCTTCGCAGCTCGGCTACCTATGGGTTAAAGAGGAGTGTGCTCGCTAAGACATCGCGTCTTATGCCTACGTATCTCATCTGGGATGAAAATCAGAGCAAAACGTAGTTCAACCACCTATGGGGTAAGGGTTGTGTTTTGGGGTGAACGACGTTACTACGCAATCTACCGGATGCTCGACCTTTGGAGACTTACTCACCTGTAGTAGAAGGAGATAACGTGTTCTTAGGAGAAGAAAAATCAATGAGTTTGGGGTGTTTAGGGATGCTCATGCAAAAAGGCAGTCCTAGATGAAGGAACCGCGTTACCTTAAATGACATGCCACGAGAGGCTATACGAAACCTAAGAAATCGGTAACATGTGGGAAAAATAAAGGGATCGAGAGATCTACCGCACGGATAAAGATCCGAAATAACAGCAATTAGATAAATAAGAAACCCAGAGATCTCTCAAGCTAGCACCATCAAAGAAAGTGAGTCAGTACAGGTAATCGGAATAAACCTCCAGGTGGTATCCCACAAATAAAGTGGAACACCAGGCAAGCCATCTCTGCAAGAGTCATATGAGCCCTCACAAAACAAAACTCAACAAACAGGTTAGAGAAACAAGATAGGGTAATCAAGAGTTGCCCCCAAATCAAAATGTAACCACATGAATCATGCCATTAAAATTCACAAAAAGCTCACAAAAAGCAACCAAGGGTAGGAGGCTTAAACCTCTTGTCAAACACATGCATCAAAAAGGTATCAAATTCACCCATAATACCTCATACATTCAGAGCATTCAAATTAAAAGCATAAAGTAATGGGAATAAGGCAAACCTGACTGGAGGGATCAAATGAAATTGAATTTCCCGGTTGGGTTTGCAAAGCAATCTGAGGGTTTATATGAGAGGGAATTGGTTCTTTGCCGATGAGTTCCCTTCAGTCTCTAGAGGTTTCTCTGAACTCTGTTAGCTCTTCTCTCACTATCTTTTTCCCTGCCAGGGTAATAGGAATATAAATGAATTTTGTTTCACTGAAACTCTGAATTTATAACCTGATTCTTGTGGACCTGTGGGCTCAAATGAGAGAGGCCCAAGTCCAAAAAATTTCTGTTATATTTTAGTTATTTATTTATTTATTAATTAATTAATTTATTTATTTATTTTTCGTTTTTTTTTTCGTTTTTCGTTTTTTTAACACGTGGGGTTCACCTAGCGAGCATGACAGTTCAAGAAATTTCTCTGAGCGTAGGTGATTCTGGTGGCTTTTCTTGGGACTCGCTAGGCGACCCATTCTGCTCGCCTAGCGAGCATGACAGCTCATGAACAAACTTTTGCTCCTTAAAGATTAACGTTTTGACTGACGAATAGACCCCATTTGAACCTGTTGGAAGTATCTCAAGCCATTCCCTTGTGTTGACTGATCATCTAAATAGAACCCACAAAGTGTCTTGGATGATACTCAAGCTTCAAACAAAAGATGTTAGTGACACATTTTTGTGCTTTTGGTTAGTAAACAAAAGTAAGAGAAACAATGATGTATACTTCAAGCATGCTTGGTGATCTCAAACCAATCACAAGGAGTCCCACCCAAAGGCAAAGGGAACCAAGATGCTAAAGATCCTTGAGGCAATGCAAATGCAATGTTATGATGCCATGAGGGATCTTAGGGTCAAAATTGGGGTCTTACAGATGTCCCTATTTAAGGTCATTCTAGCCTGAGAAGTGAAGGTTAAAATCTTCGTCTCGACGGGGTAGAATGGGCTTAAATAATAACAAAGAGACGAATTTTGGTCCCTAAGAGACCTCATGATGCAAATGTAGGTATGAAAAATGGTAGCACTCTGTGGAGATATGTGTCCACAAAAGCAAAGAAATCAGAAGCCACTGATAATCCATATGAGCAATTCACTCCATGGGACCAAGACCCTGGGGACTCTCCTGGGGATAGAAAAGGGATAAAAATGCGCGAGCAGGTCACGACTCAAAGCGTGGGGAATAGAATTCCAAAGGGAAAATATCCAATGGAAAGACTCGAGCTGACTCGAAGATGCATGTATTGGGGAATATGCCAATACAGCAAAAAACTATCCATAGCGGATACTTCGGATAAAATCCGGATGAAAACAATCCACTAAGGGACTTCGCTGGGAATGTCCACAAGGACACTCCTGGGGAAGCAGCGGGACGAGGTATTACAGGTTACTGGGTAATAAGCTCAAGGAGACATGTGATCTGAACGCCAGGTATGAGGATGAGAGATACAACATGCTCAGGAAGAGATGAATATCCAAGACCGGTATAAGGGTGAGAGATATCAAAACTTCAAAACGTCTGAGGAAAACCTAAAAGGTATACTTCAACTTAGGGATTCTGACTCCACAGGGGACAAAAAGTCATAATAGGGAGCAGAGAGGAAGGAACACCAGGGATACCGGTTACTGGGCATATAATAGGTGACCAACCAAGGCGTGAATTGGGGAATATTCCCAAAACACTCATCATCCAAAAGAGGGCTAAAAGCAAACTCGGTTACAGGATGGATATTCGACTCCACAAAGGGGATACGAATCTTACTCAACTGGGGAAGAACAAAAGGCTTCATACCCGAGAGTGCATGAGATATACTATTTATTACCGTCAGAACATAGATAATATACTCGCATGGACGATTATCCACAACCGGCTACTGGGTTAATAAAGGATAAATCGACCGAAAAGAAAAGGCATCGGGATACCGAAACTAGGTATATAATGATGACCAATTCAGGGGAGAAACAATCGTTACCAACAACAACAAGGTAGACGAGAGATGACCCACTAGGGATAAATTGCGTAATCAGGGCAATTATCCAAGCAGATGAGGGGATATCATCACCGAATATTGGATGAAGATAACTGACACCAATTAAAGATGAGCAAAAATAGTTACTCTGCAAAAAGGGAAGAAATAAGGTTTACAATTACCGGTATGAGGGTAGAGAAACACGGACTCCGCCGGGGATAATAATTACTAATTATTGAGCAATTATTCATTTACCACGGGGAAACAGGAAAAGAGTCTCAAGAGACCGATCTAGGATCAAACTAGATAGGCACACCAAATCAAGACTTGTCCCGGTGAGGATATAACTCAATGGGGAAAACCATCCCAATATATGTGTTAGGAAGGAACAAAAACAATCAACATCCACGAGGATATAACCTGGTGGGGAATATGGAAAAAAGGATAGACGCTTTCTGCTTATGGAGCTGACTCTATATGGAGAGATCAGACACACACGTCTGCTTGGGGAAGTATATCACCAAATAGCAGGAGACAGCAAACAACGATATATGGCAAAGAATGCAACATGAATATCTGAATATTATAATTATGCATGAATATGCGTGGTTTATGTATGATGTATGCTGACAGACAGACATATCTAACACATCCAGGTCCAGGAATCAACCACCCCGTACTACATCTCAAGAGAGAAAGCCAAGTTCACCGGAGAGTATCCAATCTGCTGGGGATCAGAGATACCAGGAAGCAAAGAACTCTGCAGGGGATGAATCATCAATCATTCCAGCTGGGGATGAGAGTTATCACAGACAAGGTCCACCACACCAACAACTCTACTGGGGAATCTATCCGAGGAGATAAAGGATTTATCGGGATCAACCACCAAATACCGCTCTTGCCCAAAGAGATCCAAGTTGCTGAGGAAGAAAGATTGCTACTCTGCTGAAGGGAAGAGAGGTAACTCTCAACAAGCAATCCACTTGGTAGGATAAACCACAAGGGGTTCCGGAGGGAGGAGATACAGTCATGCCAGGAATATGGACAAAAATCTTACCCTGTTGGGGATCGTACCACCCTTGGGAGAGCACTGAGGATCTCCTAAGTATCCTTTCGTCATTGTGAATGTTCGCTTTGTTTAAAAACAAATTATAAAAAATTTGATCGTTTAAAACAATGATATTTTCTCAATCAAAACATGCAAAACATTTGTTGAATAGAAACAGATAAGAGTGCCAATAATTGGATAAAAGGCTCAAATTTATTTGATAGAATGGTAGTCTGCGAATGGCAAGACTCCATAGATCTTTACAAATTTGAAATTGGTGATATATATTGGAAAAGGGCTACATTGAACATAATGACCATTTCTCCACCAATTCTAAATCCGATGTATTTGAAGCTTTGGTTGATAACGAGCAAGGATTTCTGACGGACGACAGTTGTAGAACAAAGTCTTGTCAGGATGCAGTTACTTGCCAAATCCCTAATTTTTGCCTAGATTGCCCCAGGATGAGGTACTCAATCTAGCGAGATACCTATATTCATTTTTCATGTCTCTAACTTTTGCCTGGACCGCCCTTTCGGGTTTTCAATCCACCGAGACGCTCATTTTTGCCTAAGCCGCCCTTTCGGATTTTCAACTTAGCGAGCTATTCAGTTTTTATTTTTTTTAGGCGAAGTATTTCTTGACTGCATCTGAATTCACAGGACGAGTGAAATCCTCCCCATCCATAGTTGTAAGTATCAAAGCATCGCCTGAAAAGGCTCTCTTAACAACATACGGACCCTCATAGTTCGGAGTCCACTTGCCCCTGGAATCGGGCGCGAAAGACAAGACTTTCTTGAGCACAAGGTCACCTTCTCGGAACACACGAGGCTTGACCTTCTTATCAAAAGCTTTCTTCATTCTCTGCTGATATAACTGACCATGGCACATGGCAGTCAATCTCTTTTCTTCTATCAAGTTCAGCTGGTCATAACGACCCTGAACCCATTCAGCATCAGCCAACTTGGCCTCCATCAAGACTCTCATTGATGGGATCTCCACCTCTACTGGGAGTACCGCCTCCATGCCATAAACAAGAGAGAAAGGGGTTTCCCCTGTTGAAGTGCGGACAGATGTACGATAGCCATGCAAAGCGAATGGAAACATCTCATGCCAATCTTTGTACGTCACAACCATCTTTTGGATAATTTTCTTGATATTCTTGTTAGCAGCTTCAACAGCCCCATTCATCTTGGGTCTGTACGGAGAAGAATTATGATGTGCAATCTTGAATTCACTACACAGCTCTTTCATCATCTTGTTATTCAAGTTAGATCCATTATCAGTGATGATCTTATCTGGCACACCATATCGGCATATGAGTTGATTCTTGATAAACTTCACGACCACCTGCCTGGTCACATTTGCATACGACGCCGCTTCAACCCACTTGGTGAAGTAATCAATTGCTACGAGAATAAATTTGTGTCCATTGGACGCTTTCGGCTCTATCATGCCAATCATGTCAATTCCCCACATAGAGAAAGGCCATGGTGATGAAAATCACATTCAGAAGTGTCGGGGGAATATGAATCTTATCCGCATAAATCTGACACTTATGGCATTTCTTCACATATTTGCAGCAGTCAGACTCCATTGTCAGCCAATAGTAGCCTGCTCTCAACATTTTTCTAGCCATGGCATGTCCGTTGGAATGAGTACCAAATGAACCCTCATGGACCTCAGTCATCAACAGGTCTGCTTCGTGTCTATCCACGCATCTGAGCAGAACCATGCCAAAATTTCTTTTGTAAAGCACTTCGCCATTGAGGTAGAAACTGCCTGACAATCTCCTTAAAGTCTTCCTATCTTTCACAGATGCCCCAGGTGGGTAAATCTGACTTTGAAGGAAACACTTGATATCATAATACCACGGCTTATCATCTTTTACTTCTTCTACTGCAAATACATGAGCTGGTCTGTCCAAGCGCATCACGGTGATATTGGGGACTTCATTCCACAATTTAACCATAATCATCGAAGCAAGTGTAGCAAGAGCATCTGCCATCCGATTCTCATCTCGAGAAATATGATGGAAGTCAACCTCAGTAAAGAACATTGAAATCCTCCTTGCATAATCTCTGTATTGAATGAGGCCAGGCTGATTCGTTTCCCATTCACCCTTAATCTGATTAACAACGAGGGCCGAATCACCATATACATCAAGATGCTTGATCCTTAGATCAATACATTCCTCCAATCCCATAATACAGGCCTCATACTCAGCCATATTATTCGTGCATTTGAAAGTTAGCCTTGCTGTAAAAGGAATATGCGCGCCCTAAGGAGTAATAATCACGGCCCCAATACCATTTCCATACTGATTTACAGCGCTATCAAACACCATACTCCATCTGGAACCAGGTTCTGGCCCTTCATCAAGTGTAGGCTCATCGCAATCTTTCACTTTCAAATACAGAATTTCCTCATCCGGGAAGTCATACTGAACTGACTGATAATCTTCAATAGGCTGATGTGCCAAATGGTCAGCCAAGATACTACCTTTAATAGCCTTCTGAGCTCGATACTCAATATCATACTCAGATAACAACATCTGCCAACGGGCAATTCTCCCTGTTAAAGCAGGCTTCTCGAAGATGTACTTGATTGGATCCATTCTGGATATCAACCAAGTCGTATGATTTATCATATACTGGCGTAAGCACTTAGCAGCCCAAGCCAAAGCACAACATGTATTTTCAAGCATTGAGTATCGAGACTCACAATCAGTGAACTTCTTACTCAGGTAGTAAATAGCATACTCCTTCTTCCCTGATTCGTCTTGCTGACCAAGGATACAACCCATCGAGTCTTCAAGAACAGTCAGATACATGATCAAAGGTCTTCCATCTACAGGCGGAGACAGAATCGGAGGCTCAGACAGATATTCTTTAATACTGTCGAAAGCTTTCTGGCAATCCTCGGTCCAATCATGGGACTGATCTTTCCGGAGGAGCTTGAATATAGGCGCACATGTGGCAGTCATGTGGGATATGAATCTGGAGATATAATTCAAGCGGCCAAGAAAACCTCGGACTTGCTTCTCAGTTTTGGGCGCAGGCATCTCTTGTATTGCTTTGACCTTTGCAGGATCAACCTCAATACCTCTTTCACTAACAATGAAGCCCAATAACTTGCCAGAACGGACTCCAAATGTACACTTGTTGGGATTCAGACGAAGCTTATATTTCCTCAAACGCTGGAAAAGCTTCAACAAATGCTCTACATGTTCAACTTTCGTTCTTGACTTAGCAATCATATCGTCAACATATACCTCAATCTCCTTGTGCATCATATCATGAAACAAGGTGGTCATAGCTCGTTGATACGTGGCTCCGGCGTTCTTCAAACCGAAGGGCATCACTCGATAACAGAATGTTCCCCAAGGTGTGATGAATGTTGTCTTCTCCATATCCTCGGGTGCCATCTTAATCTGATTATATCCGGAAAATCCGTCCATAAACGAGAAGACATTGAATTTAGTTGTATTGTCTACCAACATATCAATATGTGGTAGAGGGAAATCATCTTTCGGACTAGCTTTATTCAAGTCTCTATAGTCCACACACATCCGGACTTTTCCATCTTTCTTAGGCACGAGCACAATATTGGCCACCCATTGAGGATATATAGAAGTCACCAGAAACCCTGCATCAATTTGCTTATGAACTTCTTCCTTGATCTTCACTGCCATATCAGGATGAGTTCTTCTGAGCTTCTGCTTTACAGGCACACACTCAGGTTTCAAAGGTAGGAAATGTTGCACAATATCAGTACCTAGACCTGGCATGTCTTCATACGACCAAGCAAAGACGTCGACATACTCTCGTAGCAACTTAATCAACCCCTTCTTAACAGATTCTTCCAGAAGAGCCCCAATCTTTACCTCTCGCACACAATCTTCAGACCCCAAGTTGACTGTTTCCAGATTCTCAAGATGCGGCTGAATGATCTTCTCTTCATGCTCAAGTAGCCGGGTGATCTCATCAGGAATCTCTTCAACATCATCTTTCTCTGCCTCAAATACAGGGAATTCAAAATTGGGAGATGGTGTTGGGTCATTATGTTCAATGGATTTAGAAATCAACCTGCATAATGATTTTGGATATGAAAAGATTTAGAATTCAAACAAGGCAAATCATTATGCAGATGAAAAGATTGATTTTATTTTATTTTTTAGGGTTTTATGTGATCACCAATTTCATGCAAAAACAAAAAGGGAAAATAAGTGGGAAAAACAAACATTTAACATGAATTTATTGAATGAAAATATCATTGTATTTATGCGCCAACAATGTCATCACCCCTCCTTTTGGCATGGGAAAAGGGTTTTCAAACAAAGTGATTATTACGTTGACTTGTGGACAACCGTTGGAATATCCACAGCGACCCAATTGTTGCAGACCCCTCCAGGGATGATGAAGTTGCCAGAGACCCACTTCCTCTTTCAGCTCGCGGTTCTCTTGCTCTAAGTGATCCATCAGTCTTGAAATGTTGGCTCTAGTGTAGTACCGATGAGTCAGCTTGTCTTCAAAGTAAATGAAGGACGCAGAGTTAGACCACAGGGCAAGGGACCGGAAACAGAACCTGCTTATGCATATGATGCATGCAATGCTTGTGCATATGATTTATTTTTTTTATTTCAAAGGAACTTTAGAGTATTATTTGCAAATTTTGGAAATATTAAGCATTTTAACACATATAGAAATATCTCATCAAATAATATCAGGGAAAGAAGTGCAGCATCGTCAATCATGTACAAGAGAAAAGGAAAATAATCATCCTATGGATCCCGAGAAACAATCATCTAAAGCTCGGGACACAGGAAGATAAGATGCGCGAAGCCTCTTCACCTCCCTCTCGTAGGCTGCCTCCATATCGGCCTTCTCTTTGGCGAGTCGATCATACTTCCTCTTCCAGAACTTAGAAGACTGAGGAAGTAGAGAAGTCCATACATCATCAGGGTCATCAATAACCTGATGCTCAAGAAACTCAATCAACGCATCCTTCTCCTTAATCTGCTGAAGCAACTCTTCACGTTCACGGATCCAAGCACGTGAACGGTCTTCGTTTCTCAACTCCTCAACTCCTTTATTAGGGAGGGTTGAAGGCCCAGCCATAATCATAGGTGTAGGTCTCGGATACTCGTAAGGCATGAGATACTCATACGCCCTCTTCCTAACCCAAACAGTGTAAGGCTCCAAAGCGATGCAATTCTTAGGACCCAACTCTTTCCTTCCTTTCCTATGAATCTTGTGCCAAGCGCGGACCATCCTAGCTTTCAAGCCATGGGGATCTTTACCATCCTGAAAGAATACACCCTCTAACAGAATGTTATTGGGTTTATCCTATAAGGGGAACCCAAGCTGCCGACGTGCCAAAACAGGATTGTAGTTAATCCCACCACATGTACCAAGAAGAGGTACATTGGAGAATTCGCCACAAGAGTCAATAATCTGCACACCATCATACACGCGATTGTACCAAGAGATATCATCATTAGTGAGTGACATAAGTCTCGTGGACCACCGTAGACATTCCTTGTTCTCCTTGAAAGCGACCGTCTGAGGTAAGTGAGAAATAAACCACTTATACAACAGAGGCAAACAACACACAATGGCGCCACCACCCTTTGCATTCCTCATATGCAAAGAGAAGTAGGTATCGCCCAACAGAGTCGGAACGGGATTAAGAGTAGAGAAGATCCTAATAGCGTTCACATCCACAAACTTGTCAATGTTGGGGAATAATACTAGCCCATAGATGAGAAGTACAAATATGGCTTCAAAGGCATCCTCACTCATGGCCTTCCCATACATAGTAGCTTGAGCAATGAGGAACTCAAAAGGGAGACCTTGAATTCCCCCTTTGGTAGTCATATGAGCATCAACCAGAGATTCATCTATGTGTAACATGTATGCTATCTCTTGAGAAGTAGGAACATTCTCCAAGCCACTGAACGGCAACTGGTCTAGAATAGGTATACCCACAAGGTAAGCATACTCCTCAAGGGTAGGCAAAAGCTGGAAATCCGGAAACGTGAAGCAACGGTACAAGGGATCATAAAACTGCACCAATACACTCACCAATCCTTCATCCACCTGAGTAGTTAAAATAGGAAGAAGCTTCCCAAAACGAGCCTTGAAACCCAAAGGATCTAATACATAGGATGTCAGATTCCTTAACTCTTTCAAATCTGGTTGCCTGAAGCTGTACTTCTTTGTATTCCTTCTTTGTCTTTCCATGTCTGAAAATTTTGCAAATAAACCCCTTAAGTTCCTTGAAAATTTTCTTATTTATTGATGATATGGATGCAAATGGGTACATGAATGCATGAATGCAACAATCACACTCAAGGATCAAGCAAAGCACACCAAACAAAGGTCATGGGATGGATCATGTTATCCTTAATATCAATCATCCATTTTGGTGGATTATGGTTTACACCTTATCAACACCCAAGTTCCATTGATATTAAGGATTCATGAACGGATCAACCATGAATCAAGGGTTTGTTGTAAGTCACGAGCATGGAGTTAGGTTAAGAACCACCCAAAAGGGAGTGTACTAGGGTTTAAACCTGCCAAACATGTTCTACAAGAGGTTCCCATAGTCATCATCCCATCTTTCGGATATTATTGGAGAAACGACTACTCGTATTCCGAAAATATTCTCAAGAGAGACTCTTATGAGTGTAGTATCGCGTAACAATCGTATCAAATCTTACACTTGAACGACTTTCGCACTACATCCTAAGAATAGGCCAAGATGGGCTTGGTAAACTAAGGTCCTTAGCTTCTAAGGTCTATATTGGAAAGAGTAATGTCTAACCACAACTTACTTGTGTGACATTATTGATCCCAACATAACCTCCACCAAGTGAATGGACTTGCAAGTCAACTTGCTAAGGAATAACTCCACACAAGTCGACAAGACTACGCCATTCTCCTATCCTAAGTGCACTCGAGTCCGGGTATAGAACTCATCTCACAAAGATCACCAAGCATACAAGGAATTAATATTCAAACAATTCAATCATTACATACAATACAGTAATCCCAAATTGCACAAAAATATGTCACAAAAAAAATATACAATACAATACAACAAATATGAAAAGTAGGCAAAACCCACTAGGATGTTTTGTTCCCCAGCAGAGTCGCCATTTTCTGTAGCGGGGTATTCGTTACCATTAGAGATATTGACTAAATCCAAGGTAAATCATACAAGTCGAGTCTCCACCGCACTTCTATTTATCCAAAGGAATGGTTAGAAAGCGAACAAAAACCTAAAAGTTTTATCGAATCAAAAACAAGTAAAAATGTCAGAGATCTGGGTAAGGGGGTTGGTTATGCAATGGGAAGGTATTAGGCACCCAAAGCATCCTAGGTACTCCTAGAGAGCCCTTTTCACATTTGTTGCAAAGGTTGTTGTTTTTTTTTTTTTTGAAAAAATTTATTTGTTTAAACATGATTGAAGGGATGAGAAAGGCGTGTATGTTTATCTAATGTACTACTTACTAAAAGAAGGGTCAAAAGAAAATGACTCGCACGGACGTCGCATCCACTGCATACGTATCTCATATGAATCTGAGAATCAGAGTCTTCGTAGCTGGCTACCTATGGGTTAAAGAGGAGTGTGCTCGCTAAGACATCGCGTCTTATGTCTACGTATCTCATCTGGGATGAAAATCAGAGCAAAACGTAGTTCGACCACCTATGGGGTAAGGGTTGTGTTTTGGGGTGAACGACGTTACTACGCAATCTACCGGATGCTCGACCTTTGGAGACTTACTCGCCTGTAGTAGAAGGAGATAACATGTTCTTAGGAGAAGAAAAATCAATGAGTTTGGGGTGTTTAGGGATGCTCATGCAAAAAGGCAGTCCTAGATGAAGGAATCGTGTTACCTTAAATGACATGCCACGAGAGGCTATACGAAACCTAAGAAATCGGTAACATGCGGGAAAAGTAAAGGGATCGAGAGATCTACCGTACGGATAAAGATCCGAAGTAACAGCAATTAGATAAATAAGAAACCCAGAGATCTCTCAAGCTAGCACCATCAAAGAAAGTGAGTCAGTACAGGTAATCAGAATAAACCTCCAGGTGGTATCCCACAAATAAAGTGGAACACCAGGCAAGCCATCTCTACAAGAGTCATATGAGCCCTCGCAAAACAAAACTCAACAAACAGGTTAGAGAATCAAGATAGGGTACTCAAGAGTTTCCCCCAAATCAAAATGTAACCACATGAATCATGCCATTAAAATTCACAAAAAGCTCACAAAAAGCAACCAAGGGTAGGAGGCCTAAACCTCTTGTCAAACACATGCATCAAAAGGGTATCAAATTCACCCATAATACCTCATACATTCAGAGCATTCAAATTAAAAGCATAAAGTAATGGGAATAAGGCAAACCTGACTGGAGGGATCGAATGAAATTGAATTGCCCAGTTGGGTTTGCAAAGCAATCTGAGGGTTTATATGAGAGGGAATTTGTTCTTTGCCGATGAGTTCCCTTCAGTCTCTAGAGGTTGCTCTAAACTCTGTTAGCTCTTCTCTCACTATCTTTTTCCCTGTCAGGGTAATAGGAATAGAATTGAATTTTGTTTCACTGAAACTCTGAATTTATAACCTGATTTTTGTGGACCTGTGGGCTCAAATGAGAGAGGCCCAAGTCCAAAAATTTTCTGTTATATTTTATTTATTTATTTATTTATTTTTCGTTTATTTATTTTTTTTCGTTTTTCGTTTTTTTTAACACGTGGGCTTCGCCTAGCGAGCATGACAGTTCAAGAAATTCCTCTGAGAGTGGGTGATTCTGGTGGCTTTTCTTGGGACTCGCTAGGCGACCCATTCTGCTCGCCTAGCGAGCATGACAGCTCATGAACAAACTTTTGCTCCTTCAAGATTAACGTTTTGACTGACGAATAGACCCCATTTGAACCTGTTGGAAGTATCTCAAGCCATTCCCTTGTGTTGACTGATCATCTAAATAGAACCCACAAAGTGTCTTGGATGATACTCAAGCTTCAAACAAAAGATGTTAGTGACACATTTTTGTGCTTTTGGTTAGTAAACAAAAGTAAGAGAAACAATGATGTATAATTCAAGCATGCTTGGTGATCTCAAACCAATCACAAGGAGTCCCACCCAAAGGAAAAAGGAACCAAGATGCTAAAGATCCTTGAGGCAATGCAAATGCAATGTTATGATGCCATGAGGGATCTTAGGGTCAAAATTGGGGTCTTACAAGATCGAGGTGGTGAGTATTTAAGCCTAGAGTTTGATGACCATCTGAAAGAGTGTGGGATC
Organism: Lathyrus oleraceus; assembly: GCF_024323335.1. Classification (NCBI taxonomy): domain Eukaryota; kingdom Viridiplantae; phylum Streptophyta; class Magnoliopsida; order Fabales; family Fabaceae; genus Lathyrus; species Lathyrus oleraceus. The sequence goes on along the minus strand of NC_066581.1, from coordinate 110,358,481 downwards.
CTATCCCAACTTACTCCTCCTGGAACACCCCATTGGAATGGTGTATCTGAGAGAAGAAATCGCACCCTGTTAGACATGGTCCGATCCATGATGAGTCACGCCGATCTTCCAAACTCCTTTTGGGGACATGCACTATTGACAGCAACTTTCACACTTAATCGTGTTCCATCCAAAAAGGTTGAGGAGACACCATATGAGATATGGAGTGGTAAGAAACCACATATGTCTTATATGAAGATTTGGGGTTGCGAAGTTTATGTGAAACGACAAATTTCAACTAAGCTTGAGCCCAAATCTGACAAATGCTTATTTGTGGGGTATCCTAAAGAAACAAGAGGGTATTACTTCTACAATCCTTCTGAGGGCAAAGTGTTTGTCACTCGAACTGGAGTTTTCCTAGAAAAGGATTTTATTTCCAAAGGAATCAGTGGGAGGAAAGTAGAGCTTGAAGAAATTCAAGAATCACAAAGCATCAATACACCTATGGAGGAATTAGAGCAGGAAACACAAGTAGTTGTGGAAGAGCAACCTGCTCAAGTAGAACAAGATCAGCGTAGGTCAAGCAGGATACGTCACATACCTGAGAGATATGGATATCTCATAACTGATCAAGGTGATGTATTACTCATGGATCAAGATGAGCATGTGACCTACCAAGAGGCCATAACTAGTCCCGAGTCTGAGAAGTGGCTAGAAGCCATGAAATCTGAAATGGATTCCATGTACACAAACCAAGTTTGGACCTTGGTAGAGCCTCCTGTAGGAGTTAACCCTATAGGATGCAAGTGGGTCTTCAAAAATAAGACTGACATGGATGGTAAGGTAGATACCTATAAGGCAAGACTGGTTGCAAAAGGATATAAACAAATTCATGGGGTTGACTATGATGAAACCTTTTCACCAGCTGCAATGCTTAAATCTGTTCGGATTTTACTTGCTATCGCTGCATATCATGATTATGAAATATGGCAGATGGATGTCAAAACTGCTTTCCTTAATGGGAATCTTCTTGAGGATGTGTACATGACACAACCTGAAGGATTTGACATACCAGAAGAAGCCCAAAAGATATGTAAGTTACAAAGATCAATCTATGGATTGAAGCAAGCTTCGAGAAGCTGGAATCTTCGTTTTGATGAAATGGTAAAACAATATGGATTCATCAAGAACGAAGATGAGCCTTATGTCTACAAGAAGGTTAGTGGGAGCATGATCGTTTTCCTGGTATTATATGTAGATGACATATTACTCATTGGAAATGATGTCCCTACCCTGCAACAAGTAAAGTCTTGGTTGGGGAAATACTTTTCTATGAAGGACCTAGGTGAAGCAGCCTATACATTAGGAATCAGAATCTATAGAGATAGATCACAAAAACTGCTTGGCCTAAGTCAGAGTACGTACATAGACAAAGTGCTGAGACGCTTTAATATGCATGATTCCAAGAAAGGATTCATACCTATGCAACATGGCATGTGTCTATCAAAAACACAATCCCCTTCAACTAAGGAAGAAAGGGATCGCATGAATAAGATTCCATATGCATCTGCAATAGGATCTATCATGTATGCCATGTTATGTACTCGACCAGATGTCTCGTATGCTTTAAGTGCAACGAGTAGGTACCAATATGATCCTGGTGATGCCCATTGGGTAGCTGTCAAGAATATCCTTAAGTATTTGAGAAGGACTAAGGACTCATTCTTGATATGTGGAGGTCTGGAAGAGTTGGCTGTAATTGGATACACCGATGCTAGCTTCCAGACAGATAAGGATGACTTTAGATTGCAATCTGGTTATGTGTTTTTCTTAAACGGTGGCGCTGTGAGCTGGAAAAGTTCAAAGCAAGATACAGTTGCTAATTCTACAACTGAGGCCGAGTATATTTCTGCCTCAAGTGCAACAAAGGAAGTTGTTTGGATCAAAAAGTTCATTAGTGAACTTGACATACTTCCTAGCATTGTGGATCCCATTGGTCTCTATTGTGATAACAATGGTGCTATCGCACAAGCTAAGGAGCCTAGATCTCACCAACGATCCAAACACATACTTATGCATTATCACCTCATTCGAGAGATAATAGATAGAGGAGATGTGAAAATATGCAGAGTACCTACGCTTGACAATATTGCTGACCCACTGACAAAGCCTCTTGTGCTGCAGAAGCATGATGGCCATACTAGATCTATGGGCACTAAGGGTATGCCTGATTGGCTCTAGTGCTAGTGGGAGATTGTTGGTGTAAGCCCTAGAGGCCAATACTTTTGGTACTTGTATCTAATTGTTTATTAATAATAAAGGCTTTTTTCTTTATTATGTTTGTTTAACAAAGTCCCTAGAATAGCTGGTCTATTTAATGTATCAAGTATGACTTAATAATGAGATCACATTAAACATAAGGACACTATTCTTAAAGTATCTGTAGTCAAGCTTTATTGTGAAGTGGGATAACATTAAAGCATGAAGACTATTATGTTTATAGACTGATGATCACATCTCATGGATCATGGATAAAGAGTTATCAAGTCTTAAACATAGGTATGAATATTAAGAGTAATATTTATACTGGATTGACCCGCTATGAGAATACTATATAGAATGTTATGCAAAGTGTCATAAGTTATTCTCATGGTGATAATGGTGTATACCACCCTTCGACCTGAAACCACTATGAACCCTAGATGTAGAGTCGAGTGCCTTATTGCTGATCAAACGTTGTCTGTAATTGGATGACCATAAAGACAGTTGATGGGTACTCCACGAAGCATGCTAAGGGACATGAGTGACCTAGATAGAATTTGCCCATCCTGCATAACAGGATAAATGTCTATGGGCCCAATATTGAACTGGACAAGGATGACACGGTCTATGCCTTGTGTTCAATATAGACATAAGGGCAAAAGGGTAATTATACACATAATTATTATCACAGAAGGATTTGTCAGATCACATGACATTTTCGTGTCTTGGGTAGCAGTGATGTGTTGCTAGATACCGCTCACTGTTTATTATGTTAAATACGTGATTTAATATAATTGTCAATGCTGCGAAAACCTATAGGGTCACACACAAAGGACGGATTGATGAGAGATAGAGTAATTAAGGAATATCGTAATGTACGGTGCCCTTAAGTGAATTATAGAACATCGTAAGGTATGATGTACTTAAGTAGAATAAGAAATATGGTAAGGTACCACGCGCTTAAGTGATTTTGGCATATTATAAGATATGGGCCATATACACTTGAGTGGGCTTTTTTGCTTGCAGCCCACACAAGTGGTTCTATAAATAGAACCCTTTTGTAGAAGCATTGTCACACTTGCAATTTCGTTTCTCTCTCTCTCTCTCTCTCTCTCTCTCACTCAAAGCCTTCATTCATAGCAGCTAGCACTGAGATTGAAGGAATCTGTTCGTGTGGACTGAGTAGAGACGTTGTCATCATTCAACGTTCGTGATCGCCACAAGAGGTAACAATTCTATCACTGATCATGCCCATTCGTAAGGATCATTAAAGGAGAATTTTTAAATTCCGTTGCGTTTTGGATCGCCCTTCTCCTTCAATATGGTGGTGGTGGTGGTGGTGGAAGGGTTATCATCAATTGTTTCACTAAAGAGGTAAGTTCATCAATTCTGGTTTCTAGATCTTTGTTGGAAGAAGAAGCCTGAATCTCATTCACACCTTTTGCTTGGACCACAGAATTATCCCTTGTTGTGAATTATTGGGAGTTAAGTGACATGTTCTCAGTCAAGGATTTGGCAGCAACTGGAGTCTTATCAACAAGTGCTCCACCACTAGCAGCATCTAAAATGTTTATTTCCATTGGTAACAATCCCTCATGTAAGTATTGTATTAACAATTGTTCAGAAATCTGGTGGTGAGGACAACTCGACACTAACTGCTTGAATCTCTCCTAGTATTCGGCCAATGATTCCATGTCAACCTGACTAATACCACATATTTCTTTTCTGATCGAAGAAGCTCTTGAAGTAGTGAGAATGAAAATGCTCTAAGATTGACATGATCTACAGTAATTCCTTGAGGCCTCAATGATGTAGAACACACAATCTGAAATTCTTTTAGATGCCTATGTGGATCCTCACCTACAAGACCATTAAACCTTGGCAACAAGTGTATTAAACCAGATTTCAATTTGAAAGGTACAACAGCAACATGATATCCAATACATAAAGCATTATAATTAACATTAGGGGCAACAAGTTCTCTCAAAGTTCTTTGGTCAGCCATGTTAAACTCAATATAAAAGAAAAAAAATCAACAAACAATGAGAAAACACATAACTAATTCAACAATGCAGCAACAAATAGGAAAATACCGTCAATGTCCCTATTAAGAAAAAATAATTGAAACACGAAAAAAACTATTAAAATAAAAGGAAAAAAATACAAAAACACGAAAATTAATCTAATAACGTCAATTAAAAATTTTGAGAATTTTTTCGGAATTTTCTGAAACTATCAAAACAGAAATAAAATCATAAAAAAAATAGAAAAATAAGGAATTTCGGGTTTTTAGGCCGATTTCCAAATTTAGTACCTAAATAGAGGGTTTTGATCCTTGATTTTTTCCTAATTAATTGATAAAGAATTGGAATAATTTAAGACAATTTTCTTTAAAAAACAGATTTGTTTATCCTAAAACGCAAAAAGACCAGAACGCAAGAAAGTTCGGGCAAAAAAATGCTAAAACACAACACCTATGACTATAATAATGGTTAGACTATAATAATGGTTAAAATCTACAAGAGTCCCCAGCAATGACACCAATTTAATCCGCTGTCGCACACAGGTCAAAAACGAGTTTAAAAGTGTAGTAAAACGGAAGCGACACTCGAATGTCGTATCACAAGGACTCTTGAATGTTATAACCAAACAAATGAAAAGAATGGGGTTTTTAAGGTTCAAAACTTAAATCGAAGATGATTAAAGGTAAAAGCAAAATTGATAAATAAGCTAATCTATTCTATCGATTTCTGACTTATCATCGATTCTTATAATATTAATTCCCTAGCAGATTCAATCTCATTCAATTACAATACCCACTGACAAGTGCAAATTGGTATTATATGATGTATGTTCCTAATTTCTGAATTAAGCAAACAGATTTAAGCAGACGCGATCTAAGCAAACGCAACTTAATCAAACACGATAATGAAAAAGCTACGCTAACGTGATTATAGTTAAGGATCATACAAACAATCGAATTAAGCAAACGAAATTAATCAAATTAAGCAAACGAGTTTATAGGAAGAATTGAAAAGAAATCGAAATTAAACTGAATTTAATAAAAACCTCAATGTGGAATTTGAATACATCAGATCAACTATTTGAGAATTAGCTCTCCATGGTATTCATATGCCCTATTCTCTATTTCATGAATTCTGAATCCCCTCAATCCTAAAACTACTAAGTTGTTTAAATAGAGCAAGAGAATTTGGGCCTAATAGTAACTGACCCGAAAAAAGTACAAAATCGGCCCAAAAACAAAGTATTTTCTTAAGTCAAGAAATAGAACGAATTATTCGATTCTTCTTCACTCCTAATCATCTTCTAACTTCAACATGAAACTTTTAGCTTATCCTCTCAGCTTTCCAACACATATTAGAACGTATCATTCTGATCCTCGTAGCTCAAGTTATGACCTGTATAGTAACAAGGTATCAAATAACTATTTATGCTGAAAATAAAGTACGAAAATAAAATAAAACCAAAAATAAACTTAAATATAAAAACACACTAAAATAGTAAAAATAATAGAATAAACTATAGAGTTGTCTAAGTAGAATAGTAGAAGAATATGTATCAAAATGCACTGATCAGTCGTAGTCCTTCAAAAATTATAACCATATTCGTTGCCTCATATTTAGCTCCTTCTGATCAAACAAATACTTCAAACTCTTGTGGTCTCTAAATACCTCGAATCCAGAACCATACAAATAATGTCTCCATAACTTCAGCACGAATATCAAAACTGCCAACTCTAAATCATGCCTAGTCCAGTTTCTTTTCATGAACCTTCAGTTATCTTGAAGCATAAGCTACAACCTGCCTATTATGCATAAGCACACCACCCAATACCCTCTTGGATGCATCACAGTATACTACAAAAGGCTCTTTCGGATCTGGAAATATAAATATTGGCAATATTGTCAACTTCTTTTTCAATTTCATGGAATTCTCCTCGCATAACATGTCCCACACAATATAGCAAAGGTACAACTAACTTAGAAAAGCCTTCGATAAACCTTCTATAGTAACCAACCAACCTTAAGAAACTTCTTATCTCAGTAACTAATTTTGGAGCCTCTCAATATAGCACTACATCTACCTTAGAATAGTTCACTGCTATACCGGCACTGGAAATCACATGACCAAGAAAACTCACTTCTCGCAACCAGAGCTCACATTTAGATAAATTGGTATACAACTTATTTTCTTTCAAAACCTTTAGTACAATACGAAGATGTCTAGCATGGTCTTCATATTATTTAGAGCACACTAAAATATCATCAACAAACACCATTATGAACTGATCCAAATAGGGGTGGAAGATCCTATTCATATACTCTATAAAAACACCAGGAGCATTAGACACACCAAACGACATCAACGAGTACTCATAGTAACCGCATCGTGTCCTGAAGGTAGTCTTTGGGATATCTTCATCCTTCACTTGAATATGATGATAACTCAATCTCAAATCAATCTTACTGAAAACACAGGCACCCACTAACGGATCCATAACATCGTCGATCCTAGGAAAATAATATTTATTCTTAATGGTGACCATATTCAGCTGACGATAATCAACACATAATCTCATAATGCCATCTTTCTTCTTCAATAATAAAATTAGACCTCCTTAAGGGGACGCACTTGGTATGATGAGTTTCTTCTCAAGCTAATCTTCTAACTAAATCTTTAGTCCAACCAACTCTGAAGCAGACATCTTGTATTGTGCCATCGACACAGGTCTAGTATCGGTACTAAATCTACGGTGATCTCAACTTCTCACTCTGGCGGCAAGTTGCAAACATCCTCAGGGAACACATCAGGAACTCGCGTACCACAGACATATCACTAGCCATAACATCGCATTCCACTCTCAAGGAAGTGAATATCACGATAACCTAACTGTCTTTCCTCGACGAATTCTCGACTTGACCGGGAGAATGAAACTCGAATCCATATGCTTATGGGGTTCAAGCAATAACATAGCCTTAACAACACATGGACTCTCGCAATCAGCAGCCTACTATACCAATCATCCACTCTAGAAGAACCTTAGAGAAGTAAGAGCTTTCCCCCCACTTATTTCAATACCGCTCCTGCTGACAAGCAGTAAGAAAATAAATGAGTATCGGAATGCAGCGGAATTTAAGGAGAAGAGCGACCCAAAATGCAGCGGAATTTAAAATCTCTCCTTTAGTGATCCTTACGAATGGGCATGATCAGTGCTAGAATAGTTACCTCTTGTGGCGATTGTAACCTTTGATGCAGATCTACGTAGCGATCACGAACGTTGAACGATGACAACGCCTCTACTCAGTCCACACGAACGGATTCCTTCAATCTCAGTGCTAGCTGCTATGAATGAAGGCTTTGAGTGAGAGAGAGAGAGAGAGAAACGAAATTGCAACTCCACAAATGCTTCTACACAAGGGTTTTATTTATAGAACCACTTGTGTGGGCTGTAAGCTAAAAATCCCACTCAAGTGTATGTGGCCCATATCTTATAATATGCCAAAATCACTTAAGCGTGTGGTACCTTACCATATTTCGTATTCTACTTAAGTACACCGTACCTTACGATGTTCTACAATTCACTTAAGTGCACCGTACATTACGGTATTCCTTAGTTACTCTATCTCTCATCAATCGGTCCTTTTGTGTGTGACCCTGTAGGTTTTCGCGACATTGGCAATTATATTAAATCACCTATTTAAGATAATAAACAGTGAGCGGTATCTAGCAACACATCACTGCTACCCAAGACACGAAAATGTCATGTGATCTGACAAATCCTTTTGTGATAATACTTATGTGTACAATTACCATTTTGCCGTTATGTCTATATTGAACATAAGGCATAGACCATGATATCCTTGTCCAGTTCAATATTGGGCCCATAGACATTTATCCTGTTATGCAGGATGGGAAAATTCCATCTAGGTCACTCATGTCCCTTAGCATGCTTCGTGAAGTACCTATCAACTGTCTTTATGGTCATCCAGTTACGGACAATGTTTGATCAGCAATAAGGCACTCGACTCTACATCTAGGGTCCATAGTGGTTTCTGGTCGAAGGGTGGTATACACCATTATCACCATGAGAATAACTTAGGACACTTTACATAACATTCTATATAGTATTCTCGTAGCGGGTCAATCCAGTATAAATATTACTCTTAATATTCATACCTATGTTTAAGACTTGATAACTCCTTATCCATGACCCATGAGATGTGATCATCAGTCTATATACATAATAGTCTTAATGCTTTAATGTTATCCCACTTTACAATAAAGCTCGACTATGGATACTTTAAGAATAATGCCCTTATGTTTAATGTGATGTCATGATTAAGTCACACTTGATACATTAAACGGACTATCTATTCTAGGGACTTTCTTAGACAAACATAATAAAGAAAAAGCCTTTTATTATTAATAAATAATTCGATACAAGTACCAAAATTATTGGCCTCTAGGGCTTACGCTAACAATCTCCCACTAGCACTAGAGCCAATCAGGCATACCCCTAATGCCCATAGATCTAGTATGTCCATCATGCTTCTGCTGCGCAAGAGGCTTTGTTAGTGGGTCAGCAATATTGTCAAGTGTAGGTACTCTGCATATTTTCATATCTCCTATATCTTTAATCTCTCGAATGAGGTGATAACGCCTAAGTATGTGTTTGGATCGTTGGTGAGATCTAGGTTCCTTAGCTTGTGCGATAGCACCATTGTTATAACAATAGAGACCAATGGGATCCACAATGCTAGGAACTATGCCAAGTTCACTAATGAACTTTTTAATCCAAACAGCTTCCTTTGCTGCACTTGAGGCAGCAATATACTCGGCCTCGGTTGTAGAATCAGCAACTGTATCTTGCTTTGAACTTTTCCAACTTACAGTGCCACCGTTTAAGCAAAACACATAACCAGATTGCGATCTAAAGTCATCCTTATCTGTCTGGAAGCTAGCATCGGTGTAACCAATTACAGCCAGCTCTTTCTGACCTCCATATATCAAGAATGAGTCCTTAGTCCTTCTCAAATACTTAAGGATATTCTTGACAGCTATCTAATGAGCATCACCAGGATCAGATTGGTACCTACTCGTTGCACTTAAAGCATACGAGACATCTGGTTGAGTACATAACATGGCATACATGATAGATCCTATTGCAGATGCATATGGAATCTTATTCATGTGATTCCTTTCTTCCTTAGTTGAAGGGGATTGTGTTTTTGATAGACACAAGCCATGTTGCATAGGTATGAATCCTTTCTTGGAATCATGCATGTTAAAGCGTCTCAGCACTTTGTCTATGTACGTACTCTGACTTAGGCCAAGCAGTTTTTGTGATCTATCTCTATAGATTCTAATTCCTAATATATAGGCTGCTTCACCTAGGTCCTTCATAGAAAAGCATTTCCCCAACCAAGACTTTACTTGTTGTAGGGTATGGACATCGTTTCCAATGAGTAATATTTCATCTACATATAATACCAGGAAAACGATCATGCTCCCACTAACCTTCTTGTAGACACAAGGCTCATCTTCGTTCTTGATGAATCCATATTGTTTTACTGTTTCATCAAAACGAAGATTCCAGCTTATGGAAGCTTGCTTCAATCCATAGATTGATCTTTGTAACTTACATATCTTTTGGGCTTCTTCTGGTATGTCAAATCCTTCAGCCTGTGTCATGTACACATCCTCAAGAAGATTCCCATTAAGGAAAGCAGTTTTGACATCCATCTTCCATATTTCATAATCATGATATGCAACGATATCAAGTAAAATCCGAACAGATTTAAGCATTGCAACTACTGAAAAGGTTTCATCATAGTCAACCCCATGAATTTGTTTATATCCTTTTGCAACTAGTCTTGCCTTATAGGTATGTACCTTAACATCCATGTCAGTCTTCTTTTTGAAGACCCACTTGCACCCGATAGGGTTAACTCCTACAGGAGGCTCTACCAAGGTCCAAACTTGGTTTGCGTACATGGAATCCATTTCAAATTTCATGGCTTCTAGCCACTTCTCAGACTCGGGACCAGTTATGGCCTCTTGTCACAGACTCGTCTTGATCCATGAGTAATACATCACCTTGATCAGTTATGAGATATCCATATCTCTCAGGTAGGTGATGTATCCTGCTTGACCTACGCTGGTCTTGTTCTACTTGAGCAGGTTGCTCTTCCATAACTACTTGTGTTTCCTGCTCTAATTCCTCCATAGGTGTATCAATGCTTTGTGATTCTTGAATTTCTTCAAGCTCTACTTTCCTCCCACTGATTCCTTTGGAAATAAAATCCTTTTCTAGGAAAACTCCATCTCGAGCGACAAACACTTTGCCCTCAGAAGGATTATAGAAGTAATACCCTCTTGTTTCTTTAGGATACCCCACAAATAAGCATTTGTCAGATTTGGGCTCAAGCTTAGTTGAAATTTGTCGTTTCACATAAACTTCGTAACCCCAAATCTTCATGTAAGACATATGTGGTTTCTTACCACTCCATATCTCACATGGTGTCTTCTCAACCTTTTTGGATGGAACACGGTTAAGTGTGTAAGCTGCTGTCAATAGTGCATGTCCCCAAAAGGAGTTTGGAAGATCGGCGTGACTCATCATGGATCGGACCATGTCTAACAGGGTTTGATTTCTTCTCTCAGATACACCATTCCATTGGGGTGTTCCAGGAGGAGTAAGTTGGGATAGGATCCCACACTCTTTCAGATGGTCATCAAACTCTAGGCTTAAATACTCACCACCTCGATCTGATCGAAGAGTTTTAATATTCTTACCTAGTTGGTTTTGTACTTCATTCTTGAATTCCTTGAACTTTTCAAAGGACTCTGATTTGTGTTTCATTTAATACACATAACCATATCTACTGAAATCATCAGTAAATGTGATGAAGTACTGAAAACCTCCTCTGGCTGGTATGTTCAGTGGTCCACATACATCAGTATGTATGAGGGCCAAAAGATCATTAGCTCTTTCACCTTTTCTTGTGAATGGAGACTTTGTCATCTTTCCAATTAAACAAGATTTGCATGTCTCATATGATTCATAATCAAAAGAGTCCAAGAGTCCATCTTTATGGAGTTTGGAAATGTGTTTCTCATTTATGTTGCCTAATCGACAATGCCAAAGGTAAGTTGGGTTTAACTCATTAGGTTTCATCCTTTTAGTATTAATGTTATAAATAGGCATTTCAAGATCAAGGACATATAGTCCATTATTCATTTGTGCAGTAGCATAGAATATATCATTCAAATAAATTGAGCAACAATTGTTCTTTATTATAAATGAAAAACCAAACTTGTCCAAATAAGAAACGAAAATAATATTCCTGCTAATTGTAGGTACATAATAACAGTTCTCTAACTGAATTATTAAACCACTAGGTAAAGTCAATACATAAGTTCCTACAGCTAAAGCAACAACCTTTGCTCCATTGCTAACTCGTAGGTCAACTTCACCTTTTGCCAAATCTCTACTCCTTTTTAGCCCATGCACATTGGTACAAATGTGAGAACCACATCCAGTATCTAATACCCATGATGCAGAAGTAGATAAATTAATTTCAATAAAAAAAATACTTGAAGTTGAAGTCTCTACTCCATTCTTCTTATCTTCCAGGTACTTTGGGCAGTTTCTCTTCAGGAACAGGTTTCTCTAAGACATACAGCTTTCTATCATGTTTGAGGACAAACCTCAGATTTCAGTGTCAATCCAGAAAATTTGTCCCAAACAATTTTTCCTTGTCAAGGATTGATCGCAAAATGTTGTTAGAGGTGTTTGTTGTCATGGTAATCTACATGAAAATAATGAAAATATAAGTATCAATAACATATTTAATTAGGCCTTTAATTAAATATGCGCCCACTATTTTACTCAAAACAAATGACCCTCACCATTTGATTCGGAAAATCTCGTTGGAAGATTTTCTAGTGGATCGAGATCCACATTTCACTTTGTTTTAAGTCCGCGTAGGTGGATTACACAAAACTAGGTTATTTAGGTAGGAACTCCTTCCAATTATATCTAATACAACTCTCGAATATTTTAGTTGGGTGAATAACTCCTTATTCCAATCCATCACATGGATCATTTCCAACTCTTGCTTCTAAACATATATAATCTTATTATAATTTGTTTAGTTAAGTTTGACCCATTGTTTTAGCAATTGGATATTACAATTATCCCATCGCACCTTACTAATATAGAACATGCACCTCGTGTAGGCGAAAGCTACATTATCCGATACTAGTCTTGATGAGGGCTAAAACTTGGAAAGCATAAACTTAATATTTAATTTGAGGGAATTTGCAATTATTCTGATCTCACCGGCTTATTTATCATATAAATCGTCTCTCACATGCATCAACATACATTCACATGCATCAACATACATAATGAAACAGTTATGGCCCCTAGCGCAATTGTTCTCCCAAGCCAATGAGAGAACCTAAGCTAACCTAATAACGATCTAAGCTTCTCCAAGCAAGATCTTCAAGGTTGTCCTCCTTTGATATTGAATTCTTCTCTTTCTTCATAACATTACATTACATAAAAGAAACTCGTTTTACATACGAGGGAGTGAGATGAGAAAAGAAGTTACATTAAGAGATTAAAAGAGAGGCACGACACGCAGGTCGTATTTTAAAAACCCAAAACAAAATAAAGGAAAACTAAGGCCATAACCGATCACCACAAGACAATAATAATAAACACATTATTATTATTAATTTTAATTCTTTTAATTAATTAAAACCAAATTAAATTTCGGCGACCTGCGTTAGCCGGGGGTCCTGAAGGTAGTCTTTGGGATATCTTCATCCTTCACTTGAATATGATGATAACCCAATCTCAAATAAATCTTACTGAAAACACTGGCACCCACTAATGGATCCATAACGTCGTCAATCCTAGGAAAATAATATTTATTCTTGATGGTGACCATATTCAGCTGACGATAATCAACACAGAATCTCATAATGCCATATTTCTTCTTCACTAATAAAATTAGACCTCCTTAAGGTGACGCGCTTGGTATGATGAGTTTCTTCTCAAGCTAATCTTCTAACTAAATCTTCAGTCCAACCAACTCTGAAGCAGACATCTTGTATTGTGCCATCGACACAGGTCTAGTATCGGTACTAAATCTATGGTGATCTCAACTTCTCACTCTGGCGACAAGTTGCAAACATCCTCAGGGAACACATCAGGAACTCGCGTACCATAGACATATCACTAGCCATAACATCGCATTCCACTCTCAAGGAAGTGAATATCATGATAACCTAACCGTCTTCCATCGACGAATTCTCGACTTGACTGGGAGAATGAAACTCGAATCCATATGCTTATGGGGTTCAAGCAATAACGTAGCCTTAACAACACATGGACTCTCGCAATCAGCAGCCTACTAAACCAATCATCCATTCTAGAAGAATCTTAGAGAAGTAAGAGCTTTCCCCCCACTTATTTCAATATCGCTCATGCTGACAAGCAGTAAGAAAACAAATGAGTATCGACAGTGTTTCACACACATGTCGTGAACCAGGAAACAGATAAAAATTGCAAAACCTGGCCGGACAGAACGACCTGCTCTGATACCACTATGTTGAAGGAGAAGAGGGATCCAAAACGCGGCGGAATTAAAAATTTCTCCTTTAGTGATCCTTACGAATGGGCATGATCAGTGATAGAATCGTTACCTCTTGTGGCGATTGTAACCTTTGATGCAGATCTATGGAGCGATCACGAACGTTGAACGATGACAACGCCTCTACTCAGTCCACACGAACGGATTCCTTCAATCTCAGTGCTAGCTGCTACGAATGAAGGCTTTGAGTGAGTGAGAGAGAGAGAGAGAGAGAGAGAGAGAGAAACGAAATTGAACCTCCACAAATGCTTCTACATAAGGGTTCTATTTATAGAACCACTTATGTGGGCTGCAAGCTAAAAATCCCACTCAAGTGTATGTGGCCCATATCTTATAATATGCCAAAATCACTTAAGCGCGTGGTACCTTACCATATTTCATATTCTACTTAAGTACACCGTACCTTACGATGTTCTACAATTCACTTAAGTGCACCGTACATTACGGCATTCCTTAGTTACTCTATCTCTCATCAAACCGTCCTTTTGTGTGTGACCCTGTAGGTTTTCGCGACATTGGCAATTATATTAAATCACGTATTTAACATAATAAACAGTGAGCGGTATCTAGCAACACATCACTGCTACCCAAGACACGAAAATGTCATGTGATCTGACAAATCCTTTTGTGATAATACTTATGTGTACAATTACCCTTTTTCCCTTATGTCTATATTGAACACAAGGCATAGACCGTGTCATCCTTATCCAGTTCAATATTGGGCCCATAGACATTTATCCTGTTACGCAGGATGGACAAATTCCATCTAAGTCACTCATGTCCCTTAGCATGCTTCGTGGAGTACCCATCAACTGTCTTTATGGTCATCCAGTTACGGACAATGTTTGATCAGCAATAAGGCACTCAACTCTACATTTAGGGTCCATAGTGGTTTCAGGTCGAAGGGTGGTATACACCATTATCACAATGAGAATAACTTATGACACTTTGCATAACATTCTATATAGTATTCTCATAGCGGGTCAATCCAGTATAAATATTACTCTTAATATTCATACATATGTTTAAGACTTGATAACTCCGTATCCATGATCCATGAGATGTGATCATCAGTCTATATACACAATAATCTTAATGCTTCAATGTTATCCCACTTCACAATAAAGCTTGACTATGGATACTTTAAGAATAGTGTCCTTATGTTTAATGTGATCTCATGATTAAGTCACACTTGATACATTAAATGGACTATCTATTCTAGGGACTTTATTAGACAAACATAATAAAGAAAAAGCCTTTTATTATTAATAAATAATTCGATACAAGTACCAAAAGTATTGGCCTCTAGGGCTTACACCAACATATGTAACACCCTAATTCCCGACTCGATATTTAATAAGATGATTAAAATTAAATTCCACAATTAGAGTGTCACGCATGCTTCACCATAGCATAAAAACATCAACACAAAATAGTCATATGAAAATAAGTAGCAGAAATCATCAAGTCCGACATATAAGTCTCGACAACAAATAAACTCAACATAAAAAATAATATCACAAATAAAGAATGAAAATCTCATCCTCAGTACTATAATATTATAGTGACTCCTCTAAGATCCAACGATAAAAGTTAAAGAGGTGTTGACGCCATTCTCTAACTCAAGCGGCTACTCCTGCATCTGATTGTCTGTACTCCTGAGGAGCACAAACTCCATAACAACAAATAGGGGGTGAGAATACATCTAACAAATGTTAACAGTGAAATACAACATCATGATAGTATTAAATAGTTATAACATACATCATTCACACCTAAAACACACAATCAAATAGATAATAATGCAATGCAAATGGTAATGCAACCAACTCCTTCTCAAAATGCATGTGGTACCAAATCTCTGGAATTAAAGATATATTACTGATTTTCCCAAGTCTTTGGTTCCTCTTTGAACCGAGTCACTCTCTGAACGTGAGAACACCATAGTTCCTCTCTGAATCAAGTCATCAGTGGACCAAAGTCCTACCTATCCTTGAAATAAATAAATGCATGGTCATGAACAATACAAACATGAAACATCATCAACATTATAGCATTATAAATTCACAAACCTCAAAATATCCTCAAAATGGTTCCACTCTTGAACCTATAAGTTTCCAATAGCATACCTCACTGTAATCCCTCTGGATTACTATACTCAAAACGCCAATCAATATCATAACTATAATCCCCCTGGATTACTATACTCAAAATATATATATATTTTTTAATTTAATTATTATTTTTCATCGATCGTCGCGCGACCCGATCTCCATCACGACCACTCGCAGCGCGACACCCCTTGACTGCTCTCTCGCGGCGCAGCCCACCGCCGCAACAACCCCATGTGGTTGTGTTTGAGAAGATCGCTTGTCCCTGCCTTTCCAGCGCGACCCGACTGCCGTTAATCGGCGCGACCCTCTACGGCGCGACTCTGCTGTCGTTGTCGATCCCCTACCCGAACCAAATTTTATATTTTTTCCCAAAAACCTGATTTTTCAACTTTTCCCAAAAAAAAAGACGAATTTTCAAAAATACATTATCCGATTTTTATGTTTCTGCCAAAAAACTGATTTTTCATAAAATTAGTAAAAATTAATGTATTTCTGTATTTGGGAAAATTTCCAAAAATTAATCGATTCAAAAAAAATTAGGGAAATAGAACAGAGGTCTCAATATCACGCATTTGAGACATCAAACAACCCAAACAAAGTCGTTCGAATTCCCGGGGCAAAATCTCAACTCAACAACAATGAACCAAAAGAAAAAGATTGCATACGATCAAATCATCATCGACACATAGTTATAACCCTACAAACAATATCATTTATCCCCTTTTTGGGTCTCAGGGCAAAAACATACAAAACATTCTCAACAATCGCACTAACTTATTGGTCAATTCATACAGATCGTAAGATAAATGGGAAAATTAAGGATAAAACACAACCCATAAGGCGTTGAAAAGAGGATAAGGAACCCTCACTATCTTGCATGCCTAAGTCAACCCATCAGTAGACAATCCCCCCTCATTACCTTAGATTCCCAACAAGGATGACGATTCTAACAATTCTTTGGATTCCCATTCTCAAACTTTGCTCTCCTTCCCAAAATTCTCTTTGTTCCTTCTCCCTCTTTTTCACGTATGCTAGAAATATCTAAAACCTAAATTCTCCCAACACTTTAGTATTTATATGGATTTTAATTCTCAAAATTACGTTTTTGCCCACTTACTCTCAACTTCTCTCCTTTCACCTCATACTCTCATCCATTCACACAAATGGTCCAATTTCTATTTAATTAATTAAATCATTATTTAAACTAAATAAAATTTTAAATTAAATAAATATTGTAATCAAATATTTATTTAATTAGGATTCTATATTTTCTTCTATTTATTACAAAATAATTAATATGCCTAATTATCTTTAATAATCCCAATAACAGTCACTTTGATTATTTCAACCCAACCTTTCTCGTTCTCCCTATTTCAAAGTTTTACTAATTCATTTCCCTAGCCTATTATTTACTTGGAAATATAAAATCCACACAATTTTAAAGCTTTAAGAGATTTAGAATGTTTAAAAACACATAAAAAATTTAAAAAAATACACGTGTTTTGGGCCAAAATTTGACAAGTTGGGCCCTAACACATTTTATTATAACATAGTTGATTAAAAACATCGAAATGGGCTAACAAGACCACATGACATGCCCTCTTCATTAACTTAGATCAAAATGACAAGTCTTGACCTATTTTCTTTCAATTGGTCCCTTACCCCCATTGGTTTGTTCATAAATTCTATTAGAGCACCATTGACTCTCCTAACACGTGCCCTTGTCGTAGGACCTTTCAAGATTTGGATTACTTCATTTAAGTCTTGGTTTTCAATGTCCTCATCAATTTCCCCCCATATATCTCAATATATGATCTTATACCACCCAAGATTGGGCCCTAGAAGCCACAAACGTGTATGAGGAAGCCATTAATGCCGAGTAAAAACCCAATCCCCCAACTCCAATAGGTAAATAAGCCATCCATCATTGATGGTCCCCAAAGAAAGGACATGCACCAACTATGATGTCTTCAACCATCCTTCGTAACTCTTTATTTAAATAAATATTTTCTTTCTCCATATGATTAGCTTGATAGTTCTAATGCCGAAAAAGAGTTTGGCGATACCCATGCAAGATCAAAGTAGAAGAAGATCACTCTAAGAATCCCTTAGTTGTGGCAGACAATTCATTAATTCAACAACCTTATCCACTCTCTTAATGGACAACCCTAAAAAAATATATATAATTTTTTCACAAGTAAAAAATTTAAACAAAAATCTCAAAGTATTTCTTGAGATTTTGGGTGCAAAATGCAAAAAATAAACATGGTTTCCTATTTCTAAGAAGTCTAAATATAAAATTTAAATTACAATTAGTCGTCAATATAAAAAAATATAAAAAATTAAACATTAAATGTTTTAATGTTTAAATTTATATTTGAAGGATATAAGGAAATACAGTTGTTCCATTCTAGAACCAGAATTGACGTGTATCGGTGGTAAGGGATCCTGGACAAGTGGTGATTATCTATGATGCACGGTAGACCTGTAAGGTTAGCACTCTAATACCCAAGTTATTTCAGAATTCAAGATGAGTGTAAGAAAAGTGGAGATCATAAAGTTTCTCTTGAATATCATGTGTGTTAGTTTTTATACGTTGAGTTGTTTGGATTGGACTTGACTCAGGTTGGGCTTTGGCTTTGGGCCTTTGGCCGATCCAAAATAGTTTCCCCAAAGGCATGTCGAGCAAAAATTATTTGGGGAAGTATTCAAATTTGTGGTCGGCCTCTATAAATGGTGCTCTTAGAAAAGTCTTGGATCTGTTACAAAAGTGGTGTGGAACAAGGGCATTAAATTATTTCCTATCATTGAAACATTTCGTCGATTTTTCTCTACATGTGGTCTGAGGTGATCAACTTAGGTTATGTCGCTTCCTCTTAGTATACATGAGTTCACTTGTGTTTGTTTTTGTTCCCTAGGAGAAATCCAATCATCAATTTTTCAACTTTCCACTCCAGTTGATCCAGTCCGTTGATTGTCTTTGCATATATATAAGGGGTTTGGAGTTTTGAGAGAACTTTTCACTGCCTTTGAGAATACATTTTTGCCAGTGAGCGCATTTGGTTCTTCTTCTTCAAGATTATTTTCTAGAGTGACTTTTATTCTTTGAAGAAAGCTTCCATCCTCCCACATGAACTTCACCTTTCACACCAAATTCTGCTTATCAGGTACCCTTCATACCTTATGTTTTCCCTATCTTTAAAATTTCCTTTATTGTAGCCAATATGAGCGATAGCCTCATTAGTTAGTCTAGGAGTTCTAGGAGTGATGATTTTTCCTTAGTTAGGATCGAAGTATCCTTTAATCTAAATCCTTCCCACTTAATCATTGATCAATCAACCCACGAGGTCATACCTATTACCGATGATTCTAATTCAGGGAGGTTATCTAGATAGAAGAGTTTTCTCCAATAATTCTTCTTTCAATGCTCTCTTATCTGATGACGATGCATAAGGTGATTGTGCAGTCGCTTCCATGTCCACGTCGTTCCAAGCTGCGGGAACTTTGACTTCCCTGGTTGTGTTGACTCCGGAAATAAAGGCTTGTACTTTAAATAAGGAGGATGCTAAAGACTACGTCTAAGTCTATAGATATTCCTATAATCGAGACCCCAATGATGCCGATAATAAAGAACATTTAGAGCGTAGGGCCCGACCGAATGAAGTTTGATGGCTTAAACCTTTTAAAACCTTTAAGGTTAATCAATTGTCCCTGAAATGGGTTGCGTTAGTGGAGTCGGCTTACGCAAACAAATGCAATTGGTTAGATAGAGAGATAATGGGGACCTTGTTGCTTGAAAATGTATGGTGTTAGGCAATGATTTGTTAATATAACTTGTCTATTGTGTGTACATGATGTGCTATATCATGCAATAAGAGGTCAGAAAGTGATTTTGGTGTGTCTCTACAGCATCATAAACATATACAGTAAATCAATGGGACAAACCTCTAAGCCTCAATTGTAACCTTAAAGCATGTTTAGTTTTATTATGAATGTCCTCTATGATTTTAGCTCTTTATTTCTAAGGTAGTTAATATAGTGAATATCTTTATCCTACTATTTTCAATCACTTTTATCATGAAATCCACCTGTTACTGGATCTCTCACAACAACAAGCTTGTATATTTTCCTAAGTTGATCATTCAAAGAAGCAGATTTATGACAGTTTATCACATGATAAAGCAAAGCTCTAACAACACATCATTTAACACAAACAACTACATCATATTAACTTCACATAGCTCAACATAAAAAGGTTTAGATCATAATGAGCTTAATACATACATCAATATTGAATCCAAAGATAAACATTCTTATATACCTAATGAAAAAGAAATGAAAATCTAAGAGTAACTTCTTCGTATTCTTGCAATCTTTAATCAACAAGAGATTACCTTTGTCACGCCAGATACTGGTAGCATACACTTGAAATGATAAGAAGAAGAAACTTTCCACCTTGTTCAACTCGCTTTATTCATAAACTTTCACTAAGTATTTCTCTCTAGAATTGTTAAACTTGCTTATATTTCCTCCAAGAGGTCCTTTTATAGTCACCTCCTTCTAGGGTTTGTGTGTTATCTTGGATCATGGGCTTTTGGATATTCGTGAATTTTGGCCCAAAGAAATCAACAAGTTTTCCTCCAATTCTTCCTTTTTGTACCATTGTAGAGCCAGGTACAAACAAAATGTGGGAGACAAAGTGTCTTGTGGCAGGCTAGTGGTTCAGGTATTAAGGCGGAGGTGTCTTGCAACATTCCTTTGCAGCAGACAGATAAGCTGGGTGTTGTAGTGGGTTTACTATTGTGCAGAGTTTCATCCTCTAGCATATTGACATTATCTCTTTGCCATTTGATTCAAAATCACTATATCCCGTTGTCTGGTTTCACATAGGCCCTACAACTATGAATGTCCACTTTTTATAACTTCTATTGCATCCTTTATTTCGTCCAGCTCTCTTCTCAATGTTGGTTTGTTAACTTGTTGTTCCAGTACTATCGTGCCATGACTAATCAGTGGTCATCCCTACATAAGCAACAAACACATAAAATTCACAAGAGAACCTATTGTGCTCTTTATAATCTACTCAAAAATAGCAAAATGCAGTAAATTAAACTAGTAAACAACTCAATGAAAAAAATATATACAAGTGTTAAAGTCTATAATAAATCACAAAAAATGAGTTATCACACACTCAAAATTGAATCATTACTTGTCCTCAGGTGATGCGACAAATAATATAAGAAAATACATTTTTTACTGACATTCATCCCCTACTCTAGCAGCTCGTTTCATAAACAATTCAGAATCTAAGGGAGCCACATCCAAAAGTTGGCACAACTCATTCTTTTTACAATTTAGTCATGTTAGTGCCCGCGTGTGTGTTTCGTGATGGTGTTTGTCATGCTAGAATTCTTCTGTTTAGATAGTCAACCTAAATCCTTGTCTGGTTATCTTATCTTATCGTCTAAGAATTCATTTTTTGAGTTTCAAAAGGGAGAATTAACTATTTTGCTCTTGGCTTTTAGTTTTAGCTCATTTTGAACTTAAGTCTTCCACTTGAATTCTTTATTATTATTGATAAGTTTTCTTAGATGAATTACCTTTTCACCTGACAAATATTTCACTTGTAATGATCCAACCTGTTAATAATGGTGAAGACATGCACATTCCTCCAATTTTGACATTTTCATTTTTTTTTAACACTTTTTGTGTCTGTGTATATAAATTAGGTGTGTCCTTGTGCTAGCCTTAAGTAATAGTATTCTCATACCCTAAACTAAACCATACAATAAATCTCATTCAATATTTTAAAACAATTCAAACTTCTTAAAAGATTAACTACTTTTCTGACTACTTCTAGCGCAACAAGAATTATAAAAAAACTACATGCAGATACATTAATTTTTTATTATCAAGACTTTCTTTCAAACATTATTAGTGACCCAATTAGAAATTCTCCCATTTTAAGGATGAAATTAATTATTATTCTATTCTTTATTTAGTCATGACGGAGGTTGCCACAAACAATTCAATACTAAAACCAATGGTCCCTTAGTGTTAACTCACATCACATGGTGCCATATAACATACTGCCACAAGTTCAACACAGTTGGCATAATATATCCCTCCAAAACTCACTCAAGACAAAATTTATGTTACATAGAGTCAAGTAGATGCTCATAAAAAGTTCCATTGGTTTTAACTTATATTATATAGATTTTGAATGGTATAATATATCTATATATCAAAGACGTATACCATTTTTCATTCCTTACTAATTGTCTTCAACCATATACTCCTACATCCCTATCTTCATAATGAACATAACAGAAAAAATAAAAAATGCTACGAGTAAGACACTAACATAGTTACATTCACATACTGCTATAGTGTGATGCTGACTACTACTGGCCATTTTTTGTAACGAAGCATAAATTGACTTAGCTTGGATTTAGTGCAAGCGTGCGGTACGTCAAAAATCAAAACACGTATAGTCCAAACATTCTCTCTCTCTCCCTCTCTCTCCCTCTCTCAACTCTTTCCCTAGCTGAAGAAAGAAAAAAACATTTACACTGGAGTCTGAAATTTGTAACCCATACACTTTATACAAAAAGTAAGCAAAAAAATCTGATAGCCTAAAAAAGAGTAGGTCATGGTTCACTCTTCCCAAAGTTAGACAAAATCTGTGTATTTTATGGTTTTAACAGTTGAAAACATAGATATAGAAGTGTAGTACATTTGACATATATCAAAGTTTGGAGATTTACTGAAAATACTAATGTATAAACAAAGACCAACTAGGCCATACTTTTTTGAAATTTAAATTAAAGGTGAAGTAAGTGGAAATGGAAAAGGACCAGACATCATAATAATGAATAAAAAAGAAAGATTATCTGCACTGTACTCTCTCAGAAATGAGCGATTTTAATGTAAAAGTTAATAAAAAGATTATGTTATCAAATGTATGGAGGGAAACAAAAGGTGGAATTAAGAGAGTCTATATGTGACATGAGAATAGTGCATGCACTTTTCTCAAACCCTTTTATTATCGTCTTCTTATCTCTATATATAGTATATTGATTTATGTACTATAGGAACTTATGACTCTATGACTCTATGTCTTATCTTTTTAGTCTCTTAAAAGCAAAACGCTCATGCGTATTAAATACAGGGAATTTAAATATATTTTTGAACATTTAAAAGTATTTTCATAAAGATGTTGCTATATGATATTTTGACTTGTATTGGTTTGTTTTTGTGTTTTTGAAATTTGAGAAAGTATAGAATATATCCATAAAATAGAGATATTAATATACAGTACTGTTAAATACATAATGTCTAAAATTGGATGCGTAGGGCATTTAGTATTATAGAGTTCTGATGGATAAGAGCATCATTTTCCATCAAATTCATAAGGGTTCTTTAAATAGATCTAATTTAATTTTTATATTACTTTACAGTTTCAATTATATAAATAATTCAACTATATTTTTTAAATATTTTTTCAACTTATTAAAACTTTGAGTAATGTTATTTCTAGAGATGTTATGTTTATACCAAATATTATTTACCGTATTTATATCGTGAATAATCTTTTTTAAATAAAATAATATTAAATATTTATTTACAAATTTTTAAAAAAATTTAATTTTGTAACAAACATATAATATTTATCATTAATCAATTTAATTATTGTATTAACCACAAAATTATATGTTATTAATCATATATTTTTCTAATATCTTATTAACCAATTTCGTTTCTTCGTTAATCAATAGAATATATAATATTAATCAAGTACTGACATTAATTTATAATTTGATGAATAAATTTTAAAAATTAAAAAAAATGGTTAATATATTAAATAATTTTATAAACAAATATTTACATATTATTATAATTTTATTTAGTATTTATTGTTTTTAAAATTTTAAAATTTATTAATCAAATTATAAATTAATGTAAGAATTTGGTTAATATTATGTGTTTTATTGGTTAATGAAGTAGTGAAGTTGATTAATAAGTTATCAGAAAAATATGTGGTAATAACATATATTTTTATGATTAATGCAATAATAAAATTGATTAATGACAAATGTGATATTTTTATTACGAAATTAATTTTAAAATAAATATTTTTATAAATACTTTTTTATTTAAAATAAAATTTTAATATTATTTTATTAAAAAATATTGTTCATTTTATAAATAGTTTTGATATATACATTGGTGTGGTGTAGGAAAGCATTCCTATGAAACTTTACATTGGATCTCACCGGATCTCACATTAATACCTCACATCCATATTTTATATTAATAAAATAACCATTACATTTTTAGCATAAAGCTTCTTAAATTAAGTGTTTTACTTTTGAAATATTGGTAAAACGCCTTGGTTTGGGAACGGTGAAAAACCAAATAAAAACTATGGATAATGATGCTCTAATATATTAAATGTCCTGTCTCTTTTGAACTGTATTCAAGAGACAACTTTATGTCTATCTTTTATATTTATACATATCATTAGATAGAATATAAGGGATATTTAAATCCAACTAAAAAACAAAGAGGAAGGAGATTTCAAATCAATAAAGCCTAAATTAAACATTCAAGAGAGTTTATGTTTAAATCTAAAAAGCTAAAAAAAATTATTGATCAAATCAAGTCATTAAGGTTGTAAGTCGGTCCGGTAAAAACAAAATCATTCCTCCCTTTTCAAATGCTCCAAACAACTGTCCATCAAATGCTTCTGACTTTTTCACTTTTTGAATAATTTTGATAGACTACATCAACCTAGATATCATTTCCAGGAAGGGTCAATGAACCCCTTTGAAAAACCGATCCAATCACCCACCCTGTCCCAAACTTTATGTGTATGTTTGATTTTTATTTTTGAAAGATCAAAAGTAAATTTTTTATTATTACCATTGTAAAGTTAAAAGGTTCAATCCCACCAAAAGATTTCGTTGAAAGACAAGATGACTAAAGGAATATGTGATAATTCTAATTAGAAAGACACGGATAGGAATTCTACAATATAATCAAAATCATATATATCATTATAGAGCATATTATAATATGAATAATGCAATTAGCATGTACTTGTCATGGTTGAATCCATTTGCTTGAGTGTAAACTGAGAATGCTATTGTCCTCTTTCTGATGGAACGATTACGCTTAAAATCTGATCTAATGGGATAGTCAGAATATATAACCACCAGATGAGGGAAGGGACCTCTCAACAGGCTATCCAAAATAATGATTCAACTCATCATGGATCATTCAACAATTAAGCTCAATACGATATTCATTTTATTAATTAAATTAATGATTGATATAATAATTATATTATATTTAATAATTAATTAATGTAAATCCATAATATATTTAACATTCTCCCACTTGGATGACTTTAATTAATTATTAAAATATAAAAATTATAATAAACAAATATGTCAATCATTTATCATCAAAATAATGTGAGAAAATACAAAATTTAACAATGCATAAATTGTATCCGGTTGAGACACAAATCACACATGTCAAATACTCTCATTTCACATATCAATAATGGATATGAATTAACATAATATAATGAGGAAATATGTAATCCAATAATGATCCAAGTATATAAAATGCTATAAGAGATATGATTATTAAATTGACGTCATCTTATGCATATCTCATTACAATAATTAAATACAACAATCAGAATCCCACTAATCCAGAATATCAAATGACTTAACTACACCCATGTTGGTTGCATGCCTTTGAAAAACACTAACAATTAAGTCTTTGTTTAGTGGATCTGCCAATATGTTCTCGGTGGCCAAATGTTCAATTCGAGTCTGAAATTCAACAATTTTCTCTCTGACAAATAGATACTTAATATCAAAATGCTTTGAGAGAGAAGAGCTCTTAGTGTTCTGAGAGAAATGTATATTAGCATAATTATGGCAATATATCACATGTGGCCTAAATATGCTTTCAACAACTTTGAAGTGAGAGATTAAATTCTTCAGTCACGTAGCTTCATAGCAAGCTACATATTTTACCTCCATGGTTGAGGTAGTCGTAAGAGTTTATTTAACACTCTTCCACGAAATAGCTCCTCCTAACATCATAAAAATTAAGCCAGAAGTAGACATTGGGTCGTTAGGGCTACCTGCAAAATCAAAATCAGAATAACCAATTACCTCAAGTTGATCAGACTTCTTATAGTTCAACATGTAATCCTTGGTTCCCTGCAAATATCGCATGATCTTTTTAACGGTTTTCCTATGACCCAAACCTGGGTTACTCAAGTCTTTCCCTAAAACATTAACTGCATAAGCAATATCGGGACGAGTACAAACTTAAGTATACATCAAACTGCCAACAACGGAAGCATATGTGACTCTTTCCATTTCAGTTGTTTCTTTATCATTTTGAGGACATTCAAATTTAGAGAGCTTATCACCCTTTTGGACAGGAACAATGCATGGGGAGTAAGACTTCATATTAAAGCGCTTAAGGATTCTTTCAATATATCCTTTTTGAGACAAACCAAGAACACAACGTGACCTATCACGAAAAATTTGGATGCCTAAAACAACATAAGCAACACATAGGTCCTTCATATCAAAATGCTTAATTAACATCGATCTTTTCTAATTCAAAAGACTAACACTACTGCTAGCAAGAAGGATATCATCGACATACAACACCAAAATTATAAAATCTCTATCAGTGATCTTTAAATAAATGCACTGATATGAAGTATTTTCAATGAAACCAAAATAAGTGACAACTTGATCAAACTTTAAATACCATTGTCTAGATGCTTGTTTTAATCCATATATGGATTTCTTCAGTTTGCATACTAACTTCTCTTTTCCTGCTTCAATAAAACCTTCAGGCTAAATCATGTAAACATCTTCAACAAGTTATCCATTCATAAAAGATGTCTTCACATCCATTAAACATTTAGGCTGAATCATGTAAACATCTTCAACAAGTTCTTCATTCAGAAAAGATGTCTTCACATCCATCTGGTGAAGTTCTAAATTAAAGTGTGCTACCAAAGCCATAATGACTCGAAAGGAATCTTTGATAGAGACGGGTGAGAAAGTCTCTTTATAATCAATCTCTTCTCTTTGACTATAGCCTTTTGCCATTAGTCTGCCTTTGTATCTATCAATTTCACCATCAGAATTATGTTTAGTTTTGAAAACACATAAAAATACTATTGATTCAAATTATCGAACACTTTGTGTTAAATCGATTTCGTTTTTGATTATGTAATATTTTGTTGATATGCAAATCCAATCATAATCTAATTGATTGTGATCTACTCACTAAAACCTATTTCAAAAAGTTTATCAAAAATTTATCCAAACATATTGATCACACAATCGTTGAATTCAATCATTTACAAGTGAAAAATAAATAAAGAGAGAGAGAGAGAGTACACAAGGATTTGTTTAGTAAGTTCCCTAATCGACCTCGCTATGAGTACGTCTGCCCTCGGTTCGAACTCGAATTGAGATAATGAAATTAACCTTACTTTGCAAAAGTAGTATACATGCGAATTATAGCAATCCAAACCTAAAAACCCTAAGTTTGATGTTGATTCTAACACTTTCTCTTTCCTTGATAAAAGCTTGATCAAGTAAACCAAAGATGACAATTTGATTCACTGCATCACGCTACTATTGTGCAACTTATGTTCTTCAAACCTTCACTCATTCGAATCCAAATTGCAAATTTTTCATAGAATAAAGTTGAAGATGATGAGAATACTTTGAAATCCCGGTTTCATGTAGTTTTACTCTAGAACCTTACTATAAATTATGCATGTATGAAGTATTTATATGCACGCATGTTTGGAGGCAAAAGGAATGCAAAAGATTTGCAAATGATTTTTTGGAAAAATACGTTGCATGTGTCGACCTATGTAAGCCATGTGCCAACTTGTTCGATGTATGTGTCAACCTGTATAGGTCATACATCGACCTGTAAAGGTCATGTGTCGACCTATAGAGGAGGCACATCAATCAGAGGCTACAGGCTTTAAAAATGGAGTACATGAGTCGACTTGATAATCGGATGTGTTGATCTGTAGATTTTCAAGATTTTTAATGCATGTGTCGACCTATGTAAGTCATGTGTCGATCTATATAGGTCATGTGTTGACATATGAAGGCGATACATCAAACAATAGCTACATGATTTAAAAATGAGGTACATGTGTTGACTTGAAACTCGTATGTGTCGACACATAGGAAAATATTTTTTTATGTGTCAACCTATAGCACGTATGTGTCGACCTATGTATTGTTTTTCCCATAAAAACTTGTTTTTAATGCATGAAACCTTTGCTAACTCATTTCAAAATGTTTTTATGATTCGTAATGCTGAGATGCACATTTAGACTCAGAGGATATCGTCCAATATACATAAACATTAAAGTATCCTAGTTTTGACATCGTACGAAATACATCTAACAGAAAGTTTCACTCACATATTCCCCCTTTTTGATGATGTAAAAACTTTAGACGATGTGTTTCGCATCAAGTATGCCCAATTCCCTTCGAATGTTGAAAAACGGTTGAGTCGCAAGAGGTTTTATAAATATATTCGCAAGTTAATTTGTGCTATCAACATGCTCAAATATGACGTCTCCTTTTTCAACATGGTCACATAGGAAGTGGTGATGTATCTCGATATGTTTAGTATGGGAGTGTAACACCGTATTTTTGGTAAGATTAATAACATTAGTGTTGTCACACATAATAGGAATATGTTGTAGTTTAATATCAAAATCGAGTAGTTGTTGTATGAGCCACAAATTTGAACATAACAACTACTGAATACTACATATTCCTCCTTGATAGTTGACAAAGCAGTGAAAACTTATTTCTTGTTATGCCAACTTACTAAGGAGTTTGAAAACATGTGACAAGTTCCACTAGTACTTTTCCTATCCGATTTGCAACCGGAAAAATTGGAATCGATATAACCAACCAAATTACAATTACTTCCCTTGGAATACCATAACCCATACTTAGATGTACGAGAAAGATATCTAAGAATGCGTTTTATGGCTTTTAAATGTGATTCCTTAGGAGCCGATTGATAACGAGCATACATGCACATGTTAAACATAATGTTTGGACTAGATGTAATAATATATATAAGAGAATCAATTATACCTCTATACTTCTTGACATCAACATTCTTACCATTTTCATTTATTTCCAAGTTTCCATTTGTGAGCATTGGAGTTTCAATTGATTTTGCATCTTCCATATCAAATCTCTTTAGCAATTCGTTGAAATATTTTATTTGACACACGAATGTACCTTTGTTGAGTTGCTTGATTTGAATACCAAGGAAGTAATTCAACTCCCCCATGAGACACATCTCAAACTCACCCTGCATAAGGTTAGAAAACTCCTTGACGAGTTACATGTTAGTGGAACCTATGATGATATCATCGATATAAACTTGAACTAGAAGAGTATGTTTTCCCTGACGCTTAATAAAAAGTGTAGTATCTACCTTCCCCCTAGAGTATCATTGAGACCATACAAAGCTCGTTTTAGTTTGTAAACAGGATTAGGATACTCATGATTTTCAAAACTGGGAGGTTGATACTCATAGACTTCCTCATTAATATACCCATTAAGGAACACACTTTTCATGTCCATTTGAAATAACTTGAAATCTTTGGAGCAAGCATAAGCTAGTAGAAGGCGTATAACCTCGAGGCGAGCAATCAGAGCATAAGTTTCCTCATAATCAATGTCATTTTCTTGGTTATAACCTTAAGCCACTAGTCGGGATTTGTTCCTAGTTATCACTTTGTTTTTGTCGAGTTTATTCCTAAAAACCCATTTGTTGCTAATAAATTGATGATTTCTTCGATGAGGGACAAGGTCCCAAACATCATTTCTTTTAAATTGGTCTAATTCATCTTGCATGGCCATAAGGCAATGCTCATCAAGTAATGCATCTTTGGTGTTTTTAGGTTCAACTTATTAAACGAATGCAAAGTGATTACAGAAATTACTTATCTTAGAGCGTGTTGTCTTGCATTTAGTGATGTCTCTAAGTATGTTATCAATAGGATGATCTTTGGAGGTTTTCCAAGGAAAAGGTAGACCGTCCACTTCAGTTGAACTTTCAACTTACTTCTCTTCACAACCATTAACTTCTTCTTTCTCATGTTCCACCGCTTTATGTTGATTTTTTCCTTTTTCAGGTTCCTTGAGAATATCTAGTGAAGATACACATGCATCATGGAAAGAACCACCTTTCCCGACATTTTTCGGATAAGATTCATCAAAAGTGGCGTGTACCGACTTTTCAGCAATAAGTAATGTTTTGTGATAAACCTTATAAGCTTTGGTAGATTGATAGTATCCAAGGAAGATACCTTCATCGGATTTCACATCAAACTTATCAAGGTTATCCTTTCCATTATTCAAAACAAAAAATTTGCATCCGAAAACGTGAAGATGTGATAAATTAGGTTTTCTACACTTAAGTAGTTCATGTGGATTTTTGTATCATACTCAAGACATATTAGTATCATACTCAAGACAGAACATTCCATGATAATGGCATCGACCCAAAAATATTTAGGTAGATTACCTTCATTGAGCATAGTTCTAGCCAACTCCTTTAAAACACGGTTTTTGCGCTCCACGACACCGTTTTGTTGTGGAGTTATTGGAGTAGAGAACTTATGCTTATCACAATACTTCTTAAAGATTAGGTTTTCAAATTCTCCTCCATCATCACTTCAGATAGCAATAATTTTCAAGTTCATCTTATTTTGGGATAATCTTGGAAATTGTTTGAAAGATGAATAAGTCGTATTTTTACTATACAAAAACATGACCCAACAAAATCTTGAGTAATATTCTACTATCACAAAACCATAATAGTTACCACATATGCTTTTGGTCCTTGAGGGACCAAAACGATCCATATGAAGAAGCTCAAGAGATCTCGAAGTTGAAACAATGTTTTTTATTTAAATGAGATTCTTGTTTACTTTCCCATTTGGCATGCATCACATATATGGTCTTTTGAAAACTTTATTTTAGGTAGACCAATTACTAAATATTTTGAAGTCACTTTGTTTAGTAAATCAAAGTTGACATGAGCTAGGCGTCTATGCCATAACCAATAGTCTTCACTCATGGTCATTAGACACTTAATTCCTACAAAGGACATATCATCTAAGTTAAGCATATAAGTGTTATTAACCCTCAAGCCTTTAAACATACAATCTTTCTTTTCATTATGTTCAAACAAGCAACAAGTATTTATAAAATTAACTTTAAAGCCCTTGTCGCATAATTGACTAATGCTAAGGAGGTTATGTTTAAGACCACCAACTAATATAACATCGGAGATAGTAGTAGATGAGGGATTACCTACACTACCTTTTCCAAGTATTCCTTCCTTGGTTTTGTCACCATAGGTAACAAACCCCTTCTTCTTTGGCACAAAGTCAATGAATAGAGATATGTCACCCGTCATATGCCTTGAGCATCCACTGTCAAGAAACCATATTTTCTCCGTAGAGTCAAGACATTCAACCTATAGAATAAAACAAGAGATATAGGTACCAAATTTTCATTGGATCCTTGAGACTGGGTGAAATCAAGGTTGCATTTGGGAAACCATTGAAAATCTCCTTTAGGAACAAAAAGTCTCCTGAACTTGCATTTTTAATAGTATGGCCTTTCTTACAACAATAGTGACAAGATAAGTTGTTACGAGATATACTTTTTCTATTTGAGTCCTTTTGACCATATTTATGCTTTTTATATGAAGGGTTCAAGGACCGTTCATACTTTGATGGATCAATAGAAAATTCAATCTTTCGTTGTAATGCTTTGTCCAATTTAGCTTGAAGAGTATTTACCTCTTTTTGCCAAATGTGACAAGATTCACAACCAAACCATTAAGGGTTTTCATCCTAATTCTTGTCCTTTTGAATATCTATCATATATTGATTAAGAGCTTCCATATTATTTTTGTATTCTAAAACTTTAGCTTCTAAGCGTGAAACGATTCTTTCGTGTGAAACTAACTTTTTAAAAGCGTCTAAGACTTCTCTATCTAGATTTTCAAAAGATTTTGTAATGGAGAATAAGATAATTCATTAATAAATTCAAGCTTAGAAAGACTCACATTTTTCTTCTTCTTTTTGTTTTCCATGAGGCAAATATGAGTCGATTCGACATTGAACTTGAGCTTTCATTACTTGAAGAATCACTTTCACTTTCCCAAGCAACATAGACTCTTCTAGACTTTCTAGATTTCTTGTGATGGCATTTCTCTTTGTCTTTCTTTATCATAGGACAATCCGGTCTATAATGACCGACTTCTCCACAATTGTAGCATGAACTTCTAATTTTACCTTTCTTATTCTCATCTTCATTTGAGGAGTTAGATAACCTTCTAAATTTGGTTAGGTTCTTTTAGGAGTACTTGACTTCAATTTCCTTATATACCTTTGGTACCTTTTGACAAACAACCTCATATCTTCATCATCGGGATTCTTGTCATCTCTTGTTTCACCATCACTTTGCTCATTGTTTGAGGACTTTGAGCTTGAATTCTTTAGAGAAATAGACTTCTTCTCTACCTCATTGTCTTTACCTTTCTCCTTCTTCATCTTCTTCTAATGCTTTTTTTTTCTTCATGTTTTTCCAAGCAAGTGAGTTCTTGCTCATGTTATTTGAATTTTCCAAATAAAGTTGTGAGATCAAGTGTTTTAAGATCATTTGCTTTTTTGATTGAGGTGATATTGGGTTTCCATTCCCTATTAAGCAACCTCAAAACTTTATTAGTAGCAATATCATTGGAAATAGACTTACCTAGAGCATTCAATCGATTTATAATTTGTGTGAACCTCTTTTGCATGTCGGCAATGGTTTCACCATGCTTCACGCGAAATACTTCAAACTATTGATTCAAGGTATTGATCCTAGCTTGTTTGACTTCATTAGTTCCCTCATAGGAAACTTCTAATGCGTTCCACATAGCTTTGGCGGTTTCACAATGTGAAACACGATAATATTCATCAACACCAAGTGCAGATATCAGAATATTGTGTGCCTTCCAATCATGTGATCATAATTCTTATCATTATCATTCCATTTTGTTTCTGGTTTTGGTACGAAAACACCTTCACCGTTGGTCATTATGATTTGATTAGCACCTTTGTTGATGACGTGCCAAAAACCTTTATCAACCGACTTGATATGTATATGTATACAAACTTTCCAATAGCCATAATTTTCACCGGTAAAAATGGGCGATGTATTGTACACCTTTTTAGGTTCGATAGTTGTTTTCTAATAAGCGAATATTGAAGCACGAAATTAATTGGAGCTCATGATACCACTTGTTAGATGATAAGATTCAATCTAGAGGGGTGGTGAATAGACCACTAGTTAAAAACTTTAACAAAAAACTGTTTTGAAAATTTTATGGCGAGTAGAAGTAACTTGGATCGAATCGTCTAACCCACTATCGAAAAACTCGGACATGCGTATATTAACTCAGAGTGGTGATAATGAGCACAAATTAATCTCAACACTTTTAATCACAATCAATTAAGTGCAATGCTACAAGTAGACACTATTTCCAATGATAAAAACACACAAAAATACTATTGATTCAAATTATCGAACACCTTGTGTAAAATCGATTTCGTTTCTGAATATGTATGATTTTGTTGATTTACAAATCCAGTCACAATCTAATTGATTATGATCTACTCAACAAAACCTCTTTTAAAAGGTTTATAAAAAAATTATCCAAACATATTGATAGTACAATCGATGAATTCAACAATTTGCAAGTGAAAAATAAAAGAGATAAATAGATAGATAGATAGATAGTATCGTAGATGAAAAAATGACAGAGTCGTCACCATCATTTATTTGTTCCTAAGGAACAAGGAAATAATGAGAAAACCTAATCACTAAGGGTGAGATACTGAGTCCGGGAGTCGGTTGAGTAAGGGGAAGGTGTTAGACGCTCATTACCTCCATTGTACTCAATGGGATCCTCCTTCAGTTATAGGGTTAATGTGTGTTTCTAGGGTGCTTGCTTGATATAGATTAATTGTTTAATTATTTTTTATATTTATAAAAAATGTTTTATTATTAATAAGGGAAACCCTAAAAATTGTTTTTGATTATTATACTTGTTGGAGTCTTACAACTCTATGCCTATGTACCATCAAATTTATTAAAGGATCAGAGCCCCATAGTTCGTCTAAAAAATGTTGATTGGTTGATTGCGTTTTATCCCTTGAAAGTTCTCACGCATCGGGGGCGGAGAAATAATTGATTTTGAAAAATGTCTTAATGCACTAGGGCAGATGACTTATAGTTTGAGGTGATTTTAGATTGATTTTATCCCAATTAATCATTTGCAAAAATATAATTATTAATTTATTTAAGAAAATAAATTAGTAATGATATTATGTATTTACTTAATAGAAATATTAAAAGGTTAATTATATAAACCTAAGTATTATATCCATTATCCCTAATTTTTTTTATCCCTTCAACCCTAAAATTTCCTTAGAGATTTATTCCATGATTATCCTCATTATTGATTAAAAAATAAATAAGTAAAATATAATACTTAATTTATTTATGAAAATAAATATTATATATTTATATGACATACCCCTTTAGATTGATTAAAAAAATCTAACTATTTTGATCTAAGAAAGTAAACCCATGGTGATATTATATATATAGTTATTTTAACAAACATATTAAAAATTTAATTATATAATCTCAAAGACCATGTTCATTATCCCTGATGTTTGTCCCTTGTTTTTATCCCTAAAAATTATTATAGAATTTTATCCCTTTTAATTATTTGTAAAAATATAATTATTAATTTATTTAAGAAAATAAATTAAAAGGGTAATTATATAAACTCAAGGGTTGTATCCCTTATCCCTAATTATTTATCCCTAAAACCCTAAAAATTTATCCATATTTATTGTCCCAAAAATTATCCAAAAGTTATCTCTAAATCACCCTATAGTTATCTCATAAATTTTTATCCCTTAAAACTCTGAAGTTTCATCCCATATTATCCCTAAAATTATCCAAATTAATTATTTTCAAAAATATAATTATTATTTTATTTAAAAAAATAAATTAAATGGATAATTATATAAACTCAAGTGTTTTATCTCTTATCTCTAATTTTTTATCCTTAAAACCCTAAAAATTTATCCATATTCATTGACCCAACCCTTGAAATCCTAAGATTTTATCTCATAATCTTATCCCATATTATCCCTAAAAATTATCTTAATTAATTATTAATAAAAATATAATTATTAGTTTAAATTTTTATCCTTTAAAACCCTAAGATTTTATCCCATAAAACTATCTGATATTATCCCTAAAATTATCCCATTTATTCACGCTAATTGATTAATATCCCATAATTAATCTCATTACTATTATTTTATTTATATTATCCCATTTTTAAGAATTTATCCATATTTCTAACCTGCCTAATTGTTCTAAAATTACTCCATAACATTAATTATATTTTTGTTAATTATATTATCTAAGTAATTATTTAATTATATATTTTTTTAATTTAATCCTTAATTGTATTAAACCCCTAAATTATTTTAATCAATTTTTATATTATAACCCTAATTAATATTTATTGTAAAAATATTAATTAACCTTAATTATTCTAATAAAATTAAATTAATTAATCCCTAATCAATTATAAAATATAAAATATTAATTATATTTGCTTTGGATTTTTAATATTTGATTAACAAAAATATTTTTTTTTATTATTGGGATTTGGACTCAAGTTGTTTTTTTTTAAGAAAAAAATGTTACAGATTTCTTTTTAATTTGAAATAGCTTAGAAATAGTTTATAAATTTTTTTAAAAAATAATCTTTTATTCTTTTTTATGATACTTTTAATTTTGATTATGATACTAAAAATATTTACTCATAATATTTGATTTAAAAAAAATTAGATTTATAATATTAACTTAGTAAAAAAATGATTTATGATATTTAGTTTTTAAAAAAAGATCTATGATGTTTGTAAAAAAAAGTTATTTATGATATTAGTGTTAAAAAGATTTGTGATATTAGTAAATAATGACTTGCTTAAAATAATTGACTTTCTAACATTTATTTGAAAAAAAATTGATTTAAAAAATTATTTTAAAAAAGTTAAATTAAAAGTTGATTTAAAAATAAATGATTTAAAAAAAAAAGGAATTATATTTATAATACCAACTTAAACTGGTTTTAAATTTGAATAGAAAATAGTTATGTTCTTTTTTGAAAAAAAAATTATATAAAATTTAATGAAAACATGTATAAAAATAAAATATAAACGATAATCAAAAATCTCAAGACACTATCAAACATCGATTAACAAACTCAAATCGGTATAAGCATGCATAAATTATTATTGAGAGGTTAAAACGAAAATCAACCTACGGGGAAGAGATTGTCTCTGGTGAGCAAAATAATTCATTTTAAGTTTTCCGCCTTCTTCACGCCACCAATTCCAATCCCTACCTTTTGATCCGATCTTTTTCTTTTGCCCTTGATAAAATAGATGTCGATAGGAGTTTTAGGGTTGAGTGTCGTTGTTCTTCAGTGTGTGAAGAACAACAACTTTAGAATAGATAATTTATAGATTTTGGATGAATGAAAAGTCTGAAAAATGGGTTCTGATGAAAAATATTACTTTTGTGATTTAAAAATAAAATAGAAAAGTAGAAGTAAAGAAAAATAAATAAAAGGAAAAAAAACACTAAAAGAAAGAAATATGGGATTTGAACTCATAACATTTCCATTTGTAAGTCATAATACTTATTTTTAAAACCAACTATACAATTTCATTTATTTGAAATAAAATAGCATTAGCGAGTAAATAATAATAATCTTAATAATAATTTCATGATAATATTAATATTAGTAATAATATTAATACTAATCTTATAACCCTAATAAAATAAGAGATTAATTACTATACACTGTCAGTATAAAAAGTTTTACACCGTCGGTTCATCACCATCACCCGTTTGTATTACTTTATAGATTTTTAAAATAAAAGTCAAACTTCTTTTAATATCCAACGTCTTTAATTAAGTGATGGTGTAAAACTCTTTTACCCTGACAGTGTATTTCAATTAATCTCATAAAATAATGTATTAATAAATAATAATTTGATTAAAAAAAATTAATTTAACCCTAATTAATCCCAATATTAATCTCTTCCTAAATAACAATAATATAACTTAATATTAATATAAAAATAATACTAATACTAACATATTCTCATTTAACTAATAACATTATTATAATCTATTATACCCCTGCTATTAAAATAAATAATGCTCTAATTATTAGTTTTTACTAATGTGTTTTAGTAAGATAAAATATCACAGTTACCAATGGTAATATCTCTCTAGCATAAATCCCCAAATTATTATGTTCTAAGCAACATCCATGAATTAAAACAAATCCCTAATAGGGATTAAAAAGTAAAAATGACCCCCCTTTGACTTTTTAGGTCACTGGGGTTGACCAGATGCCTTATAAAGAGTCCTGAGCATGTCAATGACCAACACTCTAAGAAAGAAATAGTGGTCAAATTTTGGGGTACGACATACACACACACACACACACACACACACACACACACACACACACACACACACACACACACACACACACACACACATATATATATATATATATATATATATATATATATATATATATATATATATATATATATATATATATATATATATATATAGAGAGAGAGAGAGAGAGAGAGAGAGTACATAAGGATTTGTTTAGGCAGTTCCCTAATCGACCTCGCTATGAGTACGTTTTTGCTCAATTCAAACTCGAATTAATATAATGAAATTAACCTTAGTTTTTAAAAGTAGTATATAAGATAAATGTAGCAATCCAATCCTACAAACTCTAAGTTTGATGTTGATTCTAACACTCTTTCTTCCCTTGATCAAAGCCACATTAAGTAACCCAACAATGCCAATTTGATTCACTGTCTCATGATACTCCTTTGCAAGAACCTTCTGTTCTTCAAAGCCTTCACCCGATCGAATCCAAATTGTGAATTGTTGTAACCCAAGACTCACCAATATGATCCACTGTCCCACGTTACTCCTTTGCAAGAACCTTCTGTTCTTCAAAGCCTTCATTCGATCGAATCCAAATTGTGTAATCTTATCTAAAACCTTCAAATCCCTAATTGATCTTAAAGAAAAACCCCAAATCGACTTTCTTATTTGAAACCCTAAAGGATCTCAACCCAATTTATAACTAAATCAACCTAAATTGGATGTTATCAACCGATTCTATATGACACCTGAACAAAGAATGATTATGTATAGTTTGTTATGTGTATGCATAGAATAAGGTTGAAGATGATGTGAATACTTTGAAATTCCGGTTTCATGTAGATTTACTCTAGAACCTTACTAGAAATTATGCATGCATGAAGTATATATATGTATGCAAGTTGGAGGAAAAAAAGAATGCAAAAGATTTGAAAAGAATTGCAAATTTTCAAGATTTTTAATACATGTGTTGACCTATGTAAGTCATGTGTCGACCTGTTTGATGCATGTACCGACCTGTATAGGTCGCGTGTCGACCTATGAAGGATGCACATCAAACATAAGCTACAGACTTTAAAAATGAAGTACATGTGCCGTTCTGACACTCGTATGTGTGGACACATAGAATTTTTTTTCTTCTATGTGTCAACCTATAGTACGCATGTGTCGACCTATGTATTTTTTTCCCATAAAAAACTTGTTTTTAATGCATGAAATCTTTTCTAACTCATTTCAAAATATTTTTATACTTCCTAATGCTAAGATGCTGATTAAGACTCAGAGGATACCGTTCAGTATACATAAACGCTAAAATATCATAGTTTTGACATCATACATAATACACCTAACAGAAAATTGCACTCCCAAT
This sequence comes from Lathyrus oleraceus, assembly GCF_024323335.1. NCBI lineage: Eukaryota > Viridiplantae > Streptophyta > Magnoliopsida > Fabales > Fabaceae > Lathyrus > Lathyrus oleraceus. Next base: position 110,319,387 of record NC_066581.1, on the reverse strand, counting down.
AATTGGTATAGGGAGAAAAGTACGATCTTCTTCAAAACCAACTGGTCGTGGCGTAGAGACTCCACTATCCAAATCATCCTTAAAGAAAACCACTATATCAGATTGAACGACTCGTGTAGAATGAGATGGAAAATAAAACCTACAACCTCTAGACCCAATGATATATCCGATGAAGAAACCACTAACAGTCTTAATATCAAGTTTCTTCTTTTGAGGGTTGTAATTTTTGACTTCAGCCTTACAACCCCAAACATGAAAATGTCTCAAACTTGGTTTCCTACCTATTAATAGTTCATAAGGAGTCTTCGACACTGATTTAATATGCACCTGATTAAGAATGTTGACTGCAGTCTTCAAACCATCACCCCAAAGAAAATTAGGCAGTGAAGAATGACTCATCATGTACCTCACCATATCCATAACTGTATGATTACTTCTCTCTGCAACTCCGTTATACTGAGGAGTAACTGACATAGTGTATTGAGCCTCAATACCACATTCATCTAGAAATATAGGAAACGGTCCTGGATTTCTTCCAGTCTGTCATATCTATCATAATATTCTCCTCCTCTATCAGACCTCACACATTTAACCTTCTTTCTTGTTTTCAATTCAATGACAACTTTAAAATATTTGAAGGCATCCAAGGAATTAGATTTGTCTTGGAGAATTTCCATCCAACCAAATCTAGAGAAGTCATCTATGAAAGTGATGAAGTACCTATATCCATCCATAGTGTTAGGTGTAATAGGTCCACACATGTTTGTGTGAATCAATTGCAGCACATCTTCACATCTATTCACTCTTGTATTCCTTGTTTTGACAGTGAACTTTCCTTTGAGATAATCAACGCAAGTTTCAAAATCAGAGAAGTCAAGATTAGGCAGAATACCTTCCTTAATTAGTCTTTCAATATGAGGCCTAGAAATATGCCATAAACGTTTATGCCATAACATCGAAGAACTCTCATCCTTCCTATTGCGCTTAGTCCCAATAACATAATTAACAGACATCTCTTTAACATTCAACATAACATCACGCAAATTTACAGAACCAACAACAGCTGAATTAAAACAAACATCAAGTTTCCCATTACCAAAAACAAAAGAGTAGCCACATTTATCCAAACCTGAAATAGAAATCAAATTCCTTCTCATTGAAGGTACACAAACTTCATCTTTTAAAATCAAAATGTGTACGGAAGGTAAAAACAAGGAAACAACTCCTATCTCCATCACCGGTACTCTAGCTTTGTCTCCCACAATGACCTTCGCCTCAACATCACTTGGTTTCCTTAGACTTGTAAACCGCTGCAAAGAATTCACGACATGAATAGTGGCATCTGAGTCCAACCACCAAGTATTGGAAGGAACATCTACTATATTTGACTCAAAATAAGCTAGAGCTAGGAGTGTACCTTGCTTTTCAAGTTTCTTTTTCAAGATAAAACAATTATCTTTCTTATGTCCATACTTCTTGCAGTACTTTCACCCCCCTTTAAAGAATTTCTCTTAAAAGACTTCTCCTTTGGCTCTAGGTATCGTGTTGTCCTTTTTCCTTTCTTATCATCAAAATGACGTTTTCCCTTGTGGAAGTTTTTCTTGAAATTCTTTGTTCCTGAAGTAGAAGCAACAAACTGAACACTTTGAGCTTTTGTCTTTTTTTTTATAGAATCTTCCTCTTGAGTTACTATGACTATCATCTCATCCACAAACCATTCAACTTTCTTGGTATTATAGGAGGTCCTTGTAACATCAAATTGAGGAGGCAAAGACCTAAGAACCCTCTAAATTAGAATGTTCTCACCAATATCAACTTTGAGATATTTCAACTTATTATAATAGTCGATAAATTTCATAAATGCTCACACACACCACTAACACTATCATACTTATTTTTGTCAAACAAAGAGAGATACTCACACTTCTTAACCTTATCAAAATGAGTGAACTTCTCACCAACCGACTTCAGATAATCTTTAGCACTCTCACTTTCAGGTACGCGTTGTCTAATGAATTTTTCTATAGTGTAAGATATCACCTTATGGCACACCCTATTAGAGTGTTTCTCGTTTTTCATAAAGAGTCCTCTGAGCTTCAGTAGACGCGTCAGCCCTAACGCCAAACTTTTCAATTCTCGGAGCTAAGTCAAGGTTGACTATAGTCAAATAAAAATTGAGAGACTCTTTCCAATCCTCATAATTAATTCCATTTAGAATTTTGACAGAGTTAGAAAAAAAATTGTTATGAAATAATAAGGAATCATTAATTGAATAATTATGTCATATAGAAAAAAATGATTCTACATATATCAGCCAAATATTTCTCTAATTATTAAGTAAATAAGATAATATTATAGGTATTAAAACTAAACAATATAATAATTAAAACAAAACAATATAATTTTCTAGTATATTGCCACGTAACAGAATTATCTCTAGCATATAAAAATTAGTGATAGCAATAAACTGTGTTTACTGGAATAAGAAAAGGGACCGGCATTTCGGAACTAATGAAATAAATTCTTGGAATAAAAGTAATTACTGCGAATATTCTTTTAAATGCCAGTACCTTTTAAACATCAGTATCTTTCTAAACCGCTTTAATTGGAATAAGGGAAACCATTTAATAGCAATAATATAATATTAATAACAATAATACAATATTAATAAGCTGGTGGTAGTAGTGGGTGATGCCCAAGTTATAATTACGCCCACGTGATAAATTTGATTTAATTCTTTTTCTTTCTTATTTACCTATTCTCACTATTTAAATTATTCTGAATTTAATATATTACTCTTTTACATTTATAATAAACTTAAATATATCAACACATAATAAATGTACTTTAATACAAATATTCTTTTTTTTATAAACCTATATTAAAACCTATATTAATAGCAATAAAATTATTTATTCATCAATAAATTTAATATCACAATTTAATTCTTATAATTCATCCAAAAAAAAAGGACACCAAAATCATAGAGATAATTATAGGGAATATTATAATATGAATAATGCAATTAATATATATTTGTGATGGTTGAATCCATTTACTTGAATATAAATTGAGAATGTTACTGTTCTCTCTCTCTGAAAGAATGGTTAGACTCAAAATCTGACCTAATGAGATAGTCAGTATATATAACCAACATATGAGAGGAATGACCTCTTAGAAGATTATAAAAAAAATGATTCAATCCATCACGGATCATTCAACAATGTCCAATATAATATTTATTTTATTAATTAAATTAACGATTGATATAATAATTATTTTTTATTTAATAATTAATTAAAGTAATCCATAATATATTTAACATCAACCACACCAAAAAAAAATTCTTTGAAAACCAAGAAGACTAAGGGAATATGTGGTAATCCTAATTAGAAAGACAATGATAGAAATTCTTTGGAGTTCATGGAATTGGGAGCTTGGGAAGAGAGTGCATCTCTAATAATTATACTTACAAAAGTTGTTACAAAAGATTATAAATAAGATATAAGAATATAACCAACTGAATTCACAATAATAAACTATATTTTCTAACAAAGTGTTTTCTATTATATCTAATTCTTTATATATGAATCACATAAATCTAAGATATTTACAAATATTTTCCAATCTCCTTAGATATCTCCAAAGGTTTCCTAAATTCCATGGACTCCAAAGAATTCCACCGGTTTATCTCTAGTTAGGATTACCACCTCTTCCCCAATGTCTTTTTGTAATCCATTACCAAAAATCATAAACTAAGACGGTTATTAAAGTGCTATTACGACAGTTTCAAATGCCATAATTTACGAAAAAACAGAATGAATTGAACATTAAAAAAAACAGCTTTTGAATGGCAATGCTTGATTGTTTTGAATGCATGATGGTAAAATAAGTTTATAGATGAAAATGAATAATATTTTATGAACATCTAAAGTTATACAACATGAATTTTAATGAATCTTTAAATCTGATCCATAACTTGATTATTTTCTTGATTAGCTTCATCATAGGTCAACACTTGTCCATCAATATTTTAATCTTTTTCTTCTTTGATCACCGTTGTTTTCATAAATATTAATCATGATCAAATATATTGATTCACCACTTGATTAAGCTTCATAATTGATAAGTATTCATTATATGTCTTTTTAAGCTCTTTCTTCTTTGATAATTTTCATCAATCTTTATCTTTATAAAAAAGTCAACAAATGAACAAAAAGACAAAATTTTAAAAGAAAAGAAGTTTCAATTGTGTTTATATCATCACATGATCATGTGATTACATTCCATGCACATATTCTACATCAAAGGCAAAAAACTCACGCAACAACTCTTTCTATCTTTACAATTTCACATATCATCATCATCATCATAATACATCCACATTCATACATACAAATCTTAGTGATGCGAAAGGCTTTGAACAATTCTGAGCATTGCTGCAACCAAACCATCGACTTTATTATCATTTCCTCACATTAACTGAGCCTTTTTGTTATTCTCACTACCATTATACTACCTTGTCCAAACACCTTCAACGGAAAATATCAATAACCAAGGAAATTAAAGTGAGTTTGAGAAGAATATAAGATAAAAGAATGGAAAAGAACTGAAAAAATGACTTAGAATTGATTTGAGAAGCCACTTGGAAGCTTACCGAAAAATTGGGTTTGATCGCCGTAAAGTTGTCACGCTCATAGGAAAATTGTTACACCCGCAGGAAAACTCATTAGAATCAGGAAATTCCATATTCCGGTCTAGTACATTTTTGCTATTTTTTTGCATTTTTTTCATTGATCTGCTTTCAGCTTTCATGTAGAGTCTTTTCCCCACAAAACCATGTTGTAGTACATGTTAATTCGAGTGAATCGATTAGATGGTTAGGTGATAACGCGAAAATACATCAGATAATTGTCTTAATTTACACTCAAAGGTCACACCATTTCGATTAATATCCCGATTATTGCGCAAGTATTCGTGTTGTTTTTGCAGGTATTTGAATCTCCATGCACTAAAGAGCAAAATGAAGAAAAGGAAGAAAAAGAAGAAGAAACACATGAAAAAGCACAGAAAAACCAGAAAAGCAGATTATGCAGATTTTGCTGATGTGACGACCGTCACAGATTCACGACGCTCGTCACGACCCAGACTGTGACGATCGTCACAGGCCCATGACGAGCGTCACGCGGCCACAAAAGTGCGCTTTGGAACAGTCAGCCACAACACCCAAACGTGCCTAAATCTCCTCCAACAAACTTATTCCCACGGATTCCTCACTCAAGACCAAGTTTCCCTTGATTTTCTCAACCACCAAGACCTAATGGACACTATATAAAGGACCCAAATGGGAAAAATTGAGGACGCCTACTTTGAGATTTACGCTCTGCAATTTAATTTTCAGCTTTCTAGCTTTTAGCATTTTTTTTCCTTCCAGCAACCTTGTTTCCGTTGCCTTATTGTATTCGCCATTCTTTTTAGAGTTTCCCTTTTTCCAGTTAGTTTTCCAGTTAGCCATAGTAGTAGTTTCCTACACTGGAGAACTACTACACTTTATTTAATTTTAGTAGTAATTTGTATTGAAGAAGCAAAGCCTACCGACTTGTGGAGGACTGCTCAAGCACTCCAGGAATCGCTATACTCTGTTGCCTCAATCTCCAGGTTTTTATTGAATTATTATTGTTATTGCCTATTTATTATTATAAGCATGTTTGCCGCAATGTTGATCTGTTTATGCCTTACGTTTGCTTTATTTAATATGTCCGGCTAAACTACCGGTATCGGTATGTAGCAACTTAATTTGATGGGATTTAATAATAACCGGTGAAAACCCTTTTTCTCAAAACAATCTTTTAGGCTGAAGTTTTTAATCTAAATTTAATTAACTTTATCACAAAAGCGTGAAAAGCTATTTAACACGGTTTTGCCACGAGAGTGGGAAATTAACTAAGGTGAGAACCAACAATCGCGAGAGCGTGAGGCTCGAGCTGGATAGTAAAAATTAGGCATTGAGTTTAAAAACAGCGAGAGCGAGAGCGTACATTCTGACATAAAATTATAGGCAGATTCAACAACCACGAGAGTGTGAGATAAAGTCTTTTAAATAAACATTTTCTACTGAGAGATATTTGGCATTTAAACTATTCACCGGTGACTTATCGAATCCCTGAAAATTAATGCGCCGCATAATGATTCCTTCCATAAATTCCTTCTTAAAACTACATTTCCCTTAGATTTACTATTTTGCCCCCAAACTTCTACTAATCATTCCCTTAGCTAAACATAGTGACGTTAGTAACACTAGTTTGATCATAGGTCCCTGTGGGATCGATATCTTTTAAAACTAAAGCGACTGGACTGTACACTTGCAGTCAAGTACCCAACAAACTATATTTTATATATAGCCAGATCAAGCATCAAGTTTTTGGCGCCGTTGTCGGGGATCTGTTTTAGTCGAATAGTGCGATTCTTTCGTTACCCAGTATAGACTAAGGCACTCTTTTCTCTATTACTATGTATCACCCAAACTTTCTCTACGATTATCAATCCCAGAATTTTGAGGAATCGCAAGATTCCTATAAATCCAACCTGGAAATATTAATGGAGGATTTCATTGAGACGCAAACTCACTCTAGGATAGAATCTATGATGGAACGCTTTGTGGCTACACAAACTCTTTAGAATGAAGAATTTAGAAAACAAAGTCTCTATACCAATGAAACCCTTACGCAACTGAACATTGTGGTCGAGTCCCTCGTCACTCACAACGAGGCATTGGAGACTCAAATCTCCCTACTTGCGCAGACACCTCTAGGACCTTTCCCTAAGAAGCATGCGGATATGGTAACAATCACCAGTGAAAGATTTACCGAAAATCCTAAGAAGAGTGATAATGAGGAGGGTTCAGGTGAGAAAAGAGTAGAGATTGAGAAAGTTCCACAAACACCACCCAAAAGGGAGGTTGTCAAAGAGGTAGAGAAGGAAGAGCTATGTGTTGTTCCTCCTCCCTATAAATCACCAATTCCTTTCCCGCGAAGGTCTGTGGAAGTTAAGGTAGACCCCAAATCCGAAAGAAATGAGGAGCTATCAGAAAATATCCACACCAATGCACCTTTATTTGAGACCCTGAACAAGAAGAGAAAATTAGAAGCCCGTGAAATTAGGGAACTAATTAGTATAAAAAGGGGAAAACCAAACTTTGAGGTGGTGTTTGCAAAAATTGAACCTAAACCTGAAAAGCTAGCTCTCAGGATAGAGCCAGAACCACCACCACAAGTTTAGAAGGATAAACTACCTCGCAGAAGAAAAAGAAGAAAAGGTGACGGATATGAGAGATGGATTGATAAGTGGCCATGGAAATCAAGGATAATTAAAAGTTTGACGGAGGATTCATCCTCGAAAGAACCACCATGAGTACTTACACCCCTGAGCCGCCGCGCTATCGACGTAAAACATAGCGAATATTTCCTGTTTTATTAATGTCAATTTTTCTCTCTACCCATTTTTTTTCTCTTTCTTCCCTTTCATAAAGTCAATCCGTATTTTTCTTTAATAACCATTACTGACTTAATGCCAGTATCTAGTTGAATTCATCGTGCTACTGACTTTCATCATGCAACCAGTAGATACAGTTTTCAGAGGCAGAGTTCAGAGAAGGCGATATGATTATCTAGCTCAGAAGGATATGGCATTGACCATATATTATGATGGACCTACCATGGATAAATTAGGCATCCGAGATAGCATCCTATTTATGTTTAACCAGCTTGGGTGGGAGAACGCAGCCCTTAAGAGACGGTTTGTCACGTACCGTGAACTAACCTTAGAATTCCTTAGTTCCCTTGTATACATCCCTGAGCATGGTTACGGACTTAACAAAGGGTGGATATCCTTTAGGTTATTTAGCATGGACTTCACCTACACCCGTCGAGACCTTGCTGACCTCCTAGGATTCCCTAGTGGCCCTTTCGTTTTTATTACCCGCCAGGAGGACCTTATTGATGACATTGACCTCAATGACTTATGGGGTAGCATATCTGGAGAATCCAACCCTAACCCGGATGAGATGCACTCACAAAAGATCCATAACCCTGCTATCCGATACTTTCATAAAATACTAGCCCACGCCTTATTTGGTAAGGAAGAGAATAACACCATAGTGTCCCGCGATGAACTCTTCCTCTTGCTATGTGTTGATCAAGGTCGACACGTCAATATAGTGACATTCATGATGGAAAGATTTGTCCACCTTGCTAAGAATAACCGTGCCCCAATAATCATAGGTGGCCTAGTAACCATGATAGCAGACGCCATAGGACTTGTACGCCCACTTTATGAGCTTGTACCTTTTGGAAACATCCGTCCAATGGATATCAAATTTTGCTTTAACTGCAGAATCATAGGAAACATTGGAACGGACACCTTTGATATCTAATCAGTAACGAAGTGGTTCGACTATTCACCTTGCCTAACCATGAGAAAACGAGTGTTCACAACCGCGATAACTGGCTCTATGACTTAGAGGAACACCCTATTGATCCACCTTCACCTCTTGCGACCCCACCTAAATATGAGTGTATCAATGACCCTATCCATAAGGAAGAATCTGACCCTGAAACACCTCCTAACTATTATAATATTGCTGAACCGGTTCCTCCATCTTATGCTGATAATCATGCCATGCTCATCACCCGTCTGAATGCTTTCCAAGCTGACATCACCATTGTGAAAGAAGAGATAAAGCTCATACGCTTTGATGTCCTAGGCTTGATGGATATAGCCGTTGAGCAGTTTCATTATCTGAACGAAGTTGTAGCTGCATTGGGACAAAAGCGTGGCTAATACTACTGACCACTGATTTCTCCTACTCGCACTAAGCAATGAGGACACTGCTTTATTTTGTGTGGGGAGGGAGCACATTTATTTATTTCATTACTTTTATTCTATTGCTTTTGTTTGCTATGTTATCGCTACAATCTTTTTCCTAGATTACATTTAATTTCAATTTATTAATTCAATTGCTATTCATTTAATTACGCTTATTTCATCTATTTATTTATTGTTGCATTTATGCTGTTAAAATTAAAATTGCTTAGCTATCATTTATGCTGTTATCAAATTCTGCTGCAACCCGTGTTAGAGAATTTTTTTGAAATTCAGCGTGTGACTGCCCCTATTTAATTATCTTGAACTAGAAAGTAAGAATGACAACGGTCTTCATACATTCGTGGTGGAAGGTAATTAAATACGAAAATACTCAAATTTTGTCCTTTGAAATGCAATGAGATATGCAGAAAGAAAATGCAATGGATTCTAACAGCACCAAGGTAATAGGGGTAGAATGCCAAATCAATGCCAACCCTCGAGTCAACATTCAAATCTTGCCCAGGTCGTTTATTGTTGTAAAGACAAAGGCATCAAAAGGATGACAGCAGAAATTTCCACCACCCAAAGGATGACAGTAATTCAATCATGATTTCAGGATCGTCATCACCAAAAGGATGATGGATAAACCGAGCTTTCAAAAGTAATCATCACCAAAAGGATGATGTCCGTCACCAAAAGGATGATGTTTATTCTGATAAAGTTTCCCACTACCGAGAGTATAATATCAAGGCTATCACCAAAAGGATGATAGTTAACTCATCAACTACAAAGATCACCGTCACCAAAAGGATGAAGGTAAGATCCATCAACAAAACTTGTTATCACCAAAAGGATGATAATAAGTCAAATAACTTCAATGATCACCATCGATCACCGTCACCAAAAGGATGAAGGTAAAGTCACACAACAAACTTGTTACCACCAAAAGGATGATAATAAGTTAACACAATCACCATCACCAAAAGGATGAAGGTATAATGAAACAAAACTTGTTACCACCAAAAGGATGATAATAAGTCGGCAGTCATCATCACCAAAAGGATGAAGATACTACAAACAACATAACTCGTTATCACCAAAAGGATGATAATAAGTTACAACAATTTAAATGATCACCATCACCAAAAGGATGAAGGTAAGTTACAAGACAAAAACTTGTTATCACCAAAAGGATGATAATAAGTACACACGCAATTGATCACCATCACCAAAAGGATGAAGGTACGATTAAGACAAAAACTTGTTATCACCAAAAGGATGATAATAAGCCAACAATCACCATCACCAAAAGGATGAAGGTATAATTAAAAGACAAAACTTGTTATCACCAAAAGGATGATAATAAGTACACACGCAATTGATCACCATCACCAAAAGGATGAAGGTACAATCAAGACAAAAACTTGTTATCACCAAAAGGATGATAATAAGTTAACAATCACCACCACCAAAAGGATGAAGGTATTGTCAAACGACAAAACTTGTTACCACCAAAAGGATGATAATAAGCACACACGCAATTGATCACCATCACCAAAAGGATGAAGGTAGGATCAAGACATAAACTTGTTATCACCAAAAGGATGATAATAAGTCAACAATCACCATCACCAAAAGGATGAAGGTATTGTCAAACAACAAAACTTGTTACCACCAAAAGGATGATAATAAGCACTCAACGCAATTGATCACCATCACCAAAAGGATGAAGGTAGGATCAAGACACAAACTTGTTATCACCAAAAGGATGATAGTAAGTCGACAATCACCATCACCAAAAGGATGAAGGTAAGGTCAAACGACAAAACTTGTTACCACCAAAAGGATGATAATAAGCACACACGCAATTGATCACCGTCACCAAAAGGATGAAGGTAGGATCAAGACACAAACTTGTTATCACCAAAAGGATGATAATAAGTCAATAACCTTAAATATCACTGACACCAAAAGGATGACAGTAAGATCAAACAAACCGAACTTGTTATCACCAAAAGGATGATAATAAGGACAGAACTTCAAAACTTGTTATCACCAAAAGGATGACAATAAGCTGAAACCGACTCAATGATCGCCATCACCAAAAGGATGAGGGTAAGATCAAAACAAAACTCGTTATCACCAAAAGGATGATAATGAGCCCATAACTCAAATGGTCACCGTCACCAAAAGGATGAAGGTAAGACCAATCAACAAAACTTGTTATCACCAAAAGGATGATAATAAGTCAATAGCTTTTACTGATCGTCGTCACCAAAAGGATGAAGGTAGGATCGAAACACAAAACTTGTTATCACCAAAAGGATGATAATAAGTCGATAGTCACCATCACCAAAAGGATGAAGGCACTACAACACAACAGAACTCGTTATCACCAAAAGGATGATAATGAACCAACAATCACCATCATCAAAAGGATGAAGATGGAATCATAACTTCAAAACTTGTTACCACCAAAAGGATGATAATAAGTTATAATAACTTCAAATATTGCTGACACCAAAAGGATGACAGTGGGATTGGACTTTCCAAATGTCACCATCACCAAAAGGATGATAGCTTAAACCAAACTTCATAGTCTCTATCACCTAAAGGATGATATTTAGATTGAACTGGATCACCAAAAGGATGATAATTGAACCAGAATGACAAGGATTGCTTATCACCATAAGGATCGCCGTCACCAAAAGGATGACGGTAGGTTGTAATAGTTGTAGAAGTCACCATTCACCAAAAGGAAGAAGGTTATACCAAAACTTCAAGGATCTCCGACACCAAAAGGATGACGGTAAGATCACAAATGTCAAGCATTTACCATTACCAAAAGGATAACGGTTATCATAAACATGACGATGATCATCATTCCTTAATGGACTTTCACTAAAAGGATGATAGTGAGAAAATTATTGGAAAAATATGGCTACTGATAAAGTTCAATAAACCTGATTTGTTGGGTAGCATTGGAACATTGCTGGATGAGACTTGCTTTGGGGTATCAACAACAAAGGGTTGGAGAACCAATATTCTCTGGGGAGATGTAGTTTCTGTCAACAAAAGGCTACAGGAAACGACTCATTGAGGAATGCTCAATGTGAAACAAGGTAAGTGTTTGGAGAAACATTGTTTGATTAAGTTGAGGATAACATCTTATCAACAAAAGGTTGAAGGATGTAACTCAATGGGGAACGCCCGATAATAGGGTAAGAACTCACTCAGAGAAAAACAATGACTCAACTGAGGGTTGGCCTGGATGCCTACGACTAAACCTTGGATTTTGATTTGTGCTATATGCATAAATGTCATGTATGCGTTATGTAATGAGGTGATGCATGTGATGCATGTGATGCATATTAGAATGCAAAGAATGACTGGTTTGTTAGGGATTGGCCCCCCTTTCAAAGGCGATGTATTTTGTGGAAACCAACGTTGGTTGTTTTTGTTTTTGTGAAGGTGCCACCAGGGTGGGCTTTGGGTTTTCTGGTGATTGTCAATGTGGATTGAGCTATTGATTGATTGATGGAGGTATCTGACTTCCCGACACTCGGTAGTTGATGATGTGATTAACACGCAATAGATGCGGATACTCCTGGTGCCCCGAGTTTGATCTCTTGCTGATATGTTGTGTATTTGTCTTTGAGAAGATCTCGACTTCTTCTTCTGAGATGTCTGGCTAGCCTGTGACTGAGCATAGCGACGTGATCAACGCATGTTGGTTATGCCTTTGATGTGTCCTAAGGATTCTTGTTGAGGTATGATGTTGTACTGGTATGAACTTTTGACGTTTTTGTTGTGAATTCAAGCAATTTCCAGTGGCTGGCGCAATCTGCTTGACTGGCTTGAAGGTATGAAGGGAATTTGCCCCTTGCAACTCGTCTTGCCCCTAACTAGTCTTTGAGGGACTTGCCCCAGATGGACTGAGTATTGAAATGTTTTTCCTCCCTGATCGATCGATGCTTGGAGATTTGTCTTATACTGACTACTTCTTAAGTCAATATGATCAAAAGACGCCATGCTCCTGATTCATAGGATGGTCTTGATTCGTGTCAGCACCAACGATCAAGTGCCCCTTGAATTGCCCCTTGTTGGAATTTACTCGATGTCAAGTACTGACTAACAATTAAGAATTGTTATCCAAGAAATGGTGATGTTAATGCAACAGTTATGCAAGTTTTGAACAACAATCATTCATTTGGAAGTGTCGTGATAGTGTATGACGAGTGGAACATGTGTCCAATCGCGGTGCTTGATTTAGTTAGTGTGTGAGTGATATAGTGAGAAAAGAATATTAGCAAATCTCTAGGAGTCAGTTTGCTCAACCTTGCTATAGTATGCTTTTAGAACAAACCTTACTTCAATTAGGTCTTTTGAAGGTTGTAACGTGGCTTGGTTCATGGTTATTGAAACAAAAGGATATAAGGCTCAAAGTTTATTTTAACCCACCCCTTCTTCATGATGATCTCCAATCCTATGTTCGGTTAATTCACACACATTCGTCTTTTGCAGGTGTAAGGATAAAGATGGTGATTCAAGGTCTCTTGGAATGGCAGCCACCTTATTTTGTTTTTTTTGGATGTCGGTGACCCTTTGATTTTGGTATGGTGGTCACTGAATCTTGTTTTGTTTTGTTGGAGACTTTCATTGTCTCTTTCGATTTTGTTTTGATCCCTAACTTTTGCATGGATCGCTTTGTTTGAAGCTTTAATCCATCGGGATTACCCCTGTTTTTGCCTAAGTCTCCTTTCAGGGTGTTGGACTTAGCGGGCTCTTTCTTTGACTTTTTTTTTTGAATTTGTGACTGCCAAGTCATTGGTCATTGCAGAACAACCGACATAAAATTTGGATTTGTATGGTCCCTTCGACACTTCAAGATGTGTGCGGAGAATGTCATATGGTTGATCCTTGTATGTGATATTTCATCTTGTAATTTGAACGTGTAGTCAAATTAACTGAACACTACCCTGCCCCAGGTTAAGCGTAAGGGTTTGTAGATCCGAAAGAAACTCCTACTTCTAGGCTCGAAGTGGTTGACTAGGGATTAACTCCTTATCTCTCCAGTGTTTGGGGATTTGAAACAATGCCTGTACATCATTAGCAAGGTTTTATCTGAAAGCATACGATCAACAATTATGAGTATTTTGTTTTCGTCATCCTCCTTCCAACATTTACTAACAATAGTGTGATGAAGAAGGTGAAGTGGAAAAATATGTGTTTGTGATTTGCAAATGTGATAGATGAGTGAATATGAAAGATTGATTCAAAGCATGCATAATCATCCCATTAATAAGACCAAATAAAAATAACAATGTTTAAAACATACAGTACTTAAACAACAAGATCAAATTACAAGAATGCAAAATGGTAAAAATGGCATAGTGATCGCCTTCATTCAAATGAACAAGCCTTCATCTTTGATTCTTTGTGAGGAATTGTTCTGCTTATTCAGGCTGGTGAGAGCTTTATCTTCGAGCTTCACTCGACTCTGCATGCGCTGACATGGGATTTGTCGTGACATTTGGCCTCACTGGCGTGAATGTAACTGCCTTGTTGTCAATCAAGTCTTGAACCTTGTGCTTGAAGGCCTTGTAGTTCTCTATTGTGTGTCCTGGTGCACCCATGTGATACTCACAGTGAGCATTGGCATGGTAACCTGGAGGATATGGTGGAGTTACAAGTGTTATCTCCTTTAGAACAACCGATCCATCCTTTAGCAGGTAGGGAAGGATCTTGCTATATGACACTGGCAAAGGATCGAAATGTCTTTCTGGTCTCCTTGCCCTCTGCTGATTAGGTTGACGTTGTTGTGGAGCACATTGTTGTTGATTCTGATGCGGCTGCTGGTAAGCCGGCTATTGATACTGTTGTTGATATGGTTGTTGATAGGGTGGCTGATATGGCGTCGAGATGACAGCAGCAACCTGATGACAAGGCGTAGGAGCATATGGAGGTGCCCTATATCCTCCTCCTCTCATTATGGCGTTGGTCTGACCTTCTGGCTTCTTTGGGAGATCGGGATAAGGTTTCTTCATCCCACCTGAAGCACTGGCGGCGCAAGGTAGCTTTCCTTTTCTGATCTGACTTTCAATTCGTTCTCCCACAGAGACAACCTCAGCAAAAGTTGGGAAGCTGGATCCTACCATCTTCTCCATGTATTGGGTATGCAGAGTTCCCATAAACATGTCAATTAATTCTTTGTCAAGAAGAGGAGGTTGGACACGAGCTGCAAGCTCTCTCCACCGCTGAGCGTATTCCTTGAATGACTCATTGTTGCGTTGAGTCATGTCTTGCAGTTGTGTACGATTGGGTGCTAGATCAGTGTTGTACTGATAATGCCTGAGGAAAGCTTCAACAAGGTCTCTCCATGATTGGACCTGACCTCTCTCTAGTTGCATGTACCACTCCAAGGATGCCCCACTGAGGCTATCTTGGAAGTAATGAATCAAGAGTTGATCATTACTGATGTGGGCAACCATCTTGTGACAGTAGGCTCTAAGGTGGGTTCTCGGGCAACTGATCCCTTTGTATTTGTCAAAGTCCGGGACTTTGAATTTCTGCGGAATCACCAAACCTGGCACCAGGCACATATCAACGGCGTCCAAACCGGGAGTAGTGTGAACCTCCAAGGACTTAAACTTTTCCTCCAAAGCATGGAGTCTATCAACAGTTGGGTCTGGGATACCTCCAACAGTAAGCTTGGCGGGTTGTGGCATGAAGAAGGCGTCATATGGATCTTCATCACCTATCACAGATCCGTGTCGAGCAGATGTAGCAGAATGCTCATGGGGGTTCATGTTGACCATGGGAACAGGAATATGGATGGGTCCTCCTCTAGGCTGATTAGGGTTACCATCAAGGTCAGTTACTCCAGGGATGCTAAGTGATGGCGATCCAAACTCGGCAGCAACTTTCTTGGCTTCAGCGTTAGTCTCAGCATCCTTCTCCTTCTGGGCTAAGAGCAACATGGTTTCAAGCAGACGATCCATCTTTGCTTGCATGGAGTCAATGTCTGTTCTCATCGAGACTTGGTTTGCTTCCAATTGTTCAAGTGTCATCTTGTAATTGCGGCGTGTCTCGTACTGGTGTCGAGTAGTCAGCGTTTACTGGTCAAGGGGAGAATATGGTGTAAGTCCTTGTTTCTGGAAGATGATATGCAATGCATGTTTATGATATGCAAATGCATGAAATTTTGCCATGTTTTTCGCAGAGGAATACAGACTCAAAATTATCCACATGTCGAGTACATCAGTATAACTGGAAGAAGCAAAGGTTTCTCTAATCACAAGAAATTCCCCAAAGGTAGGTTCTAAAGTTATGTTTTCAAGGAAGGAATTTAGACTCACGGATCAAGTTCAAAACTTCCTCGCAATGATGGGCTAGCCACATCGTGATGGGAGTTCCGAAATGATCTAATCTAAGTGGGATTCTCGTATTGTTCGAACAGGGTGTAGACCCTTCGGTTCAATACTACACAATCACCAATCATGAAAACAAAACTTGGGTTTAAGGCGAGGTCCCTAGAGTCACGGATCGTGTTTAGAACCTCCCCCACAATGATGGGCTAGCCATATTATGATGGAAACTCCAAACATATCTACTCTAGGTGGAGTCTTCGTATTGTTCCAATGAGGTGTACACCCCCCGGTTCAATACTACACAACTCCGGGTTCTAAGTTTTTCTCGAAGCTCGGGTATGGAGCTTATCTCACAACATACACCAAGTTCCATGTCAAAGCATCAAAATACATTACATACAACACAAGTAATCAGAATAAAATACAGAGAGATAAACATGGAAAGAAAGAATATCTTCCAACAGTCATAGCAAAATCAGACTAAGTTAGGCTAGACTCTCTCTTGCTTGGAGCAGGGTCCCCAGCAGAGTCGCCAGTCTGTCGCACCTCAAAAATGATAATGCGATCCCTCGCGATAGGACGCGGAAAAATTGTTGTTCGAAACAGAGTCGCCACCGAACTTTATTCATTCCAATGAAGGAATAGGAAAATATCGAGAAAACCTTTAGGAAAATAGAATAATGGTCGTCGCAACCATATTCGGGTTCGGGAGTCGATTATGCAAGGGGAAGGTATTAGCACCCCTCACGTCCGTTGTACTCAACGGGAACCTCTTAGTCTGATTTTGCTATTTGACTGTTAATTGACTGTTATTTGCTTGCTTCGAGTGATTGGAATTGATGATAGATATGGATGAAGACCTCAGGAGGGGGAAATGGGAGGTTTTTTATTAGTGTGCTCGCGAAGATACAACAATCTCCTGCCTACGTATCCTTATGGTGCAATAAGGAAATCAGAGCATTCGTAGTTCGGGCTACTACGAATATTTGGTGTATTTTGTTTTGATGAACGACTGTGTGGGTCGGCGTTCTAACGGCTAAACGCTGGCATGTCTACTCTCGGGGGAGGCTCTAGCACTGGTTTGTTGTGCGCATTAGAAAGGATTGACAGTGTTCTTTTTGAAAAGGGTTTTGGTCACGCGGGGGTGACAAGGTGAATTGATGTGTTTGGGTGTTTTGGTTTGGTTTCAATCGCTCGGGGGCGAGAAGTTAGGTTTGATTTGTTTGAGATGTTTTTGGAGAACGACGAAAGGTTGAGCAATGTGGTGTTCACCAATCGTCCAATTCTTTCGAGAAGTAATAAGGCGAACGCCTTCTATTCCTTTTTCGTTCGAATTATTTTTGAAAGTTTTTTTGTGTGGGTGTTGAATACGCACGGTAGTGAGGCGTACGCCTCCTACTTGCTTATTCAAAGAATAATGAGGCGTACGCCCCTTATTCCTTTATCCAAGTTTATTTAACGTGTTTTAGTCGGAAGTCGATAATTTGTGCAATATGGCGTACGCCAATTATTCAAATAATCGAGAGAGGGTGAGGCGTACGCCTCCCCTCTTTTATCATCCGAAGTTTAAATTGTAAAAGATATGTTTGGATGTTGCATTTGATTTGCGAAGATAGTTTGAATTTATTCGATTGTGTTTTAATTTGATGACGAAGATTCGAGCAATATGGCGTACGCCAATTATTCGAATAATCGAGAGATAATGAAGCGGATGCTCACTATTCTCCTTTTCATCTGAAATATGGAATTAAAAGGATTTGGAATTTGTAAAAATGATTTGAAACATTATGATTTGAAGTGTTATGGTTTAAATAATTTGAATTTGGAAATTATATTTGATTTTGAAAAGTGATTTGAAATTGTGTGATTTAAGACTTAATCGGGTGACAAGAACTCGCGCAATATGGAGTACGCCAATTATTCAAGTGCTTGAGAAATAGTGAAGCGTACGCTTCCTATCTCCTTTTCATCCCAAGTTTATGTTTGAAAGAGAAAATCCTTTTGAAGTTGAATGGTTTGAAAAATGATTTGAAGTTGTGTTGATTGAATAAATGAATTTTATTTAGTGTATTATTTCATCTACTCGGTTAATCAATAACCAAGTAGGTTTCATTGTAAGGAAGCCCAAGAGTAAGCTATGTGAGGTTGATGGCGATGCGAAGAGCAATCGACTTACAAGGGTGTTTTAAAATGGGCTCGATGTTGAATCGAGAATTGTGGTTTGTGCCTTTTTTGAAATTTGGTTTGAATTGTTGATGAATTGAAATTGAATTTATTTATGAAAAGATGGTTTGGAATTGGATCAAACTAATTAAGTTAATTAATTTTAATTAATCGGATTTAACTAATTAATCAAAATTCAACTTAACTTAATTAAAAGTGATAGAAAATATCTTAGCAATGTTAGTTTAATGGATTGAATGAAATTGGTCACAATGTGCTCCAAAAACCGGTTTAGACGAAATGACAATAAAATTGATGTCATTCGTGAATTCATAACGCGGTGAAATCATACAATTAATGTATTAAAACTTGGGCGGCACAACGGCATTGAATTACCGAATCCGTGGATCAAAGATTATTTCGAATTTCAAGGAAATGAAGCAAATAACAATAACAATAATAATATCACATATTGTCTTCACCAAATAAGTCCAGTATCTTGATGAATCTCTACAGGGTCTATGCTCACTAATATTTACATGGAGATGAATCTTTCTTCCTAAATAACATTGTCAATTTAAACTCTTAGCCTAGTAAAGATTTATCACAAAATTGAAACTCAAAACTGGATTTAATCCAAGCAGCATCAGTTGGAAAGGCACATTAGATAAATACAATGCAATTCAAAAACATATCATTAAAACTCAGCTTAACATGCGATTGTAACTAATTCAAAGAACTCAACAGCAATTGCCACAACACTTGAGAATTTCACTACAACCTTTCTTCATAATTCTGCAGATGAAATCCAGCACACAATTCTTCACAAAATGCAGATGAAATCCAACAGTAGCAAGGTATATGATGAATATTTACATTTGGACTAAATAAATAACGATTTCAATACCCTCAGCCCACCACCATGCTTAAAAACAACAGCACTATTCCAGCCATAACTTCGTACTAATCCTTAAGCATAAATCAACAGAGAACCGAATAGCAAATAAATAAAAATAGAAAAATGCACAGTGAAAAATTGACGATCACCAAATTTCTACTGCCAATGGAAAACATCAGATACCTATCAAACTTTGAACAAACCAGAAAAACAGTGGCATTGTCATCTATTCGAGACTCTAACTTGATACCAATGTACACCGATGAAATGATTTTCACCCAAAACCAGAAAAAGAACTCGACTTAATCAAACAGACAGAGCATATCACAGATCAAACCCACTACATATGAATCACCATAAACAATTTTGAAAGGGGATTTACCGCACAGGACCGACGATGTGGGTTCAATCCACGACATCGTAACGCTCTTTGATGAAACGTCATTCCATGTGAACTCTGTTAGCTAGTCGCACATGCAAAACTTGGGAGCAAGCTCGACAAACTTCCTTTTGTTGAACCGAACTAATAATAAAAGAGTGACGGATTGGAGTTTACGGCGGAAGATGCTTCACGGTCCAAAACCAGATGCGCAATGGCGGCGGTTAATGGGAGGACGGTGGCGATGGTTGAGGTAAGTCGCCGGTGAAGGTGGGTGCGTCGAGGGTTTTTGGTTGGAGAAGGTGAAGGGCGATGGTTGAGAGACGACGGCTGGAGCTAGCGGCGAGGGTTTCGTTGGATTGTAACGGCGGAGGTTATTTGCCGGTGGGTTTTGTGAAGAAAACAGAGGGTAAATGATGGTGGTTAGGGCGGCGATGATGAAGATGAAGGAGGGTTTGTTGTGGTGAGTGAATAGCGGAAGAGATGAGGGCGGAAGAGATTTGTGAGCGAGAGAAAGAAGAGAGATTCGTGAGGATTTTTGTGAGAGATTTTTTGTGAGTGAGAGTCGAGAGAATGAAGGTTTTGTGAGGAATTTGAGTAGAGGGAAATGTGAGTGAGCTGTGAGTGGTGGGTGGGGATTTTTGTTTTTTCTGCTGAGTGTGAGAGGAGAAAATGAGAGGGTAAGGTGAGGTAATGGGAATTTGTGAGTGAGGTATATGATGAGGGAGTGAGGTGTCAGCGAGAGAGAAAAAGTTTGTTGAGAATTTTCCTTCTCCTTTTTTGTCGTTTGCTGGTAAGAGAGAATGGAGAGTCACGTGTGTGACCGTTGGGAGTGGATCTCTTTGGATTCTTTTTTGATTATTTTTTATCTTTTTTATTTTTTTTAAACAAAGGATCCAATGCAAATATATACATATTTACTTTAATACATTTATTATTTATTTAAGGAGATAGAATCATTAAAAAAACTAATTAATATTTAACTTAAACAAATTTTAATTGTTTTAATTAAATAACTAAACAAAAATGTTGACCAATTAGAAATAGAAAAATGAGTATGAATTTGCTTGGAAAATTAAATCGACCATACTAAAATTGTGAGGACAAAACGTACTTATTAAAAAAATACAGTCTTTCCTCAAATTTTGACGATTCAACCGATTTGTCTGTATTCCCAAATAAATTCATTCTGACTGACATTTTAGGTATTTATTCATGATGCAATGTATGTCATGCTATGCATATGATGCAAAAATAAAATGAGATCAAATTCTATGAAATTTAAACATGCCCGAACAAAATTGGGGTATGACAATGACGAACGTCACTATAGAGTGACGTCCGTCTCACAGACGTGACGACCGTCACGGATCTGGCACGATCGTCACACGCATGAAAATGACCGTTACGAGCATCAGACCGTTGCAGACAACCGTTACGCATCCGTTGCACGTGACGACCGTCACACCCCTGTGACGACCGTCACGAATTCCAGAGAGCTCGCCTATAAATGCAGACGCTCTTTCTCCCTTCTACCTCACCAATTATCACTCTCTTACATTCTGATCTTCATCTATTAAATTCTTCACATTTTCTCCAAGCGTGTAACTCACAAATATTCCACCTAACCTACCGACACCAGAAGTTTCATACAACTCATCGATGGCCCATCAAGAAAGAGCTACTCCCGACCTTTCAACCGTCATATTCCGAAACGGAGAAGCCGGCGAACGCCAAAGAAGCAACTACCTCAAGTTCTACCAGCGCTCCGTTCAAGCCACGAGGTATGTTGATCATGAATGCCTAAGGGAGTTAGGACTTTTGGAGGGTGTGGAATGGATGCTAGCTGCCTCCAGCTTGACGCAGCTCTGTACCACACCGCAGCCAACCTACGAAGCGCTGACCCTAGAATTTATGAGTTCCTACTCATACATCACACCCTCTGGCGCTACCCAATATCTCACCGGCGTAGCCATATTTAGAATGTTCGGCACCGAGTATTCCCTTAATCAAACCCAGATAGCGAGAATGCTTGGTTTCCGACATGGAGAAGGAATCCATTGCTGCATCCTAGAAGGATGGTCAGAGATAGCATTCCAAGTTTGGCACAACCTCACCGACATGAACGCAACGAGCTGGGATACGCTTAACGCAACATTTATCCACAACCCAGCCATTAGATACTTTCACCGAGTCCTGGGGCACACAATTTTTTGAAGAGTCAACAACCACAAGGTAAACTCCAAGGAACTTTTCCTTCTTCACTGTGTGTTTGACCAAATTGCGTTCAATGTTACTCCTTTCTTACTAGCCAACATCTAGGCTGCTTGCATGAGAGGCAGTCAGGCGTTTTGTTGTGGGGGAATCATCACCTCCATAGCATTAAGCTTGAACCTGAGAGATAGGCTAGCCAACTTACCAGCCCTGGAAGCAGAATTCCTCGACATCGACTACTGCCGTGCTTCACACTTGATCAAAGCAAGAGATGACGGGAAGTATCATCCTGTTGTCAGAAACAAAGTAGTTAGAAGCATCACCATGCCCAACAGGAACCGCACAGACCCGAGAGAAATGGCAAATTGGATTTTTGATCTGGATGCCCCCGAGCCAAATGATGGAAATCCTGGTAATGATACAGATGAAGTCGAAGAGGAGTTTGACAGAGGCATGCCTCAACCACCTCAAGAGCACGCTGCAGAGACTTCTTCCCGAGGACAACGAAGAAGCGAACAAAGACCCGCCTCCATGGAAAACATCTACATTGAGATGTTACGACACAACCAAATAATGGAAGACCTCCAAACAGAAATGATACAAGCGATCCAGCAAATACAGCGGGATCAACACGATTATGCTAACTGGCATGATCAGGGGATGGCAGAACTTTCAGACCAGATGAGTGCCCTAACTTATCTCGTAGATGCCATCCAGAAGTACACTCAGTATGTGGGATTGGATCCTACCCAGCGAGGGAGAGGTGAGCGCGCAAGAGCAAGAGCCAGAGCACGCAGAAGCCAGCTGCGTAATGACGAGCAGTGATTTTTGTTTCTTTCCTTTTTTACTTCTGTATACTGCCGCATTGAGGACAATGCATTGTTTAAATATGGGAGGAAATCCTTATCACTCCTCTACTTGTTTCTATTGCTAATATTTTCAGCCAATACAAAATTTTTTTGCTTGTCCTTTTCAATCATTTTTACATATTTTGGCATAACAAAAAATTTCCATAAGATTAAATGCATACTCTACGAGTATATAGGTTGTCTTGTGGAGATTCTGTTAGGAAAACTGAGAAAGATCTGACAAGATTGATACCGTCACGACACCCTAGATCCCTTATTTCTATGAGATCAGTTTGAATAACCATTATACCGACACCTTAAGTCTCCATTCTAGATTAACCCCTAGTAGTTTATACTAGCAGTCAGCACCGTCTCAAGCGCAAACCACGTGGAGAGCCGATGAATATAAGTGTTTGATGCCTACAAATTGAGAAACTCCTTCATACTGTTGCTATCAAGAAATTGATAAAAGAACCATACAAAAGGTTGCAAAGTTATGCAAAAAGAAGGAATAGAAACCCCAGTTGGTTGGTCCAGAGGTACCTGGTACTGGACTCGGTAGGGCGAACTACGGTTCGATCCCCCACAACCTTAAAAAAAAGGGATATATAAAGGGGTACCACACTAGTGTACCAGACCCCAGTGCTAAGAAAAGGATCAAAGTCACTAACTGGCTACTTGTCGCAGCCTGAAAAATACAGAGGTGCGAAAAAACAACCGGCGAGAAAGAAAATGATGACAGAAGAGTCGCCACCGTGCGTTATTTATCCCAAAGGAGGGAAAGGAAACGCTCGAAGTAAACCTGGAGAAAGGAAAGGAAAAGACAAGGTCTCGCAACCAAATCTTGGGTTCGGGAGTCGATTATGCGAAGGGAAGGTATTAGCACCCCTACGCATCCGTAGTACTCTACGGGATCCACTCTTGTTGTTTCTTGTCTAAAGGGTGTGTGTTTATCTAATGTACTATTTACTAAAAGAAAGGGTCAAAGAAAATGACTCGCACGGATGTCGCATCCATTGCACACGTATCTCATCTGAATATGAGAATCAGAGTCTTCATAGCTCGGGTACCTATGGGTTAAGGATAAGTGTGCTCGCTAAGACATCGCGTCTTATGCCTACGTATCTCATCGGGAATGAGAATCAGAGCAAAACGTAGTTCAAACTAGCTACGGGAACAAAGGTCTCGATTGCAACTAGGGCAAGAGAAAGGGAAGGTCTCGATCGCAACGAGGGCGAGAGAAAGGATCGCAACGAGGGCGAGAGCAAACAAGGATTAGTTGTTAGTCGTTAGTCAAACTCGGCAAGACATCGCATCTTGTGCCTACGTATCTCATTTGAACATGAGAATCAGAGTTACCGTAGTTCGGCTAAATAGGGACGCCAAACAAAACACACGCAGGAAACCGACTGCCAATCGCTGGACTTATGTCAGACTCCACACAAACAGGCAAACATGGAAACCGAATGCCAATCGCTGGACTTACATCGGACTCCGAACCAACAAACACACACAGGAAACCAACTGCCAATCGCTGGACTTATGTCAGACTCCTACACACACAAAGGGTTTAACCGGACGCTGAATCGTCAGAAGCAACAACAAAGTTGAACAAACAAGCTAACAGGGAGTCTGGTACTCGAGCCTGCTAGCTGTCAAGCAAACACACACAAAGAAAAGGAAAAGAGCGCCCGGAGAGATCTCGTACGACCTCCTGCCTACGTACCTCATCTGGTATGAGGATCAGAGCAACGTAGTTCCCCTTTATAGGGATTGCCATCTGAATATGGACTTACAAAGGAGGACACCAGTTGTGTCAGAGGAGAGTGGGCGATGTGTTCACGTCCTAGCAGTAGGTGTCGCAGCTCGCTGAATCGAGTCTTAGGCAGTTACCTCTTTGCAATAGGACGGACTACATGCCACAAGATCGGAGACGCTCGGAAAGGTCTAGAAGTGGGGAAGCTCTGCCCTAGAGTTGTCATGCAATGTGTACTTAAGTGTTTAGGATTTACAAATGGGAATATCTACCTAATGTTAACATGCAAAGAATATGGGGATTCTAACTATGTTATCATACAAAAGGATATGGGAATCCTACCTATGTTATCATACAAAGGGTTCTATCTAATGGGTGCTACCTAATCGGAACAAGAGTTGACGAGTGGAGCAAGGAGAAGTGTTAGGGATAAGGGTAGATGGCGATGCACGAAGCAATCGACTTACAAGGTTGATGGCGATGCATAAAGCAATCGACTTACAAGGTTGATGGCGATGCATAAAGCAATCGACTTACAAAAGGGTGGATGAATACGTGCTGGTTCTGTTAGGTTTTGAGAAAAGTGATTACTCGACGTTGGATCGAGGTTTTGGTCTTGTTTTGAAATGATTATCGGATGTTCATTTTATTTCTTGTATTAACAGATGGATAAAGAATGAAAGAATATTATACATTTCATGGGAGAGGGATACATTTGTTATGAATGGGGATTGTTCATGGCAAACAAACAATAATAATACATGCCTCAAACACCATACAAAGGCCACAGTTAATCAAACAAGTAAGATATAAACAAGTATATAATCGAATCAAATAATCAAAGAATGAAATAATGAAGCATTAAACAATGTATAAGTGTAAGTGCAAAGGAACCGGCTCATTGTAAGAAAGCCCAAGAGTAAGCTATGTGAGGTCGATGGCGATGCTTAAAAAGCAATCGACTTACAAGGGTGTAAAAAATGGGCTCGATATTAAATCGAGAAAAATATGATTTTTATAGTTTTAAAATGGTTTTGAATTAAATTAAAATACAACAACTTTACATTATTAACAAAATGAACATATGAGTGTAATAAAGGCATAAACATAAAAAGAAACGAAAATGCTAAAAGAAAAAATAATATAGCTAAAAGAAATAAAATGCCAAAAAATGCCACACATGAGTATTGAACCCACCCCACTCAAGAATATACACACTGCGCTTCTCCACCAGACCACTTATGATCATCTGCTACTGTGATACTATGTTAAATATATAAACCGAGATAAAAAATAAATAAAAAAAGATTAAGGACAATAACAGAAAATACTAACATATAAAACCTTTTTATGTTTTTGTTTATTTCTATTAAAACAAATTAAATTAAATAAATTAAAAAAAAGATTAAAAAAAGAAAAAAAAAATAACGAAATGGAGACGACGAAACAGGAACTCGTCTTCCTCTCTTCTCCCCCACCTCACGAACTCAACCTTCCCCAACAATGGCAATCTCACGAACTCGCCCCTCTCGTCCCTCTTATGACATCACTCATCAACGAAACCCTCTCACGCTCTCAAACTCAGCGAATCAAACTCTCTCAACTCTCACAAATATTTTCAATCAACAAGCATATGGGAAGGATAAAGAGAAAGAAAGAGAGGTTCTTACAAAGTGTCACTGCGGTGGTGGTGAAGGATGCGCAGAAGCTGGCCTCCAGGTAAACGATTTTGGGGTTTTTAGGTTTTTTCTCATATTTTCGCCTCCAAGTCTTTTTTCTGTCGTCTCCCCCCTACTGATTTTCTCTCCCTCTCTATTTATGTTCTGCGAATTAGGGTTTTCGGATTGCTATGGTGGATCCAAGAAGTATCCCAGCCAAGGCCTTTTTGTGCTCAGAAATTGGAGTGGTCCTTTTTGATGTATGGATTTGTAACAGGTAATCTGAGCCACGCTTTCTTCTTCATTGTTGTCTCTATGCCAAATTGGGATATTTTCTTGAATTACTGCCTTTGCTAATTACCTTATTCTTTTTACTGCAGTGACTTTTTTTTTTGTCAGAAAACTCAGTTGGTTTGGTTGAGGTTCAATGGCTTTGGAGGTTTGGCTTGGCTTCAACTTGCTTCTGCAACAGGGTTTCAAAACAGGTTCACCAACATGATTTCCACTGATGATGGATTGCATTTGCCAATTTATTTCATGTTTCTTTGGACTGAACAACTTGACTGCTTTCATTAAGAACCTCATTGTAGCTGTTACGCCTTGGCTTGATGATGAACATGGATGCTGCAGGATGCAAGACTGATGTGGTTTGGTGTGATGTAAGATGATATCCATAATGAATATACTTGTTGCTACCACATTGTGAATGATGATAAACTGAACTCCTGTAAACCATTTCCCTGCTGTTGATTATTGCTACTTTGCAGGTTCTAACATGGAATGGCTTGAAGCCATGCATTGAGCCGTGTTGATGTGGAAGTGGTCATCACTCATTTTGCAGCAGGTGAATGGCTTACATTTCTGACTTGATGTGTTCATGATCATAGTCCATTGGCTTATATGTTGCCTCATGCTTTCATACTGCAGAATACTCATGGGTTCATTTCATGATTTGTCTTGCCATCTTGATTCCATACCCTGATTTTACATGTTATGATTTGGACTGGTGCTTTTTATTCCTGACAGGCAAGGCCTTTTGCAGTGTAAATTGCTTCACATTATCTTGCAGCAAATTGGATCAAAGCTCGTGAATGGCCTCCACTATAAAACCTGGTTTTCTATAGGATCTTATTTGGTGTATGCTTGTGCGTTTCTGCATTGGACTGTCGCTTGTGGTGATCTCTTGGCCTTTAGTATTTCAGCATGTCATGTTGTTGTGCAAGATGGTTCCTTGCTCAATATTTTGCATTGCAGGATTTGACATATTGTTGCTAAACCATCATGGCAGGTCTGATGTATGACCTGAAGTGAATCCCTGATATGGAATTGTTAGATGATTTCCTGCTGGTTATGTAACAGGCTCACAACTTGGTCACTGCAGGGTTTGTTGTGGGTTGCATTACGGTTCTTGGTTGGCTCAAACAGGGCAATGGTATCCAGCAGGTTTTTTTGCAAAAATTGTTGTGGCTTCCATTCATTTTTTTTTTTGTTTAATGAAGCTCTGAACCAATGTCTACTGCAAGGCCAATTGTATTTGAGGCTTTGGCCAGGTAATATGGTGTACTGTGAGCAAGGAATGAGCACACTCATGTGGTGCTGCTGCAGTTGGTTTTATGCTCATGTGGTAATGTTGGTTTGTTGCAAGTTGTGTGCCTTGATGTACTGCCTGCTGCAGAGTTTATTTGGTTTATGGCATGAGGTTCAGTCTTTGGAATAACATCTGTCCTGGTTTGATAACAGGTTCTAATATAACCGGTCTGGAAGCTGTGTAACACTGTCTAAAAGCATAGACAGAAGCCATTTTAAAGGCAAGTTCACTGAAATCAACAACATGAGCAGCACCATCTGTCAAGACAACTCGGAGATTTTCAACTGGATGTCCAATTAATGCACATGAGTTGGCAGCTTTCTCAATTGCAGGGACAAAATTTGATGGAACAGCTTGGCCAACAAGCATGCTTTCAAATTCAAACTTAGTTCCCGACTCAGTAAGAAATGGTTCAATATACCCAATCACACGTCCATATTATCCTCGCCCTCCAGATTGCTTCTTATGTAAATAATCCAAATCAGCATGCTGAGTAACAGTTTCTCTGAAGTTTACACGGGGCTTTCCAACTGCATCAACCTTGTATTCCCTCACACTGCGTTCATCATAGATATCTAAGTATGGTTCTCCCATTCCAGAAATGATTGTCTGCCCATTCCCTGGGTCCAAGCCAACACGGAATGTAGGGTCCTCTCTTTGGAAGCGGTTCAAAGCTTTCGAAAATTGCTCTCCAAAATCTTTTGAGACAGGTTGTACAGCTAAAGACATCGCAGGTTTAGGTACATCATAGAAGTCATTGTGTATTTAACCGACCCATCAGTAAAAGTATCTCCTTGGCTTGCTGTTTGTATTTATGTGGAGCTTCTGCGGTTTTTGCAGGTTGTAGTTTTGGGTTTATGTTATACACGTTTGGATTTGGCTTGCAGCAGGTACTAGACTTATAGTAGGCGGCGACAACAGAAACAAACCATGTATTCAATTGCATTTCCCTGGCGCACATGGACTCTTGTTCACACTGACGGCACGGTACTGCTGGCTCTTGGATTTGCAGGTCAGAGTATGGTGCTGGAGGATACCCCTGCGGTTCCTAAACGGTCTGTGGAAGCATAATGCAGGGAAGGGCATGGGCGACTGTCATGACAGGATGATGTGTATTCTTTGTTGTTTTTTTAGAAAATTATTTCTTCCATTTGGCTTGGCTGTAATATTATTCAGAACCTAGGATTGCTTGTAACCGACAACATGATGTATTTCCATTGATGGTATTTGAAATAAATATGTCTGTTACCCTAGAACTTTGTTCGGATAATGCGATTTCAAACCGAAATTCTAAACCAAACATGTTGCATCTTGAAGTCTATCTTTGGATTCTAAGATCTGACGATTTTGCATTTTGAGTCATGAGGACTTCGTGCCAAACAGATCCAAGAGTTTACCAAGAATTTCCAGGTGAAATTAAAGCTGGACCTGAATCAATTCTGTCTTCAGAATTCCCTAAATCATCTTCAAGTAGATAAAGAAGCTTCCTGTAAGTATGTTCAACTGGTTATGTGAGTGTCATGCTGCAGCTGGTAACATGTTTGTTTTTGGCAGCCTCATTGCTTGGAGATGGTATCACCTGGTAATAGGCGCATTTACAGCATGTCTCTACTGTAGGTCTTGGCTTGGTAATGATGTCCACTACAGGGTCCCCACACAAACTCTTTGTTCAATAGCAACAAGGCAAGGTGATGTACAACAGGGCCAACAAATAATGTGTTTCCATGTATTGTTTTGGTTAGCCAAGAGTGATAAGCAAAGGGCAATGGTTGAGCTGTGTTAGACCTCCTTGGGAATTAATTAGGGAGAAGCCAAAGCCCATGGTTATTAGTTCCAAAATGCCAAATGACGTGGTGTGCACAAACTGAATTGCTCGTAATGGAAGTAAACAAGAAAAAGACATCACCAAGCATGGAAATTGGATGGCTCATCACAGCAAAAGGCTAGACAAAGTTTGGATAGTCAAGAGCAAGTGAGAGTTGACTTTGGTCAAAGTTGTATTTTCTTTGTAAATGGACAATGAATTATTGGTTAGGGTGAAATTTAGGGTTTTTGGATTTTGGGTTGACTTTGGTCAAAGTTGACCAAAAAGTCAACCGTTGACCAAAGTCAACAATTGGTCAAAAATGTCAAATTTTGTATTTTTCTTGTATGGAATCAAATGTAATGGTTTACAATGACATGAAATAAATTGAAATGGATTAACAAAATGGTTTGAAGTTGGTTTCCAAATTGTTTTTTTTTTATGACTTGGATGACTTTTGATGTACATGAACAAGGCCATGAAATGAGACCATAAGGTTAGGGTTTTGACATAGTATCCATGAACCAATAACATGACTAGCAAGTGGCTTGAAACACAAGAAGCTTGGTTGTTTGGATGACCAAGACCATAGATGTATCCACAATCACAACACCATGACTTTGGATCAAAAAAAAAAAACCAATCCTCATATAAAACCAAAGTAAGGTTAGGCCAAGCATGCCAAACAAACATAAAAAATTTAGGACCAAAATCGGGGTATGACAGCTGCCCCTATTTAAACATCTTCAACTAGAGAATATGAAGCAGGACGTTCTTCATATGATCATTGTGGGAGATGGTTAAATATTAAGAAGACCCGGATTTTGATCCTGAATCCCCATGAAATAATTAACAATGCCTGTCAGAATCGGCAAAGGAGCAATCTCAAAAGAAGAATCTGGCTGGTATGGCGAAAAATCGGCCTGAGTACCGAAACAGAAAGTTGACCTGGATACCAAAATAAATGGTAACACAGGAATACCCATGGCCTGAACGCCGCACATTAGTCTGAACACTAAGCATCGAAATATAAGAGTATCAATGTTGGTCTGATCACCGGAAGTCTGGTCTGAACACCACTTCGATCTGGAAATCGGAAAACTGGCCTGAATGCCACAAGTACTTCGACTTGATCGTTGGAAACTTCTTCGATCTGAAAATCGGAAATTGGCCTGAATGCCACTTCGGTCTGGATACCGGAAACTGGCCTGAATGCCACTTCGGTCTGGATACCGGAAACTGGCCTGAATGCCATAAGTTGCATCGACCTGAATGTCGGAAACCTCTTCGATCTGAAAATCGGAAACTGGCCTGAATGCCACTTCGGTCTGGATACCGGAAACTGGCCTGAATGCCATAAGTTGCATCGACCTGAATGTCGGAAACCTCTTCGATCTGAAAATCGGAAACTGGCCTGAATGCCACTTCGGTCTGGATACCGGAAACTGGCCTGAATGCCATAAGTTGCATCGACCTGAATGTCGGAAACCTCTTCGATCTGAATATCGGAAACAACTGGCCTGAACGCCACTTCGGTCTGAATACCGGAAAATTGGCCTGAATGCCACTTCGGTCTGAATACCAGAAAATTGGCCTGAATGCCACTTCGGTCTGAATACCGGAAAAAACTGGCCTGAATGCCACTTCGGTCTGGATACCGGAAACACTGGCCTGAATGCCACTTCGGTCTGGATACCGGAAAACTGGCCTGAATGCCATAAGTTGCATCGACCTGAATGTCGGAAACCTCTTCGATCTGAATATCGGAAACAACTGGCCTGAACGCCACTTCGGTCTGAATACCGGAAAATTGGCCTGAATGCCACTTCGGTCTGAATACCGGAAAATTGGCCTGAATGCCACTTCGGTCTGAATACCGGAAAAAACTGGCCTGAATGCCACTTCGGTCTGGATACCGGAAACACTGGCCTGAATGCCACTTCGGTCTGGATACCGGAAAAACTTCATGCCTGTCAGCATCGGCAGAACTAGGGAAAATGATAATTGAGGCGGCACGTGGGCCAACGATCTATGCTGGGGATAATAAGTCATGAACAACCTTCAGTCTGAGCACTGGAAACAAACTTTTGGCTTATCACTTGGGATACCGAGAATGTTTTATGCTTACATGCGTATGTTTGAATTTTTCAATGGCGTAATGCTCCATGAAAATGGAAATGCTACGCGATTTAGGAGGATGCAATGCAATATGATTCTACATGCAGGGATGCGAAATGCTGGGGAAAATGCCAAGCTGAAGCAAGGAATCCCGTTGGGGAAATGATTATAATCTTCCGGACCCTGGCACTACTGTTGGAGATGCACAGCATAATGAACTATGTGGGGAAATGATCGGCCGCGCGGTGTTCTGGCAATGGCGAGATACCGAGACTCTGACTGGGGAGAGAACGGCGCTGGAAACCTGTTGTTGGGGGAAGCGATAGTGGTTCTGGAAACCATAGTCTACGAGAGATGACTCAGCAGGGGGAGGCAAACACCGATACGGTACCGAGGTTATGCTTCCATAAAAGAGATCATCGATCTGGGATCGAAATCCTCGATCTGGCACTGTCAACTCTGAGGAGCGGTTGCTTCTGCTGGGAAGATACAGTCTGGTACTGTCAACTCCGCTGGGGAGTGTAGCCTGGCACTGTCAACTCTACTGGGGAGTGTATAGTCTGAAGCACATGTTAACTCCGCTAGGGATATACAGTCTGGCACTGTTAACTCCGCTGGGGATATACAGTCTGGCACTGTTAACTCCGCTGGGGATACACAGTCTGGCACTGTTAACTCTACTGGGGAGTGTATAGTCTGAAACACATGCTTGGGAGGCACCGTAGTGAGAACCTGCTGGGAATCTTAAGGAAATGCCCCGAGTGTACCTGTTCTGAATAGATGATTCAAAGTACTCAAAATTTACAGCAATTTTAAATGTTCATTGAGCATGTACCTGTAAAGCTCTTATGTTTCATGATGCAATGTTTATCAAAAATTTGGACGTCATTTTTGTAAACAAAACAGTAAGATGAAAATGAACACAGAGATGTACTGAATAACATGATTTTATTGATTGAATGGCCTCTGAATAGGCATTTACATCAGGAAGCAATCCCTGGAAAGAGGTAATTGCACAAAAGATAAAATATAAATTAATCTAATGGCAATGTGAAATGGATTTCTATTGGGTTCCAATTCTGCTATGACCCGCTCGTCTTCAAGATCTTCCAGATGATCAGCCTTCTGAAAAGGTGATTAGATTGTTTTCTTCCTTTTGAAAGTTTCCAGTCATCGACATAAGATGAGATTCAGAACTAACTCAGAACGCAGTCATTCGCTTAATCCCTAACTTTTGCCTGGATCGCCCTTTCGGGTTTTCAATCCACCGGGATACCCATTTTTGCCTAAGTTGCCTTTTCAGGTTTTCAACTTACCGGGTGTACAATCTTTTCATTTTTAAATCCCTAATTTTTGCCCGAACCTTTTCATTTTCTTGGTTCGTCGGGATGCCCATTTTTGCCTGGACTGTTCTTTTTACCGTCCAGCGGGTCTATTTTATGCGAAGTATTTTTTAACTGCGTCTGAGTTTACCGGGGAAGTGAAGTCTTCACCATCCATTGATGCAAGCATTAAGGCCCCACCATCAAAAACCTTGGTGACGATATACGGTCCCTCATAGTTAGGAGTCCACTTGCCCCTGTGATCCGTCTGAGGAGGAAGGATCCTTTTCAACACTAAATCTCCGACTTGGAAACAATGAGGACGCACTTTCTGATCAAAGGCTCTCTTCATCCGACTCTGATACAACTGCCCATGACAAATGGCTGCCATTCGCTTCTCTTCGATAAGACTCAACTCATTGAACCTTGTTCGAATCCATTCAGCTTCGTCTAGCTTGACATCCAACAGGACTCTTAGAGAAGGAATCTCCACTTCAACAGGTAGGACTGCTTCCATACCATACACCAGGGAGTAAGGGGTCGCCCCGGTCGACGTACGTACTGAAGTGCGGTACCCATGCAAGGCGAAGGGTAGCATCTCATGCCAATCTCTGTACGTAACGACCATCTTCTGCACAATCTTCTTTATGTTCTTATTTGCTGCCTCAACAGCACCGTTCATCTTAGGACGATAAGGGGAAGAATTGTGATGCTGAATGTTGAAGTTCTGACACAACTCCCTCATCATTTTGTTATTGAGATTGGAACCATTATCAGTAATGATTCTTTCGGGAATCCCATAGCGACAAATGATTTCTTTCTTGATGAAACGGGCAACCACATGTCGGGTGACATTCGCGAACGACGCTGCCTCGACCCACTTGGTGAAATAGTTGATGGCAACAAGGATGAAGCGATGCCCATTGGAAGCAGTCGGCTCAATCTTTCCAATCATGTCAATGCCCCACATAGCAAAGGGCCACGACGAAGACATCACATTCAGAGGATTCGGCGGCACATGCACCTTATCAGCATAAATCTGGCATTTATGGCATTTCCGAGCATACTTGAAACAATCTGATTCCATGGTCATCCAATAATAACCCGCCCTCAACAATTTCTTAGCCATTGCATGTCCGCCGGCATGAGTACCGAAGGAACCTTCATGAACTTCCTGCATTAACATGTCCGCCTCGTGTCTGTCCACGCATCTGAGCAAAACCATGTCGAAGTTCCTCTTATACAGCACATCGTCTTTGTTCAAGAAGAAACTGCCTGCCAATCTTCTCAAAGTCTTTCTGTCATTGTTGGATGCCCCTGCAGGGTACTCTTGATTCTTCAGAAAGCACTTGATATCGTGATACCAGGGCTTGTCATCGACTATTAGTTCAGCGGCAAACACATACGCGGCCCTATCAAGGCGCATCGCATCGATCCTAGGAGCATGGTTCCACCGACCCACCTTGATCATGGAGGATAGAGTAGCAAGAGCATCTGCCATCTGGTTCTCATCACGAGGTATATGATACAACTTTACTGTTGTGAAGAAAGTCAACAGTCTTCTCGTGTAATCTCTGTAGGGGACCAGAGTGGGCTGGAGAGTATTCCTATCACCATTCACTTGATTGATCACTAGAGCTGAATCTTCGAAGATGTCCAGAGTCTTGATTCTTAAATCAATGGCTTGCTCAATACCCAAGATACAGGCCTCGTACTCAGCTTCATTATTGGTGCACTCGAAAGTCAGACGAGCGGTGAAAGGCATGTGGGCACCTTTCGGAGTGGTAATGACAGCACCAATTCCACTTCCTTTGGCGTTGACGGCCCCATCAAACGTTAAAATCCACTTTTCATCTGGATCAGGTCCCTCCCCAACAACTGGATCTTCACAGTCTTTCATCCTGAGGAACATGATGTCTTCATCTGGAAAATCAAACTTCATCGGCTCATAGTCTTCAATCGGTTGTTGAGCAAGATAGTCTGACAGAATACTCCCTTTGATGGCTTTCTGGGATGTATACTGGATATCATACTCTGTCAGTACCATTTGCCAACGAGCAACCCTTCCGGTGAGAGCTGGCTTCTCGAATATATACTTGACTGGATCCATCTTGGAGATCAGTAAGGTTGTGTGAGTCAGCATGTATTGTCTCAATCGCTTAGCAGCCCATGCAAGTGCACAACATGTCTTTTGAAGCATTGAGTATCTCGACTCGCAGTCTGTGAATTTTTTACTCAGGTAGTAGATGGCATGCTCTTTTCTACCTGTCTCGTCGTGTTGACCGAGAACACAACCCATGCAATTGTCGAGTACTGTCAAGTACATAATCAGCGGTCTCCCTGGGACTGGAGGCATGAGGATAGGGGGGTTCTGCAAATACTCTTTTATCTTTTCAAAAGCCCTTTGACAATCGTCATTCCACCTGATAGCCCGATCTTTCCTCAGCAATTTGAAAATTGGCTCACACGTGGCTGTTAGGTGAGAGATGAACCTTGCAATGTAGTTCAACCTCCCTAAGAAACCACGGACTTGCTTCTCCGTTCTTGGCTCAGGCATTTCCTGTATTGCTTTCACTTTGTCAGGATCCACCTCAATCCCTTTTCCGCTAACAATAAAACCCAGCAATATTCCAGACCTCACCCCGAAAGTGCACTTGTTCGGATTAAGCCTTAGCTTGAATTTCCTTAACCGCTCAAACAGCTTATGCAGATTTACCAGATGTTCTTCTTCTGTCTGAGATTTGGCAATCATATCGTCCACATAAACCTCGATTTCATGATGAATCATATCATGGAATAGAGTCACCATAGCTCGTTGATATGTTGCCCCAGCGTTTTTCAGACCAAACGGCATCACCTTGTAGCAGAAGGTGCCCCACGGGGTTATGAAAGTTGTCTTCTCCATGTCTTCTGGTGCCATCTTGATTTGGTTATAGCCAGAAAAGCCATCCATGAAGGAGAATACCTAGAACTGAGCTGTGTTATCCACCAAAACGTCGATGTGAGGTAATGGGAAATCATCTTTAGGGCTAGCTCTGTTCAGATCCCGGTAGTCAACACACATCCGTACCTTTCCATCCTTCTTAGGTACTGGAACGATGTTGGCGACCCATGGCGGATAATTTGTGACTGCTAGAAACCCTGCATCCAACTGTTTTTGCACTTCTTCTTTTATCTTGACAGCCATCTCTGGTCTTGTTCTTCTGAGCTTCTGCTTGACCGGAGGACAACCTTCTTTGAGAGGTAAACGGTGTACCACGATGTCTGTATCAAGCCCTGGCATGTCCTGATAAGACCAAGCGAAGACGTCAACATACTCTTGCAACAGTTCAATCAACCCCTTCTTCACATCGTCTTCCAAAGCAGCCCCTATCTTGATTTCTTTCTTGACGTCCTCGGTGCCAAGATTAATCACTTCAGTAGACTCTTGATGCGGTTGAATGACCCTTTCCTCCTGTTTTAACAGCCTGGCAAGTTCTTCAGGGAGTTCACAGTCTTCGTCACCCTCTTCTTCAGCTTGGAAGATTGGGTTTTCGAAGTCGAAGCGAGCCATAGCAGAATCGTTATCAATAGAATCCGGTGATGTGCATCTGCATGAGTGATGGTATGTGCTTATGAGTGTGGACAGTGAGTGAGAACTAAACAAAACATTGCCAAATATTTTTATTTTTTTTGAAATTTTGAAAAACTGCAAAAATAGAAAGACAGTGAACAAAATATTTGAATGCAAAAGACGTCCTTCATTTATGATAAACAATGCAGGTATTCACATAGATGAGCCCTACAATGAGTCATTACGCCTTGGGCGGAACGTAAGACTTGGACATGCATGAATAAACAAAGAAAAATTACTCCTCTAGAAGAGTGACTTGGACAATTTCCTCGGCAGACCAATTGTTGATGACTTCACCAGGGATCCTCGGACGCACCCAGTTGTCGATGTCGCAATCACTATCCCCATCTTCATCGTTGATCGCAGAGATCTGGCCATATTGGATGACGCCAGCACTAGAGAAAGTAATCGGCCCCTGACGAGTCTGAAGTGCTGAAGTTGTAGAAGTCAGCGCTGGTTGATACCCAATCCCGAACTTGTCGTCTTTCATTGGTAACTCCAACAGACGTCCCCAACCGGGAGCAACACCTGAATCCACCAAGGCTTGCGCCTGCTTGAAAGATGAGATAGGGGCTCCTGCTTTAACCCCTTCCACCGGAGCTGCATCCTTGATCTGAACTGACTCAAAGGCCTGACAGAGAGTCTCTTGAATTTCACCTTCCACCTCTACATACTTGAATGTAGACAGGTTACTGACCAGGATGTCCTCCTCACCACAGACAATGATAATTCTTCCATTGACTGGGAACTTGATCTTCTGATGCAGTGTTGAGGAGACTGCCCCAGCATTGTGGATCCAAGGACGACCCAGAAGGCAACTGTACGAGGGACTGATATCCATCACATAGAATACGGTGTTGAAGGTTTGTGATCCAATCTGAATTGGCAATTCTACCTCTCCAAACACCGACCTCTTAGAACCATCGAAGGCTCTCACCATGAGATCGGAAGGTTTCAAGATCAAACCTTCTACTTCTAACCTTGACAGGGCTCTTTTGGGTAGCACATTGAGAGAGGAACCTGTATCCACCAGCACATGAGATAACACGGTGTCTTTGCATTCCATTGAGATATGCAAAGCCTTGTTATGGTTGCGTCCAGCTGGTGTTAAGTCAGAGTCAGTAAAACCCAGCCCGTTGCTTGCATGAACATTTGCAATGATCCCTTCTAGCTGGTTTACTGAGATCTCCTGAGGCACATATGCAGCATTAAGGACCTTCAGAAGTGCCTCCCTGTGTGCCTCTGAACACAATAGGAGTGAGAGAATGGATATCTTAGACGGCGTCTGAATCAACTGATCGACTACTTTGTAATCGCTTTTCTTTATGATTCTCAGAAACTCGTCCACATCCTTCGCAAAAGTGGGCTCTGAGCCAGTCTGGGGTGCAGAAGTGCCCTCATTTACAACTTGTTTGCCTTTGGCCTTAGCCGCGGCATCAGTGCTCTCAGCTTGGGTAACGGGTGGCGAGAATAGTCTGCCACTCCTGGTGAATCGCCCGATTCCACCAACATTGTCCACTGCGGGACCTTCAACTTCGAGTTCAGACTTTTGACCCTCTTCTACCTTCAAAGGTCGTTCCACCCCATGATCGTGTGTGTATACACTCCCCCCATAATGCCACGGAATGGCCCTATCGCTTGTGAAAGGTAAAGGACCAGGGGTTGTGATTGTCATAGCGGTCGGTCGCACTGGTGGCACTGATTGCGCTTCTGGCACACTGATCTGATTAGTCGGGTAAAAGATGGTGATAGTAGCGACATCATAGTCATACTCGGGAATTTCATTCATTGAAACAAAAACATCCGGAACACCGGAATCAAGTTCAGTTACATCAAAATCAGACACATGGTTTGGTATATCAGCAACAACATTTGAAAAATTAAATACATCAATGGGAAATACACAATCAGCAGGAACAACATCTGTGAATTCCTCAACAGCATCTTCAAATACCTCTTCAACTACCCCTTCAGCAAACTCTTTGACAGACAAGTCTTCAACTTGGAGGATACCATTGTCAAGCAAGACCTGGATACCCTGCTGCAGCTTCAAGCAATCCTTACCCTGTGTAGCGCATTCCGAACAACCTTTCCCACAACCGGGGAAGACATCGGCCTTCAACAAGCATTCCTTAATTTCCAACAACGGAGTCTTCAGCTTCGACACATCCTTAACGGACTTGGCTTCTTCTTCCAGCATATTAACGTTTGCACCACCATGCTGTGGCATGGGATTGTTGACGACATTAGGAGCCGGTGCAAGGCTGATAGCCTTTGAATCAATGAGGTCCTGAACTACGTGCTTAAAAGCTTTGCAGTTCTCGATATTGTGGCCAGGTGCCCCAGAGTGGAAACTACACCTAGCATTGACATCGTAACCCACCGGAAGTCTACCAACCGGAGGAGCCAGAGTGCGTAGCTGCACAAGTTGTAGCTGTTGAAGACTAGCAAGCAGTTGAGCGCACGACATCGGAAGAGTGTCAAAACACCGGTCCATCATCCTCTGCCTCTGTTGATAGGCGGGTCTGTTACCTGGTTGTTGTTGTTGTTGATACTGAGTTTGCTGACGTTGTGGTTGTTGTTGTTGTAGTGGTGCTGCAGCTGGAATGGTCACAGCCGCAACATACGGTCGCTGATGATAGTTTTGAAAATTATTCCTTTGGTTATTCCTATTTTGATATGAAGACACAGAATTCACACCCCCTTCCCTCTGCTTTTGTCCTCCCATAAAAGGCTTCTTTACTCCTGATGAAGATCCACCTCCATTGTGGCTCTTGTAGGTCTTCAGGTAATTTTCTACCCTCTCTCCGGTAGAGACCACATCAGCAAAGTTGGAGGCATTGCACCCCACCAGACGCTCCAGGTAAGGTCCAGGCAACGTATTCATGAACATGTTGGCCATTTCCTTTTCCAACATGGGAGGTTGAACACGGGAAGCTGTCTCCCTCCAGCGTTGAGCGTATTCCCTGAAGCACTCATTGCTTTTAAGAGACAGGTTCTGGAGTTGAGTTCTATCTGGGGCCATGTCTGCATTATACTGGTATTGTTTCACAAAAGCTTCCGCCAAATCCCTCCAGCAACGGATGTGGGCTCTATCCAACCTCATGTACCATTCCAGGGATGCCCCAGCTAGGCTGTCCTGGAAGAAGTACATGAGTAGCTTCTCGTCATCAGAGTATGCAACCATCTTTCGGAAGTAGGCTTGCACATGGGTCTTCGGGCAAGAGCTACCGTTGTACTTGTCAAAGATTGGGACTTTGAACTTCGGTGGGACCCTCACGCCTGGGACCAATCCCAAGTCAGACACATCTACCCCCAGGGGGTTTTGTCCTTCTACCGCCTTCAACCTCTCCTCTAATCTCCTGAACATGGGATCCATGCCATGGCCCATGCCAAAGTCTTCTGGCAACAAGAACTGATCATCTTGATCATCGTGGATGGGTTGTTGATCAAGGTTGTTATGTGGGATCGGGACAGGCCCCGGTCCATTAACCTCTGCATTTGGAGGATCAGTCACGACCTCTGGTTGAGTAGTTGCGGGATTCCTTTGTATCATTTGTCTAATCTCTTGCTGTCCTTGCGCTACTCCCTGAACCACATCCATGAACTGGTTCATGCGGACCCTTATCTCAGCAAGTTTTTCTTGTAGACCCTCCATAGCTTTCTGCTGGTTTCTGCGGGTTCCGTACCGGTGGATTCCTGAATCAACTATCCTGCTAGTGGAACACCAAATAATATGAGAACACCGCGGCGACACCTGTTATGCAAGAATATGCAAATGAATATGTTAATGCAATGACATGTTTATCACTTCCAAAAAGGTATTCTACCCCCTTGATTCCGGTCTCACGAGAAGATCGAGCCATAGATAAACTTCGGAGATCAAGATGCAATAGAGAGCAGGTCTTCATATAGATAAATTCAAAGAGAATGGCCTTAGCCAATAGTACATCAAAAGAGGATTTCCACAACAAGCCTGTGGATCATCACTACACAGCAATAAAGCAATAAGTAAAAGGAGGAACAAAAAATCAGGACTCAGCCTCCTGTGTACAAACCATAAGGACTGCTCCTCACTTCAGCCAGCAATGCTATCGTGTCAGGATGATTTGGGAATTCTATCAAACGCCGGATAAGCAGATTCCTTTGGTGAATAACTCCATCCAACTCGTTGATGTGCTCTTTGTAGTAATTCCCGTCATCTTCTCCGAATACCTCTTCAAGTCTAGATTTCTTCAAACCTGCCAACACCTTAAGTTCTTCAATCTGTCCTCGAGCCTCATTGAGTTGATCGGTGATGTAACCAATGGTAGAACGGGCGCACAGAAGCTCATTGTTCTTCTCCTTTAGCGAAGTCTTAAATTTCTCCATCTGGCCAGTCAGTTCGGTCACCATCTCCTCCTCCTTTTCCTTCCGAGAAGTTGAAAATGCATCCCATCGCTCTTGCCACCCAGCTAATTTACCATGAGCATCCATTAATTGTTGCTTGACTCGCCTCAACTCAGAACTGGATGATCCCAATGCCTTGTCTGTCTTCCTGAAGAAGTCCACCTCCACAGCTAATTTCCTTTCTGCTTCCCCTTGCAATCTGACGGCTTCCCCCTTCTGATATTCTGCCTCATGGAATTGATGCATATATTCTTGCAACTTCACACTTAACTCCGAGTTTTCAATTTGAAGCTCCTCCATGGCTTTCTTCAATTTGTCATACTCCTCTCGGCTCACCATTGTTGACTGCGCAGGAGTAAGTGGATATAGAGGTTCTTCTATAGGAAACGGCAGACCCAACTCTTCGACTCTTCCTTGAAGCCACTCTCCATACTGAGGGTAAGTTCTACAATCTCCTTTTCCAAGCACAGTTCTTCCTCTCTTGATCACCTTGAGCTAGGCCTCAGCTGCCTTACGGGATACAGTCAAATCAAGCGAAGAATGGAAAAACAGAGATTCTTCCACATCCTTTTCCAGAGGCGGAGTTCTTAAAGCATATCCAAACTGTCTGACTGCTAGAGAAGGATTATAGTTGATTCCTCCTCTTCTTCCTACCAACGGTACATTTGGGAAGTTCCCACAACTGTGAATAATATCCGCCCGAAGCAAGCTCCGGTCAGACCACCAAGAAATATCTTCAGCTCTCAACCCCATCAATCTCTTCGACCAACTCAACGAGTCCTCGACATCAACGAACGCTCCTGACTTGGGTAGGTGGGAACTGAACCACTTACAAAACAAAGGCGCACAACAATTCAACAATCCTCCTTTTCTATTCTCATTCTTGTGATGCACCGAATGAAAGAAATCTCCCAACAAGGTCGGCACTGGATTACCCAACACAAAAAGGCGTATTGCGTCTACGTCCACAAATTTGGCAACATTAGGGAACAGGACAATCCCATACACACAAAGAGCCAACACAGCATTGAAACCCTTCTGGTCACCGTCTTCAAGTTTCTTCTTTGCTTCTCCCAGTAAGAAACTCAAATGAAAACCACTGACTCCTCCTTTCTGACACATATTAGCCTTCAAGACTGATTTCCTCAAATATGTGGCGGAAGCAACCATGCTGAGATCGGGCAGAAGCTCAGAACTGTAGAATAATAACTGTGACTTGATAGGAACTCTGAGAACACTGGAAATCTCCTCCAAGGTAGGGACCAAAATATAATCTGGGAATGTGAAACACCTCAATGGAGGGTCATAGAACTGCAGCAGTGTGAATAGAGCATCATGTTGATCCTTGGAAAGAACCGTGACGAAACTTAGAATCAAACCGTACTCCTTCCGGAATCCTTCTAGAGAATCGTGATCCATTAACTTCATCAGTTGTTGAATAGGCTCCAGACAGACCACTGGAAACTTGTAGGCGACATGTCTCTTTCTGCCAATGTCCATCGTAGAAAAACCAGAGAACCCCGACCGGAATCAAGAAGAAGATGTAAACCCCCTAGAAATGGATAAACATGTGTTAAATGATATGAATGCGGAATGATGTGATGCAATGCAGTGACATGGAAATCAGGACTGCTGTATCTGCTTGAACAACTGTCGGGTTGCACTGCCTGAAGAGAAAACCCACTGAAGAATATAATATAAGATCAAAACTCTGCTCCAGAAAACCGGGTTGGTTGGAGGTTAAGGTTTCCTGAATTTAGCCCGCCCCTCACTGGTAGGTTCTAAGAACAGAAGTTTGTCAGCTTTAGCCCTTCAGTCGAGAACAATACGTTTACCACTGAAGGTTTGGCATTATTACGGGATAAAAGAACTCTGCTGACTCCCCTCAACAGGATATCCTAAAGCAAGTTCCCAGTCTCGGGGTCCTCGGATTGAGCAGCGAGAATGCGCCCACCAGAGCTAACATAAACGCGTCTCGGAGGAGAGGCCTCGACTGAGTTCTCGGGAAATGGTCACCAGAGTCGACGATTTCTAAAAGAATATTTATCGTTATGGAACACCCATAGGACAAAATATATCCAACAGAAACCTCGTCTGGAATGTGGGTCTCATGAACGACTTAACGTAGCAACATACCACGCAAGCCTCATGACTATCCACTCTAACACCTATGTGTACACTCAAGCCTGGGTAGTGGGCTTATCTCTCATAGAACAGTCCCAACCCAACAAACAAACAACCCACAGAACCCACAGATACAACAAACATATGTACATGAATGCAATAAGGTAAAGCAGGTAAATGCTGAAAATAAATAACTGTACAAAAGAATAAACACC
Organism: Lathyrus oleraceus; assembly: GCF_024323335.1. NCBI lineage: Eukaryota > Viridiplantae > Streptophyta > Magnoliopsida > Fabales > Fabaceae > Lathyrus > Lathyrus oleraceus. The sequence goes on along the minus strand of NC_066581.1, from coordinate 110,276,066 downwards.
CAACAAACAAGAAACCTACAAAATCTAGGAGGGACTCGCTTAGGGAAACCGGGTCCCCAGCAGAGTCGCCAGCTGTCGCAGCCTGAAAAATACAGAGGTGCGAAAAAACAACCGGCGAGAAAGAAAATGATGACAGAAGAGTCGCCACCGTGCGTTATTTATCCCAAAGGAGGGAAAGGAAACGCTCGAAGTAAACCTGGAGAAAGGAAAGGAAAAGACAAGGTCTCGCAACCAAATCTTGGGTTCGGGAGTCGATTATGCGAAGGGAAGGTATTAGCACCCCTACGCATCCGTAGTACTCTACGGGATCCACTCTTGTTGTTTCTTGTCTAAAGGGTGTGTGTTTATCTAATGTACTATTTACTAAAAGAAAGGGTCAAAGAAAATGACTCGCACGGATGTCGCATCCATTGCATACGTATCTCATCTGAATATGAGAATCAGAGTCTTCGTAGCTCGGGTACCTATGGGTTAAGGATAAGTGTGCTCGCTAAGACATCGCGTCTTATGCCTACGTATCTCATCGGGAATGAGAATCAGAGCAAAACGTAGTTCAAACTAGCTACGGGAACAAAGGTCTCGATTGCAACTAGGGCAAGAGAAAGGGAAGGTCTCGATCGCAACGAGGGCGAGAGAAAGGATCGCAACGAGGGCGAGAGCAAACAAGGATTAGTTGTTAGTCGTTAGTCAAACTCGGCAAGACATCGCATCTTGTGCCTACGTATCTCATTTGAACATGAGAATCAGAGTTACCGTAGTTCGGCTAAATAGGGACGCCAAACAAAACACACGCAGGAAACCGACTGCCAATCGCTGGACTTATGTCAGACTCCACACAAACAGGCAAACATGGAAACCGAATGCCAATCGCTGGACTTACATCGGACTCCGAACCAACAAACACACACAGGAAACCAACTGCCAATCGCTGGACTTATGTCAGACTCCTACACACACAAAGGGTTTAACCGGACGCTGAATCGTCAGAAGCAACAACAAAGTTGAACAAACAAGCTAACAGGGAGTCTGGTACTCGAGCCTGCTAGCTGTCAAGCAAACACACACAAAGAAAAGGAAAAGAGCGCCCGGAGAGATCTCGTACGACCTCCTGCCTACGTACCTCATCTGGTATGAGGATCAGAGCAACGTAGTTCCCCTTTATAGGGATTGCCATCTGAATATGGACTTACAAAGGAGGACACCAGTTGTGTCAGAGGAGAGTGGGCGATGTGTTCACGTCCTAGCAGTAGGTGTCGCAGCTCGCTGAATCGAGTCTTAGGCAGTTACCTCTTTGCAATAGGACGGACTACATGCCACAAGATCGGAGACGCTCGGAAAGGTCTAGAAGTGGGGAAGCTCTGCCCTAGAGTTGTCATGCAATGTGTACTTAAGTGTTTAGGATTTACAAATGGGAATATCTACCTAATGTTAACATGCAAAGAATATGGGGATTCTAACTATGTTATCATACAAAAGGATATGGGAATCCTACCTATGTTATCATACAAAGGGTTCTATCTAATGGGTGCTACCTAATCGGAACAAGAGTTGACGAGTGGAGCAAGGAGAAGTGTTAGGGATAAGGGTAGATGGCGATGCACGAAGCAATCGACTTACAAGGTTGATGGCGATGCATAAAGCAATCGACTTACAAGGTTGATGGCGATGCATAAAGCAATCGACTTACAAAAGGGTGGATGAATACGTGCTGGTTCTGTTAGGTTTTGAGAAAAGTGATTACTCGACGTTGGATCGAGGTTTTGGTCTTGTTTTGAAATGATTATCGGATGTTCATTTTATTTCTTGTATTAACAGATGGATAAAGAATGAAAGAATATTATACATTTCATGGGAGAGGGATACATTTGTTATGAATGGGGATTGTTCATGGCAAACAAACAATAATAATACATGCCTCAAACACCATACAAAGGCCACAGTTAATCAAACAAGTAAGATATAAACAAGTATATAATCGAATCAAATAATCAAAGAATGAAATAATGAAGCATTAAACAATGTATGAGTGTAAGTGCAAAGGAACCGGCTCATTGTAAGAAAGCCCAAGAGTAAGCTATGTGAGGTCGATGGCGATGCTTAAAAAGCAATCGACTTACAAGGGTGTAAAAAATGGGCTCGATATTAAATCGAGAAAAATATGATTTTTATAGTTTTAAAATGGTTTTGAATTAAATTAAAATACAACAACTTTACATTATTAACAAAATGAACATATGAGTGTAATAAAGGCATAAACATAAAAAGAAACGAAAATGCTAAAAGAAAAAATAATATAGCTAAAAGAAATAAAATGCCAAAAAATGCCACACATGAGTATTGAACCCACCCCACTCAAGAATATACACACTGCCCTTCTCCACCAAACCACTTATGATCATCTGCTACTGTGATACTATGTTAAATATATAAACCGAGATAAAAAATAAATAAAAAAAGATTAAGGACAATAACAGAAAATACTAACATATAAAACCTTTTTATGTTTTTGTTTATTTCTATTAAAACAAATTAAATTAAATAAATTAAAAAAAAGATTAAAAAAAGAAAAAAAAATAACGAAATGGAGACGACGAAACATGAACTCGTCTTCCTCTCTTCTCCCCCACCTCACGAACTCAACATTCCCCAACAATGGCAATCTCACGAACTCGCCCCTCTCGTCCCTCTTATGACATCACTCATCAACGAAACCCTCTCACGCTCTCAAACTCAGCGAATCAAACTCTCTCAACTCTCACAAATATTTTCAATCAACAAGCATATGGGAAGGATAAAGAGAAAGAAAGAGAGGTTCTTACAAAGTGTCACTGCGGTTGTGGTGAAGGATGCGCAGAAGCTGGCCTCCAGGTAAACGATTTTGGGGTTTTTAGGTTTTTTCTCAGATTTTCGCCTCCAAGTCTTTTTTCTGTCGTCTCCCCCTACTGATTTTCTCTCCCTCTCTATTTATGTTCTGCGAATTAGGGTTTTCGGATTGCTATGGTGGATCCAAGAAGTATCCCAGCCAAGGCCTTTTTGTGCTCAGAAATTGGAGTGGTCCTTTTTGATGTATGGATTTGTAACAGGTAATCTGAGCCACGCTTTCTTCTTCATTGTTGTCTCTATGCCAAATTGGGATATTTTCTTGAATTACTGTCTTTGCTAATTACCTTATTCTTTTTATTGCAGTGACTTTTTTTTTGTCAGAAAACTCAGTTGGTTTGGTTGAGGTTCAATGGCTTTGGAGGTTTGGCTTGGCTTCAACTTGCTTCTGCAACAGGGTTTCAAAACAGGTTCACCAACATGATTTCCACTGATGATGGATTGCATTTGCCAATTTATTTCATGTTTCTTTGGACTGAACAACTTGACTGCTTTCATTAAGAACCTCATTGTAGCTGTTACGCCTTGGCTTGATGATGAACATGGATGCTGCAGGATGCAAGACTGATGTGGTTTGGTGTGATGTAAGATGATATCCATAATGAATATACTTGTTGCTACCACATTGTGAATGATGATGAACTGAACTCCTGTAAACCATTTCCCTGCTGTTGATTATTGCTACTTTGCAGGTTCTGACATGGAATGGCTTGAAGCCATGCATTGAGCCGTGTTGATGTGGAAGTGGTCATCACTCATTTTGCAGCAGGTGAATGGCTTACATTTCTGACTTGATGTGTTCATGATCATAGTCCATTGGCTTATATGTTGCCTCATGCTTTCATACTGCAGAATACTCATGGGTTCATTTCATGATTTGTCTTGCCATCTTGATTCCATACCCTGATTTTACATGTTATGATTTGGACTGGTGCTTTTTATTCCTGACAGGCAAGGCCTTTTGCAGTGTAAATTGCTTCACATTATCTTGCAGCAAATTGGATCAAAGCTCGTGAATGGCCTCCACTATAAAACCTGGTTTTCTATAGGATCTTATTTGGTGTATGCTTGTGCTTTTCTGCATTGGACTGTCGCTTGTGGTGATCTCTTGGCCTTTAGTATTTCAGCATGTCATGTTGTTGTGCAGGATGGTTCCTTGCTCAATATTTTGCATTGCAGGATTTGACATATTGTTGCTAAACCATCATGGCAGGTCTGATGTATGACCTGAAGTGAATCCCTAATATGGAATTGTTAGATGATTTCCTGCTGGTTATGTAACAGGCTCACAACTTGGTCACTGCAGGGTTTGTTGTGGGTTGCATTACGGTTCTTGGTTGGCTCAAACAGGGCAATGGTATCCAGCAGGTTTTTTTGCAAAAATTGTTGTGGCTTCCATTCATTTTTTTTTGTTTAATGAAGCTCTGAACCAATGTCTACTGCAGGGCCAATTGTATTTGAGGCTTTGGCCAGGTAATATGGTGTACTGTGAGCAAGGAATGAGCACACTCATGTGGTGCTGCTGCAGTTGGTTTTATGCTCATGTGGTAATGTTGGTTTGTTGCAAGTTGTGTGCCTTGATGTACTGCCTGCTGCAGAGTTTATTTGGTTTATGGCATGAGGTTCAGTCTTTGGAATAACATCTGTCCTGGTTTGATAACAGGTTCTAATATAACCGGTCTGGAAGCTGTGTAACACTGTCTAAAAGCATAGACAGAAGCCATTTTAAAGGCAAGTTCACTGGAATCAACAACATGAGCAGCACCATCTGTCAAGACAACTCGGAGATTTTCAACTGGATGTCCAATTAATGCACATGAGTTGGCAGCTTTCTCAATTGCAGGGACAAAATTTGATGGAACAGCTTGGCCAACAAGCATGCTTTCAAATTCAAACTTAGTTCCCGACTCAGTAAGAAATGGTTCAATATACCCAATCACACGTCCATATTGTCCTCGCCCTCCAGATTGCTTCTTATGTAAATAATCCAAATCAGCATGCTGAGTAACAGTTTCTCTGAAGTTTACACGAGGCTTTCCAACTGCATCAACCTTGTATTCCCTCACACTGCGTTCATCATAGATATCTAAGTGTGGTTCTCCCATTCCAGAAATGATTGTCTGCCCATTCCCTGGGTCCAAGCCAACACGGAATGTAGGGTCCTCTCTTTGGAAGCGGTTCAAAGCTTTCGAAAATTGCTCTCCAGAATCTTTTGAGACAGGTTGTACAGCTAAAGACATCGCAGGTTTAGGTACATCATAGAAGTCATTGTGTATTTAACCGACCCATCAGTAAAAGTATCTCCTTGGCTTGCTGTTTGTATTAATGTGGAGCTTCTGCGGTTTTTGCAGGTTGCAGTTTTGGGTTTATGTTATACACGTTTGGATTTGGCTTGCAGCAGGTACTAGACTTATAGCAGGCGGCGACAACAGAAACAAACCATGTATTCAATTGCATTTCCCTGGCGCACATGGACTCTTGTTCACACTGACGGCACGGTACTGCTGGCTCTTGGATTTGCAGGTCAGAGTATGGTGTTGGAGGATACCCCTGCGGTTCCTAAACGGTCTGTGGAAGCATAATGCAGGGAAGGGCATGGGCGACTGTCATGACAGGATGATGTGTATTCTTTGTTGTTTTTTTAGAAAATTATTTCTTCCATTTGGCTTGGCTGTAATATTATTCAGAACCTAGGATTGCTTGTAACCGACAACATGATGTATTTCCATTGATGGTATTTGAAATAAATATGTCTGTTACCCTAGAACTTTGTTCGGATAATGCGATTTCAAACCGAAATTCTAAACCAAACATGTTGCATCTTGAAGTCTATCTTTGGATTCTAAGATCTGACGATTCTGCATTTTGAGTCATAAGGACTTCGTGCCAAACAGATCCAAGAGTTTACCAAGAATTTCCAGGTGAAATTAAAGCTGGACCTGAATCAATTCTGTCTTCAGAATTCCCAAAATCATCTTCAAGTACATAAAGAAGCTTCCTGTAAGTATGTTCAACTGGTTATGTGAGTGTCATGCTGCAGCTGGTAACATGTTTGTTTTTGGCAGCCTCATTGCTTGGAGATGGTATCACCTGGTAACAGGCGCATTTACAGCATGTCTCTACTGTAGGTCTTGGCTTGGTAATGATGTCCACTACAGGGTCCCCACACAAACTCTTTGTTCAATAGCAACAAGGCAAGGTGATGTACAACAGGGCCAACAAATAATTTGTTTCCATGTATTGTTTTGGTTAGCCAAGAGTGATAAGCAAAGGGCAATGGTTGAGCTATGTTAGACCTCCTTGGGAATTAATTAGGGAGAAGCCAAAGCCCATGGTTATTAGTTCCAAAATGTCAAATGACGTGGTGTGCACAAACTGAATTGCTCGTAATGGAAGTAAACAAGGAAAAGACATCACCAAGCATGGAAATTGGATGGCTCATCACAGCAAAAGGCTAGACAAAGTTTGGATAGTCAAGAGCAAGTGAGAGTTGACTTTGGTCAAAGTTGTATTTTCTTTGTAAATGGACAATGAATTATTGGTTAGGGTGAAATTTAGGGTTTTTGGATTTTGGGTTGACTTTGGTCAAAGTTGACCAAAAAGTCAACCGTTGACCAAAGTCAACAATTGGTCAAAAATGTCAAATTTTGTATTTTTCTTGTATGGAATCAAATGTAATGGTTTACAATGACATGAAATAAATTGAAATGGATTAACAAAATGGTTTGAAGTTGGTTTCCAAATTTTTTTTTTTTTATGACTTGGATGACTTTTGATGTACATGAACAAGGCCATGAAATGAGACCATAAGGTTAGGGTTTTGACATAGTATCCATGAACCAATAACATGACTAACAAGTGGCTTGAAACACAAGAAGCTTGGTTGTTTGGATGACCAAGACCATAGATGTATCCACAATCACAACACCATGACTTTGGATCAAAAAAAAAAAAAAACCAATCCTCATATAAAACCAAAGTAAGGTTAGGCCAAGCATGCCAAACAAACATAAAAAATTTAGGACCAAAATCGGGGTATGACACTACTTCACTAAGTGCGTGCGGAGGCAAAGGGCTTAATGTGATTGCGCTAGAATGAAACCGGGTGAAATAGAAACAGAGACACTAGGTCGAGCTATAATAGCATGATTCGAACTGGCCTGTGTAAAGGAGAGATCTATGCTAAAGCCAAAAGCTTGTGTCGTCACATTATCTTTGGTGTTTTACTCAATATCGGACGTCCTAACAATCCACCTGACAACCACATACGAACGGTTAATGTAGTCGCGTTTAACTTTATTTTTCAAATTGTGTTTGCTTGAGGACAAGCAAAGATTCAAGTTTAGGGGAGTTTGATAACGCGAAAATACATCAGATAATTGCCTTAATTTACACTCAAAGATCACACCATTTCGATTAATATCCCGATTATTACGCAAGTATTCGTGTTGTTTTTGCACGTATTTGAATCTCCATGCACTAAAGAGCAAAATGAAGAAAAGGAAGAAAAAGAAGAAGAAACACATGAAAAAGCACAGAAAAACCAGAAAAGCAGATTATGCAGATTATGCTTATGTGACGACCGTCACAAATTCACGACGCTCGTCACGACCCAGAATGTGACGACCGTCACAGGCCCATGACGAGCGTCACGCGGCCACAAAGTGCGCTTTGAAATAGTCAGTCACAGCACCCAAACGTGCCTAAATCTCCTCCAACAAACTTATTCCCACGGATTCCTCACTCAAGACCAAGTCTCCCTTGATTTTCTCAACCATCAAGACCTAATGGACACTATATAAAGGACCCAAATGGGAAAATTTGAGGACGCCTACTTTGAGATTTATGCTCTGCAATTTAATTTTCAGCTTTCTAGCTTTTAACATTTTTTTTCTTTCCAGCAACCTTGTTTCCGTTGCCTTATTGTATTCGCCCTTCTTTTTAGAGTTTCCCCTTTTCCAGTTAGTTTTCCAGTTAGCAATAGTAGTAGTTTCCTACACTGGGGAACTACTACACTTTAGTTAATTTTAGTAGTAATTTGTATTGAAGAAGCAAAGCCTACCGACTTGTGGAGGACTGCTCAAGTACTCCAGGAATCGCTATACTCTGTTGCCTCGATCTCCAGGTTTTTATTGAATTATTATTGTTATTGCCTATTTATTATTATAAGCATGTTTGCCGCAATATTGATCTGTTTATGCCTTGCGTTTGCTTTATTTAAAATGTCTGACTAAACTACCGGTATCGGTATGTAGCAACTTAATTTGATGAGATTTAATAATAACCGGTGAAAACCCTTTTTCTCAAAACAATCTTTTAGGCTGAAGTTTTGAATCTAAATTTAATTAACTTTATCACAAAAGCGTGAAAAGCTATTTAACACGGTTTTGCCACGAGAGTGGGGAATTAACTAAGGTGAGAACCAACAATCGCGAGAGCGTGAGGCTCGAGCTGGATAGTAAAAATTAGGCATTGAGTTTAAAAACAGTGAGAGCACTTTAAAAGCAATTAGAACTTATTTATTTTCAAAAAGTAATTTTGACTTCAAATGGGACAGCGAGAGCGTACATTCTGACTTAAAATTATAGGCTGAATCAACAACCACGAGAGTGTGAGATAAAGTCTTTTAAATAAACATTTTCTACTGAGAGATATTTGGCATTTAAACTATTCACCGGTGACTTATCGAATCCCTGAAAATTAATGCGCTGTATACTGGTTCCTTCCATAAATTCCTTCTTAAAACTACATTTCCCTTAGATTTACTATTTTGCCCCCAAACTTCTACTAATCATTCCCTTAGCTAAACATAGTGACGTTAGTAACACTAGTTTGACCATAGGTCCCTGTGGGATCGATATCTTTTAAAACTAAAGCGACTGGATTGTGCACTTACGGTCAAGTACCCGACAGACTATATTTTATATATAGCCAGATCAAGCATCATTAGGTTTCATTTTGGTTTTTCAAATTTGTTTGTTATTATGTATGTTTGGTTGAATTTGTATTTGATATTGAGTTGAATGAGAGTTTGAGAGGTTTGACTTAATTGAACTTGGTTGATTTTTCTTGAAATTGATCATGTTCATGAAGAACATGATGAATACGTAGAGAGAGAGAGAGAGAGAGAGAGAGAGAGAAGAGAGAGATAAAACCCGATATTGGTTTTGATCAATCTCATTCTCCCTGCCTGATGGCCACATGGCCAGATTAGGAGCCATTGATTTAGCACAAGGGTTCTCCTGTACAGGAGTCCCCACCATTAGCCATGAGATCATGACCTTTTGATTCTAATCAGTGGGCCTTGATAAAGGCCCATTGTTTGATATTTGAGACCTAATCATGGTCGTCCGATCTTCATCAAACGGTCACGTGTGTCCAAATCTATTTTCCTTTACTCTTTTGATCTTTTGGGCCTTCTATAAAGAAAAGCAAACCAAATCGAAAACTGCATTTGGTCTGGATGTGTTTGGGCCATATTTTAACAAAACTGTGTGGTTCAATTCGGTTTGTGGTTTGTATTTTCCAAACCGAATCGAACCTCAATATTCGACAACCCAAATTTCACTTAAGTCACGTCCAATCCAAACCTAAACCTACTTTGCCTTAGTCTTACGATTAGGATTTTTTTCTTCCTCATACTTAGAGTTTCAGTTTCAGTCTTACGATCACACCTTCTTTTTCAGATACATCTTGCCTCTTCTTCTCTTATATTCTTTATTTTTCACCTTTTCATTTTATGCTACTATTGTTCTCTCTTCCAAATTTTTTACGCACCTCTTCTTATCTAATTTCTACCCTCTTTTATTCTTTCTTTTTCAGCTTCACTAATCTCTCATCTCCTCTATTTTTTTTCTTCATTTTAATTTTTTTATATTGTTTTATACTATTTTTTATGTTTATTATTTCACTTTTGTCTAATTTTATTGTTAGATATTAAATGAGAGGTTGTTGCCCAAATATGATGAGTTTTGTTATTATTTGGAAGTGTATGAGTGACTAAATACAAAGTTATGTTGTCATCTATATGTATATCTATGAATCAATAATTTTTTTAATAAAAAATCGAACCAACTGAACCGAACCAAACCGCATTGGTTTAGTTTTATATCTAAAAGCCAACTGAATCAAACCAAACCACGTGTTTTTTTCTCTTGCGGTTCAGATGACTTTTAGCATAAAAATCGCCCAAACTGCATTGCGAACACCCATAAAAAAGGTTGTATCCTAGGATGAGGCTAACGAGTTTTTGAGAATCATTAAGAAAAGTGATTACAAAGTGGTAGATCAGCTGAATCAAACCCCTTTCAAAAATATACATGATGTCCTTACTATTAAGCTTGAGGCACAAAGAGAGGCGCTGATGAAATACTAAATGAGGCCCATGTCACCAAAGATATAACTGTAGACTAATTTGATAATGTGGTTGATAATATCACTGCTAGTAGTTATTTGGGGTTCAATAATGAAGAATTACCATCGGATGGACAAGCCAATAACAAGGCTTTACACATATCCATGAAGTTCCTAGATACCATTCTCTCTCGAGTTCTGGTAGACATTGATTTGTCTCTGAAATGTTATGCCTAAGACCACCCTCATGAAGTTGAATATTGAAAGAGTCCTAATTAAGCCAAGCACACTAGTGGTAAAGTCTTTTGATGGGTTCATGAGAGAGTTGATGGAGGAAGTCGACTTACCTATCCTAATTGGCCCTCATACATTTAAGATCACCTTTCAGGTAATGAACATCCATTCTTCCTACAACTGTCTGCTGGGGAGACCATTGATTCACTCTGTTGGTGCCTTCACCTCAACACTTCACTAGAAATTAAAGTTCATAGTCGATAATAAGTTGATAATCATCTCTGGTGAAGAAGATATGCTAGTCACCCACATGTCATCGTTGAGGTACATTGAAGCAGATGGAGAAACTTTGGAAACTTCCTTCCAAGCTCTTGAGGTTGTAAGTGTTGTTGTAGTGGGTCAGAGATATGATAATAAAAAACCAAAGTTAACGATGTCCTTTTGGAAAAACTTTAAGTTTATGGTAGAAAAAGGAACCTCTGAGGGATATGGACAATTGCTGAACTTGCTCGAGAAAAGATACCAGTTTGGATTAGGATACCAACCGTCTTTGGGAAAAGATGAGGTATTGGCTCCGATGCTGACCAGGGACATATCCGTAGATTCAAGAGACATTTTATATAGCGGGATTCAGTCAAAATAATTAAGTGGCCATGGTTGAAGATGAGATCAACAACGAAGAGATACCTAACTAGGGGTATTGTTGTCCTCCGAGTGCCAACCTCAACAACTTGAAGACCACTGAAATCCCTGAGATTTTTCAATCATCAAAGTAATTTGTTGTATTTTAAAATCCTCTTGATTTTTCCAAGGCTTAAGGATCACTTGTAGGGAACCCTTTATGTTTTCAAATGTTTAAATTATCATCAATAAAAAGCATTTTTTTATCTCAATAACCTTTTCATTCTTTTTACTATTTTAAGAAAATGGCAATTTCTTTCAACACATCTTTTGTTTTTGTTTTTTTCTCTAAAACAATCATCATTAAATCATACAGATCCATAAATGAATCAATTGAAAACAACACCATTATAATTCCATATTACTTCGAATTCCCCATTAATCATGTTAAAGAAGATGGTGAGGAAGATTGTGAATTACCCGACGAGTTAGTCAGATTGCTAGAGCAAGAAGCTAAAATGATTTATCCTATCAAGGGACAATAAAGGTAATCAACTTGGGAACTGATGAGAACAAGACAATGTTGGAACAAGTTTGGTTCTATAACTATCCTTGAGTTTTGATGATAACAAAGTGTAGAGAATGATTTTGTACTCTAACTATTTTTCTAAGTGTGTCGAATATAGAATCCAGATTATGATTTTGAAATGGTCCAGACTCTGAACCAAAGGATAAACTTAAAAGCGTGTTTATAAACAAGTTAACTCTGAAGTGTTAAGTCAATCATGATCTGTCTAGTCAATGTGTTTGTTCAGAAAGCATCCATATAGACTCTGATAAAGGTTATGACTACCAGCTTCTCAAAGTCTCAGAACCCTAATCTCCAAAGACTCTGAAGTCTCACTAAGTTCTTAAGACAAACTTTAAGCTCTACTCAAGCTTTATCAGCATGTATAAGAAGACTCCGACTAGAAGATTTGTATCAAAAGGTCAACAACTAATTTATGTGACAGAAGTACAAAAGCAAATCTAATTTCTAAGTAAAGTATTGTACTTTGTACCAAAGAAATTTCTCACGTCCCATCATCCTCACCAACTCTCTGCTGCAAGCACCACTCTAAGGTTGTAATTTGAAGTGACCTTCATACAACAAATACATTGAATATATTCCAACTTCACCCTCAAATGGATCTATTTGCTCCTATATAAAGAGGTCCTTGAAACTTGAAAGAGTATATGCATGAACTAATCTATGTATCAAAGGCATATACTAAAAAATATACATGAAAAAATAAAAATAAAATAAGTGTTTCTCACACTTATACGCTAAGAGCATATTTCTTTGAATATCCTTGTTAAATGTAACATTTGATTTAAACTTGTGTATATGCCTATTGAAGCATTTTGTAAATACAAAACCTGTATAACTTAACTTTTGGTTAATTTCCTTGAGAGGCTAAGTGTAGTCAAAATTCTCAAGAAGTCATTGACAGTTAGTCTTTGAGTTATTTTCCTTGAGAGACTAGAGTGTAGTAAGAATTTCTCAAGAAGTCTTAGATTGTGTGTCGTTGAGTTCGTTGTAATCATATTGATTATTGTATTAAATCCTTATTAAGAAGGAGAAATCACTCAGGCGGGTGGACAAGACATAACTTCGTCATATATTGAACTAGGATAAAAATACTTGTGTTATCTTCTTTATCATTACCTTTATTGTTTGATATATTGGGTGGTAAAAAATTTCTTTATCTAGAAACCCAATTCGACCCCCACCCCCCTTATTGTGTTTCTTACACCTTCAGAAAGAGGTTGAGGTCGATCCTTCCTTGGAAAAGAGTGAAAAAGAGAAGGTGGTCAAACTCTTGCGGGAATATGTGGATGTATTTGCTTGGTCATACCAAGATATGTCAGGTCTAGAAACAAACATGGTCGAGCACAAGTTGCGACTTAAACCAGAATGAACTCCGGTAAAATAGAAACTAAGAAGTACCAAATCTGACATGTCTCTCATGATCAGAGAAGAGGTCAATAAGCAGTTCGATGTAGGTTTCTTAGCTGTAGCCAAATACTCACAATGGGTTGCTAATATTGTGTCAGTCTCAAAGAAAGATGGGAAGATGTGAATGTGTGTTGATTATCGAAACTTGAACAAAGAGTGGTATCTGGTTACAAAAATGACATAACCAGTTACATGTTCATTGTGTTTGAAAAATTTGAATGTTTTTAGGGTGGTAACCGGTTACACCTTTTACATAACCGATTAAACATAGGGAAAATGCATCTTTTCATGAACCATTCTCATTCCAAACCTTTGCAAAACTTCATGGAAATGCTACAAACTTATGCATATTTTCTTAGAGGTTCCTTAGGGTCTATTTAACGCAAGAAAAATCAAAATTTCAAACTACCTCTTTCATTAATCATTTTTACATTAGTTCAAACAGATTTTTAAGGTATTTGTACCATTTCAATGGAACCTTCTAAGAGTTTCATTCAAACATTATAAACACTTAAGATTTTTATATGATTGAATTGTAATAATGAGAAAAAAGGAAGATCTATCATCTTGAAATCAATTCAAGAAACAACTTTTTCATTTCTATAGAAAGTGTGTATATTATTTTTCTCATAGCGTGTTGGTGAAAAGTGTTTGTAAATAAAAAGTCGTATACTTTTTTTTGTGATAATCATCATAGTGTTTGGTGTTTGTAAAAAGGTCATCTGAATTAGGTTGATTCAAAGTCCATCATAGTGTTTGGTGTTTGTGAAAAGGTTCTTTGAATTAAGGTGATTCAAAGTCGTACATAAGTTTGATGTTTGTGTATGTTTTAGAAGGTTGTAAAGAAATCTTGGTGTGAGACTTGTATAAAGATCTAAACATAGTGAAGAATCTTTCAAGCTGTGAAGAAACTAGATGTGCACTTGGTTGATAAGGGAAACTAGTATAATTGTCTTGTATCATTTATTTTTCAACATTTTAATTTTATGCATTTATTATCCTAAGAATATAACATATTCATAACTTTCGAAAAAATTACAAGTTAAAAGTTGTTGTGCAAAAACGAGAAAATTGGACAACCTTAATTCACTCTCCTCTTAGGTTGCATCTCATACTTACATAAAATATAAAATCTTTGATCCAAATCCTTGTTGACTTGTACATAATGTCTGACATTGAATCCTTGCGAAATCTTTACTCGAAATCGATTTAATTCTTCTTAGCTCTAAGAATGTTGCTCCAAGTTCCCTTCTGCAACCATCTTTACTCGATCTTATCGGTATCTTGGACCTTGACCTGTCTGAAGATGAGAAAAATTCCAACTTTGTATGTAGAATTCCAGACAACTCTACCAACACAATTCTTATCAACTCAACCATAACCACCCACACAAATATAAACCCCTGTAATCCTCAAGAAATCTTCAAAGAAAATGTTAATCACAATAACGGTCCTACTCACAAATCTCACATCCTAAGAGGAGACTCAATACTGATATAAACAAAATCAGAAGCTAAAAGACAATCAACAAAATATAAATTCTTAGGAGGCAGAGACAACTTTATATAAGTGCAATTATGATATTTGACCAATCGCCTTATGAATTTTTAAAATCTACTAATGAGTAGTCCTTAAAAAAAATCCAAAAATTACACCAATTTTACCTAGTATTTTAAAATGCCAATTTTAAAACCCATTCATAAAATTAACATTTTGAGAGATACTTTTTATCCAACACGATGAATTTTTTTCACTATAAACAAAAGAGTTTAATGGTAGTGCACTGTCGGTGTAAAAAAATATTACACATGCATCCAATCAAAATATTTTAAAGTGTCAAATTATATAAATAATTTAAAATTTAATAGCTGACTTGACGGGATATATGGTTGTTATTGATTGACAGTGTAAAAATCATTTACCCTGTCAATGCACCATCCTTTTTCTCTAAACAAAAACACATGAATATTTATAAAAAAAAAGACACATAAATACAACATCTATCTATTATTGAACAAATAGAACTCATTCAACAAAAAAAATCTCTATCTAACTATTACTATATCATTGCAACCAATTACCATGGTGGAATAAAAAAGGGACCAATTGCAAATTTGTAATGAATATATATCGGGAAAGAAATGAAATGGCTGAGAGGAAACCGTAGCGTTTGGTTCAGACTGTTGGGACAGAAATTGCATCATGGTATGCACTCATCATCCTGTTTCCCACCAAGCACATTGTATTGTGCATACGGTTCATTAGCATCAATCATTATACGTATTATCCTTTGTATTGATACTATTCAAGTACTAGTAAAAACGTAGAAACGACACGACACAAACAGAACAGAAAACCTCCTCCTAGCCTAGGAAAGCAACATATTTCACCTACAATTTGCTGCAAATTTTATTCTGTCTCTAATTATTCATCTCTCGTCTCATTATTTTCCAATAATAATAGTCCATTTATGTAGACTCTATTCAACTCTATCTATCCCAAAAAACTTTCAGATTTGAATCCCACACCAGTAAACAAAATAGCATTACTTCTGTTGGAGACAGAGGAAGTAATAAGAAAATGAAACTTGGGAATCACTACAAGTATTGTTTTTTCTTTAATGCACTACCTTTTCACTACATGACTCTCTTTAGAATTTGTAGGTACATGAATGGAATTCTAGATACATAAACAACTTAGAAATTTGAAATGCATAAACATTTAACGTCTTATAAAAATTTAATAAAACCATTAATTTTGATATTTTTTTTAACATATCAAATGATATTTGATTGATATTAAATTATATAAAAATGATCTATATGATAATACACTTCAATCTAATGGTGAATTTTGTGATATAGATATGTGATAAAGAGTTTTGGAGATGTCATGTTATTAAATTTGACATCTTTATATTATTTGATCTTTATATATATATATATATATATATATATATATATATATATATATATATATATATATATATATATATATATATTTAATCGTATCCACATATATTTAACTATTTTAGTGATATGTACCTATTTTGAATATTTTTTCCAGCTATATCTATTGCAAATCTCTATTTTCACAATGTGACTTTTTTACCATGCAGCCCCTTTTTGAAAATTTATTCCCAATCCACTGTAGTTTGAATTTATTTTTCAGAATGCCTCGTTTCTAGAGGACACTCGCCCAATGAATGAACGAGTCCGCGAATGCTCTTTTACGAATGAAGGAACTTGGTCAATGGTTGGACGAGTCAATGATGGGTTTTTTTCGAGTGTTAGAACTCGACCAATGGATGATCGAGTGGTTGAAGAATATATATATATATATATATATATATATATATATATATATATATATATATATATATATATATATATATATATATATATATATATATATATATTTATTTTATTTTAAAAGTTTTAATTAATTACTATTACATTTAAATAATAATTTTATCACCCATGACATTAATTGATCGAGGGATGCCACTGATAGTAGAGTCTCGACCAATGAATGACCAAGTATTCACGTCTTAATTTTCTATAAATAGCTTGAATTGCAGAAATGTAATACAGATCACATAGCAAATTATTTTTGGAAGAATGTCTGTCCGGGGTCTTGTGTTTTATGAGCAAGACAAAAAAGTTAGTGTCTGCCTAGATCCGCAATGGAATTTCAGAACACTGATTGCAACCATCCACACTGGTTTTCGACAATTGGGTGGATATCGTATGAATGTGAGAAAAGTGTAGTATCGTTGTCCATACATAACGTTGACTGATGCAAGCCCTGAGGGTACGTACATGTATTACTTGGATCGTATAGAAAATGATTTAGATGTTCAATGTATGTTTTCAACACATAGTGGCGAAGTTAACAAATGATTTAAAGGTCCACTTGTGTTGGTTGTTGTTGTTGATTAGTTAGTTAATAAACTCTATGAATTTAAGTTATTGTGATTGTACTTTGTAACCAGAAGTCTTTAATATTAAATATATTCCATAATGTTTATTTCCAAAAGACATAGACATTAGAAATACATAAGGGTTGATAACATAATACGTGCTTAAAAGTTGATAATAAAAAAACATCATAATCATCTAGAGAGTCCTGCAACATTTGTACATTTCCTACGCATGTCTCCTATTTCGCGACAAATCCCACGCTTTCTCTTTTCCTTTTCAACGTCTATTTCGGTTCTAATTCGGGTGTTGGTTGGGCGCCCTTTCTTCCTCCTTCTCATAGAGTCATCGTGGCAAAAAGTAAATCCTTCATATCATGGCCAGTTCTCCTCATGGGGAAGTCCTAGGAAACTCTCCTTATAGACCTTGAAGACGTTAAGAATTTTGAACACGTCTGGTATATGAATGGAGTAGTCCTGGCGTATACTCGAACATGTTGCGATTACATGGAAGCAAGGTAAGTGAAATGCCTGAAATTTCCCACAATCGCAGTGATGTTTCCTAAGATCAACGCTGAAAGTACCAGTTGGTCGATCATCATTTTGATTAATCTTTTCATGGACCATGAAATAGAACCTCTCACGATCAAATTGCATGACGTTATGTGTGTTAGCTTTACTCACTTCTTCAGCCATCCCCTTGTTGCAATTATCAGTGAAAACTTGGCTAGAGGCCAACATTTTTGTCCACTGATGGCCTCTTTTACCAAAGAGTGATCCTAACCAATAGTACATAGATTGGACCAATGCAATGATTGGAAGGTTTTAGGTTTCTTTGAGTATCGAGTTCATTACTTCTTCCAGATTAGTTTTCATGTGACCCCAGCGTTGCCCTCCGTCATATGCCATTGCCCACTTCTCCCGAGGGATGTTGTCTATCCATGATAAAGCGTCATTGTTTGTTCTTCGGATTTCCCCGCGATAGTAGTTAAATGTCGCCTCTGTCAACGCATAACCCATCTTAACAACTTTTTGTGTAGTTCCTTGTCTTTAATCTCACACATGAAGTTTTGTGCAATGTGTCTAATGCAATAGACATGTGAAAATGGAGGATATTTTCATCCATTTTCCGGATTTTTATATGCACTCTTTATCGATTCATGTGTGTCTGATATAAGACACATATTTACTTGTGGAGTAATGTGTATTCTCAAATTCCTAAGAAAGAAACTCCAAGCATCCTTTGTCTCACCTTCAACTAATGCAAAAACTATTGGGAAAATGTTCTCGTTCCCATCATGTGCCACAACCATCAACATAGTCCTTTTATACTTGCCATACAACCATGTTTCGTCAACCTGCACAATAGGTTTACAATAGGCAAAACAACGTATACATGGTCTAAACGCCCAAAAGAGACGATGGAAGATCCTCTTGTCACCCAATTGGGATCCAACGTATGAAATCACAAGTAAGGTTTGCAATTCTATAATAGTACATATAAGATATGTTTTCATTACCAGCATCCACTGCGGCAGGTCGTTGTAAGATGTCTCCCAATTTCCATACAGTGATTCTATTGCCTTACACTTTGCAATCCATGCCTTTTTGTACATTATTATGTACCTGTATTTTTCTACAACATGAGCGATGATCACCTTCATATTAAGAGAAGCATCGCGATTAACAAGCTCAATTATGCTCTTACTAATCATTTCTGAATTTAGTTTTCTATGGTCTTGTGACATAGAAGTAGTTGTGCATGTGTGAGGCCCACCAAGCTTACCAATCTTCCACTTTGAGTTCCCCTTACACAAAGAAACCATGCATTTGAATTTGCATGCAAAATTCTTACACTTGATTATGTATCGTACATTGTCAGATTTAGTCACTGAATAATCAAGACTACGTTTTATATGCCAATGTTGCAACGCGATAACACAAGCTTCCTTGTTTTCAAACTCCATGCCCTCCTCTATGTCGTCAGTATTATGGTTTGATGTGAAACTTCCAAAAATAGAGATCGGTTGAACATCCTCCAAAATTATATTTTGCATGTGAACAAGTGGATTGTACAAATTAATCGGTTAAGCTCTTACTGCTACGGTAGGCATGTCGATGAGGTCATCATTGCCATCGTCATCGCTAGTACCAAATAGATCTTCAAAGAGGACCTCTTCTTGATCATCCTCACTATCTTCACCAACCTCTTCATTCAGTATGAAAGGTTCTTTATTTTGAGTCGGTTCGTCGTCAGTGGTTTAACTCATTCCATATTGGTGTGATTGTATGGATTGAGACGAATATGTTTCAAGATGTTCAAGTAGATGAACATATATCTCAATGGTGGATAATTGAGAAAATATTACGTGACACTGAAACATTGATTTGACTTGTTCGTCATTCTCAATAGGTGTCATTACGTAAAAGACGGTATCATCGTCTCCATTAATTAATGAATGACGATAAATAATTTCTTCAACGTGACTTTGCAAAAAAAAATCAATTCGATCTTTCAGATGATGGAAATCAGAATTGATGTGGATTTTGAATAAATGGATATTTGTATTTCTAAATGAGAATCCCTCATTAATATCTGTGAAAATAGTTCCATTATAGTGAATGGATATTACTAAATTTCTCTAAGCCATTTAGATGTTAGAAATCAATGAAGTGGTGGTGGAATATGGAATAAGGATACTACTAAATACCTCTTTTATAGTCAAAAAATGATTCTCAGTGGATGGAACAAGACCAAATTCGGTCATAGCATGAGAAACATCAAAGCTTAGCTCGCCCAATGGTTGGACGAGACATAAAACGTGTAGGCTTATCTCGACCAATGGTTGGACGAGGCATAAAACGTGTAGGCTTAACTCGGCCAATGGTTGGACGAGGCATAACACGTGTAGGCTTAACTCAGAAAATGGTTGGACGAGGCATAAGAGGGTAGATGTAGCTCGGCCAACCATTGGTTGGCCTCTTTGTTTTACATTGCATTGTCTCTTCAGTCAGTGAATCTTGGATTATATTCTTCATGCTAAAGTCTATATTTTACTACTAATTGGTACATTTTTTATGCCAGATAAGAGTGACAATTTATTGCATTCATCTTGGTTACCATTAGTAGGAGACCTAGAAAAATGCAACACATATAGTTGGGGTTCTGCTTGTTTGGAAACATTGTATAGACATATGTGCAAGGCAGCCCAGAAAGGAGTGAAAAGCATAGGAGGTTGTGTTGTATTATTCAGTGTTTGAGCATTCACACATATAATGTTATTTGCCCATGTTAGTACTGAGGTGCCATCATATCTGTATGCATTAAAGTAGTCAAATTCATTGAATGCACTTTATTGTCCTCACAGTAAACTATACATAACACTAAAACTTTTTTTGTAAATGCAAGATGTGCCAATGAGGTATGCATTACAAAAATAATCCTCGTCATCATCTACGTAGGTAACGAGTTGCAATTGAACACATGGAAGAAAATGATGTAAGTATCGTACATTACAATATTTAAGTTATCTAAACTTCTTATTTACATTATAACAATTATATTACTTACGACAATTTATATGGAGGTCATACATATAATACCCAGTGCCTGATTATAGTGACAGTCGAGTCTGGAGTGCAACAACATATATAATATGTTTCTTTACCGTTGAGATGCATCAGACAGATAGAGTCAAACTCTAATTTGGATTTGAACAACAGATCTCGTCTCAGCCAAGATGTTTAATGGAACACCATAACATGACTATGGTCCAAGCTTGGGATACACAATGGCAAGATTTGAACAAAGATGAGGTCAAAGAATGGAAAAAAAGAAGACATTTGGTATTACAAGGGAACTCAGTACTTGGTGAGTCTAAGCCGGGTAGAGAATATATGAATTGGTTTTTGACAATTCCTTTTATGGACGTTGCTCAGACACAATTTTTGAACGATCCCCGTCAACATGTCTCTTCTTCAACGCAACAAACTACCGCATCCATACATCATGGCATTTCCCCCATGTACACATCACAATATGGGGCCCAACCATCTTCATCCGTCCAACAAACATACCACCACACCCAGACCACACAACAACAGACCTTTTATGCCACCTCATCCCAACACCAAAATCCCCACACTCCATTCCCTCAAACAAACTACTATTACAACCAACAAACCAGCCTACGCCCACTCATACAATACACTCCAATTCCTCAACCAAACTTTGATAACTCAAACCCCCAATCCCAATCCTAAACATTTAACACTATATTCTCTCAACCCACTTCTACATTCAACCCTGATGATGCCTATTATCCTCCAATTCAACACACACAACCCAACACCTTCACACAACCAACACATTCACTATCCAACTTTGATCTCACAGATGAGTAACTACTGGATATCCCTAGTTTTTCCATTCAAGATTTCGACGGTATGGATATGCGTCCCAATACACCACATCAACATCTAGATCTATTTTCCGACTCATCTCCATCTCCCCCAATACAAAGAGCTAAAGAGTTAGGCAGGGAAAAAAAGCACAAGATATGGAACAAGCGATCATTATAACAAATAAAATGCATTTTTTGTATGTAGTTAAATAAAATGTATATTAATTCTTACGATTATTTATATGTTAATTAATATAATTATAAATATATTATAAAAATACAATTTAATTTATGAAAAAATCATTTAAAAAAACTATAATTTTTATTATTTAAATAATATAATTATTATAAAAATATTTGATATTAATAACAAAAATGTATTTAAATTTAAAAAAATTATAAAAAAAACAGTTGCTTCAACCACTCGGCCATCCATTGACCGGGTTCCTACATTCGATAAAGTGCTTTCACGGACTCGTCCTTTCATTGGACTGAGTATATTCTAAAATTAGAACATTCTAGGAAATTATTTTCAAAGTAAAATAAATTAAAAATAAATTTTCAAAAATAGGCTGCATAATAAAAAATAAAAAAAAAGTCTCACAATGTTTCTCATGTTTTATTTTTGCTTTTACTATACTGTTATTGCGACGGTTTACTAGAGGTAGTGCTAGTTTGATGTCCAGTTAGATTATAAAACTGTTTTTCTGAATAGTGTGACTAGTTGGAGAGTCATAGAAGATATTTTTTGTATCTAGCTATGTATATACTGTTGGTATATATATTAACATACTTTGGAATTTGGTGAGTAAAAATACTCAACCCCATTCTATAACTATCATTCAGCAAAGAAAAAGGTACTGGAGCCCAAATTCAAGGATTACAAATGATAGTGATCTATCACTGAAAATTGAAAAGCATAATCAGAGAACCTACCAAGAGTGACCAACACAAGTTGAAAAAGGAAAAATCACAAAGCAAGATGTAAAATTGACAAGTCATTTTTACACATTGCATTACATATCAATTAATGGAGCTTGTATTGGAAAAGAAAAATAACATGAGATTAGACTCATTACCGATTAGTCTTTATCATATTGCTTCTTTCTAGAGAAAGTTCTCAAATTATTTGATTCTCTCTGCCAACTACTGTAATTCTATCTTTTACACCAGCTGCCCACAAAAAACCAAAGGTGTAAAAAAGGTCTATTGAATGAACTTAATAACGGGGTTGTGCTCTTTGTACTAAAATCATGAGAAGGAAAGAGACATTAACATTAGATACATTGGATTTGTATTTACTTTTCAATCCCCTCGTTGTCTTCTTACTTTAGAACCGAGTTTGTTATAGGAACATACATAGTTCTTACTTTAGAACTACACATTTTAAAATTCAATGACATTTGACCGCAATTGTAGCATGATTGAAAAAATGTGATTAGAAACTATGGGTGGGACCGTAATTGGAGTGAAAATTATATGTTTGACAATTTATTTGATTTCATTTGGAATAAATATAGATTTTATTGGATATGATTTGTTCCATAAAAATCTTTCATAAAAGATGTGATTTGTTTTTAATTTAAATTTAAATTTAAATCTCCATTTAAATTAATTTGATTTTCGACCGTTGTCAAACAAATCACACAAATATATTGCTAAAATATAGCAACAAATCTGATTGAATCTCAACGAAAATTTTGCTTAAAAAATGCAACCACATTAGCCTGTTGAGATAGGGTCAGATGTTGCATATATTTGGAACATTTTGTTCCACACGTGTCTCTTCTTCACCACAACCTCAATACCATATGTCTATTGTCAGAGACCAGATGTTGCAGCACACATGTTGGAACATCGTGTTCCACATGTTACACCAGAACATCTAAAATAACTCTTTTCATATAAGTCTTCTTTGTAGAGTAAATCTTGGACCAAATCTTCCTTCAAGTTACATCAAATCAAATATTCTTTGACTGAAACAAATCCAAATCTTTTCAAATATATTTAGGATTAACAACACAAACTTCTTCCCAAAAGCAAACCTCTGCATCTTCTGAAGAAGTCAACACCACAACTCTTCCGAAAGATATCTAAAGATAGTCAGAACCCAAACCTTATTTCCATATGATACATACTCACATGTTGAATCTCTTGCTTAACTAGTTATGTCAAGCATTTTAGCTACATCTCGGAACCTCTTACTTAACTGGTTTTGTCAAGCACTTTACCTAAACAACTTTTGTTTAACTCGTTCTGTCAAGCATTTTAGGTGAACAACTTACACCCATATGATGGAATGTATGCCAAAACATCTTTTTCCATATATTTTCTAAAATACATCTTGTACATATGTTGTTTAACCTAATGCAACCAAACAAAATGAACTACAATCTCATTTTTTTTGCAAATTTTAGCTCAAACAACTACAAAATATGATCTTCATGAAGTGGCATAACTTGCACACCATATCACCCAATAGAATCAACAGAGTAAACAATTGTAGCTGGAGTAACACTTAAGTAAGATGATTGCTACACAACAAGATATCAACTTCATCATGTTGGAAATACAATCTCCCCCTTTGGAACATCTTGAACATCTTGTCACATCCCACATGATCATTACTCTCCCATTTTTGCCATAATTTGGCAAAGGTATGGAAAAAACCAACAATAAAAAAATCAAGCTTCAGAATCCAGAATGATTAGGCAAAACCATTAACATCAAAATTAGCTTCACACCACACTATCAGTATAGTCAGTGGTCCGAACAAACTACCAAAAAAAAAGTGGCATCAACAACAGGCTGAGGTGAAAATAGTCCATCATTTCTTCAATAATAACCATATCAAATTCATCAACTGGTATACAAATGTTGGAAAAAAATGTCAGAGACATCTTTCCCTAACTGATCCTCAACAACTCCTAAGGAATACCACCATCCTCCATCTTCTATATTATCCTAGGAAAACTAGCTTCAGCAATCAGCATTGTCTTCAACAGTTGATCATCACTATGAAACTCCATAAATTCATTATATACCAATGCTTCAAAAAATTTATGCATCCTTAATTACAATTTCTTCTTCTTTCTTAGTTCCCTTTTCCTTAGTCATGATCTTATTAATAGAGGGAACCTTGCGTCTCCCTAATTAATTAATCATTAAAGTTGAAAGCTTCACACACTTTCCTCTATCAAACACCTTTTTAAACTCCTAGATTTTTTCTTCATTGTTATAGCCATCATTAGTAATGGTTTTCATTATCCTAACATCTTTCATGATTTCTTTGCAATCAAGGGTTCCTTTTCCTAACTCTCTCACAACTGTAGTCCTTCTTAGAGAAACATATTTCCACTTGTGAACTCTTGTTTCAGAATGGGATGAGACATTATCCATGTGAGTATTAGACATACACGGCAATTCTCTTCCCACCGACCTTTCTCCTCATGGTGTACACAATATCTTGGACATTTGCTTCAGCATCAGATTCACTTGTTTGAACAAGCTTTCTACTCACTTCAAATTTAACAAGAGAGACTTGTTCATACTTCCTATGAATTGGAAACTCGGTCACCAACATGTAATACATGTTGTCTACCACATTTTGGTTGACATCTTCATTACCACATGCTCAACTCAAAATCAGACTACATTTGTTGAACACAATGCTCAAACATCTTAACTGACGTCTTACATATACAGTTTCATAAAGGTAACCTATCATCAAATTCTCATTGTCTTCCATATTGACACCCTTCATGTTGTTGATATCAATAGTAGAATCCATAATGACTTCCTCATAATCATCCTTTTTAATGACAACATCCTTGTCAATGACATAATTACTAGCATCTTGATGACTTTCACATGCAAGTATCTACTAAGGAATGAACTTTTCACATCCATATGATAAAGATTGAGCTTTAGAATAAATGACAGTCTTGGTATCATTCCAATGGCTCTAAGATGGGAAATAGTTTCATCATTATAAAGATTTCCATATTCTTCAGTAGATAGCAAAATGTTTCTTGTTTTCTCACCAACATCAAGACCAATGAGATCAATATCTTCATATTCATGGAGAGTCACATCAGTTTTAACATCATCTAGAGACTGTGTTCTCTTGGAATACAATCTATACACCTTGCTATTAATAGCACAACCCATAAATATGTTTCCATGCATATATTCACACAATGTCTCAACATTTTTTCTCCACATATTCTACTGCATGATCCTTCTTTCCTTTTGACGTATACTTTCTTATATCATCATTGTTATTAACAACACCAACATGTGTTATAACAATATTTAGCTCAACATTTTCATGGACATGATCATCATCACTCATAAAACTATTCTTAAGGGTCTCATCATCATTCTCCTTGTGAATTTAAGACTCTGTCAACATGTTAGACATGATGTCTGCCACATCTTTATCAACATCTGGATTTCCCATATTGGTTTTCTGGGTCTCCTCACCAAAATACTTTTAGAATAAGATGATAAGTTCTCATAGACTCATAGATGAGTGGGACATCAATCACATTTCCACCAACAACTATATTAGACATATCAAAACATGTGGAATATTGAGGAGAGAAACATCTGGTACATATTTCTTGACATACATGTTATAGCTGGACTCTAATACAGTAAGAGTAATACCAATTTCACCAAACACAATATCATGTGTTTGGTTAACCAAAACTCCAGACATATGAGAAGGAATTCCAATATGAAGAATTATGCCATAATCACTATTCTTCTTTAGCCTCTTCTTTTGAACCACTGTTGGTTGTTCGATGTTGGGAGGACCTCCAGACTAACCATTAACCCTCCCTTTAATGAAAAAGCATTGCTTGAGTATCATAAAGTCCATAAGTGATAATCCATAAGCATTAGTAAGATGTTGAAACATCTTGTAAGACATATTGATTTGCTTCTCAAGTTGACAAACTTCATAGATATTTCCTTATTCAATTTTGAGTTCAGTAGACATATGACAACTTTCTCTGCAACAACCCCCAAGATTTTTGTACCATGGCTTATTTCAGTTTCTAACATGTCTTCAATGATGTCTAAACATGATCTTCAATATTCTGCTATACAGTGCCATCAACCATCATCTTCATCTTTACATATTTCTTTCTCTTATGTTTATCACAAGATGTAACATAATTTCTTTCTCCTATCAACTGTCTATTGCAACTACTTTCAAAATAACAATCTTTACAAGAGAACACCTTGTAGGAGGAATAAGCAATATGAACACGAATATTAGGCTTGCCAAGCCAAACTTGTTGATGACGCCTTTGAAACTTCTCATTCCACTGAGGGTGCATACGTTGTTGGTGTGGTTGATAACCATATAACTTATAATAGTACAAGGGTCTGGATGAGACACAATTATTGTACTGGTAATCATGTTTGACCAGATGTTTAGACATGTTTCCTGACATTGTGCAATATGGTTTCTGAACAGGAGTAATATACTTTGTCTTTGATGACTGACCAATATGTATAACCCTTTTTGATATTTGAAGGTCATAACATTGTTTGCTTGGTTAGATCCACTTTCTTCATCATTAGAGACTTTGAATATTCTTATTTGTTTCCTTGAAACATTTGAGCATTCAGTTTGAATATGTCCAAAATCTTTAAAACTAAGGCATTGGATCCCTTTATACCCGAAGGAGTAGTTGAGATTTTTTCTTTCACCATCCTTTTCTTTATGTTGAATGTTCTTGACATTAATAAGGACATTATTCCCAAACCTCTTGTCAAGTTTTCTTATTACTTTATTAAAATTTTTGTCAAGCCTGAGATTTTCTTCATAATTACATTTTACTTGGTCTTCACAATCTTCATAACTTCCTTTGGATCTATTATTTTGAGGATAAATAATCTTTTATCTATGAACTGCTCCTCCTTCATTTAAGTTCTCCATGTTGAACAGAATAAGAACCCTGTAACACACCCAAAGAGAAGTGGGTACATGCTCTGATGTGAATTAAAATTTTGTTCTCAGGAGGACAAATTGATGATCAAATGTTTGGGACAACATGAACAACTAGTTTATGATAAATAACAAATTCTGGGGACAGATATCGGATACGATGTTTGAGAAATACCAGAATAAAAATCAGTTTAAAATACCAAGGGAAAACATTTTAGCTTATACAAAATGGTGCAGTAGAAAAGCAATAAATAACACGAGATTGGTAACCTAGTTTGGTGAAACTACATCTACGTATAGGGGAAACTCTACCCAAAAGTCTTATAGGAACATCAACCACGTGATTTTTAATTGTCTATTTCTAATCCTAGTGACTTTCTATTTAGGACCCCCATAAATATGAGAATCTCTTTCACTTTATCTCAATCAATAACCCCTAGTGATCAACTTCATTAACTACTCTATTGATTGTTAAATTTACAACTAAACTAAGACAAACAAACAACTTTGCCAAGTTACTGATACATATAGTGGTACACAAATAGATTCAACACTAATACAACATTGACGTGGAATACAAGAAACAAAAACACTTTGTTCTCAAGTTTATAGAATTAACATCTTAGAATAAAGTTTTACAACTCAAAAAGGAAAAAACCTCTCTTCCTTAAGATATGAGTGGGGGCAATAAAGTGGTGCAATAATAACTTAAAAAAAGACTCAAAAATAGAAATCCTAACACAAAAAATCTTCAAAACGTGCACCCCTCAAACTCTAGGTTTGAGTCTCCTTAAATAACAATGCTTTTTTTGTGCTAGTGTTAGTGGGCATTTAATTTAATTTCGTCAAGAATAAATGCAGATATTGTTGGATATGATTTGTTCCATAAAAATCTCCAACAAAAGATTGATTTGTTTCTAATTAAAATTTAGATTTAAATCTCCATTTAAATTTATTTGATCTTCAACAGTTGTCAAACAAATCACACAAATACATTTCTAAAATATAAGAACAAATCTGATTGAATTCAACAAGAATTTCGCTCTAAAAACGCAACAACATTGGCCTGTTGAGATAGGGCCATGTGTTGGACACATGTTGGAAAATTGTATTTCACTTGTGTCTTTTCTTCACCACAACTGCAATAATATATGCCTGTTGACAGAGTCGTATGTTGCAGCACACCCTTCTTCACCACAACTGCAATAATATATGTCTGTTGACAGAGAATAGATGTTGAATCACACATGTTGGAACATTGTGTTCCACATGTTACACCAGAACATAAAAAAAAACTTCATATAAGTCTTCTTTGTAGAGTAAACCTTAGACCAAATCTTCCTTCAAGGTACATCCAGTGAAATCTTCTTTGATTGAAACAAATCCAAATGGTTTTCAAATAGATCTTGGATTAACAACACAAACTTCTTCCCACAAGAAAATCTCTGCATCTTTTGAAGAAGTCAACACCACAACTCTTCTGAAGGATATCTAAAGATTGTCAGAACCCAAACTATATGTCAATATCATATATACCCACATGTTGAACCTCTTTCTTAACTAGTTTTGTCAAACATTTTAGCTATATCTTGGAATCTCTCGCATAATCCGTTATGTCATGCATTTTAACTGAACAACTCTTTTTTATCAAGTACTTTAGTTGAACAACTCACACTCAGATGCTGGAACACATGCTAGAACATCTTGTTCCACATGTTACCTAAAATGCATATCGTACGTATGTTGTTTTATCTAAGGCAGTAAAATAAAATGAACTACGAATATTCACGCCACATCAACCACAACCACAACACCTACACTCGCATCACGGCCGCAATATAAAACCGATTAAATAAATTATATAAAATTAGAAGATACGGTAGTAAGAGTGTGGTCAAAGAGTATCAAAATTATAATACTTAAGCAAATGAGACTTAAAGCTTCCTTCACATCTAGCTACAAGCATGAGTGACCATGTACATAAACCCAAATTATATTCTTGGGTCACTTTTTTTTTCTCTCTTTCTAACTAGCCTAAACCCAGTACATTCCATGTTAGACTATACTATTCTCTAAGAAAAAGAATAAAGATAATCCATTCATACATTGTTTCAAAATTTACCCAAATTACTAACATACTAATTCCTCTGAAAATTCCTCCACCAAAATGCTAAAGATATCAAACTCAAGCTCACCGGCCATATTCCTTATCTGCTCAACATTTTTCTTCCACCCTCCATCCTCTATAGAGAAATCCTCTTCTATCATCATATCAATTGTGTTTGACTCCACTTCTTTCCAAGATTCCACCCTCTTGCATATCCTAGTTATCACCATGTCCCTATCTTCTAGAGAGATGAATTCTCTCTCTTCTTCCACAATGAGATCATGAATTAGTTTCTTAAACTGTTGTGGCATTTGCTGTCTGTCATGGACCATTGACAGATAGACAGCTTCAAAAACCAACTCTTTGAAATCATTTTCTTTACATGATACTTCACTTTCCTCATCTTCAACATCATCCTCTTCCATATATGTTTCATCCACATCCTCTTCGTCTTCCATCATTCTCTTCTCGAGTTCTAACGGGTCCAATCCTGCGAGTTTCTCAAATCGGCGAAGGTTGTACAATATCTGCTGCCTTGCTCCTATATAATCAACCCAAAAGAAACAACAAATACATTGGTTATTAGATGAATTCGGTAATTATTATTCTTATTCAACATCATAAATACTCAATGTACATAATGATTCAACATTCAGAAGTTATAGTTACCAATGTTAAATACACTGATATACTATTAAACAAAACTCATACAAAGTACTAACTCATTGTGATAGTGTACAAGTATGTGCAGAATAGATATGTAATGTGATTGGTGAAATAGTACATATATAAGATTACTTGTGATAAGGTATAGTACATGTAGTAGCATTATTGATGATACAAAGCATTCTCAATAACCAAATTAAAAGGACCACAAAATTTGGCACAAGTAGGCATCTCAGTTGATGAGCTCAGGGACACCGAAGTTCAAGGTTCGAACTTAAAAAGTCGGAAATAATGTTATTCACCGATTTACTAACATATAATAGTTTTTGCCTATGAAAAATCAAAAGGGCCACAAAATTTATAAAATTTGATAAGGTTTTGATTGCTCACATGTTATCTATCTAACAGATGGATTGAAAGATCCTAATTGAGACAGATCTCATAACAAGAAATTGTGGGTCATATTCTAATTAATAACAAAATGAACTACATGTAAACAAAGAGTAGGACACTCTTCCACATTGATTGTGAAATGTTGTTTTCTTGTTGAGCATAAGTTTAGACAATTTAGGGTTGGAGATTCAATAAAGTCAGAGAAAACCTCAAAACTCAAAGAGGGTGAACATAAAAACTAGCATATTATCCATCAAAGAGATCATCGCATCAGCAGCATCTGGATTCAATCTCAGATGATTGAACGACCATCTGAGTTGAATCCTTACCAATTGGACCGAGCGAGACATAACTCGCCACTAAATGCGTTTTTATAAGAGACAAACAAGTTTGTGTTGATAGAAAATGACAATACAAGCAATGGTACCGCAAAAAATAAATATAACCGTGACATACTGGCATAGCTTCTCTCCAAATCAAAGCCACCACCATCTTCATCATCATCGTCATTTATATGTCCTTCCTCATCGTCCTCGAACGGTGGGTCTAAAACACAGACCGGACTACATTGTTCCTTATCTTCTTCCTCTTCTTCCCCAGATTGAAATTGATTGATACTCTTAGCTTCTACCTTACTTCCTTTGTCCTATAATCAATTCCACAAAATTTAATATTCAACTTTTGCTACAACTCATGAGTAACTCTGCTAAATACTAATATTGCAATACATAGTATAAACTATTTCAATAAGTATTCTATTAACCTTAAAATAAACAAGAAAAAAAATTGACTAATCTATTTCTTCAATTTCTCAATGACAGAAATCTTTAAGACTTATTTTTTGTTGGGGATTTTTCTACACTAATTCAGAAAGAAAAAAACAAATGATAAACTATTTTCTAGCGAATGGATCTAATTTTATAGAAAGGAAACAAAAAAGAAAACAGTATCATGATTTGTCTTCTTTAAAGCAAATAATTTACCAAACAAACATAACATACAATCATAGAGAGAAAAGATTTGCATGGCAGAAACAAAATTGAAAAGTACAATTATAGACTGAAAAAAAAAATACCGAAATTAACAATTAAGATTCCAAAATGAAAAAAATAAAAAAATAATTATAATCATGAAAATTACAAACCTCTGTTATGTGACGACTCGGCGAGGCTAACTCCGGCGTGTGGCTGCCGGAGCAAGAACTCGTTTGAAGAACAAACCGAAAAGGACTCTCCGAGAAAGAACTTTGATAACAAGTGCAGCCTTCGTGAATGATCCTTTCAGAGTAACCGCTGCAAGAAGTTTCGGTTTCCAATGGTTTACCTTTGTTTATCTTCTGAGATTCAAATTTTTTGCTACTCAGTATATCCTTGACAAACACATTTTTAGTCTCTATTTCACGCTTTCGGTTCTGGTTTCTTTGCTTAATTCTTTTGAATAAAGATCCAAATAGACCGAAACCTTTGGTTTTTGTTTTGTGATTTGAAGATGAAGATGAAGATGAAGAAGACAATGATGATGAATGTTTCTGGATCCTGAGAGCCGCTTCTAGAAGAAGTGCTGCGGTTCGTGAAGATTTGCAGGGGCTTTTAACCGGCGATGTTAATTCGAACAGCGGCGATTTTCTGAAGTCTGGTGTTTCGGGGAATGAGAAAAAACAAGAAGCGTTGTTTTTACAGGGATTTATGTTGAAATTGAAAGTTGAGTTAGAGTTTTGAATTTTATTGATGGTTGTGATTTTCAATTGGTTACGTCTATCGGAAATGTAGTTTTTGAGAAGGAATGGTTCTTGATCTTCCTCTAGTAGTTGGTGTAAGTACTTTTGAGACATGATAACATATAAGAAGTTGTGAATGGAAGAAGAAGAAAAGAAAATGTTAACAATGAAAAAATAATAGTACTTTTGGAGTTTGGAGTTTGAAGTTTGAATTTGGAGTTGAAGAACTAATGCTATTGTGTTTGTTGGTGTGATTCAAATCTGAAAGTTTTTTGGGTTAGGAAACCAAGATGAGTTGAGAAAGTGAAATGGTGTTGTAGATAGAGTAGAATAGAGTCTACATAAATGGATTTTTATTATTAGTATTATTATAATTATTGGAAAATAATGAGATGAGAGATGAATAATGAGAGATAGAATAAAACTGAATAAAGTTTTGCAGGAAATTGCAAGTGAAATGAAATGTGTTGCTTTCCTAAGCTAGGAGGAGGTTTTCTGTTCTGTTTCTGTCGTGTACTTTCTACGTTTGTACTAGTATTTCAATAGTATTAATACAAAGGATAATACGTATAATGATGCTAATGAACCGTATGCACAATACAATGTAATGTTATTAGTTATTTTTGGTACGTGTGTGTGTGGAGTGTGGTGAGTGGTTAGAAATGTATTGTTGTTAGGATGTGTTTGATGGGAAACAGGATGATGAGTGCATACCGTGATGCAATTTTTGTCCCAACAGTCTGAACCAAACGCTACGGTTCCTCTGAGGCATTTCATTTCTTTCCCGATATATATTCATTACAAATTTGCAATTGGTCCCTTTTTTATTTCATTGTGATAATTGCTTGCAATGATATAGTAATAGTTAGATAGAGATGATTTTTTTTGTTAGTTGAATGATTGAACTCATTTTATTAAACTTCGATTCTATTTGTTCAGTAATAGATATATGTTGTATTTGTGTTTTTTTTTTTTAAATATTTGTGTGTTTTTGCTTATAGTAAAAATTTCTCATATGTTGGATAACAAGTGTCTCCCAAAATGTTAATTTTATGAATGGGTTTTAAAATTGACATTTTAAAATTCTGGTGTGATTTTTGGATTTTTTTAAGGACTATTCATACAATCAACCTAAATTTATTAAATCTGGTTGGTCGAACCGACCTGCTCTGATACCACTATGTAATACTCTAAATTTTTTTTTAGTAAATTTAAAATATTTATTAAAATAAAATAAATCAGCATGCAATTTAGGATGTTACACTACAACATACAATCAACTTGCTCAGTTATAAAGACATGTAACACTTTGCATTTATAAAGATTATAGTAATAATCACATGTCTGAATGATAATTTTTATTAAATCGCAACGGAACAATAATAACAAACAGTTAACTCAACATAACCAACATCAACATAACATGTCATATAAGAAATATTAAAACATAAAGAAAGACACAACGTTCCAATCCCACAATGTTACACATCAGAGCAGATGCCGACACAAATATAAAACGGAAGACTTCATCGTCCACTCACATCTGAACTCCTACTGCGGATTATTTGCACGTTACCCGCGTGGAGGCAACATTCAAATAGAATGGGTGAGATATCATAATTATATAAAGAAATCATGATAATAAGTAAGCATTAGATTAATACATGCACATCACTCATTCAACAACACAACTCCACATAATCCACACAATGGCTATTCACACATAATAGCAACATAACAACCATCCAACATAACAACAACATAATCAATCATCCAACATAATAACAACATAATCAACCATCCAACATAATAATAAATGCAACCAATGTACAATGCAATGAGACTCAACAACTCGACTCAATGCATGTGGTACCAATACGTGAACATTCAGGTTCACCACTTCGATCCTCACCTCCTAGGATCAAAGTCAGCAATCTATTACTATCACCTCCGATAACGTCTCACTGATTCCATCACCTTCGAAATCAGCTACCGGCCCAATCCACACAATGAGATTTAAGGCTCACCAACAACTGACCATCTATCCAACAACATGAATGCATGCAACATACAACACATGCAACAACATCATGCACAAAGACCTACCTCCATAATCAATGTACACCTCCAATACAGGCTATCAAGCATCAAACACATGTTATACAGTTGTTCGCATGTGGTTTTCGTGCGAACAATCTCTAGCCTTCCTGTTGAGGTTTACTTGCAGGACCGACTACAAAGTCCTAGACTAAAATGTGTTGAGTATATGGTGTATTTTGGTGAAATGCTTTTAAACAGGTACCAAGAAATAAACGGACAAAATCAAGATAAAGATGTAAATAAATAAAGCAAATAAAATGAAATGATAAGTTAAATTGCTGGAAGATAAATGTATAAGCAAGTATACATTTTTGCAGGAATGAACTCTTTTCTCTTAGACGCTTGATACTCTGAGTGTTTTCCTTTTGCAATGTTACAAATGCCACCCTCAAAACTGGAGATCAAATTTACTTAAATAGTAATAAAAGAACCTGTAAACCCACGTCCTTTGCAACTTCCCCCACGTTCTGCTTAACCGATTGTATCAATCCCTGCATGTTTCGCTTCGACTTCGACAGGATCATCCCTCATCGACCTTCTTCCGATCTGGCTTAGGTCCTTCCTGATTGTCGAACCGCTTCGACTACATTCCTCCTGCTTCGATTTTTCTTCTTCGGCAGAGTCGAAATTTGCTGGCTAACAAATTGCTCCGCTAAAAGACCAATTTCGACTGAGAGACATTTCGACCGAGAAACTTGGCGTTTTGAATTTCCCAAATTTATGCTGGATGTTTAATCATTGATGATGTTCTGCACAATGATGATACCTTTTTGTGCCACAATTCCCAAGGAAAAAATGCCATCATTTGCAGTTACTTCCCAGGTCGTGGGTTTTCAACTACCTTTACTAACTTTCCCACTACCATTGAATCGGATAGTTGTCACCAATCGACTGACTCTTGGTTTCCATTTTGTTTGCCTATAAATACTACTCTTTCACATTCTCCATTTTTTCTTTCTTATTCTTCATTTGTGTATTTTTCCTGCAACTTTTCAGAGTGATATTACTCTCCTCATTTTCTTTGCTTCTTTTGTTGCGATGGCTTCCTCTGCTAATGCCAAGGACATGGTTACCTTCAACACTTGTAACAACCTCATTGTTTTCTAACTCACTGAAGAAGAAAGTTTAAAACCCATTCCTCAACCAACATCCACTGATGATGTTGTATTGTAAATTTGGCAACGCGAAATGCTTATTCCCTTTGTCGTTGCTGACAAACTCATTGCTTTCCATGAGGCGTATCCGGATACCAAAATGCAACCCAGAAACGTTCAAACCCACTTCCCTAGCTTTACTCCCGCAATTCCACCATCCTTTGAGAAGGATGTTTAATCATTGATGATATTCTGCACAATGATGATACCTTTTTGTGCCATAATTCCCAAGGAAAAATGCCATCATTTGCAGTTACTTCCCAGGTCGTGGTTTTTCAACTACATCTACTAACTTTCCCACTACTACTGAATCGGACAGTTGTCACCAATCGACTGACTCTTGGTTTCCATTTTGTTTGCCTATAAATACTACTCTTTCACATTCTCCATTTTTTCTTTCTTATTCTTTATTTGTGTATTTTTCCTGCAACTTTTCAGAGTGATATTACTCTCCTCATTTTCTTTGCTTCTTTTGTTGTGATGGCTTCTTCTGCTAATGCCAAGGACATGGTTACCTTCAACACTTGTAACAACCTCATTGTTTTCTAACTCACTGAAGAAGAAAGTTTAAAACCCATTCCTCAACCAACATCCACTGATGATGTTGTATTGTAAATTTGGCAACGCCAAATGCTTATTCCCTTTGTCGTTGCTGACAAACTCATTGCTTTCCATGAGGCGTATCCGGATACCAAAATGCAACCCAGAAACGTTCAAACCCACTTCCCTGGCTTTACTCCCGCAATTCCACCATCCTTTGAGAAGGATGTTTAATCATTGATGATGTTCTGCACAATGATGATACCTTTATGTGCCACAATTCCCAAGGAAAAATGCCATCATTTGCAGTTACTTCCCAGGTCGTGGTTTTTCAACTACATCTACTAACTTTCCCACTACTACTGAATCGGACAGTTGTCACCAATCGACTGACTCTTGGTTTCCATTTTGTTTGCCTATAAATACTACTCTTTTGCATTCTTCATTTTTCTTTCTTCTTCTTCATTTGTGTATTTTTCCTGCAACTTTTCATAGTGATATTACTCTCCTCATTTTCTTTGCTTCTTTCGCTGCGATGGCTTCCTCTGCTAATGCCAAGGACATGGTCACCTTCAACACTTGTAACAACCTCATTGTTTTCTAACTCACTGAAGAAGAAAGTTTAAAACCCATTCCTCAACCAACATCCACTGATGATGTTGTATTGTAAATTTGGCAACGCCAAATGCTTATTCCCTTTGTCGTTGCTGATAAACTCATTGCTTTCCATGAGGCGTATCCGGATACCAAAATGCAACCCAGAAACGTTCAAACCCACTTCCCTGGCTTTACTCCCGCAATTCCACCATCCTTTGAGAAGGATGTTTAATCATTGATGATGTTCTGCACAATGATGATACCTTTATGTGCCACAATTCCCAAGGGAAAATGCCATCATTTGCAGTTACTTCCCAGGTCGTGGGTTTTCAACTACATCTACTAACTTTCCCACTACCACTGAATCGGACAGTTGTCACCAATCGACTGACTCTTGGTTTCCATTTTGTTTGCCTATAAAAACTACTCTTTTGCATTCTCCATTTTTCTTTCTTCTTCTTCATTTGTGTATTTTTCCTGCAACTTTTCATAGTGATATTACTCTCCTCATTTTCTTTGCTTCTTTCGCTGCGATGGCTTCCTCTGCTAATGCCAAGGACATGGTCACCTTCAACACTTGTAACAACCTCATTGTTTTCTAACTCACTGAAGAAGAAAGTTTAAAACCCATTCCTCAATCAACATCCACTGATGATGTTGTATTGTAAATTTGGCAACGCCAAATGCTTATTCCCTTTGTCGTTGCTTGCAAAATCATTGCTTTCCATGAGCCGTATCCGGATACCAAAACGCAACCCAGAAACGTTCAAACCCACTTCCCTGGCTTTACTCCCGCTATTCCACCAGCCTTTGAGAAGGATGGTACTATCGACTTGAAGTTCATGGACCTAAATGCCAGGGTTTTCAGGTCGATGCCCACTCCTGGTAATAAACAGTATGTGGCTTGGCTCAACAAAGTGCAACACAAACGCCAAGAACAATGGAAGATGGCTGGTATCTTCGATGCCATCCAAATCTCGAAGAACGCCCGCCCATGTATGCTGCTTGCTTCGATGTACTTCTGGGAAGGTTCGTGTAACACTTTCCAGCTTCCTTGTGGTATGCTAACGCCAAACCTTTTCGACGTGGCAGCCATTGCTGGTTTCTCACCTTTGGGCGAAACCTTCGACCCTACTCTTCCGACGCAAAACACCTTTACTTTCAATCGTGCAAGTCTTCATAATTATATTAAAGATCACCACGATTAAGATTTTGTTGAAGTGTCCGACGAGGAACACATTGCTTTTCTAACTTTTCGGCTCTCGTATTATGTGTTTTGTCTTGGCTCTCTGCAAATAGCCAAGAGCTACATAATCCTGGAAATCCAAACCCATGAGGGTCGACAAGTTTCTTTAGGTAAACTTCTGCTAGCCTCTCTTTACCATTCTCTAGGGCTTGCGACACTAAAACTGAAGCTTCTCCACTCCACTTCAAAGGCCTTAAACTTGTCTGACCCCATGTGGCTACTGCAATACTGGTTAAATGCCACTTTCGAATACTAGTTGGGTTATCCTGTGTCAGAGCGTATAATGCGTTTGAACCGGGATCGACCTATAGGAGGCGTAAGACTTGCCTTAATGACCTGTCAGGAGACCCCCAACAAACACCTCTTCGTGAAGTATATTAATATGTTCGTCGAAGCCACCTCTTTCGTTCTAGGCATGGCCCCATTCATAGATGGAAGCTTTGGCCCAACATGGTTTAAAAACCTTTTTCCTGGTGATTCTCCCCAAGCTGCAACACTGTCGAGTGCTGTATAGAGGTCATTTTTGACTCCTACGATGATTGTTCCTCTTCTTCTTCAAACACTCCTTCAACATCACACCGGAACACCACCGGAAATGTCTTCCCATCCCCGGCGCAACCACCATCGTCGGCAACCACCGACAACGAACGAAACCTTCATTCATTCCATCTCTTCTACCTTCCACCCCGAATCCCACCTCCGCCTCAACAACCCCTCTTATTCTTCAAGACCACCCACAAACCAATAACCCACACCGTGAATCCTTCACCTTCTCCACAAACGTTCTTCACTCTTCTTCAACTGCGCACCACCGCCGCACACAACCTCCATTGCCACGAATCACGCAACACAGCTCAGCATGCACCCACCTTCCATCGCCTCTTCGTCTGCAT
The DNA here is from genome assembly GCF_024323335.1 of Lathyrus oleraceus. Classification (NCBI taxonomy): domain Eukaryota; kingdom Viridiplantae; phylum Streptophyta; class Magnoliopsida; order Fabales; family Fabaceae; genus Lathyrus; species Lathyrus oleraceus. The sequence goes on along the minus strand of NC_066581.1, from coordinate 110,237,282 downwards.
AACAACAACCTCCACCAGAAACGACATCATCTACCACCACTAAACACATCTATCTCCGCCAGCGAACATGAAATAACATCTGTGTTCCTACCTCATCGGCAACCACATAACCTCATCAGTTCCTTCCAATTACTTCTCTCATCTCCACTCGTGTCCGTCGCAAAAACCAGGTTCAACAGTTTACATCTCATAAGAAAAAAACAAAAGCTGAAGAAAAATATAAGGGATTAAAGTTGTGAGCGTTAAATCAAGAGAAAATCAGAAGACCCAGCACGACGCGATTCTGATCGACATTATTTTTCCTGATTGATCCGCCCCGTTGCCGCCACCTTCGTTATTCTACGCCGGTGGTCACCGTGGAGTTTTGTTTCCGTCCCTAAAAATCGCCTCATGCCCCATCAGTTCGTCTTCCCTCACTCTTGTTTCCATGATTATTGAAGATTGACATTGATTTGATGAGATCCTTTGAAACCTTTTGTTTCACTCACTGTTGAATTTCTGACTTGCCACAGATCCAATATGATGAATTAAGGGATTTTGTTTCAGGCAACTTTCCTTATTTTTCTTTTTCCTTAATAAAATTTAATCTAAAAACAAGTTAATTCAAATTAAAGTTAAGTGGGCCTTTAGGTCCATGTTTCTTATGCCTCACATATATTTATTTACTCTTAGTCTTTCAATCTTATTTGTTTTCTTGATTTAATTTAATTAATTGAAGAATTAGTTATTGGATTGATTAATTGGTATTTTGATTATTTCTTTTTACATGTACAGTAATCAGTTTCATATACTCACTGAATAATTTTGGTTTCATGAATTAATTGGTCCATGTTTTTTTATTACTATTATTATTGATTACTATTACTATTACTTTGTTATGTTAAATAAAAGGATTGATAGCTTGGTTGGTTATCGATTCTATATTGTATATCTACATGTTTATTTACAATATGTATGTTGGATGCTAGATTAGATGTGCGGTCGATCTTAACCCTCCACTATTGATACTATGGATCATTGTAAATAATGCATATTATAAATAGTATAGATGGAATTTGGTTTTTTTTTTCCTTTCATTTGCATTTTAAATCGGATTCTTAATCCGCGGATCCGACAATTTCATGTCGGTATGTTGCCAAATTTCAATAAATTAATAGAGCATTTCACCGTGTTATGAATTTGCGAATGACATTGATCATGTTGTCATTTCGTACAAACCGGTTTTGAGCACACCAATTCACTTCCATCGATTAAATCGACATCGTTAGATATCTCCTTTATAATTAATTAATTTATTAAAATTTAATTAGTTAGTTGATTTTGGCTAATTAATTTTAATTAACTTAATTATTTGACTCAATTAAATAATTTTGATAATTAATTTTAATTAATTTAATTAATCAATTTAACCAAATTCTAATAAATTAATTTTTCTAATTAGAAGTTAACCAATTTCTTCATTATCGCAATTTCACCATCATCTTCCACTATCATCTCACAATACAAATTCAATTTCATTCCATTTCCTCACCAATTCAATACCAAACAATTTTCAACTCAATATTGAGCCCATTTTCAAATACCCATGTAAGTCGATCGCTTGTAAGCATCGCCATCAATCTCACATAGCTTACTCTTGGGCTTTCTTACAATGAGACCTATTCGATTTTAATTAATCGAGTAGATGATTGATCCACTAAATAAAATCTGATTCATCCGCAAATACAAATTTAAAACCTCGATCCAATATCGAGTATTTTTATTCAAGTTAAATTAAAATACCTAATTACAATTAAATACCATTTCATAATAACGAAATGAAAAGGGGGATGGTTTTGAGTTGTCAACTTCTCTCCTTGATTATTTGAATACGAGTTCTCTTACTCGGTTAGTCAAATAACTGTTATTGCTAAATCGCCTAAACTTAATCTAATCAAATTATTTTTATAACAATAAAACGAAAAGGGGGATGGTTTTAAGCCTTTAACTCCTCTCATCGATCCTTTGAATACGAGTTTTCTTACTCAGTCAGTTGGACAATCGTTGTTTCTTTACAAAACCTCTAACCAGATTAAATCAAACTATTTCATAATAATGAAATGAAAAGGGAGATGACTTTGAGCCTTCAACTTCTCTCCTCAATTGTTTGAATACGAGTTCTCTTACTCAGTTAGTCGAACAATTGTCCTTTTTCCGCAAACTTAACTTAATCAAATTATTTTCATAATAAACTATACGAAAAGGGAGATGTTCTTGAGTCTTCGATTTCTCTCCTCAAATGCTTGGATATGAGTTGTTTTACTCAGCCATTCGAGTACTTGTCATTCATTCTAAAAATACATCAACCATACATAATCCTATTTTCACAATCACTCAAATGAAAAAGAAGGTGGTCTAGAGTCTTCTATTCCCTTTCTCGACTATTAGGATACGAGTTGTCTTACTCGACTATCTGAGTATTCGTCATCCTTTTAAAACACCTTAACTATCATCAAATCCTTTTACAATTAAGGATAAAAAGGGAGATGCTCTAGAACCTTCGATTCCTCTCCTCGATTATTAGGATCCAAGTTGTCTTACTCGACTATTCGAGTAATCGTCATCCAACAAAAATATATTAACACATCAAATATATTCTCTTTCTTGCCCCCGTGCGATTGAAACCAATCAAACAAAACATCAAACACATTAACTCAACTTGTCACCCCCGTGTGATCAAAACTCTTTTCAAAAAGAACATTATTTAATCCTTTTTAATGCGCACAACAAACTAGTGCTTAAGCCTCCGCCGAGAGTAGACAAGCCAATGTTTAGCCTTTAGAATATGATCTAAACAGTTGTTCGGTAAAAGACACCAACAAACCGTAGTTCCCCGAACTACGAATGCTCTGGTTTCCTTATTGCACCATAAGGATACGTAGGCACGAGATTGCGATATCTTGGCGAGCACACTAATAAAAAACCTCCCTTTTCCCCCTTCGGAGGTTTCCATCCATCTCTTTTCAATATATTTATCACTCGGAGAAAACAAACAACATTAGCTAACATTCAAACCACAAATTTGTCTAAAAGGTTCCCGTTGAGTACAACGAGCGTGAGGGGTGCTAACACCTTCCCCTTGCGTAATCGACTCCCGAACCCGAATATGGTTGCGACGACCATTATTCTGATTTCCAGAGGTTTTATCGATATTTTCCTATTCTTTCATTGGAATAAATAATGTTCGGTGGTGACTCTATTCGAACTAACTTTTTCCGCGACCATCGCGAGGAATCCTATTTTTTGAGATGCGACAGATGGCGACTCTGCTGGGGACTAATGCTCCAAGCAAGAGAGAGTCAAGCCTAATTTAATTTGATTTGTGATGAATGTTAGCTTTGTTTAAACTTGCTTTATTCTATTTTCTTTATCTCATTGTATAATTGTGATTTATAATCTGTTGTTTGTTCTCATTATTGCTATTGGGGCTCTCTGATTATTGACACTTTGTGAGATAGGATCTCTATCAGAGTCTGAGAAAAACCATAAGATTAAGTTGATCGTTGTGTAGTGGAGACCCACAAGGAGTCTTCCTTGTTGGGACGATACGAAGACCCCGCCTAGAGTAGATTCTCTTGAGATATTATTGTCCGACGAGTCTTCATCACGACGATAGTATTTTCAAGTTGGATCAATGACTCTAGGGACCTTTTAACCCACTCTATCTGGCGATTATGTAGTATTAACCTATGAAGTCTCAGACTTGTTGGATTAATACGAAATCCCCAATCAGATGAGATCCCTTGGACGTATTACTATCTTACAGTAATATTTCCAACCTCGATCTATGACTCTGAGGACCTTGCTAGAACCCTGGACTCGAGAGTTGTGTAGTAGAATCCCCATGCAGCCTTCCTTGTTGGGACAATACGAAGACCTCACCTAGATGAGATTATCTTGAGGATATTATTGTCCGACGAGTCTTCATCACGGCAGTGACGTTCTCAAGAAATATTTGTGACTATAGGAACCTACCAACTGTAGAGCCTACCCATGGGGTTCCATTAATCAAAGATACCTATCATTTACCCACTGTTCTGATTAACCTAAGAATACATTGAACCGGTGATCCTGAACATGTCACTATATTCATAACATATTATTGCATCTACATTCATCATGTATTGCATATCATTTTTCACAAAAAATATATACAAAAAACTCATCCATCCTTCGTCCATAACCTGCAGTTGACTTCCTGGCACTCATATCATACTTAAAGTAGGTCTTGAAAGACCATGGATCCGTTGGAGAAAAGTCATATTTCACTGAGAGGAGATGTTGATTCGATGAAAAACCAGATAGACTAACTTGTGGAGGCTATGATAGCTTTAGCAAAGAGGGAGGACAACATTCGTCGTTCTACGCCGGCGGTCACCGTGGAGTTTTGTTTCCGTCCCTAAAAATCGCCTCATGCCCCATCAGTTCGTCTTCCTTCACTCTTGCTTCCATGATTGATGGAGATTGACATTGATTTGATGAGATCCTTTGAAACCTTTTGTTTCACTCACCGTTGAATTTCTGACCTGCCACGGATCCAATATGATGAATTAAGGGAGTTTGTTTCAGGCAACGTTCCTTATTTTTCTTTTTCCTTAATAAAATTTAATCTAAAAACAAGTTAATTCAAATTAAAGTTAAGTGGGCATTTAGGTCCATGTTTCTTACGCCTCACATATATTTATTTACTCTTAGTCTTTCAATCTTATTTGTTTTCTTGATTTAATTTAATTAATTGAAGCATTAGTTATTGGATTGATTAATTGGTATTTTGATTATTTCTTTTTACATGTATAGTAATCGGTTTCATATACTCACTGAATAATTTTGGTTTCATGAATTAATTGGTCCATGTTTTTTTATTACTATTATTATTGATTACTATTACTTTGTTATGTTAAATAAAAGGATTGATAGTTTGGTTGGTTATCGATTCTATATTGTATATCTACATGTTTATTTACAATCTGTATGTTGGATTCAAGGTTAGATGTGTGGTCGATCTTATCCCTCCACTATTGATATTATGGATCATTGTAAATAATGCATATTATAAATAGTATAGATAGAATTTATTTATTTTCCTTTCATTTGCATTTTAAATCAGAATCTTAATCCGCGGATCCGGCAATTTCATGCCGGTATGTCGCCAAATTTCAATAAATTAATAGAGCATTTCAACGAGTTATGATTTTGCGAATGACATTGATCGTGTTGTGATTTCGTACAAACCGGTTTTGAGCACACCAATTCACTTTCATCGATTAAATCGACATCGTTAGATATCTCTTTCCCTTTTAAACTATAATTAATTAATTAATTAAAATTTGATTATTTAGTTGATTATGGCTAATTAATTTTAATTAACTTAATTATTTGACTCAATTAAATAATTTTGATAATTAATTTTAATTAATTTAATTAATCAATTTAACCAACTTCTAATAAATTAATTTTTCTAATTAGAAGTTAACCAATTTCTTCATTATCGCAATTTCACCATCATCTTCCACTATCATGTCATAATACAAATTGAATTTCATTCCATTTCCTCACCAATTCAATACCAAACAATTTTCAACTCAATATTGAGCCCATTTTTAAATACCCATGTAAGTCGATCGCTTGTAAGCATCGTCATCAACCTCACATAGCTTACTCTTGGGCTTTCTTACAATGAGACCTATTCGATTTTAATTAATCGAGTAGATGATTGATCCACTAAATAAAATCTGATTCATCCGTAAATACAAATTTAAAACCTCGATCCAATATCGAGTATTTTTATTCAAGTTAAATTAAAATACCTAATTACAATTAAATACCATTTCATAATAATGAAATGAAAAGAGGGATGGTTTTGAGTTTTCAACTCCTCTCCTCGATTATTTGAATACGAGTTCTCTTACTCGGTTAGTCAAATAATTGTCATTGCTAAATCGCCTAAACTTAATCTAATCAAATTATTTTTATAATAATGAAATGAAATACGGTTTTAAGCCTTTAACTCCTCTCCTCGATCGTTTGAATACGAGTTTTCTTACTCGGTCAGTTGGACAATCGTTGTTTCTTTACAGAACCTCTAACCAGATTAAATCAAACTATTTCACAATAATGAAATGAAAAGGGAGATGACTTTGAGCCTTCAACTTCTCTCCTCAATTGTTTGAATACGAGTTCTCTTACTCGGTTAGTCGAACAATTGTCCTTTTTCCGCAAACTTAACTTAATCAAATCATTTTCATAATAAACTATACGAAAATGGAGATGTTCTTGAGTCTTCGATTCCTCTCCTCAAATGCTTGGATATGAGTTGTTTTACTCAGCCATTCGAGTACCTGTCATTCATTCTAAAAATATATCAACCATACATAATCCTATTTTCACAATCACTCAAATGAAAAAGAAGGTGGTCTAGAGTCTTCTATTCCCTTTCTCGACTATTAGGATACGAGTTGTCTTACTCGACTATCTGAGTATTCGTCATCCTTTTAAAACACCTTAACTATCATCAAATCCTTTTACAATTAAGGATAAAAAGGGAGATGCTCTAGAACCTTCGATTCCTCTCCTCGATTATTAGGATCCAAGTTGTCTTACTCGACTATTCGAGTAATCGTCATCCAACAAAAATATATTAACACATCAAATATATTCTCTTTCTTGCCCCCGTGCGATTGAAACCAATCAAACAAAACATCAAAGACATTAACTCAACTTGTCACCCCGTGTGATCAAAACTCTTTTAAAAAAGAAAACTATTTAATCCTTTCTAATGCGCACAACAAACTAGTGCTTAAGCGTCCGTCGGGAGTAGACAAGCCAACATTTAGCCTTTAGAACGCGATGTAAACAGTTGTTCGGTAAAAGACACCAACAAACCGTAGTTCCCCGAACTACGAATGCTCTGATTTCCTTATTGCACCATAAGGATACGTAGGCACGATATTGCAATATCTTGGCGAGCACACTAATAAAAAACCTCCCTTTTCCCTCTTCGAAGGTTTCCATCCATCTCTTTTTAATATATTTATCATTCGCCAGACGTCTTATTGGTTATTCTTCTATGCTTCAGCCAAGCTAACTCACCGATACAACACTCGTGCCAATCAATCGAGAATCATGGAACATTTGGAATAAGAGAACCGAGAGTTGAAGGACGAAATTGATCGTTTGACTGCCATGATGGAGTCTGTACTTGCTGCACAGAGTCAGTCTTCTCCAACGCCTGTAACTTATCCTCCTCAGAGGACTGTCATTTCAGAGGTTGTTGCTTCAACCGTGCCAGCCACTCAGTTTGCTCCTACTATGCCTGCCGGAATCCTGTGGGGGATGCCACCGAACTTTGTGCCGAAGGGTTTGCGCCTACTTTTGCTTCCATGTCGGCATCTAGCCCGGTCATGTCTGTTACGCCTTCAGTTGTTCACGCTCTGCCTCGTGTTAAGGACACCATCTATCATTCTAGGCCATCTGATGGCCCTATGTTTATGAGAAGATGGATGAGATGAAAGGCCAATTCCTTGAGCTGCGAAAGAAGTTGAAGACCTTGAGGGGAAAATATCTGATTGGTAAGAGTGCTACAGAACTTTTCTTAGTGCCAAACGTTAAAATCACGATGAAGTTCAAAGTCTCTGACTTTGAAAAGTATAAGGGAAATACCTATCCACTTGGCCAACTCATCATGTATGACAGGAAAATTTCAATGCAAACTGATAATGATCAGTTATTGATTCATTATTTCCAAGACAATCTGATTGGTGCCACTCTAAGGTGGTACATGGGATTGGATAGTGCAAGTGTTCGCACATTCAATGATTTGGGTGACGCTTTTGTGAAATATTACAAGTATAATATGGACATGGAGCCTGATAGACACCACCTGATGTCCATGTCTCAGAAAGACAAAGAGACATTTTAAGAGTATGCGTAGAGGTGGAGAGAACTTGCTGCTCAGATCAATCCTCCGTTGGAAGAGAAAGAGATGACCAAGATTTTCCCTAAGACCCTGAGTTCCTTTTATTACGAACGCATGATTGCTAGTTCCCCCAGTGATTTTACCGAAATGGTAAGCATGGGGATGAGGTTAGAAGAGGGTGTCCCATAGGGACGTTTGTCTAAATAAGAGGTATCATCGAGCAAGAAATATGGTAGTAGCCTCGCTAGAAAGAAGGAAGGCGAAACCAATGCAGTATCAGTTGGGAGGCAGAGGAGGCCTCATGTTAAAAGAAGTCAGCAACGACGTCAACATCATCATCAAGTTTCATCCGTTATTCCAGTATTTTCAAACAATCAATCAGTGCCAGTTCAACAACAACGTCAACAACAACCGCAACAAAGAATAAACAACTAAAACACCAACACCAACAATAATCAACAACAACAACAGAATTTCGAGAGGAAGAAGGTCTCTTTCGACCCTATTCCCATGACCTATGCTGAATTATACCCGTCCTTGGTTCTCAAGAATGTTCTCCAACCAAGAAATCTGCCACAAATTCCAGAACCACTTCCATGGTGGTATAAGCTAGAACTCCATTGTGCCTTTCATCAATGAGCTCTCGGCCATGATATTGAGAATTGATATCCTTTGAAGTATGAGGTCCAAAAGCTAGTAAAAAGTGGGATGGTGTCCTTTGAGGACCGTGCGCCAAATGTGAAAGCTAACCCATTGCCTGCTCATGGTAATTCCTCTGTTAATATGGTAGATGGATGTCCTGGAAGTTCTCGAGTGTTCGATGTGCGACGTATTCGTCGGTCTTTGGTAGAAATGCATAAGACCCTATGTACCATCAGTGATTGTGAGCATGACCATGCCGGTTGTGAGATTTACAGTGTAAACCCCCGTGGGTGTTCAGTTGTCAAGAGAGATATCCAGAAGTTGATGGATGAGAATGTAATCCAGATTCAACAGTCAAGGGATATAGATGATGTCAATATGATAGTGCTAGTATTTAAGACTCCTTAGCGGGTAGTGATTCAATTTGATAGTAGCAACAGCAACAACATCAACAGATCGGTATCGCCGTTGGTAATACAGTTAACGGGCCCAATCCCATATGCATCCGATAGAGCTGTTTCGTATCAGTATAACGCTACTATGTTGGAGAATGGTCAAGAGGTTCCGTTGCCTATGACTAATTCCGTTGTGAAAATTGTTGATGTTACAAAGGTGACCCATAGTGGTCGTGTTTTTGGTCCCATTTTCCCAAAAGATGTAGAAGATGTTGGTAAGAAGGTTGAGGTACCCGCAACAAATCCAATTAGTGCTCCAAAGTGTCAGTCTGGTGAATCCAGCAATTTGAAGCCTAATGATTATGACGAGGTACTACATTTGATTAAGAAAAGCGTATTCAATATGGTGGAGCAGCTGCTCCAAACTCCTTCAAAAATTTCAATGTTGTCCCTGCTTATGAATTCTGAAGCGCACAAAGAAGCATTGCAAAAAGTATTGGAGCAAGCTTATGTAGAGCATGATGTAACTGTGGATCAATTCGATCATATTGTGGCTAACATCACTTCCTACAACAACTTGAGCTTTTGTGATGAAGAACTTCCCGGGGAAAGTAGCAATTAAAACCTGGCGCTACATATATCAATGAATTGTAAGGAGGATGCATTGTCCAATCTGTTGGTTGATACTGGTTCTTCATTGAATGTACTCCCCAAGATAACTCTGTCCAGATTATCATATCAAGGAGCTCTGATGAGATACAGTGGCGTGATCGTCAAAGCTTTTGATGGGTCTCACAAGACTGTTATTGGTGAGGCGGACCTTCTAGTGAAGATAGGTCTGAGTGATTTCCAAATTACTTTCCAAGAAATAGATATCCACTCGGCCTATAGCTGTTTGTTAGGAAGGCCATGGATATATGAGGCGGGAGCTGTGACATCCACTCTGCATCAGAAATTGAAATTCGTGAAGAATGGTAAGCTCATCATTATGGGTGGAGAGAAAGCTCTGTTGGTGAGTCATCTGTCGTCTTTCTCGTATGTGGAAGCTGAGGATGAGATTGGAACTCCGTTCCAAGCTCTATCTATTGATGAAGAGAAGAAAGTTGGGGCATCTTTGTCCTCTTTTAAAGACGCTTAGAAGATTGTTGGAGATGGTAGTTCTAATCAGTGGGGCCAGATTGTAGAGGTCGCCGAGAACAAGAACCGAGCCGGTTTTGGTTTCCAGCAAGGGTCGCCTGTGATCAAAGTTGAAGATATGCAACCTAGTTTCCATAGCAGAGGGTTCATTCATGGCAATGAACAACACTCAACTTTTGTGATCGAGGATGATGAAGATAAAGACTGCACCAATTTTGTGACGCATGGAAAAGCTTGCAACAATTGGGTCGTTGTCGATGTTCCTGTTATTGTTCATCGCTCTAAGTAATTGCTTTTATTATTTTCTGAAAATCCTTCTCCTATGCCTAAGGCAGAAGTGAACATTGTTAGGCATATTTCAAATTAATCATCAATAAAATGAAATTCTATTCATCCACATCTATGATGTTTTATTTTTACTTTTCTGAAAATGGTAATCACAAAAAACATAAATAAATAAAAATTGTCCATCTGCATAATATTTGGTCACAATTCACTTCTCTAAAATCAAAATATCAAATCATTATGCAGGTTGGTTCCTAAACCCATTGAATACAATGATCCTACTCCTTCTTCAAACTTTGAATTCCCGATCTTTGAGGCTGAGGAAGAAAGTGATGAAGAGTTGTCTGATGAATTGTCTCATCTACTTGAGCACGAGGAAAAAGCCATTAAGCCATTCGAAGAACAGATTGAGTCGGTCAACTTGGGTTCCGAAGATGATGTCAAGGAAGTCAAGATTGGGTCTCAACTGTGTCCAGCAATTAAGAAGGGGTTGATTGATCTTCTTCGAGAGTATTCAGATGTATTTTCCTGGTCCTATCAAGACATGCATGGTCTGGATTCTGAGATTGTGGAGCATAGATTGCCGTTGAATCCAGAATTCCCGCCATTCAAGCAGAAGTTGAGGACGACTCATCCTGAGATGACAGTAAAGATCAAAGAAGAAGTGCAGAAGCAGGTTGACGCCAGTTTCCTTGTTACTACTGAGTATCCGCAGTGGGTGGCCAATATTGCGCCTATTCCTAAGAAGGATGGAAAAGTCCGTATGTGTGTTGATTATAGAGATTTGAACAAAGCTAGTCCGAAAGATGATTTTCCTCTGGCACACATTGACATGTTGGTAGACAATACAACTAAGTTCAAATTCTTTTCGTTTATGGATGGATTTCCGGTTATAATCAAATTAAAATGGCACCCGAAGATATGGAAAAAACCACATTCATTACACCATGGGGAACATTTTGTTATAGGGTGATGCCTTTCGGTTTAAAGAATGCTGGTGCAACATACTAGAGAGCAATGAACACACTTTTCCATGATATGATGCATAAAGAGATCGAAGTTTATGTTGATGATATGATTGCTAAATCCATTGATGAAGAAGAGTATATTGAGCATTTGTTGAAGCTATTCCAGCGTTTGAGGAAGTATAAACTTCCCTTGAATCCCAATAAATGTACTTTTGGTGTTCGTTCTGGTAAGTTGTTGGGCTTCATTAACAGTGAGAAGGGTATTGAAGTCGATCCTGCCAAGGTCAGAGCAATACAAGAAATGCCTGCGCCCAAAACTGAGAAGCAAGTCAAAGGTTTTCTCGGCCGCTTGAATGATATCTCAAGATTCATTTCACACATGACTGCCACATGTGCGCCTATATTCAAGCTTCTTCGGAAAGATCAGTCTTGTGATTGGACCGAAGACTGTCAGAAAGCTTTTGACAATATCAAAGAGTATCTGCTTGCACCTCCGATTCTGTCTCCGTCTGTTGAAGGAAGACCGTTGATCATGTATTTGACTATGCTTGATGAAAGTATGAGTTGTGTTTTGGGTCAGCAAGATGAAACTGGAAAAAGAAAGAATATGCAATTTACTACCTCAATAAGAAATTCATCGACAGTGAGACTCGGTATTCTATGCTTGAAAAGACTTGTTACGCATTGGCTTGGGCTGCTAAGCGTTTGCGTCAGTATATGTTGAATCATACTACTTGGTTGATATCCAAAATGGATCCAATCAAGTACATTTTTGAGAAGCCTGCTTTAACTGGAAGAATTTCCCGTTGGCAGATGTTATTATCAGAATGCAATATTGAATATCGATCTTAAAAAGCTATTAAAGGTAGTGTCTTGGTTGATCATTTGGCTCACCAACCTATTGAAATCAGTCAGTACAGTATGATTTTTGCTGATGAAGAAATCTTATACCTGAAAATGAAAGATTGTGACGAACCATTGCTTGAAGAAGGGCCAAAACCTGGTTCCCGTTAGGGCATGGTATTTGATGGAGTTGTTAATCAGTATGGTAATGGCATTGGGGGAGTGATTATTACTCCTCAAGGCACTCATTTTCCATTTACAACTAGATTGACTTTCAAGTATTTGGACGTCTACGGAGATTCAACTTTGAAGCTTGCATTATGGGGCTTGAAGAGGCCATTGATCTCAGAATCAAGTATTTGGACGTCTACGGAGATTCAACTTTGGTTGTGAACCAGATCAAAGGTGAATGGGAGACGAATCAACCCGGTTTGATACCGTATAGAGATTATGCAAGGAGGATGTCAACTTTCTTTACAAAGGTTAAATTTCATCACATCCCTCGAGATGAAAACCGGATGGCAGACGCTCTTGCAATGTTGGCTTCAATGATTATCATGATGTTTTAGAATGAAGTTCCTAATTTGTCTGTGATGCGTCTTGATAGGCCAACACATGTGCTTGCTATTGAAGAGATCAAGGATGAAAAGCCATGGTATTTTGATATCAAGTGTTTCCTCGAAAGTCAGATTTACCCGCCTGGGGCATCTTTGAAAGATAAGAAGACTTTGGGGAGATTAGCCGACAAATTCTACCTGAATGGTTATTTTCTTTACAAGAGAAACTTCGATATGGTTTTGCTCAGATGTGTGGATGGACACGAGGCAAACTTGTTGATGATTGAAGTCCATGAAGGTTCCTTTGGTACTCATTCCAATGGACATGCTATGGCTAAGAAGATGATGAGAGCAAGTTACTATTGGCTGACAATGGAATCTGACTGTTGCAAGTTTGGGAAGAAATGCCACAAGTGTCAAATTTATGCAGATAAAATTGATGTTCCTCCGACACCGTTGAAAGTTATTTCCTCCCCATGGCCCTTCTCCATGTGGGGAATCGATATGATTGGCATGATTGAGCCCAAATCTTCGAATGGACATCGTTTCATCCTGGTGGCTATTGACTACTTCAAAAAGTGGACTGAAGCGGCATCGTATGCGAATGTAACCAAGCAAGTTATTGTAAGGTTTATCAAGAATCAGATTATATATCGGTATGATGTGCGAAGTAAGATTATTACTGATAATGGATCTAAGTTGAACAATAATATGGTGGAAGCTCTTTGCAAAGACTTTAAGATTGCACATCATAATTCTTCTCCCTACAGACCTAAGATGAATGGGGTTGTTGAAACTGCGAATAAGAACATTAAGAAGATATCATTCTGAAAATGGTTGTAACGTACAAAGATTGGCATGAGATACTCCCATTTGCTTTGAACGGTTATCGTACGTCCATCTTAACTTCAACAGGGGCAACCCCTTTCTCGCTTGTTTATGGTATGGAAGTTATGCTCCCAGTAGAGGCTGAGATCCCATCACTGCGTATGTTGATGGAAGCTAAGTTAACAGAAGCTGAATGGTGTCAGACCAGGTATGACCAGCTGAACTTGATTGAAGAGAAGATGTTAACTTCCATGTGTCATGGTCAATTGTACTAGCAGAGGATGAAGAAAGCATTTATAAGAAGGTTATACCTCGTGTGTTCAGAGAAGGTAACCTTGTGCTCAAGAAGATTTTATCTTTCAAACCATATTCTAGGGGCAAATGGACTCCTAATTATGAAAGCCCATATGTTGTTTAGAGAGCCTTTTCAGGCGGTGCTTTGATTCTTACAACTATGGATGGTGAAGAGTTCACGCGTCCTGTGAATGCCGATGCAGTCAAGAAATACTTCGCCTAAAAAGAAAAGAACAACTCGTTAAGTTGAAAACCCGAAAGGGCGGCTTAGGCAAAAATGAACGTCTCGGTGGATTGAAAACCCGAAAGGGCGATCCATTCAAAAGTTAGAGACATAAAATAGAAAAGAATTATCCCGATAAATTGAGTACCCCACCTTGGGGAAATTTATGCAAAATTAGGGATTATGGCAAGTAACTGCATCCTGTTGATCTTCAGTCTTGAAGACATTCTTGAGCATAACCTTTGTTTCTGATTCATCTTCAACCGAAGTCAAGAGCACAGTGGATATTGAAGTCAGTAGAAGGATTAGTGATCATTGTATTCAATGTATCCCTTTTCCATGTAAATTACCATTTTTCAACTTTTATAAAGATCTATGGAGTCTTGTCATTCACAGACTACCATTCTATTAAATAAAGTTGAGCTTTTTATCCAATTGTTTCTACTCTTACTTATCTTTCAGCCAAATAGATTTAAATTTTTATGATGATCATTTTGAAATTAATTTGAAATCATGCTTTCTTAAATAAAAAAAGCAATTACTTTTTAAAGAGCAATCAATATTAACAGCGGTCCAAGAACAGGCGAGCCCTAAAATGTGAAGCATTGTTGGTTTTCCCCAAGCAGTTGGCGTGATCTCTGTGTCATTCCCAGCAGTATTTTAGCATCTCCAGCCAAGTTTTGTTGATTTCCCCAGCTGAGTTTGTGACTGCCTCTCTTAAGTTGTAGGCTCGTGGTCCCAATAGTTTGCATTAAATCCAGCAAGATTCTTGTTTTCCCTCTAGTCTCCAACGAATTTCATTCAGCACTGATCCTAGAGCAGTTGTTGGATCCTCTGCAATGTTGTCTCGTTATTTGATATGGTGTTGACCTAAAATTCCCCGCAGAGTTGATAGTGCAAATTTTTGGCAGATCTCTCCCTTTTCCCAGCTAGGGTTGATCCTTTGAGATAGTTGATTCACGTTCTTCTTTCACCTTTCTTTCTCCAGTTGGTTTCTCCCTGTTAAGATTGGCCGAGTGTTGTATTGATGATTCAAGCCAGCGACAATTGTATCCTTTGTGATCGTTTTGTCAGGATAATCATCATAAATACATATACATATACATATACATCCACAAATTTTCATTATTAGATTATTTGCACTATATGATTCATTGTTTCTATCATCCTCTACTATGGTGGTATCCTTTGCCCCCACACAGATTTGGTGTGTCTATCCTCTTTCAATTGTAGAGTGTCGACCCCTTAAGTAGAAAAAATTTAACCTTTCTCATTCCCCACTGAGTTATTTCCTCGTGGATGATTATTATTTTAGTTTCCTCCCCAATTGATCATCTGGATGGAACCACTCTCCCTGAGTTATATCTTCATTGGGTTGAGTCTTTGATTGACCGTTTCTTTCTAGATCTTGCCTAGATAGATGTTTTTGGTCCCCTGAGAGTCTATTACCTAGTAACTGGTAATATTCTTCTCAATTTGTGAGTATTTTTCTTTTTCCCAATACCCGTCAAAAGTAACCTATTTTCCCCAGCGGATTTGTTTTCACGTTTCCCCAGGAAGTCTATCCTTGAGATATTCATCCTAACCGATGGCGTATATTTTCTTCCCCTGCTTTGAGTCTATCCTTGATATGTTCATCCTAACCGATGACAAATATTCTCTCTTTTTGGTATTCTACCCAGTAAAAAGGTAGTTGTAATCCCTATTTCATTCCCAGAGGGTTAATCCTTGATATGTTCATCCTAACCGATGACGGGGTTCCTTCTCTTTGCGGTCTTCTGCCCGGTTACAGCCAGTAGTTGTAAATCCTATTTCCCCTTGTGGAGTCTATCCTTGATATGTTTACCCTAACCGGTAACGAATATTCTTCCTAATTCCCCAGGTGGTCTATCCTTGATATGTTCATCTTAACTGATGACAGATATTCTTCCCTTTGAGTCTATCCTTGATATGTTCACTTTAATCAGTGACGAATATTCTCTCTCTTTGGTCTTCTACCTAGTAACTGGTAGTTGTAAATCCGATATGAATTTTCCCCGACAGGTCATTCTAACCCAATAACTGGTAATGAATACACCTCCTGTTTGCCCTCAGCGAGTCATCCTTGATATGTTTACCCTAACCGGTAACGGATGTCCTCCCTGTCAAATTTGTTATTACCTTATCCTGTAACTGATAGTGGATAATATATTTCTGTTACTCCTATGTTGAAGATCATTTCTTCCCCAGTTGAGTTTGAGTGCGTATTTCCTCAGTGAGATCGCCGTTTCCTGCTTGGGTCGAGTATTTCAGCTTTGTTCTGATCTACCCGTTTCCCCTGCAGATGTTCCTTTTATTCCTCGGCCGAGTCTTTCCATTGATTTATTTTCATGGAATCCCTCGTGTCCCCCCAGCAGTTTTAAGTCGTAGTCTGGCCTACGCATAAGTTTTATCCCCCAGAGTCTCTGTCTCCCTAGTGAATTTTCCTTATGGAATGCATTATGCTCCTACAGACTTTTAGTCTCTCCAGATTCTTTTTCCTTTGTGGCAACATTTTCACCACAAATATTATTTTTAACATTTCATATCATATGCATCATGAGGTCTCTTAGGGACTAAAATTTGTTTCTATATGTTGTTATTTAACTCCATTCTACCGAGTCGATATGAAGATTTTAACCTTCATCTCCTCAGCTAGGACGTCCTTAAATAGGGGAAGTTGTAAGACCCCAATTTTGACCCTAAGATCCCTCATGCTATTTCTCATCATGTGCATTAGCATTGGGATCACACCTTGGTATCCTCCTTACCCCTCTTTCATTGGGTTTGCATTGAGAGAGAACCCAAACCACTTGATGAATGGAAAACATAAGACGCATCTTCATGTCTTCAAGAGCACACCCTCTGTTCAACCCTCTTGGCTGAACACATCCACACTCTGTGTCAATCTTTCTTCTAACCAGAACAGAAAACCACTTCACAAAATGTTCTAACATTAGTTAGGACATCCTCACGCCATAACAAGGCACACCATCTGATAATTTTCAGATATCACTGAGTCACCAGCTCAGTCCAAAGGAGCCAGACACAAATTGGGACACATACATTATCATCCCATTACAAGAGATAATCTTCCATAGATAGCTTAGAACTCCTACCACAAGCTCCAAGAGATGAATAGTTAGACATCTCCTTTTGTCCTCAACTTACTACTTTTCTGCTCAAAAGTAATTTGTCTCAGTCTTTCCTCAAGAATAATCAGCTGCCATATGTTGATTATCTTGATCCTTCGAACTCACTTCTGAGATAGACCAAATACCACTGGTTGATTACCTCCTTCATGAATCCTCAAATGCAAAGTCAAATGCCATTCTTTGACTTCTCCACGTCTATCAGACCTCTCCCAAAGATATTTTGACCTTCCAAGTGAGACTTGAACTTCAAGCTACATGTTGAACCAAACTTAGATTTTCTAAGACATGAACATGTAACATCCTTTCTATCCAGCAACTCCAAAGAACTGCAACGAGGACGTCCTTTTTGAAGTATCCAATCTACAACCCTGTAGACCCTTCTATCTCAAGTTGATGTGCCACTTCACCAACTAAGAATCTGATGTTGAACCAAATGTCACAACATTGTGTTTTGACATCTAGCTGTTGAATTCAGCTCCTTCTTCTGCCACTTGAAAGAACTTCCTCCCTTCACAGAACAAGAGTTCAATGTTCTCATAGACTTGATTGTGGAACCAAGTTTGAGTAACCAACCTCCATCCTACAGGTTTGCAGTTAAGTCATCCAAGCTCACACCTTGATGAATTCCTGCTACTTTTCCAAAGACATCAGACACTCTGATGCATGAGTCTTCAGAAGGACCAGTTAGAAACTAACCCTTCAGCTATACCAAGGATTCCACTTCCTAAAGCAAGGTTGTTTCCATGAGGTTAAGAGTGCTACCACTTGTTCTTAACTTCACAGTGTGCATTAGCCAATGCACTTCCTTACTTAGATCAGAGATAAACTGATCCAAGTAACCACCATCAAGACTATGATGTCTTCTTCTTCTTGTACACACCAAGGCTGAACATGTTTCTTGCCAGGAAACCTTCTCAGGGATCATATGCTTTTGCTGCCACCAAAGAGATAGATCATAAACCAATGTACTATCCTTCCTGTGATTCTGCACAGGGTCTTGAAGAAGAGATGTTCCAACATCTTTAATAATATCAGTTATCTTGAGCTCCAAGGATAATCAATTAAATACTTGTAATTGGCACAAGTTGACATTGATCTTAAATCCTTTCCCAATATTCCTTTCAGATACTTCCACCATAAGACTACTTTGAAAATACTCTTCTAGTGTCACATCTTCTGCTTGCAAGCACTTCAACAGTTTTGAAAATCTTCTCAGATTAAATTCACCCTTAGGAATGAGAGAGATGAATTCTTCCTTGCAAATGTGTCACACAACAGCCAGAACCCATGTGACACAGGTCAACAGCCAACCAGACCCTAGGCTGACCAAATGTGAGGAGGTTAACCAAAACACCCCCTCAAATTAACAATCATGGAAACTTCACACCAATATCCATGCATTGTACAGACATGTCTCAACATGACATACTCCATCCCTACCAGTGGCACCTAACTCTATGAGTTATACCTATACATACTCCAATCACACCAATCAGACTTCAGCTGACCATAAGTACTAGTGCAAAACAACACCAGTCAGTAGTAGATATGCAATGCCAGAGCGTACTACCTCCACCAACCTATGAATCTTCATATCCTCACTCCCTAAAGGAAATGCCACTTCAGATCGTGGTGTTTGAATAACAAGATTCATGGTCCCAATCCTCTTAAATGAAATAGAAGTCAGGTTATCCCCTTATTGACTTCTAACATCCAGGAGACTTGTCTTCCAACACAGCATAATACTTCTGATCAATCTACAGGAATAAGGCACACAGCAGGGATTGCACAATGTCACATCTCAACCAGCTCTACTTCTAGAGATCATACTTCTAAGAGTGACCTTCTTGAGCATACACACAGTTGACCCTACCCTTGTCAACTTAGCACACACAGCTGTCTCCTCTTCCAGGTCAGGAGTAGGTTTCAAACCAAGGTATTCCTTTGTTTGACTCCCAAAAAAACATCTGCTCTTCAACCAGTAGCTTCATACTTGTTGAACAACATGTTCTAACATCACATAGAACATTAGTTTAACCTCCTTGAAACAAACCCTCCTTGAAAGTCTTCAAGGTCTTCATATACACTACCCAGGAGAGTACAAGAATCAGTGATCAGGTGATTCTTACCAAGAAGAGTGGACTTGATGAGACTCAAGTATCTTTGACATCTTCAGTAGAATATGATGAAATCTTGAATACAGCAGCCTTTCATCCACATGGGGGAAACTACATCAGAGTTTGAGTTTTGCCAGGTATTATGCAGCGGAAATCATAATACAACTCAACCTATGAACACGCACTTCACCAGATCAGCCTCCAAGACCATACCAAGTTTGAATGTGATTCAATACTGGCATAACTGTCCCACACAAAGGCCAATTGCCACCCTTCAGAGACAGGTCCACGCCATTCCCGTCATGAACAGTCCATCCACCTACTTCAAGGGACCACTCAGGGAGATTACAGAACCTTTCACCGGTTCCAGCATCAGTACTAACATAACTCCTTGCAAGATACCAGAAAGTATCACCCATGGATCTCATCCAGAAACAGACAGGATGCCTGCTCTGATACCAATTGAAATTCTGGTGTAGTTAGAATTCAGATGTTCTACTCCAAGTCATGACATCTGATCCAACATTGTAACTAATACAACAAGACAGTTATATAAATTAAAACCCTGTACTCAAGCACGCTTTCACAGTAGTCACAACTTCTGCTACTGTATTACCTTAGAATGAAAGAACACTTAGTTCTGTCCTTCTTGTACAGAGACACAACAGAGATCAAACACCATACTTACTTCTGTTGTGTTTGGACAGTTATCAGCATGATATATCAATATTGAATTGCACATCACCTGTTACTGTATTTCAATTTGCTGGCTTAGTACTGGTGTATCCTAACCTACAAGTCAAACAAGGTAACCTAATTTCCACACATTAGGGAGCTGACAAATGTGCTAGTTGTTAGTTTCATTAATTGTAGGTTAGTTGTTATTTTCCTGAATTTTAGCTCAGCTGTTGGATTCCTTAAATTAGCCTGAGAACAATGCTGAAACAGAAAAACTAATTATCCTATAATTTAGCTCAAGCAGTCAGGTGTGAATGTTACAACATTCAGGTTGACATCCAGAACATATTCCTCATGCTGATTCTGTTATGTTCTTGAAACCAGACTGTGCTAACTTTGCTATACTGTAAAAGAATAACCAGTCTCTACTCCAGTATCAGCCTACATGAACAACTGTCAAGACATCCAGTTTGACAGTTTCACAATGATCCTTTGGCCAGGTCTGTTATCCTCTTGAGGATCAAACTTACTTAAATACTGAACTGAGATCACCATGCCTAAAGTTCAGTATATGCAGTCAGTGATGAATGTTAAAACATTCTGATTGACATTCACACAAAAGGATATGTACCAGGTCTGTTATCATCTTGATTAGCAGACTGCAATACAACCTGAGTTATGGCAGACAGGATTATAACATGCAGAAGGAAAACAAACACAGAAAATTGTTTACCCAGTTCGGTCCAACATGACCTACATCTGGGGGCTACCAAGCCAGGAAGAAGATCCACTATCAGCAGTATTAATTCAGAGTTAAACTCCCTCGTTTACACCTCTTCACTTAATCCCTACCCAATGCAATCTATACCTAGGAACTCCTAGATAGAAACCTCCAGTTTCCATTCCTATCATTACAAATACAATGTAATGTTCAAACACCTTGAACTTGCTTCACAGCTTCATTCAAGAACATAATCACTCTTGCCTACAGGCTTTGAGTTACAAATACTCTCAGCTTTTACCACTGAGAAACACATGGTAACCTTCCCACAGATTGGGAGGTTTACCTCACACACACCCCTAAATTTTCATTCTATGAGGCTTACAAAAACTAGGTTACAATAAGTTATTTATAACCTAATCACCCAACTGGATTTGGGCCTTCAGAAATCGCAGCAAACATGGGAGTTAGGATATTCACCAAATATCCTCACTAATCCCAGAATATATACTGAATTAATTCATTCAGTTTTCTACACATGTACGATGTCACAGGCATGATGTCGTGACATCGTACATGACATGTTGGTCCAGATGTTGAACTTCTTCAACCCAACATATTAAAACAACAGAGATGATTACATTATTTGTTTTACAAAATTAATGCCAATCCTAAGGTATTAACAATCTCCCCCTTTGGCAAATTTTAGCTAAAACAAATAAACATTGCACTGGACAAAACATCCCAATATGGGTATGCTCTTCATCTCTGTCATTGACTCCACCACCACAAACACCAAAGTTAGTGTACATGAGGAAGTAGAGGTACAAGAATCAGTTGTACCAGAACCCTTCCCCTCAAGAGGAGAGCTTCCTGAAGAATATGTAATGCTGAGTACATAGACAATGTAACTCAGATCACAAGGCACAACTGTCTTCTTAACTCAGATCACAAGACACAAGTGGTATACCCAGTTGGTGGATTTTATGCCTGACCCCAGCTTCTGTTTGCCACCACAACCACAGTTAGCTTGCTTCTGGTACATTCTTAACCTCAGGACTATATTTCTCTCCCCCTTTTTAGCTAAACATTTGTAAAGGAACCCCTCACAAAACCAGATCCAGGCGCAGTTTGCCCAAACCTTAACATACCCCATGATTCAGAGGGAATGGAGTGTTTCTCTTGTGAAAAGAAGAGGGCTATTACATCCTTTAAATAGTCCAGCCCGTGCTTAGGAATTAACGGTAGGAATAAATGCTTGATCAAGATTCATTAATATTTGCTGAGAAACAGTCAGAGAATCACCAACAAAATCTCAGACTATCGTTGAATACCTTTTATAGCTCTTGACTGTTTCTTTTCCAAAACAGCAGTTCCAGTGCATGGAGACTATTCCATGTATTCAGTCAGATACGTTGCACGCGATGTCTTAACATTCCACGCGGCTTTTCCCTGCATTCTGCCAGTATTCAACATTTCCTAAGACCACTTTCATACCTCCAGTAGAGACTTGACATCTGGCACTACTAAAGCCAAAATCACAAACACCAGTAGATGGTTACTCCCCCTGTACCACACAACTGTGACCATCAGGCTTATTCTAATTTATCAAAATTAGACACACCACATCCATAATTCCTAATGACTTTAAGCTTCATAAGGAACTAACAGCAATGTCCATGGCAATGTCATGACATCAGGTCAGACATTCTTCTGCTCACTCAGCCTTGACTGACACCACATCATCCTAACAAGGTGCCATACTCAGTTATCTGAGACCACATAGACCACAAGCTTGATGATTACTTGCAGCACAAAGACAGAACTCCCCCTGTCATGAACAACCCACTCTCCTCTTGAAACTTGGAGATCACACATCGGCATATCCAACATCCCAAAGTTGGACCTTCACATACTTCCTGATTCAAAGAGAACCCAGACCACTTGATGAATGGAAAACATAAGACGCATCTTCATGTATTCAAGAGCACACCCTCTGTTCAACCCTCTTGGCTGAACACATCCACACTCTGTGTCAATCTTTCTTCTAACCAGAACAGAAAACCACTTCACAAAATGTTCTAACATTAGTTAGGACATCCTCACACCATAACAAGGCACACCATCTGATAATTTTCAGATATCACTGAGTCACCAGCTTAGTCCAAAGGAGCCAGACACAAATTGGGACACATACATTATCATCCCATTACAAGAGATAATCTTCCATAGATAGCTTAGAACTCCTACCACAAGCTCCAAGAGATGAATAGTTAGACATCTCCTTTTGTCCTCAACTTACTACTTTTCTGCTCAAAAGTAATTTGTCTCAGTCTTTCCTCAAGAATAATCAGCTGCCATATGTTGATTATCTTGATCCTTCGAACTCACTTCTGAGATAGACCAAATGCCACTGGTTGATTACCTCCTTCATGAATCCTCATATGCAAAGTCAAATGCCATTCTTTGACTTCTCCACGTCTATCAGACCTCTCCCAAAGATATTTTGACCTTCCAAGTGAGACTTGAACTTCAAGCTACATGTTGAACAAAACTTAGATTTTCTAAGACATGAACATGTAACATCCTTTCTATCCAGCAACTCCAAAGAACTGCAACGAGGACGTCCTTTTTGAAGTATCCAATCTACAACCCTGTAGACCCTTCTATCTCAAGTTGATGTGCCACTTCACCAACTAAGAATCTGATGTTGAACCAAATGTCACAACATTGTGTTTTGACATCTAGCTGTTGAATTCAGCTCCTTCTTCTGCCACTTGAAAGAACTTCCTCCCTTCACAGAACAAGAGTTCAATGTTCTCATAGACTTGATTGTGGAACCAAGTTTGAGTAACCAACCTCCATCCTGCAGGTTTGCAGTTAAGTCATCCAAACTCACACCTTGATGAATTCCTGCTACTTTTCCAAAGACATCAGACACTCTGATGCATGAGTCTTCAGAAGGACCAGTTAGAAACTAACCCTTCAGCTATACCAAGGATTCAACTTCCTAAAGCAAGGCTGTTTCCATGAGGTTAAGAGTGCTGCCACTTGTTCTTAACTTCACAGTGTGCATTAGCCAATGCACTTCCTTACTTAGATCAGAGATAAACTGATCCAAGTAACCACCATCAAGACTATGATGTCTTCTTCTTCTTGTACACACCAAGGCTGAACATGTTTCTTGCCAGGAAACCTTCTCAGGGATCATATGCTTTTGCTGCCACCAAAGAGATAGATCATAAACCAATGTACTATCCTTCCTGTGATTCTGCACAGGGTCTTGAAGAAGAGATGTTCCAACATCTTTAATAACATCAGTTATCTTGAGCTCCAAGGATAATCAATTAAATACTTGTAATTGGCACAAGTTGACATTGATCTTAAATCCTTTCCCAATATTCCTTTCAGATACTTCCACCATAAGACTACTTTGAAAATACTCTTCTAGTGTCACATCTTCTGCTTGCAAGCACTTCAACAGTTTTGAAAATCTTCTCAGATTAAATTCACCCTTAGGAATGAGAGAGATGAATTCTTCCTTGCAAATGTGTCACACAACAGCCAGAACCCATGTGACACAGGTCAACAGCCAACCAGACCCTAGGCTGACCAAATGTGAGGAGGTTAACCAAAACTCCCCCTCAAATTAACAATCATGGAAACTTCACACCAATATCCATGCATTGTACAGACATGTCTCAACATGACATACTCCATCCCTACTAGTGGCACCTAACTCTATGAGTTATACCTATACATACTCCAATCACACCAATCAGACTTCAGCTGACCATAAGTACTAGTGCAAAACAACACCAGTCAGTAGTAGATATGCAATGCCAGAGCATACTACCTCCACCAACCTCTGAATCTTCATATTCTCACTCCCTGAAGGAAATGCCACTTCAGATCGTGGTGTTTGAATAACAAGATTCATGTTCCCAATCCTCTTAAATGAAATAGCAGTCAGGTTATCCCCTTATTGACTTCTAACATCCAGGAGACTTGTCTTCCAACACAGCATAGTACTTCTGATCAATCTACAGGAATAAGGCACACAGCAGGGATTGCACAATGTCACATCTCAACCAACTCTACTTCTAGAGATCATACTTCTAAGAGTGACCTTCTTGAGCATACACACAGTTGACCCTACCCTTGTCAACTTAGCACACACAACTGTCTCCTCTTCCAGGTCAGGAGTAGGTTTCAAACCAAGGTATTCCTTTGTTTGACTCCCAAGAAAACATCTGCTCTTCAACCAGTAGCTTCATACTTGTTGAACAACATGTTCTAACATCACATAGAACATTAGTTTAACCTCCTTGAAACAAACCCTCCTTGAAAGTCTTCAAGGTCTTCATATACACTACCCAGGAGAGTACAAGAATCAGTGATCAGGTGATTCTTACCAAGAAGAGTGGACTTGATGAGACTCAAGTATCTTTGACATCTTCAGTAGAATATGATGAAATCTTGAATACAGCAGCCTTTCATTTACATGGGGGAAACTACATCAGAGTTTGAGTTTTGCCAGGTATTATGCAGCGGAAATCATAATACAACTCAACCTATGAACACGCACTTCACCAGATCAGCCTCCAAGACCATACCAAGTTTGAATGTGATTCAATACTGGCACAACTGTCCCACACAAAGGCCAATTGCCACCCTTCAGAGACAGGTCCACGCCATTCCCGTCATGAACAGTCCATCCACCTACTTCAAGGGACCACTCAGGGAGATTACAGAACCTTTCACCGGTTCCAGCATCAGTACTAACATAACTCCTTGCAAGATACCAGAAAGTATCACCCATGGATCTCATCCAGAAACAGACAGGATGCCTGCTCTGATACCAATTGAAATTCTGGTGTAGTCAGAATTCAGATGTTCTACTCCAAGTCATGACATCTGATCCAACATTGTAACTAATACAGCAAGACAGTTATATAAATTAAAACCCTGTACTCAAGCACGCTTTCACAGTAGTCACAACTTCTGCTACTGTATTACCTTAGAATGAAAGAACACTTAGTTCTGTCCTTCTTGTACAGAGACACAACAGAGATCAAACACCATACTTACTTCTGTTGTGTTTGGACAGTTATCAGCATGATATATCAATATTGAATTGCACATCACCTGTTACTGTATTTCAATTTGCTGGCTTAGTACTGGTGTATCCTAACCTACAAGTCAAACAAGGTAACCTAATTTCCACACATTAGGGAGCTGACAAATGTGCTAGTTGTTAGTTTCATTAATTGTAGGTTAGTTGTTATTTTCCTGAATTTTAGCTCAGCTGTTGGATTCCTTAAATTAGCCTGAGAACAATGCTGAAACAGAAAAACTAATTATCCTACAATTTAGCTCAAGCAGTCAGGTGTGAATGTTACAACATTCAGGTTGACATCCAAAACATATTCCTCATGCTGATTCTGTTATGTTCTTGAAACCAGACTGTGCTAACTTTGCTATACTGTAAAAGAATAACTAGTCTCTACTCCAGTATCAGCCTACATGAACAACTGTCAAGACATCCAGTTTGACAGTTTCACAATGATCCTTTGGCCAGGTCTGTTATCCTCTTGAGGATCAGACTTACTTAAATACTGAACTGAGATCACCATGCCTAAAGTTCAGTATATGCAGTCAGTGATGAATGTTAAAACATTCTGATTGACATTCATACAGAAGGATATGTACCAGGTCTGTTATCATCTTGATTAGCAGACTGCAATACAACCTGAGTTATGGCAGACAGGATTATAACATGCAGAAGGAAAACAAACACAGAAAATTGTTTACCCAGTTCGGTCCAACATGACCTACATCTGGGGGCTACCAAGCCAGGAAGAAGATCCACTATCAGCAGTATTAATTCAGAGTTAAACTCCCCCGTTTACACCTCTTCACTTAATCCCTACCCAATGCAATCTATACCTAGGAACTCCTAGATAGAAACCTCCAGTTTCCATTCCTATCACTACAAATACAATGTAATGTTCAAACACCTTGAACTTGCTTCACAGCTTCATTCAAGAACATAATCACTCTTGCCTACAGGCTTTGAGTTACAAATACTCTCAGCTTTTACCACTGAGAAACACATGGTAACCTTCCCACAGATTGGGAGGTTTACCTCACACACACCCCTAAATTTTCATTCTATGAGGCTTACAAAAACTAGGTTACAATAAGCTATTTATAACCTAATCACCCAACTGGATTTGGGCCTTCAGAAATCGCAGCAAACTTGTTCTTTGCTGTTACAAATACAGCAGAAAATTTCTGCTACAAACAAGGTCCTTAATCCTAAAATCTCTCCATATATATATCCTTATTTTGAGCCTATATATCTTCTGATTGAGTCTTTAAGACCTCCACATGGGAGTTAGGATATTCACCAAATATCCTCACTAATCCCATAATATATACTGAATTAATTCATTCAGTTTTCTACACATGTACGATGTCACAGGCATGATGTCGTGACATCGTACATGACATGTTGGTCCAGATGTTGAACTTCTTCAACCCAACATATTAAAACAACAGAGATGATTACATTATTTGTTTTACAAAATTAATGCCAATCCTAAGGTATTAACAATCTCCCCCTTTGGCAAATTTTAGCTAAAACAAATCAACATTGCACTGGACAAAACATCCCAATATGGGTATGCTCTTCATCTCTGTCATTGACTCCACCACCACAAACACCAAAGTTAGTGTACATGAGGAAGTAGAGGTACAAGAATCAGTTGTACCAGAACCCTTCCCCTCAACAGGAGAGCTTCCTGAAGAATATGTAATGCTGAGTACATAGACAATGTAACTCAGATCACAAGGCACAACTGTCTTCTTAACTCATATCACAAGACACAAGTGGTATACCCAGTTGGTGGATTTTATGCCTGACCCCAACTTCTGGTTGCCACCACAACCACAGTTAGCTTGCTTCTGGTACATTCTTAACCTCAGGACTATATTTCTCTCCCCCTTTTTAGCTAAACATTTGTAAAGGAACCCCTCACAAAACCAGATCCAGGCGCAGTTTGCCCAAACCTTAACATACCCCATGATTCAGAGGGAATGGAGTGTTTCTCTTGTGAAAAGAAGAGGGCTATTACATCCTTTAAATAGTCCAGCCCGTGCTTAGGAATTAACGGTAGGAATAAATGCTTGGTCAAGATTCATTAATATTTGCTGAGAAACAGTCAGAGAATCACCAACAAAATCTCAGACTATCGTTGAATACCTTTTATAGCTCTTGACTGTTTCTTTTCCAAAACAGCAGTTCCAGTGCATGGAGACTATTCCATGTATTCAGTCAGATACGTTGCACGCGATGTCTTAACATTCCACACGGCTTTTCCCTGCATTCTGCCAGTATTCAGCATTTCCTAAGACCACTTTCATACCTCCAGTAGAGACTTGACATCTGGCACTACTAAAGCCAAAATCACAAACACCAGTAGATGGTTACTCCCCCTGTACCACACAACTGTGACCATCAGGCTTATTCTAATTTATCAAAATTAGACACACCACATCCATAATTCCTAATGACTTTAAGCTTCATAAGGAACTAACAGCAATGTCCATGGCAATGTCATGACATCAGGTCAGACATTCTTCTGCTCACTCAGCCTTGACTGACACCACATCATCCTAACAAGGTGCCATACTCAGTTATCTGAGACCACATAGACCACAAGCTTGATGATTACTTGCAGCACAAAGACAGAACTCCCCCTGTCATGAACAACCCACTCTCCTCTTGAAACTTGGAGATCACACATCGGCATATCCAACATCCCAAAGTTGGACCTTCACATACTTCCTGATTCAAAGAGAACCCAGACCACTTGATGAATGGAAAACATAAGACGCATCTTCATGTATTCAAGAGCACACCCTCTGTTCAACCCTCTTGGCTGAACACATCCACACTCTGTGTCAATCTTTCTTTTAACCAGAACAGAAAACCACTTCACAAAATGTTCTAACATTAGTTAGGACATCCTCAC
Organism: Lathyrus oleraceus; assembly: GCF_024323335.1. Lineage (NCBI taxonomy): Eukaryota > Viridiplantae > Streptophyta > Magnoliopsida > Fabales > Fabaceae > Lathyrus > Lathyrus oleraceus. The sequence goes on along the minus strand of NC_066581.1, from coordinate 110,208,428 downwards.
ACCATAACAAGGCACACCATCTGATAATTTTCAGATATCACTGAGTCACCAGCTCAATCCAAAGGAGCCAGACACAAATTGGGACACATACATTATCATCCCATTACAAGAGATAATCTTCCATAGATAGCTTAGAACTCCTACCACAAGCTCCAAGAGATGAATAGTTAGACATCTCCTTTTGTCCTCAACTTACTACTTTTCTGCTCAAAAGTAATTTGTCTCAGTCTTTCCTCAAGAATAATCAGCTGCCATATGTTGATTATCTTGATCCTTCGAACTCACTTCTGAGATAGACCAAATGCCACTGGTTGATTACCTCCTTCATGAATCCTCATATGCAAAGTCAAATGCCATTCTTTGACTTCTCCACGTCTATCAGACCTCTCCCAAAGATATTTTGACCTTCCAAGTGAGACTTGAACTTCAAGCTACATGTTGAACAAAACTTAGATTTTCTAAGACATGAACATGTAACATCCTTTCTATCCAGCAACTCCAAAGAACTGCAACGAGGACGTCCTTTTTGAAGTATCCAATCTACAACCCTGTAGACCCTTCTATCTCAAGTTGATGTGCCACTTCACCAACTAAGAATCTGATGTTGAACCAAATGTCACAACATTGTGTTTTGACATCTAGCTGTTGAATTCAGCTCCTTCTTCTGCCACTTGAAAGAACTTCCTCCCTTCACAGAACAAGAGTTCAATGTTCTCATAGACTTGATTGTGGAACCAAGTTTGAGTAACCAACCTCCATTCTGCAGGTTTGCAGTTAAGTCATCCAAGCTCACACCTTGATGAATTCCTGCTACTTTTCCAAAGACATCAGACACTCTGATGCATGAGTCTTCAGAAGGACCAGTTAGAAACTAACCCTTCAGCTATACCAAGGATTCCACTTCCTAAAGCAAGGCTGTTTCCATGAGGTTAAGAGTGCTGCCACTTGTTCTTAACTTCACAGTGTGCATTAGCCAATGCACTTCCTTACTTAGATCAGAGATAAACTGATCCAAGTAACCACCATCAAGACTATGATGTCTTCTTCTTCTTGTACACACCAAGGCTGAACATGTTTCTTTCCAAGAAACCTTCTCAGGGATCATATGCTTTTGCTGCCACCAAAGAGATAGATCATAAACCAATGTACTATCCTTCCTGTGATTCTGCACAGGGTCTTGAAGAAGAGATGTTCCAACATCTTTAATAACATCAGTTATCTTGAGCTCCAAGGATAATCAATTAAATACTTGTAATTGGCACAAGTTGACATTGATCTTAAATCCTTTCCCAATATTCCTTTCAGATACTTCCACCATAAGACTACTTTGAAAATACTCTTCTAGTGTCACATCTTCTGCTTGCAAGCACTTCAACAGTTTTGAAAATCTTCTCAGATTAAATTCACCCTTAGGAATGAGAGAGATGAATTCTTCCTTGCAAATGTGTCACACAACAGCCAGAACCCATGTGACACAGGTCAACAGCCAACCAGACCCTAGGCTAACCAAATGTGAGGAGGTTAACCAAAACTCCCCCTCAAATTAACAATCATGGAAACTTCACACCAATATCCATGCATTGTACAGACATGTCTCAACATGACATACTCCATCCCTACCAGTGGCACCTAACTCTATGAGTTATACCTATACATACTCCAATCACACCAATCAGACTTCAGCTGACCATAAGTACTAGTGCAAAACAACACCAGTCAGTAGTAGATATGCAATGCCAGAGCATACTACCTCCACCAACCTCTGAATCTTCATATTCTCACTCCCTGAAGGAAATGCCACTTCAGATCGTGGTGTTTGAATAACAAGATTCATGGTCCCAATCCTCTTAAATGAAATAGCAGTCAGGTTATCCCCTTATTGACTTCTAACATCCAGGAGACTTGTCTTCCAACACAGCATAGTACTTCTGATCAATCTACAGGAATAAGGCACACAGCAGGGATTGCACAATGTCACATCTCAACCAGCTCTACTTCTAGAGATCATACTTCTAAGAGTGACCTTCTTGAGCATACACACAGTTGACCCTACCCTTGTCAACTTAGCACACACAACTGTCTCCTCTTCCAGGTCAGGAGTAGGTTTCAAACCAAGGTATTCCTTTGTTTGACTCCCAAAAAAACATCTGCTCTTTAACCAGTAGCTTCATACTTGTTGAACAACATGTTCTAACATCACATAGAACATTAGTTTAACCTCCTTGAAACAAACCCTCCTTGAAAGTCTTCAAGGTCTTCATATACACTACCCAGGAGAGTACAAGAATCAGTGATCAGGTGATTCTTACCAAGAAAAGTGGACTTGATGAGACTCAAGTATCTTTGACATCTTCAGTAGAATATGATGAAATCTTGAATACAGTAGCCTTTCATTCACATGGGGGAAACTACATCAGAGTTTGAGTTTTGCCAGGTATTATGTAGCGGAAATCATAATACAACTCAACCTATGAACACGCACTTCACCATATCAGCCTCCAAGACCATACCAAGTTTGAATGTGATTCAATACTGGCACAACTGTCCCACACAAAGGCCAATTGCCACCCTTCAGAGACAGGTCCACGCCATTCCCGTCATGAACAGTCCATCCACCTAATTCAAGGGACCACTCAGGGAGGTTACAGAACCTTTCACCGGTTCCAGCATCAGTACTAACATAACTCCTTGCAAGATACCAGAAAGTATCACCCATGGATCTCATCCAGAAACAGACAGGATGCCTGCTCTGATACCAATTGAAATTCTGGTGTAGTCAGAATTCAGATGTTCTACTCCAAGTCATGACATCTGATCCAACATTGTAACTAATACAGCAAGACAGTTATATAAATTAAAACCCTGTACTCAAGCACACTTTCATAGTAGTCACAACTTCTGCTACTGTATTACCTTAGAATGAAAGAACACTTAGTTCTGTCCTTCTTGTACAGAGACACAACAGAGATCAAACACCATACTTACTTCTGTTGTGTTTGGACAGTTATCAGCATGATATATCAATATTGAATTGCACATCACCTGTTACTGTATTTCAATTTGCTGGCTTAGTACTGGTGTATCCTAACCTACAAGTCAAACAAGGTAACCTAATTTCCACACATTAGGGAGCTGACAAATGTGCTAGTTGTTAGTTTCATTAATTGTAGGTTAGTTGTTATTTTCCTGAATTTTAGCTCAGCTGTTGGATTCCTTAAATTAGCCTGAGAACAATGCTGAAACAGAAAAACTAATTATCCTACAATTTAGCTCAAGCAGTCAGGTGTGAATGTTACAACATTCAGGTTGACATCCAGAACATATTCCTCATGTTGATTCTGTTATGTTCTTGAAACCAGACTGTGCTAACTTTGCTATACTGTAAAAGAATAACCAGTCTCTACTCCAGTATCAGCCTACATGAACAACTGTCAAGACATCCAGTTTGACAGTTTCACAATGATCCTTTGGCCAGGTCTGTTATCCTCTTGAGGATCAGACTTACTTAAATACTGAACTGAGATCACCATGCCTAAAGTTCAGTATATGCAGTCAGTGATGAATGTTAAAACATTCTGATTGACATTCATACAGAAGGATATGTACCAGGTCTGTTATCATCTTGATTAGCAGACTGCAATACAACCTGAGTTATGGCAGACAGGATTATAACATGCAAAAGGAAAACAAACACAGAAAATTGTTTACCCAGTTCGGTCCAACATGACCTACATCTGGGGGCTACCAAGCCAGGAAGAAGATCCACTATCAACAGTATTAATTCAGAGTTAAACTCCCCCGTTTACACCTCTTCACTTAATCCCTACCCAATGCAATCTATACCTAGGAACTCCTAGATAGAAACCTCCAGTTTCCATTCCTATCACTACAAATACAATGTAATGTTCAAACACCTTGAACTTGCTTCACAACTTCATTCAAGAACATAATCACTCTTGCCTACAGGCTTTGAGTTACAAATACTCTCAACTTTTACCACTGAGAAACACATGGTAACCTTCCCACAGATTGGGAGGTTTACCTCACACACACCCCTAAATTTTCATTCTATGAGGCTTATAAAAACTAGGTTACAATAAGCTATTTATAACCTAATCACCCAACTGGATTTGGGCCTTCAGAAATCGCAGCAAACTTGTTCTTTGCTGTTACAAATACAGCAGAAAATTTCTGCTACAAACAAGGTCTTCAATCCTAAAATCTCTCCATATATATCTCCTTATTTTGAGCCTATATATCTTCTGATTGAGTCTTTAAGACCTCCACATGGGAGTTAGGATATTCACCAAATATCCTCACTAATCCCAGAATATATACTGAATTAATTCATTCAGTTTTCTACACATGTACGATGTCACAGGCATGATGTCGTGACATCGTACATGACATGTTGGTCCAGATGTTGAACTTCTTCAACCCAACATATTAAAACAACAGAGATGATTACATTATTTGTTTTACAAAATTAATGCCAATCCTAAGGTATTAACAAGATGAAAGCAATTCAAATTGAATGATCAATTTAGAGATGTCTACTTCAAATTTTATGTATGGAGGGAGTGAAAATTCAACTTGAAAATGCATATGCCAAGTGAAACCATTATAGGTCATTTTGGACCAATACCTTTGAACAAATGATTTTCCTTAACTTCTAAAATGCATAACTCCTTCATGCCAAATCCAAATGGGGCCAAATTTCTTACCAACTTGAAGAGGTTGGAAATATATATACAATTTGATGAATGAGCTTTTCTCATTTAAAATCCATATAAAAAGTTATTTAAGGTTGAAGAAGTGAACATATGGCTTGGTACTTAGAATTTTTTTTAATATGTTTGATTTCCCAAACTTCCACCTCAAAATTCATCATGATCCACGCTTTAAATTAAAAGGTGTCCAACATGAAAGTTGTTCCCCTTGATCTCACATTTCTACAAAGTCCAAAATCATCTCATTTGGACAAAGTATGAGGTACTTGCACATGGGTGAAAGTTGAAGCACCATTTGGATATTTCAAAGTCCAACTTCCATTCCCACTTGCATGAGCTTCCAAGTTGATTTCAGTACATTGCACATTGGTTTATGGATCAAATGGCATCATTTCATGGGCCTCATGCACGCCCATGCAACCATGCAAAGAAGATTTTCAAATTTTTACCAAAATTGGAAGTGTGCAAATATCATTCTCTATGGCTATAAATAAAACCTCTCTTGCTCAGAATTGGAGACCTCATGCCCAATCTTTGATTCAGAAACACCAAACCCTCACCATTGAAGGATAAGCTTGAAGATTTTCTTTGAAAATCGAGTTTCAAATCTCCAACTGTTTTGAGATTGAAACTCCAAGAGTCCATCCCTTTCTTTGATCTATTTCTATTCCATCAAGCATCCGAAGCAACGCCAAGCATAACTGGAAGCAAGATCGTGCCAATCTGAAGCTCTATTGAAGGTGAATTTTTAGATTTTTCCTCTCTCCGATTCTCACTTAATTCTCCACTATTCTTGTTTATTTTTGGTTGTTTGAAGTCCTACCAATGTAGGCAAGAAGATTGAGTTGCTTTGAGGTCAAATCGAAGCAACTCAGTTCATGATCCTCAAAATTCAACTCCCTGTATCTTCTTATATACTTGAAGTTAGACAAAATTGAGGCCATATTCGAGCTCCTGAGCATTCTTCCTTCAAAATAATATACTCATTTTCCATTTTTCTTTGAGTTGAACTTGGACCAGTCCGATGGTCCTCACCAGAGAAGATGACCGGAGCCAGGGCTTTGGTGGTGTGTTGGCTTGTCCAGAATCCTTTGATATGAGTCCTATGTTCTAATCTCAACCATTCAAAGTGATTACCACGCGTGTGGGACATTTGACTAGGGAACATGTGGAAAGCGCGCTTTGGACCATCTGATCTGCCACCTCAATTAATGAGGGAGATCAGATTGTCCACATATTTTTGAATTTTTGAATTTCAATTTTAATTGCTTTATTTTCATTAATTCATATTAATTTCATTATTGATCCAAAAAATATGGGGCTTTCACCAAAAAAATTCAAATATTTTCCTCTTTCATTTTTTGAGTTAAAATTATTTTTTGGATCAATATTGATATTTTTCATTATTTATTTGTTTTTGTGAATATTTTTAATTGTTTAAAAATACTCTTGACTTTTCAAAAATAGTGAAATTTTTTCTCCAAGGTCCATTGACCTTGTTTGACCTATGATAAATCTCTTGGCCATTTATTTGGTGTTTTGAAGAGGTTTTAGGTTTTTGATCAAACATAATTTAATTTAATATATTTTAATTGATTTTTAATTTGTTTAATTGAAATAAATTGTGTTGAGCCATTTTTATTGACTTGTGGAGTTTGACTATTGTGTTTGGGCCTTGGTCAAGGTTGATTTGACTTTTGTTAGATTAAAATCATTGGATTTAGGGGATTGATGAAATATACATTTCATCTCCCAAAATGAATTAATGAATTTAATTTGATGAAATTCCTCTCATGACCAATTTGTATTTGTCTCCATTCCCCTCCATCTTCATCTTCAATCCCTATTTATCCCATTCCTCTCATTGGCCAATGACATCTCAATATCCTAAGGTTAATTGGTTCATAAACCAATACAAGTATAGATGAGATTAGGTCCACCCTTTGATCATTTTCTTTTTGTGTGTGGTATGTTTTAGTATGGTTCATTATACCATATCTCTAACATGCATTAACACCAAAAAATTTATTGCCCGACCTCAGATAGTTGTGACTTCTACATAAGTCCAATTACGATTGCTTAACATAGCGCTAACTTTTGACACAAAAGGCATAACATTCTACTAAGTGAGATTGTAAGTCTCCCCCCTTTCATGGTATTATGTGGAAACTTGGCCTTTTTTCCTTCCTGTGGAAGATGTCTTGGTTCAAGGATCAATGCTTGTGAATAGAGGGTTGAGTGTTCTCCAAAGAATGACTTAAGCAATTAAAAAGCAAAGTTCCACTAACTTCTAATCCACTAACATTTGACTAACTTTTAATTTCAAGTCATTTACTTTTATGCACTTTAAATTCAAGCCATTTATCATTTGTCATTATACATATCATTTAACTTGTTTATTTTAATGCCATTTTCACTTTGCTCATTTGAGCCATGTATTATGATTATATTGTGATTGTATATACTTGTTTTGTATTTTGTTTATGTTTGTGGTCTTAGGACTTTAAAGTACATAATAAACAACAAAAACCCTAAAAGATATTTGTGTGGACTGTTGGATTTGATCTGAGACTTGGACTTAGAATTAGGCAACATTCCCTATGCAAAAGGACTTGGTCAATGCCAACATTTCTGAAACCAAGTCATTATGAAGTGAGCTTTCATCTGATGCAAGTGTTAGGATCCACATGAGTTAATCTGCTACATGGTCTTGATGCAAATGTTGTTTTGAACCTGTGTCTAATGCCTTATTCTGAGCCATTCAAGGAGCATGTCATCTAATACATGGGGAAGATTATGAAAAAGATTATGAAGTTTCTAACTTGGATGTGGCTATCTTTATTTGATGCCTTGCTTTTCATATTGCTATTTGTGTATTGATATTACTTGATCCTAAAGTCCAAGGGAAAAGTGGGTTTCTATACGACATTCTTGTCTATTGGATTGCATCCCATTGGTAAGATCTTTTAAACTCTTAACTTTTAAATTTTTGCTTAGGATTAGTCTCTTCATCTCCTCCCACTTCTTAAATTTCAAATTTCTCTCTCTTTTCAAAAACCTTCTTTGCTTGAGATTTGTAAACTTGGACTTTTTTTGCAAATTAGAAACTTTGGCCTTATGCCATTTCATTTTTAAACTTTTTTCTTAAATCAAACTTGTGAATAAATCTAATCATGTTGACTTAAAGTTTCAAAAGATAAAAAGAACTAACACTCATTCAAACTCTTTTAGGCCCTTTGTGCCTTCTTTAAACTTAAATTTTTGGTAAAAGCAATTCAATCACTTTGAAATTGATACCACGAACTACGAGGTTTTGATCCCTCATTTATATGTTGGTACGTAGGCACAAGTCCGAAGGTATTGTCAAATACAAAATGTAATTAATGAATTGTTTTCTCATCCCCACACTCTATTTATTGCAAACATCATTTTATACCAAAACACATACACACATAAAAAAGGCTCCCTAGGAGTACCTAGGACACTTTGGGTGCTAACACCTTCCCTCTGTGTAACCAACCCCCTTACCTGTTATCTATGACATTTTATACCAAAACACATACACACATAAAAAAGGCTCCCTAGGAGTACCTAGGACACTTTGGGTGCTAACACCTTCCCTCTGTGTAACCAACCCCCTTACCTGTTATCTCTGACATTTTATTAGTTTTGATTTGAAAACTTCTTATCTTTGGGTTTTGTTCGTACTTTTCCCTTTTCCTTTGGAAACAATAAAGGCGCTGTGGCGAATCTGGTTTTATTGACGTTAAGTTTATCCATAGCTTAATGGTCATGAATTTACCGCTACAGGGGGATCCTTTAAACCCTAAGGAATAATAATTTTACCATCCTTTACTAACAAATCAAAAATCTCGTCACATTTAGACACATCGAAAGTGTAAGTTTTAGAAACATATTTATCTGCTTTTTCTATTTCGATTGGACTTTTCCCGTTTGATGGTTTCAACAATTTACACGTGTAAAAAGGTCCTGGCTTGAGCTCAGCCACGTTGACCTCACTTTCATTGACAAGCTCTCCATTGTCTAAAGAGTATTCACCAATTGCTATATAAGACACTTTATTTTCTTATGGTATCCACCAGTGTGGGTTTTTTCGGCTTTCAAGCGTTCGATCTGCCGAATTGTATCAGCTAGTTGTGCCACATCCCTAAGATATTGTGTATCTAACTTCTTCCTTATAGAATAGTCTAGATCACCTGCAGCTATTTCGACTAATTCGTGCTCAGGGATTTGAGTAAAGCATCTATCTTTTAAAAGTCTAAACCTGTTGAGATATTGATGGACTGACTCAACAGTCTTTCGTTTGACACTGGCCAGTTCTTTCAAACTTATTTTCGACTGTCCCATGTAGAATTGTTCATGGAATAACCTCTCTAATTACGTCCATGTATGGACGGATTGTGGTGGTAGCGTCGTAAACCAAGTGAACGCATTCTTTGTGAGAGAACTTGGGAAATATTTCAACTTCGAATCCTCATTGTTTGCTATGTCGCCATCTTCGGTTTGATATCTGTAAACATGTTGGGCGGTGGACTCTTCAGTGTCTCCGGCGAACTTGGTGAATTTTGGAACCTTCCATCTCCTAGGTAATTTTGTTTGTAAAACAAAATCTGGTAAGGGAGAAGAATGCGTTGGCATTTGAAGACCTGGGTTTATCCCATTTCGAATTATGATCCGTTCGAAAATAGCCTATAAATTCCCCATTCATTGCCTCTTGTCGAACCTTCCTGACCATATGGTTAGGATCTTGATTTCTATTGACTAACTCAACGGGAGGCCTTTGGGCCACCATGGGTATTAGTTCAACCACCTGGTGTTCTTGATAAATCATTTTGTCGACCACCTCCTCATGTCAGACTGGGGTTTCCGGTCGAGTTCGAGGTGGGGATGTCTGTAGAACTTACGCTCTGTGAGCCACTAGGAAATCCCCAATTCAGGTCATTTGAGTTTCCAATTGTTGGTAACTCTGATTCGAATCTTGAAATAATGGTCTCAGTATGGAACCCATTTGATGAGTCAGCATATGGACCATTTAGTGATTGCTTTCATCCTTCTTCTGTCTCATGACTGTGACATAACTTGATGTGAAAGTTGGGATCGACTAAGACAAAAAACCTAAACCTGGGGTTCCATCGAGTTGGTTTACCAAAGTTCCTAACCACTGGTAGGGTGGGAGTGGCGACGATGGATTTTTGCCAAATGTTGAATTGCTATTATGCATACTTGCCATAAATTTAGTTGGCATTCCAAAGGTTCGATACATAAGCACTATGAAACAAGGCATATATTTCCCTGAAGTCCCCATCATCGTAGGCCTTGGAGTCTCAGGATGATGTGGTGTTAATATTGGTCCACTATATGCAGTCGAAACTGTAGATATAGTGCCAGAACCAACATCGTTTGCGTGCGACGCAACTGTATCTCCTCCCGAAGACGGTTATTTGTTTGAATTTGGATGTGGTGATACCATTTTACCACTACGTAGTTGCATATACTAAACACAACGGGTCCCATTGGGTGTGCCAATTTGTTCGCACGTGGTTTTCGCGCAAACAATCTCTGCCTTCCTATTGAGGTTTACTTGCAGGACCGGCTACAAAGTCCTAGACTAAAATGTGTTGAGTATACGGTGTATTTTGGTGAAATGTTTGGATAGGTAAAAAATGATTTTAAATAGGTGCCAAGAAATAAACGGGCAAAATCTAGATAAATATGTAAATAAACAAAGCAAATGAAATGATAAGTTAAATTGCTGGAAGATAAATGTGGAAGCAAGTATACATTTTTGCAGGAATGAACTCTTTTCTCTCAGACGCTTGATACTCTAAGTGTTTTCCTTTTGCAATGTTACAAATGCCACCCTCAAAACTGAAGATCAAATCTACTTAAATAGTAATAAAAAATAACTACTATATGGTTGTTGTCCATTCACGATGTGCCACACGTCTGAACCTGTAAACCCACGTCCTTTACAACTTCCCCCATGTTCTGCTTAACCGATTGTATCAATCCTTGCATGTTTCTCTTCGACTTCGACAAGATCACCCCCATCGACCTTCTTTCGAGCTGGCTTAGGTCCTTCCTGATTGTCGAACCGCTTCGACTACATTCCTCCTACTTCAATTTTTCTTCTTCGGCATAGTCTAAATTTGCTGGCTAACAACAACTCAACAACATCAACATACAACATAATAAGAAACAAAAATGCATTTAAGGTTATGTCACACAACCACATAAATAATATAATGCATTCCAACACCATCACACAAAAAAATATTCATTTTCAGGTATTTAAACAAATTTAAATGACAATACACACTATCATCTTTTCGACGCTTCGAACCGCACCTCAAACGGTGTTACGGAGCTCAAGTTACGTCATTTTCAATTTCCCAATTTATTTACATAACAGTGGTAATCGATTACGGGCTTCTAAAACAACCCAAAAATCTATTTTTCTCCTTTGGAGGCCTTCCAAACCTCTGATTTCGATTCCTTAAAAACCACTCATCTCAAAATTCGACATACTATAATTATTCAATGACTAAAACAAAAAATTAACATTATATCACAAATTAGCATAAAAAACCATTCATTCTCATTAATTCATATGTACCCCAAACCTCCCAACAACAATAATTGCAACAATTCATCATTCCAACTCTCTCCCGAGACCATATCAATTCAGATAACTTTTATATCACACAATCCAATCCAATTTCATGGATTTAACAACAACATTTTCATCATTCACATAATTCAATCAAATTTTACGGGTGTAACACCAAATTTTTCATCATTCCCACAATTCAATCAAATTTCATGGGCATAACTGTAAGACCCCAATTTTGGCCCTAAGATCCCTCATGGCATCATAACATTGCATTTGCAAAGCCTCAAGGATCATGAGCATCTTGGTTCCCTTTGCCTTTGGTTGGGACTTCTTATGAGTAGTTTGAGATCACCAAGCATGCCTGAAATTGTATATTATTGCTTTTCTCATTTTATTTACTAACCAAAAGCACAAAAGTATGTCACTAACATCTTTTGTTTGTAGCTTGAGCAATCACAAGGTCCAAAGCTCCTATGAGATCATTTGTGCAAAGATATGGTCAAGAGAAGATGAAAGCAAGCATGGTAATGGTTCCCAAAGCTCTCATCCATCAAATATGCCTCCCTAGTATTTTAACTCATCATTTTGATCAAATCAAATCAAAGGGTTTGAGGTTTTGTTTCCCAAGGAAACCCTAATTCAGCTGATCACCCACATTGCCTTGCTCAGGAAGCAACCTCAGCCCATGGTCAAATACAACCAAGGGAAGTTCTTTAATTCATCATTTCATGCATATTTGAACTTATTTGAGTGCCCTCAATCATCAATTTATCAATATATGAGTTGTGGACTTGAGAAGTTGATCAGTCAATCCATCTGACTATTTTGAAATGCACCGAGACCTAACGTTTTATGTGTTGGTCAAATGGAGATGATCCCAAAAGAAAATATGTTATTAAGAACAATATGAACAACTTTCATGTTCATCAAAATTTTATTTGAAGCTTGGAAGGTCATTATCCATTCCAAGACATTATAGGTCATTTTGACTGAAACCCTAATTTTGGGTCAACTTCACAAGAACATAACTCATTCATTTTTTATGATTTTGAGGTGGGATCAAATGCATTGGAAAACTTAAGATGTCTACTTCAAATGTTATGTTGAATAAAATTTCATAATCTCAAATGAAATACATGTGATAATGCAAAATATTATAGGTCACTTTGGACCAAATGCATTGAAAAGCAAAAAAGTCCAACTTCAAGTGCCCATTACTCCTTCATAAAAAATCCAAATGATGCAAAATTTAAGTCCATTTTGATTTTCTTGAAAATAACTACAATGTTGATGTTGTAAGTTTTTATATTTGGGGCTTGCATCATCAAAACAGAGGGGCTTGAAGTTGGACCAATTTGGCAAAATTCTCAAAGGCATGTTTTGCACTATGAACTTCATGGCCTATTTTCATAAATTTCCACACTCCAAATGAGTTTTGTTCCAACATAACATTTGTTCCTTATGTCAAGACCTTTCCAACCATTACCCACATGCCTATGTTTCAATTTTTCAAATGGCATTTTCGAAGAGGTGAGGTTTTAAGCTCAATTATGCATAACATGTTAGAATTCCATGCACAAGCTTATGCATTGCCAACTACACGTCCATTTCAAGTTGTTTGGTCATCAACATGCAAATGCAATTGAATTTGGGCCTTCCACATGATCATGCAAGCCCATGCAAAGAATATCCACTTGCCATGCACACGAGGAAACTCACTTGCTCAGCCAATTCCAGCTATAAATAGAGGTGCATACCTCCGTCAAATCTCAACCTAAAGGCGCCTGATATGCTGCACAACTGAATCCATAGCCATTACCAAAGGAACTAGTTCACATTTCATAAAATTTTCAGATCTGAAATTCAATTGAATTTGGTTGAATCTTTAGATCTAAAGTTCCTAGACCTTCCTCATATGATCCGTTGAACTTCTGTATTGCAAAAGGAAGCAAGGAAAAGAGCTCAAATCTTCACAATTCAAAGGTATGGTTCAACTGGTTTTTGCTTCGAATCTCCTTGTTCCATGATCTATTTGCCTGGCCAATGTGTTTTCTGAAGTCCTCACCTGAGAGGCAAGCCAGTGGTGGCTTTGATTTTATGTTTTGATGAATTTCAATTCATGTACTTGGATTTTCCAACTCTGATTTCTCACTCCATAGAAACTTTGAGTACAATCCAAGGTTACAGGGGTGATGTACATCACCCCAGCTTTCCAATGATATGAGGATCGCTCATTTTTATTAAGTTTTTAAAACCTGCAAATGTCACCGGAAAATGCATGCTCACCGGAGAAGACGGCGGTGTACACCACCGTCTCTTGCCAGATTGAATCTGGACCCTTGGATGCACTTCCCACGTTTTAATCTCAGCCATGCATTTGGTTTACTTTCAATAATGCTGGATGTTTCTCATTGACTTGGACTTACCATGAGCGCGCACCTGAAGACCTTAGGATTGGCCACGTCAATTAATGAGACTCAATCCAACGTTCCCTGATTTTTGCTATTTTCTAATTTTTGATTTTATTTCTTTTATTTCCTTTAATTTCAAAAATTCATAACTTCTTTAGTTTTAATCCAAAAAATATGGGACAAATTGAATTCTTCTCCATTTAAACTCTAGTTTCTAAAAATGATTTTTAATATTTTTTATTTTGTCATTTGATATTTTTTGTGAATTTTCTCTTTTCTGGTTATTTTTAATTCATTTTAAATAGTTTTCAATATTCAAAAAATACAAAAATATTTTCCTAACCTATTTGAATGATGATGGATCTATGAAAAATATTCTCATCAATTTTCTAATTGATTTGAGATTTTAGTTCAATTAGGTTATTTTTATTCTTTTTTAATTGATTAAAAATAGTTTCTGACTTTTAAAAATGCTGAAATTTTTTGTCAAACTTTGTTTGATCTTGTGGAACTTGGGATAAATCACTTGGACCTTTCAAGGTTGATTTGAAGTGATTTTGAAGTTTGACTTTTCTTGATTATTTTAATTCAAGTTTATTTTGAATATTAAAATGCCAAAAATATTTTTGTTCATTTCTTGACTTCCAATCTTCATCTCACTTCTGTTTTTGATTGTTTGACCATGATCTTCAATGTCATTGGTCAACACTTGTTGATTGGTACATCCCATTTTAATTTAATGCACTTATTTCTTTTCATTATCCATTATTCTTCTTCATCTCCTTCTTCTTCTTCTTTCTTTTTTTGATCAATGAGTTGAAGGTTGATAAGTTAGCATTGATTGGGGAGACTTAACCTTCCTTGATTCAAATCTAATTCATCTTGATCAATTGATCAAGTGAATGACTTTGCATTAAGGATAGGTTGTTTCCTAAATCATGCAAAGGACTTAAACCAATACAAGATCAATTCTCTTTTTTCTTTTGGCATGGCAAGTTGTTGGAACTTGGTTCACTAATCAAGACTTCTAACTTGTGTTGTTTGCCTATATTATTATTGACCGGCCTCAGATAGTTGTGACTTCTACATAAGTCCAATTACGATTGCTTAACATAGCGCTAAATTTGCCTTATGACACACTAATTACTAACATTAACCATTAACCATTAACATTTACTTTTTGCACTTTACATTTATGCAATTTATTATTCTTTTACATATTATCCATTTGCTTTTTCCCTTTGCTAACTTGAGCATATGTTTATGTTAATTCCATTTGCCTTTTGCTCACTTGAGCATATAATTGTGGATATATCTTTTGTGCTTGTGTTTGTCTGTTTATTGTGAACCAAATGCAAAGAATTGAACAAAATGGACTTAGAATTTAGGATTTTACCCAAGCTAATGGAATTTGAAGAGCAACTAGGCCTCATGCCTTTAGAATGCGTAAAAATGTCAAAGAGCAACTAGGCCTCATGCCTTTAGAATGCTTAATGTTGAAGATGACTTTGAAAGGACCATTTTCTAAACTCCCTCTTGTCCATTCTTTGATTGTTAATAGAACCTTTTGATGTGTATGTTTTTATGCTAAGGATTCCAACATTGAGCCAAATTGAGGAACCATTTCCATGAGCTTCTAAGAGAGAGGGATCCAAGATACATTGAGGAGCTTTCCAAGAGCTTCATTTGATTGTTGATTGCTTGAGTTTACCATTATTGTGATTGCTTATTCCAAAGGATGGGAGCTACTTGGATCATCCATATGATCTCAAGAGAGGAACTCCATTGTGGTCTTATTCTTTATCTCTCACCTCTTGTATGTTTAGGACTTTAGCCATTCTTCTTCTTCCCTCCACTCTAACCCTAGCCAAAACCTTTGTGCAAACATTTAACACTTGCTTTCAAAATTAGAAACCTAAGCCTTATGCTTTTGATTTTCAAACTTTTCTTTTCATAACACTTATTTTGAATTGAACTTCTAAGTCAACTTTGACCATTTTGTAAATACTTTTCAATGGTAAATACAACCCATTCAAATGTCTTTTTGTGGTTTCAATGGCCACCTTCTTAAATCAAAATTTTCATAACCTTTAGCTAGTAGGTTTTAGTTATCCTTGAGGTAGATGTAATACTCACCTTTATCCTTAGTGATGGACAATAAGTCTTCCATGCTTATTGTAGGGTTAACCCCTCACTAGCATGTTGAAGCTATCCTCACATGGTGGATTTGTGGTTTTAGGTTGAGTTTTCTCCCTTGGATAATAAAAGACCTTAAGGCTTTTGGACCAATCAATTCACCAACTCATTTTTTGAGATTTTTACCCCGAACTACGAGGTTTTAATCCTAATCTTTTTAAGATGGTACGTAGGCAATGGGTTCATCCATCCAAACACAAAATGTAAATAAACTTGTATATTCTTTCGTCATCTCTTCAATCATGTTTGCACAAATAAATTTGCACAAAACACCAACCTTACAACCAATGTGAAAAGGGCTCCCTAGGAGTACCTAGGATATTTTGGGTGCCTAACACCTTCCCATTACATAACCAACCCCCTTACCCAGATCTCTGACTTTTTTACTAGTTTTTGTTCCGATAAAACTTTTAGGTTTTTGTTCGCTTTCTAACCATTCCTTGGGATAAATAGAAGTGCGGTGGCGACTCGACTTGTATGGTTTAACTTAGATTTAGTCAATATCTCTAATGGTAACGAATACCCCGCTACAATAAAAACAACATTTTTATCATTCACACAATTCAATCAAATTTCATTGGTTTAAAAACAAAATTTTCATCATTCACACAATTTAATCAAATTTCATGTGTTTAACAACATTTTTATCATTCACACAATTCAATCAAATTTCATGAGTTTAACAACAACATTTTCATCATTCACACAATTCAATCAAATTCCATGGATTTAACAACAACATTTTCATCACTCAGACAATTCAATCAAATTTCATCGGTTCAACAATAACATTTTCATCATTCCCACAATTCAATCAAATTTCATGGGTTTAACAACAACATTTTCATCATTCACATAATTCAATCAAATTTCATGGGTTTAACAACAACATTTTCATCATTCTCATAATTCAATCAAATTTCATGGGTTTAACAACAACATTTCCATCATTCCCACAATTCAATCAAATTTCATGGGTTTAACAATAATATTTTCATCATTCACACAATTCAATTAAATTTCATGGGTTTAACAACAACATTTTCATCATTCCCACAATTCAATCAAATTTTATGGTTTTAACTGTAACATTTTTATCATTCCCACAATTCAACATAGAGAAGAAAATACAAAACCTACATGACATAATCTACCCATCATCATCTTGTTAACCCTTAGATAATCAAAACCCCAGCCTTACCTTAGATTTCCTAGCAATAGCTTCTTTAACCTTCAACAATGGTGAATCTCCCCTAGAGCCCTAGCCTCTTCTTCTCTCTTTCTCTACTTCTCCTCTTTTCTCGCCAAATGTTACGTACTGAGTTTCTATCCCAATACCCCTTTTATATTTTTATTATAAATCCTATTCTTTTATTAACTTATTATATTATCATTATTTTCTTAATAATAATAATAATAATAATAATAGTAATAATAATAAAAATAATAATATACTCAAATTAAATAATTAAATTAAAATTCATATAATATTAATTAAATAAATAAATAATAACTAATATGATTAATTAGTTTTACTCACCACACCACCCTTTCTACAGTTTTGCTCACACACTCCCCAACACCTTAATTTCTAAGGCAACCATCCTACACCAAGGGTACACAACACATTAAAACACCAATCAACATAAACAACCACAACTATCACATAATTAAATTATGAAAAATAATTTAAATAAAATCGGGGTATTACAACTCTCTCCCACTAAGATCATTTTTGTCCTCGAAAATTACCTGATACGAACAACTCTGAACACGACTCTCGCATCTTTCTTTCTAACTCATAAATTATATTTCCTCCGGAAACGCCTCCCCACACTACCTTCAAGAGAGCAATCTCTTTGCCTCTTAACTGTTTCAGTTCTCGATCTCCAATCCTTATAGGTAGAGCCTCAACTGTAAGGTTATCTGTAGGTGTTTAATTGGCTGCATTATATGGTAAAACACTAGATAGTTACTAATGTATTGACTGATGTCATGACATGTATGTGTGACTACATTGTAGTTACTGCAGGACTAGCTAACACATGATTTATTGAATGTCAAACTGGAGGCTGTGACATTCATACCTGTCAACAGATACTAAGGAATAGAACAGCAGGTGTTCTGTTAGAACTTAGTATTTATTTCCAGTCTGGTTATCAAGGAAAGACCAGACCTGGCATAAGGCCTACTGACTGAATGTCAAACTGGATGTTATGACATTCATCATTGACAGCAGCTACTGAACATTAGACAGAGTGGTGTTCTGCTATACTTCAGCATGTAACTTAGTTTGTTCTTCAAGAGAATAACAGAACTAACTTAAGGCCAAATGTGTAAATGTTAAGTTGGACACTTTGACATTTATTAATGTAAGCTGTTACTGTAGTATGGTCATTTTGATCATGTACAGGTCAGCAAAATTGTACAGTCTGTTTTCTGGAAAAACAGACTCAGCATATGGACCTTGATGTCAAGCTGAATGTCGTGACATTCATTCCTGACAGCATATGCTATATTGTAGGTTGTTCAGTTTTCTGTTTCAGCTTTTTCTCAGGCTATTCTTCAGGGATTCAACAACTGAGAGAAAATCCAGGAAATCGACAACCAAGCTACATTCAATGAACCTAACAAATAGCCTATTTGTTAGTAACCTAAATGTTGAATTTATGGGAACTCGCGTGACCTTAAATTCAGGAGAATACAGGTGCAAAAGCCCAGGATACTGCAATATAAAAGGAAGGCGTTCCTTCATTCAGTTTCAAGGATTTTGAGGCGTGAAGATTTTGTGTGTCCACCATACTTCACTGCTGTATTTTTGTGAGTCTTGTATTAGACGTATCTTGTAAGCCAAGCCATTATCAAGTAGATGATAGCTGAGGCATAGGGTGTTCATTGAGTTGTAAGTGTTGTGTCGCTCAAAGCTTTTAAGCGTGAGTGCTGTGTATCTTGATTAAAGCTGTGAAGCACAATCAAGAGTTGTTTGAAGTGTGACTTCAACTTGTCTTTAATAGTGTTTAAAGATAGTAATCACTGAAGTGATTGAGGGGGAGTGAGTAGGAACTCTGATCTTAGGTTAAGATTGAAATTGCATTGGGTAGGGATTAAGTGATAAGTTGTAAACGGGTGAGTTTAGCTTTGAATTGATACTACTAATAGTGGATTTCCTCCCTGGCTTGGTAGCCCCCAGATGTAGGTCATGTTGGACTGAACTGGGTAAACAATTACTTGTGTTATTTACTGCACTTACTGTTAAGTTCTGCATAATTCCTGTCTGTGCAGAATTGGATGTCATAACAATCCGTGTGACATCCAAAGTCTGATAACTAGAATTTCAATTGGCATCAGAGTAGGCACCCTGCCTGTGAATTTCTGGGTGAGATCTAGGGAAGTTACTTTCTAGTACCATGGACAAGGATTTAGGACACTCAAACAGACCACCCATGTTGGATGGCTCTAATTATGATGACTGGAAGCCTCGTATGATAGCCTTCTTAAGGTCTCTAGACAGCAAAGTCTGGAGAGCTGTCAACAAAGGATGGGAACATCCAATGAGGACAGGTGAAGATGGAATCAGTGTGCAGATTCCTGAAGAAGAGTGGGACAAGGAGCAAGAGGCATTAGCTCTTGGAAATTCCAAGGCCTTGAATGCATTGTTCAATGGAATCAGTAAGAACATCTTCAGGCTGGTACACCACTGTGAACTAGCTAAGGAAGTTTGGGATACCCTCAAGGTAACTCATGAAGGTACTTCCAAGGTGAAGATGTCCAAACTTCAGATGCTGACCACCAAGTTTGAAAATCTGAGGATGAAAGAGGATGAGACTATTCATGACTTTCACATGAATATTCTTGAAATTGCAAACACCTCTGGTGGACTAGGTGAGAAAATGGCTGAAGAGAAACTTGTAAGAAAGATTCTCAGGTCCTTGCCTAAGAGATTTGCTATGAAGGTCACAGCCATAGAGGAGGCGCAGGACATCTGCAACATGAAGGTGGATGAGCTCATTGGTTCCCTCCAAACCTTTGAAATGGGCTTGGGTGAGTATGCTGAGAAGAAGAACAAAAGTATAGCTTTTGTATCTAATGAAGAAGAGGAGTCAGAAGCAGGATATACTGGAGGTGATGAAAGTATATCAGAAGCCTTAGCCATGCTTGGGAGACAGTTCAACAAGCTCATAAAGAAATTTGATCAACAGGGTAGACCTAATGTCAAGAACGTCCCGTCTAACATAAATAAAAGATCAACTTATGAAGAAAAGGCCAACCAAGGCAAGGGAATCCAGTGCCATGGATGTGAAGGATATGGTCATATTAAGGCTGACTGCCCTACCCTTCTCATGAGGCAAAGGAAATGGCTATCTGTCACCTGGTCAGAAGAAGACACTGAGAGTGAATCTGAAGGAGAATCGGCCAAACATGTCACTGCCATGACTAGTGTTTGTGCCTCAGAGGATAACTCAAGTGGAGATGAGCTCACCTTGGATGAGCTTGCTGTCTCATATAAAGAATTATGTGTTAAAAGTGTAGAAGTTTGCATCCAAGGAGAAAAGCATAAGAAACTCATCAAAGAGCTAGAAGCTGAGAAACTAGAGCAGCTGAAAGTCATAGAGGGTCTGAAGGGTGAGATCTCTTTGCTGATCTCTAAGCTAGACCAAATGACCAAATCCATCAAAATGTTGAATAAGGGATCTGACACCTTGGAAGAGATCCTGAAGATAGGACAGAAGTCTGGAACCACATCTGGTTTAGGCTTTGGGAAAAGATCCTCAGCTGAACGCAAACGCCCAAAGGCTAAAGTTCAGAAATCCAAAGGAAAGTCTCATCCAAAGTCACAACATCGAGGAACCAGAATGAACAATCATCAGAAGAAGAAATTCAAGAGATGGAAATGTCATTACTGTGGTAGATTCGGTCACATAAAACCATTCTGCTATAGGCTGCATGGTTACCCAAACCAGACCTCTCAAGGTAGGCCTAAGAAAAAGGTGTCTACGCATAATGTCCCCATTAAGAAACAAACATGGGCGGCTAAGCAGACAACTCAGGTCAATCCTAAGCAGCTGGCATCTAAGACTCACTTCTCGCCTGAGAATCAACAGTGTGTTGCTAACCTTGCTCACACTTCTTCAAGGGGACATATCAGACAAGATTAGTACCTTGATAGTGGCTGCTCAAGGCATATGACTGAGATGAACAACCTAGTGGTGAATCTACATCCTTCTAACACCAAGTTTGTGACATTAGGTGATGGAACTAAAAGAGAAGTCATGGGTGTTGGGAATCTGGACTGTCCAGAAACTCCAAAATTGAGTGATGTATTGTTAGTAAAAGGACTAACTGTGAACCTCATAAGCATAAGCCAGCTATGTGACCAAGGATACAAGGTGGAATTTACCAAGGGAGGATGTGTGGTGTTGAATGGGTGCAATCAAGAAGTGATGAGAGGAGAAAGATCCAAAGATAATTGCTATCTATGGAAATCTAAAGACTCTATCAACTTTCCCAAGTGTCCTTTGGCCAAGGGAGATCAGGAAGGGAAGCTGGGACATGGAAGACTTGATCCCCTTCAGGTAAAAGGAGTGAAGAAGAGCATGTCCAAGGGAGCTGTGAGAAGGGTCTCATATCTGTCTTTAGATAAAAGGACAGACTGTGGAAAGTGTCTGATCAAAAGTTATGAGCCCTTGGTACCCATTGGTCATCATACAACTGATATGACAGCAAGGGATAGACAAAGGTGTGTATTATTGACGTCTGCAGAAACTCAGTACCTAGCTTGTGGTAGCAAGTGGGCATCTCTAGTATGGAGGAACCTGATGCAGACAGAGTACAATGTCACCCGAAATGTCATGACATTGTACGTTACTAAGTGTGAAACTAGTAAGGGCAAAGAGGGAATGCGTGCGTCTGAAAAGTTATAGCAACTAATGAAGTTAGTTAGCTACTGTTTAATAAGTCAAATTATTAAACAACAAATAGTGGGCTCTGAGTGGTCAAAATCTAATAGACCTTACTCTTGCATAAAGCGTTTCACATTCAGTCGCTTCAAACTCCACTCGTGCAAACCCTCGTCCAAAGAAACGGTTCATCTTCCCTCTAAGATTTTCAGCATGGCTCGTCAATCCGATACCTCCTCCTACACCACCATGTCTGATTCTCTCAGCACTGAGTCTTACCACCCTACCCGGGAGGATCCGGTTGTTGACGCAGCAACTTCGTCCCATGCAAGAAGACCCAAGGAAACGGTCTCCGGGTTTTCATCAGAAATCGCTCTTGATGAACAAACAAGGGAAGGCTCGAGGTATGTGCATAACTCCATTGCAACTATCGTCACTCAGATACTATCTGGTAATCGAAATGTTCCTGGGGTTTCTGTTCCCTTGAACACAATCATTCCTGATATTGCTGCATGTCAAGATAAAGCTGTAGTGTTGAGAAAGAATGTCACTGATAATGTTGAGCAACCAGATGCTCATGAGGGGTCAAAGATTGAAAAACCCTCAGGCAAAGTGAGAGTTGTCCCTAGGATAGCCAAGAGGGTTAGGTCTAGAAGGGAGAAAAAGACTGTGGAGCAGAAGTCCCCCTCCAAGGAAGTTGGTGAGACAAATCCTCACAAGCAACCAGAGACAGAGAGTGCACACAAGAGGAAAGGTTATGGACCTACAAAATCTTGGAGCAAAGAGGTGCCCAAGAAGTTGAAGACCAAGGCTGTGGTGGTGGAGTCTGAATCTGATGTCCCATGTGATGTCACAACATCCATGTCCAGGAAGAAGCCTTCTTCCAGCAGCCTGGCAACCAGTGTCCCAGAAGTTCCTATTGACAATGTGTCCTTCCACTTTGCCTCCAGTGTTAACAGGTGGAAGTATGTATACCACAAGAGGCTGGCATTGGAGAGAGAACTGGCTCAGAATGCATTGGAGTGTAAGGAAATTGTGGATCTCATCAAAGAGGCAGGACTGATGAGAACTATGACTAAACTCCCTAAATGCTATGAGACCTTAGTGAAGGAGTTCATTGTTAATCTGTCTGAGGAGTGTGCTGATGGGAAATCCAGAGAATTTAGAAAGGTCTATGTGCGTGGCAAGTGCGTGACTTTTTCCCCCTCAGTGATAAATCTGTATTTGGGAAGAGCAGATGAAGTGCAACCAGAACTTGAAGTGACTGACAACACTATCTGTCAAGTCATCACAGCAAAGCAAGTCCAAAAATGGCCTCTCAAAGGGAAGCTGGTGGCCAGTCAACTAAGTGTAAAGTATGCAATGTTACACAAAGTTGGAGCAGCCAACTGGGTACCCACTAATCACAAGTCAACTGTGTCTGTGGCGTTAGGGAAGTTCATCTATGCAGTGTGAACCAAGACAAAGGTGGACTATGGTACTTACATCTTTGATCAGACAATGAAACATGCTGGGAGTTTTAGTGTGAAGGGACCCATTGCCTTTCCATCTCTCATATGTGGAATTGTGCTGAATCAATTTCCACATATCCTGACAGATAATGACTTTGTGAGAAGAAGAGAGAGTCCATTGGCTTTCAGCTACAAACTGTTCCTGGGCAAGCATGTCCCTGACATTGTCTTGACATCAGGAGAAACATCCAAAGCTGGCAACCAACCAGACAAAGCTGATGTTATTGCAGTTCTCAAAGAGACTTGCAAAGAGCTGGAGGCTAGAAAGCATGCTCTGGAAAAGCTCATCTTGCAATTGGAGACTTCTGCTGAGGACACGGATGGAGCTAATAAGCAAAGTTCTGAGGAGGAGGAGGAGGCCAGCTCTGAAGAGGAGGCTGATGCTGAGGCTGAGGATTAAATACCTGTCTTTCTGTGTTTTCTGTCATTTGTATAACTCTAATTACTATTTGTGGATATGTAACTTAAAGTGTTGCTTTGGCAACATTTTTTACAAAAAGGGGGAGTGACAAGTGATACCCCAAGACAACAGAAGTTTACTTTGTTAAACTTTGTTAAAACAGGTTCTCATTCTGACAGATTGAAGTTTTCCTCTACTGCAGCTTATGTGTGATGAAGTGTGTATTTAGCTTCTGTTTGTATGCTGCTATGTGTGTGAAGTTTTTATTTAACTTCTCTCCCCTGCAGCTATTGTGTGTGAAGTTTTTATTTAACTTCTGTATGTGTGTGTTGCTGTGTGAAGTTTTTATTTAACTTCCATGTGTGTGAGTGTGTGCTGCCACTCTGAGTGTATTAGCTAGTATTAATTCCTGCTAGGTGTGTGATTCCGCTGCTATGAACTCTGTTATGGGGATCAAAGTGTTTTAGCCAAAAATTTGCCAAAGGGGGAGTTTGTAGGTGTTTAATTGGCTGCATTATATGGTAAAACACTAGATAGTTACTAATGTATTGACTGATGTCATGACATGTATGTGTGACTACATTGTAGTTACTGCAGGACTAGCTAACACAGGATTTATTGAATGTCAAACTGGAGGCTGTGACATTCATACCTGTCAACAGATACTAAGGAATAGAACAGCAGGTGTTCTGTTAGAACTTAGTATTTATTTCCAGTCTGGTTATCAAGGAAAGACCAGACCTGGCATAAGGCCTACTGACTGAATGTCAAACTGGATGTTATGACATTCATCATTGACAGCAGCTACTGAACATTAGACAGAGTGGTGTTCTGCTATACTTCAGCATGTAACTTAGTTTGTTCTTCAAGAGAATAACAGAACTAACTTAAGGCCAAATGTGTAAATGTTAAGTTGGACACTTTGACATTTATTAATGTAAGCTGTTACTGTAGTATGGTCATTTTGATCATGTACAGGTCAGCAAAATTGTACAGTCTGTTTTCTGGAAAAACAGACTCAGCATATGGACCTTGATGTCAAGCTGAATGTCGTGACATTCATTCCTGACAGCATATGCTATATTGTAGGTTGTTCAGTTTTCTGTTTCAGCTTTTTCTCAAGCTATTCTTCAGGGATTCAACAACTGAGAGAAAATCCAGGAAATCAACAACCAAGCTACATTCAATGAACCTAACAAATAGCCTATTTGTTAGTAACCTAAATGTTGAATTTATGGGAATTCGCGTGACCTTAAATTCAGGAGAATACAGGTGCAAAAGCCCAGGATACTGCAATATAAAAGGAAGGCGTTCCTTCATTCAGTTTCAGGGATTTTGAGGCGTGAAGATTTTGTGTGTCCACCATACTTCACTGCTGTATTTTTGTGAGTCTTGTATTAGACGTATCTTGTAAGCCAAGCCATTATCAAGTAGATGATAGCTGAGGCATAGGGTGTTCATTGAGTTGTAAGTGTTGTGTCGCTCAAAGCTTTTAAGCGTGAGTGCTGTGTATCTTGATTAAAGCTGTGAAGCACAATCAAGAGTTGTTTGAAGTGTGACTTCAACTTGTCTTTAATAGTGTTTAAAGATAGTAATCACTGAAGTGATTGAGGGGGAGTGAGTAGGAACTCTGATCTTAGGTTAAGATTGAAATTGCATTGGGTAGGGATTAAGTGATAAGTTGTAAACGGGTGAGTTTAGCTTTGAATTGATACTACTAATAGTGGATTTCCTCCCTGGCTTGGTAGCCCCCAGATGTAGGTCATGTTGGACTGAACTGGGTAAACAATTACTTGTGTTATTTACTGCACTTACTGTTAAGTTCTGCATAATTCCTGTCTGTGCAGAATTGGATGTCATAACAATCCGTGTGACATCCAAAGTCTGATAACTAGAATTTCATTATCCCTCACCTGAACATCATCCACCAGAATCACATGCGACGGATCCGAAACACACTACCGAAGTTGTAAAACATTCAACACATCATGTAGATTTGACAAATTCGGTGGCAACGCCACTCTATAAGCAACCGGTCCAACTCTTCTGAATATTTGATACAGACCAATAAACCGAGGAGTAAGCTACTTCGACTTCAAAGCACGTCCTACACCGGTCACCAGAGTGACTCTCAAGAATACATGGTCTCCCTATTGAAACTCAAGATCCTTTCTCCTCTTCTCCCGAATTAGTTTCACCTTCTCAGCAACCTGTTGGACAATCTCAGGTCCAAGCACTACACTCTCACTAGATTCATGCCAACACAAAGATGTCCAGCACCTTCGGCTATACAAGGCTTCAAAAGATGCCAT
Organism: Lathyrus oleraceus; assembly: GCF_024323335.1. Lineage (NCBI taxonomy): Eukaryota > Viridiplantae > Streptophyta > Magnoliopsida > Fabales > Fabaceae > Lathyrus > Lathyrus oleraceus. The sequence goes on along the minus strand of NC_066581.1, from coordinate 110,182,337 downwards.
TCCAATAATATAATGGAAACTTCTATTATATGTGAACTAAATCAACAAAAAATTACCATCCTAAGCACCTCCTTGCTCGAGAACACAAGCTCTCAACAAGTCCTCTAATGACTGAATGGTCCTCTCTGTCTAACCATCGATCTACGAATGATAAGTTGAACTCAACCTCAACTTCAAACCCAAAACTTCCTACAAACTCTCCCAAAATCTGGAAGTGAACCTCAAATCTCCATCTGACACAATACTCAACGAAACTCCATGCAAGTTCACAATCACACAGATATATATCTATGCAAACTTCTGCATAGAAAACTAATGTTAATCAAAATAAACTAAGGCGACTTCGTCAGTCTATCAATAATTACCCAAGTGGCATCGTTCCCTTTCAGGGTATTCGGTAACCCCATCATAAAATCCATAGAAATGCTATTCCATTTCTATTATGGAATATCCAACGGTTGCATCAGTCCTGCAAGTTTCTGATGTTCAACCTTTGACTTCTGACAAGTCAAACAAGCATAAAACAACTGAGCCACACCTCGCTTCATTCCAAACCATAAAAAGGCCTTCTTCAAATCCTGATACATCTTAGTATCTCCTGGATGAATACTCAAGCTACTTCAATGACTTTCTTCTAAAAGCATCTTTTTCAACCTAGCTTTGCCAGGAATATAAATTTTGTCTTTAAACCTCAACACAACTTGTTCATCCACTTTGAAATCACTACCATCAGTCTGATTACTTCCACCAACCTCCGAATCTCTGTAATGTTATTAAGAAAATCATTGTTGATCTTCAGCATACCCAACATCACACTCTGCGGTGTCAGTTCAAAGACCAAACTCATGTCTCTAAACTGTTCAATCATTTCCAACTCTCTAACCATAAGTATTGACATGTGCAAATACTTCATACTCAATGCATCAACTACGACATTAGCCTTACTAGAATGGTAACTTAAACCAAAATCACAATCCTTCAGAAGTTCAAGCCATCTCTTCTACCTCATATTCAACTCTTCTGATCAAATAAATATTTCAAACACTTGCGATCACTGAACACTTTGAAGCCAAACAAACATTGCCTCAAAATCTTTAACATGAATACCACTGCTGCCAACTCAAGATCACGCATAGGGTAATTCATTTCCTGAACTCTCAACTATCTTAAAGTGTAAGCCATAACCTGACAATTCTGCATCAGGACACCTCCCAGACCCATCTTTGAAGCATCACAATATACCATAAAGGACTCACTCAGATTTGACAAAATCATAACCGAAGTAGACGTCAACTTCTTCTTGAGTTCTTGGAAACTCTCTTAACAATGCACACCCCAAATATAGAATTGAACCTTTTGAGTCAACTAGGTTAACGATAATGCTAACTTTGAAAAACCTTCAATGAACTTCCTGTAGTAACCATCCAATCCAAGAAAAATTCTAATCTCAATGACAGACTTCAGAGTCTCCCATTGTAACACAACATCTATCCTTGATGGATTCACAACTACACCACCATTAGAATCACATGACCAAGGAAAATCACTTCTATTAACTAGAACTCACACTTGGAAAACTTTGCATACAACTGGTTCTCTTTTAATGTATACAATACAATTTTCAGATGTTCCACACATACCCCCATACTACTGTCCTTCTTCTTCACTAACAACATCGGCGCACCCCACGGTGACACACTCAGACGAAAAAACTTCTTCTCAAGCAGAACTTCTAGTTCCTTCTTCAATTCACCCAAATCTGAAGTAAACATCCTATAAGGAGTCATAAACACCGAACTAGTGTCGGGTACTAAGTCGATAGTAAACTCCACTTCATGCTCTGGCGAAAGATCACTGATATCTTCAGGAAACACTTTTAGAAATTCACACACCACATGAAGATCACAAACTACTCTCTTTCCTTTGGCTTCCAACGAAGCTAACATCACAAACACTTGCGCCTTATCCTTCACGGACTCTCTTACTTGCTTAACTTATACAAATGTCAACTTTTCACCCCCATTAAACTCAAATTCATGCTCTGGAGGAAAGTCACATATATCTTCGGGAAAACATCAAGAATCACACACACCTAGAATAGCATTAGCCGTCACATTACTCTCTACTCTCTGAGAAGAAACATCAACAATAACAAATCATTTTCAATAAAGACATCCCAACTTGACCGGAAAACAGGAATCTCAAATCCCTTGCATCTTTAATGTCAGGAACAACACATCTTGGACATCACATGAGCTATTACAATCAGCGGTACATTGCACCAATTTATCAAAACAACTAGTAAACACTTGGTTTAACTCCAACAAGTTCACTCCAAGAATAACATTAACTTGTTCCAACGAAATATAAACCGTACACATCCTTAAGGAACACTTCAGGATGCTCAACACACCACTAGCTCATCTCTAGCCAAAACATCGCCTTCTCCCTCACAAGGAAGCAACCAACGAGAACAACTGGCCATATTCCTTCAAGGATCATATCATTTTTCTAACCGACACCATCCTCAAATCCAACCTTTCTTCGGGTTCAGGGAAAAGGACAACATTCTCAAAACAATTGAACTAGCCAACACTGCACTCTTGCATGCAATAACACGATATCCAAACTTTATACAGTTGGAACATCCAAGAGAAGCAGATGCTTCCCCCACTTGTTTCATTCCCAGCCTGCAAATGGAAAACAAAACAAGCATCGACAGTGTTCTCACACACATGTGGCATACTAGGGAACAAACTGAATTAAAAAACCTGGCCTGGCGGAACGACCTGCTCTGATACCACTATGTAACACCCTAAATTTCCCCTGAGTAAATCTAAAACATTTATCAGAGTAAAATAAATCAGCATGCAATTTAGGATGCTACACTACAACATACAATCAACCTGCTCAGTTATAAAGACATGTAACTCTTTGAATTTATAAAAATAGTAGTAATAACCACATGTCTGAATGTTAACTTTTACTAAATCGCAACGGAACAACAATAACAAACAGTTAACTCAACATAACCAACATCAACATTACATGTCATATAATAAATATTAAAACATAAATAAAGATACAACGTTCCAATCCCATAGTGTTACACGTCAGAGCAGAAGCCGACATAAAAATAAAACAGAAGACTTCATCTTTCAATCACATCAGAACTCCTATGGTGGACTATCTGGACGTTACCCGCATGAAGGCAACATTCAAACATAAGGGGTGAGATATCATAATTATATAAAGAAAGCATGATAATAAGTAAGCATCGTATTATTACATGCACATCACCCATTCCACAACACAATTCCACATAATCCACACAATGGCTATTCACACATAATAGCAACATAACAATAACATAATCAACCATCCAACATAATAACAACATAATCAACCATCTAACATAATAACAAATGCAACTAATGTACAATGCAATGAGACTTAACTACTCGACTCAATGCATATGGTACCAATACATGAACACTCAGGTTCACCACTTCGACCCTCACCTCCTAGGATCAAATTCATCAATATTATCATCACCTCCGATAATATGTCACTGATTCCATCACCTCTGAAATCAGCTACCGGCCCAATCCACACAATGGGATTTGAGGCTCAACAATAACTGACCATATATCCAACAACATGAATGCATGCAACATACAACAACAACATCATGCACAAAGACCCACCTCTATAGTCAATGTACACCGCCAATACTGGCCATCATACATCAAACACGTGTTATACAACTCAACAACATCAACATACAACATAATAAGCAACAACAATGCATTTAAGGTTATGTCACACAACCACATAAATAGTACAATGCATTCCAACACCTTCACATAGAAAAATATTCATTTTCAGGTAGAGAAATGAATTTTAAATAACAATACACACTCTCATCTTTCTGACGCTTCGAACCGCGCATCAAACGGAGTTACAGAGCTAAAGTTACGTAATTTTCAATTTCCTAATTATTTTACGTAACAATGGTAATCGGTTATGCTCAATTCGATAAATGGTTACGGGTTTTGAAAACAGTCCATAAACCTATTTTTCACCGTTGGAGGCCTTCCGGACCTCCGATTTTCAATTTTATAAAAACCACTGATCTCAATATCAGACATACTATAATTATTCAATAATTAAAATAGAAAATTCACATTATATCACAAATTAGCATAAAAAATCATTCATTCTCATCAATTCATATGTACCTCAAACCTCCCAACAACAACAATTGCAACAATTTATTATTCTAACTCTGACCCGAGGCCACATCACTTCACACAACTTTTACATCACACAATTGAAGCGCCGCGAAAAATACAGAGTCGCCACTGGATTTTATTTATTCCAAAGGAAAGGGAAAATAGCGATAAAACCCCAAATGAGAGAAATGGTCTCACAACCAAGAGCTGATTCGGGAGTCGGTTATGCAAGGGGAAGGTATTAGCACCCCTCACATCCATGGTACTCCATGGGAACCACTTGCTCATATCAGATGCGTATGGATGTTGTTTATCTGTAAGTTCCTTGCTATCAAGAATGAGATGAGAGAATGATATGGGGGAGAAAATAAGTTCTAATTTAGTGTGCTCGCCAAGAATTTGGGCCCTTGTACCTACGTATCCTTATGCATGCAATAAGGAAGTCAGAACTCCGTAGTTCAGCTCATAAACGAAACGTTTGTTTGGTTGTTTTTACTGAATAGTATTGACATTCGCGTGCTACTCGCTTGTATACTCTGTCATGGGAGCGGAAAGTATTTGCTTGTTTGCGGTAAAGTGGATATGCTTGTTTCGTACTCTAGCAATTAAACATTACTTGCTCGCACATGGAGGCTTAAGCTTCGTTCCCGGTAGAACGGAAGTAATACATCCTTATTGAAAGGTTTTGAAGAGAAATTCCTAAGGAAAAAGATGATTTGATTTGTTGGGGTTGATTTTATGTACGGAGACAAGCATCCGACCCTTGGCTAGATACAGTCAACGGTCCAATAATTCGAGAGTTGAGAGAATAATGTTATCCTAACCACTCTTTTTCATCCAAAAAAGATATTTAAATTGTGAGATGAGTTTGACAAGTCTAATCATTGGAACTTAGAGGGAGACAAGTATCTGACCCTTGACTAAGTACGGTCAACGATCAGAGTACTTAAGAATTGAGAGGATAATGGAGTCCTAACTACTCTTTTTCTTCCTCATAGCACCTAAATCTAACTTGGTTGAATCATTAGATGTTTTAAGGAGGAAATTCAAGTGTCAGGTCCTCAGGCTAGGTACGGCCGACAACCCATTTACTTGAATGGTGTGTAGAAGCACGTATACCTGTAACACCTCAAAATTTGCCCTCCTCTTCTTGAGACTAGTTTGGGGCATTGCATTTCATGTTTTAGGGCATTAGGCATTGCATTTTGCATCTCTTATGAAAATGAGAAGGTCATCCTCCAAGATCTTTTCAAAAGATGGGAAAGTTAGGTGATTCAAGCCTGAGGGTCTCTATGAATTAATCATCAACCATCTGAAGGTATGGGCTCCAATTAGGGTTTCTTGACTCTTCAAAGGTCTTGGGCTTCATCTTATCTGCAAGGATATATCACTATCATCATGGTTCTAACATCATCAAGGGTTTCAGAGTTCATCCTCAGGTTCCTCTGGATTAGGGTTGTGACCTATGGTCAACCCTAATCAATGTAGTTCTTCCAACTAGGGTTTCTCAAGAGATGAGGTATTTTCTTGGGATGAGGATCACATGGTTATTATAAGGAGCTTACATGAGCTAGGGTGTCATTTTGAAGCAATTTCACCAAGTGGTAGAGGCTCAAGTTGATCAAGACATTTCAAGGTCATCTGAGGATCAAAAGTCAACTGTGCAGTCAATTGAGGGCTTTGAGGTGGGGAAATGAGTTGAGACACCTCAATCATGTTCAAATGGGGTCTATTCATCATTCTAAACATCCATCTTGAAGATTCAAAGGTCATGGCAAAAGTTACTAAAAATGGAAAATGGCCTATAATTCAAAGTTTCCAAATTTGGCAAGTTTTTGGTCCACATTCAACTTGACTTTTCAATATCAAAGAAGTTTCAAATGGATTTTTGGGGAACATGAAAGTTGTAGATCTTTGTCTCCCCTTTCCAAAAAGCCCTAATTAATGTCCATATGATGGATGGTTGAGGAGTTATGGTCATTTGATCACAAAGTGTGCATGGAAATTCAAAATGGCATAACTTTTGATATAATGCTTCAAATTGGTTCATTCTTTTTGCAAAGTGCTTCTCATGTTCAAGGCATATCAAGATGACATAATTTGACTCAATTGTGCAAGCTAATCCTCAAGTAATCATGGTCAAAAGTCACATTATTTCACATTTGTTATAAGGATGATATCATGCTACAAATCAAGATTCACAAAGAACCAAGGCAAGGCTTCACTTCAGTTTTCTTCATAGACCATATGTGAGTAAAAATGAGCCCTTGCCATGCATTAAAGAGGCATGTATGTTCCTTGTTTCACACATGTTCAAAATGAAGAAATCTTCACCATTCATTCTTGGCTTGAGATGTAAGCAAAACAACCTTCAAATCCCGACCCTTGGTTGTTCTTGAGTGGATTAAAACCCTAGCATGGGGCTGAGCACGTGCATTATGGCCATGGGAGCTCAATTTGCATTTTTGAAATTTGCATAATAACTCACTAATCATGATTAGTAAATGGCTAAAATGATTATCAGTGTCATTAGCAAGGAGTATAAATAGAGAAACCCTAATCACAAGCCTCATAACTGCATTTTTTCAGATCTAGAATTCAAGAAACTCTCTCAAAATCTCTCTCTTCGAATTTGCATTTTCTTCACACAAACCTCAAAGATTATTGCAGATTCTTGATCCTCATGCTTCACTGATCAAGAATCATCCATCGTTTGGTGCAATTCCTCAAGAAATCGAGCAGTTCAACTACATTATCATGATGAACGGATTTGGAAATTGAGGTGCATTCAAGAGGTTTCAGCCATTGCTTTTTGCATAAAGCTTCAAAGGAAGTTCAAAGGAGTTGATCTGGAGCAGCTGAGCTCGTGAGATCGTGATTTCAAAGATCTCCAATTCCAGGTGACTCCATTTTCACTCTCTCCTTTTGCTGATTTTAGGTTATAGAATTGAAGATCGTGATGCGTAGGTCATGGATATATGATTAGAATTGAGAATGAGTGAGTATTAAGGATTTCATTGTGACTGGAAGTTTGGATCTGGAAACTTATTCTCTTCGAATTGCAAAACCTAGGAAGAATTAGGAGAAGCTAATGTGATATTTGGAATCAGCGTGGAAAAATGAGTGGAATGGTGGTGGTCTGGTGAATTTCTGGAAATTTTTAGGGTGGCGCCGCCGTGGGAGCCACTAGGGACTCGTCGAGGAAGACGACCGGAGCTGAGCTTTGGCGTCTGTGTGATTTTAGGGTTTTACTGAGTGGGCGCCATGTGGTGCATTGTGTGGAAGCTTGATTGGATGGTGTTTGTTTGAATAAGGCCACGCAAGCGTTGAACGCTGACTGGGTGGGTGACTGGATTAATGAAACAGTGGTTTCATTAGTTTAAACGTGGACCGTTGATCTCAGATGCATGCCAGATCCAGTGGTCTGTGTTTTTTCTTGATTAATTCAAATAATCCATTTCCCTCCTTTTCTATTTTATATCTAAATTATTTTGGTCATTTTGTTTAATTCATAAAAAAAATCCAAAAATTGTCCAATTGAGTCCCAATTTTTTTTCATAGTTTTGTATTTGTGTCTACTTTTTTATGGTGTTAAATTTAAGAACTTTTGATGTTTGGATTTTTATATGGGAATTTTTGAATCAATATTGTGCCAAATTGACCTAGTGCATTCAATGTATTGTGAAATCCTCAATTTTGAACCTTTTGATCCACTCTTTTGCAATCATGAAATTCATACATGACATGAATTATTGGTCACTGGTTTGGATTTTTTCTCACATGTTATCATCATTTTTGACACATAGAGAAAAATGTGACAATTTGTGTCACATTTTTGACATTGAATTGGTGAATTTTTGTTCACATAGCATTTGCATCATTTTGGACTTGATCTTTTGCACATTGAACATTCATGGCATAAGGAACTTATACAAAAAAACCCCAAAGTCATTGCATGCATTTCTGATTTGATATGAATTTTCTAAGTTGGAAGTTCATTTGGTGCATATTTTTGGTCATTACATGGAATAGGCAAGTTGAGACAATTGATCATTGATTTGATGCTGGTCCTTTTGAGGACATTGGAGGGAGTGTTTGAATGTGTGATGTGCAAAATGATGGGTCCTGGTTTGGTCATTTGGTTAGGTTTTGAATCTTGTCTTTGTACTAGGGTTTTGACTTAATTTTAGGGTTTGCTCTTGGTCCATTCTTTGACTTGGTTTGGGGTCTTCTTTGTAGTGTGAGCCTTTGCCTTTTTTGCATTGGTTTGGTCCCTGATTTGTGAGTCTTGAGTCATTTGATTGGTGCATTCATTCAAGTCATACTTTATTTGGTACTTATTTGAAGGTTGGGAACACAAGTGAATTCTCAAGGAGACTTATAAGATATTGAGGGAGTGGAGGTTCTTATTGGTATGAGATGAATTGATGGGCTTATAAATTGGATTTGTGACTCATTAGAGATGATTTTAGAAGCATGATCCCACTGACTTGTGAACTTTGGAATGATTTGAGGCTTGTGGTGACTTGTTGAAGTGATTTAGGCTTATTTTGGGAGCTTTTGAAGTAATTGAATGGTATTTCAGGTATGGTGGATCTTTGGCCTTGGTGATTGATGTTTAGGGGTTCATATAGTTCTGTTTTGAGCTTGTGGTAATTGGTTGGAGTTTATTTGGGGTTCTCACATCTTTTGGAGGCCTTAAGAAGTGTTTGAAGAGGTATGAAGCCATTGTGAGCAAGTTTTGAGTGCAAGCTTGTTCTACTTGAGTTTTCAAGGGGTTTATGGTTGATTTTGGATCATTGGAGTATGGATTATTGGGTGGTCATTTGAAGGACCCTACTTATGACTTGGAGTTATCTTGATTCAATTCATCCCATGCCATTGTTTGTTTATGCTTTGTTATGTTGATTGGATGTACATAGACTAACTTTGTCTCTTGTTTCAGGTTTGGATACTCATCGTTGATGATTGGGTTTTATTCTCACCTTGTGAGATGCATTGAGTCCTGACCTATTTTTGTTTTGTAGGGTTTTAATGGATGTGGTGAGCTCATGAGCTCATTTGAGTGCTAGGGCACTTATGCATTGAATTGTGTAACTGTTAGAGGGTTTCACTGCTTGTCTTCTGGTTTTATGACTGAAGTACTAACTGTTTAGTCTTTGTACAGGTACCTTAGTTGCTTACTTGCTTTAGCTCTTGCTTGAGCGTTGGATTGTGGTTGACACACCACTCAGGTAGTTAGCTTCTTACTTCATGTAGTCTGGAGTCCTGTCACCTTTTTGGCAGGCATTTTGCTGGCAAGTCCTCCTTCAGAGGCTCTGTTTGTGTTTGTTTAAAATTGTGCCCAAAGACCTCCAAGGAGAGGCATGTGTTATATTTGATAAGATCTGCAAGAGAAGAGGCAATTGACGGAAGGTAGGGATCTGTAACTGATTCCCCGTTATTCAGTGTGTCGTTCTTTATGCTCGCACTACGTGCTGATGCTTCTGAACGTGTGCCCCAGATCTTTTGTCCAGAGTCTGTCAAGTGGAAAAGGATCCCACTTTCTGGATCCCCACACTTTCTGTGTCATGAGCTCACCCTGGCCAGGGTTAAGAGCATGAGGTCTCATCCTCATTTAAACTTTGATCAACTTCACCCTGACGTTCAATGTTAGTGGTTAAGAGCTACAGATTACACCTTACAGTTTGGCTTGTTTGTCGAGGTTGATATGACCCCTCTTGACTAAAGCCCACCCATTGTTTGAGCCTCTTGTATGGATATAGTGTGTGATGTTTGTTTACTTGTGTTGGTGGTTATTTGCTTTCTTCTTCTCATCTCCATTTCTGTAGGAGTCGTACGATTAACTCCTGAGGAGGTTGAACGTATGTAGAGTTTAGACTTGGGTTGACTCGCTTCCAGGCTGAGTTAAGTTCTTGTTAGAGACCTCGACGTAGGGATATTGATTGTATGACAACTATTAGGCTCGAGTCTTATTCTCCCTTTTAGTTTATTGTTTCCCCGGTCTCTGGTTCCCTGGTAAGGGGAACTACGTCGCCCTGATTCTCATACCAGATGAGATACGTAGGTAGGAGATTGAGCGCAATCTCTCCGGGCACCCTTTTTTTGTTTTCGCGTGTGTTCACCCTTAGTCCTAACTTGTGTTTACTGTTTCGTGTCTTTGTTTCTGGCATTTGATTTCCTTGGTGTGAGTGCCCGTTTGTCCAGCGTGTGTGGGTGTTGCATGTTCATACCTTGGGGGATTGATTGTTATTCATTTGGGGTTCATATTGGGGTTCATTTGCGATGATTGTTATTACTTGGGGTTCATATTGGGGTTCATTCATGATGATTGTCATTCATCTTCGGGGTTCATTCGTGACGATTGTCATTCATCTTCGGGGTTCATTCGTGACGATTGTCATTCATCTTCGGGGTTCATTTATGATGATTGTTGTTCACATGGGGTTCATATTGGGGTTCATTTGTGAGGATTGTTATTACTTGGGGTTCATATTGGGGTTCATCTTCGGGGTTCATTTGTGACGATTGTTATTCACTTAGGGGTTCATCTTTGGGTTGCATTTGTGGTGACTAGTTATACATATCGGGGTTTATTCTGGACATTTGGTTACTTTGTTGGGGTTCGTTATGATAATCTTTTTCTTTGGTGTTCGCTGGTTTGGGTTTGTTATTGTTGGGAGTCGGGTGTAAGTCTATGTATTGGCATTCTGTTTCCTTTTGGGTGTTTCTTTTGACGTCTCAGCGTCCCTTTTTCGTGTCTTGTTTCAGCGTGCGTTAGCCGAGCTACGAGTGCTCTAATTCTCCTCTGGATAGAGAAGATACGTAGGCATAGGACGCGATGTCTTAGCGAGCATGTCTCCTTTTCCCGAACTACGTTGACTCTGATGTTTGTTTCTGACAAACTACGTAGGCCCAGGATGCAACATCCTGCCGAGTCCACTTCCTTCATTTTCTTTCTCCTCCCCACCTATTTACTGGTCCAGTTTGTGCAGTTTCTTTGAGCAGTTTATTAGCAACCCTTTCCTTTTCTTTGAGCTATCTTTTGAGCGTGGATCGCGTCGAGTACGGCGGACGTGAGGGGTGCTAACACCTTCCCCTTGCGTAACCGAATCCCGTACCTTGTAATCTCTGGTCGTAAGACCGTTCCTTTCCCTTTCTTAGGTTAGTCCTGCGCTCCCTTTCCGTCATAGGATGAATAGCGTCGGTGGCGGCTCTGTATTTTCCCGACCGGTTGTTTTTCGCGTTGCGACAGCTGGCGACTCTGCTAGGGACTGAAGTTGACCTCTTGCTGGTCCATCTTCCCTAAGCGAGTCAATCCTAGCGCTCTCTAGCGTAGTTTTAGGGTAGTTTGGGTTGCTTTTACTGCTTTATTTATTGCATTTGTGATTATTATACTGTGATTATATGTATATTTGCATATATGTTTGCATGCGTCATGTTATCACTGTGCTGGATTCTGGACAGGTGTGGTTCCTCTGATTTAGGGGTGGGTGTTCTGAGTGGGGGCTAAAACCCAAGCCCGAGTATACACCTAGGATTAGCGTGGTCTCATGTTTCCTCACATGTTAGATCAACATGTTGTTGCGACGTGACATACCACAGCCGGACGAGGTTCTTTTGAAGGAGCTCTTCCTTGTGGAGTTTCCACTATGGTTGGGTTATCTCTTTTGAGCTGTTGACTTCGGTGACCGTTCTTTCCCGAATCTTTGGTTTAGATGATCTTATGAGAGCTGCACGGCACACCCGAAAGGGCAAACCCGTTGAGTATCTCGTCCGATTGTCGAGACCGATTATCCGCCTTAGGATGACCTTATTAGAATTCACCTGTGAGGGGAGGGGTTTGGTTCCTACAGGTACAGGTTTTGTTGGTGACTCTTTGATGGAAACTTTGGTTCGGTTTGTGATCTGGGTTCTATTTATAAGTTAGATTTATGGATATTTATTTCTGACACGCCAGAGTTCTGTCTGTGGTATTTATTAGCGGGTTCCGTTTACTTCGGATCCCCCGGGTTAGATTTGGGGTTACTTGTTCAGATGATCTTGTTGCTATCCGTTCAGTGACTTTCCTGTGATGATGGTGATGTATCCTCCAGTTCCGTTTATTTCGAAACTGTAGCGGCGTATTCGTTACCATTAGAGATATTGACTAAATCCAAGGTAAACCATACAAGTCGAGTCGCTACCGCACTTCTATTTATCCAAAGGAATGGTTAGAAAGGGAACAAAAACCTAATAGTTTTAACAAAAACTAGTAAAAGAAACAGAGATCTGGGTAAGGGGGTTGGTTATGCTATGGGAAGGTGTTAGGCACCCAAAACATCCTAGGTACTCCTAGGGAGCCCTTTTCATACTTGTTGCAAGGTTATTGTCTTGGGAAAAATTTGTTTGTGCAAACATGATTGAAGAGATGAGGAGAGAATATACAAGTTTATTTACATTTTTGTGTTTGGATGGATAAACCCATTGCCTACGTACCATCTTATAAGTTGATTAGGATCAAAACCTCGTAGTTCGGGGTAAAAATCTCAAAAATGAGTGGGTGAATTGATTGGTCCAAAAGCCTTAAGGTCTTTTGTTATCAAAGGGAGAAAACTCAACCAAACCATAAATCCACCATGTGAGGATAACTTCAACATGCTAGTGAGTGGTTAACCCTATAATAAGCATGGAAGACTTATTGTCCATTACTAAGGATATAGGTGAGTATTACATCTACCACAAGGATAACTCAAACCTAATAGCTAAAGGTTATGGAAAATTTGATTAAAGAAGTGGCCATTGGAACCACAAAAAGAAGTTTGAATGGGTTATATTTACCAATTAGAAGTATATACAAAAATGGTCAAAATTGACTTAAGGATTCAATTCAAAATAAGTGTTATGAAAGGAAAGTTTGAAAATCAAAAGCATAGGGCTTAGGTTTCTAATGTTTGAAAACAATAGTTAAATGTTTGCACAAAAGGTTTTGGCTTGGGTTAGAGTGGAGAGAAGAAGAAGAATGGCTAGATTCTAAGGAAAATAAAAAGGTGAGGGATAAGAAATGAAACCACACTAGGAGTCCCTCTCTTGAGATCATATTGATGATCCAAGTAGCTCCCATCCTTTGGAACAAAGCAATTACAAAGTATAAGCAATCAAACAAGTCTCATAAGAGATCCTCAATGTGTCTTGTATCTTCCACTTAGGTGAACATGGAAATGGTCCTCCAATTAAGCTCAAATGGAAATCCCTAGCACAAAAGCACACACATCAAAAGTTCCATGAAGTAAAACAAGAACGGACAAGAGTGAGTTTAGAGATTTGGTCCTTCTAATCCATCTTCACCATTAAGACCCATTTACTCTAATTTTTGCAAATCTCTATAATCCACACACATCCGGACTTTTCCATCTTTCTTAGGTATGGGCACAATATTGGCCACCCATTGAGGATATGTAGAAGTCACCAGAAACCCCGTATTAATTTGCTTATGAACTTCCTCTTTGATCTTAACTGCCATATCAGGATGAGTTCTTCTGAGCTTCTGCTTAACGGGCACGCACTCAGGTTTTAGAGGCAGGAAATGTTGCACAATATCAGTATCTAGATCGGGCATGTCTTCATATGACCAGCCGAAGACGTCAACATATTCTCGTAGCAATTCAATCAACCCCTTCTTAACAGATTCTTCCAGGAGTGCCCCAATCTTCACCTCTCGCACACAATCTTCAGACCCCAAGTTTACTGTTTCAAGATTCTCAAGATGCGGCTGAATGATCTTCTCTTCATGCTCAAGTAAACGGGTAATCTCATCAGGAATCTCTTCAACATCATCTTCCTCTGCCTCGAATAAAGGGAATTCAAAATTGGGAGATGGTGTTGGGTGGGTCATTATGTTCAATGGGTTTGATCAACCTGCATAATGATTTTGGATATGAAAAGCTTTAGAATTCAAACAAGGCAAATCATTATGCAGATGGAAAGATTGATTTTATTCTATTTTTTAGGGTTTTATGTGATCACCAATTTCATGCAAAAAGCGAAAAGGGAAAATAATTGGAAAAACAAACATTTAACATGAATTTATTGAATGAAAATATCATTGTATTTATGTTGCCAACAATGTCATCACTCCTCCTTTTGGCATGGGAGAAGGGTTTTTAAACAAAGTGATCATTACGTTGACTTGTGGACAACTGTAGGAATATCCACAGCGACCCAATTATTGCAGATCCCTCCAGGGATGATGAAATTGTCAAAGCCCTCTGCATCCTCTTCTAAGACAGCAACAACCTCTTCATCCTGATTGGTGTGGATAAAACCTCCACTCTTGAATAGCCCTTGAGCGTTGAAGACCCCAGAAGAAAAGCCAATGCCAGCCCGAGACTTGTTGTCTTCCAACTCAATCATTTTCCCTAAACCAGCAGTTGCACCACACTCGATGGCCAACTTCGCATCTCTATAGGAAGTAAATGAAGGAGTTCTTTTCTCAACAGGCTCAGCTATAGATAAAGCTTGGAAAGGAGTTCCAACTTCATCCTCAGCATCTATGTATGAGAAGGAAGACAAATGGCTAACCAGGAGAGCCTTTTCTCCCCCTACCACCAACAATTTCTTATTCTTCACGAATTTCAGCTTCTGGTGTAGGGTGGATGTCACGGCGCCAGCCTCGTGAATCCATGGTCTGCCTAGGAGACAGCTGTATGATGGGTGAATGTCCATAACCTGGAAGGTTATTTAGAAATCACTTGGTCCAATCTTGATTGGGAGATCAACTTCCCCAATCACGGTCTTACGCGACCCATCAAAAGCTTTCACAATAACTCCACTTTGCCTCATGGGAGGCCCTTGATATGACAGTCTTGATAGAGTGGACTTTGGAAATACGTTCAAGGATGACCCAGTGTCCACCAACACATTGGACATGGCGTCGTATCTGCAGTTCATAAAATATGTAAAGCCAAGTTGTGGTCTCTTCCCTCCTCAAGGAGATCAGAGTCACAGAAACTCAGATTGTTACAAGCAGTGATGTTTGCAACAATAATATCGAATTGCTCTATTGTGACATCATGATCTACATATGCCACATCCATAACTTTCTGCAGAGCCTCTCTATGTGGTTCTGAATTTAGAAGTAATGATAACACGAATATTTTGGATGGTGTTTGTAGAAGATGGTCTACAACATTGTATTCACTCTTCTTGATGAGCCTCAGCATCTCATCACAGTCTTCTTTCTCATTGCCACTAGGGCCAATAAAAGTAAGAGTTTTCAGTATAGAGGAGGGTTTAACAGCAAGTGCCGGATTCAGAGAATTCACCGCATTCCCAATCGGGCGTTCAACAAAATCAGCATTAGCTTGGCACTTCGGTGTTGCTGAAAACACACGACCACTACGGGTCAAACCACTTACGTCAGCGATGTTAACAACAAAGGAGGATGGCAAAGTCACCTCTTTCCCATCTTCTATAGCAACAACGTTGTAACGAAAGGGAATTGCTTTTTCGGAAGAATACGATACTGGACCGACATGCTTAATGATCAGGGTAGGAGAGACCTTCTGCTTGCTACCATCGTACTTAATGGTAACAAACTCGGGCATTCGGAACACCGGGGAAATTACGTTGACCTCAGGCTCATCTTCGTCAACATTCCTATTTTGAAGGATCTCAATGACTCCTTCATCCAGCATTTCCTGAAGATCTTTGCGCAGCTGGCGACAACCCAATCGGTTAACAGGGCATATCCGACATCTATCATGGTCGTGGTCATAGTGACTGTACTCGTATAGCAAACGATGCATCCCAACCAAAGATTGTCGAATATGACTCACATATTTGACCTTGTACTTGCCAGGGCAGCCCTGGACCATGTTAACAGATTTCCCATGCTCGGGAAATGGGTTCTTCTTCACGTTAGGACCTACGTCCTCGAAACACAAGATGCCACACCTCACAAGGTCTTGAACCTTGGTCTTTAAAGGATAGCAATTCTCCACGTCGTGGCCGGGAGCACCAGAATGATAAACACAATGCAACTCGGGCTTATACCACCACTAAGGGTTAGCTGATATAGCCGGTGGGTCTCTCGGAGTGATCAACTTCCTCTCTATCAAAGAGGGATATAATTCTGCCTACGTCATCGGAATAGGATCAAAAGTGACCTTTTTCCTCTCGTAACTAGTGCTGGTTTGATTACTGTTTCGAGGTTGGTAGGCCTGCTGTTGCGGACGGTGTTGTTGTTGCTGATATTGTTGAGGTGGTTGCTGATTGCTGCTATGTTGCTGGTACTGTTGATGGTCTCTGAAGACAGGTGCTATATGAGCCACCTGGTGCTGGTTACCGGCGGGACGCACGGTCTTCCTCTTCACAGAGGGTCTTCTTGGTTTCACATGGGAGGTCACAGCATGTGCCTCTCCATCTTTCTTCTTTGCAAACGCCCCATAACGTTTGGCAGAAGAGCCTTCCTCTCTGGTCAGGCGTCCTTCTCTATCCCCTTCTTTTAAACGCATCCCCATATTCACCATCTCGGTGAAGTCAGAAGGAGCGCTAGCAATCATCCACTCATAATAGAATGAACTCAAGGTCTTCAGAAAGATCCCTTGTTTGACCTAGGATAAATCCCTTAGCCACTTATTTGGTGTTTTGAAGGGATTTGAGGTTTTGTCCAAATTAAAATACATTTTAATTCACTTTTAATTTGATTTTTGATTGATTAAATGTTTAAAAATTATCTTGAGCCATTTTTATGGCCTTGTGATGTTTGACTTTCTATTTGGGCCTTGGTCATGGTTGATTTGATATTTGTTTGATCAAAACCATTGGATTTAGGGGATTGGTGAAATATACATTTCATCTCCCAAAATGAATGGATGGTATTAAACAAATTAAATTCCTCTCATGATCAATTTGTGTTTCTATTTCCCCTTCCCTCTTCATCTTCATCCATATTCTTCCCCATTTCCTCATATTGATCAATGATTTCACTAATGTCTAAATGCTAATTGATTCATCAATGACCTTGTGTCAGATGAATCAATATAAGTATGACTGAGATAGGTCCCTCCCATTTTCTTTTAGAGTGTGGTATGTTTTAGGAGTTTGATTCTTTGTACCAAATCTCTAACATGCATTAACACCTATATTTTTATTGCCTGACCTCATATAGTTGTGACTTCTACATAAGTCCAATTACGATTGCTTAACATAGAGCTAAATTTGATCAAGAAGGCATATCATTCTAGTAAGTGAGATTTTAAGTCTCCCATTATTCATGGCATTCTATGGAAACTTGATTTTTTTCCTTTCATGAGAACTATTGGCATACTTGTTGAATTAACCAAGTTGGAACTCTTCTCATGAAAGATGTCTTGGTTTAAGGATTCATACTTGTGAAAGAATGGTTGAGTGTTCTCCAAAGAATGACTTAATCAATTAAAACTTATCACTAACATTTGACTAACCATTGGCTAACTTCTTAATTAATATTGCTTTACTTTCAAGTCATTTACTTTATGCACTTTAAATTTCAGGTACCTTTATCATTCATTGCCATTAACATTTCATGCAACTTGTTTATGTTTAAAGTCATTTTTACTTTGCTCATTTGAGCCATATCTTATGATTGTATATATTGTTTGTTTGCCTTTGTTTTGTTTGTGGTCTTAGGACCCTAAAACACCTAATAACAACAAAAACCCTAAAAAAATATTTGTTGGACTGTTGGAACTTGATCTGAACTTTTGGACTTAGAACTAGACAACACCCCCTATGCTAAAGGACTTGGCCAATGCCAATATCTGAGACTAAGCTATCATTGACTATGCCTTCATCTGATGCAAGATTTTAAGTGCCATTGATTCATCTCTTACATTGTCTCTATGCTCAATTTTTATTTTGTTATTATTGTTTATGTCTGATGATTGTTCTGAGTTGATCAAGGAATATTTCATCTGCTACATTGGAAGACACTGAAGACTGCTAGCTATTGGAATGCTTGCTTGGATATTATGGCTATCTTTATTTGATGCCTTGATCTTCACATGATTCTTGGATATTGCTCATTGCTTATTATTGTACCCTAAAATTTTCCCTTCATTTTTGCTTCTCACTTGACTTGTAACTTGAGACTCAGTCATGACTCATTCATCTGCATAATCAATGCAGGCTAACAAACATCATAGATTCAAGGTTGTGGTTAATGAAAATCAAGGTTGTGGCCTGAAGATTGTGGTACTGCTCGTCATGTGGAGAAACCCTTATTGCTGGATTCTTTGAGACCTTGATTCTTGAAGATTACACCTTGACATTCATCTGTGCATCCCAACCCTAGTTCTTGATCTTAAGGGATATTGTGATTGACTTTGTGGATATCTGACTTTTAAACCCTAATGGTGGGTCCATGGTTTGAGAGATTAGTTATGGATTTTGGTGTTTTGTTTGAAGCCTTAATTTTGATCAGAGAGGTTCATGAATCATAGGTTTTGCTTTGATGTGTTGGAAACCCTAGCTAAGGCTCTTGACTTGGTGGCACCATTTGTGTTGACTTCTCACTTGGACTAAGATTCCTGGTTGACACATAGCCTTAAACTTTGACCTGGTAAACCATGATTCATGGTGATATGTGCTTGATCTAAGGTTTGATTTCATGCATATTCCATTGCCTTCATGTTTCATGGTCCACTTGATCCAAGTTTCATTTCATTCATTGTCTTCATAGTTTAATTAGTGCATTACCAAGCCTTGGTCTCATGTTTCATTAGTACGCCGACATTTATACCTCGATTCAAATCTGGTCCATTTAGCCAAGCTTTATGGTCTATTTGTTTAAGGTCCATTGATACAATTTCTTAATACATCCATTATTCGTTGATTCATTGGTTGTGGTTCATATAAGATCATGGGTTCGAAGTAATGTCAAGCAGGACACTTGGGGGAAAATGATAATTTGAATTTAAAGTAGGTTTGGTGGATCAAAAGAACTGTTGTAAAAAATTTACATTTTCTATTCAAAACAAATTCCCATTACAAATGTCCTTACAAAACTACAAAAAATTGACTTTTGACCTATAGTTGACTTTGGTCAATGTAGCGGTAAATTCATGACCATCAAGCTATGGATAAGCTTAACGTTAATAAAACCAGAGTCACCACCGCGCTCTTGTTATTTCCAAAGGAAAAGGGAAAAGTACGAACAAAACCCAAAAGATAAGAAGTTTTCAAATCAAAACTAATAAAATGCCAGAGATTACACAGAGGGAAGGTGTATGTGTTTTTGGTATAAAAGATGTTTGAGAAAAATAGAGTGTAGGGATAAGAAAAGAATTCATTGATTATATTTTTGTGTTTGACAAGACCTTCGGACTTGTGCCTACATACCAACATAAAAATGAGGGATCAAAATCTCATAGTTCGTGGTAACAATTTCAAAATGAGTGAATTGATTTTTAGCAAAAGTTTAATTGAAAAGGGCACAAAGGGGCCAAATTTTTTGAATGAAGTTGTTAGTTCCTTTTTGTCTTTGGAAATTTTCAGTCAATATGATTAGATTTATTTACAAGTTTGATTTAAGAAAAAAGGGGTTCAAAAATTCAATGGCATACTGCCAAAGTTTCTATTTGAAATAAGGTCTAAGTTAGAAATCACAAGCAAAGAAAATTTTGAAAATGGGAAGATATTTTGAAATTTAAGAAGTTGGAGGAGATGAAGAGACTAATCATAAGCATAAAATTAAAAGTTAAGAGTTGAAAAGATCTGACCAATGAGATGCAATCCAACAAACAAGAATGTCATATAGAAAACCACTTTCCCTTTGGACTTTGAATCAAGAAATAATCAATCAGACAATTAGCAATATCAGACATCATGAAGATCAATGCATCAAATAAAGATGGCCACATCCAAGCAAGCAAATCCATAGCTAGCAGTCTTCTTTGTCTTCTCATGTATCAGATGAAATACTCCTTGATTAACTCATAATAAAGCATTAAACAACAAGATCAAAATAACAGTTTGCATCAAGACAATGTAGCAGATGAGTTCAAATAAATCCCAAGACTTGCATCCTACGAAGGATCAGTTCACAATAATTTGGTCTCAGAATGTTGGCATTGGCCAAGTCCATTTGCATAGGGAATGATGCCTAGTTCTAAGTCCAAACGTTCAGATCAAGCTCAACAGTCCACCAAACATGTTTTAGGGTTTTTGTTGTTTATTAAGTATTTTAAGGTCCTAAGACCACAAGCAAAAATCAAAATCCACAAACAAATATATATAATCACAAGATATGGCTCAAATGAGCAAAGTGAAAATGACATAAACATAAACAAGTTAAATGAAACGTAAATGGCAATGAATGATAAATGACTAAAAATTAAATTGTATAAAGTAAATGACTTGAAAGTAAAGCAATATTAATAAGAGTTAATCAAATGTTAGTCAAGTGCTAGTGGTGTTTTGCTTCTTAATTGGTTAAGTCATTCTTTGGAGAGCACTCAACCATCTATTCACAAGAATGGATCCTTGAACCAAGACATCTCCCATAAGAAGGAAAAAAGGCCAAGTTTCCATACAATACCATGAAAGATGGGAGGCTTACAATATCACTTACTAGAATGCTATGCCTTTAGGGTCAAACTTAGCTCTATGTTAAGCAATCGTAATTGGACTTATGTAGAAGTCACAACTATCTGAGGTCGGGCAATAAAAATTTAGGTGTTAATGCATGTTAGAGATTTGGTATGATAAACCAAACTCCTAAACATACCACACACTAAAAGAAAAAATAAAAGGGATGGACCTATCTCATCCATACTTATATTGGTTCATCTGACACAAGGCCATTGATGAACCAATTGTTGGGCTGTAAGAAATTTGTATAAGGTTGATTGATCAATTATGGTTAGCTGAAAAAAAGTTAGAAATGTTAGTTAGGATTGTTAGAATTAAAAATGTTTAGTTTGGTTAGTTTTTTTTAACTGCTAGAGATAGTTATGTTAATTGAATTAATTTGTTTGAAAGGTTAGTTAATGGTTAGTGATGACAGATAGTGATTCGGTTTAGAAGCAAAATGTTAGTTATGTTATTGAACTTATTATTTATGTTGATGGAACTGTTAGATAGTTTTGAAGTCAGTTAGTTGTGTTAACCGAGTTGGTTTTAAATTAGTTATGGTTTGGAATGTTAGTAATTTAAATATGATCATGAAACTTGTTAGTTAGGTTAAGCTCATTTTATGTTAATGTCAACAAGCTGATAGTTTTAGATTATGATGTTATTAGCTATTGTTGAATGTTTGACAGTTAGCATGTTAGTGAATGCTAGACCAAAGATTGATAATCATTATGGATTATTGTGAAAGTATGTTTTTATGATAGCCATTGTTTGGTAAAAGTTTAGATGCTATGGTTTGTGCATTGCAAATGCATATGTGTCATGCTAAGTATTGAATGTATAGGTGCGTAAGCTATGAGAGTAAGCTTGTGCAATGTGTGTATGAATATTAAGGTAGAAACGTTGAAATTTTATGATGTGCACTATGTGTATGTGATGTTGGCATGGTTTTGTTTAGCATGATGTTAATTTCTTCTTATTAGTGTGTGGCTGATGTTTATGCTTGACAAGAAGCGTTGTTCATGAAGTTCATCATAGTTTGGCATGACCTTGATCAAGGTTTGTCATTATGGACATGAAGAGGTTTTGAAGACATTTGAGGAACAAGGATTCAAGATAAATGAGGATGAATACAAAAGTAGGATTAAGATTAGCTTGACTTTGGTCAACTGTTTGGCCAAAAGTCAATAGTTGACCAAAAATCAAGCCTAGGTCAAAAATGGTTTTGTACTCTTGGATTTTTGTAATGAAGTATTTGATGTTTTAAATGAAATTTAGGTTTTGAATATGACTTATAACTTTATTCCTCCAAGAAAAGAAGTTTTCCCTCCAAAATTTCAAATTTGAATATGAACTTGGATCCAACTTTGAATGCTTGAACATGAATTTAATATCTTGAGCCAATTGAACAAAATAGTCAATCAATCAACATGTAAAAGGTCCATAAAGAAATTGGTCAACAAAAAGTCAACCCCACATGGTTGACTTTGTTGACCAAAGTCAAACTTGCACATGACTTCCAAATTCACATGTCCAGGATGTAATCAACATGTCTTAACCAATATTAGGGTTTCCCCAAAGACTTAATCCAAGAGAAAAGAAACATCCCAAAGCCAGGTATAGCATAATGATTCCATAAGTTGATTCACAAGTGCAACATAGAAACCCTAACTCAGGCATTAATTTATTTGCCATAATTCAATGTTTTATATCTTAAATAACAAGAAACCTTTGAATCAACGATGTCATTTAAAAAATGCAATTGTAAATAAATGATCTTATGATAGATGATATGAGTATGCAAATGAACCATGGACCATGAGCCATATGAAAAATGAAAAAAAGTCAGGAAAATTTTGGGGTATGACAGCTGCCCCTATTTAATCATCTTGGACCCGAATGTATGAAGGGAGATAGCTTTTTCGGGCATTCGATGTAGTAGAGGATTAAATATAGAATATCCAAAAAAATTTCCTTTGAGAAAGGAGTGGATGTATTGATTGACATTATTGTATGGGAATAGATCAATCGCAGCAGAGATGTTTGTTATGCATGATGTATGCAATGTGCTATGTATGCGGTGCATATGCTAGATTCATATGATGCACAGGATTATGCATGTTATGCAGCAACGTGGGTTATTATTGTGAGGGAAATTAATACTATATATATATATATATATATATATATATATATATATATATATATATATATATATATATATATATATATATATATATATATATATATATATATATATATATATATATATATATATATATATATATATATATATATATATATATATATATATATATATATATATATATATATATATATATATATATATATATATATATATATATATATATATATATATAGGCGAGACTTTTTGATGTAGTAGTAGACTTTGATTCTCCGACATTTGATAACTGAACTAGAGAATTTCAAATGAAGGAAAGGACCTCAAGTTAGCACAACAACTAGAGATTTAATTCTCATTCTTTATGAGATAGAGAATGACTTATGATCTGATCGGGTAGTCATTAAGATGCTTTCATGTATCAAGCATTCACTGTAGACTATCAGTCTCCCTTTAGAACCTTTCAAGTTACAAGGTAATGGAAGAAGTGTTTTCTAGCTTTTTATTATTCTCGATGTTTTCACAGTATTATATATAAAAAATAATCAAAATTTGAAAACAAAATACAGGTAAAGAAAATTGATAAGAGAAAGAATTTGTATTGGATGTATAAGAAAGTGTGTACATAAGATATGAGTACAAAGTTTATTATTATCATTTTTTATTTGATCCCTAATTTTTGCCTGGACATTTCTTTTTTTTGTCCATCGGGATACCCATTTTGCCTAGGTTGTCCTTTCGGATGTCAACCTAGTGGGCTCTTTGTTCATTTCTTTTTAGGCATAATATTTTTTGACTGCGCCGGAGTTTACTAGTAGTAGAAACTCCTCCATATCCATAGTGGTGAGGATCAGGGTTACGCCTGAGAAGGCCTTCTTGACGATAAAAGGTCCTTCATTGTTATGAGTCCACTTGCATCATGGATCCGAATGTATTGGCGAGTATTTCTTGAGCATGGGTCACCTTCTTCGAATACTTGAGCGTGGACATTTTGTCAAAAGCATTCTTGAGACGTCTTTGGTATAGCTGACCTTGGCAGAGAGCAGTCAAGCACTTTCCGTCTATGAGATTCAACTGATCAAATCTGGACTAAGTCCATTCTGCTTCATCAAGCTTGGCCTCTATGATGACCCTTAATGAATGAATTTCAACCTCGATTGGGAGGACAACTTCCATACCATACACAAGTGAGAATGAACTTGCCCCAGTAGAGGCACGTATCGAAGTTCTATAGCCATGTAGAGCGAAGGGAGGAATCTCATGCCAATCCTTGTACATCTTGACCATTTTCTTGACAATATTTTTGATATTTTTATTTGTTGCTTCTACGACGCCATTCATCTTGGGCCGGTATGGTGAAGAGTTGTGGTGTTCGATTTTGAAGTCTTTGCACAACTCTTTCATCATTTTGTTTTTCAGGTTACTGGTGTTTTCAATAATAATCTTGCTAGGAACTCCGTAGCGACATATTATTTCCTTCTTGATGAAGCAAGTAACCACTTGTCGAGTGACATTTGTATATGAAACAACTTCAACCCATTTTGTGAAGTAATCGATAGCAAATAAAACGAAGCAATGATTGTTTGAAGCTTTCGGCTTAATCATTCCAATCATATCAATTCCCCATATATAGAAGGTCTAAGGTGAAGTTAAGACGTTCAATGGAGTTGATGGCACGTGGATCCTGTCATCATAGAGCTGGATTTTGTGACACTTTCTGACATGATGGAAACAATCAGTCTCTATAGTTATCCAATAATAGCCAACTCAGAGGATTTTCTTAGCCATAGCATGTACATTAGCATGGACTCCTTCATAACCTTCATGGATTGCTTTTATGACCATGGTTGCTTCATGTCTATCCATGCATCTCAGCAAGACTAAGTCATAATTCCTTTTGTAGAGTTTCATACCCAAAATTTCCCCTACCTAATTCCAACTATTCATCTAACTTTTGATCTTAGCATTCATTTGCATATTCATGTCATATACATCCATCTGCATCATTTATTCAGAGGACGGTGTTTATGGTTCGAGTGTTGGACAACTCTTGTTATGATGTTCCTAACAACCTAGCCTATGGTATTTTGGTATTGCGATAAATTTCGAGCGCAGAACCTTGTAGATCAAGGGGACTGCCACATGGCATTGGATCTGGTTATGAATGTACAAATTCATATGTTCAATACAAGACATGGTAGAAAGTTATCCCATTATATTAAAAATGTCCCAGAAAGCCAAATTACATATTTCCACATCATTTGACCCCCAGTTGACTTTTGGCCAGTTGTTGACTTTTCGGTCAAACGGTTGACCAAAGTTAATTGACAATACTATATTTTATCTGTTTCATTTCTCCATGAGTTCTTCATGTTCGAGCTTCTGCACCATGTTAGAGTTTTGTTCAACATTATATCACGAGTCGGACCTGCAAAAACATACCAGAAAACATACACAATGAGTTGCGGTCCCAACATGCCACAAAATAGTAAAAAGGAGAAAAAACACTTTTTTCACGCATATAAACGATTACGCAAAATCAAGAAATGGGTTACACCTTCTTTTTCAAGCTTTTCAGCAGCCCCTGGAAACACATGTTTTCCTGCATGTCACTGGTTAAGCGAAAACAGGTAATCAGTTACATCACCCAAAAATAGCCACAAAACACTCTTTTTGTGTGTGTAATCGGTTACACCAAATCACGTAACCGGTTACACCTGGGATAGAATTCCAAAATGTTGCATTTTTTAGCAGTAGTGCAGTGTCAATTCAACATAAAACCAGTCCCAATGCATATCAATGCAGTAGCAGCAACAATATAAACCAGTCTCGTTCCATTTTTTTTCCAACAACTTTTTCCAAGATAATCCTCCATCTTTGAGGTAGGTGGTTTTTTATTCTTATTTGCTTGCTGAATTTTTTATACCACAATGTAGTGTATACATTGGAGAATCAAATCCCCATAGTTTGGTGGCTCTATTTTCATTCATCTCCATTTAATTTGAGTTTTGGTGCTTGGGGTTATTAACTTTAATGCTCCAATTTTTAGAATTGGTTAACTCTTGGTTAGAACAGATGAGAGATTAGGATATACGAGGATGAGAGGAGTAGAACGTTGGTCCTATTTATTCATTCTGGCGCGATGGTGATGGTTGCTTCTTGACATGAGACTTTGCACTTGATGTGTAGAGATGCTGGTGTTGCTGATTTTTTTTTCTCTTATTACTCATATGCTATTATTCACTTTGATATTATTTTGTGCATTGTGCTAACACTTTAATTTGATTCAAACTAACATCTAACTACTAACTCTTTAATTCTTTTTATTTTTAACTTTTTATTCATCTTTTGTGATTGCTTGGTTGATTAATCTTCATCATCTTAAATAATACATAGATGAATATCATTTGGTTGATTCAATCTTCTTCAATTCAAACTTGTTGATAAATGACCAATTGATCATTTTGACATTTTGAGTTGATGATAGGTTATCCCGTGGAGAAGCATACGTTCAGGTCCTTTGATTTGTTGATAGATAATTACTAGGTGATTTTATTTAACATTTAACTTCTAACCTTTACATTATGCAATGCTAACTTCTAACTCCTAACATTTAAATTCTTGCAATTTAATTCTAGCACATTAACATCCATTTTATTTCATTTTCCTTCATTTCTTTTGTTCTTTACTTTGTCATCTAATCTAAAATGAACAAAAACATGATAAAAACAGAAAATACCTAAAAAGACTTAATTTATCTTCATTGAAACCTAAGCTTGGAATATTATGGACATAGTGGACTTTGTGTACGACCTTTGCATATCATGGAGTATAATGGACTTTGTGTGGGACTTAATATGATGGACTTAGAGGAATTGTTAGTACCCTTATATGGACTTGGACTATTGTGATTGACCTATGCACGACTTGGAGTTTCTGAGGACTTGTAATCTTTCATTGCAAGAATGACTTTCATTCATGGCACTGCCCTAGGAAGACATGTTGATTCCATTATCCACTTATTAGCTTAGGACACAATACACACACAAGGATTTATCTTGAGCTCCCTTACAACGAGACCCTTTATTTCTCGCATATATCCCTTGTATCTTTCATATATCCCTCTCCCCATTTTGGTTTACTTTTTACCTCGCTTTCCTTTGTTTTGTTATTGCTTGCTAGCCAGTCTTAGGAGTTAGGATCGTCACCATATTTCAAAATAATAAAATAAACCCTTGATCTAACATCAGGCGGCATTTTCTCAAATCAAATTAAAAAACACAATAAAATACGCTTAGGATTGTATGCCACGAGCCTTAAGTGGTTGGGAAGGAATGAGAATGGAGCTTTCCTACCCTCATTCTGAGTATTTCGGATACAAGATGCTTGGCTTGGTAGTTTGAAATATTCACCTTTTACACATAGTCTTTAATGCAATCCTAAGTCAAATAATCTTATTTTCAAAATGTAAAAACAACGCCAACTCATCAAACTTTTGTTTTGCGCCTTAGGGCATCACTCTGAAAATCCTTTTTCAAGGTATAAAATCAACCAAACAATAATCATTTTTTACGAGGAACTACGGGGCTCTATTTCTCACTTCAACAAGTGAGCATACGTAGGCACTAGGCCCAAATCCTTGGCGAGCACACTAATAAGAACTCACTTTCACTCCATAAACCTTTAGCAAGTAAGCATTAGGATAACGACACCCATTCAAGCGAGAGATAATCTAGATGGTTCCCATCAAGTACGAAGGATGTGAGGAGTGATAATACCTTTCCCTTGCATAATCAACTTCTGAATCCACTCATGGTTGCGATGACCATTCTTTTAGGGGTTTTCTCGATATTTTCCCTTCCCTTTGGAATAAATAAAATATGATTGCGACTTTGTATTTTTTCGCGTAGCGACAACTGGAAACTCTGTTGGGGTTGTCCCTAAGCAAGTCAAGCCTAGTTTAGGTTTCCTTCCTTGAATGTTTGGGTGTTTACCTTTCCATTTTATTTGCTCTTTATGGTTTGTCTTCCTCATTTCTTCTCTTATGATCTTATTTGTTACATGGCTCCATGGTGTTATGGTATTGAATGGATACTACACTGATTGCAAGAAACTGTAAGGCCCCAATTTTGACCCTAAGATCCCTCATGCTATCTCATCATTTCCATTGGCTTTAGGATCACACCTTGGCATCCTCCTTACCCCTCATTCATTGGGTTTGCATTTGGGGATATCACCAAGCACATTTTATTGTATCATACTTTATATGGATCCCCAAGGAGATCAATCAAGAGATGGTTCAAATTGACTCTAGACATCATATATGGATCCCCATTATCTCCATTTATCATTTTTATCAAGAACTCATCAAGAGTTGGAAGCTTGTTTGACTTGGAAGCCCAAATTCATCTAGGTATCTTATGTGACTTCCTCAGCAAGTTTCTTCATCATATGATCAAATATTTCAAGGGATACTTCATATTACATCATATTATACATATATGATCCTCCATGAATCCAAAACATCAAGGGAGCTTCAAGTTTGCAAGTTGGTTCATGGTGGTTGACCAGAGGAAGTCAACTGGTCAAAATTGGGGTTCACTAGACCCTATCTCCTATAATTTGTGTCATATGAAAATGATTCCAAGAGAAACGTTACTCCTTATGACTTTACAAACGACTTCCATGTAGAAGTTAAGAGTTAGTTTTTCTTGGAAAGTCATTTTGTATGGTGAAATATTATAGGTCATTTTGTCTGAACCCTAGTTAGGAGGTCAACTTCCAAAGACCATAACTTGCTAAATTTTTATGTGATGAAGGCCATTGAAGTTTCATGATCCAATTAAAGATGTCCTATGCAACTTTTATTCTTTTAGGAACTTCAAATTCAACTTTAAAAGGCATGTACCAAGAGGAAACATTATAGGTCATTTTGGGCCATTACCATTGAACAAGAGATTTTCTTCAACTTCTAAAATGCATGACTCATTCATGCCAAACCCAAATAAGGTCAAATGTGTGACTAAATTGAATAGGTTTTAAAGAGATACAACTTTGATGAAGGAACTGTTTCCATTTGAAGCCCATAGCAAAAGTTATTCAAGGTGGAAGAAGTGAACAATTGACTTGGGACTTAGAAAATTTTCAATTATGTTTAATTTCCCAAACTTTCACCTCAAAATTAATTATTATCCAAGCTTCAAAAGGAAAGGTGTTCAACATGAAAGGTGTTCCCCTTAATCTCGCCTTTCCAAAAAGTCTAAGATCACCTTATTTGGCCAAGAATTGAGGGACTTGCGCATAAGTTCTTCACAAGGTTCCATTTGGTAAGATTTATATTCAACATTCATTTCCTTTATGCATGGCTATGTGACATCATTTCGGGTTGGATAACACAGGATTATGGATCATTTGGCATAATTTGATGGGCCTATTGTAGCACCTCAAATTTTCACCTCCCATTTGTATATACATTTTCATTTTAGATCATTAACATTGCATTGTTCATTGCATAGTCCATCCAGTCATCAGGCAAGACTGGTCAGGAGATTCAACTGTGCATGGCAACAAGTGCATTTTTCTATGGAATCAAAGCCCTAGGGTTGGTACATTGAGTTCATATGATTCAAGGATCATTTTGAAGTGGTTTGACCAAGAATTGAAGGCTCAAGGCTCATCAGTCAATGAGAAATTCATCTGAAACCCTAAAAAGTCAACAGAAGTCAACTGTCAGTTCAACTATGGATTTGGAGGTGGGAGATGGTTAGAGATGCCTCATTCACGTGGGAACAAGTCTCATTTGACATTTCAAACATCAACATTGAAGAATTTGAGGTCAGATCAAGACTTTCCAAAAATAGCAGGTGACCTGTAATTTGAATTTGCCAAAAATGGAAAGGTTTTCAACTCAAGATTACATCATCAAGAAAGCTTCAAATGCAATTTTGTCCAACATTAAAGTTGAATATCTTTTTCTCCCATTTCCAAAAAGTCGAAGATCATGAATATCTCATGTATGGTTGCAGAGATATGATCAAAACATGGCAAGGTGTACTTGAAGATTCAAATGTGCATAACTTCTCAACCAAAGCTCCAAATTGGATGGCTCTTTTTTGTACATTCTTCTTTTGACTTCTAGTTTTCAAATCTTGCATTACATGACATGCATTATCATCATATGGACATTTGCTAATTCACTTGATTTTTGGAGGGAAATTTTTAAGTTTAAAATTGGTCAATTATTTGAACATTTTATCATTGCCAATAGCTCCAAAATGGATTTTTAAGTGAAACTAAAGTGAATTCGTGTACTGTTCATGCATGCATACCATGCATAGAGGTGAAATACCAAATTTGCATATGCACCTTATTTCTTGCTAATCCACTTACCATTTGCTTAAACATGATTAAGAGCATGATTAGGAGGAGGTATATAACAGAAACCCTAACTGTTTTTCACTAACCACATTCATTTTTTCAGATCTAGAAAAATTCATCAAACTTTTTCTCTCAAATTTTCTTTGAAATTCTTCAAACACAATCCACTTCTCTTGATCAATTCATCATCTGGAAGCATCATGGAGCAAGATTGAAGAAAGATCCATAGCAATTCGTGCCTGTTTGAAGCAGCTTGAAGCTTGAACTTATCAATGGTGATTTGAAATTTTGGAGGATTCGTGCACAGTTAAACTTCAATCTCTCTTCCAATCATCTGTACAAGCATTGTAGAGGAGGTTTGGAGCATTGCAAAGCCTGAAACACACCAATTCCAGTTCTGCTTCTTCAAGAGGTCATTGATTCGAATTTCTTATTTCTCAAATTCATTATGCTATTGTTGTAGATCTTGTGTTGCTGAGTAATCTGAGCTTTAAATCATTAAATTCCATGCAAAATTGAGTTAGTTATGTTGATTTAAAGATCCATGTGTGAAACTTGATTGCTTCGATTTGATCTTGTTTCTTTGATTCATGCTTAGTTATTAGTGGATTTGTGCTCTATGTTGCAAGATCTACATGTTGATATGTTTGATTTTAATTTCTGAGAATTTTTGTTCTTAAGCCTTGCACTGTTCATGATGAACATGATGAAGATGATGAATTTCATTTCCAGAAACATGTTTGATCTTTCAAAATGCTTTTACTACGTTTTGCATGTGTTTGTCTCGTCCTTAACATGTATTGGTCCACATAATCTGCCACGCCTTGCCATGTATGCGCATCCATTGGTTCACATGCGTTTGACCATGCACGTTCAGCTTTGACCATGACACGTCGTTTAATGAAACGACGCGTTTCATCATTTGGCGCCAGCATATTCAAATTATGTCTCGGTTCGATTCTAGGCTGCAGCAACATTCAATTGCTTCATTCTTTTTTCTCTTTTGCCATATGCATGCTTCACGTTTTTTTTAATTTTTTCATCATCCTTAAAAATTCATATATAATTGAAAATTGCTCCAAAAAATATGAAGTTTTTTGCATTGTGTTGCATTCTCCGTCTATTATTTTTTAATCATTTTTCCATAAATTGTGCATGGTTGGAAATTGTTTTTGTGCTAGGGAATGTGAACATGCATGTATTCTTGACCTTGCCTTGCCATATCCTTTGTGAAATGCTGAGATTTTATCCAATACTCATAAAATTTTGCATGCTATAACTAGACTCATTGCTTGACATTTTGGTGTTGATTTGGTATATTTGCCATTTGCCATTGCTGTTTTATGATCATGCTAAGGTAGGTGTGACAATTTGTGTCACACCTTGTGATGTTCAAATTGATTGATGAGTTTTCCATGCCAAATTATATCCAATTGCCTTGACTTTTTGTATGAGGCATTCCATAGATGTTGTGATTGCTCATGATTTTTGTTGGAATTTTTGGAATCATTTATGATTTAATTGAGATTTTTCCTTCTGGATGGCCACATTTGAGCTTCCAAATTGCTTTGAACTTCATTTGATTGTGAAATGCTTGTTCCTTATCCAATGAATGTGAAACTTTGCACACTAGTTCTAGACATGTTGAGTGGTGTTTTGGCTTTGGTTTGAGGTTTTTACCATAATCCATCTCTGTTTTAGGCCTATGCTAAGTTGGTGTGACAATTTGTGTCACATATATGCTTGTTATGCTTGCCTTGACTTATGCAATGTGATTACCATGCCTAATGTTGTCCAATGCCTATAATTTTTTGTGTGTTGATCATGTTGTATGTCCTGTTTACTCATGAATTTTTCCAAGATTATTTGGATCATTTTTGATTTAATGTGCATTTGTTTCTCCTGATGTCACAATGTGGTTGCAACTTGCATACCTTGCCATGTTTGGTTCATGAAATGCATTTGGTTAATGATATTGATATGGGACCTTTTGGATTGTGTTCTTGATTGAATGAAGTTGATTCATGTCAAATTTCATGTTCTGTTTTGAATTTTTTTCTCCCTCTTTGACCCTACGCCTTGACCTAGTGGTTTGTGACTCACAGTTGAGCTTTGATTTCAGGTTGACACATCCAAGTCCATAGTTGATGATGCTTCTTCACTTGAGTATTGATGTTTGCTCTAGATGTTGGCTAACCTTGAGTTGTTTTGTAGGCTTTGAGACCAAGTGGCTTGCCCACTGTTGCATTGCTTGCTTGTCTGTCTGATTGTATGATTGACTGTCTGTTTGATTGTTTGACTTGTATACTGATTGGGTTAGATTTTTTCAGGTACATAAGTTGCTTTGAGTTCTTTTGAACTTGCTTTTGCTTAGCTTGGTTGCTTAACCACTGAGGTATAACTCTCTGACTTCATGTAGTCTGGAAGACCTGTCCTGTTACGTGGGCAGGCACCTGTCTGAAGCCCTCCTTAAGAGGCAATGCTTGTGAATGTTTATCTTTGTGCCAAGCAGGAAAAGACCTCTATGTGGCAATTGGCAGATAAAAGAGATGTGCAATCCATCTCCTTCTATTCAGTGTGTCATCCACTTTGCTCACACCATGTGTTGATGCATTGTGGATATTAACCCAAGATCTTTGTTGTGTCAGTCATATGTGGAGAAGAGTTCCTACTTTCTGAACTCCCACACTTTCTATTGTCTGAAGCTCTCCCAGGCCAGGGATAAGAGTTGTGAGGTCTTACCCTCACTTCCCATTTCATCCGCTTCACCCTAACTCTCAATGTTAGGGTTAAGAGCTAACTACACCCGATTCCAGTTGGCTTGTGTTTCACAGCCTAACCTTGTATGAGCCCATCTGTGTGCATATAGTGTGTGTGCTTGCTTTTTGTGCTTGTATGTATTTTCCTGTGTTGTTTAGGACAACTTGCTCCCTGTGCAAGTTAGATAGAAACCTTAACCTAGGACCATGGTGAATTTATAAGATAACTATTAGGCTCGAGTCAGTCTCCCTTCTAGTTTGTCATTTCCCAGTCTCTAGTTAGGCTAGTCCTTTTTCTCTGCGTAGGGGAACTACGTCGCCCTGATCCTCATACCAGATGAGGTACGTAGGCAGGAGATGAGCTGATCTCTCCGGGTGCCTTTTTCTTTTGCAACCCTTTTGTGTGTGTTAGAGTCTGACATAAGTCCAGCGATTGGCAGTTGGTTTCCTGTGTCTTGTTTGCTTGTTGGAGTCTGACGTAAGTCCAGCGATTGGCAGTCGGTTTCCTGTGTGTGTGTTTGTTGGTTCGGAGTCTGATGTAAGTCCAGCGATTGGCATTCGGTTTCCATGTTTGCCTGTTTGTATGGAGTCTGACGTAAGTCCAGCGATTGGCAGTCGGTTTCCTGTGTGGTCTTGTTTGGCGTGCGTTAGCTGAGCTACGAGTGCTCTAATTCTTCTCTGATTAGAGAAGATACCTATGCATAGGATGCGACATCCTAGAGAGCACGTTTCCCCTGTCCCGAACTACGTCGACTCTGATGTCTATGCCTGACAGACTACGTAGGCCCAGGATTCGATATCCTGCCGAGTTAGTTTCTTTTGCCTTTCTGTGTGTTCTTTCCAGCCTTGTGTGCAGTATTTGGGCAGTTTTTAGCAACCTTATCCTTTCTTTTTGTGCGTGGATCCCGTCGAGTACGACGGATGCGTAGGGGTGCTAATACCTTCCCTTCGCATAACCAACTCCCGATCCCATCTCTCTCTGGTCGCGAGACCATGTCTTTTCCAGGTTTACTTCGAGCGTTTCCTTTCCCTCCTTTGGGATAAATAACGCACGGTGGCGGCTCTGTTGTTTCGTTTTCCCGCCGGTTTTTCGCGTAATGCGACAGCTGGCGACTCTGCTAGGGATAAAGAGAAGTTGACCTCTTACTGGTCCATCTTCCCTAAGAGAGTCTCTCCTAGCGCTCTCTAGGATAGGGTTTGGTTGCTTTTGCTGTTTTATTTATTGCATTCATTCATTTATTGTTTGCATTTATGTTTGCATTTATGTTTGCATTTATGTTTGCATTCATCATTTTCATCTGTTCATCTGGCTGTGCTGTGTTGTCTCTCTGTTGGGGTGGGAGTTACATGAGGTAAAAGGCCCAATACCCAGGCTATGAGTGAAATCTAGGATACCTAGGAATAGAGTGATTCATGGGAAGCGGGTGGTATTGCGCCACTTAGCGGAACATTGATATCACGAGCAGTTCAGACTCTGATGGGGTATCGTCGTTACATACTTCGGGTGTGTATATGATGATATTCTATGAAAGGGTTACTTATGTTGCGTTTCTCTCGACCTTACCTTGGCCTAGATGACACCCGTGAGTGGGGAGGGAATGATCATTATTACAGGTACAATTGGTGACTTGTCGGTGACTTGTTGGTGACTTGTGATCCTGTTGGTGACTTGGTTCAGAATTTTGGGGTCTCAGACGACTTTGGGTTTCAGATGAATTTGTGGTTCCGAGTTCAAGCCGAAGCTTTGATCCTGTGTTCCGAGATACACAGCCAGCCAGTCTTGTCTGCATCATTTGCATCATAGCATGTTTATTTTCAAAAAAAAAAAATAATGCAATAAAAAGAAATTGAAAAAAAAAGAAAAGAAAGAAAAAGAAAAAGCTAATCTCTGCATGCATATCATTTCTCAGGTTCATTCAGGAGTCTATTCATTGTGAGAGATGGCAACTGTTCCAGAGTTGAAGCGGAAGACTTGCTCCTACAGCTTTCATCGTGAGCCTTTGACGTCTCTGATAGAGTTGAGCAACCTTGTGACCAGTGATAATCAGAAGGTGTTCGTGGACCAGTATGGGGGTATTCTGGCACTGTTGAAGACGGTGGTAGATCCAGTGCCGTTGCAGACTCTTCTACAGTTCTACGACCCAGAGCTTCGTTGCTTCACTTTCCAGGATTATCAGTTAGCGCCTACTCTTGAGGAGTACTCCATTCTGCTGAATGCTCCGATTCGGTATCAGGTTCCTTTCTTGGATATGCCTAAGGAGGTTGATTTCAGAGTTGTCTCCAGAGCTCTCCATTTGGGTATCAAAGAAGTCAGTGATAATTGGAAGTCCAGTGGGGAGGTTGTGGGTTTGCCTTTGAAGTTCCTGTTGAGGATAGCTAGAGAAGAAGCAGAGAAGGGAAATTGGGGGGCTTTTCATGCTCAGTTGGCCATCATGATTTATGGGATTGTCCTGTTCCCGAGTATGCCCAACTTTGTGGACTATGCTGCAGTCACTATCTTCATTGGAGGAAATCCGGTTCCTACTCTGTTAGCTGACACTTACTATGCTATTCACAGTAGGCATGGTAAGGGTGGAGCTATCAGATGCTGTCTCCCACTTTTGCTCAGATGGTTCTTGTCTCTCCTGCCAGTCAGTGGACCTTTTGTGGATGCTCAGAGCACTCATAAGTGGACTCAGAGGGTTATGTCTCTTACATCTTATGATATCAGATGGCAATCTTGCCGGATGGATGTACGTGATGTCATCATGAGTTGTGGAGAGTTCCGGAATGTGCCACTTGTAGGGACTAAGGGTTGCATCAATTACAACCCGGTTCTTTCTCTTCGCCAGTTGGGGTTTGTGATGAATGGAAGACCACTTGATGGTGAGATAGTTAAGAGTGTGTATTTTGAGAAGCGGAGTGACCCTGTTAGATTGGAGTGAGTAGGAAGAGCTTGGAAGTCTATTGGTGTTAAGGATGAAGCTATTTTAGGGAAGAAGTTTGCCATTGTTATGCCTGACTACACTGAATGGGTCAAGAAGAGAGTGGAAACTTTGTTGTTGCCCTATGATAGGATGAAGCCATTGCAAGAGCAACCGCCTTTGATCCTTGCTGAGAGTGTACCTGCTGAGCACTACAAGCAAGCCCTGATGGAGAATCGTCGGCTGAAAGAGAAGGAGCAAGACACCCAGATGGAGCTCTGCAAGGCCAAAGCTGATAAGTTGAACTTGGCTCATCAACTCAGAGACATGCAGAGTGTAGATGTTGGTGGAGTAAGGAGCAAGAAGAGGTCTCATGAGGAGATGGAGATGCTGTTGAATGCAGAACACCGGGAGTGCTTGAGGTTGCAGAGAGCTGAAGCCAGTTATCAGAAGAAGATAAGAGACCTGGAGAAGCAACTTAGAGACAAAGACATCCAACTAAAGAAGGAAGTCGACTTGAGACATGCATCAGAGAGCCAACTTGGAGGAGAAGTTGTGGAGCTCAGAAGACAGTTGAAGGAGAAGCTCACTCCCTTGCCAGAATGTTCAGAGTGTGACCTGTTGATAGACCAGTGTCAGTACCTGAAGACGCTCATTCCTGGAAGCCATTTGTCTTAGCTTGTATCTCTGATGTTATGTTGGGTCACCTCCAGGCTTGTTGGATGGGATTCGTTGTTGTACTTTGATCATTTGGATCTTTGTTGACTTTGTTGTATGAACTTTGTTGCTCATATCTATAGATGAGTTGGTTGTTGATGTTTCACCTGGTGCTCAGTTATCTTGTGTTGCTTCTTCGTTGTGTACTGCAGGTTTCCATTTCTTGAAGATGAACTAGGCTCTTTGAATGCCTGAGAAATGAACATATCATGTGCATCATATGCATCATTAGCATCATACACATATCATTTTTCATAACAGGTGTTCTTGTTCAAGACTTCTCACTCTGGTTCCTGTGTTCAGGCAAGATAGCTGATCAACGACCGCACCGCTACTCAACCAGACTAAATCATCAGAGGAATATGGACCAGGTTCAAGCAGAATTGGCTGAGATGAGGGCTAACATGGCCCAATTTATGACAATGATGCAAGGGGTTGTTCAGGGGCAAGAGGAGCTGCGTGCCTTAGCCCAAAGACAGGAAGCTGTGATTCCGCCGTCCAACCGTGCTTCACCAGTGGGTGTGCCTGTTCATGACAATGTTGCTACTGCTCCCGTCAATGACTACGCCGTAGGGGATGAATTGAGGGGTATAAGAATCAATGGACAACCTCTTGCTGCAGAGACTGTTAATGCTAGAGCTACCCGGGCTCCGATTCGTCATCCTGCTCCGCTTGTTGATAGGCAGGAGGACATGTTTACTCTGCTCAGTGAAGACGATGATGTAGTGAGAGTCGAAGAGAGGGATCGAAAGGTGGATGCCCTTGCTGAAAAAATCCGAGCTATGGAATGTCAGAACTCCCTTGGGTTTGATGTGACCAACCTGGGTCTGGTGGAAGGTTTGAGAATCCCCTACAAATTCAAAGCACCCTCGTTCGATAAATACAACGGTACTTCTTGCCCTCGCACCCATGTGCAGGCATACTATAGGAAGATTTCTGCTTATACAGATGACGAGAAAATGTGGATGTACTTCTTCCAGGATAGCTTGTCTGGGGCTTCTTTGGATTGGTACATGGAGCTTAAGAGAGATTCTATCCGTTGTTGGAGAGATCTGGGTGAGGCCTTTTTGAGGCAGTATAAACATAATATGGACATGGCACCGAGCCGAACTCAGTTGCAGAGTCTTTGTCAAAAATCTGGAGAGAGCTTCAAGGAGTACGCCCAGAGGTGGCGTGAGTTGGCTGCAAGAGTACAACCCCCTATGCTGGAGAGGGAGCTGACTGATATGTTCATCGGTACATTGCAGGGTGTATTTATGGACCGGATGGGAAGTTGCCCATTCGGTAGTTTCTCAGATGTTGTAATCTGTGGGGAGAGGAAGGAGAGTTTGATTAAAGCTGGGAAAATTCAAGATGTTGGGTCCTCATCTTCCAAGAAACCATTTGCTGGGGCACCTTGCCGGAGGGAGGGTGAAACCGATGTTGTGCAACACGGTAGAAGAAATACAAACAGAGGGCAATACCACCAGGTTGCTGCTGTAACCATTCCGGCACCTCAACCTCGTCAACAACAGCAACAGCAGAGAGTTCAACCGCAACCACAACAACAACAACAACAACGTCCTTATCAGCCAAGACAGAGGATGCCTGATCGATGTTTCGATCCTTTGCCGATGACCTATGCTGAGTTGCTACCTGAGTTGCTCAGATTGGGATTCGTGGAGTTGCGTACTATGGCACCGTTGACAAAGATACCACCTGGGTATGATGCCAACGTGCGTTGTGATTTCCACTCTGGTGCACCGGGGCACCACATTGAAAACTACAGGGCTTTTCATCATAAGGTCCAGGACCTGATTGACGCTAAAACTATCAATTTTGCTCCTGTGCCGAATGTTGTGAACAACCCTATGCCTCAGCATGGTGCACACAGAGTGAACAATGTTGAAGGGGGAGAAGCTGAAGACTTGGTGGTCAGTGTTGAGGATGTCCAGACATCGCTGTTGGTTGTGAAGGACCGTCTATTGAATGGGGGCGTATTCTCGGGCTGTGATCAGGATTGTGCAGATTGTGCTGGTTCAGAGAATGGTTGTGAACAGTTGAAGGCTGGTATTCAGAATCTGATTGATGAGGGTTGTCTACGGTTTGCTCGGGCTGTTAAAGATCGTGGGGTGGTGTCAACCGTCACCATATATTTCAAACCGTCCGATGGACGTGGTCAGAGGACTGGTAGTGCGCCTACGACTAGTGGTACTCCTGTTACCATTTCTGCTCCTGTAACTATCAGTGCTCCAACTACCGTAGTTGCTTCGGGCAGAAGGGTTGAGAACAGTAGGGTTGTGCCATATAAATATGATAACGTTTACCACAGCAACAGAAGGGCTGAAAATCAGGTCAGGCCGGTGAATCAGTCTCCTGTGACTATTGGTGTGCCTAGTAGAACTCCTGTGGTTGTTAGTCCAGTTGTGGATAATGTTGGAGGACCCGGAGGTTTCACCAGAAGTGGACGCTTGTTTGCACCGCAACCGTTGAGAGATAACAATGCCGAGGCTCTCGCCAAGGCTAAGGGTAAACAAGCTGTTGTTGATGAAGAACCAGCTCAGAAGGAGGCACCTGAAGGTTCATTTGAGAAAGACGTGGAGGAGTTCATGAAAATAATCAAGAAGAGTGACTACAAGATTGTAGATCAGCTGAATCAGACTCCGTCCAAAATTTCTATACTCTCATTGCTCCTGTGCTCTGAGGCACACCGTAATGCCTTGTTGAAGATGCTGAATCTGGCTTACGTGCCTTAGGAGATCTCTGTCAACCAGCTGGAGGGTGTGATTGCTAACGTCAGTACCAGGCATGGTGTGGGGTTCACAGATTTGGACTTGACGCCTGAAGGACGTAACCATAACAAGGCCTTGCATATCACCATGGAGTGCAAGGGTGCAGTGTTGTCTCACGTGTTGGTAGACACTGGCTCTTCGTTGAATGTGTTGCCTAAGAAGATTCTGGGTAAGATTGATGTGGAAGGGGTCATCCTCACTCCGAGTGATCTGATTGTGCGTGCATTTGATGGATCCAAACAGTCTGTTTTTGGTGAAGTCACATTGCCGATGAAGATCGGTCCGGAGGTTTTCGATATTATCTTCTATGTGATGGACATCCAGCCCGCATATAGTTGTTTATTGGGGCGTCCTTGGATTCACGCAGCTGGGGCAGTTTCGTCGACTCTCCACCAGAAGCTGAAGTATGTCTGGAATGGTTAGATTGTGACCGTGTGTGGTGAAGAAGATATTCTGGTGAGTCACCTATCCTCTTTCAAGTATGTAGAGGTGGATGGCGAGATCCATGAAACCTTATGCCAGGCATTTGAGACTGTTGCTCTTGAGAGGGTGGCTTTTGCTGAGCAGAAGAAGCCAGGTGCCTCAATTGCATCGTATAAGCAGGCCAAGGAGGTTGTCAATTCTGGAAAAGCGGAAGGCTGGGGCAAGATGGTGGATTTGCCTATCAAAGAAGACAAGTTCGGTATTGGCTATCAACCTCTGCAGGCGGAGCAGGGTGTGCAGACAGGTCCGAGTACCTTTACCAGCGCTGGGCTGATGAATCACGATGATGTCTTTGCAGTCAGTAGTGAAGACGATGATAGTGATTGTGATCTAGACAACTGGGTTCGCCCGTGTGCACCAGGGGAAACCATCAACAACTGGACAGCAGAAGATGTGGTCCAAGTTACTCTTCAAACAGAGTAATTTTCTTTTGTTTTTCATTTTGCACAAAACCCTATGTTCTGCCCAAGGCATAGTGGTTCATTGTAGGGCCTCATCATGTTTTTCCAATGAAATCATTAATAAAGGACGTTTTGCAAACAATTTTGTGATCCCTGTCTTTCTATTTCATTTTTCACTTTTCAAAAAAAAAATTAAAAATGGCAATGTTTTTGTTTTTGTGACTTTCTTGAACTCTTTTTTCTAAAATAAAGCATTAAACATGCAGAAGTGATCTCACGGAATCCACTATGAACAGTTCTGTTATGGCTCATTATGATTTCAATAATCCCATCTACCAAGCTGAAGAGGAGAGTGAGGAAGACTGTGAACTCCCTAAAGAATTGGTCAGATTGTTGAAGCAAGAGGAAAGGGTCATCCAACCTCATCAGGAGGAGTTGGAGATTATTAATCTTGGTACTGAGGACGCCAGAAGAGATATCAAGATCGGGGCTTCTTTGAAAGGAGATGTCAAGAGAAGGTTGATTGAGATGCTGAGAGAATATGTGGAGATATTCGCCTGGTCGTATCAAGATATGCCTGGGTTGGATACCGATATTGTGGTGCATAGATTACCTCTCAGAGAAGAGTGTCCTTCGGTCAAGCAGAAGCTTTGGAGAACGAGTCCTGATATGGCTGTTAAGATCAAGGAAGAGGTTCAGAAGCAGTTCGATGCGGGTTTTCTGTCAGTGACGACTTATCCCCCGTGGGTGGCCAACATCGTTCCCGTGCCGAAGAAGGATGGCAAAGTCAGAATGTGTGTCGATTACCGGGATTTGAATAGAGTGAGTCCGAAAGATGATTTCCCATTACCTCACATTGATGTATTGGTTGATAATACGGCTCAATCCTCGGTTTTCTCTTTCATGGATGGTTTTTTTGGGTATAATCAGATTAAGATGGCGCCAGAAGACATGGAAAAGACGACATTCATCACACCTTGGGGCACGTTCTGCTATAAGGTGATGCCATTTGGGCTGAAGAATGCCGGTGCTACCTATCAGAGGGCTATGACGACTCTCTTTCATGACATGATGCACAAAGAGATTGAGGTGTACGTGGATGATATGATTGCGAAGTCGCAGACAGAAGAGGAGCACCTGGTAAATTTGCAGAAGTTGTTTGACAGATTGAGAAAGTTCAAACTGAGGCTGAATCCAAACAAGTGTACGTTTGGTGTGAGATCCGGGAAGTTGTTAGGCTTCATTGTCAGTGAGAAAGGGATTGAGGTTGATCCAGCAAAAGTCAAAGCTATTCAAGAAATGCCTGAACCGAAAACTGAAAAGCAGGTTCGTGGGTTTTTAGGGAGATTGAACTACATTGCAAGGTTTGTATCTCACCTAACTACCACGTGCGAACCGATATTCAAATTGCTAAGAAAGAATCAAGCAGTCAGGTGGAATGATGATTGTCAGAAAGCTTTTGACAAGATAAAAGAGTATTTACAGAAACCTCCAATCCTTATACCTCCAGTTCCTGGGAGACCTCTGATAATGTACCTGTCAGTGACTGAGAACTCGATGGGGTGTGTATTGGGACAGCATGACGAGTCTGGTCGAAAAGAGCATGCCATATACTACCTTAGCAAAAAGTTTACCAACTGTGAAATCAAATATTCACAGCTTGAGAAAACTTGTTGTGCTTTGGCCTGGGCTGCTCGCCGACTGAGGCAGTATATGTTGAATCATACCACTTTGTTGATTTCTAAGATGGATCCAGTAAAGTACATCTTTGAGAAGCCGGCTCTCACCGGACGTGTTGCCCGTTGGTAGATGATTTTAACAGAATACGATATTCAGTACACGTCGCAGAAGGCCATCAAAGGTAGTATTCTGTCAGACTGCCTTGCCGAGCAACCGATTGATGATTATCAGCCTATGATGTTTGAGTTCCCTGATGAAGACATCATGTATCTTAAGATGAAAGATTGTGAAGAGCCCCTTGTCGAGGAAGGACCGGATCCTGATGACAAGTGGACATTGATGTTTGATGGGGCTGTGAATATGAATGGTAACTGTGTTGGGCAGTGCTTATCAATCCAAAAGGTGCTCATATACCTTTTTCTGCCAGGTTGACTTTTGACGTGACCAACAATGAGGCTGAGTATGAGGCTTGTATCATGGGGATAGAAGACGCCATCGATCTGAGGATCAAAACTCTTGACATTTATGGAGATTCCGCTCTAGTGATTAATCAGGTCAATGGAGATTGGAATACTAATCAGCCGCATTTGATTCCGTATAGAGATTACACCAGAAGAATACTGACGTTCTTCAAGAAGGTGAAGTTGTATCATGTCCCCCGGGATGAGAATCAGATGGCTGATGCCTTGGCTACTTTGTCTTCTATGATCAAAGTTCATTGGTGGAATCATGTGCCACATGTTGCGGTGAATCGACTCGAGAGGCCTGCGTATGTGTTTGCAGCCGAGTCTATTGTTGATGAGAAGTCGTGGTACTATGATATCAAGAACTTCGTCAAGAGCCAGGAATTCCTGAAGGTGCGTCAAAGAATGACAAGAAAACCCTGAGAAGGCTAGCTGGAAGCTTTTACTTGAATCAGGATGATGTGCTGTACAAGAGAAACTTTGACATGGTTCTGCTCAGATGCGTGGATAGACACGAAGCAGACATGTTGATGCAGGAAGTGCATGAGGGTTCGTTTGGTACCCATGCTGGTGGTCATGCAATGTCCAAGAAATTGTTGAGAGCCGGTTATTACTGGATGACTATGGAATCCGATTGTTTCAAGTACGCTCGGAAATGCCATAAGTGTCAAATTTATGCTGATAAGGTGCATGTACCACCAAGCCCTCTGAATGTCATGAATTCGCCTTGGCCGTTCGCCATGTGGGGGATTGATATGATTGGGAAGATTGAGCCTACTGCTTCTAATGGACATCGCTTCATCCTGGTTGCGATTGATTACTTCACCAAGTGGGTGGAAGCAACTTCCTATGCTAATGTTACCAAACAAGTGGTTGCCCGGTTCATTAAGAAGGAAATCATCTGTCGTTATGGGGTTCCTGAGAGAATCATCACTGATAATGGTTCGAATCTCAATAACAAGATGATGAAAGAGCTTTCTAGAGATTTCAAGATTGAACATCACAATTCTTCTCCTTACAGACCGAAGATGAATGGTGTTGTAGAGGCGGCAAACAAGAATATCAAGAAGATTGTGCAGAAGATGGTCGTGACGTACAAGGATTGGCATGAGATGCTGCCTTTCGCTTTGCATGGGTATCGTACTTCAGTACGTACGTCGACCGGGGCAACCCCTTACTCCCTTGTGTATGGTATGGAAGTTGTCCTACCTGTTGAAGTGGAGATCCCTTTGCTGAGAGTCTTGTTAGATGTCAAGCTTGATGAAGCAGAATGGATTCGGACAAGGTTTAATGAGTTAAGCCTTATCGAAGAGAGACGGTTAGCAGCTGTGTGCCATGGGCAGTTGTATCAGAGAAGGATGAAGAGAGCCTTTGATCAGAAAGTGCGTCCTCGAAGCTATCAAACTGGAGATCTAGTTTTGAAGAGGATCCTTCCTCCTGGTACAGATAACAGGGGCAAGTGGACTCCTAATTATGAAGGTCCATATGTTGTGAAGAAGGTTTTCTCCGGTGGAGCCTTGATGCTTACAACTATGGACGGTGAAGATTTTCCGTCCCCTGTTAACTCAGATGTAGTCAAAAAATACTTCGCATAAAATTGACCCGCTGGACAAAAAGAATAAAAGAGTCCAGGCAAAAAAGGGCATCCCGGGGAACCAAAAAAAAAGGGAGAAAAGGTTCGGGCCAAAGTTAGGGATAAAAATGAAAAGAATTTGTACACCCGGTAGGTCGAAAACCCGCAAGGGCGGTTTAACCAAAAAAGGGTATCCCGGTGGATTGAAAACCCGGAAGGGCGATCCAGGCAAAAGAGGGATTAAAGCGAAGGCTACAGTCTGAGTTATCTGTACTTCATCGCGCTTCATCGTCTGTCATCTCGAAGGATGTGATTGGTCCAACCATTCTTCTCAGAAAGCAAGGAAGTTGGGAGGAAAACTGATGAGCTGTGAGTTATAACAGAATTGGGAAATAGTGGATGTCGTGTTCACATTGCCATTAGGATAGGTTTTTTCCTTTTGTGCGCAATTACCTCTTTCTAGGAATTGCTTCCTGATGTGTTCGCCTTTTCAGGCCCATTTTCAATCAATAAAAAGTCGTTATTCAGATAAATTGCTCTTGTTTTTATTTTTACTGTTTTGTTTGCAAAAACGTCCGAATTTTTGATAAACATTGCATATAAAAACATGAAGGCTAGACAATATTGTGCAGAGAGATAAAACATTTAAAAATCATTTTGAATGTTGAGGACACTTGAGCGCATGTTGTCCATGCAAT
This sequence comes from Lathyrus oleraceus, assembly GCF_024323335.1. Lineage (NCBI taxonomy): Eukaryota > Viridiplantae > Streptophyta > Magnoliopsida > Fabales > Fabaceae > Lathyrus > Lathyrus oleraceus. The sequence goes on along the minus strand of NC_066581.1, from coordinate 110,137,540 downwards.
TCCCTGGTGCATGTTTGTTGTGCTGTTTTGCAGGTTGTTACCTTTTGATCCCTGGCTGAAGCAGATAAGCCATGGTTGATTTCTCAGCAGTGTGAGAGAATGGGGATGTTCCCCAGCAGATGAAGCAAGTTCGAGACTTGTCTCCCCAGCATATTCAAGATCAGGAAGTCCCCAGCAGGCTTGGAAGTGGCTATTTCCCCAAGCAGGTCTGAAGGTTATCAGAACCATTCTTATCCCCTGCAGAGATGTCTGTGGATAGTGCCTTCTATTCCCAGCAGAGCTAAGGATTGTTAAGTCCCCAGCATACCTGGAAGTGGGTTTATTCCCAGGTAGTCTGAAAGTTGGCAGTTCCCCACTGAGTTTGAAGAAGGTTAGTCCCCATCAAGTCTGAAGGATGTGGTATCCCCAGCAAAGGTGTCAGTGGAGTATTGTTTCCCCCAACAGTCTGGCTTGAAGTACTCCTATCCTCAGCATGGCCGTGAATGCTTTTCCCCGGCAGGGTTGTGGAGGTCTATCCCCAGCGTGGTCTGATATGTTATTTCCCCAACAGAGTTATGTTGTTCCTCCGCAGAGTGGTGAATGCCTGTCCCCATCAGGGTTGTGATGTGTTCCCCTAGCAGATCTCCCGAGCAGAGGTGTGTGTTGATGGTTTTCCCCAGCAGGTTCCCCGTGTGGATCAGGTCCGGTGAAAATTATCTCCAGCTGAGTTTATCCTACATGTGGATTGGTAGCTCTCCCTAGTGAGGTCGCTTTGGTTGTTTCCCTAGCAGAGTCCCCGAGTGGATTGGGATCCTTTCCCCAGCAACAGTGCTATTTTCCAGCATGAGTGAGAAGTCAGTGCTACTCCCCGCAGAGAATTCCTCAGACAGAGTCTCCCCACAGAGTTGGAGTATTTGATCAGTTTTCTCCCCAGCAGGAGTTCATCATTTTGCATTTTGCATTTAGTGATCATTGCATCCTCAAATCGCGTAGCATTTCCATTCAATATGGAGCATTACACCATAGAAAAATTCAAACATATGCATTCATATGTCAGACCTAATTGGACCATATCCCCGGCAGAGGCGGATCTTTGTTCAACATCTGTACGGCACGTTTGCTACCGTTGCTCCTGACAGTATTCAGGATTGATATTCCCCAGAGAGGTTTATTTCCTCACCCGTCCGCGAACGGAAAGCTTGATTCTCCCGAGTGAGATCCCCAGCAAGTGTTCAGCCTGGCCTTGACATATGTAGATGTCATCCTGGCGATACCCGTGAGTGTCGTGGTTGTCCCCACGTGGATCCTTTCTTTTGGTGTCCGTAAACATCTTCTTTCGATGTTCGTAGCATCCTCTTTCCGTTCTCCCGTTCGTCCGTTGACGTCTGGTCGAGTCTTCCCATTCATCCGTTGATGTCTGGTTACCTCTCCGTTGGTTTCGATAAACGTCGAGTTTTTCCTAGTCGTCCGTTGACGTCTGGTCGAGTCTTTCCCAGTTCATCCGTTGATGTCTGGTCACCTCTCTCCGTTGGTGTCGATAAACGTCGAGCTTCTCCCGTTCGTCCGTTGACGTCTGGTCGAGTCTTTCCCAGTTCATCCGTTGATGTCTGGTCACCTCCCTCCGTTGGTGTCGATAAACGTCGAGCATCTCCCGTTCGTCCGTTGACGTCTGGTCGAGTCCTTTCCCAGTTCATCCGTTGATGTCTAGTTACCTCTCCGTTGGTTTCGATAAACGTTGATTTTTTCCCATTCGTCCATTGACGTATGGTTGTAATTCCTATTCATCCGTTGATGTCTAGTTACCTCTCTGTTGGTTTCGATAAACGTCGAGTTTTTCCTATTCGTCCGTTGACGTATAGTTCCACCCTTCCCCACAGGTTATCCGTTGGTGCCTGTTCACCTCTCCGTTGGTTTCGATAAATGTTGAGTTGTTCCCTATCGTCCGCTGACGTTTGGTTGTACCTTTCCTTTGATAAAAATCAAAATCCCCAGGAGTCGTCGGTAGACGTCTTGTCTGGTTACTTGGCTTTTCCTTGTATTATCCCCTGCGGAGTGCAAATTTCTACGGTTCTTTGGTATTCAATCCCTGTTTACCTTGAAGGTCTGACAGCCGTTGCTCTCATTCGTTCGGGTTCCCAGTTGATTGAATAGGGGCAGCTGTAGCACCTCAAATTTGCACCTCCCATTTGTATATACATTTTCATTTTAGATCATTAACATTGCATTGTTCATTGCATAGTCCATCCAGTCATCAGGCAAGACTGGTCAGGAGATTCAACTGTGCATGGCAACAAGTGCATTTTTCTATGGAATCAAAGCCCTAGGGTTGGTACATTGAGTTCATATGATTCAAGGATCATTTTGAAGTGGTTTGACCAAGAATTGAAGGCTCTAGGCTCATCAGTCAATGAGAAATTCATCTGAAACCCTAAAAAGTCAACAGAAGTCAACTGTCAGTTCAACTATGGATTTGGAGGTGGGAGATGGTTAGAGATGCCTCATTCATGTGGGAACAAGTCTCATTTGACATTTCAAACATCAACGTTGAAGAATTTGAGGTCAGATCAAGACTTTCCAAAAATAGCAAGTGACCTGTAATTTGAATTTGCCAAAAATGGAAAGGTTTTCAACTCAAGATTACATCATCAAGAAAGCTTCAAATGAAATTTTGTCCAACATGAAGTTGAATATCTTTTTCTCCCATTTCCAAAAAGTCGAAGATCATGAATATCTCATGTATGGTTGGAGAGATATGATCAAAACATGGCAAGGTGTACTTGAAGATTCAAATGTGCATAACTTCTCAACCAAAGCTCCAAATTGGATGGCTCTTTTTTGTACATTCTTCTTTTGACTTCTAGTTTTCAAATCTTGCATTACATGACATGCATTATCATCATATGGACATTTGCTAATTCACTTGATTTTTGGAGGGAAATTTTTAAGTTTAAAATTGGTCCATTATTTGAACATTTTATCATTGCCAATAGCTCCAAAATGGATTTTTAAGTGAAATTAAAGTGAATTCGTGTACTGTTCATGCATGCATACCATGCATAGAGGTGAAATACCAAATTTGCATATGCACCTTATTTCTTGCTAATCCACTTACCATTTGCTTAAACATGATTAAGAGCATGATCAGGAGGAGGTATATAACAGAAACCCTAACTGTTTTTCACTAACCACATTCATTTTTTCAGATCTAGAAAAATTCATCAAACTTTTTCTCTCAAATTTTCTTTGAAATTCTTCAAACACAATCCACTTCTCTTGATCAATTCATCATTTGGAAGCATCATGGAGCAAGATTGAAGAAAGATCCATAGCAATTCGTGCCTGTTTGAAGCAGCTTGAAGCTTGAACTTATCAATGGTGATTTGAAATTTTGGAGGATTCGTGCACAGTTAAACTTCAATCTCTCTTCCAATCATCTGTACAAGCATTGTAGAGGAGGTTTGGAGCATTGCAAAGCCTGAAACACACCAATTCCAGTTCTGCTTCTTCAAGAGGTCATTGATTCAAATTTCTTATTTCTCAAATTCATTATGCTATTGTTGTAGATCTTGTGTTGCTGAGTAATCTGAGCTTTAAATCATTAAATTCCATGCAAAATTGAGTTAGTTATGTTGATTTAAAGATCCATGTGTGAAACTTGATTGCTTCGATTTGATCTTGTTGCTTTGATTCATGCTTAGTTATTAGTGGATTTGTGCTCTATGTTGCAAGATCTACATGTTGATATGTTTGATTTTAATTTCTGAGAATTTTTGTTCTTAAGCCTTGCACTGTTCATGCTGAACACGATGAAGATGATGAATTTCATTTCAGAAACGCGTTTGATCTTTCAAAATGCTTTTACTGCGTTTTGCATGTGTTTGTCTCGTCCTTAACATGTATTGGTCCACATAATCTGCCACGCCTTGCCATGTACGCACATCCATTGGTTCACATGCGTTTGACCATGACACGTCGTTTAATGAAACGACGCGTTTCATCATTTGGCGCCAGCATATTCAAATTATGTCTCGGTTCGATTCTAGGCTGCAGCAACATTCAATTGCTTCATTCTTTTTTCTCTTTTGCCATATGCATGCTTCATGTTTTTTTTAATTTTTTCATCATCCTTAAAAATTCATATATAATTGAAAATTGCTCCAAAAAATATGAGGTTTTTTGCATTGTGTTGCATTCTCCGTCTATTATTTTTTAATCATTTTTCCATAAATTGTGCATGGCTGGAAATTGTTTTTGTGCTAGGGAAGGTGAACATGCATGTATTCTTGACCTTGCCTTGCCATATCCTTTGTGAAATGCTGAGATTTTATCCAATACTCATAAAATTTTGCATGCTATAACTAGACTCATTGCTTGACATTTTGGTGTTGATTTGGTATATTTTCCATTTGCCATTGTTGTTTTATGATCATGCTAAGGTAGGTGTGACAATTGTGTCGTTTGACCATGACACCTTGTGATGTTCAACTTGATTGATGAGTTTTCCATGCCAAATGATATCCAATTGCCTTGATTTTTTGTATGATGCATGCCACAAATGTTGTGATTGCTCATGATTTTTGTTGGAATTTTTGGATTCATTTCTGATTTAATTGAGATTTTTCCTTCTGGATGGCCACATTTGAGCTTCCAAATTGCTTTGAACTTCATTTGATTGTGAAATGCTTGTTCCTTATCCAATGAATGTGAAACTTTGCACACTAGTTCTAGACATGTTGAGTGGTGTTTTGGCTTTGGTTTGAGGTTTTTACCATAGTCCATCTCTGTTGTAGGCCTATGCTAAGTTGGTGTGACAATTTGTGTCACATATATGCTTGTTATGCTTGCCTTGACTTATGCAATGTGATTACCATGCCTAATGTTGTCCAATGCCTATAATTTTTTGTGTGTTGATCATGTTGTATGTCCTATTTACTCATGAATTTTGCCAAGATTATTTGGATCATTTTTTATTTAATGTGCATTTGTTTCTCCTGATGTCACAATGTGGTTGCAACTTGCATACCTTGCCATGTTTGGTTCATGAAATGCTTTTGGTTAATGATATTGATATGGGACCTTTTGGATTGTGTTCTTGATTGAATGAAGTTGATTCATGTCAAATTTCATGTTCTGTTTTGAATTTTTTCTCCCTCTTTGACCCTAGGCCTTGACTTAGTGGTTTGTGACTCACAGTTGAGCTTTGATTTCAGGTTGACACATCCAAGTCCATAGTTGATGATGCTTCTTCACTTGAGTATTGATGTTTGCTCTAGATGTTGGCTAACCATGAGTTGTTTTGTAGGCTTTAAGACCAAGTGACTTAATAGCTTGTGCCTTGCTCACTGTTGCATTGCTTGCTTGTCTGTCTGATTGTATGATTGACTGTCTGTTTGATTGTTTGACTTGTATACTGATTGGGTTAGATTTTTTCAGGTACATAAGTTGCTTTGAGTTCTTTTGAACTTGCTTTTGCTTAGCTTGGTTGCTTAACCACTGAGGTATAACTCTCTGACTTCATGTAGTCTGGAAGACCTGTCCTGTTACGTGGGCAGGCACCTGTCTGAAGCCCTCCTTAAGAGGCAATGCTTGTGAATGTTTATCTTTGTGCCAAGCAGGAAAAGACCTCTATGTGGCAATTGGCAGATAAAAGAGATGTGCAATCCATCTCCTTCTATTCAGTGTGTCATCCACTTTGCTCACACCATGTGTTGATGCATTGTGGATATTAACCCAAGATCTTTGTTGTGTCAGTCATATGTGGAGAAGAGTTCCTACTTTTTGAACTCCCACACTTTCTATTGTCTGAAGCTCTCCCAGGCCAGGGATAAGAGCTGTGAGGTCTTACCCTCACTTCCCATTTCATCCGCTTCACCCTAACTCTCAATGTTAGGGTTAAGAGCTAACTACACCCGATTCCAGTTGGCTTGTGTTTCACAGCCTAACCTTGTATGAGCCCATCTGTGTGCATATAGTGTGTGTGCTTGCTTTTTGTGCTTGTATGTATTTGCCTGTGCTGTTTAGGATAGCTTGCTCCCTGTGCAAGTTAGATAGAAACCTTAACCTAGGACCATGGTGAATTTATATGATAACTATTAGGCTCGACTCAGTCTCCCTTCTAGTTTGTCATTTCCCAGTCTCTGGTTAGGCTAGTCCTTTTTCCCTGCGTAGTGTAACACCCCAAAATTTGCCCTCCTCATTCATGCATTCATTTAGCATTTCATATTGCATTTCATCATGTCAATCAGAATTAGATTCGAAAAAAAAAATAAAAAAAAAAAAATAAAAAACGAAAAAAATAATAAAATAATAATAATAATAATAATAATAATTTGTTTACAAAAAAATAAATAAATAAAAAATAATTAAAAAATAATTAAATAATTAAATAAATTAAATATAATAAAAAATCTTGGACTTGGACCTTTCTCAAAAGCCCACTAAGCTACCAACATTAGTCTATAAATACTAGAGTTTCATTGAAACAAAAGCCACACAGAAGAGGAGAAGAAGGAAGAGAAGCAAAATACTCTGAGGTTTCCTTGGAACAAAACCCTGGAGGAAAAAGAAAGTGAGAGAAGAGTCAACAGAGCTCAGAGCAACCTCCGGACACTGAAGGGAACTCATTAGCAAAGAACCAGTTCTACCTCATATAAACCCTGAGATTGTTCTGCAAACCCCGGTGGCATTTTACTTTGAGATACATGTTTTGTGTTTTGTATTCATATCCCTGCAGGTAGCGCGGTTCCTTCGTCAAGGACTGCCTTTTTGCCCTTGAGCATCCCAAACCCTAACCCTTCATTGATTTTTCTTCTCCTAAAACTCAAAGCAACGCGTTTACTCCTTCTACTATAGGCGAGTAAGTCTTCAAAGGTCGAGCATCCGGTAGATTGCGTAGTGACGTCGTTCGTCCAAAACCCAATCCATAACCCCGTAGTTAGCCGAACTACGTTTTGCTCTGATTCTCAGGCCAGATGAGATACGTAGGCATAAGACGCGATGTCTTAGCGAGCACACATCCCCCCAACCCCTAGGTAGCCGAGCTACGAAGACTCTGATTCTCATATTCAGATGAGATACGTATGCAGTGGATGCGACATCCGCGCGAGTCATTTTCATTTAACCCCTTTTTTGGCAAACAGCACAAGATAAACCCACACCCTTTAGACGAAAACTACAAAAGTGGATCCCGTAGAGTACTACGGATGCGTAGGGGTGCTAATACCTTCCCTTCGCATAACCGACTCCCGAACCCAAGATTTGGTTGCGAGACCCCGTCTCGTCCTTTCCTTTTTTCAGGTTTACTTCGAGCGTTTCCTTTCCCTCCTTTGGGATGAATAACGCACGGTGGCGACTCTTCTGTCTTTTTCTTTCGCCGGTTGTTTTTTCGCGCACTGTATTTTTCAGGTTGCGACAGCTGGCGACTCTGCTGGGGACCCTAAGAAGTTGACCTCTTACTGGTCCATCTTCCCTAAGCGAGTCCCTCCTAGCTTTTGTAGTTTGTTTGTTTATTGGGTGTTCATGCTTTTGTACAGTTATTTATTTACCTGCTTTACCTTATTACATTGTGTACATATCATTGTTGTATCTGTTGGTTGGCTATGGCTGCTTGGTGATCTTTGTGAGATGAGTTCTATACCCGAACTCGAGTGCACTTAAGATAGGAGAATGGCATAGTCCTGTCAACTTGTGTGGAGTATTCCTTAGCGAGTTGACTTGCAAGCCCATTCACTTGGTGGAGGTCATGTTGAGATCAATAATGTCACATAAGTAAGTTGTGGTTAGACATTACTTGTTCCAATATAGACCTAAGAAGTCGAGGACCTTAGTTTACCAAACCCATCTTGGCTTATTCGTAGGACGTAGTGCGAAAGTCGTTCAAGTGTGAGATTTGATACGATTGTTACGCGATACTACACTCATAAGAGTCTCTCTTGAGAATATTGTTGGAATACGAGTAGTCGTTCCTCTGATAATATCCGAAAGATGGGATTATGACTATGGGAACCTTTTGTAGAACATGTTTGGCAGGTTTAAACCTTAGTACACTCCTTTTGGGTGGTTCTTAACCTAAACTCCATGCTCGTGACTTGCAACAAACCCTTGATTCATGGTTAATCCGATCAGGTATCCTTAATATCAATGAAACTCGGGTGTTGATAAGGTGTAAACCATAATCCACCAAAATGGGTGGTTGATATTAAGGATAACATGATCCATCCCATGACCTTTGTTTGGTGTGCTCTTAATTTCTCTCCAGACAGTGCAACCTGACAGATGTTCAAGCAGATACATCAATTCTGATTGACATGCCTTTGCATTGCATAACATCATCTGCATATTTGCATCCAACATCTCATGCTTATTCATTTGCAGGGCATTCCCTTTCAAAACGGGGGTGCCTTAAAACTGAACAAGCAGTGCATCGCATACCATGCATATTAACCCTTGTCTATTTTGCAGGTGTCACCGCAGTGTCTAATGTTTGTTCCCTGTATCAGGTAGTTATTGGTCCCAAGCGAGTTCACAGATACCCGACAAAGGAAAACCGTCCACGACTAGCGATGGACCAAGTACAGAAAGAGCTAGCTGATATGCGTGAAAGGATGGATCAGTTCATGACATTGATGACTGGTATGGCAGCAGGTCAGGAAAAGCTGAGGGAATTGGTTGAGCAACCGAGGCACGATCCGGAGGTGGAGATACCAAATGTTGAGGGAAACCCTGGTAACCCTGGGAACGCTGATAACCCTATGAACACTGGTAACGCGGGTAACGCAAATGCTGATGGAAACCCGGGTAATGTTGGCAACACAGGGAATGTTGGAAATGGTATTGGCGGAAGGTACAATGTGAATCAAGGAATTCGGATTAACGGGCGCCCCGTTACTGAAGATTATCAGTGTGATCAATTTTCTTTGCACGACGAGGGCCTCGAGACCACTCGCCGTATGGATGAGCTTGCTGAGAAGCTCAAATCTTTGGAGTCTCAAAATTCCTTAGGCTTTGATGTCACAAATCTTGGTCTGGTTCAGGGAGTAAGGATTCCTCACAAGTTCAAACCCCCTACTTTTGAGAAATACAACGGGGCTTCTTGCCCACACACTCATCTCCAATCTTATCTGGGAAGGTTGAGAGCTCACACGGAAGATGAAAAGCTGTGGATGTACTATTTTGAAGACAGTCTACCTAGAGCTTCTCGTGAATGGTATTCTCATTTGTCCCGTACTACCATCAAGAGCTGGAAAGACTTGGTAGAGGCTTTTATCAAGCAATATCAATACAACTTGGACATGGGTCCAAATCGGACCTTGTTGCAAGGTATGTCCCAGACTGCCAAGGAGACCTTTAGAGAATATGCTCAGGGTTGGAGACAGATTGCTGCGTCCGTCCAACCCCCTATGTCTGGAAGGGAGATGGCGGACATGTTCATGAACACTCTTCAAGGCAATTATATTGAGAGATTGGCTGCTTGCCCGTCAATCAGCTTTGCAGAGATAGTAATTGCTGGAGAAAGAATCGAGAGTCTGTTGAAGATGGGCCGAATTCAAGACAATAGTGCTTCCAAGAAACCGTTTGCTGGTAACGGTCAGCGAAGAAAAGAAGGCGAGGCAAGCGTTGTGTATGCCGGCAGAGGCAGGAGTAGAGGACGCCCTAATTATTATCAAGATCAAGTGGCCGTAGTCACTATTCCAACACCTGTTCCTCAACCGCAATATCATCCGCAACAACAACCCAGGTACAACAATCAACAACAAGGAGGTAATCCGGGTCAGCAGAGACACTATCAACAACGTCCAAGGCAGACGGACCGGGTCATCGAGCCAATCCCAATGCCTTATTCAGTATTACATCCCAAGCTGATTGACATGAATCTGGTTACGTTGAGAACTCTGGCCCCACCAATCGATCCCAATAATTTGCCTAGAGGTTATGATGTCAACGCCATATGTGCTTTTCACTCCAACGCACCTGGCCATACTACAGATAATTGCAAGGCTCTCCAGTTAAAGGCACAAGATTTGAGAGATGCCCAGGCTATCAATTTTGCTCCGGTGCCTAATGTTATCCAGAACCCGATGCCGGCTCACGACTGGCAGAGGATTAATGCTGTTGATAGTGGGGAAACTTTGAATTTGGTTTCTGATGTGACTAAGGTGAAGACTTCTCTATCGGTGGTTAAAGACCGACTTCTGAAAGGACAGATTTTCCCGGGCTGTGGGGAAGAATGTAGAAATTGTCAAGATGCCGAAAATGGATGTGACAGTTTGAGAAGGGGTATTCAGCAGCTGATAGATGAAGGTTGTCTTCAGTTCGATCAGGCCCGTCTGGTGAAGAATGATGTATCAACGGTGACGTTTTATTTCACTCCTGAAGAAATATATGTTCCCGAGAGACTCGCTCCGACAACAATATATTTCCCAGAAAGTACAGAACCAGCAGCGGTGAACATCGAAAGTTCAGCACCAGTTGCAATTTACTCTGACAACCCTCAACCGACTTTGGTTGGTCCAATCACCATCACGGTACCAGGACCTGTTCCGTATGAGAAAGACAGTGCTATCCCGTGGCACTATGGGGCTGATATCTACTGCCAGGGGCAGAAAGTTAACGAAGAAGACATTGACATCGGTAGCTCCGCTGTAGACAACGTTGGAGGGGTTGGTGGCTTCACTCGCAGTGGACGCCTATTTGCACCATCAACATTACGCGCGAATACTGAAGTCGAGGCAGCATCCAAGGCTAAAGGGAAACAGGTATCCACCGAAGAGGTTACTACTGAGGAAGATCCTCCTAAGACCGCATTCGAGAAGGAAGTGGATGAGTTTATGAGGATTATCAAGAAAAGTGACTACAAGGTAGTCGACCAGCTAAATCAGACACCCTCAAAGATCTCCATTCTCTCACTATTGCTGTGCTCTGAGGCGCACAGAGCATCCTTGTTAAAAGTACTGAATATGTCCTATGTTCCACCGGAGATAACTGTTAACCAGCTGGAGTCGGTAGTTTCCAATGTAAACGCTAGCCGGGGGCTAGGTTTCACCGATAATGACCTGACACCTAAGGGCAGGAATCACAACAAAGCCTTGCATATCACAATGGAGTGCAAAGGGGTGGCACTTTCCCATGTTTTGGTTGATACAGGCTCTTCTCTGAATGTTCTTCCAAAGAAAGCCTTAACAAAGTTGGATTGCGATGACACCATCCTGAGGCCAAGTAACTTAGTTGTGAGGGCTTTTGATGGCTCTAAGAGAGCTGTCTTTGGCGAAGTTGAGTTGCCAGTTAAGATTGGACCGCAGGTGTTCAAGATCACCTTTTATGTGATGGATATCCAGCCTGCCTACAGTTGTCTGCTAGGTCGGCCTTGGATTCATGCTACCGGTGTTGTTACTTCTACCCTCCACCAGAAGCTCAAATATGAACTAGAAGGTCAGATCGTCACTGTATGTGGTGAAGAGGATATTTTTGTTAGCCACCTGTCTACATTTAAGTATGTAGAGATGGATGGCGAGATGCATGAGATGCTGTGTCAGGGCTTTGAAACTACAAACATCAATGAGGTCGCGCCCAAAGCTGTCTTTTCACCTGAGTTTGAGAAGGTCGGGACTTCTATCTCTTCATACAGGCAAGCGGTTGAAGTGGTTAAGGCTGGTAATGCCCAAGGTTGGGGCAAATTTGTGGAGCCAGTCATCAAAGAAGACAAGTTTGGATTGGGGTATGCTCCGGGATCTCAGAAGAATGAAACCGGTACTCTCTCCAGCGGGGGTTTGGTTTCTCCCCACATCGTCAATGCTGCAGATGAAGACAAGGCTGACAGCGACTGTGACTTAGATAGCTGGATTCGCCCATGTGTCTCGGGAGAAAAGCTCGACAATTGGTCGTCCGAAAAACCGTCCGGGTTACTCTGCTGAAAGAGTGATTTTTATTGTTTCCCTTTATTACATGCATAATAAAGTCTTACACTTTGCCCAAGGTGTAACGACTCATTTGTAGGGCCATCCATTTAGTTACGTTTCGCAATTATTTTTATCATTAATAAAGGACGGTTTTTGCAAACAATTTTGTGTTCTCTTTCTTTCAGTTTTTTTTTACTTTTACAAAAAAATGGCAATGTTTCTTTTTTCGTTTTTCCTTTCTTTCAAAAAAAAAAATCTCTCATTCTAAGGTAAAGCATAATCCTCCATCATGCAGAGCCGACCACTCGGATCTCACTGCTAACGACACTGCTATGGCCAAGTATGACTTCGACAATCCTATCTATCAAGCCGAAGAAGGGGCTGAGGAAGTTTGTGAATTGCCTGAAGGGTTAGCCAGATTGTTGAAACAGGAGGACCGAGCTATTACACCTTATCAGGAGGTGATTGAGACCGTCAACATCGGTACCGAAGACGATAAGAAAGAAATCAAGATCGAGGCCAGTCTACAGGCCGAGAGGAAAGACCGTTGATCATGTACTTGACTGTGTTAGAAAGGTCAATGGGTTGTGTGCTCGGTCAACATGACGAGTCAGGTCGAAAAGAGCATGCAATATACTACCTTAGCAAAAGTTTACCGACTGTGAACAAAGATACTCATTGCTCGAGAAAACTTGCTGCGCTTTGGCATGGGCTGCTCGCCGACTAAGACAGTATATGTTGACTCACACGACTCTATTGATATAAAAAATGGATCCAGTCAAGTATATTTTTGAAAAAACCATCACTTATCGGAAAGGTTACTAGGTGACAAATGATACTGACAGAGTATGACATCCAATACACTTCACAAAAAGCCATCAAGGGAAGTGTCTTGTCAGACTATCTTGCAGAGCAACCGATTGATGATTACCAACCTATGAGGTTTGACTTTCCTGATGAGGACATCATGTTTCTCAAATCGAAAGATTGAGAGGAACCACTCCCGGAGGAGGGGCCTGACCCTGAATCCAAATGGGTTATGATGTTTGATGGGGCGGTCCACGTCAATGGTCGCGGAGTTGGTATAGTGTTGATCACACCGGAAGGGGGTTCATATGCCATTTGGTGTCAGAATAACTTTTCCCTGTACCAACAATGAAGCCGAATATGAAGCTTGTATCCTAAGACTTGAGGAAGCCGTCAATATACAGATTAAAACCCTGGATGTATACGGGGATTCAACCTTGGTCATCAATCAAACCAACGGGAAATGGTGCTATGCTGGAACTACGTACCCAGAATTGACGTATCTCGGTCAGAGACGAATGAAGAAAGCATTTGGTCAGAAAGTGCGCCCTCGGGAGTATCGAGTCGGTGAATTGGTACTCAAAAGATTTCTTCCTCCCAACACAGATCACAGGGGAAAATGGACACCGAACTATGAGGGGCCGTACGTGGTTAAAAGGATTTTCTATGACGGAGCTTTGACGCTAACAACCATGGAGGGCGAAGGATTCCCGTCCCCTGTCAACTCAGACGCAGTTAAAAAAATACTTCGCATAAAATAGACCCGCTGGACGATAAAAAGAATAGTCCGGGCAAAAAAAGGGCATCCCGACGAACCAAAAAAAAAAGAGAATAATAAGGTTCAGGCAAAAATTAGGGATATATATATATAAAAAAAAGAGTACACCCGGTGAGTCGAAAACCCAAAAGGGCGGCTCAGGCAAAAATGGGTATCCCGGTGGATTGAAAACCCGAAAAAGGGGGCGATCCAGGCAAAAGTTAGGGAATAAGCGAATGACTGTGATCTGAGTTCATCAGTGTTATATCACCGTTTCATTCAATCCGGCAATCTTCGAAGGTTAAAGATCGACTAATCATCCACTTCAGAAAGCAAGATGAGCAGAGCGTCTTGAGGACATACGAGTCATAGCAGAGTCGAAACTCAGTGGGACCCCGTTTCCACATTGCCATTAGGATAATTCTCTTTTTTTATAGCGATCACCTCTTTTCAGGGATCAGCTTCCTGATGCCCTCGCCTATTCCTGGCACAAATTTTCTCCCCAGTAAGAGTCGAATAATTCAGTTAAAGAGCCTCTTTATTTTTCATTTATCAGTTTGTTTGCAAAAATGTCCGAATTTTTGATAAAACATATTGCATATGAACATAATGGTGGCTTTTGCAGATGATTTGCACAGGAAAACATTTAAAATTGCTTTGAATGTGCTTAATCCTGAACGGTGAATTCAAACCGAGTAATTCCCCCGAGGCATACGTGTATTTTTGGTTGCAGGTCACAGGAACCGGATGCCAAGTCATGAATCCTCATCCCCAAGCGGTTGACAAAGTCTCTCCTCAGCAGAGCATGTTCCCCAACAGAGTTGACAGTATCCAGACTGTCTATCCCCAGTAGAGTTGACAGTATCCAGACTGTCTATCCCCAGCGGAGTTGACGGTGTCAGACTGTATCTTCCTAGCAACAGCGGAGTGGTTGCATGCCCAACGGACAAGAGGGTGGTGTTCCCAGTGTTCATCTCATCCCCAGCAGATTATTTCTAACAGATTTGTTCTAATCCCCAGCTTGAGGACGATTAGCAAGTTCATATCCCCAACAAAGGTCCTTTCCTACGACATTTCCCAGGAAGTGTTTTCCCCACAGACTCTCCTCACAGAGCCTCGCCGAACAAAGTTTCCATAGTTAATACTCCCCCCGCAAGGTCAACTTTTCAAGCAGCCAATTTATTTTTGGTGGCTCATTGGTCCCGGCAGACGGATCATTCCCCACAGAGCATTCAAGGATTGATACAGCGATCTGTTCCCTACCGGAGTTTGCTTCCCCAAGCAGATTTCTTTTTACACCATGCATAACATTTGCATTTGCATGCATATCATATCAAGCATACACATAAGCTGATAAACAGGTTCTTCCAAGCAGACTGAAGAATTACTTTACAACCAAGGTCATGAGATCCAGCCAGAGGATCAAGCGTGAGTGATCCAGCCTGAGGGTCATTTTGAAGATTCAGCCTGAGAATCGTTTTCCCGTGATCCAGCATGAGGGTCACTTTTTGAAGATTCAGCCTGAGAATCGTTTTCCCGTGATCCAGCATGAGGGTCATTTTTGAAGATTCAGCCTGAGAATTGTTTTCCCAAGAGTCAGCCTGAGGCTCAATTTGAAGATTCCCCAGTGAAGTCGCCTACAAGCTTTATTTCCCCAGCAAGTCTAATTGAGGAGTCGTTACAATATGTTCTAGCCCGAAGAATATGTACGAAGCCCAAAAGTGGAATATTCTCGAAGCTGCATATCTAATATGAAGGTTGGGTGTAGATTTCAAAAGAGGGTCAACCAGCGCATGCCTCAGATGCGGGATCCTAATGACGGGAATTTATCATCAAAACAATCCAGATCTAGCCAGAAGATCGAAGTAGATTCAGCCAGAGAATCGAAACAAAGGAGATCTAGCCAGAAGATCGAAGAAGATCTAGCCAGAAGATCGAAGTCAGGTCTAGCCCGAAGACCGGAAATAGATTCAGCCAGAGAATCTAAACGATTCAGATCTAGCCAGAAGATCGAAGTAGATTCAGCCAGAGAATCAAAGGAAATAGATTCAACCAGAGAATCGAAATGGAGGAGATCTAGCCAGAAGATCGAAGAAGATCTAGCCAGAAGATCAAAATCGTATCCAGCCCGAGGATCAAAATTAATATCCAACCAGAGGACTAAATTGAGTATAGGTTCAGCCAGAGGATCGACACTCCAGATTAAGCCAGAAGACTGATTCAGATCCAGCCAGAGGATCGGAAGAAAAATAAACAGCGCGGTGTATTTCCGCGTTTTTGTGGTGTTCTCGGAGCGCAAATTTTCGGTCTATCTTTGGTATTCAATCACAGCTCACCCCGTTTGTCTGATAAGTTGTTCGCTTTCATCCTACTCGGGTTAGCTGATGATTGAATAGGGGCAGCTGTAACACCCCAAAATTTGCCCTCCTCATTCATGCATTCATTTAGCATTTCATATTGCATTTCATCATGTCAATCAGAATTAGATCCGAAAAAAAAAAAAAAAAACGAAAAAAAAAAAATTACAAAAAAATAAATAAATAAAAAATAATTAAAAAAAATTAAATAATTAAATAAATAAAATATAATAAAAAATCTTGGACTTGGACCTTTCTCAAAAGCCCACTAAGCTACCAACATTAGCCTATAAATACTAGAGTTTCATTGAAACAAAAGCCACACAGAAGAGGAGAAGAAGGAAGAGAAGCAAAATACTCTGAGGTTTCCTTGGAACAAAACCCTGGAGGAAAAAGAAAGTGAGAGAAGAGTCAACAGAGTTCAGAGCAACCTCCGGACACTGAAGGGAACTCATTGGCAAAGAACCAGTTCTACCTCATATAAACCCTGAGATTGTTCTGCAAACCCCGGTGCAATCCAATCTCAATCAAGCTCTCCAATCAGGTTTGCCCTATATCCATCATCTCTATGCTTTCAATTTGAATTTTCTGAATGTATGAGGTATTATGGGTGAACTTGATACCCTTTTGATGCATATGTTTAACAAGAGGTTTAGGCCTCCTACCCTTGGTTTTTTTTTTTTTTTTGTGAATTGAAAGGGCATGATTCATGTGGTTACATTTTGATTTGGGGGCAACTCGTGGTTACCCTATCTTGTTTCACTAACCCTTTTGTTGAGTTTTTATGAAGGCACATGACTTTTGCAGGGATAACTTGTGTGGTTTCCCACTTTATTTGTGGGATAACCCCTGGAGGTTCATTCCGATTACCTGTACTGACTCACTTTTCTTTGATGGCATTAGCTTGGAAGGATCTCAGGGTTTCCCATTCCTCTAATTGCTGTTACTTCGGATCTTTATCCGCGTGGTACTTTTACATTTTTCCCGCATTTTACTGCTTTCCTAGCTGGAAGACCTCGATAGGAGGCAACGTTTGAGCCCCTTGGTGGCATTTTACTTTGAGATACATGTTTTGTGTTTTGTATTCATATCCCTGCAGGTAGCGCGGTTCCTTCGTCAAGGACTGCCTTTTTGCCCTTGAGCATCCCAAACCCTAACCCTTCATTGATTTTTCTTCTCCTAAAACCCAAAGCAACGCGTTTACTCCTTCTACTACAGGCGAGTAAGTCTCCAAAGGTCGAGCATCCGGTAGATTGCGTAGTGACGTCGTTCGTCCAAAACCCAATCCATAACCCCGTAGTTAGCCGAACTACGTTTTGCTTTGATTCTCAGGCCAGATGAGATACGTAGGCATAAGACGCGATGTCTTAGCGAGGACACATCCCCCCAACCCCTAGGTAGCCGAGCTACGAAGACTCTGATTCTCATATTCAGATGAGATACGTATGCAGTGGATGCGACATCCGCGCGAGTCATTTTCATTTAACCCCTTTTTTGGCAAACAGCACAAGATAAACCCACACCCTTTAGACGAAAACTACAAAAGTGGATCCCGTAGAGTACTACGGATGCGTAGGGGTGCTAATACCTTCCCTTCGCATAACCGACTCCCGAACCCAAGATTTGGTTGCGAGACCCTGTCTTGTCCTTTCCTTTTTTCAGGTTTACTTCGAGCGTTTCCTTTCCCTCCTTTGGGATGAATAACGCACGGTGGCGACTCTTCTGTCATTTTCTTTCGCCGGTTGTTTTTTTTCGCACACTGTATTTTTCAGGTTGCGACACGTAAGGGAACTACGTCGCCCTGATCCTCATACCAGATGAGGTACGTAGGCAGGAGATGAGCTGATCTCTCCGGGCGCCTTTTTCTTTTGCAACCCTTTTGTGTGTGTTGGAGTCTGACATAAGTCCAGCGATTGGCAGTTGGTTTCCTGTGTCTTGTTTGCTTGTTGGAGTCTGACGTAAGTCCAGCGATTGGCAGTCGGTTTCCTGTGTGTGTGTTTGTTGGTTCGGAGTCTGATGTAAGTCCAGCGATTGGCATTCGGTTTCCATGTTTGCCTGTTTGTGTGGAGTCTGACGTAAGTCCAGCGATTGGCAGTCGGTTTCCTGTGTGGTCTTGTTTGGCGTGCGTTAGCCGAGCTACGAGTGCTCTGATTCTTCTCTGATTAGAGAAGATACGTATGCATAGGATGCGACATCCTAGAGAGCACGTTTCCCCTGTCCCG